>NC_142065.1:129773753-131131253 GCF_059756535.1 Pantherophis guttatus
CAATACTGAATTGTCCTGTACACCACCATATTGCAACAGCTATGAGAAATTCACAAAGGCATCTACTGTTTCCCCTCCTACATATCATATATTTGTATGATGTTGATGGGGGAATCAGTGATGGAAAGCAGTAATTAAATTAGGCATGACTATGACTAAAATAGGCAAAAAAGAATATTCTGCCAGAGTCATTGAAACTTGCTGGCACAGGAGCTACTCAGAGGGCGGATATCAATCAATTCTTGCTGTTATGTTAATCTTCTGGACAAGAATGGAAATTATAAGAATTCATACCAAAGCTCCAAAAATAAATTGTGGAAAATCTTGGCAACATTCTTTTTCTAATTTAATACATTGTTTTTATGCATTATTCTTAGGTTGGGGTGCAAAACTAAATTTAACTGAAGCTAAAACAAAACACAAATAATAGGTAAGTTTTCTAACAGAATAGTCAATATGCATGTTTCATTTTGTTCTTTATTTCTGCCAACTTCATTCATAATCCCTAAACAGTTCAGTTCTAGAGAAGTTTAGGAAGGAAATAAGTTTCAGTCATTGGTTTGGTTGGATGACAAAGTGGAAAAAAAATCAATTGAAAACTCATATTCTCTCTTAAATAAAAGGACGTTCACTTCAGTGGACATTACTCCTGCCACTTTGGGGTTGTCACAAATGCTTTATGTGATCAGCATGTGTCCAGGCAGGTACAAAGTCTTGAGATCAGACTGCAACCATCTGGATTAAAAAAATAATAACGAAGACATGGAATTAGTTTTGAGATGTGATGGCAGCAGCAAATGTAAATTATTTTTAAAAAAGATATATAGAAAATAATAATAAATTCATCTATCATATATCAACTACAATAATTAGATGACTATAAGGTAGGCATTATTGAACTGAATCAAAATTTTAAAAAAAACCAAGAATGGTATGGAAACTGGTAGACTTGACTTTTGAAACTAGTCTTACCTAATTCACACAGCATGAATCAGCATGTACAGTAAATCAAAACGCAATTATCCTTTTTTGAATTTTTCAAAGGAGTTTTTTAATCATCAAATATCCATAAAATGAATACTTTGGGGAAATATTCATAAATCTGTGCATATTAAGGAAAAGTAACATACAAAATATATTCAAGAAATTACTTCTTAAAATGTATACAATAGAAGTGTGCATTCAAAAGGGTAAATAGTATAAAATATATGCCCATAAATGCAAAACTAAAACTAAACAAAATGGATATAATGCAACAAAGTTACAGTTGGAAAAATGAGTTATTGGGCAATAGTCCAAATTGATAGTCTAGTCTTGGATATCATGAGCCTTCTGACCAGTGGTGGGTTTCAACATTTTTTACTACCGGTTCTGTGGGTGTGGCTTGGTGGGCATGGCTTGGTGGGCGTGGCAGGGGAAGGATACTGTAAAATCTCCATTTCCTCCCCACTCCAGGGGAAGGTTACTGCAAAATCCCCATTTCCTCCTGATCAGCTGGGACTTGGGAGGCAGAGAATAGATGGGGGCGGGGCCAGTCAGAATTTTTACTACTGGTTCTCTGAACTACTCAAAATTTCCGCTATCAGTTCTCCAGAACTGGTCAGAACCTGCTGAAACCCACCTCTACTTCTGACTAACAATATTGAGTTGGAAGAACTTTGAGTATAGAAGCCTGTTTAATCCCCCGAATATATTCAGTGGCTTACTTGTTTTCTTTTAAACCTTACTATCAAAAAAACCTACAGAAACAACCACCAAATTAGATTGGGTGCACAGAATGCAGTAATTTAGTTAACAACAACCAGTACAATGCCCATTTATACTACCTCACTAAAGAATAAGAATCATGATTAAGGCTATTTTACATATTTACAAACTTTGGGATTTATTTATTTGTTCATTTATTTATTGGTTCGATTTATTTGCCGCCCTTCTCCGGAGACTCAGGGCGGCTTACAATGCATTAAGCAGTAGCCTTCATACTTTTTGTATATACCTGCTTAGTAGGGCTATTGCCTTAGTAGGGCAATAAGTCAGCTTATTGCCCCCACAATCTGGGTCCTCATTTTACCTACCTCGAAAGGATTTATTCTGTTTGAATGAAAAAACGACAGCCACAGTCTCAAAGTAATAAATAAGAGCTAAGTAAAAGGGATTCTAGGTATATGAGTATCTTTTCTTACATCCAGTTCAAATAAGTGCTTCCCCCCTTTCCCTCTTTCTGAAGGAGAAAAAAAATATTTAAATTTGACAGAGTAAATGAACTTTCATGAAGTTCCTAGTATAGGAGGAAAGTAAATCTGTTTCAGGGGTGAAATGCTCCTGGTTTGGACCGGATCGCCCGATCCGGTAGTGATGGCAGCGGGTGGTTCGGAGAACCAGTAGCAAAAATCCCTGCACACCCCCTCCATGCCCACGAGCCGCACGATCATCAGAGGCTTTTTTTTTTTACTTTTAAAAGCATTTTTTCTACAACTTCTTCCACCGAAAAAATGCTTTTAAAAGTAAAAAAAAAAAGGCTCTGATGATCATGCGGCTCAGTTGGGATCGTCAGAGGCTTTTCAAAGCATTTTTTTCTGCAACCTCTTCAGGGGAAGAGGTGGTGAAAAACATGCTTTGAAAAGGGTCTGACGATCCCAGCTGTGTTGCGTGATTGGCAGAGCCTTTTCAAAGCATTTTTTTGCATTTGCAGAAAAAATACTTTGAAAAGTTTTTTAAAAAGGTTGGCCACGCCCACCCAGTCACATTACCATCACCCCCACCAAGCCACGCCCACAGAACCGGTAGTAACAAATTTTACATTTCACCCCCTGATCTGTTTCAAAGCTTTGGACATGTTCCAGTTTAATATAATAACTGATCATATTCAGTTCATAGATAGTGAACAAGTGTTGGAAAGCAGCTCTTTTTACTTATTTATTTATTTATTATTTATTATTCAAATTTCTATACCGCCCTTCTCCTTTCAGACTCAGGGCAGTGAACAGCCAAAATAAAACATTTATACATAAAGTACTATTAAAAATAGATTTAAAATAATTAAATTTGGCCCATAGTTTAAAATTTATCAATTTAAAATCCATATCAAAATTTAAAATCAACCATAAAATCATAAAATCAAGAGAGACCGGCTTATATATTTATTAAACTTATATGCCACCCATCTTTTCAAAGGCAACTCTTATATTTGGGAAAAACACACTGGATGTTATTTATTTATTTTTCATCAGATATGGTAGCAATTGTCACACAATTGAAGCCTTTTGGGGCTAATAAAGGACAGCAGCTGACCAAGACATTTAGGGACTTAAGGAACTTCTATGCAAATTTCAGACAAATACACTGAGAGCAGGTCTGTGATCTTAACGTGCTATTGCTGATAGCATTACATTTTTATCATTATTATTCTAAAATAGTATGAGAAAACTACATACAAAGGGAAGAACAGTTAATGAAAAACAATGATGCCTTTTACAATAATACAACAGAACTGATTATTGAGATTTAAAGAAGTATAACAATTTGCTGGTTCTTTTCCATTTAATTGTACACACAATAGTGCTGTGAAATTGGGATAGTACTTTTAAATTAGACTACAGATAAAATAAATGATTTGACCAGCCACATAAAATAATTAGCCCTTACAGTGTCATTCAAGATAGTAGATTAGCAATGGTGAAGTAGGGGCCTTGGGATCAGATGGTAAAACTAACAATTTCTTTCCTCTCTCCCAATCTATAAGGTTCTGATTTGAGTGACCAATGTTGGGCTGATTCTTAGGTGAGAACAAAGATGCTGGTCACTGAAATCTAATATTCATTCATTTTTCACCCCTGTACTATGGTAGTGTTTCATGAATTATGCATTATGAAAATCCTGTGTGGGCTGACTACCATCTTTTGTGGATCCAGAACCTACGAAGAAATACGATAAAGCAGTTGCTCAAAGTTTTTCCCAGAAAAAATGCTGGTCTGAATTAGAATAGAATAGAATAGAATAGAATAGAATAGAATAGAATAGAATAGAATAGAATAGAATAGAATAGAATAGAATAGAATAGAATTTTTTATTGGCCAAGTGTGATTGGACACACAAGGAATTTGTCTTGGTGCATACACTCTAAGTGTACATAAAAGAAAAGATACGTTCACCAAGAATCATAAGGTACAACACTTAATGATAGTCATAGGGTACAAATAAGCAATCAGGAAACAATCAATATCAATATAAATCATAAGGATACAAGCAACAAAGTTACAGTCATACAGTCATAAATGGAAGGAGATGGGTGATGGGAACGATGAGAAGATTAATAGTAGTGCAGATTTAGTAAATAGTTTGACAGTGTTGAGGGAATTATTTGTTTAGCAGAGAGATGGCGTTCAGGAAAAAACTGTTCTTGTGTCTAGTTGTTCTGGTGTGCTGTGCTCTATAGTGTTGTTTTGAGGGTAAGAGTTGAAACAGTTTATGTCCAGGATGTGAGGGGTCTGTAAATATTTTCACAGCCCTCTTTTTGACTTGTGCGGTATATAGGTCCTCAATGGAAGGCAGGTTGGTAGCAATTGTTTTTTCTGCAGTTCTAATTATCCTCTGAAATCTGTGTCTGTCTTCTTGGGTTGCAGAACCAAACCAGACAGTTATAGAGATGCAGATACAGACTCAATAATTTCTCTGTAGAACTGTATCAGCAGCTCCTTGGGCAGTTTGAGCTTTCTGAGTTGGCGCAGAAAGAACATTCTTTGTTGTGCTTTTTTGATGACATTTTTGATGTTAGCTGTCTATTTTAGATCTTGCGATATGGTAGAACCTAGAAATTTGAAGGTCTCTACTGTTGATACTGTGTTGCCTAGTATTGTAAGAGTGGCAGTATGGGAGGGTTTCTCCTAAAGTCTACCACCATTTCTACGGTTTCGAGTGTGTTCAGTTCCAGATTATTCCGGTTGCACCACGACGCTAGTTATTCAACCTCCCGTCTGTATGCGGATTCATCATTGTCTCGAATGAGATTGATCACTGTTGTGTCATCTGCTTGGACCATTTCCTGAGACTCTGGCTCACGACTTGACTGAGGACCTGGTGGTTGCCTGGGACAGGGCGGCTACTGGGGCCTTGGACCGCATCGTGCCTTTGCGGCCTCTGACCCGATGCCGATATCATCTAGCTCCTTGGTTTTCTGAGGAGCTGAGAGAGATGAAGCGTCGGAAAAGACGCCTGGAGAGCGATTGGAGGTCAAGCCGATCTGAATCTGACCGAACACAGGTGAGATCTTATATTAAGACCTACCTAGTGGCGATAAGAGCGGCGAAGTCTAGCTACTTCTCCGCTCTTATTGCATCTGCAGAGAACCGCCCAGCCGCGCTGTTTAGGGTGACCCACTCCCTACTTCAGGTGGGGGTACAGGAAGATCCCTTAAAGGGTCGAGCTGAGGATTTTGTACAATTCCTGCATGATAAAGTCGCTCAGATTTGGGAAGGCCTGGACTCCGATTGGGTAGATCCAGGGGAGGAGACGGGGGCAGGTCTTGAGAGCGTTATCTGGGAAGAGTTTGACTCTGTGACTCCTGAGGACGTGGACAGGATTCTGGGCAAGCTTAACGCTGCCACATGTTTATTGGACCCGTGTCCCTCCTGGTTGGTACTGGCCTCCTGGGAGGTTACACGCGGCTGGCTCCAGGGGATTATAAATGCTTCTCTGAGTGAGGGTGTCTTTCCCGCCACCCTGAAAGAGGCGGTTGTGAAGCCCCTCCTCAAGAAGCCTTCCCTGGACCCGGCTATATTATCAAATTATCGTCCAGTCTCCAATCTTCGCTTTGTTGCGAAGGTTGTTGAGAATGTGGTGGCGCGACAACCCCGATACTTGGATGAAGTTGTCTATCTGGATCCGTTCCAGTCGGGCTTCAGGTCACGATACAGCACGGAAATGGCATTGGTTGTGTTGGTGGATGATCTCTGGAGGGCTGGGGACAGAGGTTGCTCCTCTATCCTGGTCCTATTAGATCTTTCAGCGGCTTTTGATACCATCAACCATGGTATCTTACTACACCGGCTGGAGGGGTTAGGAATAGGGGGCACTGTGCTTCGGTGGTTCTCCTCCTTCCTCTCTGACCGTTCGCAGTTTGTGTTGGCAGAGGGGCAGAGGTCGACCTCGAGGCACCTTATTTGTGGGGTGCCGCAAGGGTCAGTCCTCTCACCCCTTCTGTTCAACATTTATGTAAAACCGCTAGATCCGTGGTTTCTGGGTGAGTGTTCATCAGTATGCTGATGACACACAGCTATACATCTCCACCCCAGACCACCCCAATGATGCCCTTGCTGTGATGTCCCATTGCCTGGAGGCCGTGCGGATCTGGATGGGGAGAAACAAGCTCAGACTCAACCCCTCCAAGACCGAGTGGCTGTGGCTTCCGGTGTCCCGGTATAGTCAGCTGGTACCATCACTGACAATAGGGGATGAGATCTTGCTCCCCACAGAGAGGGCCCGCAACTTGGGTGTCCTCCTGGATTCACGGCTATCTTTAGAAGATCATTTGACAGCCATGGCCAGGGGTGCCTTTTATCAGGTTCGCCTGATCTGCCAGTTGCATCCCTTTCTGGATCGGGACGCCTTGCGCATGGTCACTCATGCCCTGGTTACGTCCTGTATGGACTACTGTAATGCTGTCTACATGGGGCTCCCCTTGAAAAGCACCTGGAGGCTCCAACTGGTCCAGAATATAGCCGCGTGGGTGATTATGGGCATAGCTCATTACGCCCATGTAACACCTCTCCTACGCGAGCTGCACTGGCTCCTGGTGGTCTTCCGGGTGTGATTCAAGGTGTTAGTTATCACCTTTAAAGCGCTCCATGGCTTAGGACCTGGGTACCTACGAGACCGTCTTTTGCCATCAATAGCCTCCCACCAACCAGTTCGTTCTCACAGGGAGGGACTACTCAGGGTACCGTCAGTCAAATTATGCTGACTGGCGACTCCCAGGGGGAGGGCCTTCTCTGTGAGGGCTCCAACCCTTTGGAATGAACTGCCCCCGGAGATACGAAATATCCCTGATCTCCGAGCTTTCCGCCATGCCCTCAAGACCCTGATGTTCCAACAGGCGGGGCTAAACATATGAACATGTGAATGATTTTTTTTAAATGTTATCTAATTCTGGGTTTTATTTAATTGACCAAACTAAATAATAATTTTAATTAGCAATTTTATGATGTTTGTGTATCTATATTTTTCTTGACTGTACACCGCCTTGAGTCCTACGGCAGAAAGGCGGTATAGAAATATAATAAATAAATAAATAAATAAATAAATAAATAAATAAAATAAATAAATCTGCGAACTTCAGTAGTTTAACAGATGCATCGTTAGAGAGGCAGTCATTGGTAAACAGAGAGAAGAGAAGTGGGGAGAGCACACTTTTAGTTTGTTAAGAATCCAGAGTTTGATCAAATTTAATACATAGTTCTAAACTTTATTCTCAATAATGGGCATAAGCAGTTCCACTTTTTAGCAATATGTGAAGGAATAGAAGAATATTGTTTTGGTTTTATCTCTTCCTTCTCATAAGATGAATCCAAAATATGGTTTCAAATTCACAGTTAGCTTTTCGGCTCCTCTTCCTTGCTTCAATGCCTCAGAAACAATGCTTTCTAAAGGTTTTTTTATATTTCACCACATCCATATCCAAAGAATATTCAAGGGACTCTCCAGGGAGTATGGTTTCTTTAGCATTTCACATAGTTGTCTGAATGTATTAACAAGAAATCTTTTTCTATATTAAAAAAAATAAAGGATTATACTTGAACTGGCTGGAAACGAAATGAAAGCATACTGAGCAGAGCTATCCACACCTGTATTAATTATTTTGGCTCCTGCTGCTGGGTATTACCATAGCAACAGATAATGTTTTGTTACATCACTAAAAGTATGCAGAAAAATGTGTATTATCAGAATAGTATTTCGGCCTAGTGCAAACAAACACTGCGCAAGTCAAAGATAGTTAAAAGAAAATAAAAATGTAAATTAGGGCTGTGTCCTAATCTGCACTCAGTACCAGAATGGAATGGGACAGTTGGGTGTCTTTCTTTAACTCCCTTGGAGCAGGATGAAGATATCTAATTTGCGCCGCCCCTCATTCAAAATCCTCCAATAAGCTTCAACCTTAGGATATAGTTCACAAACACAGTATATTGGACAGAAATGAAGACAATTAGAGCAAAAGTTTTTTTTTTAATGGTACCTTGATAGTAAGAGAAAGGAAAGATATATAAAATAAAATAATCAACCGGCATGCCCTCAAATTAAATTGAATTGACTATTAGAGGCCACTCTCTTATCTCCAATCATGGTATCTGGGACTGGCTGAATGAGGTGTTAAATTGCTTAATTCATTACTTTTCTTCCCCCATCTTTAGATGTTATATGGGTCAATTAAGGCTGACTGAATTTGTTTGTCTGGCTCAAGGCTATGTTATATGCTATGGAAAACATGAATTATTTAATATTTTCTCACTACCCTCTATCTCAATGATTAACCCCAATTTATTTATCTGGAAGCATCTTTATTTCTTACCATAATAATAATAGCAACAATGCTAATATAATTTATTATAACTGTTACTAAGGTATGGTACACATCAGGAAATTACAGAAATTACAACATTCTGCCCAATAAAATTAATTCCTAAACTGAACAACCAAAGTAAATAAATATAAATGCTAAAACAAATCAAGTGTAACAACTATATATTTAAAATAACAGTTGGGGGTATAAACAAGCACATATACATCCATAATTAAAATAAAATGGGTAATAATCTAGGAATTGTTGAGATGAGTCAGAGCTGACCCTGCACTAAGCACTAATCAATTAAAAAGTTCTTTAACCTTTATTTAAAGGCAATTAAACTTTTATAAAGATTATGAGAAAGAGGGAAATTATTTACTTTGTTTTTAGTTAAAAACACACACTATGTTTCTGCTTGAAGTTTACCATAAATATTCCTCATTTCTTCATAAATCTCATTTAACTCTGACTCAACATTCTGAGTTCTTTAAAATAAGAATAGATTTTGAAGTTAAAAAGCCTTACACTGATTTGTATTATTGAAAAATGAAAAAAGTTGTGGCTACATAGTTAACCTTCCCAATGTTAGATAATAGAAAAACAAATTCCATGTTTCCTGAACAATAGTCAAGAATCAGGAGCAAGTCAAGAACTATAGCTAAATCAGTGTTTCTCCATGTTAGCAATTTTAAGATATATGGATTTCATCTCCCAGAATTCCCAAGCTAGTAATTCTCAAAGTAGATTGCACATTCCTTGAAGAGTACAAGTAAATGTGAATAAGGAATAGCAATAGCACTTAAACTTATATACCTCTTCATAGTGCTTTACAGCACTCTCTGAGTAGTTTAGAATGTCAGCATCTTGTCCCTAACAATCTGGGTCCTCATTTTATTGGCTTCGGAATGATGGAAGTCTGAGTCAAGTCTGAGTCATATATTAATTGTCATAAAGACATATGACAAGAATTATGGATTGACTTTCCATCTGGACATGGATATGACAAGCTAATTCTCCAGTCACTTGCTGGCCATGTTCAGCATATTCATTTCTTCCCTGTTCCATTCTTTCTCTCTTGTTAAAAGCATGTGACTAATTCTAGAAAACTGGCCCTTGAGAGCACTCAGAAAATCCCCATATTATATCTTCATTTTAAATTGGAACATCACATACCTTGCAACATGCGAGCAGCAAATTTTCATATTCATCTAAGCAGTCTCTGACTTGTGATATTAGAAAGAGTGAGAGTTGGCAAACATCTTGTAGGATTGATTCCACACCCATGTGCCTCGAAATAATGATATATCTAGCAAGATTTACTCCAAGAGAAATTTATATAAGGTTGTAGTCTCTGTTTTATTCTGATTTTTCAATCCTGCTTATCATAAAGTTACTGATGTTATATGTTTATGTTTATGAGCTTTAATAGGACTATAAAGAATTGATCATGCCATAATAATAGAAGATGTGATTGCTATTTGTTATTTCCTGCCTGCCCTTTTTCTTTTACTTTAATGGAACCCTTCTGGAATTACGCTTGTTGTTCTAGATGGAATACTGTATGCTACAGAATGGTTAAACTCATGTTAATTCTTCTTAAAATGATGCTCTGAGCCTACTTCAATTACAAAGTTGAGCAAAATGTTTATATAAACTTGGTTATCATGGTATATATATGATTCATTAAAAATGTTGTTTGAAGAATTCAAAACAAGAATAGTTATTAGAGTAGAATATTTGATTGTAACAGGATAATGCACATGAAGTGCTTTGTACTTTTAAAAACACTTTACAAATGATGGAGGAAGAGGAGGAGGAGGTATTATGATCTTTCTGCTTAATATTTATAAAATTTTACCTTTATACATAGCAATACCTTTATAGAATATCCAAAATCTGTTGTGCAAGCTTTTAAGTAATAGTTCTTCCCAATGCAGGATGCTAAATAAGCAAATATTAAAAAAGGATATAATGGAAAAAACCTTGGCAGAGTTTTTGATTTGTCTTTTGCATTACGCAGAATTGCAAAGTGGCACATTTGGGATAGAGAAGCAATTGAGACACTTGGTGGCTCTTTAGTAATTACTGGGAAATGATATCGGAGAAGAATTCACTAAAACCTGTTTATAATCATGGGTAATGCTATAACAATTTAAACTCCCATGTAGCAGCACACTAAAGTCTTTGAATGAAGACAGTACAAAAAAGATGAGAGACATAGCAATTCTTTCTGGAATATGTCAGTTTAATGATGGTGTCAGATGAATCTATGCTAAAATTAGAATGAAATAGGAACCTTAACGAAATATGTATGATTTCAGAAGTAAAAAAAATATTAATCATTTGACTAAAATGTAATAATAATCAAAATTCAATGCACTGGATAGAAAAGGGCATGCAATAGCATGGGGAAGTATCTCTGTTACCTAGAAGTACAAGTATTAGAGGATAATAAAGGCTAATAAGCACCCTATTCTGGAAGAGATGAGATTGGAGTGGTTGGCTGGAGTTAAGTATAAACATTATTGACCCATATCCCATTTGCTTACTTGTCCTAAGTAGGATTTCCACTGATGATCTTGGCCCCAGTTCTCTATCAATTCCTTTAAAGTAATACTCACCACTAATCTCAAGATTTTTTCCCCCAGTGTGATCACAACAGGTGACTCCTCATCAGTTTGGAATGGATGAGAAATACATTTGCTGATAAAGAATACTAATTACTATAGTTTAGAATGTGAGCTTAATTCATATTAGTGACATTTAACGTTGAAACTAAATTATGAAAGAGTACATTATAATTATTTTATCTTACCACAATGCTAGGATTTGTTTGTGAAATCCTTTCTATATGTTAATTTGTAAGATCAACAAGGGTGATGATCATGAAAAGAAAGGCTTCATTTATAATGGAATAAGTAAATGAAATATGCTGGTGGGTTTGATATGAAGTCTTCAAAGTGGGCCAAGTTACAATAAAAAAAGCTATTGCTCATTCTTTGCACCTCAAAGGGCAATCTGAGGTGGCTAAAGTAGCATGAAATTCAATATGCTGGCTTCAATCAAACTTCAAACAAATAGTAAGCAAGAAAAGATTGTTAAGAAGACACTGTCCCGCCATTTTCTATGGCATAGTTACTGGGATGATTTAAGCCATTTTTGTTAGAAGCTTCCTCATTCATCTTCAGACAACAAAAGAAGTAAGTACTATAACTATTCTCCTTGGAACCCTGATGTCTGAATAGACCTGAAAATGGTCAGCCAAAATCATATCAAGCTTTGACATGTTTTAAATTGGAATCAAAAGCATCAAGAAGTACTCTGACAATAAATCCAAAAGTAACAGTATTGGACAAGTGGTTCTTCATTCCACTATTTGTTATTCTAATCTTTGAAGTTATTCTTCAAAGGCAAGCAATCTGTGAAGGGACAACATTTAGCCTATATCACGAGTTTTTGAATTGTTCGTATTCCTTTTGAAAAATATAAGGAAGACCAGTAGCAATTCAATATTTGGGAGAATGAAAAAGTTCAATCTGAAATGTTTATAAGCAATCTAAAACTGATGTTTGATTTGAGAAAGCAGAATAGGAATGATATATAAAACGGCTGTTAACAAGGTATCTTGATGCTAGGAAACAGAAATATAATTATACACACTGTCTAGAATGTAATGTGCAAAGTTCAGTCCTGCTGAAAGAAATGGGGCTGACCATGTGCTGCTTGTCCATGTGCATAAAATAATGTCTCTGTTCAAACCAGTTGGAGGTATATAGTATGTATAACGGAACTCTACATCTAATAAATGTTTTGACATTGTCAAGCTGTCTCATCTCAAAACTGATGTTTCTTTAGTACTTTTTCAAGATGACAAAGAAAAGCTATTTTTCTCACTACCCTCTTGCCTTCTGTTGCCTGTTCTCGCTTTGAACATTTCACTTCCTTCTGAAAACAAGACTCCAATCAATGTCCACTGCCAGCACCCTTAGAGGTTCAGGGTCTTGTTCACTGACTGTTTGATGTTGTGATGCTGTGTATGCATCATACTGTGTATGAAATCAGTTGATTTCAACTCTATCTATTCATTCACTCAAAAAGAGTTTCGAATACAGGTTATTGTTATATCACTATGAAGTTGCCATATTCAGGAGCATTCATTCACATTATTTGCAATTAACCTTTCTTCACACCACCTACCAGCCTCTCTGAATGGATTTTTTTTATTTGTTTACAGGTTTACCAAACAATTATGCATGGATCATGCAAGTGGTATGCAAACAGGTTTTTCTGATTTGAATGCTTTTTATTTGTTGTTTGTTTTCTGCAGAATGAGGATGAAATCAATTTATAACCCAATATGCTGAGGCAAGGCCTGCAGACTGAGTTCAAAAGACACACAGTTGTTGGTCAATTTTTGATTGGAATTGGAGGCAGTTAGCGCTAACACAAATTGATTAAAATTCTCTGAAATTCTGGACTCATAAAATATAGACATGCATATGATTATAGCGCCATTAATATCAACAAAGATATTTAAACTAGTACTAAAACAAGACTGTCTTCCTGAATTCATTTGAGTAGACTTTGTAAATTATTGGGAACTGATAAAGTAGTGCTCCAGAAAACCTCCTGATAATATTCTGATAAATCCCAAGGTGGGGACAAGGCATCATTTTTTGGTTCTGAATGCTAGATGAAACCTGACATTATTACCCATCACCACTAACTAATCATTATATAATTCTATTTTAAGACTGAAATTAAACCACAGAGCTAATATTCACCTAATTTGTGGACTGTCTTCGTTCTTCATCTGTTATTGCATAGAGGTCATGTAAAAATATTTATGTGAAAGTTAAAGCACTTTGAAGCATCAAGAACCTTAATATGCCTGCATGTTGCAGCAGGAAAGATATCCTTGGGTTCTCAAGGTTTCATTATTTTATTTCCAAGATCTTTATATTGTATTTCAGCACATTAATGTACCCTGGCAGGTCATATAGGAGATGCTGAACTAATCATTCTGATTAGTCTTATGGCATCAAAATTGGAATATGTGCAATTTTTAGAAAATCATTTCCATGCAATGGATGAAAAATGAACCAAAGAATGGAAAGGATGCCTCTCTACTTCCTTTAAAAAAATGTACTACACTTATAAACTAGATATTTCTTTTGACTACAGAAGTTCTGTAAGAGAAAACCAACTCAGCAGGTTTTTCCTTTAATTATAATTAACAGAACTAGCTTGCTGACCTTGCACTTACAAGTATGATGAAGTTCTCTGAGAAGAGAGTTGAATGAATGTTAAGTAAATATAACCAAGTAACTGGAAAAGCAGCAAGAATCAAAATGGATGTATTTTTAACATCAAAACATAGTCATTTTCATTTTCAAACTTTTCTTGCTTGCTGTGTCAAAGAAGTGCTATTATTCTTGAGACCCAAAGGACAATGCAGGTTTAATGGAGCCTTCTCTGAAATCTGCCTGCTGGCTTATGTATTTTACTTTATTATATTGTAGCTATGTGAACATAGTGTACTAAAGCTGTTTTGGAAAAGAAAAAGGCTGGAATAGGTGGGAAATGTCTATGGAGATTCTCAGTCATCCAGGTCATGGTTGTCCCAAAGGTGCTTTTTCAAGAGGCGACTGGACTTTCTGGTTTTTCTTTGGAGATGTTTTGCTTCTCATCCAAGAAGCTTCTTCAGCTCTGGCTGGATGGTGGGGAATGGAAGAATTTATACTCCTTGAAGACAGCTGGTCATTTGTATTCTTTTAGAGGGTCACTGAGGTCACCTGGAGGTTTATTTGTGTTGTCAAAGTCACCTGAGTAATGCAAATGGGTGTGGAGTCTTCTTGGAACTGTGTTGTAGACTGGAGATAGATGATGTTGTGTTCCTCCCCCTCTGTTGAGAGTGGGCTGTTCAATTTTGACATAGATGGCCTCTTTGACCCCTTTTTCAAAACAGCAACCCTCTCTGTCCAAAATATGGACTTTGTGTCTTCAAAAGAGTGGCCTCAAAAGAGAAATCCAGCAGGGCACAATTGAAGCTGTCGTGGTAGTGAAGACATGACTGCTACAAGACAGCACCTTAGATGACAGAACAAACCTCAACCTAGACCACATATGTGCCAGAAGCTTGTCCACCCCAAGGATAAAGCACCCAGACACAAACTGAGCAACATGGTACATGCAGTACAATGCAGTGAACAATGTGCAGATCTATACATTGGGGAAACAAAACAACCACTTCATAAATGCATGGCACAACATAAGAGAACAAACCTATCAGGACAAGATTCAGCAGTCCATCTGCATTTAAAAGATAAATGCCACTCTTTTGAAGACAACAAGGTACAAAGTTTAGACAGAGAGGCCGCTGGTTTGAAAGAGGGATCAAAAAGGCCATCTATGTCAAAATTGAGCAACCCTCTCTCAACAGACGTGTAGGGATCATCTACCTCCAGTCTACAACACAGTTCTTTCAACAGTTCCAAGAGTGCTCCACACCCATTTGCACTACTCAGGTGACCCTGATGACAAAGATAAACCTCTGGGTAGCCTCAATGACTGTCTAAAAGAATGAAAATATCAACTATCTGCAAGGAGTATAAATCCTTCCATTCCCGACCATTCAGCCAGAGCTGAAGAAGCTTCTTGAATGAGAAGCAAAACCAGGGGCGGGTTCCAAATCTCATTGCTATTGGTTCGTTTGTGCATGCACGCGCTCTTGCACGCACACAGGGTGCTTCTACACATGCACAGAAGCGTCCAGGTGGGTGGGCGCAGCCTCCCACCACCACTGCTACCAGTTCGCCCAATCTGGTGTGAACCGGTAGCAACTCACCACTGAGTGAAACGTCTTCAAAGAAAAACCAGAAAGTTTAGTTCCCTCTTGAAAAAACATCTTTGGGACAATATGTGGGACACAACATACCAAAGCTCCCCTACTTTGGACTGGATAAATCTTATCTTCTTGCCTTCTTTCTTCACAACTTGAAAAATAAAATGTATATAATATTAATAATAATATTAATAATCATAATTGGATCCATCAATACTCCATTGATTTTAGTTTCACTTTTACCTTAGTTATAGAGTCTGTATTAATGTAGCCTTTTATATTTTTATAACATTTACCAATTTACAATCTTGAGTTATAGATGTACTCTAATAGGTACCATATTTTTTGGACTATAAGACTCTCCAGACTGTAAGATGGACCTAGCTTTTGGGGAGGAAAACAAGAAAAAAAAATCTGTCTCTGCCTCCCAGCAATTTGCCTCCTTGGAGCAAACAGTAAACAGCCTGGTCAGCTTCAGCAAAGCCCGATTTAGCATGAGTAGTTGATTGGCAGTTGGATCAGCCTCCTGGAATATCACCTATCAGCTCTTCCAGGCTGTGGGGTTCGCCACCGCCCATCGCCACTGTTGCTGCCCATCATGGCTGTCAGATATTGCCGCCTCTGTGCACCCCAATTTTGGCCTCCACGCACCCCATTTTCGGCCTGTTACAGGTGGCAGAGATAGGTGGCAGTGGCTGGAACAGCTGATAGGCAGTATTCTGGGAGGCAGATCCAACCACCAATCAGCTGCTTGTGCTAAATCAGGCTGTGCTGAAGCTGACCAGGCTGTTTTCTGCAAGGAGGCAAATTGCTGGGAGGCAGAGGCCAAAGGGTGGGGGCCGGCAGGTGGGCGGGACTTTGGCAACATTCTCCGTATAAGACGCACAGACATTTCCACCCACTTTTGGGGGTGGAAAAGTGTGTCTTATTCACCAAAAAATACGGTATTTCACAGGTAAGTATCCTCTGTAATTTTATCCTTGTAATCTACATGATGTTATTAATATTTTATCTCATAAATTTTATCTCACGTGTGGTAATTTTACATGCTATGATGATCTTTGATAAAAATAAATAAAAAGTCTATATCTGTTTCAGACTTAATAAATATCAATAAAGGAAGGTAAATTTCAAAGCATATGCTTAAATCTTGCTACGTATGTCCACAATATATGTTGGCTACATTCTTCTTCTAACTGGTTTTGTCTTAATTCTTTCGCTAATATAATTTAAACCCCATAACCAAGCGTGAGGTTGCAACTTTTGAATGTATAGATAAAATTAGGTATTAAACTTGTCCCAGTGAGATTTCTTTTCCTGCCTACCACATAGCCTCTCTGTTCTGATCCAGATCTGGTCAGTAGGAATTACAAATTGGGTAATGGTGGTGGGGAAATCATCTTCATCTAGTTTTGATGTAAGCAATTGTGTCAGTGAAAAACTTAATCAAATCTCACTCTCTGAGCGCACGTTAGAGGAAAATTATATGTACAAACAGTGGTCTTAATCAAACTTTCTATCTAAAAGCATTTCTGTCTGAATCATTTAATCAAGTTTTGTATCAAGTATTTCTATCTAAACCCTAATTAAAATAATGGGAACTAAATTAATCATAAATATTTTGCTCCACTAGTTTCAGCAAAAGTTAGAACTCTTTAATCTCCCAACTCTTCCAAACTCAGTTTAAAATATACTTGAGACCAAGTCAAGCTGTTTTAAATTATCTATTTTGACAGTAAAATATACATATGTTTATATGATTGTGAGTCTCGAGCTGGCTCCTCTGGTCAATAGCTGAACATAGAAATCTATTAACCACTCAGCCAATCAGTGTTGATTAGTTGTTCTTTGAATTATTGAGTTATTGTGATGTATTCTGTGTTTCGGGGGGCGGGGGAGCTGCACCAAGGGAGGCTCATTCAATCTCATTGTACACATGTTGTGCATTGACAATAAAGGTTTGAAATATAAGTATGAAATATGTTGTAATGGCTGTCCCAATTTCCTAAATACTTTCCTATTTCCTTAGTCTCTTCTGACTATAACTTTGTTGTTAGTATCTCATGATTTATGTTGTTTGCTTATTTAGTATCCTATGATTATTACTTAGTTTGTTTCTATTAATTACGATAATTGTATTTTATAATTATGATCATGATTTATTATTTGTTGCTCATATGTACACTGAGAGTTTATGCACCAGAGACAAATCCCTTGTGTGTCTATTTGGCAAAAAAGAATTCAGTCTGTCTGTCTGTCTGTCTGTCTGTCATCTATCTATCTATATCAAGATAAACACACCAAATTAGTAACATTTCCCATGTCTCTTTGTTTGCAATGGTGGCAAACATTGTTTGGTTTACAAATGTCTTACCCTACACTGAGCTCCTTTACTAATCAAGCTCGCATATTGCCAGGGTAGAGTAAGCCGAGAATTACATTTAATTAGAATATAAGACAAATACATTGTAAAGTAGTATTTACTGTCTTGAAATAGCATTGCCCCTTTCATAGATGCAATGTTAATGGTATAGTCAGGTATCAAAATTACAAGTTCCTTCTCATGACATCATGGAATGAACAGAGACTTGTCTCATCCCACATTGAGAGTGGGTCTTTATGAAAAAGACCTCTAACTTCAGTTGGATGAAGACTCAGCAAATATGAATTATGTATTAGAATACTATCAAATGCATACAGTATATTTCAGCTGTGTATATTTTTTTCTCTCTGAATTTCTTGTTTCTTTCATTGAAGAAGGCTTTACATGCAGTTTTCTCCAACCTGAATATTAATAAAAGTGGAAAAAGTATTATTAATATTATTAATTAAATATACTTCTGCTGGAAATCTATTGCCTATATTGGTTCCTAAATGTCTATGGCTTTTTATTGTACCAATAAATGTTAACATTTATGGGTCCTCCACATTATAAACAGAATGCATATTGTGGGGGGAATGAAAAACTAATTGTTTCTAAATTTCCTTAGGATTATGTTTTCATCCTATTTCTTATAGGATGAGTCAGCAGTGTGCATTCATATTTTTTGATTAAAAAGCCACCCTTTCCATTTTCTTGAATGTAAAATTTCCGCAGATATAGCACTTGGGACTACAAAAAGAGTATATATTTGCAGCCATAGTGTGAAATGAAAAAGTAGAAGACAAAGAGGTTAACAGCATGCACTAAGGGCAGAGTTGTGGGAAGTATTTGCTCAGTTCCAACTCCTCAAAAAAGATGTAGAGAACAATAGCAGCATCAGTGTTCTCAGCAGGACATCACAAAAGCTATTGCTTCCACATAAAGCCTTATAGGTCAGTTGGGAAGTCACGTATGTTAGATCAATGCAACTGCTCTCCTGTTAGTTTCTGTGATCAGATGGACTTCAATCTAACTGAGTGCATGTCCTTCAGAGTCATGTTGTTGATGCTTCCCCTTTATATTGTGTGGGAAGGAAAAACATAAGACCAAGCATGTATTGAAAATATATCTTTGTGTGTTTGTCTGTGTGTCTTTTTTTTGAACTGAAAATATTTTTAAAAGGGAGTGAATATTTCTTCTTTAAAATGTTAGACTCTGGACACTGTTGAAATATTCATCATTGAAAGGATTCTTTCTTAGCAAAAGAAAGGTGTAAAAATAACAAATGGCTATACTTTTTAAAAATACTTAAGGAAGGAAAATGCACAGACCTGTATATGGATCTGGCTATATGATACTAGTCAATAAATGAAACTGAGAGGGTTATTTTTCATTTTCATGCATATTACTAATGTAGTCCTGAGGCATCTCTCAGCCGTTTTGTGGGGTATATTAAGTAGGAAAGCATCTTTGGCCACTAGGCCCAGGATAGGCAGAAAAAACTTGGGGAAAACAGAGAGTTAGGATATAAAATCTAGTTTTGATCCTTCCAAGGAGGTTGATTCTATGTGTTGAAGCATCTCCATGATTTAGATAGTCACATATTGCTGCTGAACCCCACAGTAATCTTAATTGCCCAATAGGTTAGCACACTTCTCCATTCCTTCTGCCTTTTAATAAGAAGCAAAGCACTTCTTGCCAAGTGCTGGTTTTGCCCTGTTTATTACTAGCTTCTTTCCTTCTTACTAGAAATGTGAGAAACTACCCAATCAAGACTTGTCTAGAGCATCATCATGCTATTTAAGCAATAACTTTCAGACAATGATGTATTATCAAGTAGAAATAAATCCATTTTACTTAAACAAATGAATGCTTTTCAAGGAATGCCAAAATCTTCCAAGTAGGAAATGATGGAATATATGAGAGCTAAACTCTCCTCTGCCCTCATATTTGAAAATGTTGTTGTTTATGGGAACAGTTACAGTTCAGAGAACTGTCAGTGAAAACAATACCGTCTTGTTTAATGTTAGCTGATTAAACCAACATAAATTTAGATCTCCTAACCTAAACAAAAATGGCTGACATTAATAAATATAGAATTTATATAAGTATTATAGTAACAGAGGTCGGCATAGTTTTGTACTAAGAAGTTTTTCATAAATACTTTCCTCAATATCCAGGCCTTAAACTTAATATGCTAAAAATCAATCCATAATTAGACTAACGCATATTAGTGTGTCTTTGCCAACAATCGAGGTGTGAAGCAAGTGGTGGTGCAGAACCAGATAGAAATGGCCGCGGTCTGGTAATTAATGACAAATATAAAAATCAGGGTTCTTTCCTGGCAAACTTGTAGCAGAGATGCAATCAAATAAATATGCAGAATGGATTGCATAAAAGAACATGAGCTACTCATTCTACATCTCTGGACTCACAGACATATCCAAACAAAAATGAATTTCTCTATTAGGAGGAATGAGTGAAAAATACTGAGTGTAAAGTGCCAATAATGTCGATGGATAGAAGATGGGATTCATTTGTTTATTGGGTTTTTATCCCTTCTTTCATTTAGGAGCTCAAGATGGCATGTGAAGGTTGGGTGAGAAAATGTCACTTACCTAAATTCATCCTGTGAGTTTCCATGACTGAGGGTTGACTAGTTGCATGACAACTGTAAGTTGTTTTATGCCCAGCCATTCATGAGTAATCTTTCTAGGTAAAAGAGCAAGTATGATCTAGGACCTGAGGCGAAGATAGCTATGGTGGTATAAATGTGAGGGAAGAATAAAATGATCTACTCCTTCTCTGCTAACTTCTCCATTTCAATGCTGTTTATCAGAACATGCATTTTTAATCTATAGTATTGCTAACATATAACCTAATCTTAGGTTAGATTTCTCCTTCTTTGTCAGTCTTCATGTTCATCTGCATACAATTCCTAATTAGCTATGGTGATCAGATGACTGTTAAGTACATAGGTGAAATATTACCTTATTACCAAACTATTTTGTAGCAATGTGCTTAATTTTCTTAAACATTCTCAATCTAACAAGTTTGGGGCAAAAAATGACTGGAAATAGGTATTTTTCTTTCTAGAAATTTAAGACTCTTGACCATTATAACATAACTATTCCTAACTCATTCCTACTTGTATCCATTTCTGCTGCTATAACACTATTATGATGTCATTAAAATGCATCCCCATGGTTACTGTTGCTATGCAAATTGCTGTCTTGCTTTGAAAGTATTTAATTCACCATTTGTTTTTGTCTTCAGAGGCATAGCTAAAATTAAAATATGTGAAAATTTAAAATTGTTTTTGTTACTGGCTGAACTTGAGAGACCTAGAGAGAATCTGCAACCTGTACTTCTGTTTGTACACCCAAAGCAACTTAGCAGTCTTGCATTTAAAACTATTTGGAACTGGCGGGGGGAGGCAAAACTAAGTTTGGAAATAAGTTTTAAACTCAGTGTTAAAATTGAAAATTAACATTGTACATGGTCTCTTAGGGTTGATCCTAATGAAAGTTGACTCCAGAAAGGAAGTATTTTACCTCCCTTAAGACAACTGCAGTGATTTAGTAATATATAAAGGAAGTTCAGGTTTTGTGCCTGATATACCACTCAGATAATTTCTTTTTTAATGTCAAGAAGTTGATGCATATTAAATCAAGGTAAACCAAATGCTGTGTGAACCAGCCATAATTATTCAGTCCCCAACTGTAGAACTATTTTAGGCATCTAGTCATTATTATTGATGACAAATGGAGCAAGCTCTCTAGATCACTCGGAGAACAGTGTAAGCTATTCTGAGTGATTTAGAAATATTGCTGTTAGGGAAATATATACAATCAGCTTTGTGCTTAAAAGTAATGAGGGAAGTTTAAAGAAGAAATCTGCAGTCCTATGGATATTATTTCAGAATAAATTTGATGGTTAATTGCACACACACACACACACACACACACACACACACAGACAGACAGTATTATAAGTGTCCTATGAAACAAGGATGCAGGTAAGAAGGGGAAGGTGTCAGAAGTAGTATTATAGAATGGTTATACAAGTCCATATCTTTCCTATATGCCTTATAATTTTGCATGCACACCGCTAACAGCAGGAGTTTGCAGCATAGCACTGAAATACTCTATTCATCCATCTGATAAAAGCAGTACAAAGCCATAGATACCTCTGTTACTAGTTCTAAGGCTTTGTGGACTACAATTGTTCAAAGTAATTATCTAAAACTTTTTATGCCATATGTTAAAACTTTATTATAATTATAATCCATATTCTCTGTTTCACATAGTTTATTTACTTATTAAATTTATATGCCACCCATCTCACTTTTCTGATATTTACTGCAAGTTGCATCGAGGAACTCTCCAATCTCATGTTATTATCTTGAAGTAAAAAAATTATGATAATTCTATGTGAGATGAAAAATGTAAGTGGGGTGATATTCATGAAAATATTTGGAAAAACAATTGCAATAGGAGAATTGTAACCGATAGATTCATCTACCCTTATTTGATTCACACATGCTTTTTTATCATCTCTTTTATCATTTAATAACTTTTTTCTGTCTTAAAACCCAGCTACTCAATTCTTTTTGATCTCTATTTTCATATTTTTATTAACATCTTCATCTTCTGATTATTAATCTTAAAACCTGCTAGTTTACCAAATTCTTTTAATTTTTCCATTAATGTCTCCATTAATTAATAATCTCCATTAATAGAATTAATTTCCATTAATTCTATTTAGCAGATCCTTCAGAACCAATACCAAGTCATCAGTAAATGACCTTAATTTATAAATTTCTTTTTTAATATTTAATCTCCAGTCTTCTCCTCTTATCTTATACTGTATCTCTTGGAAATAACTGAGAATTGTTAGAGAGAATTGCATCCTGTCTTCTTCCTTTTTGTATCTCACAAAGTTTTGTTAGATCTTTGTTGACAATTATTTTTACTTTCTTGTGATGTGTAAATCACAAGAATTTATAAAATTCTTTCCAAAATGCATATCTTCCAAAATTTTAAAAATGAAGGCCCAATATCAATTGTCAAAGGCCTTTTCTGCATTTAAGAAAATCATCTTGTTTCTTTCATTATGGTGCTCCAAATAGTCCAAATTGTCTACCATATATTATCCTTTATCTATCTGTTAGGTAAAAACCCACATTGATCATAAATAAATTTTTGTAAAATTATTTTAAACCTCTTATTCAAAAATTATTGTGATCAACTTTTTCAGTAATGACATAGGGCGATAGTTTCTTGTTGAAGTATTAATGCTATATTAACCTCTTTCCAGCTTTCCAAAATCTTTCTCATCTGTAAAACAGAATTCACCATATTTTGTAAAGATTGTCAAGTTCATCATCAAAGAATTTATAGTAAGAAGCCAATAACCCATTTGCTCCAGGCACATTTCCTGTTTTACTTTTTGTAGCTTCAAAAACTTTCCTTACTGCTGTTCATAAGACATTTCTGTATTTGTTCCTTTAAATATTCATCTTTATATAAACTGGAATAATATTGATGAAATACTTTTTGTATAATCACATTATCTTTTATTACAGTATCATCTTCTTGTAATTTCAGTATCATTTTTTCCCTATTTCCTTTTATAATTTATATGCCAACCACTTCCCTGGTTTATTTGCAAACTCAAAATGCTTTCATTTTGCATAATTCATTTTTATTTCCATTTCTCTTAGAGTTAACATAAATAATTGTCACCACAGAAGCTTAGTTTGTTGAGAAACATTTATCTTCTCTGGAAAGTTCTTTAATTGCTCTTCCTTTTATTTCACCCAAAAGAGCTTTTTTTCCCCTTACCTCTTTGTTTTTGAGTTCACTATTATACTGTATAAAACAAATTTTCATTAAAAATTCTGCTTATATCCCAAACCATTCTTGATTGTACCTTTATTAAAATTATTTTCAAAACCTGGGATTCTGGCACATCAGAGAGACTTCTTCATTTTAGCTGTTCACTTCATTTAAATGAGTATTTAAAAGCTTCTCTCAAAATCAAAACTCATCTCTTGTCTATTGAAATTTCACAGCCTATGTCTACAAATCTATGGCTAGAAGTTTGGAATATAATCCATTTTTCATTTCTTTTGTTGCTCTATTATCTTCATGCTCTGCTATTTTCCCTGCAGAATTAGCACAGAAGTCAATTTTCTTTTAACAGTATTTTTTAAAATTCCAAGTTCTTTGTACAGTAATTATTACTGATATTTTTTAATGATGTAAGAGTGAATGTCAACATTATGTAGTCTGATATGAACGTCTGATAACTGCTTAATTAAATCTCTCTCTCTTTCTCATTCTGTGTGTCTTTGTGTGTCTCTGTGTGTGTGTTTGTGCACATAGTGCTATTTAGAATATTTGTGCTCTCTATTCCACCATGAGCTATATAGCATTTACATGTTTAAAAGATAATATCATAGATTTGCAGTAATTTCTCTGTCATGAAAAAAGTATGTGCCAAAATTGCCTTTGAAAGCAATTGCTACAATCTTACTGGCATTTTACCAATACTATTGGTATTGGAACTGCTATCAATACTACCCTTTTACAAATTTTATCCAAATTACAGTGCCACAAAGTTTTCAGATTGTATATTATCTTTGATCTGAAAACAGGGTGCAAATATTCACCTCTTTGCAATTCCAACCGGTGCTATTCACATCATGCGGTGATTGCTACTTTTTTCCAGATTACTTACAAGAGTGAATCATCCAATCAATATGTAAATTATAATATTGGAATGACACATTGCATTGGCAATCAGAATTGACTAAATCATTTGACCCCTTAAAGCAAATGAAGGTATGAAAGCACTGTTTCCTATATTAGACATATGGCAATGCCACCCAATTAAGGATCATGCAGTGAAGAAGATAAAACTACAATATCACATGCCAGTGTTATTTGCATTACATAGCGACATCATAGAGAACAAGTGAGATCAACTGAGAATGTAAAAAGAATGCAATGCAAATGACTAGGTAAACATTAATATATGGAATGACTCCTGTCCCCCAAAACTCCATTTTTTTTAAAAAAAAAGGAAGAGTACCAGCAACAATTATAATAGTTGCTTTTATGAACCAGCCATCAGGATTCTCAGGTGCGTATGTGGCACTCCAATTTAGTAAATCAAAATATTGCACCTAGAATTATGCTTGAGATTAATATAGTTCACAATTACAACACAATCAAAACAAAGGATCTCCACCCCACCCAGTCACTCATTATCTCACCTCGCCCACCTTGGCTGATGCCCAGAGTCATGCCCATGGCATAGCTGCTGCTTCTCTCACTCACTTGCCTCGACCACACAGTCCCACTGTGCATGGCCTACCTTTTCAAGATCGGCCTTGAAAAAGCCTGCCCTCAAAATTGGCAGCATATTGCATGCCTTAACAAGCCTGCTGGTGGCCTCAGTGCACCTTTCCTCCCTGCAGCTCTAATCCTTAAAAAATTTGGGAGGGTTGTGTGCATGGGGCGCTGGGGGAATTGGTGCCTGGAGTGAGAGGGAAGTGCAGGCTGGGCAGGGAAGGGGTACCGAACTTCCAGCGCTTGTGCGGGGAACCCAGACTTGGAGTAGCAGCAATGGTTCATTTGGAGCTTGTTAAGGAGCTCTGCCCCAGCCATGTGTTTTCCAGACCAGGCTGCTTGGAGTGAAAAGCATGCAATATGCTGCTGCTAAGCTCGAGTGTTCCTTGCATGAACGCTGGAAGAAAATTGGCGATGGTCGGCTGCCACTAGAGCTGTGCTTGGAAGAACAGCAGATGGACTTCAGGCACACAATCTACCGCTCAAGCTTCCAATGCCCAAACCAGTGAGCTGGAAGAGAGATTTCCCATTGTGCTGGTGAGTATGGACTGAGTGGGCTTTTTGCTGTTTTCCCCCACCTCCCCATCACAATCCAGTGCGGCGCAGACAGCTGAATGGAGGCGGAAAATGGGGTGTTTCCATCAGCCCTTCTCTTTTTCCCCCCTAGTCTCCTTTTGCCAACATGCGCTTGGCAAATCTTTAGGTGGACTGCGCACTGAAGACCCTGTTGTTCCGCCAGGCAGGGCTATCAACATAATAATTTTAAATTGGGGTATTTTAAATTTGGGGGGTTTTAAATCGGCCAAATCTATTTAATTATTTTAATTTTTAATTATTGTTGTATCCTGTGTTTTTAAATTGGCTGTACACCACCCTGAGTCCTTCGGGAGAAGGGCAGTATAGAAATAAAATAATAATAATAATAATAATAATAATAATAATAATAATAATAATAATAATAATAATAATAATAATAATAATATTATTTTGTCAGCCCAAGAGGAGGGGGTAAGGGGCTTGGAATGGTACATAGGAAATCCCCCTGTCTCTGCAGCATCGGCCCACCTGCACCACCCCACCTTGCCGTGAGTGAAGTCAAATTGGCCATGCCTACTCAATCACATGATCCCCCAGCCACGCCCAGCCACCCAGCCATTAGGGCAGAGAACTGGTTGTTAAAAATTTGAATCCCACCACGGATCTAACACCTTCCCAGGATCCAGATCCAAAGGTTCATTTTTGATGAATGTCTGTAGTAAAATATAATCTACCTCTACCACCTTGCTTGCACCTGTTATATTAGTATAGCAAGAAGCCAAAGATGGCACCATGCCATCCTATCCTCTCTTCTTTCAGATGACCTTAATTAGTACCATGTGAAATCAAGGACATGTCTTTGTCCTAGCCATCTCTCATTTGTAAATAATTACAAAATTTTGCCAAATAAATTTATTTATTAATCCAATGTTCAGAGCCACCTGACTCTGTAAGATCCTGAGAAATAGTTAAAAGCAGTAACAAACTATACTAAAGAAAATAATGATGCAGAAAAGAAAAAAAAAAAACAGCTAAGGTACGAAGAAACTCTCTTCACCATGTCTTTTTCACTGTTAGTACACTGTATAATGAAAAACAGTTGATCCCTTGGACTCTCTTTAACTTAATTTCTTCTTTTCTTTTTTCTTAAGTTTAACTTAAAGAAAATAGTTGAAATTTGGCCTGGTGATTTTCAGAGTAGTTATTCAGTTGAACTTTCCAGGATGCAATTTGTATTATTATCTCCTCCTGTGAAGTTACCTGATATATCTTGGTTCCTGATCAAATGGCTGCTGCTCTGTTTATTGTTGCCCGAAGCCAAACACTATAAAAAGTGCTAATAATCACAGAACTCATGCAGAACCATCAAGAAACAGTACATTGAATGGATATTTCCACTAACTTTCCTAACATTGCCTTAAATAAAATGTTCCTTAGTGTCTAAATCTTCTTTTGTGTCAATACTTTTCATAATCTGCTGTGAACAATAAAAAAGTGATGAGATATACATATCTTGTTCCATACTAGCATATGATCTTTTGAAGGCTTGATACCTTGCTAGATTAGATAAGACAAATCACTTTTTGCCCATGTAATAATGGGGTGGATAGTCCCAGTTCTAAAACTAATAAATGAATGCACCTAACCCAGTGGTTTGGATACTGTTTCTGAATCTTTCTAATTCATAATTTTCCTCTGTCAATTACTAAGCTTTAGAAGAAGACACTTGATGATGGCAAGATTCATATGTCAATTTCATCTGATTACTTCCTGAGACTATTGAGACAGAAATGTTTGCTTTGTGTGTAGTATTTTTACTCTACAGTACAGTACTTACTGTTCCAAAAAATCCACATAATCCAGACGAAGTACTTAATGCAGTGGGCCACAATGAGACATCTATATAACATTACTGTCTTTAGACTTCTCAAATTCAAAAATAATAATATATTTTAAAAATGGTAAAAAAAAAGTTGATGTTTATAATTATTTTTGAGTGCCACTTCAAAAATACATGACATCAGATAGTCTTTTCTTTGCTATGATATTACTAGCAATAGCAATGCACTTAGATTTATATACACTTCACAGTGCTTTACAGCCTTCTCTAAGTGGTTTACAGAGTCAGCATATTGCCCACAACGATCTGGGCACTCATTTTACCGACCTTGGCAGGATGGAAGATTGAGTCAACTTTGACCTGGTGAGAATTGAACTGCTGGCAGTCAGCAGAATTAGCCTGTAATATTGCATTCTAACCAGTGCGCCATTATGGCTTATTAACAATAACAATTAGCAATAATAATTAAAAATTATTAATATTATATTATTAATAATTAATTATTGTCAATAATTATTAATGATAATAAATCTCGTGGTAATCCCAATTTATGGAATCTCCTTGTCCCAATTGCTGAAATAGCCTCAATTTGTTTATGTTTTGGAAACTCTTTGGTTCCAATTAACTGATTGCATGACACCTGAATTTGTTATTTTTTTTTCATTTGGAAGTTTTATTGTGGGTGTAGTTTACTTTTACTTTTGTTTGCATTTATTGTTATACATTAATTAGAGACTTTTGGGATTGGGGTGAGTTATAAGCACTATTATGTAAACAAACAAAAATATAAGTTATTGTAAGATAGTGCCCTCTCTGAATGTGCTAAAATAATGACATTCAGTACTTCATTGAAAGTTGGAAGCCCTCAATTTCTTATGGTTGTGTGTGGTCCATGTGTACACTTAATATTTGCATATGGCATATTATTGTTGTTCCTGAATCACTGCATGGAATGTCTTTGTGGCATGTGGCTTTGTGTGGATTTCAGCTCCTGGCTGGCTGGGGAATTCTGGGACTTAAAGTCCATATATCTTGAAGTTGCTGAGGTTGAGAAACTCTGGTGTACACAATTATTTGATTAGTTCTCCCTGACCTAGTCCATGTCCTCTAATGCCCTGCACTTCTCCTCCTCTATATTAATGTTCATTCCATTTACAATCTGTGATTGCAGTAATTATTAATGCATTTCGTAATTTCAGTTATATCTCTGTGATTGTTATCAAGGTCACTTGTTAGAAAAAACTAATTTCCATAAAAATAGCAAAATCAAACAGAAACATATTCTATGGCAGCTTTCTCCAACTATTGCCCTTCATATTTATGGAATTGCAACACTTAACCTTTTCTAACTAGTCATACTGGCTTGAGCTTGGCTAGCTCCATTAAGAGTTATTCAAAATAGAATCTGTCCATCCAAGATATGGCTGTAAAGAATGCTTATTGGAAGTCACCATCCCTTATAAGGTGTAACAGGAGATTCCAAGATGATTCTCTGCAAGAACTCCTCTCCTGTAGAATATCTTGCCATTAAATAAAACATTACATCTTCATATTTAATATTTTGGGGGAGGGAGAGGGACTATGCATCTCCAAGTCATCTTGACTCCTGGCAATGCCTGGATAAGTCCACTCAGCTTTTTTGGCAATATTTTCAGAAGTGCTTTGTCGCTGTCTTCTTACAAGAATGGAGAGAGAGTGATTGGCTCCAACTGTACTATGTACTACTATAACTCTTTTCATGAACTTTACCTGGATGAAATGGTGCATCATAGGGTAACAGCTTTTGAACCAAGGTACTGCACATGGGCTAACTTGTAGAATGCATCTAAAATCTGGTACCCATGACTTCTGAGAGAATTAAATTTGGGAAAGTTGTGCCTGATTCAGTGCTATTGTTGCTGCTGGGTTGCTACTGTGGTTGTGTTATCTTCATTTTCAATGTTCTGTGACAGTTTCCCAGCCATTCTCACAATCTCTCACTTCCTCCTCTACCCAGCAACAAGAAATTGAATCCTGGATATTTTTATTGCTTTATGTACTCCTTCTCTGGTGTGCAAACATGTACATATATTTATATCCCATTTTTGTTCAGGAACTAGAGACACACTCATAGTGCTCCATCCTCCTATATTTATTTACAACATAGGAGGTAGGTTGGTCTGAAAAATCATCAATTGAGCTGCTGTGGCTGTAGATGGATTAGAAACTGGATTCCTCTAGTATCAGTCAATTTCAGTAGCCACTATACCTTAGTCCTTGCTCAACCTGTTACAGGTTTCAACTGCTTCCTACTTTGAAACTATGTGTGGGCTGGTCCCTCCATTGGCTGCCAGAGATCAGGTACACCAGTCCTCAGGAGATCATGTGATTCTATTTTTAAATGGTCTATGACAGGTTCCAACAACTCAATGGACAAGCCATTAGGGATTCTGAACTGTTCTGAAGCATACAACATTGAGGTAAAATAAAAATAAAATAAAATATCATCAGCATAATTATGCTACATGGAAAGAGACTGGGAACATCATGATTAAGAGATGGTACCAAATGTTATCGGGATATGGAAGGAGATGAAAAAAAGAAGTATGAAAGGGCTGCATGTCTACAGAATCACAAGAAAGATATAGAATAAGGAGACAAGAAAAGATGGAGGAGGAAAGGGAAAATCAAGAATATGTGGCAAACAGTAATTATTCCTCAACATGACAGTATCAGTCTTCCAACAACAAGATTTCAACAGAGAAAAATGAGACAAAATGCACCACTTGCACAACATAATATTTCTGCTGATGGTGCCATGGCTAAAGTCTCCCCTCACTATCATGCATTCCTATTCCCTTGAGAAACCACAATTTCTGCCAAATGAAGGGCAACATCAGGATAGGCAATTTGCAACTTCTACCTAATGAAGTCCACAATTTATACAGCAATCATCAACATATTGCAAATGAGTTCAGAAGGAGATTAGACAATACAATTGCCTCTTCCAAATGACATATTTTAGTGCCAAATAAGTCCTTCCAATGAGGGACAGATGGAATCCTTCTGTGATTATTAAAGGGCAAATCTATCATTACATTGGACATTTAATGCCAGACCTCAACCAGAAAGCCAAATGTATTCATTACTTCATGGATTCTCAAGGCAGCACAGAATTAAGTAAGGGTATACTCCACAATGATGGAGAAATTACTACAATGAAACCTGGATGTTGTGTCCCTTTGACTTGCAAAAGAACAAATTTGAGTAATGCCAAAAGCTTACTTTTTCATTGATGCTGACTGGAAATCAGAATGTGAACATGACAGTAGATGTAATTCATAAATTTCAATCAAAGTCACCATCATTGTATCAAGCAACACTGTAACAGAACTAACATTATGACACATTGTGTTGAAAGAACAAGGAAGCCATTTGCAAATAATCTAAGAATCTCATTGTTCCTCTGATGGCTTTCAATGCATATTTTTCTTTCCCCTTGGAGATGATGACTAGCATTATGAGCTCCAAATGATGAACATCAAGAGACTAACAGTGTGTTACCATGCATATCAAATAATGAATCATGAGAAAGATGTCTATTCCAACAATACATGGTTGACATGGCTGTAAAATTGGAGTTGATAGGCTGAGTTGCATCCAAATGAGTCAAGCAATGTTGAACTCAACATTATAAAAAGGTTTGACTGGTACATTGAATGATGATAATTTTAGAAACATTAGAAGGTGCATCATTCTTTCTTCAACATTTATTGATGAACCAAGATATATGATGGAATAATGTCAAAATAGCCTGATGATTATGTCATGCAATCCAAACTGGCCAGAAATTGACATCATCTATTTTTGAATCAAGTGTTTAATGATCAGTCATATTTCACTTCAAGAGTATTCAACTTAAAGAGAAAGTTATTTTAAAGTACCCCAGAGGAACACATGTTTTCTTTGGTAGTTATATGTGGAATACTAAAAACAGAGTCTGTCTCATCTGCACTGTAAATAATCCAAGCCAATTATGATACAAGCTGAAATACCAGACCCAAATGAAGGTTCAGAGCTGCATAAATTGGTATTGGTATTGGTACTGAAACACAGGATCCATGGTTCATATTGCAGCAGAAACTCAGCATATAGAAACAATGGTATATGCAATAAGAGGTATCCAGAGGTATTCAATGAACATACAAGATGTAGTGATATTTAATAACCTATCTACAGGAGACAGTCTTCAGAAATGGTGGGATTTGAAAGACATCAGATAGGATGTCAGAGTCAAACTATAACTTCTCAATGGGTGGTTCCCTGTAATGTACAATTGGAGATGTTCAATACAGAACAACCAACAACAGTAATCCAACAACAGAAGGGGTCATTCTGTTTTTCTGTTTAGGTAAGAAATATCTATGAAAGGATGACCCAGTGGGTCACAGATTGTCAATAAATAAAGTGCTGCTGAGGATGCCTTCTCCTTTCTTTGTGTAGCTCAGCAGTTTGGGGATACATCAAAACATTTTACTCCTCACACTTTTCCCTAAAGCCAAACTTGTAAGTGATAAATGTGCTGGACTTGAGGTAGGGAAACCAAGGTTCTGCTCCCCTTCAGCTACCAAAGTTCATTGAGTAAATTTGGGTTAGACACTCTCTTTGACTTAGTCCAACCTTGCTCATAGGGATATTGTTGTAGGGATGAATAGAAAGGAGTGCTGGGTACACTGCCTTGAATTCATTAATAAAAGATATATATAAATAGTCACATATTGTATATTCTTTTCATAAGTCATTTTTCCATCTCTCACCAATCCATGTGAAACTATGGGCCATCTTTGGCCTATTGCCACTCCACTTCACTCCTCCATTCTAGGATAGCAGTAAGTGATTTGACAGTGATTTTTCCTATTATTATCTTTAATAAAATACTATTTGACTTAAGCCACCAAAGCCTTGGCTCTTTTCTTCCCAAAACGCCAGCGATGTTTCTCTATTCATTCCAAAAACTCTACTTTAGAGGTTGGCAAATTTCCCAGCTGCAGTGAGATGTAAAAGATAGTTGGACAGAGCAGCTGCCTTCTTAACACTAAAACAGACTTAATCTGAGAGTCCAGGAGCAGTTGCAGTTTTGGAAAACAAAAGTTAGATTGTCTGTGGTAAAAAAAAAATGTTCTGGGGAAGCAAAGAGAATAAAAACATTGGGATGGATTCCCAATAGATAACAGATGTGGGAGTGATTAATGCTGAATGGAAAATCCCAAAGTACTCTGGGCATTCAGAACTGACTGTCCATATTATTTATTTACTTTTATGCCAGTCTTGCCTTTTCTCTAAAAACAATCAAAGTGGAATAAACGAGGGAGGAGGAATCCTAATTTTATTCCCATGAAAACTATTTTGTGTGATAGGTTTGACAGAGAAAGACAAAAAGACAGATGAAGGGAGGGAGGGAGGGAGGAAAGGAGAGATAGATAGATAGATAGATAGATAGATAGATAGATAGATAGATAGATAGATAGATAGATAGATAGATAGAGGCAGACAGACAGACAGACAGACAGACAGACAGACAGAGACACACACAGAGACACACACAGAGACACACACAGAGACCCAGAGAGACTGAGAGACCCAGGGAGCTCTGTGGTTGAGCAAAATTTGAACTTAGTCTATCTAGTCTAAGCAATTTCTTAATGACTATATATAGTAATCTCCTGGATGCATTAAAGGGGCATTGATTTCATCATGTTCAAGGAGTATTCCAAAGCATAATAAACAGGAAATCCTCATTTGTTTCAGTAGAGCAGAAGTATTTGCTCATCTACCATGCATGTCCTCTTGTTAACTTAGCCAAAGTCACAAAGTCATATTAGGGAAACAATTATCATTATAGCAGTAGCAATAGCACTTAGACTTATATAACACTTCACAATGCTTTATAGCCCTCTCTAAATGGTTTACAGTATCAGCGTATTGCCCCCAACAGTCTGGGTCCTCATTTTACTGACCTTGGAAGGATTGAAGGTTGAGTCAACCTTGAGTATTCTAACCACTGTGCACTATGCCAGCTTTCTCAATGCCCAATGGACTATAGGCAGGCTGTGATTTTCAACCTTTCTGCATGTCTGAGAACCTTCCATAACCAACCCAACAAAATATAGTGGCAAACTTCTGAACAATCACTGTATTGATAAAAGAAAATCACACTACCATTTCACACTGATAGCTGGTTTCAGTGTACCCAACAACTTTTTAACAACTCTCCCATTGGATTTTTTTTTTTTTTAGAAAACTCAGCCCTGTCCTCTTCAGTCTTTAACATGACTGCAACTCTCAGTGATTTTTTTTAAAAAAAAAGATATTGTGGCCTATCTTGGTGAGCAAGATATTGATTTTAATGACATTAATGATCAGATCAAATCACATTTCTTATGGGTGTATCTAAAAGCCATCAGATTTATATATGATTGTATATATATGATAGATCCTTCACAAATTGAACATTCGCCCTTTTTGAAAGAGTCCTTTTGCAGTGAAAGGCAAATGTAGTGTGACTTTTAGGCTGACACCACAAATGAAGTTACACAGTGTAACAACTGAACATTATAATCCACCATACCCTCACCAGAAATTAATTGACATCAGGCCAGTATTTCATTGATTTTCCCCTCCCCCACTTCTCCTTGTTATATTGTAGGAAGAATAAATAAAATAGGAGATATGAAGCAGCCACAATTCATCATTATGTGCCTCCATCAACCGTGGAGGTAATATGATTTACTTCATTAGTGCACACTGTGTCACCTTGTAACTTTGACTGGCACTTCCAAAAGCTGCAAGGAGCTTTTACATCTGCCAAGCATAAAGCAAGACAGCCATTTCCCTTTTCAAAGGGAAAGCAATTTCAAAGAAGTGTTTCACCCAAACCCTTGGAGAATGAAGGAGCCCTTTGAAGGCTTGCCCAGTCTAAAAGGAAGTTGTGGGGCATATCTACAATTTACTGCATATAGGGAACCTTCGTCTCCCCAGGATGGTGTGTTATTTCTCATCACTCACAATTCCTGTCATAAATTGCCACTGAAGTCTATGCCCTAATTTACGTGTAAATGTATTAACTGCTTAGGGCGTAGGTCTCTGCAACTTAAATTTATGATACTGAAAAAACTCTGCACCACCGAAGTGTCATAACTGTTGTCTTTGAAATGGGGGCAGTACTTTGCCTCCCTGTTATCTCTTGCCTTCTTTCTCACTTGCAAAAGCAAGAGCAGGCTTCCCAAAGCTGCAAGTGCTGTGCAGAAGCACAAACCTCTTCTAGCTTTTGCAAGAGACAGAATTCTAAGAGGTAGAACCAGTGGTGGGTTGCCCCCGGTTCGGACTGGTTCGCAAGAACTGGTAGTAAAACCGGCGGGAGGTTCTGCCCACTGACCCGGACGTCATCATTAGTGATCTGCGCATGGGGGCAGGATGTGAACCAGTAGTAAAGGTAAGTAGAACCCACCCCTGATTAGAACCTCCTTTTAATATCCACTGGCAATTTCACAAGGTGAAGCTTGTTCTAGCTTGTTACCAATGGTAGATAAGTCTAAAAGGAGGAGCCTGCAGAGCCTCTTCCTAGCATTTTCCAATATATGGAAAGACCAGAAGATGCTGCTCAGTTGCAATGGTTGAAGAACACTAATTCTGGGCTGTAAAATGAAGCTATGTAGCCTCTTCCCTTTGTTGTCAAGACAAAACTCAAAACTTCATCAGAGAAGCAGCCTCTCAATGAAGTGCATTGAAGAAACACATCTTCCTGACAGCGAGTTCCTTGATGATCCATGTATATCATGGATTAAGACTAAAGCATGTGATGGGTCTCCTGTCTGTTCTTGAATCTTGTCAAATGTCCAGTCTGGAAGACCCCCAGGTGATTCAAGAAAAGAGCATCATGGGTGGGAGAAAATATGCCTGGAATAAACTACCCTGGCCCATTCTCTATTCTTTCTGTTACTTCACCGTTTTGGCCATCAAAAGTGCATCTGGAGCTGCTAATGAAAACACCAATTATATATTGAGAAATTTGTTTGGTTTCATTTGCAAGACCACACAAAAAGTCTATTCTAGCCTTCAGTTTTGGCTGTGTACAAAATCTTGATTAGAACATGATTTTGGTATTATTTTAAGCCAGTTCAATAAGGGGTGTGTGTGTGTGTGTGTGTGTGTGTGAATTAACCTGAAAGATCTACTATAAAGGTCAGCAAGGGAGGGGAGAAGGAAAGCCTACAGATGAAGAATGCAGAGAGAATATTATTCTAAAGAAGAATAGGGTGATTATCAGATTTTTGCAGCTGAGACCTGGTAGTATTCATATGTTGGTTTAACCATTCAGTCATGTCCAACTCTTGGCAACTTTATAGGCAAGTGCTCTCCAACCCAGCCATATGGTTGATTCAGCAACTATATGCAGCTCCCAATTCTGGATAAATAGGGAGGGTTAGTGAAAGCAGTGGAGAACTGCCCTCTAAAAAAATTCACCAGAACACTTTAGGGCAATGTTTCAACAGCATTAATATAATTAATTTTCATAATTAATTATGAAATAGCACAAATAAGTAAAGAAAAGGCAACGCCCAGCCCTAAATTCTCAGCCAAACATGCATGCGTCTTAGCTTTTTAGATAATATGGAACAACATAAAATGAATTAGCAGAAGATTTAGAAATCACAAGTAAAACAGAGTTTACATCTAATAAGGCTGAGTCTTTACTTGTCTGTTTCAGATTTAGTATGTCATTTAAGATGAGCTGTGCAAGAAATTGTCAGAATAATGGATCTGTAATGTTTTTTTAAAAATCCCAAACCCATATATCTTATTAGAATTTAACCCAATATTGATCTCAGCTTCAGTGTTATTCCCATTTGCAGAGGAGCATGAGAAACAAAATTACACAGAAGCTTAATTTATAAGTAACACATATTGAGTGAAATGGAAAGAAGGTTCAAAATCTGGTGTCGTCTTGGAACTACGACTGGTGGAACTCTCACTCAGCATTAAAACCATGTGGATTGGAGAATTTGCACCCCATAGTCTCAGTTCCTTCAATCCTGTCAGATTGAAGAAATCTGGTTTTTGTGCCATAATTTACCACTTTCTTTCCTTTCTTCACTGCCTTTTATTGGTGCATGGTGAGTTTGTATAACTTAGTTCTTGTCTGTTCCTTGAAAGTAAAGAATATAACATATATTCAAAGTGTAATAGAGAGCTAAGCCTAGTACATATTAGGTACAAAATTCAAAACCTCATGTTATTTCAGTTTCATCAGCTGTAGAGATAAAAATTGACATTACAATCATGATGCAAATATTCTGTTGTTTATTATCTGAATGTTTTCCTTTGATTCTATGACTCCTATGAGTTATTTTGATAGTTATGGCTTTCCATGTAAGGATCACCATTGAGGGCATTGTGTTTAATTTTTTTTCCAGTATTCAAATCTTAATCCTTAGATGGGATCTGCACATTATTGTTACTGATCTTCCATTTTGTGTCTTTAAACTAACTTGATATATAGACATTTAGCACTGTAAGCTATTGCCACATCTTCCTATAAATACTGCTGCTTATTTTCTCATATCATTATTGCTGTTTTAGAAGGAAAAATTTAATAAAGTGACACTATTTATTCCACAATCTGGAATAGTCCCTTCTATGGATCTAATGTACATGATCAACTCACCAGTTGATCTTCCAGCATTGCTTAGATATCTGGATTGAAGAAGCTGGTGTGCCTCCCCTCCAAGATATGAATTATAAAAGTGAGGGCTAATAATACCATCTCCACATTTATCATCTCTTAGTCAGTTTGGTTGATCTAAACGGTACCTTTCTGCCTTCCTTTTTTTTTTTGCCATGCCTTTCCGGCTTCATATTTAAGATTTCTATTCTCTTTCTTCTTTAAGTACTAACAAACCCAAATCTGAGGTATTGTTAAAAGTGTTTAAATGCTGAAGTTTTTCCTTTTTTTAATTCCATATTTATAGCCATAACTACAGTCATCACTGTATCTTGCTGCAACAATTTTAACATATTCACTAGGTGGCCTTGTGAATGACCCAGAGTTTCTGAAGAGTTCTCCAATTGGGAGATGATAGGATTCTCTTTGAGGAGGCAAAAATAATAATAATGATGGGGCCAGCTTGAGGAAGGATTTCACATCATTTCACAAACTGATTATTGCCTCTTTCTTCCTTCATGTAGATTTCTCTATCATTTCAGAAAGTGCCCATGTAGAAGCCTGTTCCAAATATTGCAAAGTGTGGCAGACAGTGACAGAAGGTATCTGTGAGAGACAATGACCACATTTTCTTGAAGAAAATAAAGGACAAACCTGAAAAACGGGCAAATCTGAAAGAGATTCATAAGGATAAAAACTTGTTTGTTGACAAACAAGTTTGTTTGCTTTACACTAGAAAACAAAAAAAAAATTAAACAATTCAATAAATTTAAAGGACAGCTTTCTGAAATAAAGGATGTGTGGTCACTGTATCATAAGGCAGAAGAAAGACATGGAGACTTTTTGAGGCATGTTACTTAACAAAATGTTTCTTGGTTGAGAGGAGAATTTGCTCAAACCAGGGGTGAAATCCAGCAGGTTCTAGAGAACTGGTAGCAGAAATTTTGGGCAGTTCGGAGAACCAGTAGTGGAAATTTTGAGTAGTTCAGAGAACTGGCAAATACCACCTCTGGCTGGCCCCAGAGTGGGGTGGGAATGGAGATTTTGCAGTATCCTTCCCCTGCCATTCCCACCAAGCCATGCCCACCAAGCCACACTATGCCCACCAAGCCACACCCACAGAATGGTAGTAAAAAAAAATGGATTTCACCACTGGCTCAAACCTTTGCTAAAGTGAAGTGAGACCTTCCCGTTCCTGGATTTACCCAACTGCAGTATACAGATTGCAATACTGGAAATAACACAACATGTAACTGAAATGTAATGTGATGGAAGATAGCTCAGGTTTAGTAGGTCACTTCCCTTTTCAAAAGGCTCAAACATTATTTTTCCTTAAGGGAAAGGAAATCACTGTAAAAACATATGCAAAACATATGTAAAATTTTGCACTGATGCCTTTGGATCAACCATTGTCACTATTTGCAGTAGATATAGTTTAAATTTTGGACACATATGTATCACCTGTTTCCTTAAATAAAGAAATGGGGGAAATGGAACTGAGATTCTGTGGCCACAGCATGGACAGAGGAGTTCGTACTCCCTAGCAACAGAACAAGGAGCATAATGACAGCAAGCACATTACAAGATAAAGCCACCTGCATTACTGTATTTTACCATACTTTAGTGGCACTTTAAAAAGTTGGACCAATTGCTTTGGGTTAACCAATTGTTTTCGGTTGCTTTGGGTTAATCATGTGAGACATTAGGTGGTCATCCATATTTTCCACTTTGTGTTTTTCAAATGAAGGCAAAGATTATATCCTGAGAAATAAGATACTTTTGTTTTCTGTTTTTGGGGGAAGGGTGGTAAAGAGAAAACCAAGGTCATGGGAGGGTAGGGGATATTCCCAAAAATATTTGAAGGCATCTGACAGGATGCAAGGTAGAAGAGGAATCGCTCATTCCTGGTTCCAGCAGTGGGAAATTTTTATTGGATGACAATTTGTATCTTTGCCCAGTGAGAAGGAAGCATTTCTCTTCCATTTTTGTCAGTGATATATATCTAGGGTTACACTGTTGTTACTTGGATGATAACAGAAGTCATAAGTGATATTTCAAAACTTCCAAAAGACTATTATATTCCTTCTTTTTTTACAAAATGGTTAACAAAAGTCGCAAGAATAAAAAACAAGGAAACAGAAATACCCAAGGCAAATATCTACAGTTCAGAAAGAGGTGAATAAGGAAATGTGAACTGAAATGGCAAGCAGCAAACATGAACTACATATTGCAGTATTTCCAAATATAATCAAATTTCTTGTCTTTACTCACAACAGGAGGGTTATATTTCAGAGCTGTCAGAAAAACTAACAATCACAGATAGTGCAGGAAGAGATTTTCAACTTTTCACAGAATTGCCTACTTCTGAAGTGAGATGATTAATGATGCCATGAACAGATTAACTATTGGAACTGGGGAGGGGAAAGGTTGGGGGCAGAGAAACAGAATGAAAGAAACTATTAGGAAATGAACTGCCATGAATATTCCAAAAGGACCAGGCTCCATTCCTCACTAAGAAGCTGGTCATTTATGACCTCAATTATATGCTTTTTATTTCAATCCTTATATCATTCACTTTTATTTTTGCAGTTAGCCACATGGTTTTTCTGTTTTTTTCCCAATTGATCCAGAAATTGTATGCAGATCAGCCCAATCTAGTAACTAAGATCAGAAGTCTAAATCAAATAAAATTGATTTTCCTAACCTGTTTGAATTGTTGAATCAAATTGGATTGGCTTTTTCAGCTGAAATTGGATTTTGCCTGTTTGCTCAGGCTTATTGTTGTACTATAAATTAAGCATTGGGTGGGCTCATCTTCATTTTCCCAGGCCCTATTTCTGCAGAACAGAGATTTTGCATAGAGACTGTCATAGATTCAATCCCAAGCATCTCAGGTAAGGCTAGGGAAAAATCCTGCCTGTATAGTTTCAGAGCGTATATAGACTAGGTGGACAAATGATTCAATATGTCAGATCCCCTTTTTTCCCCCAGCCTCCCAGCAGCAGGTGATCGGGACAAGAAACATTCACTTTCAGAATGATGAAGGGAAACGCTTCTCTTCCTTTGGAGAGAGAAAGTGTTTCTAAGTACTGAGCTCCTTATCATCAATCAGCCGCTCACTGCTCAGGTAAGCAGCTCAGTGCTCAGAAAATTCCCTTCTTTGAGTGTTGAGGGATTCCTTTTTCCCTGTAGAATATGGGGATTGATCAACCCTGTCTCATTTTACAGAAAGAAAAGATTGTCTCAGCTCAGAAGGTGACTAGGAACAATCACTTTCTACCTTTCACTGTAATATCAACTACAATCTCATGGAGTTGTAGCCTCTGATGAGTATAGTGTGTATTTCAAGGTGATTTTATTGCTTATTTTATCAAATTTGTACAGCCACCCAACCCACCAGAAGTGATTTTGGGCACCCTACAACAATCAAAATATTTTAAAGCTGGTTAAGATATAGGAAAGGTCCAACCAAAAAAATTAAAGTGTTAGAGGAGGTTTTTTTGTGAGCAAAGGCTACAATGTTAGTATCTGTTTAGCTTATGTGGAGAGGAGAGTGAATTGTGAGAATGTATATGCAATTGTGCACGAAGTTTGAGTAGCTTTCAAAATAGCTTTATACTTTCCCCTCCTATAATAGTAGATCCAAGGGCCATTCATAATTTGAGATTTAGAATAGAGTACAGATAATACTATTTCAAATATTCTGCATTTAAACCATGGAGTTCATTGCCAAAAATCTTGATAATAAGCATGCTTTTTAAAAGAGGGTAGATAAATTCAGCTATCAATAACTACTGATCTTGTATTAGAGGTATTGTGCCTTTGAATACCAGTTGATGGGGAGCATTTGTGTTAAGGTGTATTGTCACTTATGAATTTTCCAGAGGGACTCCCACGCCTGCTAGGGAACAAAATACTGAGCTATTGTTGCCTTTGGTCTGATATATCAGCGGTCTTTTTCAGCTCATAAAATTCCAAAGATAGAAAGTTTTGTGACAACAATAAATATCCTATATGAACTCTCCTTCCATGATTACATTTCTTGGGAAGAGAAGATAACTATTAAGCTAATTTAAATTGGAATCCCATGTCAGGCAAGTCTATAAACTTACATTTTACATTCTTCATGGGAGGATCTTATCGTTTGTTAATCACTTCCCTTTCTGCAGTCATTCAACAAGTCTTTTCTAGAACATTTCTTGATTCATTAAGCTATTTCCTCACAAGCTACATGCTCACCTTCTTGTTTGAAAGGCTCACTTGAGCTTAAGAAACAGTTCTGAAGTTGTCAGTTGTATGAGGTATCTTTGAGATTTGGATATTATATATGTGGTTTTATTTTTCACATTCGAAATAATACTTTGGCTTTGGGTTATCATGTTCCCTTCCTTCTGTTATTGCATTTGGTTGCTTCACCCAGGCTGGATCCCCAAAAGGCCAGAAGCAAGGCTGTGTCTTTGAAATAACAAAGCCATGCTATTATTTCAGCTTGCCAAAATCCAAGCCACTATAAATATGAAAGAAAGAAAGGCTGCCTGCAAATGGTATGTGCCACTGTTTGCTGACATTTTGTCAAGTAGGTAGTTAATGTTATCTTGACTTAACCAGATGAAATCTACAAATACGGCAGGAAGACTACACTGTAAATAGGGGAAGTGACAATAGGCTAGCAAAATCTAATTATCACGATGGCAAGTGTAGCCTATGGAGGGAAAAGGATAGCTGTCAAAATTGTTAATGCCGAAAGGTTTCCTTACAATTTCAAAAGCTTCAGTTATGTCCCCTTTGTCTGGGCTGTCAACAGGAGATAAATGCTGGCATCCATTCTAATCAGCAGCCTGGGTTCCTTAATGTGATGCCATATTTGGCAAAGAGAGCATTCACTTGTTTCTTTGAATGGAATACTGAAAAAGAAGGCTAGGAGAAAAGCACAGGAGTGATAGTCCAAAGTTTATCTAAAACTGAAGTTTGTAGGTCAGTTAGTTTTGAAAAGTTTGGAGATGGCTTGTTGCCATAGTAAATGTACACTAACTTCTGAAGATAGCTGTAAGTCCAACCTGCTTCAGTTGTGACTCCATTCTTCTTCTGGTCAGTTGAAAAAGCTTAGAGAGAGCTCTATGTAATTATGTATTCTTGGGGCTATTGAGACTCAGAAGGTATACTTAAATGTACATGGTTCCATGGAGAGAAAGACTGCCTTCTCTTTTTAAGAACTGTATTCCTGATTAAAAGCAAAGGCTACTAATGGTTTAAAAAATGAATATTCCAAATGATTATCCCCTAACATGAAGCCTTTAGGAACCAACAAACATTAGCAGATATTTCTTTTTCTCACATTTTAAAAATAATATTAAAGAATTGAAACAATTCTCAAATTCTTTCAATTCTACTTCAGATGAAAGGAAAAAAATTGAATTTTTTTTATCCAGAAAACTGAATGAATTTTTTTCCCATCTGTGTTAGCAATTCCAATAGATCTAAGCTATTCCTGCCATTATTTATTTGGTAGATTTATATTCCATCTTTTGTTCAGGTATTCAGGTTTCCTATTTTTTTTCCTAAGAACAACCCTCTGAAGTATTTTGGGCCAAGAGCCAGTAATTTGGCTATGGTCATCTAATGAGCTTCTATAGCAGAAGTTGGATTTGAAGCTGGACTTGAAGTTGGGTCTACTACAATCCTAATCCAACACCATAAGCCACTACACCACATGGACATCACATATTGTATATACCTTGCAATAAATGTTGATGAAAATGAAGATTTGGTTACAAATTAGATGGCATCCAAATTCAGTACCACAAAGTCAAATGTACAAAGATAAAAACCTAAACCTTTGGGTGCTGAACAGTTAAAACCATCTGCCTGAATGGATGAATCTCTAATTCATTGTTTTTAATAGCTTGCAAGTACAATGATTTATATTTCTGAATGGGCCACTCTGATGCCCAATGTCTACAATTTCAGTATGGCATTTTGTAGCATGTCACTTCATCATGTGATTTTTCAGTTTACATTGGACCATTTTAAAAACCTGTTTTTTATTTGTATTTGAACTTTTACAGACCAGAATCACAACAGCATAAACAAATTTAAGGCTGTTTAAAAATGGTCTCATTCAAGAATTTTTGCTGTGGCATTTTTCTTTTCTTCTCTGAAAATTATCTTCTAAGTATGTATGTAGCAATCCCTCTTAAAACCAACTGGCTTGCTATTCAAATAAGATGTGAGCATCTCTGGTGCTAGTATAATTGTGTGAGAGAAGTATCTAGTAACTGGAGACTTTCAGAACATTAGCCAACTGATGAGGAAGCAGAGAAGTTGAGGTAAACATCTCCACATTTCCCACCTGAACATGCACAGGTCAGCATTTAGCCTGAGAAAATGTGCATGTGTGTAAAATACTCAAGTGGCACACAAACAGCTTCTTAACTAATTAAATTATTTGTAAACTTTTAGCTGGAATAAGTTATGGGCAGCAACAGATGTCTGAGCAGTGTCTTGGAGCCAAAATTACTTGCTTTTTGCTTGAGCCATTATGGTAAACATTTATAGTAAACACAATAAGGGAAAAATTATATGTGAGTCACCCATTAGGGAAATCTGTTACAAAAGATTACCCAAAATCATCTACCTTCAGATCTAAGACATACTCATGTATACCCAAATAATCAGCATTTACAAAAATTGCTGTTGGCAAGAGCAATCTTAGTTTTGAATGGGAATTGAATCATCCAGCATTATTTCACACAGTGGCAAGCTGGCATCCATTCAAACATGCATTCCGCTCTGCGTCTTTTTCTTAGTGCAGTGTTGCGATAGCCCATTACAAAGAAAACACATACATAATATAGCAACACTTGATGAACTAATTAGTGTCTAATCATAATCAAGAGAAGCTCGGAGAAGTAAAGCAATGAAAGGCAAGCTGAAAGAAATGCCAAATCTGCAGACTGTATTGATAAACGAGAGCACAGAGAGAATAAAGATTGATTGAACTGAAGTGGAGAATTTATTGGATTTTAGATTTCCTGAGATGCAGCAGACAATAGCCAAACATTTCAGAACCTGCTTATATTTATAGCTATAAAAACAGTGTTTTGAGATACAATAAATAGTGGAAAAGCAGACCCAATATGCGTATCTTCTATTATCATATACTGATTTTGCAGCTTTTGAACTTGAAATAGTAAATTAACTGCATGGAACTACCTAATGCTAAATTAATAACATATATGGAAATATTTGCACAATGTTAGCCACTTTCACATTTTGGTGGCATATGGAACAATGTTTTCTGATGAGGCTATTTGTGATATGAATTAAAACTTCTCTGCTATTATATTCAGTGGATTTTAAAGGGTGGGGTCAATAAAGGAATTGGATCAATTTCTCCTCTAATTCTCTACACCAGGTTCTCCAATGTGATCAGCATTGATTTCCAAGTGTGAGTAGGACTATTTAAGAGGTCAATGCTATTGTTATCATTATTGTTTTATGGTTCATCATATAGTCAGCCAGATGTTTAGATTGGATTTGGCATGTTTATCCATCTATCAAGTCTTTCTTAAAGAGCTGGAATAGGCAGATGTTGTTATCTAAAGGTGTTAAAGATATCATCTTTTCTGTAGGCCACTTTAATCTCTCTGCTACTCAATAACCCTTCATAGTGAAATAACTTCAGTGCATCTCTTTCACTGTTCTTCAGATATTCTTCCAATGCTTTTTTCTTCTTCTTAAACTGTCTGATATGCCTGCAACATTCCATACCCAACTATGCTCCTTGGTAAGTAGAGTCTATCAATATTGCTGTGTGGATGAAAGATATGATTCTTTGTCATTGTTTGACAAGAGTCTTGATGTTATTTCCATAGGGCATCTTATAGTTTTCACTATTTTCCCCTATTGATGTTATGAGTGGCACATTTGTCAGAAACTCCATTGCAATATTTTGGTTGCATGTAGGACTATTTCCACTAACTCCTGTTATATCTAGGCACTTGATTATCCAACAATGTGGCAAGGAATTGAATGTCTTCTTTTAATCAATCCAGGCTATGTTCAAGTCGGTCTTCCTTCTCTTACAGTTTTCCAAAATCATCTTGTCAATTAGTAGCTGTTTTTTTGTTTTTGTTTTGTTCATTGCTGTTTGGACAGTTTCCTTTATTCACAGTTGGAAAGAATTTGTTTTCAACTAGATGCAGTTGGACTTTATCAACTATCACACTAATTAGTAATTTGAAAGTTTTGTTGCTAAGCAGGTAATTGACTTGTAGTTGCCTGGTGTTGCCCCTTTTGTTGAATCTTTCATTATCAGGTAGGTTTGGCCAGATATTAACCAATCTTCAATTTCACCTCCTTGGAGTAAACTGCTTGGTGATTAGTTAGTATAGACCAGTCAGACATTTCAACCAAAGACTATAAAGCTCATCATTATCTAGTGTTACCCATTTCTTGATCTTCCTTGCCCTTTTCTCTACTATTTCTGCTGTTATTACAAGTTAGTTCATTTCAGCTCCTTTTTTCTTCTTGTCCACCCAGAACAGCATTGTTTTTTCTTTGTCAGGTGTTGACTGCTTCACTTCAGTCTCTCCATTGAAGGGTTGGTAGAAATGTTTCTGATTAAACTTAAATTGGAGATTTTGCCTTGATTGTGCAATTAAAGCTGCATATCTGCTGATCTATATTATTCAGTGTACCATTAGCTAAAGGCATATTTATTAAATGATTTTCACGTAATAAATATTTGGGAGTCAACGATCAATCTGATATTTCATGATGTTCTCTCCCAGGTCAAGCACACACACAAATAGAGATTTTTCTCTGTCTCTTTACTAAATGAGGCTTGCAAACACACACACTTGAAGTATAGAGATATATTGTCCCCCCTCCCCAAAGTCAGCAAGCTTGGCTTACAAGAGTTCCAAATCAAAGCAGCACGCAGGAGAGTAATCAGATAGAATCCCAAGGTCAGAGCCTGTAGTAGAATCCTCAACCAGTCTGGGTTCCAAATTCACAGTTGCAAGATTCATGAATCAAGGCACATGGAATGAGAGTTAATTGGTGGTTATCAGAGAGCTTGTGCTTGCTGTTCCAATTTAATAGAAGCAATCCCAGTGTTGCTTGTTTAGTAGGGTGGGACTCCTCCTGTGCTGGTTGTCTCACAGAACTCTTTTCCTCTACTCTCTTTGCAGCCTGTCAAGTTCTTGTGCTGGCAGTTTAACCTTGTCTTCCACCTAGGGCTGAAAGAAAGTGATTGGCGAAGGAGTGTATGTTTGCATACAATAATATATCTTTTCTAAACTTCTAAATTACATTCCAAGAAAAAAAGTGCAACTGAAAGGGATTTAAGTAGCTAATGCTATCTTTTAAACGAAAATTTTTACTAGATTATGGCTGCTGCTTGAGAACCAGCCTTTAGATTTTCTACTTCCAGTCCTAGAAGGCAAACATTGGAAATATTCCCTACACAATTTTATTCTCATCTTCTCTCTTAGGTCTGTGGCATTTGCACTGTTCCAACATGGAGTTGCAATGACAGTGTAATTTAATGAATTTTAATTAGACTAGATTATCATCTGAATCTAGTAATTCCTGTAAGAATAGGGGGAAATCCTCGTGGAAATTTTGTACTGTTATTACATATTTTTACCTCAGTTTTCACTGAAATTAGGAATGAGGGATGAATCCTGATCTCCTGTTGTACATTTTAAGACAAAATTCTTTGGTTTGCAGATAAACCTTTGAAAATTTGCAGATTAGATCTGAGTTTAAGGGAATAGATACAGATATGCCTTGGCCAATGTGATTCCCACTGTCTCTGTAAAGTGGAAATGAAAATGGTAGTTGCTATTAGAAACAGAGCACTGGCCCAGAAAGACCTTGCCTAATTCAATGTAGCAATTACACCTCTCAATAAGCTTAGAATTTTATATCCTAATAAGGTAGCTGGTACTACTTCACATTCAATAACTTCTCTCATACAATTCTCCATCTGTTAAGATATCTAAGGTTTAAATATCTCTGATCAGAATAGCAAAATATTGTTATTTAAAATTGGGACTGAACTATTAAGAAGAAGAAACTTGCTGATTGGCACCAAAATTGCATTTAAATTACTTGCAAAATGGAGATGGGGAAAGATGTTAATATAATAGTATCAATTCCAAAAGATGTGTGACCTGGACTGTCACACTCAGAGGGAATTGTCTTCTAGAAACAGATGTCACAAAGATGTTTGGGATACCAGAATACCTCTTGTTCATTTACCAAAACATTTAGATTAGCAAAATTATCTTTCCAACAGATAATCTGGACAATTCTGCAGATTTATTGAGCTGAATTCACAATAGTTTAATGAGAATTTTAGAGGACAAATAAAAAAATTGACTAAACAAAAAGAACACTGGGATATATCTATAATATAGTAAACACTCCTTATATCTTTCTTTGATATATATTAGAAGATATTTGAAATCTATACATTATCTTCCTTCCTTCCTTCCTTCCTTCCTTCCATCCATCCATCCATCCATCCATCCATCCATCCATCCTCACTTTTATGTTCTGACAGTTTTGAAATAATTGTTTTAAGCTATCTTTAATTAACTTCAGTCACTTTAAACTACAAAGTGGTATACAGACACGCACAACTAGTAAAGAAAACAGTTCAGCTATTCCACCTAGGATGTGAAGTTGTAACATCTGTCACCTATTGTTTACCAGAGTTGATTTCACTATACAGTCTATGGAGAGAGAGAGAGAGAGAAAAGGGCAAAAAATAAATTTCTTTGGAATTCCTTCTTGGGTATCATGGTGCATTTAAGATCCATCAGCACAATTCATATTTCTACTATGCACTATGAAATTAGGAAACTACAGCAGATAAAAAAAGCAATGTGATTCTAATGGGTGCTCTTAGAATACTAATACTAATAGTATATTAGTATACTAATATTTAGAATCCTAATTTATCAAATACTGAACCTTTAGTCTCAGTTAATCAGTCTATTATGCTAATATGAAAAATAATAATTTGCCTTCCTTTCCACTCTCCTTACACATTTATATTTCAAGCCAGTAGACAGGGATTTGTTTTATTGTTTTTTTATGTACATTATGTAGGAAGGCAATTTTGAGCATGTGACCAATGCAACTGAGATAGCATTTGCATCTATCTAACATCACCCTTCCTGGGTAATGACACTCCAAGGGTGGCCATTCGCTTGAGAAAAAGATTTCATCAGTATGGATATGTTTTTTTTCTTTAGTGGATTTATTGTAGTAGAAGGTGAACACTTTATATTTTGCAGAAGGTTGCTAGGAATGATAGATGAGAGAAAGAAAGGAAGGCGAAAAAGTGAGCAAGAGAGAAAGAGAGAGAGAGAGAGAGAGAGAGAGAGAGGGAGGGAGGGAGGGAGGGAGGAGCCAAGAAAGAGATAAAGTGAAAGAAAGAGAGGGGGATAAAGATGAAACAGCTGTATCTGCGTGGTTGTATGGATGCACAATATTGTGAATCGGATGTGTAGTCATACATGTATAGATGTACTGAATGATTTGGAAGAAATATGGTTTCTGGTCCACCCATTTTTCACTTTGGTCTTGCCTGCCAATGGATTTTACAATGTCTAGACATCTTACTTTAGGTTGAATAAAGCAAGTGCTGCCTTAGATCCACTTTCTCCAGTCTTCAAAGAATTTAGGTTCCTTTGTTTGAAGGGCATTACACTGCAAGAGTAGATATAGTCCAGTAATGCTCATCTTCTGTTCTCACCAGGGGTGCAGCAGAACAGGTTGCTAGAGCACTAAGTACCACATATCAAAATTATTTACCTCAGGACTTAAAAGTAGCTGTGATTCTGGTAGGTGTTAGGTGTTCATGCCTTAAACCTCTGAAAAATAAAACAGAGATATGATTTTTAAGGTTGCAAAGGGCATTCTAGCAGGCTACACAGAGGCTACAGCTTGCAGTTTTTGCATTCCTAAGACTAGATTGTACCATTTCTAAACGTATGACTGAGTGCTTCAGAAGACAAAAGCATAAAAAAAAAAAAGAACAACCTTTCACGCATAGAAATGAAATGACAGGACAAAGAGTTGCACCTTGAAATGCTATTTTTTATACTGATTTTGTCTACCTTTGGAGAAGCATTTCATTTTTTAAAAATCCATTTGCCTGCCTTCTGAAGTGACACAATTCCAGCATAGGTTCACCATCTCAGTAAGACATCGGCTTTAATAATGCACGTTGTTTCTTCATGTTCTTAAATTATAACCACAGATTAAATCACTTTTAAATTTTTCCTTCACAAGTTTTCAGGAACATGAAAGAAAATTAAACAATGATCAGAAATAAGACTCCCCATTCTCCCTGTTGCTACAGTTAACCATTCATCTAAGGCAACCATTTGGGGCACTTCTTTATTGTCATGAATTATGTATAACCCAGGTCAAATTAAGCAAATAGGCTGCCACCAGAGGGTGCTCTCTCATTAATGTAAGAAAAGAAGAGCTGAACAATTTAGTTAAATCCCCTTTTGGGTAAGAATTTGCTGCTTTCCTATGGCACTGTATTCTCTCTCTCTCTCTCTCTCTCTCTCTCTCTCTCTCTCTCTCTCTCTCTCTCTCTCTCTCTCTCATGCAAACTTTGGAACTGAGAACACATATTTGAAAGAAACAGCAAATTATATTGATCCCAAATTCTTCTCTACATCAAATTGAAATTCAAAACAGGAAAAAGGATCCCTTCATTTAGGCTTATTACTGTATACTTACTGGCAGGAATGTGATGTAAAATTTGTGACCATTTCATATTCCAAAATTTTGGCTGACTTTGGATACTATTTGATCAGTGAAGGAACACCATTTCCAGCCAAGTGTTTTAGACTAGAAGTAGCTTGTGAACTAATCCAGATTGCATAATATTAATGGATTGTAAAAAAATATTCTTAAAGTATGAAATACACAAAAATAACCAAAAAGTTTCCGAATTTATAAAGTATTTTATACATTTGCCCCAGGGATGAAATCCAGCAAGTTCTGACAGGTTCTGGAGCAGAAATTTTGAGTAGTTCGGAGAACCGGCAAATACCACCACTGGCTCCAGAGTGCGGTGGCAATGGAGATTTTGCAATATCCTTCCCTCTGGAGTGGGGAGGGAATGGAGATTTTGTAATATCCTTCCCCTGCCACACCCACCAAGCCACACCCACAGAACCGATAGTAACAAAATTTGGATTTCACCACTGATTTGCCCTATTCTTAAACAAGTTTCGGTATCTGACCAATTCTTATGTTCCTTTCTTAATTTTCTTTCCCCTCCAACAACTCCCAAAGACATATAAACAGTTGCTGAGTAGAGTAATTGTCTCTATGCAAGAATTACAAAATGGGTTAAGCAACAACAGTAGAAATGAATAATTTTAAAAGGTACCTCTGTTTTCAAGGTTGTGTAGGAAGCTGTATATGTTATTTCAAATCTTTCAAGAGACAAAGTTATATGCAATCCTTTGCACATACTGGAAAGCTCCCTTACTGCAGAGGCTGTCCAAAGATCCAGTCTCTGCCATGATCAAGCCAGACCATCTGTGTTGGCAAAGCTTTGTATTTCACAAAATCTTTTGCTCCTGCCTCCAAATAATTTGAACCTATTCATTCTTCTTGCAACTGTGTTTCATTTGTTCTGCTTGCTATAAACCTAGGGCAAAACTGAAAATGTTTTGTATGGTTGACAAACTCCCCCCCCCCCTTTTCTTCCAAATGTTTTCCTTCTTAGTAAGTATGTGGCCTAAAGTAAAATACATGTTAGCATGGTTACACTGATTTGAACTGATTTGCAAAAAAAAAAAAAAAGGGGTGGGGGTGGGGGTGGGGAGGAAAGGAAAATAATTTCAGGATGTCTTGGCTCTGATTATCTGACCAAATGGCAATTGACATGTCCGTCCATTAATTTCTCTGCACAGATGTGCCTAACTGGATTTTGCATAGGAAGAAAGATATGATAAATTCTGTGCAAGCCTTACTTCTTAGTTGTAGTATTTTCGCATTACAGGCTTTCTGGAGAAGCCACGAAACCTCCAAATTTGGTACAATTGGTCCTCGATTTACAACCATTCATTTAATGACTGTTCAAAGTTACAACCCCTCCCCCCCCAAAAAAGTGACTTATTAGTCTTTGCACTTATGGCCATTCTAGCATCCCCATAGTCATGTGATCAAGATTCAGGCGCTTGGCAATCAGCATGTACTTATAATGGTTGCAGGATCCTGGGTTTATGTAATCAGCATTTGAAACCTTCTTAGAGCCTTTCTGACAAGTCAATGGGGGATGCTGGATTTGCTTAACAGCAGCATAATTCACTTAACAACCACAGTAATTTGCTTAACGATTGTGGCAAAAAAAGGTCATAAAATCAGGCATAATTCATTTAACAACTGCCTTACTCATCAATTGAAATTCTGGTCCTAATTCTGGTCTTTAATTGAGGAGTACCTGTATAGCAATCACTAATCTCCCATCAGAGTGTGGTCATTTTTCCTCCCCGTTAAAGTCGGGTCCTATTGTTTATTCTGAAAATGTTTAAAACCTTTCCTAAACTATTTGCTTTCTGGAAGCAAGTCTTGAGCCTGACATAATTGGCAGAAAGGTCATTTAACTGGAAGGAAGGATGAAGCCTGCTTTTCTTTTCTTTTTCTTTTTTTCTTTTTAATCATTGGTAATCTGCACAAATGTCTAAATTGATCCTTTGCAAATAATAGCCAAATACTTATTGTCTAGACTATAGACTGCAAAACAGATTCAGAAGGGATTATAAATAGAGGGTTTTTTCTTTCCCTTATCAAAGTAGAAGTGCTAGCTATAGGGAGATTTTAATTTCTGAGCACCAACATTCATCAAGGACAAGACAAGTTACAGGACAAGGATGCAATAGGAAATGAGACAAGTGAAGCAAGCCTAATTAACATTAATAGGATATTAAATATACGTTATGGCTTACTCCTTGTATCCCTCCAGATATACTATCTGGGTTTGCTTTAATCACGTCAAGTCACATCAAACTTGGCTGGCTCTGTAAATCTGCTGTGAAGTCAAATATTGTTGCATTTATGTTAATTGACTATTTAATGTATTACCTGATTAAGCAAGATGCTGAGCGATCAGGCATAGAAGGGTCAAATAATTTTAATTGTCACAGTTACAGCACTGGTAGATTAGAAAATGCTGCTCACAGTATATTAATAAAAGACAAAGATGTTTGATCTAAACAGATACCTAAATTTGTCTTAAAATCCCACCTTAAGATGAAACCAAGTGGCAAATAAACCATTAGAAATGAACATCCATTCTCTGGAGTGCTCTAAAAGCTTTCCTCAGTATGACAGGCTTATAAATCTTAAATAGATTTGGGATGGGATACTTTATTCTGTTATCAATCACTAACATTTTTATATACTGTACTAGTTTCTTGTCCCTTAATTTTAAAAACAGCCTTCCTTTTATAGTAGTGATGTTGATGTTGGAGTAGCTTTTGCTGATGTTGGAGTAGAACATTCAAATATCTCTTCCATTCACTCATGGTTTCCAAATTAAATGATTTTATTCTTGCTTTTTTTCCCTTTCACATTTTCTCTTATTTATATATTTCCCATATGATAAAGCTAGGAATGGAAAGCATTGTAGCCTCAAATAGCTAAAACATTCAGCCTCCTGCAACTACTGAAGTCCCAAGATATGGTAAGTGATTTTGGATTTTAGAGAAACATGAAATTTCTCTCTCTAGTCCTGTCACAACAATCTGGACAAGGCTTAGATGTAATCTCATCTACTGTAAAAAGGTTGTGAGTAGTTGCTTGTTGTAATGCTGATGTGACTGTATTCTCTGTTTAATATTAGCAAATGGTATTAATTGTATACCCTTTAACCAGGATCACAGTCATTTTTAAACTTGGATGAAGACAAGTTCAAGTACATCCCATGATATCTAAATGCAGTTCAAAGGCTCTTAGGCTGGCAGTCAAAATAATTCTATATCTTATTCTATTTCATGCAGAGCAACTTGTTAAATCCTATTCCATTAAAATGATATAAAGATATCCATTTTGCTGTATTCATTCTGTGAATAGCATTTCTGAAGATGGAACGAAGAGGCTTTGGCTGAATTATACTTAACCTCTGTGAGCTGTACAGTAGCTTCAGAAAAAATGGTTTCAATAGCTATGAGAAGTTTCTGATTGCCTCCCTACTCCCCACTCAAATCTTCTTTTAAAATAATAGGATCCATAAGTACGATAGCATCTGCAATGGGAAACCCTTCAATTTAAAACTACTGAAGTAACTTGGATTAATTCTATACATGAGACAAGGTACGTTTCTGCAATTTGCCAGGAAAATTAAATCATTAAAAAAAACCCATATGATTAGTTTCCTCCATTAAAAATACCCATTTAAAATATATGTACTTCAAATAATTTAGTATTATCTACATTAGTATTTAGGAATCTAATTTAGGAATTCTGAAGATTATTACATGTTGCATAACACTTCACCATGTGTTAGAAAGCTGAGAACTTCTTATTTTATCTGTAGACAAAGGGAGGGGCTCTGGGTAATCTCCTTCCTAGACTCCTGTGATTTTAGGCATAGATCCTGATTGTTTGAGTATGGGGGAAGAAAGTTTGCTCATTCACTATAGCCTCTTTGGTTGAAACTACTGCAACATAAAAATGAAGACAGTGTCAACTTGTGAAACTTTCCTGACCTGCTCCTGAGTTGCCATAGACAGGGGGATGGGAAATTGCGCCTTGCAGCTGCACCGAGGAATTCACACCTCAGTTAAAACAAAACACATCCTAGCCGGCCGAAGTCGAGGCCATCTCCACGGAGACCCACAACAGCCGGAGGGAGTGACTTCTACGACCCACAAAATTGCTTCATTGGGGAATGTTACTAGTGACACATCTTGGGGGGGAGAGGCAACAGGGTCAGAGGCAAGGTGCAAACTGGTGAAGTCACAGCTGACTTCACTTAGGTCATGCCAATATGGCGCTCCTAATAAACAACTGCATTTTTCTTGCAAAATGGCTTGAGGCTCCTGATTTTATTAGGGCATTGGTTGGAACTCTGACAGACAGCTCCTTTTGGCCATTGTATACGAAGGAGAGACACACCATTTATACAGAAGAGATTTGAACAAACTACAAGATGTTCAAGAATACAAATCACTTGCAAATATTGTATTGGAAGGAGCATTCTTCAATACAACATCAAATCCAAGTATTTTCATTACTCATAAATGCTGCCTGCATTTGAGGAAGGAAAGTAGGAATCAAGGAAGGGAAAAACAAACAAACATAAAAACAAACATCCCCCAAAATCAAATGTTATAGAAAATGATATGGAAGATTGGAAGGCACTCTGAATGGGTGGATACAATACTTTTGTGTAAATCTGTTTGTTTTTATACACCTATAGATTCATGAAAAAAATACAATTACTATGTTTAACTGAAATGAACATAGCCTTAAATTTAAGATGACCAGCCAAAGGAAGAGTAGAAAAATAATTCTGAAACACCCTACTGCCCACCCCCCTTTCAAATTCTATGCATTACTCAGTTTCCTAAACTTGTTAACACAGAACTGCCAATTTCAACAGAACCAGTCCTGGAGATACCAGCAAAATATATGCATGTGACATACTTGTGCATGCATATGTTAACATATATATTTCAGAAGTTGCATTCCAATATAAAGGAAAGCCTAGGGAAAACAAATAAACAAACCTATCAACAAATATTAAATAATATCCCTTCCTTTCACAAGCAATCAATCTGGAAGTACACTTATCTTTGCAAATAAATACTTATATATTAAAATTTCTCCTGGCTCAGTTCCAGATTATAATTTGGAGTTAAAATTTCTCTCTGGACCTTTCCCAAGTTATAAATGATGAAACTATCAGCCAAGGCAATTACAGCCTCAGAAACCAAACACTCAGATACTGGCACAGTTGGATCAGCAACTGGTAAGAATTTTTTCTGTATTTGTAAAAGTAGATGCTGAGTGGATGAAATACAATGGAAATGCTTTGTTTCCTATTCTTGTGAGGCACAGTGTCTCTCCAAAATAGCACACTTAAATTAAACAATTTAATTAACATTTCTGCTTACCAATCCTTTTAAACAAGCAGCCTAGATAGTTTTCACCCCCTTATAGAGAGAGGGAAAAACAAGCTGTGACACAGCATGTTGCCTTCTTGGCTAGAAGTCAAGTTGCTAATTTTGAGCTGCTTCTCATGATGTAATCAGTAAGTTGAAGGTTTATAAAATATACATTAGACATTGAAATGCTTGTAATAAAATTTCATACAATGCAGAAAGATTCAAAAGACTTTAGAAGACTAATGCTGGAATCCAACAAAGAAAAATGAATTATTTTTTTCCCTGGATGCTACTTATTTAGTTCAATCCAGTTTTAAATCATATAGACTGAATCTGGTTGTACTTGTTTCAGATGATAGATAGATAGATAGATAGATAGATAGATAGATAGATAGATAGATAGAGACAGACAGACAGACAGACAGACAGACAGACAGACAGAATGATAGATAGATAGATAGATAGATAGATAGATAGATAGATAGATAGATAGATAGATAGAATGATAGATAGATAGATGATAGATAGAAGATAGATAGATAGATAGATAGATAGATAGATAGATAGATAGATAGATAGATAGATAGATAGATAGGCAGGCAGATAGATGGATAGATAGATAGATAGATAGATAGATAGAATGATAGACAGATAGACAGACCGACTGACCAACAGAGAGACAGACAGATAGACAATCTTAGATAAGTAACTACCTTGGAGGATCCCAGAAAAAAAGTAGTTATTTTTCTTGATTTTACTCCTAGGAGTTTCTAAAAAGTACCAAGTATTTGACCATGCTGCTACAAAACAACTAGGGATAAAGGTATTCTTCCTCTTCCTTGCAGTTATACTGTGTGGTTCTCCTTGAGTAATGGTATGAACAAATATTATGAATCTGAAACTACTGTTTATTATCTAAAAGTAGATCCTGAAATTCAGATTGTTGCTGAAACAGTGCAGCAATCTTCACTCTAAAATGCATCTGTAGGAGGATGATTTCCATTTATCCTTTAAATTTGTAAAATCATAAAGCAGAAGATTTTAAAAAGAAAATTAACCCTGAAACATGGGTGTCCACAAGATACGGTCAAAAAAGTTAAGATAAGAGCCACAATACCACAGTTGAAACTCAACTTGTCTTTTATATATATTATATGTGTGACATATTAAAAATTGATAGAGTTGCAATTGTACTATTGTGTTGTGACCCAGGCTCATTTAGTTATTACAAGACACAATTGGTCCCAAACAAAACTGTTTTATTATAACAGTTGAGAATTACTTTATTCCCAGTTTAGTCCAAATGAATTCCAAAACAAATCCTTCAGAAAAAGTCCTTTGGCTCCTCAAAAAACCTTTATCTTCTTTGGCAACCTGCCAAAGGCCTTTCTTGGCAAAGCCCCACAAAGTTCAGAAACAAGAGATGCTGACTGGAAACAGATTTAGAAACGTTGCTTTCCTACAAAGAGCCCAAGAGCCTTTGCTGCTCTTTTAAGCCTTATGGGAGGGGTCAATCATCTCCTGGCCTTACTCCCGAGACATCCTCTTTGCTTTAGCTGCTCTTGCCTTCTGGCAGCTCTGTGCATGTGTGCACTAGGAACAGGCTCCTCCTGTTTCTCTGCCTCTCTGGAGGCTCCGGAGACTGTGCATCACTCTCAGATGGCCCTGGCCCCATCTCTGCCTCCAACACAGAGCCTTCTTCCGGGCCTTCCCCAGACTCCAGGACTGGCCCATGGTCTTCCCCAGCCTCCTCACTGTCTGCTGCTAGCTCCGTGGGCTGCTGGCGAACCACAAAATAATGATATTTTTGGACATACCCTGCAGACACTCCTGCTCTGAAGTGAATAGTGATTAGGCATATCTCCACTAGGAATGCCATTACAATTAGTGGAATGCCAAAGGACTGAAAAGTATATCTAACAGGAGAAGATTTTTTTTCCAGTCTGAAAGTGTGTGTGTGTGTGTGTGTGTGTGTGTGTGTGTGTGACAAAATTGAGTTAGAAAATCAAGGGGTATATGAAATCCCATGCACCGCCTGCCCCACCATATACATCGGACAAACCAACAGAAGAATAAGTGCATGCATTGAAGAATACAAGAACTCAGTCAGAAAAGAGGAACCAACTTCTTCCCTGGTCCAACGCCTTAAAGCCACAGGACATGATATTGACTTTAAAAAGACCAGAACTATCGCCAAAACTGAACACTTTAACAACAGAATAATCAGAGAAGCCATCGAGATAGAAAAATGCCCACACAGCATGAATAAACGAGATGATACCTCCCACCTACCAGCCATTTGGAAACCCGCCCTCATTGACAAACGAGTCCCTAACACAAAGAATGACACCAGACCCACATTCACGAAAACCACACAGGATGTCACCACCACACATCCATGCAAAAAGCAAACCCACATTGATGAGGCACGACTACAAACCAGAAGCCAGACCACAGCTGCATAATTAGCCACTTTAAACCCCTCCAATCCATACATGAAGCAAACTGACACCCACCACGAAGATGTAGCACAACCATGAACGCGAAGCCAGACAACAGCAACGCAGCTCACCAGCTCAAATCCCCCTGCAACTCAGACAAACCCGAGCACAACCAAGCCCCCACCTAAACAGAACACATTCCCATCCAATCAGAGCACAGCCAACCCCCAACCAATCAGAACACACCTCCACCCAATCAGAACACAGCCAAGCTCCCACCCAATCAATTCACACCCCTACTGGCAGTTAAAAGAAAGAAACAGCTGCGATCACACATTGCTCCTAGAAGCACAAAGCTGAAAACACCAGCCTGAAGATCACGAATGAGACTTCGTCGAAATGTCGCCAAGACATCTCCAATTTTAATGGAAATGGAAAATGATCAGAAAATGCTATACTTGTTAAGAAACCTTCAAATTTTATATTTGGACATATCAATAATAATTATTGATAATTATTATTTAATTTTGATAGCAATGGTGATAGCGAAATGGCTCTAATTAATGTTTATGACAAATGTGAAATTTAACATAACCGTTCTGCAAATCGGTTTTTTTTTATATGTACATTGTATAATAATGTTTTGGAATCATAACGGAGTTTTTGATACAACTGAAATGCTCAAAAATTTTCTTGGAAAAATAAAATTTACAAACCCCCTCCCCACCTCATTCACTGATTTGGAGTACTGTCCATACTTATATTCAGGAAATTAATTTACCTTATACCAGGAGATAACCCAATTTTATTTAACAAGAATATTTTTTTCTTTCTGTTCTTCATTTCAATCTACAGTTCATTTGAAGTGAGAATTGTTCTCCTATTAAAGTTTCAGTTTAAAAAAAAATTAATGATTTTAAGTGTTAAGAAACGCTAAATATATTTTCTGTGATCTTGAAATTATCCAGTCAAATTGTTTTTTTCTCCTTATTGGACTCCTCAATTGATACTTTACAAAAGTTTGGCTGTCAATTTTCCTCTGCTGGAGATGTAATCAACTTGAAGCGTGCATGAGTATATATACTTTTACAATGTCCCTAATAGCTTGTATTGGTATTAGAATTCTCGCAATAGTGAACCACATTATTGCAAGAAAATAAAGTTTAAAATTTAAAAATGTCAGTGCATTACTACCGTGTTTCCCAGAAAATAAGACCCTGTCTAATATTTTTTTGAACCTGAAATAAGAGTTTGGCCTTATTGCCATGCGCTCAAAAGCCCAATTGGCCTTATTATCAGGGGATGTCTTATTTTAGGGAAAACAGGGTAAATTATATTTAAAATATTTGCAAGGAATCTCATTGATAAAGAATTCTAGAAGAACTGGGCTCTAACAAAATCATTTTATGTTCTTCAATATACTTTATCCAGAATAAACTTTATTTATTTATTTATTTCAAAAGATGTATGTGTCAAAGGTTAAATTGAATAAATGTTTCTACTCTCTAAATCTTTATGTTTAAAATTCAGTTGTTTAAAGAATGCAATGTTTAGAAACACATATTTGTACTGCATTTAATTAGCTTTTTTCTATGATGGACCATGATACAGCTCCAGATTCAGAAAGCTGAATCATTCCTCATTAATTGGTAATTGCGTTTTCTCTAAAGATATTCTTGGAATCAAAGAACTCCATACTTTTTTTCTAAACAAAGAATTTATCTTCTGAAAATATTTTCCAGTTATATAAACTAGAATTCCTCTCAGAATATGAATTAATCTGGGAATAATATTAACTTTGAGAGCATTCACCTTTCCTCAAAGGGTGAGGCTTAATGACTCCGCTACTGATATTTGAAGAAATCTCTCTATATATTTTATTCATATTGCCTGTTAGTAACTGAGTTATATATTATGGTATATAGATACCTAACTATTTAATGGATTCAATGCAAATAAATAATTGGTACTCTTTAAATGGTTGAGTAACCAAATTTTCACCTATTGACATCAACTATTTAGACCAGTTAATAGAGTATCATGCTTTTACTGTTTTACTAAAGGCAACTATCATTTGCACCAACACTAGAGTAATGTGAGGATTAGAAATAGACAAAATTAGGTTTTCTGCAAATAAAACCTATTTATGTTCAACTGAATTATATATTACTCCCTAGATCTCCATGTATGTTATCTAATAGCATAAACCAAGAGTTCCGCACAGATTAAAAATCAAGGATGAAAGTGGATATCCACATTCCTTTAAATGGTGAAAAAAATAAGAGAAAACATGTCATTAACTTTTACTTTAGATGTAGGTGACTCATATAATATCTTCATCCATTTTGTGAATTTCAAAGGAAATCTGAACCTAATTAGTACAGCAAACATGAACTGTTTACATATTTTGTCAAATATTTTTTCAGGATCAAATGCTAAAATTATAAATTGAACTTTATTTTTATTCAAGTCTATAAAATATACACCTTAACCTGCTCCTTGCCTAGTTTTTATAAACTGCTTGATTGTTTTTTAATAACAAACAATATCACTTGCTGTAATCTATTTGCTAACACTGCCGTTAAAATCTTTGTGTGAACATTAATCACTGAGATTAGATGATAATTAGCACTCTGGATGTTGTCTTTACTTGATTTTGGTATAACTATAAAGTAAGGCTGATGAAATACTGGTAATAAAATTCCCTGATCAAATATCTCATCATACAATTGACAAAGTTTTGACATCAAAAGATATATAAATGTTTTATACCACTCAAATGTAAATCCAACTAGTCCTAATGTTTTACCACTTGTCATTTTAAAAATAATTTATTTAATCTATACCTCAGATAGTGGAACAAATAAAAGTTGTTTTTGATTATCATCTGAATATAGTAAGTTAATTATTTTAAAAAGCCTCTATATCTTCATTCAGTACATTCTCTAGTTTACTATATAATTCTAAGCAGATTTTTTTTTTAAATTACAATTTATATCCATGGAAGTTTTACATGTTTTGTCACTTTCACCTCTAATATTGGAATCATTGCATTATTATTATTATTATTATTTAATCTTTAGTGAGATTCACAGTCTTTGAGGCTGGTTAATAGCTCAGCAGCTCGAGTCCTAACCAAGGACCTAGGAACTGTTAAGGTATCGTCGGAGGATGTAAGCTGTTACTATTATGTAATAATAGTAACAGTAAGCTATGTAAGTTGTTGTTGTTATTATTATTATTATTATTATTATTATTATTATTATTTAATCTTTAGTGAGACTCACAGCCTTTGAGGCTGGTTAACAGCTCAGCAGCTCGAGTCCTAACCAAGGACCTCGGAACTGTTAAGGTATCGTCGGAGGATGTAAGCTATTCCGAGTAAGGTGGTTCTTTGTAGAGTCAAAATGTTCAAGTCTGGCAAATTTAGAATTTCTAAATAGCGGGGTAGCCCTTTGGGTATTGCTCCAAGGGTTCCAATTACAATCGTGACAACACACAATTTCTTTTTCCACTGTCGCTCAACTTCAATTTGCAAGTCCCGGTACTTTGTGATTTTTTCTTGCTGTTTATCTTCAATCCATGCATCACCAGGTATTGCAATGTCAATGAACCATACTTTTTTCTTTTCAATTATTGTTATGTCAGGTGTGATGATGATGATGATAATAATAATAATAATAATAATAATAATAATAATAATAATAATAATAATAATAATAATAATAATAATAATAATTGCAATTAGCCAAAATCTTGCCTGGTGTTTAACCATCCTCCAAGTATCTCAATCATAAACTTGTTCTCTCTGCTGTGAATTCTCTCTGCTGTAATAATGTCTTTAATTCATATTTGTTTTTCTATATTTCTCCATACAAATTAGTAGATGGGCATCTAATCATCTGTGCCCATAAATATTTCAGTTCATCTTAAATTATTTCCCTTTTATTATTAATCTTATTTTTATATGATGCATAAGCAATAATTCAACTTCAAATATATGTTTTATATGCTTCCCATTCAAAAAATTAGGCACTTAATGGTTCTGAGTTGAAATCAAAACATTGTAAGATCTCTGCCCACATTTATATAACAAATACTTTACAATTCATAGGGAAATATTGAATACCAATTTCTCAATACCTTAATCAGTTTCAGAAATTATATCATTTCAATATAATTACAGTATTGTCTGATACATAGGAAATTTATATTATAACCTTGAATTTGATGATATTAAAAAAGATTTTTTTTTTCATGCCAGATCTGCTATATCTATTAGGCTTGGGTCACTGAATTCCAATCACCATTTTTCATCAATACACTCATTCAAGTGCTGAAAACATTAATAAAACACAATAAGAATCTAGATTAGGTCCATAAACATTAACAAAAGCTACAAAACCCCTGCTAAGTGGGAATCCTTTTTGAATCAAAATTATCTCTTGTCAATGTATCTATGAGGTAAAAAGAAAGATAGTTGAAAGATAACTTAGAACTGTGATGGATATTTTGCAATATTTGGAACAACATAATGAAAAACAAGCTGCCTTGAGGTTTTTAGATGCAGTGAAGGTTTTTGTCAATCTATACTGATTTTTTAATTTAAAGTTTTGGAAGATAGGAATTTTGGGGAGAATTTTATAAAATGGGTGAAATCAATTTCATATAAAGCCCAATAATTGTTAATGGAGATTTAATTAAACAATATGAGAATACAGCAGGGACAATGCCCATGGTCTCTTTTCTTGTTTATTTTAGTTTTTGAAATATTAAATAGAGATATAAAACAAAGTGGCAGGATTAAGTGTGTAAACAATAAGAAAGAGTTATACAATTAAGAGCTTTTGCAGAAGACTTGGATTTGATTTTGGCAGACACTTTCAAGGGGACCAAACCAGTGGTGGGTTGCCCCCAGTTCAGACCGGTTCACAAGAACCGGTAGTAAAACTGGTGGGAGGCCCTGCCCACCACCCGGATGTCATCATCGGTGATCTGTGCATGCGCAGAAGCAAGGTGCATGCACAAGCGAAGTATGCAAGCGTGCGCGATCCCGTTGCGAACCAGTAGTAAAGGTAAGTAGAACCCACCCCTGGACCAAACCTTTCATGAGTAAATCAAAATAATTTTGGGTATTAGCATGCTTTAAGATTAATAAGCAAAAGACTAAGATGTTAACAAAAATAAGTTAACAAAAATAAGTTAATAAAAAAAGATAAAATTATATATATATTATATAAATTGTGCTTTTTTTTGTTGCATCACAATATCTCTGTGCTAAATTCACTTTCTAAGGATCACAGATTGCTCAAAGCAGTGAACGCAGCCCAGAAATAAAATGTCAGATTGCAGTGGGTTGCATAACAATGCTGAACATGAGCTGAATATGGAAAAGCAAGGATGTTAGCCTGGCAACCAAATGTAAGTCAATCTGTTCTATTGTGTTCCCCATTGCTACCTATGGCTGTGAAAGTTGGACCTTAAAAATGCAAGATAGGAAGACAATCGACTTCCTTTGAGCTGTGGCGCTGGAGAAGGCTCCCGCATATTCCTTGGACAGAAAAGGTGATCAACAAGCAAATATTGAAGTTCATAGCACCAGACATGCCACTGAAAGGAAAAGTTACAAAACTGGATCTCACTTATTTTGGCCATGTCATGCGGCGGAATTCTCTGGAGGAAGCAATTATGTTTGGAAGAGTTAGCGGTAAAAAGAAACCAGACCACCAAAGTACATGATGGCTGGACACCATCAAAGTGGACACCAGCCAGAGCATAGAACAACACAAAGAAGTAGTGCAAGATCAGAAGATTTGAAGAGATCTGGCCCATAGAATCACCAAGATTGGACATGATTGAATGGATAACATAATTATCATTACCACTATGATACTTCTACCATTCTGCTCCACTCTTTGTCCTCAATGGACCCATGATTGTGTATTCATATTTTCCTCATCCCAGATTTTCTCAATTATTCCGCCAAGCATCCTATACACATACTTCTGTGCCCCTCTTTAATATAAGATTATGGTTTTTTAAGTTGTTTCAAGTACTTTTCACATCCTTTTCCATTGCATATATTTTCTATTTATTTTCCCTTTCTGAATAAGATGGGCGGTTAAGAAACAGAAGATATACACTAAATAAGTAAATAAAATTATATTGAGAAATTATTTTCTTTTTATGCCAGACTTAAACTTTTTCTTTCTGCATCCATTTTTCCAAGATCCATTTTTGATACTATCAAATAATAGTCTGTCCCACATTTAGAACATATTATCACTTCTATGTGCTAATTTTTCTTTTATTATTTTTAAAAATAAGGCAGTGAACATACCTATTTTAATAAACCTCCAGGACAACCTAGAAAACAGCAATTTATATTTTCTGTCACATGTGTTAAAGCTTTCATTCATACTTAAATCTATCCTCTGACTTCTCAGCATGTATTCATCAAGTCCACATAATCAGGCTATCTTTATTCAGATCGATGATACTCTTCCTCTTTCTCCAAGTTTCACAGATAAATAACATATCTTTTTTGTCAGATGTAAATGCCTTATTCTCCAATGTGTAAATAATGTATATATGGAACATCAGAGGTTAACTTATTCTTTGGACTTTAATGTATTCATAACTTACCACTCCCATTCCTAGCTCCACCCCTTGTATATATAAGGAGCCACCCTCACCATTCTTGCTGCTTCTACCTTGAATATTCGGTGAATATAGAATGCCTATCATAATTAAAAAGAAATATATTTAAAGCTCTAACTCCTATTATTTTTATTGAGTCTGATCCTGAAAATATTGCAACAAGCTGGTAGCAGAGGATGGTTAATTGACTCAATAAGTAATTAAAAATGTCAAAGAAAGATAGGCCCAACACCAGGGCCTACAGCAAAGAAATAGAAACTGATCAAGAGATGATCAACGAATCCACCAATGCGATTTCGAGAGAATCCGAAGAATACACCACTGAAGAAGAAGAACTAATGAGTGAAAATAATGACCAGAAAGAAATCGAAATAGAAAATAACGAACTCAGGTCAGAGATATTAAAGATACTAAAAAGCCAAAAGAATGATGAAAGTCTCATCGCGGACCTCCAGGAGATGCTGAAGAACAGCGGAGCAGCGAGAGAGAAAAACGTCATTAAAGAAAAACCCAAAGATCAAAAAACCGTAAGTGGATGACTACAGCCGATATGGTTTTGTTTACACATTAAAGCACAAGGATGAAACATTTCAGAAATTTAAGGAATTCTACAAACGTATAGAAACACAACATAATATCAGAATAAAGCAAATTATGACAGATAGGGGATGTGAGTTCATGTCTAAAGAATTCTCCCAATGGTTAAAGGATAGAGGAATGTTACATTTCACGTCCAATCCTTTTTCTGCATTTCAAAATGGAGTTGTAGAGAGGAAAAATTCCACACTACAAACCATGATTAGGTGCACATTAGAGGATGCTGGTTTAGGCAAACAATTTTGGTCAGAGGCATTACATTATTCAAATTACACTCAAAATAGAACCTGGTCCAGTATTGTGAATAAGACACCATATGAGGTGATGTACAATAGAAAACCCAAATTATCACACATGCACATATTTGGAGTCACTGCAGACGTACACATACCTAAACAATTGAGGAGAAAGGGAGAAAACGTATCCAGGAGATTAAGATTCATGGGATACGAAACTGGAACCAAAGGGTACAGATTTATTGATAGTAATAACAAATTTATAGTATCCAGAACAGCTGTGTTCCATGAACAGGCCAATTGGTCAAAATTGCACCTTAATGAAATATTTCCTAATAAATGTAAAGATACGATATCTTGCGAGGAAGGAACAACAGAAAATCAAAATATTAACAAAAGTAAGAACAAAACCAAAACTTGGACTAATAGTCAGCATAAAATAAAGACAGACACATTAACAAAAAAGGAAGCTAGATATTTGCATGATAACCATAGCAAGCCTGAAAGAACTATTAGAAACAATAGAAACCAAATACCAAATAAATACAAAGATTACATAATGCATATGAATGGAGAACAAATAACACCTAACACATATGAAGAAGTATTGAAACTTCCACATAAAGAAAGAGAAAAATGGGAACTAGCTATGGAAAAAGAGATGGAAAGTTTACAAGGATTAAATGTATTCACACCTGCGATCGCACCTAAGGATAAAACAATTATAGGTACCAGGTGGATTTATAAAATTAAGAACTTAGAAGGAGGCAATACCTTATACAAGGCTAGACTAGTTGCACAAGGCTATGCACAAAAATACCCAGAAGACTATACTGATACATATTCACCCACAGTGAGAACAGAGAGTGTCAAAACAGCCCTTGTAGTAGCATCTGCACTCAATCTGGACGTATTCCAATATGACATACAGACCGCATACTTACATGCAAAATTAGATAAGGAAATATATGTAAGAGCACCACACAGTCAATACACTAATAAGAACGAAATTTGGTTATTAAATAAGAGTCTGTACGGATTAAAGCAATCCGGCAAAAGATGGTACGATTGCTTGGTAAAAGTACTTAAGACCATGGATTTCAACGCCACCACTGCAGATAACTGTTTCTTTGTAAAAAAGAGTAATGATCATATTGAATTTGTATTAATTTACGTGGACGATATTTTATACATTGGAAAGCATAAAGAGAGCAGGGAAATCTTTGTAAATAAGTTAAATGAACATTTCTCACTGAAATCTCTGGGTAAAGTGAATAAATACCTTGGTGTGCAAATTAACAAAACTAAAAGGGGATTCAAACTTACACAGAAAGATAAAATCATCGAACTCCTAAACAAATGTAACTTAAATAATGCCAAAACCTGTGACACCCCTATGCAAACTGATTTTCTTAGAAACACTGATGAATCTTCCCCTGAGTTTAAAGACAACACATTTTACAGATCAGTTATAGGTTCACTCCTTTATATATCTAATTGGACTAGGCCAGATATTGCATTACCTCTCAATCTACTGTCAAGATATGTTAGTAAACCAACCTTGTATCATTGGGAAGCTGTCAAAAGAATTCTAAGATATCTGAAGGGTACATTAGATTTTTGTTTAATGTTGGAACCCAATAATGACAGAGAGCCAAAAATTACTTGTTATGCTGATGCAGATTGGGCTGGTGATACATCATGCAGAAAGAGTACTTCTGGTTATGTTTTTCTATTGAATGATTGTCCAGTTTACTGGTATACTGGTAAACAAGAACTAGTAGCCACTTCTACTACAGAAGCGGAATATGTTTGTTTGTCCAAGGCTGCAAATAACCTTGTATGGTTCAATGATCTGATCACTGATGTTTGGAAGAAACCCACTTTACCATTTATTATGCATGAAGACAATAAAGCGGCCATTGAAATATCCAGATCCGATGCAATTGGACAAAGGTCCAGGCATATTGATATAAAGTTTAAGCATGTGAGACAACTGTCTCAAGACGGATTCATTAAAGCAATACATTGCGATACTTCTGAACAATTAGCTGACATATTAACAAAACCCTTACCTTCTAAGCAACACAAATATTTAACTTCTAAATTATATGTATTATATTGTCCTGAATCAGAATGTAATTGGTGTTGTGTAACGAACCGGCATTTAGAGGGGGATTTGTCAGATGTAAATGCCTTATTCTCCAATGTGTAAATAATGTATATATGGAACATCAGAGGTTAACTTATTCTTTGGACTTTAATGTATTCATAACTTACCACTCCCATTCCTAGCTCCACCCCTTGTATATATAAGGAGCCACCCTCACCATTCTTGCTGCTTCTACCTTGAATATTCGGTGAATATAGAATGCCTATCATAATTAAAAAGAAATATATTTAAAGCTCTAACTCCTATTATTTTTATTGAGTCTGATCCTGAAAATATTGCAACATTTTTTCGTTCATTTCATCAGTTTATTAAATATATCCTTCATTTTTCTTACAGTCTGAGTCACAGTCTTTCATATGTTATGACTGTCACTAGACAGGCTCCTTAATAGCTTTGGTTAATCAAGATGTACAATACCTCTTTTTAATTATAAAATACAAAATAAAGTAAAGTTCCATCTTTAATTCTATTTCTTCCAAATGCATAATTTCTTGGATCATCAGCTTTGGCATATTTTCACCAGTATGTCATAAGGGCAACTCAATTCTAGTTTTATCTCAATCATGTTCATAATATTCCATTCAAGACTGGATCTCCGATCTAGACACTACCTTGCCAGCTAATTTAATTTTGTCTACATTCCACCAAATTGGGAGTAAATTCAGTGTGTTGACCCCCCCCTCAAAAATATGCATGCAGGATGTGAATTTATGAACATTTTGATCATTTATGCAAACATTTATTTATTTAGGAACATTTGTATTACACTGTCTCTGCTTTGAAATTTACCACAAGATTAAGGATTATTTAAGAAGCCTGTTTGTTTATCAAATGTTCTGCCTGCCTTGTGCAAATATGTATGCCATAGGTTTCCAATATTCTTTTGTTCAAATGAAGCTAATTCCTGTAGCTCTGCTTCCAAATATGAAGAAATAATGAACATGTAGCAATATTAATTACCTCTTCGGAATACTATTCTAAGACTTTACCAAGGTTTGTTTTCATAAACTACTGTTTCCTTTCATTTAGTTCAGAAGCATATCCTCATTAGAAGCTTCAGCAGCATTAATTGGCATCTATTAGTTTTAATTGAGACAATTTAGTTTAGATGCTCTAAAATCTTACACTAGATAACTGACAGGCCAGGGACACAGAAAACCTAATCACTTTCCTTTTTTACTTTAAGCCGGGTAAAATTACTGTGGAGATCCAAATCTCTAAATGAGGGAAAATATAACAGGTGGAAAACTTTACAAGAAGGGATGCACTAGGTCTCCTTTAATTAAGGGCTTATTGTGAAAAGAAATAATTAGACTTTCTGTATATATTTTGGATGGAAAATAGTTGTCACAAAGCTTGGGAACTGAAGTCATGCAGTCAAAGTCTAGCTCTGTATTTTGCTGGTGATGTGTTTGCAGATAGTGGCCAGCTTGGAAATCAGCTGATGCCTTCTGTAAACATGGTTACATTATTGCAAATGACTATTCTAAAGTTCATGAAGTAGAATTTTGACCTGTCTTTGCTGATAAATTGTAATGGGAAAATGTATTTGAAGATCAAAACATTTCAGTTTACATATTTTTGGGTTGTCAGATGCAAACTAGTCCCACATAGAAATGTGGCTCAATTTTTTAAAATTGTTATCTTTAACTAAAAATAAGAATGGAGAAAAGGGACAGGGGTAAGATAATGGTATTTCAAAAATTAATGTTAAAACAAACATATGTTAAGAAATAGTGCTATGAACAGTGGATGAATTTGACCATTTAATCATTGAATTTGAATTGAATTGAATTTGAATTTGAATTAAATCATTAAATGAATTTGATCACTGAATTATTAAATCAAATTGAAGAGCCAGTTTGGTCTAAGTGATTAAGGGACCAGGCTAGAAATTGGGATATCAATTTAGTAGAAATTAGTACTAAAACTCATATGAACATGGTTTAATAATGCTGCAAATTTTCTCTCAAAGCAGAATTCAGCACTAGAAATGTTGGAGCTCAATTTTACTGGATTCAGTTGGTTTTTCTGTGAGTTCAGAAGTCTACCTTTATAACTGGATCAATGTCAGGAATTTTTGAGCCCACAGCTATATGAAATTGGTAACTCCCTTTACACACATAAGGGGGTTACCAATATTAGTCCAATTACCATGTAAATGGACTAATATTCAAATCTGGTGTAATCTACTTATTGTACTGGTTGTGTGATTTCTAAAATTAGTTTTTGAAGATTATATGTGTGATGGTGAAAAATTTCTATTTTTCCTATAAAAGGAAAGTTAACATACTGTAAGTGAATGTAAAAACTGGAGGATTAATTTGTTAAGTGTGCCTAAGAAGATATGTGGTTGACTTTTGATTGAAAAGATATGACAATGAACAACATTTAGGAAATGGTCCACTAAGAGTCTGTAAAGCAGGCTTTTATTTTTTTGCCAGTCAATAATAATATATGATAATGACAAATAAGTTGGACAGCTGTTAATTTAGAGAAAAATGTATGATAATATAAGTAGGCTTGAATTATGAAAAGGTTTGCACAAATGGAAGGCTGAACGTTGAATGTACTAAGAGCAGTATGTGAGATAAGTGAAATGTGTATGAGAATAAATGGAATGCTTAGGAATTGGTTCAATACTAAGCAGAGAATAAGAAAATGATGTCTCCTTGTTTACTTATAAATTATAATGAATTCTGGTAACATTGGAGTTATTTGGATGGAATGTGAATGTGCTTATATGCTAATATTACTGGATTTGCTAAAGCCCAAAGGATTTATAGCAAACATTGGATAGAATATGTGATATATATGAATATATGATACAATGAGGAGTAGGACTCAATTGTGTGACAGGGAGAATGGAATGAATAGTTGAAAATTATACATACATACTTGATGAAAAATTAAAGATAGTAGATGCATTTATGTAACAATATACATTTTTATTAAAGATAGGGAAATTGAAACATTTCAAGACATGTAAATGTTGGTGGAATGGTAGTCAATTGTCTACTGCAAGGAGTGAATGCTTGTCAAAAGACTTGAAAAAGACTATGCTTCTCCCCATTTTGTTGTATGAAACAGAGTTAAATATGCCAGGACAGACATAAAAGTAAGCTGAAGGCAATGGGAATTGGATGTTTAATAAATCTTTGTGGTAAAACAAAAGGAGATAAGATCAAGTATGAATAGATACTGAATGAATGTGGACTCACACAGAAAGAGGGACTTGGATAGAAATAGTACAGCAAGGTGATTTGATCATAAAGAAAATGAATGAGGACCGAATCACAAAACAAATAAATGAAAGACGAGTAAATAGAATGAGAAGCAGGGAAAGCTGATAATATGGTTAGATGAAGTAGATGAGATCTTCAATAAGAAATAACTGAAAAGATTAAGAATGTGAGATAATTTGTTTATTCGTCTATTAAATTTAAGCAGCCATCCATCTCATCAAAGGCAATTCTAGGCACCGCACATACAAATGTATGAATTGTTGTATGAACGTCGAAAGCGGGCATTAGTCACACAAATGAGATATACGTTCAGAGATATAATGAATGTTGTGGGCATAAAATAGATTTACATAGATTTCTTTCCTCTTATTTTCTGCCTTTTACTTTGCTTGCTGTTTACTATCTATTCTCTTTCTATGTTACACAAAATTTTGTTTACCCCAAAAGGGAAGTATTAAGAAAAACACATTTGTACATTCACTTTCTGTTATTATGCATTTTTCCTCTGGCCACATTTAAATAATTGTTTTTAGATATTCCAGATATATCCTTGATCTCAAAATATTTGCCATGAAATTCTTATGTTTGCTATGGAGAACTTTGAAGTGCATGTTTCACAATTGAATTCTTTATTCCCTGGAATTTACTAGATTTTAATTTTTTCTCCTTGAATTGGGCGGCAAAATCCAGAGTGAAGGCAAAATTTTATAACAAAAATTGGATGAATGAATGAATGGATGAATGAATAATTAAGATTTTTTTCAGATGTCCTTCAAAGTTCTTTATTACAGAACCAGGTGTTTCTATTACATTGAAAATTATAATAGGATTATGGAAAGAAATATGCAAACTGTAAAAAGTAAGATCTTTTAAAGTAATTTCAAGCAATGTAGACTCCTATATTAAACAGCTCAGAAACAAACATTTAATTCCAAAGCAAATCTTTCCATTTCTCAGATCTTAAATGCTGACAAAAAAAGTGAATCTATTCAGTAGAGTGAATTAGCACTGTTTTTGATCCTGAAATTTATTTCTCAAAGTTTTCACATATTCCTTGTTTAGCTTCAACTGTCTGAGTGCAGGTGATTACCAAGAAATTAAACTGCCAGTGCTTTATGAAAAATTGGGCCGACACAGTATTAAAATAACAGGCTGGTACTGTGGCCAAGGAAACCTTGGTATAGAGAGATTATCTAACTATATCATTTGAAATAAATGTCAGCAGATGCGGCTTTGGTTTTGTTATAACACAAACAATGCTGCAGTGTAATTTGTTTTTCACTATTTCAATTCACAGTTGTCTTAAAAAAACCCAACCCTATCCATACCTTTCCATTTTGAAAAGTTAATTACCATATTCCAACTCGGACTTATTCATTGCACACATTTTTAAAAATAATTCTGGGTATAGATATGCCTTCATATTTATATGGATGGAGTAAATCTTTCTTAGGAGAATATTTCTTGAATTCCTAACTTATGTGGTTCAAATGTATTGGGAAAAAACCCAGTATTATTTCTCTCTCTCCCTCCCTCTCCTTCCCTCCCTCCCTCTCTCTTTCTCTCTCTCTCTCTCTGAAACAGACTTGTGATAGTAAATGGTTTGGTTGTAATATAAATATTCAAATGAAGGCACTAGAGTGCCATGGAAATTTATGCTAAATTTTGAAAGATACATAGTATAAGTAGCAGACAACTTTGCACAGCAGAATGTGCTCTTCCTTGCTTTCATTCTATTATCAAAAAAACCCATTTAAATATTACTTTAAAACAGTGCTTTCCTTAATTGCTTCCTTATACCATGCATTTGACAGCATCTAGCATGACCTTCTCAGCCATTCGTATTAACCAGAGCTGTAAGGAAGGCTGAGTTTCTTAGATAACCTTGTTTTTTTTCCCATCCTTTTCCCCTTTTTCCCATCCCAGCAAGGACCTTTCAAGTCATCATGGGTGACAAAATCAGCAAGCAAAGAGACCTGAACAACGGACTCCCTCAGGGCTCCGTGCTGGCCCCATCTCTATTTAACTTATATATTTCCGATATGCCACCCACGCTATCAACAAGGTTCTCTTATGCTGATGACCTGGCATTAGCATATAACCACAAGGACATTGAAGCTACAGAAGGCGTACTTACAGCTGACCTTACAACTTTGAGTACATACTTCCACCAATGGAGGTTAATCCCAAGCGTAAGTAAAACAGTTACATCATGTTTTCATCTGAACAACAAATTGGCAAAAAGAGAACTCAATGTATACCTAAACAACAAACTGCTCCCATATGAGGCAACACCAAAATACCTGGGGGTCACCTTAGAAGGACTCTGTCTTTTAAAAAACATATTCAGAATATGGCTGCCAAGGTTAACAGCAGAAATAACATTCTACAAAAACTATGCGGAACAACTTGGGGAGCTTCAGCCCCAACTCTTCGATGTGCAGCCCTTGGGCTTTGCTATTCTGCAGCAGAATACTACGCACCTGTATGGCTAAACAGCTCACATACAGGACTTATTGATGTTCAACTCAACCATATGATGAGGCTAATTACTAGGTGCATAAAATCTACACCTGGTTACTCGTTACCAGTTGTTAGTCACATACTTCCCCCGCACTTACGACAACAAAAAGCTCTCATTCGGGAGTATAATAAGATCCTGTTAAATTCCTCTCTATCCATTCATGGCTACATTCCTGATCTCTTAAGATGCTGATTAAAGTCAAGAAACCCACCACTCTTGATAGCGCTTAAGCTGTTGGCCGATCATCAGAACACCACACAAAAGTGGATGGAAGCGTGGAGTAGCTATTCCCCCAAGATATTTCTGAGCATATTAATTCTAATAGTATACCTCCAGGATTTAATCTACCCTGACACATATGGGTGACATACAATAGAATTAGAACGATTCATGGGGTGCGTGCCAACTCCTTGTATAAATGGGAAAAGACATCTTCAGCACAATGCGATTGCGGGGGCCCCCGACAGACTATCCAAAATATAGTGAGGGAATGCTCTAACAGAAGGTATCCAGGAGATTTTAGGGACTTCTTCTGCATAACAATGACAGCTACTGACTGGATCTCCAAACTCAACATTAAACTCTGAAATGTTATTTCTGTTTTCCTCTTAAGTTTTCTTACTGTTTTTTTTCTAATTGTTTTAATTGTTTTAACTTGTAAAAATGAAGTGTTTTAATATTGTGTGTGACCAGCCATACACTAAATAAATAAATAAATTTCCCATCCTGTTCTTTCCTCCCAAAGTATATGTACTTGCTGTAATCTGCAAGTTAGCGTTTACTTTTCTGGCTCATGACTCCCATCATGCTCTCTGACTGAAAGATCCAGATTACCTCAAAACACTGCCCCCCCCCTCAATCGCATGATCCAAATTGGTAAAATCTCATAAGACATGATGCAAATCTTATGCAGTTTCAGGGAAATATCAAGAGATTTCAGAATTTCCCCTCAAGACACCATAAGATCTCACTTAGAATTGCTAACATCTCAAATTTTCATGCAATTTTAGATATCTGAAGAGGGGTGGACACTTCATGTTTTAGTAGACATATCAGCATCCAAATATCCTGCACAGCTGGCTGGCTTTTGTTCTAATTCCTTATTCTATTTTATTCCACATCCATAATCTGCAACTGGAATATGCTGTCTTTGCATCTCTCCATTGTGATTTGATATTGATATTTCCCCAGGCTTTTAAGCATTCTATTGCTAACTTATAGGAAGGCGACATTTGCAGATTCTCTCTTACCTCCCATACACGTTCTGATCCAAATATATTCAAATGTTACATTCCAAAATCAATATAAAGCTACTTAATGCTTGGTCAAACAATAGATTCATCAATCCCAGTGTTATCTGCCCAAGCAGCTGAACTTCAAAGTTTCAAACAAAACTCTTTTGGTCCAGCTAACTACAATCTTTTTAACTGGAGGTGACAGGATTGAACATGCAATGAAAGCATTATGCCATTCAGAATTGCCTTCTTCTCATGAAACAATGGGAAATGATACTTTTAATGAAATCTTTGTCCTTCTCTTGTCCTTCTCTAGCCTATGCTACATGTTCATAAAGCCTTCTTAGAAAAGGAGTAAATAAGGCACATCCTAGTAAATGCAATTAATTAGGATCTTTCCCAGGTTTGAGACCCCAGGGCCATGCCAGGGGTCCCCATCCTCACCCCAGCTCTTGCCAACATAGAAGTTTGAAAGCATACAAATTTTAGTAGATAAATAGGTACCACTTAGGTGAGAAGGTAACAGTGCCCCATAATGTCATGCTGACTACATGACTGTGGAAATGTCTTTGGCCAGCACTGGCTTTCAATGGTCTAGAAATGGAGATGAACATTGTCCCTATAATTGGCAATGGCTAGTGGAGTAAAATCCACAGGGACTCCTTTTACCTCTCTTTTTACTCAATTGAGAATGCACGTGATCAACTATGGATATCTCTGGGCTGTTTGTGCTGGAACTGTGGAGTGCAAAAAAGGAGCAGGTATGTTGTAACACTATGTAATATTTGCTGACCATATCCCATTGAACCTGAGGCTGGTATGCAGGTTTTAGACATAGACTTTATTATGGACTGAGAATTCCAAGAGCAGCTGGTGCCCCAAGCAAAGTTGAGCAAATGGTTTCTTGCCATGGTCTACACAGGCCTATCCAACAGTAGGAGGAACCCTAAGGTGTGGTCTTGAGTTCTCCTTAAGAATAAACAATTTATTGTTTCTTTTGTTCTATTTTTAATCCTATTTCTCAGAATCATATTTTTTGAGTTGAGCAGCCATATACATTGTATAATGAAATATAAAAAATTCTAAACAACAGTAGAACCAGAGCTATTGTTGGGAGGAGTTCATGAGTTTTTAAGAGTGAAATGGTTGTCTTACCCATTTTAATGATTTTAAACTCTCATTTCCCCCCCTGGAATTCTCCTCTAAACCCAAGATTTTTTTTGGTCCCTTCTGTTTTGGGGAAACTCTGAAGGGATGCTTGTTGAACTTCATACAATCCTGAGTTCTGTTTCTCTCTGTGTGTCTCTGCCTCTGCCTCTGCCTCTGCCTCTATCTCTCTCTCTCTCTGTCTCTGTCTCTCTCTGTCTCTCCCCTCTCTCTTTCTCTCTGTCTCTGTCTCTCTCCCCCATCTCCCCTCTCAATTCAGTAGTAGAGACTCAGTATAAGACAACCTTCAGGGCTGAATACGAGTGCTCTATCATTTCTATTCAAAGTACCTTCCACTGAAAGTGCATTTTAATGTGCTGATAGAATTCAGAACTGGATTAGAATATTGATAAAGTATGAAAGGTGATGGATAACTGAATTTCAGTACGCATGTTTGTCCTAGTCATGTGGATCAGATCAATTATTACTGAAATTCACAACAGGGAATTCAGCAAGCATTTCTTAAGCCACTTTCACTGCTTTGCATTTAATTGGGTTTACTCCTGTCCCAGTCAATATAGTTAGATCCATTAATTAAATATAGTTGGTTACCTGTAGAACATCCTGTCCAAATGATTTTTTTAAAGAGGTCACATGAAATTCAAATTGATTTCAGTTTTAAAAGGATTATTGAGTTTTTTTGGGGCCAGTTGCATAGGTACTTTTATTTATTTATTTATTTATTTATTTATTTATTTATTTATTTATTTATTTATTTATTTAATCAAATTTCTATACCGCCCTACTCCCAAAGGACTCAGGGTGGTGAACAGCCAAGATAAAATACAGATAATACAAATATTAAAAATCCCTTAAAATTATTAAATATTTTGGCCGAAACACAAATTAAAACACCCAATTTATAAAATCACGAATTAAAAAATTTAAAAAATAATTTAAAAGAGGGGAGTTAGGCCAGGCCAGCTTGCTGAAATAGAAAAGTTTTGAGAGCACGGCGAAACGTGCGCAGGTCCGGGATCTTCCGTATCTCTGGGGGGAGCTCGTTCCAGATGGTAGGTGCCCCCACAGAGAAGGCTCTCCCCCTGGGGGCCGCCAGTCGACACTGTTTGGCCAACTGAGGAGCCCCTCTCTATGGGAGCGTACTGGTCGGTGAGAGGCTATTGGTAGCAGAAGGCGGTCTCGTAGATACCCCGGTCCGATGCCATGGAGCGCTCTAAAGGTGGTAACCAAAACCTTGAAGCGCACCCGGAAGACCACCGGGAGCCAGTGCAGCTCACGCAGGAGGAGGGTCACATGGGAGCGCCATGTCGCTCCCATAACCACCCGCGCGGCTGCATTCTGGACCAGCTGGAGCCTCCGGGTGCTCCTCAAGGGAAGCCCCATGTAGAGAGCATTGCAGTAGTCCAAGCGGGAAGTAACGAGAGCATGAGTGACCGTATTTAACGAGTCCCGATCCAGAAAGGGACGCAACTGGCGAATCAGGCGGACCTGATAAAAAGTCCCCCTGGCCACGGCTGTCATGTGCTCTTCTAAAGACAGCCATGAGTCCAGGAGGACACCCAAGTTGCGAACCCTCTCCGTGGGGGCCAATGACTCGCCCCCAATAGTCAGTGATGGCACCAACTGACTATATCGGGATGTCGGAAACCACAGCCACTCGGTCTTGGATGGGTTGAGCCTGAGTCTGTTTCTCCCCATCCAGATCCGCACGGCCTCCAGGCACCGGGACATCACTTCAAGGGCATCATTGGGGTGGTCCGGGGTGGAGATGTACAGCTGAGTATCATCAGCGTACTGATGGTACTTCACCCCGAAACCACGGATGATCTCACCCAGCGGCTTCACATAAATGTTGAACAGAAGGGGCAAGAGGACCGACCCTTGTGGCACCCCACATACAAGGGGCCTCAGGGTCGACCTCTGCCCGCCTGTCAACACAGACTGCGACCGGTCAGAGAGAAAGGAGGAGAACCACCGTAGGACGGTGCCCCCCACCCCTAACTCCTCTAGCCGGTGCAGCATGATACCATGGTCGATGGTATCAAAAGCCGCTGAGAGGTCTAATAGGACCAGGACAGAGGAACAACCCCTGTCCCGAGCCCTCCAGAGATCATCAACCAACGCGACCAATGCCGTTTCCGTGCTGTACCCAGGCCTGAAGCCCGACTGGAACGGATCCAGATACGACGATTCATCCAGGTACTGGGGGAGCTGTCGCGCTGTTACATTTAAAGGATAATGTAAACATTTCTAATTTTTTTAAGATATAGTAAAGGGACATATTTAGAAAAGATTTTAGAGTGCTATGAATAGTTAGTAACTAGAACAGGATATTTTGTGATGATGTTAGATTTATGTAACAACTAGCTGGATAGCCATGCTTCGCTACGAAACTATGTGATCGGGCTTGATAAACATTTACAGCTTGAAAATTAATGAGTAGTTATGATCAGCCTCTCCTCTCCCCTTCTCTCCCTCAGCTTTGCCCCACAGAACCTATCCTCTCCTATCCCTTTCTCTTCCTCAGGCTTGCCCCACAGAAGCCTCCCCTATCCTATCCTCTGGTTGCTGCTGTGAAAGTAAAACTGAAAGTGAAACTCCTCTCCTCTGCTTGTTTTGCATTTGGAACAGATTTCTTTTCAGATGGGGAGGGGGAGTAGAACTCCTTAGCATCAGAGCGTGTTAATCATAATATAGGAAATACTAATGCTCTGATGGTCATTTCAAAAAATCCTTTCTTAGTGAGCACCTAGAAGCCAAGGCAAGTTTCAAGTTTGTAGGCTTTATGGTTCTGGAGATTACGTGATTACGCGTGAATGGTTTTTGCTTTTATATATATAGATATTTGTGAAAGATGAAAAACAAGACAGCTTCCCATGAGGGAAAGAAACTGTGCTTCAAAATGTTGAATTATGGAAATCAAACAAATGCTTTTACTTCTTTGCAAATTCATAGTTCAAGATATTTTTTAGAAGAAATTCATTTGGCTTATACTGTTATACAGTATGCATTCTCCTTGGAAATGCTATATAATCTGGTACATAACTGACATTTAGATCATAAATGCCATGGATATTAGTATTTCATTTCTTCCCTTTCAGTGTGATCTACACAATCCAAACTCTTTTAAAGAAAATATTTTTTTAAAAAAACCCACACTCACACTAGATGATGTGTTTGAAAACTATAAAACACCTGACCTCATTTTTTAAGGATTCTTGGTGTTATCCCACATGTATAGATATATTAAGCTTTTGTGGGAATTTACTTATAATCAACGTTACCTTTGAAAAGTCCAAGTATTACAAAAGTTTACTAAGACTGAAAATAATTCCCTTGAAAAAAGATTATATTGGCAGTAAGGTAGATTGCTATTAGCCACTTAACCAATTACATAATTCTCAAGATTCTCATCAGGAAGTTTCTTTTTAAAAACATCCATATGCTGTTTATTTGAATCTCCAGTTATACTGACAACATAAATAATAATCAAAGGGATATATTTATTGACATCTGTTGTAATTTGTATAAATTATTATCTAAAAACTGGTTTGTGAATTCTGCTAATCTGCTTACAAATGTCTTTTTTTGCTATTAATATTCTTGAACAGAAATGTAACAGTTGATGCATAGTTTTTTCATTCCTCTTCTCATGTTTTATCTTTAACTGCTATTTACTGGAAGAAAAATTATTCTGGCAATACCTACAGTAGTTATGCTATTTTAGATCAGAACACTGCAAGTTCCAGATCAGTTCTACTGATTTACTGATACAATTACAATAGAAATGAAATTTATGATTCAAAAATGAGACATTAAATATTCTCATGCTTGCCACCCTTTATTTTTATCTTTTATGTTTTACCGATGTTATTGTAATTGTTTGATTATTGTCAGCCACTCAGAGTTGTGGAGATTCTGGCAGCATACAAGAAATTATTATAGATATTATTATGGTTGGCAGCACAGTCACCCAGATGTTCAGATTGGATTTAGCATTTTTATCCACTTATTGAGTCCTTTCCAAAGAGCTGGGATGTTGTTTGATGGTGTTAAATGTATAATGAAAGGACGTACAGTCAGGTCCAGAAATATTGGGACATCGACACAATTCTAACATCTTTGGCTCTATACACCACCACAATGGAATTGGAATGAAACAAACACAATGTGCTTTAACTGCAGACTGTCAGCTTTAATTTAAGGGTATGTACATCCAACTCAGGTGAACGGTGTAGGACTTACAGCAGTTTGCATATGTGCCTCCCACTTGTTAAGTGACCAAAAGTAATGGGACAGAATAATAATCATAAATCAAACTTTCCCTTCTTAATACTTGGTTGCAAATCCTTTGCAGTCAATCACAGCCTGAAGTCTGGAACGCATAGACATCACCAGACGCTGGGTTTCATCCCTGGTGATGCTCTGCCAGGCCTCTACTGCAACTGTCTTCAGTTCCTGCTTGTTCTTGGGGCATTTTCCCTTCAGTTTTGTCTTCAGCAAGTGAAATGCATGCTCAATGGGATTCAGGTCAGGTGATTGACTTGGCCATTGCATAACATTCCACTTCTGTCCGTTCAAAAACTCTTTGGTTGCTTTTGCAGTATGCTTTGGGTCATTGTCCATCTGCACTGTGAAGCGCTGTCCAATGAGTTCTGCAGCATTTGGCTGAATGTGAGCAGATAATATTGCCCGAAACACTTCAGAATTCATCCTGCTGCTTTTGTCAGCAGTCACATCATCAATAAATACAAGAGAACCAGTTCCATTGGCAGCCATACATGCCCATGCCATGACACTACCACCACCATGCTTCACTGATGAGGTGGTATGCTTAGGATCATGAGCAGTTCCTTTCCTTCTCCATACTCTTCTCTTCCCATCACTCTGGTACAAGTTGATCTTGGTCTCATCTGTCCATAGGATCTTGTTCCAGAACTGTGAAGGCTTTGTTAGATGTTGTTTGGCAAACTCTAATCTGGCCTTCCTGTTTTTGAGGCTCACCAATGGTTTACATCTTGTGGTGAACCCTCTGTATTCACTCTGGTGAAGTCTTCTCTTGATTGTTGACTTTGACACACATACACCTACCTCCTGGAGAGTGTTCTTGATCTGGCCAACTGTTGTGAAGGGTGTTTTCTTCACCAGGGAAATAATTCTTCAGTCATCCACCACACTTGTTTTCCGTGGTCTCCCGGGTCTTTTGGTGTTGCTGAGCTCACCGGTGCATTCCTTCTTTTTGAGAATGTTTCAAACAGTTGTTTTGGCAACGCCTAATGTTCTTGCTATCTCTCTGATGGGTTTGTTTTGTTTTTTCAGCCTAATGATGGCTTGCTTCACTAATAGTGACAGCTCTTTGGATCTCATCTTGAGAGTTGACAGCAACAGATTCCAAATGCAAATAGCACACTTGAAATGAACTCTGGGCCTTTTATCTGCACATTGTAATTGGGGTAATGAGGGAATATCACACACCTGGCCATGGAACAGCTGAGAAGCCAATTGTCCCATTACTTTTGGTCCCTTAACAAGTGGGAGGCACATATACAAACTGCTGTAAGTCCTACACCGTTCACCTGAGTTGGATGTACATACCCTCAAATTAAAGCTGACAGTCTGCAGTTAACACACATTGTGTTTGTTTCATTCCAACTCCATTGTGGTGGTGTATAGAGCTAAAGATGTTAGAATTGTGTCGATGTCCCAATATTTCTGGACTTGACTGTAAGTAAAGCTGCCTTTTGCAATTGATAAAATGAATGATTGTTTATTGGGAAGGGAATGTATAATTTCAGTATTCAGTATTAGTTCAAAAGGGAATAGAGGTTACTGATGATTCTTTTGCATTTGATAGCAATTGGAGATTTTTGTGATTAGAATTATCATACTGCATGATCTATATTTCTATCTATTGTCTAACTAGATTTTTGTAACCTTACTTTACATAAGGTGTTCCATGGATGGAAGAAAAAAGGTACAAGGAGTCAACACTTCAAGAAGGGAAATAGAAATAGCATTATTCATTTTATCCTGTTTTTAAAAAAACAGTTTAGGGTAGATTACGTATACAATATTTTTTGTTTTGGCATGTTGCCAAGTGAGGTCATCTTGGTCTCAGAAACAAATCACTATTGTACATTTTTCTCATGCCTGTCAAAAAGTACATTCCGCTTCATTTTTTATAAAACATTAGAAACATGGATGGGCATATCAGGAGGCATTGTAGATTTCTAAAATGAGTGTTGAAAGCAAAATTAGTTAGTCCATATTCAGAATTGAAAGAAGCAGAAGTAGTTCAGATTTTGAACAAGGATCCTCACTGTTTTTGTCAACAATGCCTTAAAGAAGCCACACTTTTTCTGGAGCTCTATGATCGCCATGTAACTGGGCTTCTACAATGGCGATGTAGTCTTAGAATAAAAGAGTTAGAAGGGTCCTTGGAGGTCTTCTAGTCCAACCCCCTGTTCAGGCAGGAAACCCTACATCATTTCGGACAAATGGTTATGCAATCTTTTCTTAAAAATCTCCAGTGTTGGAGCACTCACAACTTCTGGAGACAAGCTGTTCCGCTGATTAATTGTTCTAACTGTGAAGAAAATTCTCCTTAGTTCTAGGTTGGTTTCTTTGCTTAGCATTTTTCCCCTCAACCCCCAGTTGGATTCTCCTTATTTCTAGAGATGAAAATAAATATAGAAAGAGAAAAGTAGACTAATGTACCCTGCTATTGACAAGGTTGAGTTTCCATTTGAACAGGTACAGATGGACAAAAGGTCACAAGAGTTATTACATTCTTCATCCATTTGAAGAAGTATATGGATGGCATTCTTTGTTTCTCGTGTATTTTTTTCTATAGAAGTTGTTTTTAAATTCATAAACAAAAAGCCAGTGATCTCTTTTACAGATACATTGTGAAATGATATAGTATATATTCTGATGTATTGAAAGTAAAAATGCTGTTCAATTTGACAAGCAAGCACAAACTGTTCCGTGTTACCAATGCACAAGTCAAATTTAATACACAAACAAATCTATTTCACTATTATGTTACAATGATTTCCAATCTTTTCTGCTTTTATTGTTCCATCTCTTTGTAGTGCAGCCAAGCTTTCTATAGATCTTAAGAATGGACCTTACTGGCTTTGCCGAATAAATAATAACTCTAAAAATGACACACATAATAGCTTACCGTTTAAGTAAGCTTAAGTAAGCTTACTAACATATTACTCATCCATTTGCCATCATATAAAAAATTAGGTGATAGTTAAATACTATAAAGAGAATAGACATATTTATTTATATTCTGTCTTCATTATTTTTATAAATAACTCAGGATGGCAGACATACCTAATATTCTTTCTTCCTCTTATTTTCCTCATAACAACGACCTTGGGTTGGATTGAGACAGATATAATATTTAAAAAGAAATAAGTAAATACTTTTTCTGGCCTTATAAATATAGAACATAGTAATCAATTAAAATTGTGTATTAATAAATTCAGAGAAGACTTTAAAAAATAAAAATTGGTATAATGCATTTTTGCTGTATGGGATTACCTCTATAAATTGTATTAGGATATCTTGAATGTCTTGATATTCATGAATAACAAATAGCTGCTTAATAGAAATTGTTTTGTTTTTTTTGGGGAAAAAAAAGATTTTTCCTGTCTTTTCCAAAAGTTGTTTCAGGCATATAAAACTTTTTAACATTCCCATCTTCCACCCTTTTATTCTGTTTTAAGTACTTCCTCTAGTTTGTTGTACATGTTGTTGTTTTTAACTATTTAATTGTGTCTGACTCTTGGTGACTTTATAGGCCCATGATGGCGAACCTATGGCACATGTGCCACAGCTGGCCTGCAGAGCCCTCTCTGCGGGCATGCAAGCCATCACCCAGCTCAGCCCCATCGCGCATGCGTGCCTCCCGCCAGCCAGCTGATTTTCAGGATGGGGGGCAGGGGGCTTGTGGGAGATGTGCGTGCATGTGTGTGGGGCAGCACCCCCCACGGCCCATTTTTGGTTCTGGGATGCTGCAGGTGTTTCAAATAGTTTTAATCAAAATGCAGTTAAAACGCTATACAAGTCATTGAGAATATAAATACAAATATACAACAGAAACAGGAAGCAAATAGAGGTAAATCCTAAAGAGGCAGGAAATGCATCACAAAACAATGGAGATAAATGCTAAAGAGGATTAAAGCTGCATACAAGGCAGACATAACATCTGTAACAGCAGGGAGGCCTACTAGGCCCAAAATGGGGTGGGTGGTCCCGCTCACATGCACGGGGAGGGGCAGGGGGAGCATAGGGGATCACACACACATATGTAGGGGAGGGTGGAGGGTTGTGTGCACATGCGCAGAGGGCAGCATTGCATTATGGGTGCCAGCACGCGTTGCATGCGCGCTTTTGGCACACGATGACAAAAAGGTTAGCCATCACTGTTATAGGCAAATGCTTTCCATGCTACCCTGTCAAGTACAACTTCTTTCAATTGTTGTATATTCAACTTCGCATCAGATTTTATGTTATCAAGCCAGCCTGTTCTTTGCTTGCCGCCTTGCCCCTTCTTTGTCCACTAACCATTCCTAGCATTATTGCCTTCTCCTATGAATTTGCATGCACAATATGGCCAAAGTAAATCAGACATAATCTTATGACTTTAGCTTCCAGTGGTGTGTCTAGTTTTATATGATTTAACACCTTTTTGTCAGTTACATATTATAGATATAATCGATCTAATACATTTGTTGTGTATCTTGGATACTGTAATTTAGCATTTGTATACAGGTAGATTTTGATGTATGCTCACAATTTCCACTGGAATTTCCATTGTTAAGCAAGATGGCTGTGAGTCATGCCCGATTTATGACCATTTTTGTTAAGCAAATCACTATAGTCATTAAGTGAATTTGGTTTCCCCCATTGACTTTGCTTGCCAGAACCTCTGGTTGCTGAAACTATCATAAAACCATGCCAGTTGCCAAGGGCCCACATTTTGATCACATGACAACAGAGATGCTGCAATTATCATAAGTGCAAGGATTGATCATAAGTCACTTTTTTCAGCATCAACATAATTTTGAACATTCACTAAACCAATGGTTATAAATTGAGGACTACTTGTATGTTTAATTGTATTTGAGTTTTGTCAGCAGTTGATAAATACTTTGGCAGAATTGCAGTCTAATTGGGCAATGCATTGTAGCAGTATTCAGAAGTAAATCTCAAGGGCTGAATATAACATTTTCAAGCACAATTGTAGGATTAAAATAAGCATAAGGTTACTATAACCTGGACAATTAGTTGGTAGTAAAGAGAATATTCTGTATCACTTTGGCCTAATAGTCATAGAGATCTTTGCAGTCTATATACAGTATAGTAGCCATAATTTCTTTCTGATTATATTTCATATTTCCCAGTCCAACAATTGGTAAAGTTTCGCTCCTTGTTTCATTTGAAATACTAAATCTGATACAGAATATATAAGAAATCTATCTAAAGACTGCTGCAGAAATCTTTGTGGAAATGTTTGGTAATATTCAGGAGACATTTCAAGAAGAAGAAAAGATTTGAAGAAGAAATGTAAATGCAAAACCCTCCACCAAAGAATATTAAAATCATCAACAATATGAAAGTCATTATAATGGTAAACTATTTTTTAAATGAAAAATTCATCTAATAAATAGTTCTGAAAAACAAGTCATCTTGGCAATAAAGAATGGGAAGGTTGCATTGAATACAACATTTGTGAAAAGAGGGGCAAAATCCCCACCAAGAACTAACTTTTTAAAGAGAATGGTAATAAGGAAGCATTGACAGTTTTAAGGAAAATAATTCAAGACATGTTCTGCTCTGTCTCTACTACATGGCAATTAAACTAGCAGAGAAGGAAAGCAATTTTCTTTGATTTGCAGGAGGTAAGCTCACTGGTGAACCTGATTAAAGGAAGCTGAAGAAACACTTGGCCAGCTGAAAAGCCATGGCAATGCAATGCAAATTCCCCTGTCAATTTTTCTAAAAAAGATGAACTTGAAGTTGGACCTGTAACACCTGTATGGGTAGCCCTTGAATTTTTAAAATAAATAATAATAATTACAAATATTTGTTTTAATGCTGAAATAGTACGTAACAGTTTTAATGATGACATGGCAGTGGTGGTTTTATCCGGGGTGACAATGAAGAAGCTTATAGGGAAGAGGTAAAGGCTCTGGTGGACTGGTGCAATAAAAGTAGCCTGGTTCTAAATGTTAATAAAACAAAAGAGATCAGTGTAGATTTTAGAAAGAACCGGCATATTCATACCCCACTCAGTATCAAGGATGCAGCTGTAGAGGTGGTTGACAGTATTAAGTAACTGGGAGTGCAGATAACTAACAATCTGAACTGGTCTTTCCAGACGTCATCCTTAGTGAAGCATGCAAACCAGCATCTGCATTTCCTGCATTGGATGAGGAGAGCACATCTTTCTCTTTCTGTCCTGGCCACTTTTTACAGAGGCATGACTGAAAGCATTTTAACAAACTGCATCACTGTTTGGTTTGGTAGCAGCAGTACCTCAGATAGGAAGTCCATACAGAGAGTAGTGAGGACAGCTGAGAAGATTATAGGAAGCTCACTTCCCTTTATTCAGGATACTGCTTATAACCGCTATGTGCTTTGAGCTCAAAGCATCGTTAGAGACCCCACACAGGCACTTTATGGTCTATTTCTGTTGCTCCCCTCCCGAAGGAGGTTTCATGTCTCTAATTAGACATGAACATAGGAAGTATGACTTTGTTGTAGTCTGTAACTTCACTATGATATTGGCCTGCCATATACTTTTCTTACAAGTACTACTAAGATTCCATGTGAAGTGCTATGAATATTCAACTAATATTCACTATTGCCTCAATAAGTTAGGACAACTTAGTATTCGTCCACCCTCAGTGAATACCAAAAGTGTATGTTAAAGTGAGTATATCTTTTAACAGAGAAAATGGATACATTCAGCAATCTAAATGCATCAATCCATTTTCTGACAGCACTGAATGATACACCAAGATACTCTATGTTTGCATGTATAATTTTATCCATATCACATTTGCATTCATGTTAGAAGCACCTAAGCTGCTTCTGGGTTGAAAGGATCAGCTGGTGACATCACCATTGCCCAGGGGATGTCCAATTGGGTATTCCTTTCATGTCTCCATTAATGTGCCTACCAAAATGGTACCTATTTATCTACTTGTGATTACTCACTATCAAACTGTCAGATCAGCAGGAGTTGGAGCAAATGATGAGACCTCACTCTGAGACACAGTAGCACTCAGGTCTCAAATGCAAGCTTGCTAATCATCAACCCAGCATCCTAACCATATGAGCCATCATGCTCCCTGGGTAATTGGGTGATATATAATCCATATTATATGCTTTATTTCATATTTATTCCCCTTTTTCAAAAGGGATGGTGTTTTGCTATTCCTTATGAAGATTATATAATACAAAATGAAAGAGAACAAAAGAGAAAATATGAAATGCTCAGCATATTTAATGAACACTATTAAAAGCCATTATTTTGATAGTAACATTACTTCTCATTTATTTAACCTTAATATTTGAAAAATCCTATTCTAAAAGTAGGATTACAAATAGTATAAGGCTCTTCCTGATTCATATTTTTTTCTGCATCCTGAGAAAAGTAGATATATACACAAATGAAGGGTAAAATTGTCAGGTTTTTTTCTTTTTTGCAGGCTCTTATTCATTTCACACCAGTTAGTGAAATTAAAAAAAAAAAACACACTTCAAAATATATTTTCTTTAGTACTAGAGATTACAGAAAAGATTTGCTAAAATAGCTCATGTTATACCTTAATTTTCATGTTTTATGTGAGCTAAATTATCAGAAATCTAAATATTGAAGAAATCCATTTCACATACTGGTTTGGAAAGTGTGAATTTATTTCAGAATGTGAAATAAAATCCTGTTCCCTTCCTAATATGGGCAGATAGGTATATGGAAACTTCAATCAGCAGCTTGTATATCAGAAAATTTTGACATCAAATCCATAGGCAAAAAAAAAAAAATTAAAAAAAATAGTCATTTCTTGTAGACATATAGTATATCCCACAAAATTGCAAATTATAATGACAGTTTTCATATTACATATCTTTGTGTTTGCTATGTGTCATTTTTTATTTTCCCTGCATTTCTTATCTTTAAAATTACATTTTCTCCCCTGTTGCTGTTAAAGAAAGGTGAAAAATTGGTAAATCATTGTTTAAAAAGATGTCACAGGATTCCTGATTAATATATGAATTTTCAAGAATGATATTATAAGCTAACATATAAAACATTTCAAAAGTTTAAAAGTGAAATTATCTTTTAATTTAATTCAAGCATAGTTTAACTAGCAATTTTCTGTACGTTCAGAAAAACAAAGACAAGCAAAAGCAAACAATGCATAAATAAATATGTTTGTGGGCAAGGAGCTTACAACAATAGTTAGTTATGCATCCTTATGTATTAAGTCAGAGATATAGAGAGAATTGTTAACTCCTTAACTGTCTTTGGGGAATAATCTCATTTTATATCTTCCCTTTGCATCACTGCATGACCTAATTATACTTAATTACAATTCTTGTAATGTTTTAGGGCTACAGACATGGAGATTCCAGCACACTGAAATACATGTTTCCTCATTTTTTTAAAGGTTATCCTAAGTGTTCTAGCACTGATGACATTTTTAAACTCATCCTTTACACTATTCCTTTCATATATGTGGGACTACAATTCACATTCTCCTCTGTCAGCAGTATTTTCCAGTACAGCAACAGCATTGTCCTGCACTTTTCCAAACTAACATCTATTTCTAAGGCCACCGTGTAAGTGGGTGTAAATGTGTTTTGATAATTTAAGAATGCCTTTTTCATCAAAAATGAAATTATACTTAAACAATGGTAGTGAGGTTTTTTTTCCTATTAGCAACCTCTTCTATCCAGATCACTTCCAAGAGACTGAAAGAAAGCATAGGATACACAATGTTAGGCTTCTTTTCAGTGGTGGATTGTCCCTGGTTCGGACCAGTTCTATAGAAAACCGGTAGTAAAACCAGTGGGAGGCTCCGCCCACTGACCTGACATCATCAGAATGCTTCTGCGCATGCACAGAAGAGCGTGCACGGCCCCGTTGCGAACCAGTAGCAAAGGTAGGTAGAACCCACCTCTGCTTCTTTTCATTAGGTTTCTGATACTATACTTAGAAGATAGGTCTGTGTGGAAGTGTGTACCCATTTCCAAGTTTCCCCCAATGAGGCACAAAAGAGATTTAAAAAATTGACAAGTGCACATGTAGTAGAAGTAGACATTCTCTCTAGCCCATGCTTTCATTTGTCAGGAAATAGGATTATATCTGGTGTTATTTTGAATCTGATTTTTTAAAATTGCCTTGAGCAATGCTATGTATCTATATTCTATTTGATATTCAGAGAGTATCTATATTACATTACTATAGCAATAGCACTAGCACTTAGACTTATATACTTCACAGTGCTTTACAGCCCTCTCTAAGCGGTTTACAGAGTCAGCATATTGTCCCCAACAATCTGGGTCCTCATTTTACCCACCTCGGAAGGATGGAAGGTGAGTAAACCTTGAGCCTGGTGAGATTTGATCTGCCAAACTGCTGGCAGCCAGTGATCAACAGAAGTCTGCAGTACTGCACTCTAACCACTGCGCCACCGAGGCTCATACTATTGTAAGCACAATACTATAATTCAGACTGATACATCTCACAGGTCATCATCCATGTCTTATCCAGCACTGAACATTGGTTCTTGCCTGCCTATTGCCTTCCTTTACAAGTCCTCGACTTACAACAGCTCATTTAATGACTGTTCAAAGTTATAACAGTACTGAAAAATGTGACTTACGACCATTTTTCATAGTTACGATCTTTGCAGCATCCACATGAACATGTGATTTACATTTGAATACTTCACAACTGGTTCATATTTATAACTATTGCTGTGTCTCGGGGTCATGTGATCACCTTTTACAACTTTAGGACAAGCAAAGTCAATGGGGAAGCCAGAGTCACTTAACAACTGGGTTACTAACTTATCAACCGCAGTGATTCACTTAACAATTGAAGCAAATAAAGATAATAAAATGGGGCAAAACTCACTTAACAAATGTCTCACTTAACAACAGACATTTTGGGCTCAATTGTGGTCGTAAATCGAGGACTACCTGTACATGAGGAGTTATGGGATTATCACATTTCAAGCAAATAGCAACATCAGTAGTCAACTTCAGTAATGTACAACATCACTGTGATGTCACAATAACTATGCCATACACTTCAGGTAGGGAGCATCAATACAGAGCCAGGATTTTTCATTGAAACATATAGGCAGAATCAACAAGAGGTTTCCATTTCACCCCGCAAAAGCAGGGGTGAAATCTACTTACCTTCCTTACCGGTTCGGAAGTGCACGTGCCCCGCGTGTGCACTAGTGCATCACATGCACGTGCAAACCCTCTGCGCATGCGCAAAACCTTCTACACATGTGCAGATGGTAAAAAACACAAGGAAGAAAAAAACAGGAAGTAACGACACCGGGCGGGTGGGCGGAGCCTCGCACCGCCATTGCTACCAGTTCTCTGAACCACCTGCCACAATTGCTACCAGATTGCTCGATCCGGTCCGAACCAGGAGGATTTCACCCCTGAGCAAAAGGTAATGCTAATCTCTTTTTTCAGATGTAGCAAATTCATAGTCAGCTTTCTTTCACAGGATTTCAAAGGGTGAAATTTAAATATATTTCCTTCATCATGAATAGTTTTAAAACTTTAAACAAATATTGCCTTCAAGATTTTTTTTTCAGCTGTATCTTTTGCCAATAAAGTACCATCCAAAAATGAGAGAGATTCCCCTTTTCCCATCTCATTAACGAATGCATACGTCATCTGCCATTTCTCAAGTGATACTCTTTAGTAAGTACATCTTGATTCTAAATGTTATAGAAGGTTAATTTCTATATTATCAGTGATGAGATTTTTCTCTCAGAAACCAAGATGCTAAGCACACTTGGAGATTAATAAACTTGGGAGAAGGGGGAAAAAAACAAACTAACCAATATTTTCTGTGGAAGCAGAATTAAATTAAAAGATTATGTGCAATCATTGTGATATTTTTCTGCATTTTTTTCTGAAGCAAGCATGCCTATAATGTTTAACTAATTTTAAAAAATACCATCAAGAAACTTTAAGAAGGGAAGCATACAAATCAGTTTATTCTTCAAAAAAAAAAGAAAGAAACCTTCAAATATCATTTCTGACCATAAAAACAATCAAGAAAATGGAGCCAAGTAGCTAAAATAGATAGTTTTAGATGTAGCACTCTTTCATACAAGAAAAGATTCACAAACGAGATAACTTTTTTAAAAAAATCTTGACTAAAAACATTTTTCTGTTCACTGTAGGAGATATCATGGAGATGAAGTTCTATTCAGAGATGCAAAAGTTCTTGTGAAAAGCTTGTCTTTATAATGAGACTTTTAAAGTAGGGGTCCCCATTCCTACTATTGATGAAAAGAAGGACTAGGGGTGACATGATAGCAGTGTTCTTGGCTAGTCTGGAAACTAGGGTTGACAGGATAGCAGTATTTCAGTGGCTGCCACAAAGAAGAGGGAGTCAAGTTATTCTCCAAAGCACTTGAGGGCACGACAAGAAGCAATCGGTGAAAACTAATCAAGGAGAGAAGCAACCTAGAACTAAGAAGAAATTTCCTGACAGTTAGAACAATTAATCAGTGGAACAACTTGCCTCCAGAAGTTCTGAATGCTCCAATACTGGAAGTCTTTAAGAAGAGATTGGATAACCATTTGTCTGAAATGGTATAGGGTTTTCTGCCTAAGCAGGGGGTTGGACTAGAAGACCTCTAAGGTCTCTTCCAACTCTGCTATTCTATTGTATTCTAACCTCCAGTCCATGGACTGGCACTAGTCCACAGCATGCCAGCAACTGGTGTGCGCAAATAAGTGGTCTCATCCACAGAACTGAGGCAGCACACAAAACCACACTCCTTCTTGTACACGGAAAAACCTTTCTCCACGAAACTGGCACACCTGCTTCCCATAGGCATGTGGAAATTAATACAAAATTACAAGATAAACAGCAAAACAATGTTAACAATATGTGTAAAAGGATTAGGGTTTTAAAGTATTTCAGTAGAAAATAAATGCTATGTTTGTCCCAAATAGAGTAGGCAAACCCAAATGATCTTCACCAAATTGACACAAATATCTGAGAAGGTTGAATATATAATACTTGTGATGCATTTTTTTGAAATGCTTTTTATGGATATTTATACAAAGCATAGATTAGGAAAATTTCAAAATGATAACAACTGTGCACTTTTCCAGCTATTTTTCTTAAAAATAGAGGCACAACTTTGATGATTGGAGTTATAGCTGTGACTCTGACAGAGACCTATTATTCTTTCATTTCATTTCATTTCATTTCATTTCATTTCATTTCATTTATTGGATTTGTATACCGCCCTACTCCCGAAGGACTCAGGGCGGTGAACAGCCACAGAATAAAACACACAAATACAAAATTTAAAAACAGAATAAAACCAAATTAAACAATTTGGCCGAGACAAATTAAAAACACCCAATTTAAAAACAAATTAAAATTTACATTTTAAAGGGGAAAGATTTAGGCCAGGCCGGCTTGATGGAATAAAAAAGTCTTGAGAGCGCGACGGAAGGTGCGCAGATCCGGGATCCTCCGTATGTCCGGGGAGAGCTCATTCCAGATAGTAGGTGCCCCCACAGAGAAAGCTCTCCCCCTGGGGGCCACCAGTCGACATTGTTTGGCCGACAGCACCTGGAGGAGCCCCTCTCTATGAGAGCGTACCGACCAGTGGAAGGCTATTGGTGGTAGCAGGCGGTCTCATAAATAACCAGGTCCTAAGCCATGGAGCGCTCTAAAGTTGATAACCAAATTCCACTTTTTTCCACCTTGAAGTGCACCCAGAAGACCACTGGGAGCCAGTGGTAGCTGGCTGGTGGTAGCAGGCGGTCTCGTAAATAACCAGGTCCTAAGCCATTGAGCGCTCTAAAGGTGATAACCAAATTCCACTTTTTTCCACCTTGAAGCGCACCCAGAAGACCACCGGGATTCAGTGCAGCTCACGCAGGAGAGGTGTTACATGGGAACGCCACGTCGCTCCCATAACCACCCACACAGCCACACTCTGCGCCAGTTGGAGCCTCCGAGTGCTCCTCAAGGGGAGCCCCATGTAGAGAGTGTTGCAATAGTCCAGGCGGGAGGTGACAAGGGCATGAGTAACTGTGCGTAAGGAGTCCCGATCTAGAAAGGGACGCAACTGGCGAATCAGGCAGTCGATACCTGGTCGATGGTATCAAAAGCCGCTGAGAGATCTAATAGGACCAGGACAGAGGAGCAACCCCTCTCCTGAGCCCTCCAGAGATCATCAACCAATGCGACCAATGCCGTTTCCGTGTTGTACCCAGGCCTGAAGCCCGACTGGAACGGATCCAGATACATCGTTTCATCCAGGTGCTGGGGGAGCTGTCACGCAACCACACTCTCAACAACCTTCGCCATAAAGCAAAGGTTGGAGACCGGACGATAATTAGCCAATACAGCCGGATCCAGGGAAGGCTTCTTGAGGAGAGGCCTCACCACTGCCTCTTTCAGGGTGGCGGGGAAGACACCCTCACCCAATGAAGCATTTATAATCCCCTGGAGCCAACCTCGCGTCACCTCCCAGGAAGCCAGCACTAACCAGGAGGGACACGGGTCCAACAAACATGTGGTCGTGTTCAGTCTACCCAGAATCCTGTCCATGTCATCAGGAGTCACAGGATCATACTCATCCCAGATAACATTCTCAAGACCTGCCTCCATCATCCCCCCTGGATCTACCCAGTCGGAGTCCAGATCTTCCCAAATCTGAATGATTTCATAATCCAAATCTTAAAGTAATTCATATGTAATATATGCTCTCCCCTCCAGCCTGATTTTTAGCAGTCTAAAAATGTAGAGATGCAAGGAAAGCCATATACAGTATGAGCTAAAGGGACTAAAATCTTTTAAATGACAAATTCTGGAGGCAGAGAGAAAAAAAAAGTGGAATTTTAAAAAACATACATTCGATCCCAATGTAAGTTTTCTAATACACAAGTTTTATTTTACACAACATGTCCAATTACAATTCAGGATTCCAAAATCCATGGGGTAGTCTCAAGACATCCTTAAATCAAGTTAACTGCCTTTGTTCATCTTTATTCCTTGGCACCCTTGACTATCCATCTTGCAGTGATTTTCATTATCTCTTTGACAATAAGCTTTTTGGACCAAGTCACTCTTTAATGGTTTTGTTTACAAAATTCTGTAGTGCTATGGGCATGCATAGGTTTACATTAAGAACAACAAAATTAATATAACGTAAACAGTGTGCGCTTGGTGGAATGTAGTATTTTGATAGATTGTATTATTGCAGTGAAAGACTGAGGCAGTTTGAGATAATATTTAAAAGTGCTCATATTGCAAGTAATCCTTTACAATGTAATATTCTGCAGTTTTTGAACATGCACAATACATGCATAGAAGATACTTCTGCCAACCAAACTGGTTGTCCCCCTCTGATGATTAGAAGTAGCTAAACAGAGGCATTCTGAGTGATTGTTTTTCTCAAATTTCCATTAAAATGATGAATTTGTAACTCTGGTTGTATTATTTCCCCATACAAGAATAGAATTTTAAGAACAATCTCTTCTTTTTAAAAGTATAAAATTTGTCCAGAAAATCTAGAAGAAATGTCAATGAATGGACTTCCCAGAGGGACCATTTATTTTCTTGAACTTGAATTTTTTTCAAAGCATTTCTGGAATTCTGGTAATTGTGGTTATATCCAATTACATTCCAAGCAATTGCAACAAAAATATTTAGAGAAATACAAAACTCATATTTAGCTAAATGTTTGTGGAGATTCTGAATCATCCCGGTCATGGTTGTCCCAAAGGCGCTTTTTCAAGAGGCAACTGGATTTCTGGTTTTTCTGTGAAGACGTTTCACTTCTCATCCAAAAGTCTTCAGCTCATCCAAGAGCTAATAAGCTAATAAGCAACTGAATAATGTACAATTGGAAACAATTGAAGATCCATAGTTTCCATAGGTAAGGTGCAATTGCCTGAAGTAAGAGGATTTCATACATAGAGCTGTTTTTATGAATTTTTCCATACATTAACATCCCTTCTTATCAGGATACCTCATGTTTAGCTTGAAGAAAGGATACATGTTCAAGAATAGCATCCAAAAATATTTTTAAACTTAGTAAAGAATAACAACTCCTGTTCATATCTCCTTTCAATTGTTCAACTCTACATGGAGAGCCACAAGCCTTAAATGACAATGACCTGATCATCATAATACATGCTTTAGTAACTGGGAAAGCTGGGTTATAGTCATGAGTTCTCCATTATGAAGACTTATCAAGAAAAGTCAGTATATTTATATTACAACCACCATTCTTTCTCACAAAAATTAAACTATAATCATCACTAATTTATGTGTACATTGTGTTACTAACATTACTTCTTAAAGTTAGGCCTTCAGACCACCAGCACTCTCTCATAGGAGCCATTCCACTGCTCCTAATTGCTAACTAACTGCTCCTCAAAGATTCCATGCTCAACGTTCTTTAAAGGCATGGCCTCACACCTGGCCAGAGCTGAAACTGCTTAACTTCATGTTTTCTGATATGATGCTAAAGGGTATGATCTATCATCTTCCAACACAATTCTTGCTATAGATTCAGGCATAAACTCAGGTAATTCAGCAGTGGCTGTAATGATGTAATCATAGACTGGAATCAACTCAGGCATTCCTCTATCATACCATTTGGTTTGTTTTGCTAGAGTGCCATGATACTGAGAGAAGAGGAGGAGAAGCAAATGTACTGGAGGGTATGGTAGACCTCTCTTTAAAAAGAGACCTTTAAAGCAGTTGAAGGAAGCAGCTGTAACAAGACCTCTGCGAAGATCAAGTGCCACCTGAAAATTGGCACAGGATATTTATTTTGCTTTGCTACTGTTAAACTAGCAATTAAACTAGCAACAGTAGTTGCTGCTGGAGGAAGAGTGCCAATTCTCTGATTTTCAGCTTCCCATTGCTCAAGAACTGAAATGGCTATATACCCAGTTGATCATGGGGAAAAGATAGTCCTCAACTTACGACCACAATTGAGCCCAACATTTCCTTTCCTTAGCCAGAAGTTGTTAAATGAGTTTTGCCCCATTTCATTTTGCCCACCTTTCTTGCCACTGTTGTTAAGTGACTCTTCGCTGTTGTTAAGTTAGTAACACAATTGTTAAGTGAATCTGGCTTCACTTGACTTTGCTTCTTGGAAGGGCACAAAAGGTGATCCTGGGACATTACAACCATCCTAAATACATGCCAGTTGCCAAGCATCCAAATTTTGATCACATGAACCTGAGCAATGATCATAATTGTGAAAAAAGATCATAAATCACTTTTTTCATTGCCATAACTTCAAATGGTCACTAAACAAATGATCGTAAGTCGAGGACTGCCTGAATATTGTACTCTTGTTATGATAAATATATTGGTACCATGTTTGTTTTTGAAAATAATTCAAAGTGGTGGTATTAAGTATTAATGGTTTAATACCACAATCATGAATTATTTAATATTATCATATTATTTTAATCTGAAACTTAAATAATGGAGGTATGAGATGAGCTCTTTGGGAGGCCTTTGTTAAGCGATCTTTGTTAAGAGATCACCTGGTTAAGCACTTGTTTCTGGGAAGGAAAGACATCTTCTACTAAAAATAGACAATGAAGTTCCTGTGATCATCTGAATAAAAGCATACAATTAATGCTCCATGATTTTATATTAATCTATTTCTTTTTACTGAATTTGTCTTTGTTTAGAAGTATTGCTATAATTTTGTTAGATTATGGTGATGTTAACTTTTATCATTTCCGGAAGAGTTTTCAAAATATTATTGTTTGTCTGTTAGATCATGGAAACAATTTCCCCTTAATATATTCAGTTGCTACTTAGCCCTGCAAATAGATACATAGTGAGCAGCTGAAAAGTGCAGGCTGCTGTTTCAGTCTCATTTTTAGAAATAAAGTGTCATCACTCAAAGGAGAACATTGTTTTTAATGATTGCTATACTTGGTGGCAAATTTTTAGCAATAAAATTTTCTTTATTATATGGATATATTAATGCATTGAGTTTCCATGATACATATATCCATGTTGTTCATCTTTCTGATCTTGAATTTTCTTGACTCATTCAGCAGAGTTTCCAAATCATTAGCATACCTTCAAATTGTTCTTTGTCAGTGTTCTTCTAAAATGTACTGTGGCATGGGGTATTCATAAGGACTACTGGAAAAAAAATCTGCAGACTCTTTGAGACATGACGTTACACACCATTACAGTAATTAAATAGACTAGAATAGAGGAAGATACGTGGCTGATATAGAGGTGCACAAATTAACCAGCCTGAGACTTTACTACTGGGTGCATCTATTGGATTGCAGGTGGTGAGAGACCCATTAGATAAAACAGCTGCTAGATAAGCTTTGCCAAGTAAGCAGCTGTGGATATTTAGCAGCAACACTAACTGGATGTAGTAACAGTAACATCTGGGAAATGTTACTGATTTGACAGAAGTACTACATATATCCAGGGATAGTACTGGGCAAGTAACACTGCTGGAAATATGCCTACCACTGATAGAAGTCAGCTGTTCTACTAGTAACAAGTGACAACATATAACCTGGAACAGTTGGAGGGGCATATAGAGTGGCAGGGATAAGATTAATTCATGCAGCAATATTAATAGTGGTGGGAATGCAATAACAAACCAGTGTAATATGTTTCCCCAAGAGAATTATTGATAGCTGAAAACATCAAAAGGACAAACAGAACAGATGATTTCTAATTTCTGGTAGAGGATGTGAAAGAAGAAAACTGGGCAGGGGAGAGAGAAATTCTTGACTGAAACAAGCACAAATATATTTATATATGGATTATTAATTAATAAAATTTGTGTAGCCATCCATCTCACAAAAAACAGCTCTGGGAAGCATAAGAATAAAACAACAGAAAATATGTTACATATTTTACACATAAAATAGTTTCAAAAATATTTTAAAAACCACATTAAGAGAAAAATATTATAAAAACAAATTAGCAAACTCTAGGCAAAGAGCTGATAAGAATGGCCACTTTGACACTGTAGTCATTTAAACAAGCCTCGGGTTCCCTGGGAACCCTCAAATAACAGGTCTTAAAAGACTTTTGGTACATCATAAGGGATGGAGCTAGAAGAGAATATTTGCAGCTCAGGGTTGAAATGTAAGGTCCTTTCATTACCAACATCATCAGTTGGTAATGAAAAAACCTAGTTTGATAATGAAAGGAATGCAAGAAAAGTGTTCCATAAAGTGGGCACTATAGCAGAGAAGACATGTCTCTTGGGATCTGCCATATATATGTGTGTCTCTGTGCATATGTATATGTATGTGTGTGTGTGTGTGTGTGTGTGTGTGTGTGTGTGTATATATGTTTTCTCAGGTTTTCGCGGGTGTTTGTATGTAGGTCTTTGGTTATTCGGGTCTTCTCCCACGTAAAATTGGAAGTGTCTTGGCGACGTTTCGACGAAGTCTCATTCGTCATCTTCAGGCTGGTGTTCTCGGCTTCGTGCTTCCAGGAGCAATGTGAAATCTCAGCTGTCTCTTCCTTTTAGTGGGGGTGTGAGCTGATTGGGTGGGGACTTGGCTGTGTTCTGATTGGGTGGAGGTGTGTTCTGATTGGTTAGGGGCTCACACCCCCACTAGCAGTTAAAAGGAAGAGACAGCTGAGATCTCACATTGCTCCTGGAAGCACGAAGCCGAGAACACCAGCCTGAAGATGACGAATGAGACTTCGTCGAAACGTCGCCAAGACACTTCCAATTTTACGTGGGAGAAGACCCGAATAACCAAAGACCTACATATATATATACATACATACATACATACATACATACATACATACATACATACATACATATATATATATATATATATATATATATATATATATATACACACCACACTTACACACACACACATCCATCCATCCATTTGGAAATAAGGTGGGATAAATAAATAAATATGCTTTATTGTCATTGTACATATGTACACAGTATACCCATACAACGAAATTCACATAATACCCAAAGACCAGGCCCAACACACATAACAATCCCCAAACAAACACCTCACCCACCACAAATTCCCCACCCCTGAACCACCCAAACATCCACACAAACCAAGTAATTCTGTCCAACAGCTCACTGATGGGGGCCCTTTAGTTCATTATTGAGTGCAATTATAGCTCTGGGATAAAAACTATTCAGAAAATGTGTGGTCCGAGTTTTAATTGTTCTATATCTTCTGCCAGAAGGCAACATATATAAATATGTTTTATAAATTTATATTTTATATATAATTTATATTTTATATATAATGTATATTTAGATATAATTTAGATATACATTTTAACAACAATATCCACTAGTTTTACTTTAGCATTCAAATATTGTGTATTTTTACACAGCATCTCTCTCTCTCCCTCCCTCCCTCTGTGTGTTTGTGTGTGTGCATGTGTTGATATCTTGCCCTAAATACCCTGATATATACATGCTTTGTCCCCAAGCTTTTGACATTGATCTGACATGAAAATCTGAAGTGCAATTTTGAGTGCACTTGGCAGAAGGCACTTTGTATTTTTGCTAGGGACCCTGCATTATTAAGAACTCTGACTGAAGATATATATGACCTCCTTCAGATCTACCCTCTAAAGAGGGGAAGGTAGGAGGTTAGGGTTGATTAAAATAGCCCACTTTATTCCTTTATATTATTCACTGATATCTGGTTAGATGCTTTTTATATTGTACCCTACAGTTTTCTGATAACAAAACCATTTTTGCAGCGTAAAGAGTGTGTTTATGAAAATGTACATATGCATACAATAGAAAAAAAGAAATCTTGCAGAGGAAGCTCAGAATATGGCAATAATGGAGCCTACTATGTACTCAAATAGACCACTTTTCCCTAAATAGAATTCCTTAGAATAATTCTACTTCAGCATGTGCTACATTGTAGAATGATAATATTCCAATACCCAATAATGTATGAAGGAACTACAGTATACAAAAATGATGTCCTATTTTTAGGATTAAAAAAATGACAAGGAGCCAGGGTAACTGGCTGAAAATCAGGGAGGTGTCATGTTGATCACCTAGTAGAACTGAGCAGAGAATGTGATCTAGTGAGCAGCATTTCACATTTAATTTCAAAATGGATTGAGGTGATTGGTAGGATACCTGTGTCTACACCATTATAGAGTAGATGCCAGGGACTGCAGCTGAAATTCAACCATGGATTGGGTTGACTCCAAACTATGAAGCTAAGGTGAATTGGCTTGAGAGATAAATTGGTAATTCCCTTGAGTTCTACTCAAACTACAAGTTTATCCTCAATACCCTTGACTCATAGTACATATTGAGCTATGCATAGGGCAACACTCCCCTATTTTTATGCATTAACCTTTTAGCTGACACATTCTTATCCTTTTGGTATGTATTCCTTGTGATTTATTGACTCTCTATCATCTCTATTTTCTTTTCAGAGAAAATAAAATTCAAAAACATTTAGCAAGAAGGTCTATACTTCAGCTTCACCTCAAGTGTTCATTTGTCTCTTTCCAGAAGTAAATGCTAAAGAATTGATTGATTCTGATTTAGTCAAATATTGCATCTGGATATCTTCAAAGTGCAATTATGCTTCACTTATCCAAGCAGTTCCTTTTTGGGTTGTAACCGGCAATTACATTTTCTTCATTTATTATAAGAAATAAAAATGGAATGATCAGCTTTCTAGCATCTGCTTGGGAAGACCCAGCAGGCTTCACCTTTTAAAGAATGAATGAATAGAGCACATAGAAGACAAACCTATAGCCACTTGGAATCCATGTATGAATAGAAATGGTCACCTACAGCTTCAAGTTATTCTAGCTGTCATTGCAGTCTCTCTTGCAAATTAGCCTGAGAACAAGCTGTGCATGTAGAAGGTCAGATGCAGTTCCAGCATTTCCGCAAGAATCTTTCTTTTCCACTGTTTTCTTTTTCCAGCCTTGAAAAAGAGGGGATGGAGCAAAGAAATTGTTTTTTGTCTTTCTTCTGCATGAACTGCAAGGAGTTTCCTTGCTGTTTCTCAACCAAGGACTAAGAAGGCTTTTCTGAAAATTGTTATTGTTGAAATTGTTAGAATCAGGCTTATAGTTCCATCCATGAATGTAACATTACGAATATGTTTCTTAACATGTTCTCTGCTGTACATTTTATAAAACATCCTTAGGAATGGAAGTTTTTATTAATGTATCAAGCTGTGCCTACTAACTCATTACACAGTTGCCTTGAGAGGAGGCAGCTAATTCAGAGCATTTTCTTATCTCTCTTCTTCCCATGGTAAAATCCTGGGACTGCTTGTTAGAATAAGAATTAGAGCTTTGGGTAAATCATACATCAAAGCTGTGATGTTGTACTTCAAGTAATCTATCTATATTTTTTCACATTTTGTAGTTTTCTTATTCCTTTATCAGTTGTAAAGCAATACTTTTCATATTTGGGATTTCCTGTGTGCTCAAAGTGTCTGAACAACATTCTATGTAATGCCTATGTAACCTACACCTGGCTTTTTCAGGTACACCTGGCTTTTTCAGGTGCACTCATTGTACCCTGCTAGCTTTGAATGAATAGATGATTGATTGGGCCCTCTCCAGTTGGTGGCATTTTTGGTGAATTATTTAGCCATGACAAATTATTTGGCCATCTAATGCTGATGTATTCCCAGGGGAGTCTATATGAGGGTCAAAAAAGTTTAAAATGTGGCTGCAACATCCGACTGAAGTCCTATCATTTTGACATGTACTGTCATCCCCAAAAGTATTGGGGCTTTGATTGTGCAGTTGTGGTTACAATATTGACTTCTTCACCCTGCTGTGGACACCCCTGGGTATTCCAAATTGAATGCAACATAATCTCCTATTAAATTAAAATTAGTGCCCAGTTGTTAAAATTAATGCAAATGTAATATCCTTGCGTTTGCTTCTCTATTCACAGTATGCAAAAGGTATGGTCATGACCCCCTCATAACTTAGCAGTATCCATTTTATGGCCCTAGAGTGCCTGCCAAGAATTAACTGTTACTAATTTGCCTTCTTTAGCAGCACTGAACTTGTGGAGGCTTAAAGGCTAAGACATTTACCCTAAGCTTTGAAGACGTTTAAGGTACCCTTTTCATCTTTTACAACTCCTGAAGCCCCCTCTTAAAAGAGGTTCTGGCTCCACTCATTTTTGGAACGCAGCCTTTACATGCCGACAAGAAATTGCATACCCCTGTTTTATATAATGGGGATGGATGGGGAAAAAAGATGTCAGCACATCTATCTGAACATATCTTCAATTTTCTTTGCTGCGAAGTGAAGTTGCCTAAAACACTTAAAGATCAAGCTCATTTTTAATGTAGCAAGTATCTCTGGTGCATCTAAATTCTCAGAGTATTAGGAGCCTATGGCTTGTCTTTAAATGATAAGAAATTAGATGATTATTTCTCTGTAAAGCCTGGACTTGGCAGTAAAAGTACTTGTTCTTGAAGATACCTGTTCCAATTGTAGGAAGGTATTTATTGACAGTTTTGGCATTTACTCAGCAAATGAGAGCAATTGTGACCACTACTTAAACATTTATTTATTTATTTATTTATTGGTTCGATTTATATGCCGCCCTTTTCCGGAGACTCAGGGCGGCTTACAATGTGTTAAGCAATAGCCTTCATACTTTTGTATATACCTGCTTAGTAGGGCTTTCGGGGGGCCCCTGAAGCAGTGTTCTTTTTTATACAAAGTCAGCTTATTGCCCCCACAAACCGGGTCCTCATTTTACCTACCTCAAAAGGATGGAAGGCTGAGTCAACCTTGAGCCTGGTGAGATTTGAACTTGCAGTAATTGCAGGCAGCTGGTGTTACTTAACAGTGCTTAAGTCTGCTGCGCCACCAAGGCTCTTATGGGTATATCTTCATGGGTATATCTTCACATTGCTTCAGATATCTTTATTATTATAGTTCAAAAATAGGATTGATAAATGAGAGTCTCAACTGTTTCTTCCCATTCACTCTCTTGGACACAATCATCCTGTTTTTTAAGACAGGATGATAATTTTATGTACATTTGAGAATATAACACTAGTTTAAAATACCTGGTACTAACACACTACTGAACAAAATCACTATCCCTTTTTCTTTGCTGACATAAAATTTAGTAGCCACAAGGGAAAGTATTTATAAATATATAAACACTGAAAATGGTCAAGAGATCACAGGGGTATTTGTAAATGCTTGTATGCTTTAAGTTATTTATCAAAAGTTTGAAATTCATAAAGAATACAGCACATATATTGCATGTTTTTACATAAAAAGGAATATTACATGGCTAAAAAATTTCCCAATATCTAGCAATTATATAGTGCTCTTACTCTTTGGATAGAGATCAGCTGAGAATTGCAAGGAAGATGAATTTTTGGTAGAATAAAAACCAATTTAGAAGAAGCTAATGGCAAATCCAACAGTGTCTATCAAAAAAAAAAAAAATCAAGATAGTATTGTGATTGTGCAGTTGAAGTTCCACTACTTGGTATTCACATGATTCACTATGAAAGAGGCAGGGCTTTGATGTGCAATCACAGTCACCACTTTCATAACATGGTGAGAACATTGCAATAAAGCAGTCAACAAGTTCAACTGGAAGGTATATTTATTTTTACTGAAGAGTTCATCTCACTACAAGTCAACAGTTGATTCTACAGAATTGCTTAGATATTTTGATTACATATATATATATCTTAATTATAGTTTAATTTCTCTTAGCTTCCTATTGTAAACAAACTAATAAACATTCATAATTGCAAAAGATTAAATTAATAGTTTTGTTTAATAAACAGAAAATATGGATTTTTCATATGGGTTAACTTTTTTCCCCTTCAATATGTTCTCTTCAGTCTTTTATTTTGGTCATGGACAAGCAAGATTCAATTTCAATGCATTAAAGCCATCCCATTATACTAATAGTTTAACCTATACACTAGAACAATAACAAGGTACCTATACATACATACATAGATACATACATACATACATACATATTACATACAGAGCCAGTATGGTATAGTGATTAAGACATCAGGCTAGAAACTGGCAAACTGAGTTCTAGTCCTGCCTTAGGTGAAGCTAGTTGGGTGACCTTGGACCAATTTAAGAACATACCCAGTGGCCTAGAGGTGGAGCTCTTGCCTCACAATCAGGAGGTTGTGAGTTCGATCCTAGATAGAGGAAGATGTAGGGTCTCCTGCTTGGGCAGGGGGTTGGGCTAGATGACCTGCAAGACCCCTTCCAACTTTTGTTAATCTGTTAAAAACATTTATTCTCTTTCAGTCATAGGAAGCAGGCAAGAATAAACCACTTCTGAAAACGCTTCCAAGAAAATTGCATGGACTTGTCCAGGCAATTACCAGGAGTCAACAATGCAAAATCTATCAGGAATACAAAACTAAATACAGTGCAAAAATGATTAAATATGCATGTTCAGTTAGGAAGCATTTATGAGATAATGCAAATATTTTAGAAAAGTCGGCAGCTAAATAGTCAACTGCAGAACTGAAATTATTCTGTATTAGTCTTGTGACAATAAAATGTTGACAACTTTAGGAAATACCCACAAGTTTCTTTAAAAATTCTTAATCCTAAATTCCTATAGATCCAATTCAATGAAATATTACTTTATTAGGAATATATTCCCTATTGAAAAGTTAATTGATGGAAAGGAGAGGTAAATTCATTGAGCCTTTTCTAGGAACAATAGCAACACAAAAACAGTGATTGGATGGAAAAGGCAACTAATTGTATGTCCATGTTGACTGAAAAGTGCATTAAAAAATAACTCTGGAAAACTAAAGAATTCTGATCTCTGTGCAGGGGTTGGTCCCTTTGTGTGGGCACAAAATGCAAATGGGGAGATAGTATCAGTGGTATTTTATGACAATCATCATCAAGTGTAGAATGAGTATTTTAATATCTTCAGTTCAGTGCCTCACATCATTCAGCGGGATAGAACATAGGGCTTTAACAATCCCTTAAACCTTTAGCCACATTACCAGTTAAGGTTGCTAAGCAACAACAAAATAGTTATTGTCACAGTTCTGCCAAAAACAAAAAATAATCTGCAGTGAAAATAAAGAAATGAAAACTGATATAATCTCCCTTTATCTTTTAAAAGTAAGTTTATCATCTTACACATTCATATAAAAGCATATAGGCAGACTGCAACATCTCAATCGCTGACATTGTTGTGTGTGTCCAGGCTGACACAAAAAAGACAGAATTGATTTTTGTTTATACATGTTATTTTAATTCAACCTTAGAATATTTTGGGCTAATCAGCATGATACTACTGAAATGTAAAATACACCAAAAAAAAAAAAAAAAAACCCAACCCCTGAATTATTTTATTTGTTGCAGGTCAGTACAGGTAGTCCTCAACTTAGAACTGTTCAAAGTTATAATGGCACTGAAAAAAATTGATTTAAGATTGATCCTCACACTTATGACCACCACAGTAACCCATGTGATCAGAATTTGGGCACTTGGCAACCAGGATGTATTTAAAAGAGTTGCAGCACCCCAAGGTCATGTGATTTCCATTTGTCTCCTTTCTAGCCAGTTTCCAATAAGCAAAGTCAATGGAGCTGGATTCTCTTAATGACCACATAATCCACAACTGCAGGGATTCGCTTAACAACCATGGTAAAGTGGTCATAAAATCAGGTGCAACTCTCTTAACAACTGCCACGTTTAGCAACAGAAATTCTGATCCCAACTGTGGTTGAGGACTGCTTGTACATAAAATTATGGCTATCTCATTAATGAAAGTGATTGATTAATTTAGAATTGGAAAATTTTACAGCCCAAGAGAAAAACTAAGTCCAAGAGTGCATCCTATCATTATTTTTCGAATTACCTTTGATCAAATTTTAGCTAGTTTAAGAAAAGAAAAATAATTATTTTTTTTAAAAATGGGCAGATTTCAAATCAGTTACCTTGCAATAAGTTGTATTTCAACAATAATTGCTGAAGTGAATACCTTGCAAGCTATTGCCAAAGTGTCTTCAAAGGACCTTCTTAAACTGACACAACTTAGGTACAACTGCAGTGGCATGATACAGATATAAGTGGACAAGGAAGTTCTGTGTGCACAATGCCCAAACTGAATAGAAAGAAAGTGGTCCTCCATCTCAGAGAGTATAGCAGAAGCAGTCATGAAACATCTAGAAAGTATTGCTCCTCCCAAAATTTTATCTATCTATTTATCTATCTATCTATCTATCTATCTATCTATCTATCTATCTATCTATCTATCTATCGTTCTATCGTTCTATCGTTCTATCGTTCTATCTATTACATGTTCTATACTAAAACATGGATCAGACAGATCAATGACACATTTGTCATCCTAAATTAAAATATAATCAAATAAAAAAAATCCACATCCCCAAGGATGTTCACCATAGATTGAGAAAGAAAGCAAACTCCCATTCCTTGACTTTCTTCTCACTAAACAAAATGTTAACAAGGGGAAACATGGGTTTACTGAAAACCAACATGAAGCAAGAGAGCCAGAGAATTCCTGGAAGTCTAGCATTCAGATAAATGAATGGAACTGAATACAAACCCACCAATCATTCAAGCACCTGATCCAGGCACACACAACAAGCGAATGAAACAGACAAAACAAAATAGAGACAAGACCATTAGCAGCAACCAATTTATTGAATCTCTCAGGAAACCTCCAATCACTAACTCATCTCTTTGAGTTCAGCTCTTGTACAGATTGGAATAGTGCAAGCAATCCCCAGTTCTGAACAGGGAGGAAACCTTGTTAAGCTTGGAGGGATGATGAAATACCTGCGAGAAGCCTCATCAATATTTATTTCCCAAGTCTAGGTGACCTGACCACTAAATAAAGGAAGCCATTTGCTGTTTTCCAGCAAGTGTAGTCTAATTGCTTCTTTAGAGTGTGGTTTTCTACTACAATATATAGTTTCCTCTGATTTTTGAACTGAGTTAGGAAACACTTCAGGCAGCCATTCAAGTGGCTAGAAACATCTCTCTTTCTCTCTCTCTCAATACATACCAGAGATGGGTTTCAGCAGGTTCTGACCAGTTCTGACCAGTTCTGGAGAACCGGTAGTGGAAATTCTGAGTAGTTCGGAGAACCGGTAAATACCACCTCTGACTGGCCCCACCTCCATCTATTCTCTGCCTCCCAAGTCCCAGCTGATTGGGAGGAAATGGGGATTTTGCAGTATCCTTCTCCTGGAATGGGATGGGAATGGAGATTTTACAGTATCCTTTCCCTGCCCACCAAGCCATGCCATGCCCTGCCAAGCCACACCCACAGAACCAGTACTAACAAATTTTGAAACCCACCACTGATACATATTGTATTTTTAAAATAAAAACTAATACAGAGAAATAATCTCAAATATGTCACAAATGTTCAATGCCTTTTCCTGCTTTTTGCTGTTTCCCTTTCATTATGCAGCCACTGTTTTTGAGAGAGGAAAGCCAGAGAAAGCATTTTTAGGTTAAATACCCAAACATACATTATTGCTAGATCTCCCCCCTTCCCCAACAATTCAACTCATGGGAATTTTGGTCATAAATATGATGTGAAGGATCACAAGGAATTTTAGATCTGCTCATAACTGCTTGCAGGTTTTTGGATCTTCTCCCTTACATAGTGGATGAAATATACTGATGATTAAGGTGCTAGACCAGAAGAAGCAATACCTAGTTTAACTTCAGCTAGACAGAAATTTACTAGGAATCTTTGAGTCAGCTTCTCTCTTGTAGTTTAGTTTACCTCACAAAGTTGTTTGGCAGAAAAATAGAGGTTAAGTACTACACATATGAGAGACATGGTGGCTCTCACCAAGATGTTGAGCTTGTCGATCAAAAGGTCACCAGTTCAGTGGTTCAAATCCCTAGTGTTGTGTAATGGGGTGAGCTCCCATTACTTGTCCCAGCTTCTGCCAACCTAGCAGTTTGAAAGCACATAAAAAATGCAAGTAGAAAAATAGGGACCATCTTTGGTGGGAAGGTAACAGCGTTCCGTGTGCCTTTGGCATTTAGTCATGCTAGCCACATGACCCCACGGAGACGTGTTCAGACAGCGCTGGCTCTTAGGCTTTGAAACGGAGATGAGCACTGCCCCCTAAAGTCAGGAACGACTAGCACATATGTGCAAAGGGAACTTTTACCTTTACCTTTACTACACATGTTATCTTGACCTCTTGAATGAAATGTATCATATAAATCAGCCCCTCCATCAAACAAATTAATAAATAAACAAATAAAACGTAAACTTCATCTCATATTAATGAAGTTTAAATCCACAGGGGATTAAAAATAATAAGAAGAATAAGAAAACCAAGCCTTGCTCAAATATGCCTGAGCAACTGGTGACTTCCCAAGATTCCAAATTACTATAGCTTCTGATCCTGGAGGCCTCCTCTCGTCAATATTGACAGCCTTGGCCATTCAGGCCAAGTTAGCCACATGTGGAGGACTGCCATACGTGGTGAACTTGGTGGGTCCCAAATTATCCATGTCAAGTTGGTGTTAAGTATCAGATCAGTATGCCAAACTCTAGCTTAGCAGAGTAATTTTAGCTGGCAAATATAATGGGAAATTCTTTCCTGAATCCTTCTTTGAAAGCTTTCAAGTGCTTCATGAACTTTAATTAGGATTCTTACCACTGTTGAGAGACAGCTATGTATTTAGCTTTTCTGCTAATGGTGAGCCTGAGACAGTGAGTAGAAGAGTACACCAGAGTACCTTTCGTGCTCTTCTCTGCTCACTATAATAAAAGGTATAATTATCCAAGATACAGAGCACACAACATGGCATTGATAAATGAATTCCAGTTATCTGAGTTAACAGGAGCAGGCTTGAGCTACTCAGTCTTCAGTAATCAATCACTGTGATATTTTGATAGAAATCCTAAAATAATTTTGTTTTTAAAGAGATCCAGACAAATGGTCCACATTAACCTCCTAGACTGTCTATTTGGTAATTATCCACTTGGACCTTCCTGCCGGTAACCAAATTGGATTTATATCGGCTTCTAAGCTTATGCAATGGCTGGCACAGACAAAGTAGCCCCTACTTAATGTGGCCTAGCTATTATTAAGTGAATGGATGTCATGGAAAGAAGAGCAACACAGATCAGACAGTCTTTATTGTTTTTTCTATACCTCTTGTTAATATTTTTCCCCTTCTATTTAATTGTGTGCTTGTGTTTGATTCTCAGGCTGCCTGGACAAGTCCCTACAGCTTTCTTGGCAACATTTTTCAGAAATAGTTCATCATTACCTTCTTCCCAGAGCTGAGTACATCCAGGAGAATCTTTATTTATCTATCTTTATTGTAAGGTTACATTAACAGAATCTTGCAAGGCAAAAAATATTTCTTCGCTCTTTTCCTTTTACTCTCTGGAAAACTAGGGAGGGCTACTTCTGAGACATTTCCCTCATCCTTTCTCCTTCTGTAGACTGAGATATATTTTACACATTGGTTGTCCAGCCTACAGCTCTCCCTCCTGTCTCCCAAGGTCATTTATGCATTCATTACAATATGCTTGCTTCCTGTTCAGAACTTTAAAAAGGCATAACACCTCTCTCTGTAGTTCTTTATTTTAGTTTGACTCCGTCTGTGACCGAACTTGTCAGTCAATGACAACAATGACATCACTTCTGCAAGTACACATAGATGCAACCAAGTCACCCATCTACTCCCTGAAAAGAAGGATGAGGAATGTCATGTGTGTGTGTGTGTTACTATACTGTATAAAATAATGGGAAAAATCCTGGATATTGAAAGCTAAATAAAAAAAGATTAAATTTAAAATCAGAGTTAAAATGAATATAAAAATTAAATTAAAACTTCTGTTAGAATAGTGAATTTTACTGCTCTAATTTACAACTGATATCACAAAATCAAACTGTAAAATACAAGTAAATTTATGTTAGAAAATATTGATGTTAGAAAAATGCTCTCTGCTTGGAGAGATAAATCATGGGAAATGATCCTGAGGAATGCAATATTATTATAGATTAATGTCTAACTAACTGTCAATACTATATATTCTACTGTGCTAAGATTTGGCAAAGGACATATTTTAGGTATTCTTTGATACCAATCTGAATCTGAATCTGGAATCATTCAATTTCAGAAAGGGAGAGCAACCTCCTTAAATATTACTTTTTGTTTCCTTGCAGTTATTATTTTTTAAATTTTTGTATTAGTTTATCAAAATATGAAATACAAATAAAAATGAAAATAATGGGAAAGTAAGGGAGAAAAAAGGGAAGATGAAAAAGTGCAGAGGAAAAGGGGAAAAAGAAAGAAAAGCTTTGACTTCTGACTCTTTTTAGCACAGTAGAATAAGATAATCATACTACTTTTTACTTTTACACAGTAATATATATTAGCCATTTCTATAACAGCAATCTTATCTAATCAGCAAAACCCACATCCAAAATTTCATTTTTTCCCCCCACCCCAAGCACAAAGTGCAGAAGTGGTTTCCAAGTGGAAACAAAGTTAGCTCTGCTTCTCTGCAATTATTCTATGAAACTATACAGAATCTGGAAGAAGGCACTATGTCACTTGCAAGATTGATGTAAGCTCTTTAGGGGAGACAAATCAGGAAAAATACTCCATTGGAAGTCGAGAGCTATATTGAGATTTGCATTAATAAGAGAATCTGGCATACCTGATTGTGTTTAACTACCATCCTTCTTGTATCCTAGAGAACCAGGGATAAGCCTGCCTGACTCTCTTTGGAGTATTATGTTGTTTCCAAAAACTTAAGGAATATTTCAGTCTCCTTTGCTTATATAACAGTTCTTGCCTATTTTGCTCAAGATCATACTGCATATGCTTGCCTTAAAACATAACTCCCTCTCACTTGTATGTGGCTGACTCTGCTCCTACAAATATAACTGGAAGACATTTTGCCAAAGTTTAAAGCAGAGGAATCATTTTAAGCCATGGCACTCAGCATTTCTTCAGTTTCACTTATAATACTAACTGTGACGATATTAGATTTTGTTTTTTTAAATCCAAGAGAAGGTAATAAAAGTGATGGGAAAATAGTAGTTATGTATTTTTGAGAACATGCAATTTGTTCATTTGGAAACATGGCTCATAAACCTAAACAGATTGGATAGTGAAAAACACATCCATTTTATATTCATTACGGGCAATAATTAATATTTTTTTGCTTCTAAACAATCCCTGTTATTTCCAAAGATAATGTATCCTTTTTTCCTGGCCTTGCTTTCCACCTTCAAAGGCCCAAGCAATTGCTTCCCATAGCAGCAACTGTGTATTTGCTCCGCTAATCTCTCCTGACAGAGCTTTATTAATTGCCATCTGTCTAAAATGAGCTCTGCAAATGCCATCGGTCTCCAATTCCTAGTATCTTCCCAAGCTGAAAATGTAGCATAGTTCATTGTTTCAAAGCCCCTGATGTTCTGATACAGGATGCTCATGGCACAGTTCTTATTTGCTGTGAGTGCAATAGGCAAGAATAATAAGAAATGGGCTCAAGGAACAAAGGCCAAGAATAGCAAAAGTAATAAAGAAGATTCATGTTTTAATGTACTTAAGAATTAGGATATATTTGCCTCCAAAGGGCAGAAACTGTACTGTACAGACTGTAGCATCTGCAAACTATTCCAAATATTCCAGCAGGTTGCTTTCTGCCTTAGCTCAGTTTATATTTCATATTTCTTCTTCATATTATAAGATTAAAAACTCTAAGGGAATAGATGAAACATTCTTTCAAACAAGATTCCAGCGGAGCATAATATTTGTATGATTATACCAGTTAAATGGCATTTTTAAAGTGTTTGGATTTCAGATTTTTTGTGCATGTAAATATATAAGAGTATGACTTTTATAGCTGGAAAGCCTTCCAGATCTATATAAAGAATTTGATTTTAGTAATTCTGCTAAGTCTGAAATAATTTTAAACTTATATCAATTTTAAACCATCACCTAGGCTTCTGCAATAGCAGACTGAGCACAATCTCTTCTATAAGTAATTTCTTTCGAATGATTTATCATGAGGTCGTAATCACCTTATTCCATAACCTAAATATTCTAGATGTATTGATGATAGGACACACAATCCAGAAGACTATATGTGCTGTATTTACACATCACCTATAAATCTTGTGAAAATTTCCTTTTTATACAGCTCTCCATAGAAATTACTAATATTCTTTATTTTTTAAAGGAAACTGAAAAGAATATCACCAAAGTTAAGTACTTGAATCTCCTTTATTTCAGGGGATCAGGGTCAGACATGCATTTTAATATATTATTGCCTTAATCTGAGTTATATTTTTTGTTGAAGAGCAAGTATAAGCCTGTCACCTGCTCTTCACCCTTGAAGCAAATACATTTTCCATTAAATAAGAACACACTGTAAAGACCAACAAACAGCCTTGGTCCTCCCTTCAAATATTGTGTGGCCCTTATGCTTAGAAAACTGATTTTTTCCCACCATAAAGTTTTTATGAATTGCAATTCTTTCATCCAATGTATAGAGCAATATTTTGCCGTAACCTCATAGTGAAAAATAAAAATAAAAAAGAGGAGAATGCAAAACTTAATGAAAAGTACAAGTTGCAGATAGCGACACTTGATCAGTACAACTATTCTGGTAATATCGTTCAGTATTATGTAAACTCGGTGTTTTTATAATTTACCTGACTACAAACTAGACAACTACATTTTAAATCTGACTGGTTATCAGTACATAGATTTATTTTATATCATGAACTTTTCCTGAGCCATTCCTTTATTTGGTCAGAGCAGGCCCATCAGCCTTTTGGCTAATCGTTTGATCTGACTAATTGAAGAGCGATTATTCCAATCTTTTTGTCTTGTTCTGTTGCTTTTCATTAGTCTTTACTATAACTTTTGTCCTCTATCTTTCTCAGGTAAGATGACCTGTGATAAGCAAAGTTTTGCTCCAAAGCTTTTAAAGTCTCTCTCTCTCTCTCTCTTTTTTTAAAAAAAGGAAATTGGAAACTTCCGGTTTGAAGTCATGGCAAGACAGTCGGGGAAATAGCGGGCTCTGATGAGCCCCGCAAAAACCCAGCTGCCGAACCGCCGCCGATGGGTCTTCAGACCAGAACCGTCCTGCAGGGATGGGGATGGAAGAGAGGTGCCTCGGACGACCAGAGGAATGGGCAAGTTCCTCGGAGGTCAAAGGGAGCTCTCTGTGAGTCGGCGATGGGGGGTGGCAGCCATGGCGGCCACCATGAAGCTGGGACAAACCGGGCAAGCGATGTGCAGGAGGAAAGCAGAAAAGAGCGATGCCTTTTGAAGCCAGGTGAGTGTCAACCAACCCAGGCTTGAAACAATGTTTGGAGTAATGGCTTTTTATTTTGTAAGACCCCTAGCTTTAAATTAATGGCTGTGGAGCTAAGGGGCATAGAAGATTTTAAGATGAAATTTTTAAAAGAAAAGAAAAAGACCCGATTGAAAATTGATATCTGAATAGACTAAATTTTAAAAATAAACATTGAGACTTGGTTCAAAATTGAACAACAATTGAATTTAAATTTGAATTAGACTTTTAAAGAAAAGAAGATAAAGAAGAATTACTACTTTTAAACATAGAAAGAGAGAATTGGGCTGGAATGTTATATAATTGAAACAAAATAGTGATTTGCATGACTAAAGGAAATTGTGGATTGTAGAGGGATATCTTCTGGTCTAAAAAGAAACATTGTAACTGACTTCTCGTTTGCGAACATTGTGAATACTTCAGATAACAACCTGGGATTTTGGAGATGGAGCTGTTTTTTCTTTGCCTGCAGACAATTTGATTTTGTTGAAAAAAAAGGGAAAGTATGATGGAACTCTTATAATTGGACTAATTGTCGCAGGAACAAAAGAAGTTAAATGGCACAGGAACAAAAGAAGAAAATTTATGTGATTTGTTTGAAATAGAAGTAAGAAAAAGAACTAAATTGATATATGGAGAATTAAATTGCGAACATTGAAACTGAAATGGAATATATGTTACAGACAAGGATAGGAGGAATGATATATACACGGCTGGAAAAAAGAAGATAGAAACAATGTGATTAAAAATAAAGCAACGTATAGATGGACAGTAATAATAAAAAGGAGGTTTTTATAGATTAATAAAAATGAATATGAATATGAGAAGAATATGATATAATATGTAAAAAGCTGAAATAAAGGAAAAACTAAGAATATGTGAGAATATAGAATAGAATATATTAACAGAAATTTACTAATTTATATAAGGAAGTGGTTGGAGTAAGAACTAAGCCTCAATGTTAAATTGTTATAAAGATGATAATGATAATGTGTTTAAATATTAACAAGTAATGTATTGATGGATGGTAAAATTAAAAAAAGGGGTGATTATGCTGGGATAAGTAGCAAACTAAGGTGATTATGCTGGGATAGACAGCAAAACTTGGAGAATTATACTGGGTATAACAGTAAAATATTAAGAAAATTATGCTGGGTTTGACAGCAAAACAAGATGATTATACTGGGAATAACAATAAAGATAAAAATAATTATGCTGGGATTGACAGTAAAAACGATGATTATACTGGGAATAACAGTAAAACCTAAGAAGACTATGCTGTGATTAACAGCCAAAAGTGGATGATTAAGAGGAAGATTATATACTGGGATAAACTTTTAGAAATAAAGATGACAATGCTGGAATTGATACTAATAATGAAATGATTATGTTGTGATTAAAAAGGTCAAGCTGAGATAAATAGTAAAATGAAGATGATAAATTCTAACAGTTAAAATATTGCGTAAATATTTTGTTGATTTATGTCTTTAAGATATATCCATCCATGTTAAAAGGAAAATAAATTGAAATGATATTGAATTAAGGATTTTAAGATTAGTGTAATGGGTTTTAAGAATTTTTTCTTTTTTCAGATAGAGTTTAGGGTAATAATGTTAGAGAAAATTAAGTGCTATTTGGAAACTAAGGTTTGTGGTGAAATAATAGAAGGTAATTGATTTGTGTAAAAAAATATGTTAGGATTATTTTTACTTTTTTTATGGTAATTAGCGGGGATTTGGGAAAAGCTTTTGTTAAAGAGGAATTAGTAATTGTACCTACTTATGACCGGATCAATGGCTTGTTCTGAAAAGATTTTTGTATGTTTATGTGTTTTTTTAAAAAAAAAAATGTTCAAAAAAAAAGAAGAAGAAAATTGCCATCTCAATTTCTTCTTTTGTTTCCTCCATTCATTGAGAAAGTTATTCAAGAGAACTGCAAAGGGACAAGCAGCTCTGTTCCCCCCTTATCTATCTGCTAGTCTTATCTATTACAACCTCCTACATTTATTTAAAGTCAAACCCTTTTCATAGACTGGATTTGAGTCCAGCAGTGTGAGTCTTAATCAGAGGTCTTCAAACTTGGCAGCTTTAAGACTTGTGGATTGGCTGGAGAATTCTGGGAGTTGAAGTCCACAAGTCTTAAAGCTGCCAAGTTTGAAGACCTCTGCTCGTAATGTAGGCAGAAGTCTGTCAGGATCTTTCATTGAGTGCTATCCCAAGGAGGTTATTGGGCCTTACGGAGTTAAATCCTTCAGTATGTTTCGTTCTTAGATTGTGGAAATAAATTCTTCCTGGGCCTCTGAAAAAGTCCTGCTGAAAAAAAGATTTAGAGTCTGGAAGTTGATCAACTATTCCAGGCTCAGCCAAAGGTCTAGTATAGTTCAGAATGAGTAGCTCCAGAAGCAGATTCTTTATATAGATTACCCAAAACATGTAGAGCACAATTTTTCTTAAACTGTGAAGTTCAGTTTCACTGAGGTGGGTGGGTGGGTGGGTGGGTGGGATAAATGATAGGCTTGGAACTAGAAAATTCACAGCTTAATTATGTATCTCTTTAACTTTTGTGAATTGAACTGAGAAAAACTGTTTAAATGCTGCTGATGAATAATCAAATGACCAAATAAATATATCCGAATTCCAGATTTCTTCCTCAGGGTTGTTGAGAAAAATATAAGTTTATATTTTTTTATCTTTTGTGAAGGAAAGAAAACCATCTCAATAGTGCTGAAGTGCAATGTTTATCAGTGCACTGGATTGATAGGTATTCTTGCCATTAGACATTTGAAATAGTGCATTATTTGAAACTATTTGAACATCTACATTTTATCCAACCTCAGCGTAATTTGGTGATTCTTGCTTGGATTTGTAGCTTTCATTTCTACAAGGACAAATCTCTTAAATAGTAAGCCAACTGGCCTACTTAGTTTGCATAATATAGTTTTAATCTTTTCAATTATTATCCAGATTTCTCTAAAGAAGTCTTTAACGTAGAGGTAGTTCTCCAGGTATAACTGTTTGTCTAACATCTCTTTGTAGTTATAACTGCCTCAGAAAGGGTGCTTTACATTTCATTAAGCATTTCCAGCCATTGTAACATATTGTGCCACTCCCCCTGGATCACATGACTGCATTTTGGGCTCATGGCAATCGGCTGACATTTGCAAATGATTGCAGTTATGTGACAGCATTTTGAAATACTTTTTATCAGTTTTTGGCATTTTTGCAAAAATGCCTATTTGGGGAATGGTTTCAGGGTTACAACTTACAACCATGTGATTCACTTTATAACTGCTGTAGAAATGGTTGTAAAATCAAGCCTGGACCTTTGGGTGCCATGAGTTACAATCATAAGTCATAACACTTATGAAATATAGCCATATATAGCCATATCACAAAGAAAAAGACAAACAAATACCAAAACAACAGGATATTGTTTCTGTGCTGTGTCCTGCCCAGTAAGAAGTGAAAGCTTAGAATGCTAATGACATACTTTAATATCCCAAGACAATAAACTTGTGCTCTTTAAACATTGATAGCCTAAATTTACAACTAAATTATCTTTAAAAGACTAGCTGATATGATGACATTCTGTACATTCTGTGAGAGTCTAAAATGATAACTGTTCATATGTAATATTAAAATATATAATCACACATGGATTATATTTGATTTCATATTAGACCCATTTATATATTGAGTAATATAAATACATTTAATCTAAGTTGCTAGGCTGACCTAGAGAACTATATATCAAGTAAAACCTTTAATATCAAAATATACTAATAAAACTGTTTTTTATGGCTCATATTATAATGACATTTGTTCGTACCATAAAAATGGCATGAAAAAGTGTTTTGGGAAATCAACAACAGCTTACATGAGTTGGTAGAATATCGATGAGTAAGAAAAGTCAAAGGTACAGAGAAAAGTTTATTTAGCATTAGCCTGCCCTGCAGGAATAGCTACTAACCTCAAGATGGCTACTGTAGTTAAAAACATGTATAGAACAATGTGTCAATTTCTCATTAGTTTTGTGTGCTTTTGCATTATAGAGATAAACTTTACATGTTGAAATATACAAAAATACTTTGATGTCTATGTGGTATTTTGAAAGATTGATTGGGCATGTGTACTGCTTTATTAGCTTGGTTTTTCCTTGTACCTAACAAATCTGGTTAGAGATAAGGGAGAAGGATCTTTGATTGTGTTTTCATGTAAACTGCATAGCACACTAGCAACTCTTGCGTGAATCAGTTCATGAATTTCAGATGAAGGAGGGAAACATGGCTGATCTCACTTTGCTACTATTCTATGCCTATTCCTACTTATTTACCTAATACACTATAGATGTGATTAAAAGACACCTGATCATTCCATGTTATGTCCTGCCTAGCCTTCAATGTGATAAGAGACCCAAAGAACCATTTTCTTTGAATGATCTTAATGTGTCCTGACATGCATTCCTCATAATCCTTCGTCTGACTAAGATTTCCTGCCCAACTTTTGTTTTCCAGTGAATTACATAATGCTTTATACACACAACTCCCTAGCAGTAAGGCAAAATGGATTGGGGCACAATGCTTAGAAGAATAAATTGAGAGAATCACATTAAATTTTTTTAAAAAAGCCTAATAACATTCAAATGATTGTCTTTAAATAAAACAATTGGAATATGTTGGGGAGAACAATGAGAGAGGGATAGAAAATTGCTAAGCAAACCATTTTAAGGAAGATCAAACAAGTATGTGAATGATAATAAAAAAATATAATTGGTTTTTGTGAAAAGAGAGTAGTCTCATATATGCAAATGCACAAAAAGATCATGTGTAATAATAGAATATAATTTCAGTGACAATAATTATATACACATCTGGTTCTTTTTCTGTACTCATGATTTACCTTATGTCAAAATGGTCACTGCAAGAGCCACTCTGGTTTGAGGGCAGAATTGTTAACTGTAGAGCATAATACTCCCCCTCCCAAATAAAGGCATTAATTGACAAAGAATATGTTTAAATTATTCTTTTAGTGAGTAGCATGATTTCCTGCCCTTGTTGCCTGTTGACATCTGAACGATAGAGGATTTTGATTTGGAGTGATCTCAGTTGACTTCCTCTTCTTTGTGGCAGCCTCTCAAATACTGGAATATTGCTATCATGCCCCCCTAGTCCTTCTTTTCTTTAGACTACCCAAACCCAAATCCTCCAACCGTTCTTCATATGTTTTAGCCTCCAGGCCTTTAATCATTTTAGTTGCTCTTCTTTTCATTTTTTCCAAAATGCAAAGAGCCTTGGTGGCATAGTAGTTGGAGTGCAGTACTGTGGACTACTTCTGCTGACTGCCAGCTGCCTGCAATTTGGCAGTTCAAATCCCGCCAGGCTCAAGGTTGACTTCTGAGTTGACTTCCCTTCCGAGGTGGGTAAAATGAGGACCCAGATTGTTGGGGGCAATATGCTGACTCTGTAAACCAGTTAGAGAGGGCTGGAAAGTGGTATATAAGTCTAAGTGCTATTGCTATTGCTAAGTCTCAACATTTTTTTTGTAATGTGGTGATCAAAACTGGATGCAGTATTCCAGATGTGGTCTTACTAAAGCTTTATAAAGTGGTACTAATACTTCAAGTGATTTTGATTCTATGCCTCTCTTTATACAACCAAGGATTGTATTAGCTTTTTTGGTGGCTGCTGCACACTGCTGACTCATGTTTAAGTGATCATCCACTAAGATTCCAAGAGCCCTCTCACAGTTACTGTTTTTGAGTCAGGTTTCACCTAATCCGTACTTGTACCTTTGGTTTTTTACAGCCCAGGTATAAAACTTTGCTTTTCTCTACATTAAATTTCATTTTGTTGGATAGGGCCCATTGTTCAAGTCTGTCAAGATCTTAACTCAACTTGTATAACTTTTTGAAGTTATACAACAAAGTTGAGTTAAGATCTTGACAGACTTGAACAATGGGCCCTATCTAACAAAATGAAATTTTGTGCAACTTTGTCCCATTTGAAGCTAGTTAAAAACCAATCAAAATCAACCATTCTGTGTCTGGTTTGCAATCTGTACTGCACTGATGCTCAGCTCTAGTATCTAGCATATCTCACCTTCATCTGATGATAGAATAATTGCATGCCTCCAGCCTGAAAGAAGCATGATCTTAAAAACAAACAAGAATGAAAAGTTATGCATTGCAATATTTTTTATTCAAAAGTTAAATCTACTGTTTTCAACAGGACTTAGAATACTTTTAGCTTGGTACCAACAGAAGTTAGTTTGCTAAATTTATCAGATTAGAAAACTATCTTCCACTAATTTTCAGAAGAAAACAGAGAGGAAGAAAAGTATTCTGTACTGAGAATGATGGGTCTAAGAATGGAGGCGAGAAGGAAAGGATAAAGCTAACAGGCTTTATTGCTAACAATGGTTGTCAATGAGGCAGCTAACATAGTGCCTGCTCAGCTGTCGACAACAGCTGAGTTCAAGCAAGCCTGCTCTTTTTATACCGGGATGTCAAACAGAACATCCAATCAGAAACAAGGGTTCTAGGTGGTGGACCAGAGTGAGAACTGCGAACATAGCAGAAAGATTAATTTTCCAACCCATATAATACAATACTTCTTGAAACCTCCTTAATATTTCTTTCTTTCTTGACAACATCCCCAATTTCCCCCCTTTCATTTCCCATTCTTCAGAGAAGATTTTTTTAGGAAGAGAGATATAACTTCATAGGAGGAAAGAATTAATTCCCATTTCTGTACATGTTGACTCAAAATGCACGATGGAATGTATATCGAATAATTCTCACATTGGAAAGGAGTTCTTTTTCTTTTTAGTTTACAAACAAGAATGCCCACTATATCAAGGTTACAAGCAAACAGTAAAAAAAAATTAAACCAATTCTAAGAACCAATAAAAAAACCGCTAAAATCTAATCAGAATTATTATCAGTATATCATGTTATTTTTATTTCTTTTCAAGTATGACCGGAATGAGCAGTGGCACCCTCAGCAAACTACACGCTGCTAAAATGATGAACAAATAATGATGATTTAAATTCTGCCATTATGTATTTGCATCCAGATATGTGACTCAAATTTGTAAAATGCCATAGTTGCATGATGTTTTCATACACATTTTGCCACTGGCTCCCTCTATCCTCCAGCAGATGCCAGCGCCTATGGAGTTTTGCATTGGGAAAGGAGTTTTGCAAAAGAATGCGCAACATACTTAGGAATTTTTTTTTAAAAGTGGAGTTTCCCCCCCCTAAATCAGAATAAGTAACTCATCTTTACATCAGATTTATATAGCTCTGCCCAACATAGAATATGCAGATTTAAGTTAATTTTGCTACTAAGATTAAAGAATGCAAGGCTGATTAAATTATAGCAAAAATTTGGCAGAAGGTGAAAATTAGAATAAATCACGTTTTTTGAAAAAAATCAAAACAATATCAAGGTGGCTTGCCCGCCTTTAGAAGCCCAAGTATCAGCAAAAGAGAACTAAAATAACTCAAATGAAAAATGAATTATTTCAAGTGTGGTATGAATAATGGCAAGAAGTTGTGACATTTCAAAAGGGGAGCACTAGAAGTATGTAGGCTGACCTTGTCATCCTAATCTCTCCTGGCTGAATACAAAGACAGTGTAAAGTGCAAAGTTTAAGTACTGGGTGCAGTTGGTACTCCAGAAACAATTATAGATACATAATTTTTCACTCCTGTGTGAAGAACCTTTGTTTAATACTCCAAACTCAGTAATGTTTTTATTAGGGGGTTTATCTATATATAAACAAATAATTAACTTGTATGGTTTTTTCTTCTTCTAAGGGATGATCTAAAAGAAATTTTAATGCAATTAATTTAATATATTATGACCAATTGAATTTATTAATAATTAATAATAAAATTAATAATAAAATCAGTAGTGCTGCATTTCTGTGTATCTTATAAAAGAATTGATGCTACTAGACCTAGTAAAGCATATTTCCAAATATTTATATTTACTGGATTGAACAAAATGTCAGAAAAAACTTTTACTCACTGGAAAAAAAAATACCCTGAAAAATCACAAGAGTGTTTGAAGATTTCTCTGCATTTTTAAAAAGAAAGTGGGACTGTGAAGTCTTTCGATTTAATTCCAAAGTTCAATATTTCATGTGCAACTTGGAACAAAAACATAACACTTGCCTACAATACCTTAAAGCAATCTCACAATCCCACAAAAAGACACAGTGGCACTGTTCAGGTTGCCTACGGGTGCTGTATTTATGCTCTCATGCACTCTAAAGCACTCTTTGGAGGCTGACTCTGAAATCCTCAGCGATTAGAAAGGAGTTTTATTTATCTGTTTATTTTAAAAAAATGTATGACTCATGCGTTAAGGTAAACCTTTCAAAAATGGCAAAGGAAATGTCTAATTACAAAACACAATAATAGAATAGAATTTAAAATTAATGCTAAGGCTATTTGAGTTGCAAATATTTAGAAGACCATGGGATGGCAGCAAAGGGACACACAATATGTTAACTCTTTGCTGCATCTCATGGTCGTTTGGTTGCAGCATCCCTATACAAAGTAACCAAACATTCAAGTGAATCTGGGTACAAAATCCAACATGCTGAAAAATAGAAGTAAACACAAAGAGGGTTGTAGTGGCATTCAATATTTACAGCTCTCTAAGTGGTGTGGTATCCCAATAAACAGGACCCTAAATTGCACAGAAATTTATATTTGCAGTAAAATGAACCTTGTTATACTTTCTGGCAGTAGATGTGAAGGCCAAAAAGAGCAAGGGTAAGATGCATGTTACCCTTCTTTCATTACCAAAGTTCAAGGCCTCAGGTACTAAATTTCACTTTGGGAGCGCAGTTCTGTCTAGATTAGGTGGTATGCTGTCATCTAACAAAATTGAATTTTCCACATAGAATCTGTCTTAATATGAATAATTACAAGTTATTCCATCCTGCCCATACAAAACCTTTTTCTCCAGCTGGGATAACTACAGTTCAATAAAAAAAAAGTAGGCTTGCTGTCATCTACATATTAATAATATCTCACCTCAGACTGCCAGATGATTTTCCTCAGTAGTATATATTTTGGGTGGTATTATATCTATCAGTCATGCCAACTTTGGAATTATGGATCCACCACTTGGTAGGGAGCCATGTAGTACATCTTTCAAGAATTTGTTCAAGAAAAGAAAATCAAAATTAGAATAGTCATTATTTTAAATAATAAAACTCAACTTAGTTCCTTTAACAAAAGACTCGCCGCACTGTAATAAAATGACAGAGATATTCTGTGACTCAATAGGCATAAGCTGCTTTGAAGTCCTTTATCTCTAGAATTATCAAGATAGGCATGGATCAGGGAAACAAATGGTAATCTTCCATATAAACTATCTAGTTTTTCATACTGACTTGAAAAATATTGATAGAAAACTTTGATACTGATAAAAATATGACTACAGTATGTTGCATGCAGTTATATCAAATTATTTTAGAACAATGGTACATAAATCAGGCTAGATATAAGTGAGTTTCTCTGGAAAATAGATTGCAAATTGTGTAGCTTTAAAGATTCAGATTCCTGCTCATGATTATCTGTATGAAAAAATACTTTCTTACGTGACTCAAGGTATATTTGAAATCCATTAGTAAACCACACCTGTTCTTGGTACTTTGAGAAGATTTTCTGAAAAGCTTCTTAAGTGGTGGCAGGGAAATTACATCTACTTAGCCAATCAGATTTCAAGAATAAGATATCTAAAACATTATGAAACAATTATAGTAATTTATCTTTTAAAAGGGAGGGTTTTTGAAAAAACGCCATGGAGGCAGCAGGCATGTTTTTTTATATGCAAACTTTCTTTGTGCAAGCTTATTTTCCTTTTTGATAAATATGTAATTTCTTTTTTAAAAACTATGCTTTGGAAATAGGGTTTATATCAAACTACATCTTTAAAGAAGCTTGAAAATCAAAGATGTCCAATGTTTTATCTAAGGTAGGAATCCAGGTAACACTGCAGTTGTTAAGAAGTTCATTTTATATTGACCAAGCAGTGGTAGAAATGTTTCATATTATAACCCACAAGGTATCTGGTTATAGGTGTGCCAGTGTGTGTTTTTTTTTTAAAGACAGCATTGAATTCTCCAGTCTCTTTCCATAAAACATAAGGGTTGAAAATATACAGATATGAAACAACACAGAATGCTTTTTTTTCTTTTCCTCTTCTTGACTAATCTTCTCTCTCCCACCAACAACTGATAATAGAACATTTGCTGTTCACAGATAATTACCCTTTTCTATCAGCTTCAAAAGGAAAACAAAATTGGCTTCTTTAAAATAAGCATAAAAGCAGCCATCACACTAGAAAATGCATGGACTGAACTTGCAGTGTGTCTCACTGAGCCCACCGTGAGTACCAGATAAATATTTTATTCCAGAAGAGGCTGGAAAACAAGAACAAGAGGGACATCCAGCCAACCCAATGCTATGGCCTCCTTCAATTCATTTCATTAGATAGTGAGTTCCATGGAGAAGTTCAATCTTTTACTTATGTCCCTCCATAAAGTGCCATGTCTTGGAATGTGCTATATTAATTAATAATACATCTACATTCTTTTGGTTGAGGAGATAAGGTACAAATGAGGATTAAATTTGTGTGATTTTTACAATCATTCCAAAAACAGGCTCGGCTGGTATATTTTTTTTCAGTTCCTGTATGACCAGCACAATTTATCCAAATCTCTTCATAGCTATGTACAAATGACCTGTTTTTAATTTAACAGTAGAGGAAGGAACTCATAGCAGGAAGTGGCAAAGTTTATTAACTGTGCTGCCCGTCTCCTGACTTTGAAATGATAGAACAGGGGTTCCCAACCCCTGGTCTGTGGACCAGCACCGGCCTCAGCATATCAGAAATCGGGCTATGCAAACAAGTGAAGTCCCATCCACAGGATGCAGGTAGCACATGAAACCATGCCCCCTCCAATCCATGAAAAAACCATGGAACCAGTTCCTGGTGCCCAAAAGATTGGGGGCTATTGGGGTACAAGATTTAGCCCAATGCTGCTGGATCTAATTAAGGCCTCTCTCCCTTTGTAACATGAACCAGATGGATTACTTGGAAAAGCTTATAAATATGTCATGAAGGTAAAATCATTCTGGTTTTCTCTAATACTTGGAATTCAAAGGAAAACTTACATTAAACAACAAAACTATTTATCATATCTAATAAGTTTTTAAAAATAAAAAAAAAATCTGATGTTTCCAAAACATCAGATTCCAAATTTAAGTTAGTGGTTATCTCCATATCTTGTAATAATCAATTGTGTAAGTCACTGTGGAAAATATTAATTTGTAGACTATATCAGGATGGGGATATTCATTATCCTATCACACAACTAAAAGCATTGAAGTCATTGTTTTGTTTAGCCTTCTCATTCTATCACTATGCTTTCTAAACCAATAAGCTAGAGAGATCACAAAAATGCTAAAGAAGATTCTGCAACATCATTGTTGCTTAAAAGGAGAAATGAAGTGAAAAAGAAAAAAAACATTGGCAGAGAGCAGGTTCTGTCCCCTCTTTTCCAGATTAAACCATTACTGCAAGCAATCCATCAGAAGAAAAGAAAATAGCAAGCATTCTGCTTAAATACTAATACACCCAGCATGGAAGGGAATGAAGAAAGATCATTGGCATTTAACGTGTTATGAGATGTGACTCAGAGGTAGTGTGAAACTAAAGATCTTTTCTCAGACTTGTGATAATCTGCTTGTCTAACTAGAAACCTACAATGTTGCAATTGCTGCTGCACTGGGTGAAAAGACAGAAGACAATATAAATCCTCTGGGTGTAGTCACAAGCACCATGGGATCCTGAGATTTGATGTACATCATTTCCTCACCACTAGGCCTGGGTGCACAATAAGAATTTGAGGGAAAAAGTGGTCAGGGCAACTCTTGCAGTTCAGAACAGTAGAAAAAGAAAACAAAAAACAAACTATTGCAATGAGCCTTGCAAGGAGAAACACTGTCAAACTGGGGCTTCCATTCTTCTATCACCATTGGTTCTATGAAAAGCATTTCTAAAACTCTAGCCTACAATCAGCAATTGTGGCTATATTAATCACTGGATGAGATGTTGGGGCAATCAGCCAAATTCCTCACAAGCTCCTCTTGACTAAACATTTAGACTGACTCACTCTCTCTTTCTTTTTTTAACCTCTGGTTTGGAAAAGCCACTTAAACTGTTATCTTGTAGAAATACTAGAATTTTACAGTCATATATGTAAGGTCTGGTGTGTAATTTACTGATTCTCCATGTTCTCCAATCTTCATTAGTATATGTTCCATTAAAGATATGCTAATGAAGATTGGATAACATGGAGAATCAGTAAATCCCAAAGTAAATGATTTCTAGAATAAATGGATATGTTTAAGAAGGGATTCCTCTCTATTTGGAACCTGTTGTGGATGTTAGGCTACAAGTTGAGGTTCACATCTGGCCAATTCATTCACAGACAGGTACAGACCTAGAATCAACATCTTCATGAGGGAGAAGTGCTTTTTGTCACCCATAAACAGTGACACTTGTCCCTTCTTGCTCGAGATTAAAAAAAAATCTGAATCTTTTAGAATAAGGTAAATTTGGAAGGCAAAATTGGAGAGGAAGCAGTTAGATGCTGATACTGAAAAAAAAGACTAATCATCATACCTGTCATCGCTCTTTTGTGGAGGAGTGTATTTGTCCTTTTCTGATCACCATTAGCAGTAACAGCATGAAGATATACGTAAGAGACAGAAAAGAGAGAGAATATCAGCAGGCTGAGTTGTTGGAATAGAGACTGCAAGTAGATAAAAGCTGTGCTTTGGAAACAGAAGCACCCAAATGCACCCTGCAGGTATAAAGGTTGGCAATCTAGAATCCCAGTAGAAGAAAAGAATCTAAACTTGCAGTCTAGCAATTCTCACACACAGTTGAACTACTGTGCTGTTCATCATGTTGCCTTTTCTTTGCTCTAAGAAAAGAGGATGGTGAACAAGAGTTGTGATACTGCTGAGGAGCTAGTGTGGTGGAAGCTGAAAAAGAGGGTTAACAGAGGGAGGAAAGATGGCTGTCTAATTTGTGTAGAGGATGAAATAAGAGATGAAATCTCATAGACACCAGCAGAAGCTTGCCAATCCTTTTTTTGATCTCTGCCCCTCTCTCCCTAAGATGCAGGATGGATGTGGCTATTCCTTCAGATGAATGAACTGTAGCAGATGAGGTAGTCAAACTGTCACCATCAGTTCTTGTATAGAAGGATAACCCCATTCACTGGGACTCTGTATGGGCAGAACAGGAAATCATTATTATCCAGGAATAAACATCAAATAAATGGTTCCAGGGTTCCAGATTCTTGGAAAAATCTCCAAGCTTATGCCACAAGTTATTAGGATCCATCTGACTTCTGAGGTTGATCATTCTAATCAGTCCCCCAGACAGTAAAGGTCATGAGCAATGAGGAGCCTCATTCAAACAAGGAGTGATCTAGTCACTTGTGTAGTGCAGTGTCCTAGAACTGTGTAGTTACAATTCTAGGACAATAGTAATCAAGACAGGAAAATCTCAGATAATAGATCAGCCGCTTCAGGTTACACAAAGCTAAGACCTATCTCCCAAAGGTAGAAAGCATGAATATGAGAAAACAACCTCAGAGAATAGGTATAACTTAAGGTTATACCACTGAGCCAAAGCAACATTAGGAAGAAATTTTATAATCCTTGAGCATCTGTATTTTCCCTGCCAATTTTACCTTTTCAACATTGAAACAAATGTTCTCTTTCCTTGATTCTTTGAGTCTTCTCAGCAAAGGGGACTCAGAAACCAAAAAAATGTCTAACTTTCTTTTTCTAAATCTCATTTAGGACAATGTTATATTTATAGCATTTTTAAAACAACAGCTTCCCAACTTTTTAGGCTGTTTTCGAACCTGTTAACAAAAAGAATGCCAGCAGCCCTGATCAACAGGCAAAGCTCTAATGATAGAACATTTTCTGCCTTTGAGTAAACACTTCTACCACAAAAACACCTTTCAAAAAGTTTGACTCGATCCTCAGCTAGCCAGCAGGCCATTCATTTAAGAATTACCAGATACCTGCAGGGCTTTACATCTACTACAGAGAAGTACTCAAACAGCTTCAGCTCCTTAGTGAGCTTATACTTCTGTTTTCTTCTCCTGAATGTACTGTATTTTTTTTTGTGTGTCTGATCCAGGCATTCATTTCTCATATTCTCTTTTACATTTTCTTATTACAGAATATTCTTTTTTTACAGGAAAATATCACTGTGCGATAGGGGAAAAAAAGTCTTCCAAGTTGAACTCTGGTCCTATTGGCTTCAAAGCCGTGTCCATGAACCCTTTTAAATGGTTTTGCTACTGATTTTTTTGACTTCCCAGTTTAGCCTACATCCCTGTCCAAGTTCTAACCAGGGCAAGGCCATTCATAGAAATCCAAAACCTCTAGACAGCTCACAGAGATGTGGGATTGAAGCAGGGGTGAAATTCAGCAAGTTATGACAGGTTCTGGAGAACCGGTAGTGGAAATTTTGAGTAGTTCAGAGAACCAGCAAATACCACCTCTGGCTGACCTCAGATTGGGGTGGGAATAGAGATTTTACAATATCCTTCCCCCAGGAGTGGGGAGGGAATGGGGATTTTGCAGTATCCTTCCCCTGCCATGCCCACCAAGCCACACCTCCAAGCCACACCCCCAAGCCACACCATGCTCCCCAAGCCACGCCCACAGAACCGGTAGTAAAAAAAATTGAATTCCACCACTGGATTGAAGCTTCATTCCGTGCTCAATTGTGTATGATTTGTGTGTGAAAAAACAACCAGAGCTTCAATTGCATTGAATTGTCATGCACATCTTTTTCTACTTGGTTGTGGATGCCGCTGAACTACGACTACTTAACCTCGGAGCCCAAACAAATAGAAATGAAGTGTAAATGGGGTATTAGGGCAGATCTGAAATAATTTACTTAAGTTCTTACAAATATATAGGAAGAAGAATTCTTAGCAATTTGTTGTCATCTCAAATGAATATGTCTTCTTTCTTCTATAGTTATTTCCCCAGGCAACCAGGACTTTCTTTTTTAATTTCATTGTCCTCCATTTTATTCACACTTAGTACAGTGTAATTAAATGGGCCATGGCAGTCCACATGATCTTTTTGAAGATATCATAAAATTAGGTCAGGATATGGGTAAGAAAAAGAACCAGAATCAGTCATGATATCAAGTTCCTGTTGCAACCCAAGGAATAAAAAAACTCCACCCCTATTAAATAACGTCAGCACATAAAGGTAACAGGTGTGACAATTTGTTCAGCTGCATGGAATATGCAAATTTTGAAGCAAATTTTGAAATTAACAAATATTTAGAATAACCCAGTCATGATTGGGCTTGGTTTGACTTTCCACAAAGGAAATTTCATTCCAAATACACCAACACTAATCAACAGAAAATTGCACAGAAAATCATTTTATAAGACATCTATCTTTTGTAAAAGTGCGCAGGAAAATGGGAAGAGAAAGTTCTGAAGAGAAATATAAACAAGCAAACAACATGCAGCTTCCCTTAGGGTTTTAATACAAGTTTATGATGAAAAGGCACCCAGGTTTTAAACAAAGCCAAATATCAGTAGAGCTCAGCCCTGAAATAAGGTTTTGTGATAGGGCATAGCTTTAAACCATATGAAACATGAAACAGAAAAGAACAATGACATCTTTTATAGCTTCTTCTAATCACTGGGTGAATGAACATATAGGAAATTCTGAAAGAAGCTCTGAAGCCAGTAAAATCTTCATAGTAAACTTTGCATAATTTTAGATTGTCAATTACTCTGACTAATGCAAATCTGTGGAAAATGTGGATATTCCTGCTCTAGCAAAATATTTGCACATTTTTGAGGGAAGCTTGAAGTGTAATGATGACTAGAATTACTTAGGGACTGCAGGCAGATTATATGTATAAATCTTTACAGCCAGCAGCAATTAAAGTTTGGTGATTTTTTTTTCTCTCTAAAGGGATATTATACATTAGTTACTGAACCAAAGCATGAATTGTACTGCTGTGTAAACATCTACAAAGATTAAAAGCATGAAGCATTGCATAATATCAGGAATATCATGCAGACTAAATAAATAAATTATGAATATAAAAACTTGGAAGAGAGTTTTAAATTAATGAAGTTGTAATTAACAGATGCTTAATTACCCACTTCAAATCTAGAGTGGCTCATTACTTTATTTCTACCATTTCAAAAAATTGCTGTCCAAAGATTAAGTTATATAATGGTGGAACTTTACCGAGTTCCCCATTTATTTTGTGATGCCACACTGAAATACAGAATATGACACACTGACAGTTGTACCCTAGAGTGAATGTTGGAAAACAAAAAACAAACACAAAACCAACCCACCAACTAAAAGGATTCTTTAAAATAATGAACAAATATGATTATGTGTTGTATTTCCATTTTATAATACTATTTTGAATACTAAGAACTTGAAATTCACTTAGTATCCTTGGGCAGGAAATTAAAATAAGCTCTCATATCTATATCAAATCAAAGATACATGTATGATATACTCCTTCATAAATAAACCTGAGTGAGATAAACCCCAAGAGATTCCAGAAGAATGTTTATGGTTTGTTACATAAGAATAAGGTATGGTTAGAAATCAGTTTCAGATAATTTGATAGCAGCAAAGCAGAATCTGGGATAGAATTGTGCTCTTACCAGATTTGAGAAGAATGAAATATGAATAAGTACCTGACAACAACAAAAGCAAACAAAAGCAAAAGCAAACAAAACTAGTGAAGTCTAATAACAAGACCAGAAGAGAATGTTATAATTAGTTTTTAATTTTTTTTCACTGGGTCAAGCAATTATCCTAAATGACAAGTTTAGGCCATTATAAGGAGCATAAGATGCAGACAAATTAAAATTGAAGGAACCTATCCTGATCAAAAAGAGAGTGTTCCAATGAGCTATGCTTTTCAGCAGCAAAACGCTGCTGAAACTTTCCAAGTAAAAGGCATGAGTTTGACATCTCCATCTAAAATCAGCAACTCCATAGTTTGGCTAGTTTATAGTTTATGCCCAAGCCTTTTAGCATGATTATTTATTAGCCAACATTTCTATGGTGAGAAAAAGCTGTTGAACAATTGCAATGCCACCCACCAAAATGTCCTACCATTTCCTGATCTTCTGACAAGTTGATAAAGCACTTTTGGTAGAATGATATTACATTATGGCATTCCCCATATCAACATGGCATACTATTTTTAATGTTAAGAATAGGAATTAATATATATTATTCCATTTTAATCCAACTGTAGAGTATCCAGGACCAGATGGATATACTGTAGGGCTATGTGCTAAATTTGAATGAGAGAGTTGTAAATCTTATTAAGTGGCCCTTGGCAATTATTCTGCCTTTTCTATAGGTATTTCCAAAATGCACCTAATTAAAATTAATTAATAAATACAGTAGATAATTGCATAGTTATTCCATTAATGCTTCTGACAACTTGATTTTTCACATACAATGTAAACCCACATGCAGTAGCCCAAGGAAAATTAAAATAATAAGTCTGGAAGTCAAGAGGGTGATTTGCGAACAACAGGTATTTTGGGAGTAGTGCCTCATTTGTTTGTTTGTTTTAAAGAATAGGCACCATGCTAGACAAGAGAACAGATTTTGCAACATGATTAGCCTCCAACAGTGACTGTGTCTCTATCTGGCACCCACATGCTTCACTCTGACAAAACTGTGCCAGCCAAAAGTATTATTTACTAAGAAAAATGACCAGAATTTTAAAAGTTACGAGGCTCATTTTGAAAGAGACACGTGTATCTGCTAAACTCTTTTTTCTTCTACGCTTTGTGAAAAAGCTGGAATGTCTAAGTCATTTTCATAAAATTAGGATTTATTACCAGTCATTACTCAGCTTGCTGCCAAATGTCTTCCAGAGAAACAACAGATGAGGAAGAAGAATGATGCCCTTCAAACCTTGGAGCTTGTAGAATAAAAGAGCTAATTCTCAATGGGAGTCAGATGAAACCTCTCAGTGTGTATTACTTAAGATCTTAGCCTCAGAATTTATATTTGAGTTCTGATGTCACAAATACCATCATAAGGATTGTTCTGAGCATGACCAGCATGAAGTCTCTCTCTGCTAAAGTGATTTTATTGGCTCCTCCATTTGCTTTCTCTTTTCTCAGTTACTTAGTGCTTGAAGATTCTTAGCTTAAGGTAATTTGAGAGCTTTTTCTGACATCTGAGTTGTTTAATCATTGATACACGGTTATTATTTATTTAAAATTCATGACATATAAGGAAACAAAATGGAAATGGTCTTTCTGTGGCTAAGGGGATAAAATTCTGCATCCTTTCTACAAAGAGAAGAAGAAGGATTTCAAGAGAAGCTAGTTTGAAGTTATTTGAGAGAACTATTTGGGGGACACTTAATGAGATGATTAAAAAATGCAGTGCAGATTCAGTTGTACCAGGGTTCCCAGTCATAGAAAGGTTAAAGAAAATTTGTTTGGGTTTGTTTTATTAAAAAATTATATTTATATGCTTAACTTTAGAGCTATCACCCTAAATTTCACACATTGGCAAAGTCCCAAACTTATAGGAAAAAAATGCTTAAGGAGATAAAATCCTGCTCCTGGGAAAATCTATACCCAAGAAGGACTGTCCTGATAATCTACAACGATTGTGAGGACTCTTGACTCCTCCACAATTTTGAAAAAGGCAGATTTGTTTTTCAAAGGCATCCAAGAAGGGGATTGGGCACAAACTGATTGCTTTCATTATACAGTAACTATATAAAAAAGGAAGGTTTTCTCCTTTGTATGTCACTGAGGACATTTAGATGAGTACAAACAATCTGTTCTTAACTGCAACTATTTTATATCCTCTGGGCTAGAGTTTGATTACTTTTAATTTATAACCAACATCCTTAAATATTAATGTTGCATTTTATGAAGGCATCATGTGCCAGCCAATGCAAAACAGCTAAGCAAATATAAATTTGAAAGATTATTGTCATGTCAACATATTCCTAATAATAGTCAGGAATCAGGTAAGTAATTAGCTGGAAAACATTTAAGACCGATTCCTTAGCTAAGTGAAGTGCAAATGGGAAAGAAATGTACTCAGAGCTACGAGAGTTGACTGTAATAGCTCAGGGGTGTAAGAGCCAAAGAATTCCACAAGGTGGACTGAATGTTAAGCTAAGGTTCGAATGCAAGCCAAGAAATGAGAGGGATGGACATGTAGGTCTGGAGTCGGGGAGTTGTTTGCAATGGAAATGCAAGGTCCTGGAGATTGATCTTATATAGCTGCAGATACTGGGGTGTCTTGATTAGGGATGTGGCTCGGCTGACCTCTCCTATCAGGGACATTTTTGTTCAGCCTTTCATAGTTTCAGACCTGCTCTGAAGCTGAGACCTGCCAGAATCTGATCTTTCAATATCTGAATCAGTTGCCATTTGCTCAATTGAAGCTACAAGCTGATCTGCTTCTCAGCTTCTGACTCAGGGAATTCAGACCAGAAGAGATACAATGACTATTTCCTCCTTCAAGAGTATTGTTTCCACAATGCAACCTAAAATTATTTCCCAAACAGATAAATGATGAATAACAACCTGTTTTCCATAGGCACAACTATGTTTGGTAGGTCTGTAGCAAAGGCTGATGCTTGTTCCAAGTTTACTGCAGGAGAGTTTGGCCTTTGGTTGCCTGTCTTGTGGCATAGAAGGAGGTTGGTACCTTTCTGCAACTTTGAAATTTTAGGATGACTGGTAGCTGGAGCTAGAAATTTCTCTGGTAGAGAAGATTGAGGTGCTCCTCCTTGGACTTATACAAAAGCCTGATTAATCTCTCCTTTGCTCTCCTTACTTTACCATGTTGCCTCTCCACTCTCTGCTTGGATTTTGGCTCCCTCTCATCTCTGGGGCTGGCTGAAAGAGCTGCCTGTCAAAAGATTTCAGCTCTCATCAATGTGTGGGAGTGCAGGATCTTCAGCTCCATTTCTGTACCCTATTACAGATGCTCAGCTCCTCTGGCAGACAGCTCCTTCAGTCAGCCCTCAGAGATGAGAAAAAATCCTCTTGGCATATGGCAGCAGCTTGAAACCTTCCTTATAACCAAAATTGTAATCTTTAATTAAATCACTATATAGATAAAAATAAATTTCTAATTTCTAATCTGATTTTTGAAAAAGTGATATCTGTGGAAGGCCAAATGGTTCAGGGATTAATTCAAAACACCTTAAAATCTAACTTCAAAACTGAATATTGCATAGTTCTGATATAAAGCTAAGGATGACCAAAACATTTAGTAGTAAAAAGTCTCTGAAGCCTTTCCTAAGAAAAGAATAACAGCAAGTTTTCAGTTAGACAAGACAGCTCCTAAGACTCAAATTTCTCTTCCAGAAGAATATTTGGGTGATCATGAAAAAGAGCAGAATACTGCATCTCAATATATTCTAACACTTCATCTATTTGATGTTAGAACATTTAGAAATGCAGGAAAATACATATTTATGTATTCATGCATCTTTATATGGCCATTATTTGTTCATTGTGGCCTAAGCTCTGGACCCTTTAGTGCAAAAGAGCACTTGAAAACCTAACCAAATTAGAGGCATGCATATTTAAACAGTAGTTTAAACATCAGTAAACATCTGTAGTAGCATTTACATAGGTATAAACGGGTATAAAAGATAGGGGCTCTGGGCTCTGCTGTCCCTAGATTGCCAGGTAACAGCTGGATCTAAAAACATCATCAGTCAATTAGGAATTCTCAAATGGTACAGGGATATATTGTGTTTGCATATCCTAATTTTTTCAGTGATTAAAGGGATAGATTGCCTTGCAAAATTGTCTCATGAAAAGGATAGTTGCCTACACTCAGTGCAAGCAAAGTGACAGAAATGATTCAATTTTCCACCCGCCGTGCTTTTTAAAAAATGAAATTTACAGTACCTATGACTGCACAGCCTCTTCTGCAAAAGAAAAGCCAGGTACTGACAAACGTATAAAAATGTTATTATTGTGTTGCCATTCCTGTTGTAATGTTAGTTTTTAGAAAATGTACATTTCAGCAAACTTGATATGGTCTCTGTATTGCCCGCAATATACTTTTTGCTAAGTCATATCTCTGCCATAAGGTAAGTTACAGTGCCATCAAATGATATTTGCTGAACACATTACATGAGAGAGAACAAGGAGGCAATTTGTCATTTAATGGAATTTCTAACCTAAGAGAGAACAGCTTTGCATTGTTGAAGGTGATCATTTGGGAGACTTTCAGCAACTTGATGTCATCTTTTTAAAATCAATATTTCATGAACATTAAGAAACCAAGTTGTGAAGTATATCAAATGTTCTTTTTTAATAATTGGAGCAAAGAATGTGGAATGCCTGTTCACACCATTTAGCATCATGCAGTTAATCAATTATTCTGTTTATTTTGTGGGTCCCCTCTTCTCCATTTGTACCTTATATGTTTCTCTATGGTTTTCTTAATTCTTCATCAATTTATTATTTCTCCTAACTATATCAATTTCATTGTTGTCATTAAGTTCACCAAAAAAGGCTGATGATGAACGAGGCCAAGGGCAATATCCTTTTCACTTTTTTTGATCATCCTACTGCTGTCATGAATCCATTACTCTTACAGCTGTTATAGTTCCTTTGAGTTGCACTACTTCCCCCTCAATCCTCTATGCTCAGAGGACTTCAAAAAAGATAACAAGGGGAATCTTTCCTCCTTTCTTATCTTTTGATGTTGCATAGAAACCCCACCTCTTCTCATGTTCCACTTTAGAACTTATATCTTACATCTTTCTTGTGCTTCTCATAATTTCAGTTGTCTGGTCCAGCCTTTTCCCCATCATTATGATGTCCTGCGCTAAGCACATTGGGCTACAAGTGTACTCCACAGTTCTTGGTCCACAGCCTTCTCCTACCTCTACATAAATTGGGACAGGAATCCTCAGAGTTATCAGTTCCCATTAACAGTAGTTTAAGACTCCATCTTTATATCCAAATATTTTGTGAGAAGTAGGTATAATGGTAAGAAGAAAGCTAAAATAATGAAGGAAAACTCTTGGTTGTGTGTATACATTTCTCCCAGAAGTGACTCTCAGGCACTCTCAGTGTCACTCCCAGTACAATGTAGGGCCTTATCTGGTTAGCTTTCCAACAAACGCAATGATGATTTTTCCAAAGATAGAGCTGTAGAATTCAAGTATTATATCCTTTCTTCATACTTCCTAATTCCTTGCTCCCAGATTAATAGATCGTAGAACACCTCCTCCTTCCCCAAGTCATCTGGAAAGGTCACTTGTATTTTGCCTTTTTTTTTTAAATTGGAGAATTAAATCAAGCTTTGGTAAAATGTAAATTTCAATGTAGTTTGTGTTTTGATTTGAAAGATCAAGCTTATGTACTAGAATGCCTCAGTTTGCAAGATATTCCTTGAATTTTTGTCATAGCTTTTGTTGTTTTAAGCATGGCTTTAAGGTAATGTTGCAACAAAGGAAACAAGTCTATTCATGCTGGTGGGAGATGAAGTCTACCATACCCTTGTGAATTCTTATTCTAAAAATAATAACATTTTTCAATCCCCAAAGAAATACATCGTTGAGAATAAGCTGCAGAATCTGAAATAGCATTAAGTGAATTTGTTGAGGAAACTGTTTCTAGAAGAATGCTCCTCTTGCAGACTGCAAGAGTATTAAGTTGGTTACTAGCTACCTATATTTTGTATTGATGATAATGCACTTATTGCAAAGCTAGAAGTGAATCAGACTGCACATTAAATCTTTCCTGGAGAAAGCCTTTGATGCTCGGTATTTCTGTCAGTTTTCTCATTCCACCTAACCTTAAAGCAGGCACAGCATTAGGAATCCTGGAAAATAGCTGACTTTGAAAGGCATTGAATCAAGTTCCTTGATTATTGAACAACAACAATCATAGATGAAAAACTGAACCTTCACTTGAATGGTGGCATCTTTAGTCAGATGGCCTGTATTCTTTTTGTGTTATTCTTTCTCTAGTGTCTTTCATAACTCTGAAGAAGTCTTTTAGGTAACTGATGGATATATTTGACAAAGCAGTGAGCAACAAAAGGGTAATTGACCTTGCCAGATGTCCTCTGTGTGTATAACTCCATTCTCTTGCCACTTAATGATTAATGATTTCTGATTGTGCAACATTACATCTGTTACATACTGTAATATATAATATTGTTGGATCATCACTATTACTGGACATACTTTATTGTAATAATTTTGTGGACCAGTTGATTTTAAATGATTACATTTCACTTATGTTCCACAGAATCTCCCAAGTAAAGCTAAAAACAATGAATAGAGGTATCCAGTTTTTAGGTGAATGTCTAATCAGGTGTCACTAGACTTGAAGCTTTATGAGAATCTGCACTTTTTATTTCTTTTGGAATAGAAGTAATGTTTCTCAACTGGACATTACTGGTCTATAGTAATTGATTTAACTGAAACTTGCATACTCTGCTCATAGCTTTTACCTTAGATAATGTGCCAGGAACAATTTATTAACTTGATTTTTTTCTAGTTCTGCAACTAAAGCACTAACAAATCCCCAAATCCAATATTATCATGAACTTAATTAAAGTTTTCCTACCAAAGGAGAAGGAAACCTCAACAACCTTTGGAAAATATCCATTTGCAGCCAATTCCTTCATTTTCACCAGTGGTGAAATCCAAATTGTTTTACTACCGGTTCTCTGGGCGTGGTTTGGTGGGCGTGGCGGGGGAAGGATACTGCAAAATCCCCATTCCCTCCCCATTCCTGGGAGAAGGCTATTGCAAAATCTCCATTCCCAGCCCACTCTGGGACCAGCCAGAGGTGGCATTTGCCGGTTCTCTGAACTACTCAAAATTTCCACTCTCCAGAACTTGTCAGAACCTGCTGGATTTCACCCCTGATATTCACTATCTATTTCAAATAAGAATAACAATAATGTTCTTATATGTCCTATTCTCAGTGCAATGTGAAGTAATTGTTAAAGCTGGCTCTCTTTTTAAAACAGGGATATTGGGTAAATCTTCTTTGGTTTTAATTCTTGGTTTGTAAATATCAACAACTGTTTTCAGACAATTACTGTAGGAATGGCAATCTTACCTAAATATCTGCAGGCTGGTATTCTGTTACTCCTTTGGCAATAGCACCACTTTTTTTTATTATCTTAGATCACATTAATTGAGGGATAGGTCAGTTCATCCTTATTTCCACTAAAATGTTAATTTTTTTGTTTCCATGCTCTGCTTAGCTTTTATTGTTTACACACTCAGCAGAAAAACTCTGAAGCAATATTCATATATTTTGTACATATATGTCTGTGCATGTCTTTGAACATTTATCTTTCTACATCCTTTTCACACTATACACACTTTTCACAGGTCATTTTTGTATTGAGTTCCAGTAATATGGACATTTTGAGGCATTGTTAAAATTTGTGTATCACACCACAAAATTCTAAAACATATGAAATTCAGGAGATACTAGCATTATAAATTCCACTATACATTCAGTAAATCCAGAACTGTTTTAACCACATAAAATGATCATGCAACCAATTTCTCACCCACCCCTAGATTTTAAAAATCTGATTTGTGGCATTCTAAATGTCAAGGTACTTACTATAGTATGTAATAGTGTGGTCACACTATCAAAAAATAAGCTGCATCTCTACAGTATGAATAGGCATTACTCAATAGAAGTAGTCCTCTCTTAAACATACACTTATTCTGCAATCTTTTGAAATTATGACAGTGCTGAATGAGGAGTACTTATGATGGATTCTTATAGTTGTGGTTGTCACATTGCCCCCATGATCATGTGATTGTGATTCAGGCACTTGGCAACCAGCTAGCTTTTACAATGCTGCAATCATTGGATCCCCATGTGTCATCTTCACTGCTGGCTTCTGGCAAGTAAAGTCAGCAGTGGGAAGGCAACAGGAGATCACACATATGATATTGCCACCATGCAAAATTTGCCTAATGATGGCAACTGGGACTATGAGAATTGCTGTCACAAGTCACTATGATCATGTGACATTACACCTTATGTCTGTGTTGCTTAGCAGTGAAGTTCCTGGTCCCAATTACAGTCAGTAAACAAAGATTACCTGTAGATACTGTGCCTCATCTGGACATTATATATCCTCCATAATTACTCCTCATTCAGCATACCCCAAAATTCATATATCATTTTCTGTTGGCTGGAAGTATGTAGTTCCAATCCCTGGAGAATATACAGGTTCCTCTCTCTCCTGGTGATTTCCTCTAGGCTTCCTTCATTAAGCTGTTCCCTATTCTCTTTATCTGAACAACCAACCATTACAAATATACACTGCTCAAAAAAATAAAGGGAACACAAGCAGAAGACATCCGAGATCTGAATGAATGAAATAGCCTTATTAAATACTTTGTTCGTTACATACAGTAGTTTTGTGTTCCCTTTAGTTGTTTGAGCAGTGTATAAACTACTGTATGTAAAGAACAAAGTATTTAATAAGGCTATTTCATTCATTCCGATCTCGGATATCTTCTGCTTGTGTTCCCTTTATTTTTTTGAGCAGTATATATAGTTACTATTAACCATGCTCTCTTTAGCCATTAATATCCTCTGTCACTGCATGATTCATCTAGCACAACTATGTTAAGTGAGTTAACTAGATCAGAACACTAGATCAGCTACTTTTTCAATGCCTCCATGCCAGACCAAAAATTTTAAGAGATCCAAATCTTTCAATCTTGATGCTTAGGTCAGAGAAATCAAGAGATGTATAGGGTTGGTTTAGACTGGAGCTGACTCAGAATTGTAGAATGTTATTGAGCAGGTATATAAAGCAAGCACAACTGCTTCCTTGCACAAAGTTTGTGAAAATGCATTGAAAAGTATGGGGAACAGTGTAAGAATATCAATGTGCAGTTCCCATTAATTTCATTAAAGTTGCAGTTGGTAGATTGTAGTGAATATAGTTGATATAATTGATGGAAGAAGGTGGAAGCCATCTCTCTTTTTCATCAGCAAAATATCTTGGGCTGAACCTGATGCTATTGAGCTTTTACAGTAGCATCAACCTGTACTGCTACTATTGATCCAGTAGCATCAACCTTCTCAACAGATGGAGACAAGCTGCTACTACAGGAACATTTTGGCACATTTAACAGCATGTGCTATCATGTTTATCACTGCCTTGTCCTCTTTGGAACAATTTTCTCCATTCCCAATTGAGTGCCAGACAGTAGGCTTTGCTAGATAAATTATATTGTGATTTCATCTGAGAAAATATTGCTATTTCTGCCAAATTGTTACTGGCACCAACCATACAGTGTAATAAAAAGGAACTAAAACTCTGGGACTATGACAGATACAATCATGACATTGTAAACATTTTCTTTTTGGGTATGTAAAGTATACCTATATCTTAGATGTCTGTTTCAGTCCAACTCTGGATAGGAAATGACCGGGTTTATACTGATAGCACTTGATGTTTCATGATTTATCCAATTACAATTAACCTGCTAAATTAAAATCAACTTGGAATAGGACCTACTACTGAGTAAGTACTCTTGCAAGTACCTAGCTAACAAATCATTTATGACTTTGGAAATTAAAACTAGCATTTTGAAATGCATGCAGAATCCTAATGTAGCGCATGCAAGATAGGTCCAATTTTGGTTGCTAAACAAGATCTACCTATACTGCTTTTTAAAATGTCTACTTTAATAAATTTATAAATTTTTATAAATCTCATCCTTTATTTGGGTGCCAGATTGGACTCAGAATTATCCAGGCCAGACTGGAACATGTTAAAATATCTGATTATACTACCTAGGACTTCTCAGGAAACAACAACTGAATGAAAAACTGCTGGTGACCCTCTACCGCTGCACCATAGGGAGTATTTTAACTTACTGCACCTGTGTGTATGGCTTCCAATTGCACAGTGACAGATAGGACAGCGCTCCAGAGAGTTAACATCATTGCCCAGAGGATCATTGGTTGCCTTCTCCCCTCTTTGGAAGAGCTTTATAGCTCCTGCTATCTTAAGAAAGTTTAAACATTCTTAAAGATCCATCTCATCCTGGGCACCATTTTTTTTTTGAACTAATACCATCTGGCAGATGGTGCAGGACAATAAAAACAAAGACAAATAGGCTGAAAAACAGCTTCTATCCCAGTAACTCTATTGAATTCTACTGTATAGTGCAATATTAATGCAACATCAGGGGTTTTCAATTCAATTGTATAGAATGCGAAGGATGTGCGTTTTTGTTTTATTTTTTATGTATAATGTACACTGAAGATGGCATTTAATTTTGTTGTATGAGGTGCAATGACAATAAAGTAAACTAAACTAAACTAAACTAGATCAGGATCAGGTAATTTCTGCACTCAGCCAACATGAAATCTTAAATCAATCAATCAATAGAGGTTTCCTGTTCTACTAATCAAAATTCATGTTCATTCCCACAAAAACTATAGACCTTAGGATCATTCCCAGAAAAGTAGTTTTTGCTGCTTTGAATGTGGCTTAAGGACAGCAGTCTACACTTACCAAATAGTTAAACAAGAGTTGACTGTTGTAATTCCTGAACTACTCCATAGAACTGAAATGGAAACAGAAATAAACTAGGAGGGAAAATTAAAAAATATATAGTACACTGGAAATTAGAACTATTTGTACCTTAAATGTTGACTTGTATCAACATTTAGCATTGTATCAACATTTAGGTTTAACATTTTTCCCCACAGTTAACTTTGTATAATTCTCAAAGTTGCTGGTTACGTGCATTGAAAATTAGAATTCATTGCTTGCACTGTGAATCATCTTGTGCTATTATGAGTGCTAAATATTATTCAGATACTTTTCAGTGGAGTAGTGTCTTTGAAGGCAATGAACCTGCTAGAGTAAAAGAATGTTGAAGAGCCTCCTGAGAATTTCCATTTCTGACAACCAATTGTTTTATTTTCCCAGAATAAACATTGCTTGTTAAGATCTGATGTGTTGCCAAATCCCTAGGGAACAAAACAGTTCTTAAAAATCAAGATAGGTTTTTAACAAATAGTCAATACTGGCAAACATAACTGAGTTTTAAATGCATCTAAATAATATTTTTCTGACCTTATGGCTAGAAATTATTTGATTTGACTTAAAAAAGGAAAAGAAAACCATAGCTGGTCATATGGAAGTATAATATTTTCCATGAATATTTCTTTTTTGACAAATGTATAATGTGACCCATACTGGGTTTCCTATCAGCTGATGGGACAAGAATAAATTTAACTGACTTATTAACAAAAGGTAGATTGTACTATATTAATATAATTGGTAGCATCCCTATGCCATCATTGGAAGGTGAAACAGAATGAATGTCTATTCTCTTCTTGCCAGATTTTGCAATTAATTGTAAATTCAATTCAGCCTAACTTGATTTTTAAATGCTTATAATAATTTTTCTGCTTACCAATATTTTTATTGTAATTTTTTTGCAACCTTGTACATGCTGCCCTAGTGTGACTAAAAAATAAGATGGGTTTTTTAAAAGACAAAAACTCATAATGAAACCCCTGCATATTAAGGGATGACTTTTGGATACGCAGTTGCTATATTTCGAAATTACCAATAAACATTTCCAGGAGAATAGGCTTATTCAACTTTGTATGGTCATAGTGGGTTGATTTGCATGTAACCTCAGATAAAAGATCATTAATGGAAGATTAATGTCCTGTCCATTAAATTCCAGAAATGATTTCTAGTGGAGTCGGGTTATAAATGTAGTTGTCTCTAATTAAATATGATGAAAAGAAATGATATGAGTGAAGTGATCAATTAGCCTTAGAAATCTTGTTTAACCAGCGCTGACATTGCAACTATTTCTCAAGCAACCATATTGAAGCATTGTAAAGCTATTACAGATTTCAGGAGGCACAATTGTAGGGGCTGTATTTTTTGGAAAACATTTACAATCACGACAGTCAACAAACAAAGTCGTCTATTCTTAGCTCTCTCCTAAACTGAAAAGTACTCTACTTTCAAGTTGAACCCCCCCCCCAAAAAACATTAAATTTGTTCTACCTGCTTCAACGTGTTAAAAAAAAATACAAATGCTATTGTAATCTTTCAAGTGAAGCAGTTATCATCTTCTGGGATACTTGAACTGATGGATTTTGATAGCTAGGAATAGAGAGATATTTTTGCATGCCTATCAGCTGTGACATACACATGAACAGGCAATGAAGGGTGTAAAGAAAAGAGCTATTTTTTTTTTCATGAATGTAACTTTCCACCCTTGCCCCAATAGTCAGAATGGTATGACCATATCTGATCAGAGACTGTGCTCATATTGGAAAATGTATATAAGAGCTCACTGAAAAAGAAAGAGGAAATGCTTTGCGTCATATGTGTACAAAAAGTATTACAGAAATGTGAGCAATCAATAAACCTGTGGCTGACAAAATTTGCAGCAATTTTATACTTTATTATTGCTTAACTATTATTTAAGCACCTTTGACTCAACTGTTGGTAACTGCATGAATCAAATGCTTGCCCATCCAGCCTAACAACAGGTAGTTCTCTGAAGGACATTTGAGCAACACTTTTAATTGTTACTTATTGTACTCCATTCTTTCTACTTCTTTTAATCTTGCCAACACAATTCTTTTCTTGTACATTATCCATTCACATCGCATGTGTCTGCTTATTAATTATTGCCTCAAAGGAACAGTGAGACTTTATTGGATCTAGAAGGATTTGATTGCTTTTTGTTGAAATCCCTGGAATTGCGTCCCTCTCTGGATCGGGACTTGTTAAATACGGTCACTCATGCCCTCGTCACTTCCCGCCTGGACTACTGCAATGCTCTCTACATGGGGCTCCCCTTGAGAAGCACCTGGAGGCTCCAGCTGGTCCAGAATGCGGCCACGCAGGTGGTTATGGAAGCAACGGGGCGCTCCCATGTGACCCCCCTCCTGTGCAAGCTGCACTGGCTCCCGGTGGTCTTCTGGGTGCGCTTCAAGGTTTTGGTTACCACCTTTAGAGCGCTCCATGGCTTAGGACCGGGGTATCTACGAGACCGCCTTCTGCCACCAGTAGTCTCTCACCAACCAGTACGCTTCCATAGAGAGGGGCTCCTCAGGGTGCCATCGGCTAAACAATGTTGACTGGTGGCCCCCAGGGGGAGAGCCTTCTTTGTGGGGGCACCCGCCATCTGGAACGAGCTCCCCCCGGAGATACAGAGGATCCCGGATCTGCGCGCTTTCCGCCGTGCCATCAAAACATTTCTTTTCCAGCAGGCAGGCCTGGCCTAACCTCTCTTTTAAACTGTTTTTTAAAACTTTTAAAATTTTTAAATTTTAAATTTGTCTTATGAATTTGGGGTGTTTTAAATTTTGTTTTCCGGGCCAAATATTTAATTGTATTTTAATGTTTTTTTAACATTTGTATTATATGTATTTTATTTGGCTGTTCACTGCCCTGAGTCCTTCGGGAGTAGGGCGGTATACAAATTCAATTAATAATAATAATAATAATAATAATAATAATAATAATAATAATAATAATAATAATAATAATTCCTAGTAACCATCTCAAAATCTCCAATTCGAAATATTTTTTTCCATAGATTATTAATTCTCAATATAATGCACATCTTTATATATTCTGGAATCCCAAAACACAAAATTATCTACCATCTTCACTTGTTTTCAGTCAAATGTAAATGCATCAAATATAATACCTGTAAATCAGGTTTAAGTTAACCTGAATTTTTCACCTTCATAATGGGCTTTCTAAGTATTCTTTAAGCTAGCAAAGCACTGCCATCACATATCTGAAATTGTAATTTATTTGATTTTATTTGTCTCAGTCTAATGATGTTCATGTATAGACCACATACATGTTACTTTAAGCAGATGTAGGCAATAAACAAAATTTTGCAAAATTCTATTAATCTATTGCTTATATCCAATCCAATCTAAGTACCTTCATTTCTTCAATTTTTTTCACGTTATTTACCCATTAGGAACACTACATCCTTTCTAGATGTTGCAGTTAGAAATAATTGCAATTAGCCATAGCATTCCTTGTCATCATCTTTTACAACATCTATATACTAGATGCATGGAGTTGTATGATCTTCATGTTAAATGTGTATTCTCTAATTCTAATCCATCTGCTCTTAATGTTTATTGAATTAAAGTTTAGAAATATTGTTTTCAGCATTGCTGCCTTTCCATTTTTAGTTACGGACATCAGGCAATCATCCAGTTTAAAGTGGCCAATTCTGATCCATCAAAATTATTTGTACATAAATGCCTTAATATTATTTTTCAAACATCTGTTTCTTAACAGCTAAAATCCTTGGTTCATGCCACTCACATACCATATTCCAATTGTAGGTATCTTTGTAAAATAAAAGAATGCTACAGCACCACCGGTGACCAGATTTTCGTATTCATTTGGCAATATCTCCACAGTTCCTCAGGAAATTACAATGTTTTTCCAGACTAATTACAGAAATACCTTCTGTCTTGGGGAAGTCTCATTATCAGCACCATTCAGTTGTGTCAATGCCATTTCCTTCTTGGTAACGTTGCTATTGCCTTTTTGCAGGTATGATTTGGAAGTTGCTTTACCCAGGTGGTTTGTTTCTCTGTTTAAATGTGTTGAGCACCCAACTCCAATGGACTCTGAGCTTCCCTCGTGTCACAAGGGCCCCACCTACCCCACCGCCATTGTCATTTATTTATAACTTTGTTTTCTTTTCAATTTTAGCAGTAATGGTGATCCTGCAGGAGTACACACTCCTGCTGGCAACTACCTTTTCTCCCCAAGCAGAAATGGTCCATGAAATGTCTTGACCTTGAAATATCTAATCACTAACATGCTATTTTCCGTAAACCTAATAAGGGAGCGTGTGCCATTTTTTACTCGTGTAATATTTTACTAATGCCAGCAGTATTATCCATTTGTAACTGTTCTCAAATTCTAAGGGCAGAAATCTATTTTTAGAGCACTCATTTCCATTTTGGTAACCACATCCTATTACCTACCGTATAGTAGTAGATGGGTCTACCATTATTTAAAAATTACTTTTTTGTAAACCCTTCTAATGTTCTTGTTATTGTTCTACAAACCTCAATGCAGTTTGCAATTTTGTTTGCTTGACTCTTTTGCTCAATTCTTTTATTCCAAATTTCCATTTTTTCCATGAATGTTTATGGTACAACTCATAAAGGGTTTATGGGCACATTATCCTAATATTATTGCTGGCTACCGCCAGAATGTTTTTGTCCTGCTGACGTGCAGATTTCTTTTTAACTCTATTATTGCTTCTTAGTATTTTGAGAATCTTTGTACAGATCTTTAACTCAGTCGGATAGAATGCCATCTGTATTTTTTCCAAATAACATTGTCAAAAATGTGCAGGACTATTATTCATTGATACATATCACCATCTTCTTTTAGTCAGTTCATTTTTTTTTTAAGAAAACATTTATTTCCCAAAGCACTTTAAAATGCAGATGGTGAGGATTTATTTATTTAGAAATCAATTTTATACATTCCAAAGGGGAAAAAAACAGCCACCTGGGATCCTTGAATGAATGTACACATTGAATATACCTGTCAGAACTGCTGCAACTTAAACCTCTAAACCAGTGGTTCCCAACGTGGGGCCTACGCCCTACAGGGTGGCAATTTGATTTTTAATGGGGTCAATTTGGAACCTTGTTTAAACCAAGTTAATGGCCTTTTAGGCTTCCTTCGTGTGAGTAGGAGTTCACTTTTTGAATAGTAAGAATTATATGTCACAAGGGGGGGGGGCATCAGGATTTTAGAGATGCTTAGGTGGGGCATGACCAAAAAAAAGTTGGGAACCACTGCTCTAAACAGAAACAATCCTTGGCTCTATTTGTTGAGAAAGGATAGTTTTATTAGAAATCAAGTACATTGCAGTAGTACATAGCCAGAACTGAGAATTGCACACCAAGTTCAAGATAAACTTTTCCCTCCCATAGCTGCCTCCCATGACTGCCTTCCTGGCCAATCAGGTGCATGCGTTTTGAGAATGTTCATTTCAACTGTGGGTTAGTACGCAGCTGCATTCTTCTCCCAACCAGGTGACCTTGAAACAGCGTTCTGGGGAGATACAGCAAGCAGCATCTTGGGGGGGGGGGTGGAAGAAATATAGCTCCTCTCTCTTTTCCCAAGCAGCAATCACTTTTGCTTTCCCCCAAGAAGCGCCCCCTCCCATCCACCCTCCCTGTAGTTCATGACAGACTATCACTGCATGGTATCGAAGCACAAGTAAGAGTGAGGTAGCAGCTAACATTACCTTTATTATATATTCCCATAAAATATATAAAGAAAAATATACAATCAGAACAGATTTCGAAATGTTCAAGTACCTGGATAAACCATCTTATTTCACATGCAAAGAGACCAACTAAATATTATTTTTTAAAGACATAAAGACAATACCAAGACTTAGTATGCCTATGTGAAGCAAGCCATTTATTTGTTTATTAAGCTACCAACTCTGCACAAAATACAACAACAACAAAAATGCACTAACAACTGTAACATCTGCTGTGAAACCTAAAGCAGTGGACCTTAACATAACAACATGAAAATGTTCATGGTAATACATTAACAAATACCAACCAATAATATCAGAGGTGGGTTTCAGCTCTGACTGAAACTGGCCAGTTTCAGAACTGACCAGTTCTGGAGAACTGGTAGCGGAAATTTTGAGTAGTTCAGAGAACCGATAGCAAAAATTCTGACTGGCCCCACCCCCATCTATTCTCTGCTCCCAAGTCCCAGCAAAATGGGGATTTTGCAGTATCCTTTCCCTGGATTGGGGACGGAATGGAGATTTTACAGTATCCTTCCCCTACCACGCCCACCAAGCCACGCCCACAGAACCAGTAGTAAAAAAATTTGAAACCCACCACTGCAACTCAGAAACATTCTAATTTACATTGCTACAGCCCTCTCATGTTATACCATGATAAAATCTTAGTATTAAACCTGAGTTATCCATACAACATCCATACAAGAACTTCAGAAATGATTCAGTTTTTAATGCTTTTTTGGAGGGACATTGCATTAGGGAGTAAGCCTGATATCTAGAGAAAACCCATTCCTTAATAATGGAACCGTAAGCAAGAAACATTGTTTTCTCCACTTCATCAAAACAGGATTCCAAAAGTGCTTCTGAGCTTTCAGATCTGGTTCTTAGGTCACCCGGGTGAAACTATAGAAGATTCTGGTTCTAGTTCTTTTAAACATTTCTAATACAAGTGAATAAAGAAGCCTAAATGCGATGACATGGATGAATAGATCTACTGTAATTCCAAAGTGTCAGTGATCAGATTATCAGACATTTCTAAAATAATGTTTTCTATCTTATCTATTTCAGAACAACATAAATTTCATGCATTATATCCTCACAAGAACTCTATTAGATAGGCTAACTGAATAGCAACATTCCATAGTCACTAAGAAGATTTTATGTATATTCTTAAGATGCCAAATTATCAAGACAATCTTTATTTTGTGGAAGAAATTTGAGGGAAGCCAGACCTCCTTTCTCCTCCTTTTCTATTTTTAAGATTCACATATATTAGTTATATTTATATTCTGCATTTTCAGCTGGACCTCATTGTATGTCATTCTGACTATTTTAGCCTCACAAAAGAATTCTTTTAATTAGGAATGTCTGTGATACTATAATTAACAAAAAAAGTCAAATAATAGATTCAATGACTGATCAGGAATTAAAATTTAAATCTATCCATTTGAAATTAACCCTTTAACTACTATATCATAGTGGCTCTTAAACCTTGCATAAATCACTACAGCTGTCTTGGATTTAGTCTAGTTGGCTTTGAAAGTGAAGCTAATGTCCTCCAGGCATTTTAGACTTCAATTCCTATCAATCCAGGTAGGGTGTTATTTATGTTGAAAACTTCTGGAGGGCATAAAGCTGTTTAGCCTTCCTTAGAAGAAAAGATTCTGAGGGAATGGCAAACTGTTTATATGGTATATTTTTAAGATTAGAATAATACCCCATACCAAAATATAGATATATAATAATCATTCCTTGAGTAGGCTGTATTTATCCATACCACATACGTCATGCCTGCACTTTGCTGGTCAACTGCATGAATGTGTTCTCTGTTTGCTGAAGCCAGGACATGAAACTATGTTTCAAACAACATAGTTTGTGAATCACAATTGGTTAGCTCAGGTCTGTCAAACTTGCATTGCCAGGTTGTTGTCATGTGATGTATCGTGACTTTTTCTGCTTCGTCAAAGTGGGGTTGGGCATGGCCAGCATGTGATGCATCCGACCCAGGGCCGCGAGTTTGACACCCCTGGGCTAGATTGATAAAATTTGCAAAATCAACAACAAACTACAGTAAAGCTTAACCTTTTTCTGTAAGAAGTCTTTTGCTTATGTGTGATTTATATGTCCTAACCCCTTCCACACAGAATAATATCAAATGTTTTTAATAAATTACAAAGAAATATTTTATTATGGTTTTCTAATTCTTATCTTTATAGCTATTATGTGATGCTTATAATAGTGATTATTTGCATTACTGAAAATAATTATAGCTGAGACAAAAATGTGGAAGTTGATGAATTCTAGACCAGCAGCTCAATGGTATGCAGCTTATGTAGGAGTAAATCCAATAAAGTTCAATAAGTTTATTGATGGAATAGCTTGAGGGCATTTGATCAAAAGCAAGACAAAATCAACATTACTTTTATAAATGAAACCCATCCATTAGTACTCTTTCACTAATGCCAGAACTCTTGCTGATGAATTTAAGGAGTCTCTTAGATGGTTTACCCAGCAGTTATGTAAATTGATTGACAGGTTGGCCAAGTCAGTTTTGCTTAAGGCAAAGATGTGTACTTTTTTAAGGAGAAAAATACTGACAGCCTTAAATTTGTGATCACTGAGTGGCACATAATAATTCCCTATTAAATATTTAACCCTGCATCTGTCATGGAGATTACTGGAAACCAGCAATTCAGCTCCATTCATTTCCATTTTGAAATTCTTTTGCCACATTACTCAGTTATAATGCTAAAAGGTTTTGTGACAGTTCTTTAGAGAAAAGTAGTCATAAAGCTGTTGAAAGTGAAGGATCTGTTTATTGAAACACTTTTTTAAAAAAAATCTCAGGGAGCCAACAATAGATACAAAGAAAAAGCATTTTATTCAACTCACTTTGTTCTGCTCTTTTCAGCCAGAAATATCCATATTGCTCTATTTTGTTTCCTCCCATGAAAAAGGGGTTTGAGAGTCTCCATCTGAGTGGAGTAAAGAATGACTCCTGGCTGAGTTCATTGTCCATTTCATAGCGTGAACAGTTTGTGATTCCTAATTGAATCAAATAATCACCTTTTCTCATTTAAAGAAGTATGGAACTTTTGAGATTTCTTTGCTTGATCTCTAAAAGCTGATCTTCATATCCTGCACAGCCTCAGTAGAATTATATGCACTTCAAATTATGTTCTATGTTAAACTTGGTTCTTTTCTTGCAATTAATTCATTGGTGTCTTGGGGTATGCCTGTGACTGAATATTGAGGTAGATTTACAGGATTTGTTGAGGCTTCTGATGCACCTTGGAAATAGTACATCTTAAGGATACAGTGGCTGAGAATAGTCTCTCTCTCCCCCCCCTCTCTCTCTCCCTCTCCCTCTCTCCCTCTCTCCCTCTCTCCCTCTCTCTCTCTCTCTCTCTGTCTCCTCCCCTCTCCCTCCCTCCCTCCCTCCTGAATACATTTCACTTGTTGCAATCAGTTTTTCCATGTCCCCTCAACCTTTTGACTTCTTTGGCCATATTCTTCTTCTCATGCCAGGTCACCATGGAAACAATGCTACCTAACATGGTTTCCAAGGTGATCTGGCACAGGAAGAAAATGCAACTGGAAGGAAGTCAGTGGGATGAGAAGATAGAAAAAATTCTCCCCAACTACTGACCATACCTAGCATGATATATTTCATTGGGGGGGGGGGGTAGTGGGAAAAAAGAAAAAAAATATTCACAATTACATCATCTATAAAATAATCTACACCATCCACTCCCCTTGAAATGGATAAAAATTAAGGGAGGTTGTGAAGAATATGTTCCCATGAGAATTGCAATTTTCTTCTGTCTTTTACATACAGGTAATAATAATTTAAATTTTGCCTGCATAGATAATATGCTTTTCCCATGATATTTTTATATACCAGGTAGGGGAGAGGTACATTTTTCCCTTACAATGGGCATTATCCCAGGAAAGTTGAACCTTTTAATTTTTATGCAAATAAAGATGCTTTTTAAGCCTTAGCTAATAGTTAGTTTATTAGGAAGGAAAAAGTAAGAAACGTTTTGGAACATGTTAACATACATTTGCAGAAATGAACAAACGATAATGTTAGACAAATTCAATATATTTTCAAGAGCCCACTCTCTTTTTAAAATCATATGTGCTGCTTTAATACACAAGCAAATGCTATTCCCTTGTGGAAGGCCAATGAACTGAAAGTTCATACCTTTTCATGTGTACCCAATCATATGAAATTGTTTAGTGAAAGCTTTTAAAATGTGACATTTTAAAGAGATTATCATCATCATCTCTCTCTCTCCTTCCCCTCTTGGTGCAGAAGACTGGATATATCTGAAGTACAAAGTGTCCATAAATTTGATTTCGCTGATTACATTTTACTTTTGGCTCACTGAAACCTGGGGAATATTTCCAAGATTCAAGCTCAGTAGCAGCTTCATCTTGCTCAAACCTGCTTTTAATTATTTACTACGTGGATGAAGACCATGATGTAGAGGTATGATGAGAGCAGCCCAAACCTCAACTGGTTTTGCCAGTACAGTTCCTACTATGCGGCAGTTTGGAATTTCTGTTGTCCAACTCCTTAGATGTTTGACTGAGGCCTCATTCATATTTGGAATTACCCCAAAAGAATGTAAATTTGAGTTTGATTCCAGATATAAGTAGTGCTCACTTAACAATCACAATTGGGACTGGAATCTTGGTTGTTGAGTGAAGCAGTCATTAAGTAAGATGTCCCGTGATGGTTTCACTCAAAAACCCTAATCCCAGCACTCCTGCTTGCAGTCATTAAGCAAATGGATCCTTGGAAGCCCCAGCAGTACCAATGTGGCAAAAGGCATCATGCCCTGTGAAGCACCAAATGCCTGATTGGAGTGTCAGCCCTGGAGGCCATCTTTCTCTTTGGTTCTTCAGTGCTGCCACACTTAGTGCATAGGCCTGCTGTGAGAAACTAGGAGGGGGGTTGCATGGAGTGGGTAGAGATAGTTAGCCACAACAACATTCTTTTCTCTGGGAGTCAAGGACGTTCAGCCTGCACCTGGAGAGGTGTGACTGGGGAACATCTCCAATTGGGACAGTGGAATGATTGGACCATGTGATGGACATGTGGGTGCAGGGGAAGGGATTTTGACTTTCCTTTGGGTGGGAAAAACCCGGGGGCTTTCAGATTCGGGTTTTCCCAGATATGCCAATATGACATCTCTAATAAAATGGAACTTTGAGGAATTGCCTGCCTTGGAGTCTTACTTGGTTGGGGGTGTTACTTGGTACTCTGACATGGAGCAGCTTTAATGTCCACCTCATCCCTTTGGCCTGCTTGCTTCCTGCCTTCCCATCCCAGACATGCTGGGAGTGATGCAGACTAACTTATGCTGTCCTCATCCTTGCGTTAAACTAAACTGAGGCTTCCTAGACATTTGGCCTTCCTGTGTGGCGATGGTTGTTTCACATTGCACCATTAGAGCTTCCTGGGTGTCTATGGACATAGATGTCTATGGGGAAGATACATGGGTGGGGGAAGTTGCAGCACCCCTACTGACATAGTGGGCAGCTTGCCAAGAGCCCAAATTTTCATCATGTAACTGCAGGACTTCTGCAATGGCCATAACTTTGGACACAATTCGTAAGTCTCTTCATTCAGCACCATTATAATGATGAACAAATAGTCATTAAGTGAGGATTACCTGTAGTGCGAGATAAGGAATAATAGTGTAAATTTTGTTAAGAGCCGATATCACCTCTTCTTCCTTTTTCAGTGTGTCTGCTTATACAAAATAAAAATAAGCATGGGCAGGGAGGGAGAAAGTCTTTCCCTGACCTAGAAAATAAGATGCCTGTTTAGTCTATACTAAAAAAAAATTGCTGCAATTAAGTCCTCTGGCCCACAATTTCCAAGTCTTTTTACTAGATTGAGACAAATGCTTTAGGTAAGGTTCTGCTGTTTCAGACTCTTCACCTGCCCACCCCTATTATCCAATTGATGTGTAAGGTCTGAGCACTTAGGGAACTGTCATATAATTCTGTTTTCACTGTATCTTTTGAAATTGAGAAAGATGGTTATGATGTCTAGGAAAGGATCTAGAGAGAATGTACTCTTTCGGAAAAATATGGGAGATTGTTTTTAGCATAGTTCCTGCTATCATCAATGTATGAAGAGCAAAGAATTCTGAAATATTGATGCCCTTGAAAGAAGAGGACATACTATTGTTTGAGCCCTCAAATAATAATCTAGATTGATTATTTGAGGCTAAAAGGAACTACCTAGATTAGCGATGCAACTCAGAAAAAAAGATCTCTTTAGGGTTAGAATATACTTTTTTGTCCCCAAATCTTCATTGTCCTTGAACCTTTAGCAGGTTCATACACAGATGTGGAAGAATACATTAATATGGAAGAAAGGTAGTTTGGGATTGGGAATATCTTCAGAAAGCGGGGACGGAAGGGCTTAGTGACATGAAAACGGTAGTTGGAGCCAGACAATTGAATCTCACAATACCTCTGACTAGGATTACCAGTAAATTCATTATGGATTGCCCACCTCCAATAAAAAGTGGGGGTTGCCCCACCTTTTATTGGGGGTGGAGTCCACCCCCAATAAAACTGCAAAGTTAGACTGCAAGTTACACTTCAATCAGTATTTTCACTTTACATAAAGAAAAGCTTAATAAGTATTGTGCGTCTTTTCTATATATCTAGCAATACATTTTATTCCTTTAAGAATATTGAACCCAGACATTTTCCAAATAACTATATTAAGTATTATAACTGAAAAAACAAAACAAATACAAATTACAAAAAATACAAACAGAAAAATATCCAAAAGATATGAAAAAGAACAAAGGGAACAGAAAAAGAGCAACCTCTCATTTCATCTCAGCAAGTAAAAAACAATTTTGATAGTTTGTCACCATCTTAAATAAAATATAATCTTTCTTCACTCCATAGTTTACCTCTTAAATAAAAAGCACAAATCCATAGACTTCATCATATTTTCCTTGTCAGCAGAAATCCAGTAAGAAAAAAGAGATATAACTATTTTCCTTTTAGACCTGATCAAATAAATTGACTTTATAAATCTTTCCTGAATTTGTAAGGGTCTTGCTTTTTAATCTTTTCAGAAAGAGCCTCTAGTTTTTTCTTCATCTGTTTTTGAGGTAACTTTAACAAATTTATTTTGTATATTCAGTAAATAATATTTGTAACAACTTTTTTTGCCATGGTAGTTTGTCCCCTCCAGAGAAATCATTGATGCCTTAGTAAAAGTCTTTTGTATATCCAGGGAAAAATATATCCGAATCGATTTCATGGTTTAATAGTTGTACATCACCTTTAGGGAATAAATCATTCATCAATTCCATTTATATGTCCATATATTTTTCCAAATCATTGCTTACCATGGTTAAATCCCCCTTCAAAATAATTTCAGATTTCTATTCAGCTTATTCTTGAACTGTAATTTCAGTACATGAAGCTCTATCCATTTTATTGAGAATTATGATGGAAATGTGATTTGGAAATTGGGAAATTGATCTTGAGAAATACTTTGCCTACAATTAAAATAATAAAACTGGAATCTAAACATATTCAGGTTTTTTAAAAAATGGCCAAAGTTGCAATGAAATAGAAAAATTACAACGGTAAATTATGTTGCAAGAAACACATGCTCTATTTAATGAACATGTGTTACCGAGGCTCAGTAACTGAATTGGGCAAAGCTATATTAATTGATATTCATATTAATATTCAGCAACTGGTATAGCTATTTATGAAAATGAAATGGAATATGAGCATTGTGATAGTGAAGGACACTTTATTTTCTTGATAATAAAGATAATGTCACCATTGCTCTGATAAATATTTAGGATCCCATAAAAATGAAATATTTCATTTTCAAGCCATATATTACAATAATAGTAAATGTTAACTATAACACAAACTAGGATGCTAGCAAAAGTAATACCATACTCAGTCTGGATTTATCAGGAAAAAAAGACAAGGATTTGATAATTTTAATTTGGCAAATTAGTATTTTTGGCATCATGCCTGATATATTGGAATCAACTGCTTTAAACAATGGAATGTGAAAAGGCTTTTGATATGGTTTGGACAGTATTTTTAAATATGTTCTAAGAAGATATGGATTTTCATAATCCTCTATCTATTAGGTTACAATTTAGTATATCTTCACCCTGTGGCTACAATAATTACAAATTGATTTGTTTCTTGAAACATCAGGTTATCTCATGGAATCTATCAACAATGCCCCTTGTCTCTATTAATCTCTAATTTGGTTCCTGAACCTTTCATTTCATTCATTAGATAATTTCAAGATATTAATGATATGATGGCACTTGATAGCAAATATAATATATTATTGTTTCTATGTGCCAGTGATAACATAGCCAATTTGGATAATTATATGGTGTCATTACCAAAGCTTATTGAAGTTGTACATTAATACAGTTATTCAGTTCCATTATCAATTTGAAAAAAGTCTATTTTGCAGCCTTTGAAATCTAAAATTTCGATAGCGTAGTGTAAGAAATTAGGATTTATCATTTATACAGCCTTCAGAAAATATTGTTCTCAAAATATATTACAATAAGATGAATCAAATATACTAAATGTATACATGCAATTTCATCAGATATCACCTGATAGGAAAATTTTCTGTTGTATAATTGTGGAATATATGATTGGAATAACAATCTTGGAAAATCAGTAGGTCGACGTTTTAAGAAATGTGAAACATACGTATGGCTTAAGAGTGAGATAAATTCATTAGCATGTACGGTATCATGTTCATTGGATCCCTCCAATAATGTTTTGAAAGAGTTGGATATCAGATTTTCTTGTGAAGCCTTGTAATAAATTTGATTGGTTATATGTCATCAAGTCATTTTCACCTCTTAGCAACCGTATACTGCAGACAGTTTTTTTCTCAGCAAGAAAGCCACATGGATCAAATAGATTTGAGGGATGTCAATAGGTTTGATCTTCTTCACCATAGCTCTATTTTGGTTACAAATCATAGGATATGTTAATAGAATTTTGGAAAGAAATGTAATAAGATATAATGGAATGTTAAGCTATATTCCTCAAACATGGAATTTATCATTTCATGTAGAGCTTTGACTCTAACAAGCCTGGGGCTCAACAAAGAGAGTAATCTTACATGAATAGGAAAAAAAATTATCCTCCTGTTAGCAAGAAATGAATTCAAGCTATGAGACTGTTGTTTATTTTTTTTTAAATGTTCTAAAAATGAAAAAAATAAAATAAAGCAATGTGTTTTTATACGGTCTAGATTTAATGATAAACTTAAGCAGGGCCGGATTTTCCTATAGGCTAACTAGGCTTCAGCCTAGGGCCTCAAGATCAAGAGGGGCCTACATTCAAATTGTTAGCAAAATTAAAATTACACTTTCACTATAGGTGAAAGGGCCTCATAAGTTAAAGTGACCAGACGTCCCGCTTTTGGCGGGACAGTCCCGCTTTTGAGCAATTTGTCCCGTGTCCCGCGGCATTTTTAAAAAGTCCCGATTTTTCATTCTGCCTCCTGAGTCCCGGCTGCCTCCTGAATCCCCGCTGATGGCTAGAGGGAAAAAAAACTGTTTAAACTCTTGCCGCGGGGCTTCAAAGGGCCGACCTACAGCTGATCAGTGTTAAAAAAAAATAGAAAAAACAGCCCCTGTTAACAGCTTCCGCTAGGTTAATTAGCTGCAAAAAGCTGCAAAAAGCTGCAAAAAGTTCCTGGAGCAGATTTTTTTCCCCTAGCTATGCTGAAAAAAACAAAGGCGAAAGCGAAAGTAAAGCTGCAACGTGACAAAATGAGGCAGAGAGAGATTTCTTTCTTTTTCTTTTTCTTTTTCCTCACCAAAAAAGGTAGGTACAAAACTGCAAACAATGGGAAATTTTGGGCAAAAGAGGAGAGTTCAAGATTTTAAAACACAAAAGAAAAAAAGCTCTATTTAACTAGGGAATTGTAATAATTGAGATACTATTAATAATTGTATATTGTGTTGAAAGCAGAAATGGTTAAGTTGTGGTTTGGAGGAATATATGGGGGAAATTATTTGGTTTATTATTATTGGTAAATATAATTAATTGATTTGTAAGAAATTGGATTGCATGGAAATAATTGGAATATTCATGTTCATATTGATTAATATACAAAAAAGATAGTTATATAACTAATTGATTTATATTAAAATGTTGAATTTGTATTAAACAACTGTATTACATAATTACATAATTAACCAATGTGAGGATGGATATAAAAATAGATGACAATGGGAAGGGGTATAATATAGAATAGAAGGGAAAAATTGAATTTGATTAAGATTAGAGATGAGGATGAAGGGTAATATTGTTTTTTTTAAAAAAATAGATGAGGAATAAATATGGCAAAAAGGAAATATAGAAATTGTAAATTTAAATGAAATGACTAAACGCTGTTTAAATTTGTGAACCAGCCAAATATTCTGTTCAAAGAAAATACATTGTATGTTTGTATGTGTGTTTCTAATTATTGCTATTTATTCATATTTGTTCTCTTTTATTCTTTAAAGTTTAACAATTCATTCTTAATCTTAATATCTTTATATTTGCTTGGGGTTGGCTTTCTTCCCTTTCATCTTTTTTATTGTACAGCAATCTTTCTCCTCAAACCTACCACCACTCTCTTTTCTTTCCTTCTTACTTTCTCCTCCCCCCACCCTCTTTTTCTCCTCCCTACTTCCTCTTCCTTTCTCCTTCTCCTCCTCTCTTCCTCCCTCTCTTACCCTCACTCCTACTCTAATTTCCATTCCTTCATCCCTCTCTATTGCTGTATCCTTTAATGCATATGGACTACTCAGAGGGCTGAAAAAGTTATTTTTGACTGGTCCTCACACTTTTGACCAGTCCTCGAACTTATGACTGTCCTCACATTTTACATTTTTGCCCTATCTTGTCATCATGGTGAAGAGAAGCAGTTGTGAAATGAGTGACATGGTTGTTAAGAATGCTGCATGGGCATAAATGTGAGGATGGTCATAAGTGTGAGGACCAGTCAAAAGTGCGAGGACCTGTCAGAAATGACTTTTTTCAGCCCTCTGGTTAGTCCTTTTGTGCATATGGACTACTCAGAGGGCTGAAAAAGTTATTTTTGACTGGTCCTCACACTTTTGACCATCCTCGAACTTACGACTGTCCTCACATTTTACGTTTTTGCCCTATCTTGTCACCATGGTGAAGAGAAGCAGTTGTGAAATGAGTGACATGGTTGTTAAGAATACTGCATGGGCATAAATGTGAGGATGGTCATAAGTGTGAGGAACAGTCAAAAGTGTGAGGACCTGTCAGAAATGACTTTTCAGCCCTCTGAGTAGTCCCTATACACATAGCCATGGCCACCCGGTCACATGACCAGCTAGCCACGCCCACCCAGTCACATGGCCTCCAAGCCATGCCTACACAATAAGTCACGCCCACAATGGTGTCCTTCTTACCAATGTTAAAATCTGTTCACCTTACCCTATACACATAGCCATGGCCACCCGGTCACATGACCAGCTAGCCACGCCCACCCAGTCACATGACCAGCTAGCCACGCCCACCCAGTCACATGACCAGCTAGCCACGCCCATAAAATAAGCCACGCCCACAATGTCCCTCTTTACCAATGTTAAAATCTGGTCACCTTATCATAAGTGGAATAGCCTAGGGCCTCTTTTCATCTAAATCCGGCCCTGAGCTTAAGGACTGAATTATATTAAATGGATATTATATGATTTTTTTTTCCAATTCCCCCCTTTCTTTAATTTATTTTGATAACCACCAATGTAGGTAGGTTATTTTCCCACTGTATAACTACTACCATACCTTTTTCTGTTAGTGTTGTAGTTTTTACATTGTACTATTATATGTTTTTCAAATTGAAAAATAATAAAACCGGGTTCTTACGCAGCATTAACAGCACTAGAAATCCATAAATCATTTGCTAGATCATTAACTTCTCACTCTAAATACAGAAATAATTCAAGATAGAATGGTATTAAAAACATAGTTCCAGCCTCGGGTGATGCAAATGTTAATTTACCTCAAGTCAAAATTTATATTATTGCTGTATAAAAATAGAAAAATTAAAAACAGGGCAAAATAGAAAATCTCAAGTAAAATGAAATGAAATATTACACAAGTATACTGGGAGCACTGTGCTCACCCATAACTTGCTCTGATTTTCCCACCAACAGAAATATTGCCCCCTATTCTTCCATATGATTATCCAAATCCTTTTCACTAAAAGAAATATCAGAAAAAAATCCTCAGCTTCATTCAGTTATTATGACCAAGATTACTCTAAACCATGGGTGTTAAACTCAACACTTCACATTGCCATCACGTGACCTATTGCAACGGTTTTTCGCTTCGCGGAGCTGGGGGTTGACGTGTCCTGCGCATGAGTCATCCAGCCTGTGGGCCGCCAGTTTGACACCACTGCTGTAAGCCAAATTTCTATCATCTTAACAGCATTAGCTTCTACATAATTATTTGTATATTGTGTTTTTTCCCCCCCTTAAGATTCCTGAAACTTATTTTTAAAAATGTAGGAGTCAAAATGCAGAAACACATTATTGATGGAATTTTAACACATTCCTTCTGTCAAGCATATTCTTTCTTTACAATGAAATATATTTCCTATAGATTTCATTGTAAAGCACTACCACTGCTCACAGTAAATGCTGAATATTCAAATTACATCATGTACATCATTATGATAATCATTCAATATTCCTGTGAGGGGGATTAAAATCACTGCCCTGGAGAAAGGGGGAATCAAATATCCTCACCCCCAAATTTTCTTTATTAAAATTTTTTGTCTAGTTGTTCCCTCTTGGGAAAAACCAACAAATAACAATATATTTCTCTTTTCTAAGTTCCAAAGGAAGATGAACTAAAAAAAAAAAAAAAAAAGGATTGCTTTGTGGTTAAATGACTTCAGATAAATTGCTGTTTCTCCTCAATATAAAGATCCAAGGATCCAAATATGATCGCCTTGTATCCTCTGAATATATAATAAACATGCACAATATGTATGTAGCCACAGTATTCTTTGAACTAAAAGTGTAAATGTTCCAAAAATTATAGATTAAAGCAGCTTCTTGCCAGATTCTGTGGCAACCACAGCTGGCAGATACATGTTAAGTTTCTATGCCATCTTGTATCGCTACAGGCAATGGGCTGAACCCCAGTTCTCCAAGGAAGAAAGGGCTTAGATTTACCCTTATCTTTAAGATAATGTCATATTAATGATGTCTCCAAATAATTTGAAAAAAGATGATAGGAGGCATGTTGGTAACAAGGCACCATAGAATGATTTCATTATGCTGATTTCTTCACACTGGGCACACTTCTTCTTTCCCTAGCAAGATAGTTGGCAAGAGCTATGTTAATTTTACCTGAGCAGTGGGACAGTTCCATACAGCAGCCAACAGCCTTCAGCTATTCCCTGCAGCCAGAACTAGCTCTTTAACATCTTTTTAACATAACATGGATTGCAGTTGCAAAAATTACGATTGGATTCCCTTCCATTTGGACTAAACCTTCTATGCACAACTTGAAAGCAGCCTGGTAGGAATATAATCCGCATAGATCAGAATATGTTTGCAGTTGTATGGAAATAAGGGGAAGCCATTTAAAGTGATGTGGTGAATGTATATGCCAAGATATTCATGCTGTAAGATTATAACTTGTTAGAATAAAGTGTCATCTTGTTTCTCCCCGGATAGTATTTAAATATATCTTTATTAATGATTCACTTTTATCAAATGGGTGGAACAATCATTCACATATTTTTCCTTATGAATAGTTATTCTGTCAAATTAAATAATGATTAGATATTAGCATGCTTGTATTGTTGTTTATGCTTTATGGGAAAATCAAAATTAAAACAAGAAAATAGGGGGCGGAAACTAGGACATTTTGAGCACATATGCAAATTAATAAACATTTTATTTATGTAATCTTTTATGTGTATAAAGAGGAGCTTAATTCCTTGAGATAATTATTCCAGGGTATTTAAAAGAAATCAAGCAATAAATGAATTCAATTATTACAACATTATAGAAGTCTATAGGAAGTATACAAGGGATGCGGTGGCTCAGTGGCTAAATCGCTGAGCTTGTTGATCGAAAGGTCGGCAGTTCAGCGGTTCAAATCCCTAGTGCCATGTAACAGGGTGAGCTCCCGTTACTTGTCTCAGCTTCTGCCAACCTAGCAGTTCGAAAGCATATAAAAAATGCAAGTAGAAAAATAGGGACAACCTTTGGTGGGAAGGTAACAGCATTTTGTGAGCCTTTGGCATTTAGTCATGCATGATGTTTTTGGACAGCGCTGGCTCTTCAGCTTTGAAACCGAGATGAGCACTGCCCCCTAGAGTCGGGAACGACTAGCACATATGTGCGAGGGGAACTTTACCTTTATAGGAAGTATTTAATATTAATTCAGTTAATGGAATAATCTGATAAATTACCAATATCAGACTATTTTGGTGAAGAAATAATTATTGATTAGGTACAATACATTATCGGATAATAAATTTGCATTCCACTGCAACCTTCATTATGTCCCAAACACCTATGTTTAATACAATAACGTAATGATTCCAATACCAAATTAAAAAGAAGAAATAAAGGATATGCTTGATGAGTTCCAGAGACATCTTTTTTTTTTTTTTTTTAATTTTTGATTTATATGCCGCCCTTCTCCGGAGACTCAGGGCGGCTTACAATGTGCTCAGCAATAGCCTTCATCCTTTTGTATATTTATACAAAGTCAGCTTATTGCCCCCACAAACTGGGTCCTCATTTAACCTACCTTAGAAAGGATGGAAGGCTGAGTCAACCTTGAGCCTTGGAGAGATTCGAACCAGCAGTAAATTGCAGGCAGCTGTGTTAATAACAGGGTGCTTTAAACCACTGTAGTACCAAGGCTCTTTTTAAATCTTGATAAATGAATACATGTAATAACCCTAACAAGTAGAGTAGATTAATCCAATGATGGATTTAAATTGGGGTGAGGTGGGGGAAAAGGGGGAGAGAAAGCTAGATTTGTTATGCAGATGAAATAGATTATGTAACAATTGTGTTAAAACCCCATTGTGCTTTGTTGAGATTTTCTGAGTTTGCATTTTTAATGTTTATGAGTTCAATAATATCTTCTTTGATGATGCTATTAAAACTGTACTTTTCTGAAACAGTTTTTTGGGGTCCACCATGGAGTTATTTTGAGATCTACTATGGAGGATTGGGAAGATTGAAATGCTCTTATTTTGTCCTGATTTGAGTCCTGATGTTAAGCTTGTGTATATTTATTTGTGTACGTATGTGTGCATGCATGTTAACTTCTTAAATTACTAGCTTTTCACTTTTTAACTTGTACATTTTAACTTTGTTTTTAACTGTGCTTTAGTCACATTTTTATACTATTTTATGATGATGTTGTAAATCACCCAAAATCAGTTAGGTGAGATCAGCAGTGTAGAAATTTGATAAACAAATACATATACATACTGTGCATGCATACATATGGTTGTGCAATTTGTGGTACATAGAATCCAGGGAGGCATTGCTGGCAGATGATGGCTTGTATCACATTATCAGAAAAGCATGGGTAAATGATTCTAATCTTGTATGTGTTTTTTGGGGGTTAGGGATGGTACTATTGGCATAGATATAGGTGGCGAGGCAAAGTAAACATTTAGGTGGTGGGTTTTTGTTTTTTGTTTTTTTTGCAGAATCTGGAGTTCATGTCAGCATCGTTGTTTAATTTTTTAATTTTTTATTTATTTTTTTGTATTGCTTGTGCAAATCTACGTCCAGTTGGTAGTTGTCTCTATACAAGTATGGGCCTACCATTCAGTGCAGACCCTAGCTTATTAATAATCAGTTTGAAAGGTTTGAGCTATAAGCTACAAGTGACAACATATCATTCTGTTTCTGTGGTCTGTCTTTTAATAGTTCCTCCCAGGGAATTGATTCAGCTCTAGTGATTTGTCTACTGAACTGCTTGAGTGGGAATTCAGTCTTCTGAATGTCTGGTTTAACTCGATCAGGTTTAGCATTTCTTCTAGTGGGCCAGAAGAAATGTTATTGTCATATAGATGCTAGCTGTAGATGAAGAATTGGAAGTTTTTGAAAAAAATGATTGGCAACAAGAACAGAGCAGGCAGCAATGACTGTTGAAGATAGATTAATAGTTTTAGTAAGAACAATGAGAGTTGGTAGATCTGAGTTGGACTGGGCAGAGTTTCTGCTGTGGAAGATAATTATTGGTGACTAGAGCAGTACTGAGGGACATTGCTAACTGATGCAGAAGGCATAGTGGGATGTCAGAAAATGACAGACGAAAAAAAAAGATAAAAGATTTATCAACGAAAGAAAAGCTACCAGATTGAAAAGCTGAAATTGCCACTCTTTTCTGTAAGGCCTTAACTCTAAAATTAGAAAGTAGGCAGAGTTAGAAATAAAGCAATGCATGCATAAATTAAAATCACATCATAATCTGCAAATAGCTCTGCTGACAAAAGCTTTGGATTGCTGTATCTGAGAAGAGAAAAACGCTGTTCGAAAAGCAAGTGTAACGATCAAGCCTTGGACAGAGATGAAGAAAGGACAGCAGAGATGATCTGCCTCATTTAACTAACCCTTGCTATCACTTACTAAGAAACATAGTTGGGAAATTAAAATTTTTAAATGCTGAAAATAAAGGAACTTGCTTGCTTGCTCTGGTGCCTGTTTGTTTAAAAAAGAATCTAAAAGAATTTGGATTTTCATGCTAAATGTCTATTGACTCCTCAGAACTGAATCAGGATCCCTGTGACACAACTTTGGTGTATATGTGTGTGCTTTAATATAACACACTACATCTATAGCAACATGCACGCCATATCTTACCAACTAAAGTCACTTTCATCAGACCAGTTTGATCTGAAACTCAGTGGCACTGGCAACATTTTGCTCTGATATTATTATCTTGGAAAGCTGACATGTATAACTTGCATGTGCTTATTAGAGTCCCTAAAAATGGTTGAACTCAGCATGGAGATGAGATTAAATCTACTTTAAAGGACAAAAGGATTGTTCTCCAGATTTCCTATTTCACCCTTGAGGTGTATATTAATTAGAATTGGTCAAGTAACCAGAAAAAACAGCCTGGATTGATTTTGTGTCCTTAACAGTGTCATGACATGTACAAAGAAATGCAGGTAATCCTTGACTGGTTGCATAGTGACATTCAAAGTTACAACAGACCTCTCAAAAAGAAATTATTACATGGTTCTAAAATTCTGACAATCAGGTTCCCCCTTTCCCAGGAATGTGACTGTATTTTAGATGCTGTGCAATCATCTCGTATTTATGGCTCTTTGTGGTGTCCATGAGCACATCACCATGATTTACAATGTTTTTGCCCAGACTTGGCATTTACTTCCAGTTTTCAGCAAAAACGTCCCATAGATAACAATGGGTTTACTTAATAACTATTGCATTCGCTTAATGACCACCACAATTTTTTTTGTAAATTTTGATTGAGTCATATTGGTGACCTGCTTTACAACTATCTTGACTAATGACTGTAATGGGCAGGTTCCATTATGATCACAAGTGAAGGCTTACCTGTAATTTAATTTGCACAATGTAAGTGCAAAATTCTAGATATGCTCAAAGACTTGTATAGGTGATAGTTTTCACATTATGCCTATACAGTTTTGGCACATGATTGTATAAAAGTGAAAATGTTATCTGCTAACCACATTCTTGCATTTTGAGGCAGATATTAATCATGTCTTTTGTCAGGCAAAACTTTGGGGCTAAGGTGTACAGACATTCTATATCATGGGTGTCAAACTCACATCATCATGGCAGCATCATGTGACGTATCAGGACTTCCCCCCCTTCACTAAACTGGGCGTGGGCGTGGTCAGCATGTGACGCATCCGGCCTGTGGGTCGGGAGTTTGACAGCTCTGTTCTATATGCATGATGATGTAACTTCTTGGACTTTCTCCTTGTGAACAGGAATTCTAATTAGCTCAGGATTTCCATGTATTTGGACATATGCTACAGGAATTGTGCATGTGTCCATCTTATTAATGCCGAATGAGTAGAGAAAATTTATTCTATTAGTTACAAGTTATTACTTGTCATAATCTACATATCTATCTTGCAGTTAGTAATACAGGCCCACTGAAATAGTTGCTCAGTGGCAATTTGATGTTCAGTGCTAACACCTTTTGCTAATTTTCAACTACTAGTTATTACACAACTGCCCAAGTCTAACACTGCAGGCACAATGGTCTATTCAAACACCACAAGGCCTTGAGCATGACAAAACCCCCTGCTAGGAGACCTGCATGATGCCTTGGGTTCTCAAACTGACATGATGAGGTTGATTTCTCCTGGCAGGATGTCAATCATAAATTATATTCCCTTTGTAGGGCAGTCAAGGGATGCTTGATGAGTAGTCTAATGACAAGAACAGACTTATGCCAGTCACAGATTTTTCTTCTTTGTCACGGTAACAAGAGCATGGGGAACAATGTTAACACATGCCCAGGATTTGAAATTTGCAAAGTATTTAAAATACCACAACTCTTTTCACAGTGAATCATCAGAAGATCCATAGACTGTGGCTTTTTTTTTCCTGGTCTGGGGACAAATATTTACTCAGCTTCACAAATGCTAAGAATGTAGGGTTTTAATCATTTTAGTCAGGAGAGGGGGAAATGACACATTTCAACTATGCCTTACACTCAGTAAATAGACCAATTTCAAATCATATTCCTATATTAAATAATAAGTTATGCTTGTCTATGAGTAAACTGAAAATGATGTATCTCTATTTCATCCTTGTAAAAGTGCCAATTATCAGTATGTAAGATTTTTCCAGACAATATGCTTACTAATATGCTGGCAATTCAAATGTAACAAGTATAGGCTCTTAACTACTTCTCTTGGGATCTTGTGCTATCAAATAAACATCTTTTTGAAAGACTGCTTTTTATTCCACCTAGATTTTCCTTCCCTCAATATGATCACAATACTACTTTACTATGTTTTTGCCCCTCATTCTTTTGTCCCTCATTCTTTTCATGCTTTCATGACTGTGACCTGTTACTGTTGCTCATTGTTAAACTGAAAGCATTATTTAAATAATAAATAAGTCTTCCTCACTTTATCTTTCATTATCATTTAATCACTATAATGACTTGGCTTTTGCCAGGATTTCTGCAAACAATTCTATCCAAACCAGCTGATGTTGAAACCTACACTACAGTCTGAGGATATACAGTAAACATTACTACCCATTTAAGTAGTATCATCTTCAAAGTTATTCTTTCTTGTGCATTTCATTGGGAGTTATTTGCTAAGGAAGATACAGCTGATGCAGAATGGGGCAGCCACTTAATAACTACTAAATCACATTTTAAGATGCGCAGTTAACAGACTATCCTGAACAGCCTGAAATTAGGCAGAAAGGGGAGATTTTTTCTCATCGTGCAGTTACACAGAAGTGAATCTTTGCAATGATGGTGCCCCTCTTTTGGAATGTCATGTAGGAAGCACCAAGATGGGAGGAAAGTTAGAATCATAAAGACTGCTTCTCTATTTCCCCTTATTGAGTACCAAAACTCACTATGCTGATCATATTCAACCAAGACTAAAATAGGATGAAGGAAAGCAGAATTGTGACATGACATTGCCAAACAAAGCATATCCTCTTCAACTATTACCGTATTTTTCGGTGTATAAGACGCACCGGAGTATAATTTTGGGGGAGGAAAACAAGGAAAAAAGTATTTTACCTCTGCCTACCAGCATTTAAGGTGGTGCCACCCTCCTCTTCCTCCTGCAAGCAAGAGGTGCAGGGACTACTCACTTTCCCCCAAAGAGACCCCTAGCATGCTCTGGGGGGAGGGACAGAGCACAGCCTGAGGAACAACCCTCCCTCTTCGGGACGGTGAGGGAGGGGAAATCTGCCCAGTAGCTTTGGGGAACAAGGCGGGTGCCACGATTTGCGGCTGGTCACCCCTCTGGCTGCGCTGACTTCACTCCCCAGCAATGTGAGGAGCCGCCGCTGCCTAACCCTCTCTGTGGCCAGGAGCCAAGCCGAGCTGAATGGGAGCCCCTAAAGGGAAACGTTCCTCCTTTCCGGCCATCGCTGCCCGGATTCCAAAATGCAAACCTCAAGAGTCGTGTTTCAGGTGGCAGTCAGTTCCCCTGCAATGTGCAGCGGGGAACTGGGAAGTGCTTTGGATTCAGGAAGGAGATTGTAGCGCTGCTGCCTAAAAGTATTTTTCTGCACATTGCAGAGCCGCGCGCCCCCGTCCTCCTTCTCAGCAGACTCTTCTCTTTCCTCCTGGCCAGATCCACTGCTTGAAACACGGTACACTTTTTTTTGGTCTCTGCACACACCCCATGTTTGGAATCAGGAAGGGGATCGCGGGTTTGGGTGGCAGACCCTGGGCGCAGAGAGGGTTAGGCAGCTTCGGCGGCGGCTCCTCATATTGCTGGGGAGTGAAGTCAGCGCATCCAGAGGGGTGACCAGCTGCAAATCGTGGCACCCGCCTTGTTCCCCAAAGCTGCTGGGCAGATTCCCCCCCCACACCGTCCCGAAGAGGGAGGGTTGTTCTTCAGGCTGTGCCCCGACCCAGATCCCTGCCGCCTGGAACTGGCCGAAAATGGCTGAAGGGTGGGGGCCGGCAAGTGGGCTGGGCTGCATTCGGCATATAAGATGCACCCAGATTTTCACCCCCTTTTTTGGGGGGAAAAGGTGCATCTTATACACCGAAAAATACAGTATATATTTAGGAGAGATGGTGACACATTCTCCAACCATATCTCTCCTGTAATGATATTCATTTTCATACATGTTTGTATTCTAAGCATGTGGTAAATAAGTTCCCAGTTCCTCTAGATTGCAAGTGTATTCATATGATTTTCATTTCAGATCTTCCCTATCAACACATGGTAGTGATCACAGAATGCCCCCCTCTATGTTCAGAGTTTAAATGTTAGAATTTAGAATTATTTAGAATTTACATTAATGTCTGGGTAGGGTTCTTCTTTGTTCCAGAGTGAATATAACATGAGAACAAGAAAGGAGTGCTTTTTTTTTTCTTACCAGATTTCAGGTGTGTTTTAATTCATTTATCACTCATCATTCCTTCAATGTATAAATTCAAGATCAGTCCACACCAGCATTTTGTTTTCAGCAACATACCACCAAATAGTTCTGTTTGTCTTGTCCCAGCTCATAGAAATCACAGACACATGGTTAGTCTTAATTAAAAAGATTTTCTAATAGAACCTTAGAGGCAAAAAGGGTTGAACAAACAATTGTAGCCCCTCATCCACAAAATACTTAGCCTACAAAATTCAGCCAGTTTAAATTAGAGACAAGGAAAGTTCATATCATAAATAAGGTACTAGAGGGTCAAACTAACTTGGCATGAAAATCTAGAGAAAGCAGGCTAAAGATTTGTGAAACATGGTGGTGAGGTAAATGGAGAATTGTCACCAATGGATCTGTGAGGCATGTGGTTCTCCTTATATAGGGGCCAAATGATCTGGATTTGTTCCTTGGGTGGGGCAAGGTTCTTTTTTTGCTAATAATCTCCTGATCAGCCTCTTTGTTCAGCTCTACTCTCTTTGCTGTGGGTCACTAATTGGATGTGTGAGGGGGGAGAGTGCTAGCTCTGCCTCTTTGTCATCTGAGACCAGCAATAGTTACCTTTCCTGGTTGATGGAAATGGTGCTTTTCCTGATCTGTGACTCTTCCAGCTGAAACTCCTCGGGCTGATAACTATGCTGTAACTCCTCTTCATCTTCTGAGTCTTCCAGATTTCAGCTCTGTGTCTTAATTCATTTATCCCTCACCATTTCTTTACTGGATGAATAAAGAAATAAAATCAGTCTATCCTACCATTCTGTTTTCAGCAACATACCCCTAATTGGTTCTAGCATTTCTAGGCAAGATAGGAAGATTTTGGCTTGTTTTGCTATTTGCCTCCAGGATTTCATATTTGAAATATGCATTCTTTCATTGGATGAATATCACCTTCCAAACATAATTAAATCGGGGCAAACGATACATTCAGAGAAAAGCTTTCTATTGCCTATTGCACCAGTGGTGGGATTCAGCCAGTTCGCACCTCTTTGGGAGAACTGGTTGTTAACTTTCTGAGCAGTTTGGTAAACTGGTTGTTGGAAGAAATCATTAGGGTAGAGAACCAGGTGTTAAATTATTTGAATCCCACCACTGTATTGCACCACATATTTTTCCCCCTATCTGACCATTCAGAAATCTAGATCTTGTTTACACAAATAAGTGACTTGTTTTTGGATGACACCACATTTCCTGGACTCGTTTCCTGGAGTATACCATTCCAAGTTTGAAATAGGGGGATTGATAACTGAATTAAAAGCATTGAAAAGTATTATCTGGTATCTAGTTTTCTATTCTACAATAGAATTATTTTACAAAAGTGTAAAATAATTGTGTGTGTGCACAGCATATATATTCGTGTGTGTGTGTGTGTGTGTGTGTGTGTGTGTGTGTGTATGCACACTCCATATGGAGGAAGCTAAAAAAAGCTCTTTGCTATGAATTACATTTTGATAACTTTGATAATTTTGTTTATAGAATTAGTGATGGGAAATTTATGGAGGAAAGAGAGATGTAATCCAGTATATAATTATTACATCAATATACCAAGTGGGTTTTTTTTATATACTGCAAAAGCAATTATGTACTGGGAAAAACAAAAATCAATCTTCCTTCCTTCTTTATAGCAATAAAAATCTTATTCCTAAGATAAACTATAAGAGGAAAAGTTGCTTATATTCTTTATTGCTTTTATACCCTTTTATAGCTCCTTTATAGTATGCAAAATGGATTCCAGGTTAACAGAAAAGTGGATATTTCCCTCCCTATTTTCTAACTGCATTTTCCTTTAGTTTTATGTACCACAATCAACACAGTTTAGTTTGCTGTAAGAGCCTGTTCTTCCTTTAACAACCTGGAGAAATCAAAGCATTATATGAGAAATAGTAAGGACCTTTCACAAAAATGAAGAATTCTCATTTTGTTCATAACTCTCAGGTGTCTGGCTTTTTAAAGACACATGGGTATTATAGATATAATATTTGAAAACCTAAGCATTCAGTGAAGTACAATTTTGAGCCACCTGTATAATAATCTAAACAGAGGCAAAAGCTTTTATGTTGGCAACATGCCAAGCACTAACCACTGTTGTTTTGGAAGATAAATATAAATATAAAAAATATACTGGAAAAAGTGGTTGAACACCTTTGTCTCTGCAACACAGGAGAGGCAGAAACTCAGGAACATGGCATCCTCCATTGCCCATTTTAGAGAGCTGTAAGAGCTAAGTTGATTTCTCCCCTGATTAGTGGCTGCCTTCATAGACCAGGTTCAAATTATACCCAATTTCTAGTAAACAGTGATAGTCCCTGCATCACAGCTAATGTTACAAGCTACTAGCCAGCTATTTGCAAAATTTGGTGAACCCATACTGAATGTGGCACTACTTAAATACATTGATTTTTTGCTTACTCCATTGTTATAAAGAATGGAATGGAGTGGAATGGAGTGGAATGGAATGGAATGGAATGGAATGGAATGGGATGGGATAGGATAGAATAGAATAGAATAGAATAGAATAGAATAGAATAGAATAGAATAGAATAGAATAGAATAGAATAGAATAAACTCTCTGCTCAGGCAGGAAACCCTATACTATTTCAGACAAATGGTTGTCCAATCTCTTCTTAAAAACTTCCAGTGTTGGAGCACATTATAAGAATACTATATATACTTAATATATATAGTACTAATGTTGGCCTTATTCCCTTTTAACTTTGATAGAGCCCATCTAGTTCTGAATATTTTCCATTGCTTCTTGTAATCTAGACTGCTCTTAGACATAGAGACTTGGCACCTTTCATGCATTTTAACTTTGATCTGGTGAGTAAACGAGAGCCACTGTTTACATTGCTTTTACCATCCTGCTTATACTGTTCTAATAATATAATGTCTATTGACAAATAGTGAAGACGTTGATCTGCAACTGAGCCTAGTCCCAAACGTTATCTGCTCATATTAAAAAATGTATTTTATGCTCATTGACTGGCATTCTATCCAATCTTGGCCATCTCCCATCTAATTATAAAACAAATATGGTTATATAGCTAAAAATTTCCATCTATAAATACAAATAACTGCATAAACCCTGTGTTAAGCCACACTCTGTAACAGGATTTTACAATATAACTTCTGAGAAAAAGGTGCAAAGCAGACATTAATTTCAAAGATGTTTTAAAATGTACTTTAATGGAAATTCACAAAAGTCTAGACAATGAAATTTTGCAACTTTCTTCATCTGCACTAAACATTCTGCTGTTTGATCTCAAGATCCAATGTACACAATGATCAATGATCAAAGTACACAATATAATATGACTTTCTTGTAGGGCAGAATGATTAGAATAAATATCATCTGCTATTTCTCAATAATATTTTTAAAGGGATTAGGGTTTCTTATTTGTTATTGTTTTGGTCACTCACACCAGCTCAATGGATAGGTCCTCATCTGTAAATAGAACGTCCCTAGCAACAAAGATCTATCTCTTCTTGAAACTCTGAGAATTAAAAACGGAGAAGCAAAACTAAGCTTGACTGAGAATAAGGGAGAAATTACTTCATTTTGTGTTACTTTCAATAAAATTCTACTTCCTGAACTAATATGTGAACTAAAATGTGATTATCCTTCTTTTATTCATACTTCATCATAATTTCATTTCCTGGGGGGGAAATGTAAACAAAAAAAGTCAGTGTATGCATAAACATGTATGTGCTGTATGTATGTATGCATGCATGTATGACTGAATGAAAAGAAAACATCAGAGTATTTCTTTTCTTCTATCTACCAACAAGCTTAGAATAATATGCACTATGATCAGAACTACACACTGATATTCCAAATTTCCTTAAATCATTTAAATATGAGCCAGCAGTGTGTGGCAGCAATCAAAAAAGCTAATACAATCCTTGGCTGTATAAACAAAGCCATAGAATAAAAATCACTTGAAGTATTAGTACTACTTATAAAACCTGAGAAATATCACACCTGGAATACTGCATCCAGTTTTGGTCACCACACTACAAAAAAGAAGTTGATACTTTGGAAAAACTGCAGAGAACAACAACTAAGATGATTAAAGGCCTAGAGACTAAAATATAGAAAGAATGGTTGCAGGATTTGGGCTTGGCTAGTCTAGAAAAAGGAAGGATTAGAGTTGACAGGATATCAGTATTTCAGGAGCTGCCACAAAGAAGAGGGGGTCAATTTATTTTTCAAAGCACCAGTGGGCAGGACAAGAAACAATGAATGGAAACTAATCAAGGAGAGAAGCAAGCTGGAAATGAGAAAGTTCCTATCAGTGAGAACATTTAACCAGTGGAATAGCTTGCCTTCAAAAGTTGTGGGTGCTTCATCACTGGAGGTTTTTAAGAAGAGACTGGACAGTCACTTGTCTGAAATGGTATAGGGTCTCCTACTTGAACAGAGGGCTGGACTAGAAGACTTCCAAGGTCCCTTCAAGCTCTATTCTATACTGATTTTTTTTAGTGCAATTATGTTTGTCCCACTGTAATCAACAAAACTTTGGCAGACTAGAAAACCTTCAAGGTCCCTTCCATCTTCTCTTCTCTTCTCTTCTCTTCTCTTCTCTTCTCTTCTCTTCTCTTCTCTTCTCTTCTCTTCTCTTCTCTTCTCTTCTCTTCTTTTCCCTTCCCTCCCCTCCCCTCCCCTTCCCTTCCCTTCCCTTCCCTTCCCTTCCCTTCCCTTCCCTTCCATTCCATTCCATTCCATTCCATTCCATTCCATTCCATTCTATTCTATTCTATTCTATTCTATTCTATTCTATTCTGTCATGTAAAATGATTGAACATGGCAGATCAATTGGGTTCTGCCAAACAAAGCAACTCACCACTTCACCAAGATGTTTAGTTTGCTTTAAGTAGAGTCAGGTGGCACATTTCTTTAAGGAAGATTGACTGCCTTCTCATCTTTCTGATGTTAAATGTAATGTACTATGCTCAATATTTGAAAATTTCACTCACCTTAATATCTTTATATATTTTTAAACCAACTGATAATGGGGAAAGTAAGTTTCTTATAAAAATTATATTGAAAATGGGATTTCACCATAAAACTTTTTCTACAATTATCTAACTTCACTGGAATAAGCAGCAATTAACATCAGTAAACTAGGCTTTTTTTCTTTTAAGATCAACATTGGCATTCAAAAAATGTGGTAACATTCTTATTTTCTTTGGTCATTATAGATATGTAGTACAAAATATGTGGAAATAGAAGTAGAATAACGTAATGCAAAATTAAAACGCAACTGAAGTCATTGCAACATCTGTCATGAATAGTGCTTGGCAGAATAGCTGCAGTTGCAATAACTATTTCTAAACTATTTGAGTTATAAATGCTATCAGTCCCATTGCCAGTACTTGGTTTTCTGATTGCTAAAGATTTTTCTCACAAATGAAGGCAAATATACATGTCCCAGAATAATGTTGCAGGATCCAATCTGAGTCAGTCACTGGGACCAGACATTTATTCTTCCAAGCTTTCAGATTTTTCCTGGAACCCATCCTTAGGCAACTTCTCATTCTCCAGAATGTGTGCACTAGGCTGTTCTATGCATTGTATTTATGTGGTGCCTTGTTGATTGTTGTTTCCTTGTACTGCTGTTTACTGGATTCCCTATATAGATTGCTCTATGGCTGTGTAGGAGAAACAAGGAGGAAGCTAACCACCAGATTACAAGAACACAAGCAGGTGGTTAGACAAGGAGACCCAACTCATTGGTAGCCTCACATTGCAATGAACAAAGACATACATTCAATTTCACAGCTCCTAAGATAGTTGGCTGAGCAGGGACAAAAATAGCCAGAGAAATGAATGAATGAGAAATAGACCCTTTGTCAGTCAGGAGGAATACTGATTTGCCACCAGGTTACCAGGTAACCTGGTAACCTGGTGCTGAGGAGCTGAGCAAAAGGAAACAACAATCAATGACTTAATAGCCTGCTATCAACACCCCAATTAACAACTAAATGCCACACACAACCAGGCACCACGTAAATACTATACATAGAACAGCCCAGTGCACACATTTGGGAAAGTGAGAAGTTTCCTGAGGATGGACTCTAGCACGAGTCCAAAAGCTTGGAGGAATAGACCTCTGGTCCCAGTGACTGACTCAGATTGGCTCCTGCAAAGATTTTTCTCTACATTTGGTTATAATATAGCTAAATGCAATGCCATAAACATAGAGGTTTCTTAGTCTAACCCGCTTGGAGATCTTCTAGCTCAATCCTCAGTTTCTCCAATTCCCCCAAATCCCCCAAAGTTTTATTTTCAAAGTTAAGGATACATTTGTTCATTATGGGAAGACAGAGGATCTATGGAATTAGTGACTGACTTAGTTATGGAAGTCCTCTTACTGGTGAATATATTTTGCAAAAGTATACACAAACAATAATTCCTGATGACTAAATGGTAACATGTAATTATTTTGGCAAGTTTTACCATTGGCTTCTTCCTCCTGAACTTCTCAGTTTAGTCTTCCATCCTTGAAATTTCTAGTGGTTCCCAATCCAAATACTTAGACTTGGACTAAACAGTATTGAATCTGTTTAGCTTCTGAGCCCAGTCAAAGTTGACCAGTTGCCACCTTCTACTGTGGCATAGTGGATGCTACGTTCTGGTAAAATTAAATTATACAAAATGTAACATTTCTAGAATTGTGGAGTCATACATTTGTAACATCTTAGGTGGCTATGTGAAATTAGTCGGCCATTTTACTAGAAAGGTTATTTAGAAATTGCAGAAAAAAACCAATGTACTTTCATAATGAATCATGCTATTGGCTCCCAGCCAATTCCTAGGGCATATAAATTAATGCCACATAAAGAAAACTGATGCAGTTCCTTTTCTTAGCTGCAGACAGGTAGTGTTAATGAAGTAATGATCTTTCACTGCATCAGTGACATTTAAATGTATGGGAAATTATGCTAGGTAAAATTAATGCAACAATGAACTTTGAAAACTATATGGTGAAAAACAATTATTCAAAACTGATCACAGTATCAGCTTTACATTGATAACAAATTGTCTGGTTGATTATTCTCTTTTGTGTAAATGTTATTATGGATAGAAATATTGAACCTGGATTGTACTGTATTTCTCTTTAAAGTCATGTATATACATTTACACATTCATATACACATGCTTCCAATTTTTGTTCTCTATATATTTTGTTTTTGCCTTTGATTTATTTTTCTTTTTAATATTGTATTTAAAAGTTTTTTGTTTGGGTTTTGTTTCACAATCCTCCCAAAAATCCAAAAGAAAAAGGTGCACTCCCCCATTGATGTGATCAACGATACAGTTGAAATACAATTGTTGTGTGTGATGTTTTACTAATAAATAAGAGGATACATCAGTAGAGTATATAAAAAAAGGCTTAATACAAAATAAAGAAAGGAAATGAGAAGGGAAGAAGCTTCAGTTCACAACACTGTAAGTTGGGGGCTCAATATATTTCACATATAAACTCATTTTATTTTATTGCAGCAACAGCAAATGATAAAGTTCAACTTCTGGTGACTATATAAATATATCCATGCAGACTTTTTTTAAGCTACCGAGAGCCAGTTTGGTGTAGTAATTAGGTCTGGCATAGAAACCAGGAGATTGTAAATTCTAGTCCTGCCTTAGGCATGAAAGCCAGCTCTGGTTTTTTGGGGCACTTAGTCTCTCTCTCTGCCCAACCCAGCTCACAAGGTTGTTGTGGGAGCAGAAAGAGGAAGAAGTATTATGTATGTTCGCCATCTTGAGTTGTTATAAAATAATAAAGATGGGATAAAAATGCATGCATGCATGAATGAATGAATGAAATCAGTATAGGATTATTTTTGCCATTAGTCTTTGATTCTACTCTTTCTCAAGAACCCATTACTGGAACCCCTTAAACTGGACAGTTTTTATCCACTTTTTCCCCTCCCTTTTTTGGGGAATGTAGTTGTGCAACAACTTCAGAAGATCTTAGAGAAAGTGGATCCTTTTCAATCAGGACTGAGACATGAGTAGGGAGCAGAAACAGCATTGGTTGTGTTTTGGATGACCTCTGCCATTGGGCAGGGTAGCAGTTGTGTATCCATCCTTGCCCTATTTGACCTATTGGGGGCTTTCAATACCATGGTATCCTTCTGGATTGATTTAGGGGATTGGAAGTTCATGGCATGATGCTGTGCTGGTTCCTTCATAATCAATTCCAGTCAATGATGACTGGGGAGGAAAGGTCCTGACCTTGGTTTCTACTATGTGGTGTGTCACAGGATTGGGTACTTTCTGATGATTTAACATCTACCTGAAACCACTGGGAAATATCAGGTTTCTACCATGTCAAAGGAAAAGCAACAAGACAAATGACTAGAAAATTCAAAGCTGGCATTTGGAGAAAGAAAAACTTGATCTAAAAATAATGAAGAGATAAATTGAGGAAAATAGCAATGTGTTGACAAATAAATAATAATTTTGCGATCAATCAATGAAGCACATTAAAATTAATTGGCAGAAATTAATTTTATCAGAAATTTTCTGACATACTATTACTGATGTGAAGCAAGTCCCAGAATAATGAAGGAAGTTAAAATTAGAATTACTTATTCACAGAAGGAAAAGCTAATCTCTAACTAATCACACTATTAAGGAAGCTTACCTGAGTTTAGGGGCTTTGGTAGTTAGGTGTTCTTGGTTCAGGCATTTGTTTGACTCTTTCAATTGCATGCAGGTAAAAAGGAGCTATACCTGCTAATTTGAAGCTCTTATCATATATCTTTCCTTATGGGAGTAATAACAGGGTTCCTCCTCTCTGTTTTTCCATTAATCATGAGCCCCAACTGCCAACTGCTTTGCCTCAAAATCTTTTATCCTTCCCCACCTTCTTGTCCAAAAGAATGAAATTAACTCCTTGGTGTTATACTTCACCACATATATTCCTCTATGATTTCCTCCCCTAAAGAATGACAGCTATCTGTTCAAGAAATCAGGAAAAAATATACTCATGCTCTTCTCATTTCAGGAAAGATTTTAAATGTTCCTGGTCTGATATATAATGAGAATGCTATCTGGAGGTAGCACAGAGTTAATGTTCCAGGCAATTGGTCATATTTTGTAAATTTATCAAAACAGGTTGATTTTTCCCTTACCTTATTCATGTATTCTAGATGATTTCCTGACCTCTGTGGTATAGTTTTGAAATGTTCTGGTTCCTCTGTTCCTGGAATTTATCTTTTACCTGACTCCTCAAATATTTGAGAACATTTATAAAGGCTACAGTTGCCAACTTGGTGAAGATCAGAAATGGTGAACACATGCAAGGAGGAACTGTGTTTTCACTAAGATTTCCCAATAGGAGCTTCACATTTTCTTATATTCTCTCATCTTTATACTCTGCTTCAGGGCTTTTTGGAAAATAGATAATGCAATAGAATTCTTCTCCAATAAAATTCTCATGTGAGTTCTGCTCGGGTGTTACAAGTACTGTTAAGCATCACCTAAAAAACAGCAGTAATATATTTCACCCACCTCATATTGCATGCCAACAGCTATCTGCACAGTATATAGTAAGACCCCAGCATTAAAGAAAATAGTTAATGTTGAATTATATTCACACGGGATTCCAGTAAGCCTCTGTCAGGATTCAGTTTGCATGAAAGTCTATGTATAGTTACAGTGTGGTATCACAGGTATGACATTATCACTACTCAGATGTGCACATCTTTACTGTAGTGACATTTAGGCCCATATGTCAAGCCCTGTGCAGCTGGGCAAGATCAAGGAAGCAAAAAAGTACACATATTTCAGCAAGGTAACTATAATACTGGGCTTATGAGGAATTTCCTAGTCTCATTTATAGTAAACTAATTAAGGTAGCGCCTCTTCAATTTGAAATTCTTCTCTGATTTCCTTCCATCTGATTTACAGTAACTTGCTGTTTACAACATAAGCCGTCAATTGTCTCACCCAGCATTTCTTAAGTGTTCATGTCTACTCCCTGTTCTAGTCCTTTCCCAGCCTCCCTATAATTTCTTAAATTATAGTGTTTATAGAAACTGCTGTCAATATTAGCTTCATGAGAATTCCAAGAAAGATCTGCGATTCTTCTTTGTATTAGAAAACATTTTGAAAATTTCCTAATTTTTCCAAATGTCTATGTAGTTTATCTTAAGGTATAGTGGATGAAGAGAAGCAAACTTTGTTCTAAGAGTTATTCCAAGGTCTATTAGAGTGGAAAAGTCATCTGTTTGGGGGGCTTTTGTGCAGCCCCCCCCCCAAATATGATGCTGCTAAGTAAAAATATCCTGAAAGAGCTGCTTCCAGCATTCTGCAGCACCTCACTGAAGTTTGACTTTTAAAAAGCAATTTAATTGGTGAAAACCAAAATGTTGACTATATGGGTTATTTTTATGAACCATGCCCCATAAAGAGGTAAAAATAAATAAATGGCATGAGGTTATTCAGTTATATCTGAGCCTGTCATGCCAGAGTCTTCTGACATTAATTAAAAGTGAGACACAAGAGGTCAGGCAGGTTAAAGAATATGGACTTAAATTTGTACAAAACAACCGATCATATATCAGTCCGTTCATGGCAGCTGTAAAGATACTTATTGGTAAAACAGTATCACTGCGGTTGTTTTGAAAATGATTGGAAAGTACCGTTTCCTGTGCTAGTGCAGCATCTCTTGGTAATTCAATAAAGGAGGTTGACTTTTTTCAGGCTTCCAGTTCAGCTTGAAAATTTAGCTTCAATGTGTGGAATCTTTAAAACAGTATCCTGGGGTGGGAGAGAGAGCTCACATGGCAGCCTGTAAAATATCAGGTTATTAAAGATTTACGAAGACTATGGAATACGAGAGAGCTCTAAAACATTTCTTCCAAATTACAACTGTATAACATAGGGAAATGTAAAATATGTTTTTTTTTAAAAAAAAAATATTTCTAAATATGTACACTGCCTATTCAAGATAGCTAGCTGGTAAATCACATATTTGGTTTTCATAATGGAGATTCACATTGCTGCAGTACGTTGCATATTATTATATCCAATCAGCTTAATTGCATACCATATTTCTCATTGAAAAGCACATATTTCTGTGCAGTAGCGTGTAGGCATGAATCACCGTTGTAGATTGCACTCACAATTACCTTAATTGTACCCTTTTCACTACTTCTGTTTTAAGCAAATGCAAAATTATACTAAAAACAATGTTGCATTATATCATGCAGAGCTGATCAGAGTTCTGGATAGCCAATTTCTCTTGATGCATCTCTTCCCATTGTGTTCTGTCTTTAATTTTGTGTGTGTGTGTGTTTCTAATGACATTTTTAAATTCTATAGGTGCTGTACATTATATTGCATGCTTCTTTCTCATTGGCTCCATTTGGCTAATTTTTCAATTGACACTTCTATTCAAGATTGTATACAGATTGTATATAGAAAAATTGGTCAATCTATCACCTAAAAATAATACTGGAGGGTCCCAAAGAGGCTCTTTTTCAAAAGGAAAGTAGTGTCTGCAGCAATGTCATCTTTTAAAGGGGAAAAGTCACTTAATCGTGAAATCTTTATTGCATGTAGAGCCAGTTTGGTTAATGCACCAGGCTGTGAGTTCTAGTCTTGGCTTAGATATGAAAGCCACCTGGGTGACTTTGGGCTAGTCACACTATCTCAGTTCAACTCACCACATGTTGTTGTTGTGTTGAAAATAAGAGTAAGGAGCATTAGGTACTGTATGTTCTCTGCCTTGAACTATTTATAAAAATAGTAGAGGCAGGATAATTTTTTTTTTAAAAAAAAAAATTGCAATTTTGACTTTATCTAGTTTCTTTACTCCCCAAACTGCCTGCTAATCAAGAAATATATATTACTAAACATTTTCCCCCTCCCATTCAGAACATCCTCACCATTCTAAATAGGATTAGGAGCATATCTTTGGAAATTTCATGTTGACCTGAAGGATTAAAGATGTTTTTTAGGCCAACCACTGTTTTTACCTTCATCTGGCTTTCCTATATAAACAGAGTCTTGAAATCTACACAGGCTTGGCTGCTGAACTGCCAGCAGTTTTCCATTCTCGCTCCTGTCTGCTTTAAGAAATGTGCAAGACAAAGCTGTTACTGCTTGTAACCATAGTGACACCTTGACAGAATCCAAAGAAAACATTGTTACTTCACAACCTAATGGATTTGCCTCTTGAGCAAAGCCCCTGAGAGAAATATGCCTGAAATAGAAAAGCCATTCATTATGAAGTGTGGCTCATTTTGATATGCATTGCATTGGATAGTGATAAGTGAGATCCAGCACAGTGTTTAGAAGTGTCAGAGGCAGAGAGCCTTTTCTTTTCCACAGATCTGTTTAGCTCGCTGAATTCAAGGTTCATTTATGTTCTTGATCTCAGATAAAATACCTCCAGAAAACAATCCATTTCTCTTGCAGCCTGATAAAGGATGGATTGCAGAAGAAGGAGGCAAGGGAAGTGGAATTAAACTTCACTAAATATGGAAACTTGAATTATCGAAACATGGAAAACTGTTATAGTATTTAGCAGTGGTTAGAATGCAGTATCACAGGTTAATTCTGCTGACTGCCAGGAGTTCGATCCTGACAGGCTCAAAGTTGACTCAGCATTCCATCCTTCCTAAGTGGGTAAAATGAGAACCCAGATTGTTGGGGGCAATATGCTGACTCTGTAAATTGCTTAGAGAGGGCTGTAAAGCACTGTGAAGTCTAAGTGCTATTGCTATAAGAGAGCCCATAATCCAACAGCATCCACATCAGTGTAAAGACTCAGCGGTCAGCCCCTCCTAGATGCTTGTTAAGAAAAAGAAGAACAAAAGCATACACAACTAATATGAACCATAGTAGAAAATATTTAAAACCAATAGACTGTTCAATCATCCACATAACTCTGTGTCAATAATGCAATATCATCTTAAGCAAGATTGATAAAAAAGCTTTTTTAACCACCTTCAGATTTCAGGGTTGGGGGGATATAAAATTAGGATCAATTCATCTTAATATATATAGTTTCCAAAAAAGAGATGTCTTCTATAATGTTTCACATGGAACATTTCAAGCACTTTCTCTTTAATGAGGATGAATATTCAGTCTTAAAACATTCCAGGTTATTATTAAATACTCAGAAGCAGCAAAATCCCAGGTACAGAGGTAGCAATAGTATTGACAAGTAGCATTAATGGTAGTCAAGCTTCTGTTCTCATCATTTTTTATCAAACATCTTCCATAAATTCCTCCTGTCCTGTGCTGAGCTTTTGCCATAAATGTCTCTATTGGTGGGAGAAGTTGTCATAGCAATTACCCTTAAAAACTTGACAAGCCCCTAAAATCATTATAATTCACAGAAATTATAATCTTTTGCATGTATCATTTTAAAATATAATTTTATATCTCAAAGAGGAGGAAAGAGCACAATATAAATAAATTTCAAGATAAGTTAATTATAGGAGGCAGAGGGGAGCCAGCAAGTTGCAAAAAGGAAAAAAAACCATGAAACTCAGAAAAGGCACTGTTACAAGCAAATTTCAGGTGTTTGTGCTTTGGATCAAAGAACAAAGGTAAAGGTAAAGGTCCCCTCGCACATATGTGCTAGTTGTTCCCGATTCTAGGGGGCGGTGCTCATCTCCATTTCAAAGCCGAAGAGCCAGCGCTGTCCAAATATGTCTCCGTGATCATATGGCCCGCATGACTAAATGCCAAAGGCACATGGAACACTGTTACCTTCCCACCAAAGGTAGGTCCCTATTTTACTACTTGCATTTTTTACATGCTTTCGAACTGCTAGGTTGGCAGAAGCTGGGACAAGTAACAGGAGCTCACCCCGTTACGCGGCACTAGGGATTCAAACCGCTGAACTGCCGACTTTTCAATCAACAAGCTCAGCATCTTAACCACTGAGTCACCGCGTCCCCAAAGAACAAAATCAAACTACAATTTCTTTATTAGAAAGTGGCCACAACTATTATTATTTTTGGCTCCAAACTAGAACCCACCCTGTTGTTGAGAACAGCTGGGAAGACCTTTATTGTGTAAGCCATGTTTTAGCTTTAACTTTTATTGATTTTACTGGGGTTTCTTTTCTTTGTTTGATTGTTGTGAGCTGCCCAAAGTCATTGAAATTCAGGCACCCTACAAACTTAATATATTATTGTTACCGTTATATTTTTAATCTGGAGCAAGGATCTCTATCCTGCCCCTAGTTGTATACAGAAAAGCTTCAAATACATGAAACAGCTCAGTAATCCTCTTTGGGCAGAGTAAAAATATTGCCTAAAATTAGCATTCTGGGGGAGATTGTCAGTATACAGGTAGTCCTTAATTTACAACCATTCATTTAATGACTGTTTGAAGTTACAATAGTACTGGAAAAGTGACTTATGACCATTTTTCACATGACTGTTGCAGTATCCCTGTGGTCACATGATCAAAATTGGATGCTTGAAAACTGGCATGCATTTATGATGGTTGCTGTGTCCCAGGGTTATGTGATCACATTTTACTAACTTAACTACAGTGATTCATTTAACAACTGTGGAAGAAAGGTCGTAAAATAGGAGTAAGACTCACTTAACAGCTATCTTGCTTAGCAATGGAAATGTTGGACTTCTGTTAAAATGTCAAAGACTATTGACTACTAGATGAAATTCAGAGAATATTAGCTAAGTGTCCAAAACAACAATAATTTAATTATAACTTTTATTAGCAGGCAAACTAACTTTTTATTGTATTGACATTACAGTCACATTTAGGAAAGGCAGAAAGGCACCCAGATCTAGCAAAATGGAAAGGAAATTCAACCACTCACTAATGAAAAAGCAGCTAAGACATTTCTATACCATGAAAGGAAAAAATAAACAAATGACATCATAGCAATGCCAAGATGACACATTTCCTTGTTACATACCCCATGATTTTTCAAGATACGCAGTCTCCTTCTAAAAGAAGATTGCAAAATCAATTTTGCAAAAGAGGGCTCATCCTCCTCTTTTTGCCATCTGTCTTTTTATGAAAACCAGGCTCTTGACTCCTATCAATGATATAGTGGCACCCTAGGTGATATATGCAGCTTTAATTAAATTTTCTGCCAGGCTGAATTTGAACCAAGCTGCCAATCTTTTCCAATGGGCAAGTTCTGGTATGCTTCCCCATTGAATTAATGGTGGCATCATTTAGTCAGAAGTTGCATGTGTGAACAACAATAAAAATATCCTTTACTATAAAAGACATTCTTTTTAAAGCAGTCAGTTCACACGATAGGGAGATGAGTTTGCATGACTGAACCAGCCTCAAAAACCCAACTGGGGTCAATTCTTTTATCAAAGGCACACAAGTACTTCTACTCATCATACTTTGGGAGAAACAGCTGGAGGACATGTAACTTTGATGTGTCTCACAGTATAGGAAAAGAGAATTAACACAATATTCCAAATGTTTGTTTAAAAAACTATTGAGTAAATTGTTCACATTTACTCAATGGCTACCCAATCATTTGGCATGGCTGGGTAGCTGCTGTTGTTTCTTCTGATATCCATATGTTTTAACTGCTATTGTCTTTTGTGATTAAGGGCAAAGTGCCCTATATTGCATGTGATAACCACTTCAGTACTGGGCATAGAAGGAGGAGATTGAGTTTACATTTTAAGTGGTACAAACAACCAAAAAAGCACATTATCTTCATTTTCCAGGACTCCTTGTATCTTTTTCTATTTTATGGATTTCCTGGGAGCTGTACTTCAGAACTACAAAATGACTATAATCTTCATCAACTGGTCTGAGTCAAAAAAATGATTACCAAGGCACTTCGAAAAAGCCCACTTGCACTTTGAATGTTATATATAGGCAGTGATACTTTAAGCGTGGTTTAAATATATATTACTAAGAAAGTTTCTCTGTGTTGATTGCTTGATTGTTTAAGATTTTTTTCCCCTGTACTAATCACAAAAAAGGAATATCTTTAGGGTGGAGATGCCCATCTCAAGAGGGAAAACATAAATTCTTATAGAAGAGAAGTGGCCCAAAAATTCAGAGATAACCTAAACATCTTGATTAAAGAATCCTCCACGTTTCTGCCTGAGAACCATGTAAAATCTTGTTGTTCAGCAATCTAGCTGTGCTGTAGTTGTGATCTGCCTCTCAGCAGCACAGCATTCCTTATAAAGAAACTCCTTTCACACAGGAGAAAAATTGATCAGCTACGGTAACTAAAATTGTCAGTAGATTTTTTTGTTTTGTTTTTTTAGTAAAACTTTGCAATGACATTGGAGGTCTCTCCTTAGGAGAAATACTCAAGAGAATTTGGAAAGCAGCCAATGAAAAGGAGCAATAGTAGCAGAATAATTTTGGAGATTTCCAGTCATCCTGACTCAAGACTGATCCTCCCATGAAATAAAGTAAGAGTGTTTCTCAGAACAAAGCTCAAGGAACAGTTACTTAAAGATACTCTTTTGTCAATTGGCTTATCATTGGAGGGCAGGCAATGAGAGATGTTTACTTGTCACTCTTCCACTATAATTTGTTTTAAAGCTGCAAGCTTTTGTGCTCAGTACTAGTTGCAGCCACCTGGTTGCTGCCTCTATCATAATTCTTCAAAATCCATAATTCTGATGCTGCTCTTCCATGAAAAATAGATATATATATATCTTGAAGGAGGAAAAGAAGGAAAGGAGGATCATCATTAGAATCATTAACAACATTCAGCTTCCAGGTGTGGTTCTGTGGCGGACTAGACATCTTCAAAACGTCAGACATGGCACTGCAGTATTGGCAGCCAGTGGTGGTTTATGGCCAGTGAAGTCTTTCTGGATAAAGGAGACACTAAGAGGTTGCTTACCTACACCCCAGACAACTGCTCCTCATGAGGAGATCATGGGATAGAAGTCTTTTTGTGAATAAAGTGACTGGGTGATAAGGGTGGTACAGCATACTCACACCACAGCACTGCTTTATAAAAGACATTAAGTTTGACCAAACCCTCACTTTCATAACCACTTTTAGATACAATAACGTTAAAGTTGAACACGGGTCTTTGAAATAGCTGAAGAAAGAAAAACAACCACTTGGGGAGTCAGCTTTCCTTCTGAATTACAAAAAGTAAAGCAAAGAGGAAATAATATTATTAAAAGACTTTAAGAGCAAAGAGCTTAACAAAATTTTGATTAAGAAAATTACAAATGGATAAAGGGGACTGTATAAATTTGAAAGATTAACATTTTGGCAAAAGTGAGTTAGAGGAAATTAAATAAACAGATCAGACCTTCACAGGAGTGTTGATTGTTTGGCATTGAAGGGAAAAGACAATTGGTGGATTTTACAAAGCAAGAAAGTAAGACATGCACAAGCCAAAAGGCTTTGAAATACCCACAATGGCAAAACGGTTGGTGAAGATGATGGAATTAGCAAAATTTGCTTGCCTAGAGAAAAATCAACAACTAAGTGACTGGGAACCTCTTAGACTTTGCTGAAAAAAAGAAAAAAACCTGTAGTTTTTAGATTTGATGATTAGAAAGTGTTAAATTATGGAAAGAAGGAAATTATGATGTAACTTTAGAAAGAGGGTAAAATATTAATGCATTTGTAACTGTTGTTAAGAAGATTGGAAGCCACTTCTTTGTAATTTTTTCTCTTTCTTTTCTAAACAATTCCTTTCTTTTTCTTTATCAATTTTTTGCACTCTATTTGTTCTCTCTATTTCTCTTTTTCTGAGTCTAGTTTGTATTTGGTTTTACTATTGTAATTCAAATCTTCAATAAAATTATACACACACACACACACACACACAGTGTGTGTGTGTGTGTGTGTGTGTGTGTGTGTGTGTGTGTGTGTGTACCACATTCAACCACATTCTTGGACCTATACTAGGCTCATTCTTCCTACAGCTCAGCAATTTTTAAATGATGGTCTGTGATTCCTTGCAGTTTTTTTAGAGATCTCTTTGCTTCTAAAATGGGAAAAATCAGCCTTGGAAATAAGCACCCTTCCTCTGTTTTATAGAAAAGCTGTATTTTCAAAGCTATAATTATAAAAGTAAACAATGTAATATTGAACATAAACATGCTAAAACATTTTTAAAACTCAGAAGTAACTAGCAGCAAGATGTTAAGAGAGTTGCAAGGCATTAGAGTAGATTAGTTATGTGGAGGGTTTTCCTGAGGCAGCATTTCTCAAAGTGTGGGTCATAACCCGAAGGGCATGGTGAGACAATTGACGGAGGGTCACCTTCCTTCCAAGTCCTTTTCAGACACAGTGGCTTATCAGTTAGATCCCAAAGTATGCTAAATGCAAAGGAATATGTTGGTTCCAGAGCCCTGCATGAAGTCTGAGTGTCCTTTTCATTTTATTCTTCACTCACTATATTTGCTTTCCAAAGGAGAAGTAATAATGCCAGGAGGGCAAGTGACTTCTGCACAAACCTTTGACCATCTGACCTGATTCTCACTGTGCAGAAGGAATTTGATGGAGGGGAAGAAGGGTCAGACTGGGAGAGAGAGTTCCAACAGCAACTTTCTGTCAGAGTTTTGGAAGCCACAGCATTTTAAGAGCAGTTTAACAAAGGCAAGAAAACACCATTTTACTTCTACCTCTCACTTTGGTGAATGATAATGGCTGCCTTCAAAATGAAACTCAGATTTCAGGGTTGTAAGAAAGCAAGCTCATCTCTCCCATTAAAATAGAGATTTTAGTTTTGTTTCTTTATTTCTAGTGGAAGAGTTTAAGCTTATATCATTTTAAAGCTCGATACTGTTTAATTTGATTGGTAAATCAAATGTAATTATTAAATTAGGAGTTATATCAATTTTTTTGCCAACCCTAAATGTAATCAAGTCATTTGTTTTCCCTCCTTTTTTTCTGTGGGGCCATGATATTGGAACCTTTGAACATGCTTCCTTAAAGGAAGATTTACCAGTCACTTTGAAACTTACATTCAAACTGAATGTATGGAATTGGAAAAAACAAAACTTCTTATTTTAGCTAACTACATTGAAAGGAAAACAGCTTAGGTTTTTTTATAATGATGCTCTGGAAATGTTAGTGTTCAGTTTGGAATCCTTAATACTTGTTTATCATACACACTATGCTGTCATTATTCCATCATCATGCATATTTATTGTTTAAAAACTGACATTTGACAGATCCATACTATCCAGGCAAGGACCAAGGATGGATGAAGCATCCATCTTCAATGTTTATGAATTGACTGTGCTTTTTAAAATTTACATTTTCTGAACTTGGAATTGAAGTTGTTGGGTTTTTTTTAAAATTAGGAAAAGTACAGAAATGTGCATGGGACAAAGTCACAAAACTATATTAGGAAAAATTGCTCCAGAAAATTATATGTTAAGAAAAATGCATCATTGTGTCCATGAAAACTTGCCAGTTTTCTACCCATAGCTATGAACAATCTAGGTTTTCAGTGTTTTTATAATGTTATATTTAACAAACTGAGAAAATGAAGGAAGAAAGAGGGCCATTATAAAAGAAACTTCTCATGCTACCCAGAGTCTGTAATGACAGCCAACTAACAATAAAGATCTTTCCTGACTTGCCAGCCTCATAAGGCCTGCTAGAGATTCCCTCTTTCCCATCACAGGAATTATCTGTTACCTCTTCTTGGATGATATTCTGGATGGGCACTGAATGCTGGGCAGCAACAAGAGGGACCTAAAGCTATCTTCATGCCATGGAAATGTGAATGCTCCATTGGATATTGGGCATCTCCCTTCTTGACCACATCACAAATGACACCATTCGACAACAATTTGGTGTGGCACCAATTATAGAGAAAATGAGAGAAGGCCGGCTCCACTGGTATGGACAAATCCTGAGAACAGTGTCTTCCACTGTTGCCAAGACTGCCTATTAACAAGAAGTCAATGGACAGGTGCTCAAAACAGAGATTGCAAGACACCAGCAACAAAGATATGCAAGCTGCAAGCCTGCGCCCTGGAGGCGCAGCTGAACATGCAAAGTGGTATTCAATGATCCTAAAAGTGGACCCTGCACTTGCAGGAATATGCTAGGAAGAAGAAAAAGAAGACTCTGGATATGCTATACATAAACATGTCTAATGTTTCTGTTGTGGCTCCGTTACCTGAGCCTGTGTCATCGGCAGGAGAGGACTCCAAGAGTGAAGGAGAGGAGTTGGCAAGGCCTCCCTCTCCAGGACCCTCCTCTCTGGCAATGCCTTTGGTGTCCGCCGAAGAGCAAGAGATAGGGCCGGGGCCAAGCACGTCTACGCAGCCACAGATGGACAGTGATGAGAGTAATAAGTCTTGGCTGGATCCACGCCAGCGTCGCAGAGATAAGCGAGCGCAACAGAAGAAAGGGCGTGCCCGAGATTAGGCTGAGTCACTGGACCACACCCCACAGGATATAAAAGGGAGCGTGGTGGCCAGTCAAACCTTGTAACGAACAAAGCTGAAAGCTTCCACGCCATTCTGCATTGCCGGACTTTTGCTTTAAGACTTTGCTGGAAGTATCTCTGGACTTGATTTAATTCCGTAATTATTGAACTGCTTTCCTTTGATGTATTAGAAATGGGGAGAAGTTATCTCTCCTCTTTGTAAATAATAAACTTTTGGCAGGCAGCCACTAGGTTGTTGCCAAGTTCCATTATCATAAGGAAAAGGATTTTGCTGGCTGGTTTGGTCTTTAACTCCTGAACGTCTGTTGGTGTGTGTGCGTGGGGTTGGGGACAGAACAGTTTCATTCAGGTCAGAGCAAAGCAGATGTATCTATAATACTGCACAAATAGTCACTGCAAAGTAATTGGGTCTCTATAGTTAACAAGAAGCTATCAAGTAGCACTGTGGGTCTATCACTGATACCCAGCAACTATTTTTCCTTGGCTCTAAGATAAAGGGTACTTCTTTCTTCCATCTTGCACTGACATGGATTATTTATGAAGGCTGACACCTTACATACTTTCCCTTATTTTGACATTATCTACTTTTTAAATCTATCAGGCACTGGGTGCATCCTTATTTTTCACGAACTCAGTCCCTGCTCATTATAGCAGACACAGGGATGTCATCCTCTCTCTCCCAACCCTTCCCATCACAATTCTGATTACATAAAAAAGTGGATGTAATTTAGAGCATTGAGCTCCAAAACTTTGTGTCTCAAATTCTCAAATTAAAAATAATAACACTTGACTGTAATGATTATTTTTGCTCTGTTGCTCTGATTTGAGAGCTTGTGCCTTTCTATACTGATATTACAAAGTATGCTTTCTATACTTATATTACAAAGTATGCTGTGTTATTCCTATGAGTCTCAGTTCAGTGACAGATTTCATGCCCTCACGTAAGAAATAGAGATTTGCTTTACATTGTTATTTTTTCTAAGCAATCTAAATCCATGAGTATTGTGGCAGAATGCACGACTTGCTGAGGGGTTAAAATGGCAGATAAGGAATGTAAAGTTGCTTCAAGTGGCAAGGTTGAGCTTTGCTTGTTTATCACAATTATATCCCGCCACAATCAGAGTGATTCTTGGGGGTTACCATGATATAAAACAAGTTAATACTGTTGAGAATTGTTTTCTGTGAATAAACGAGAATGCCTTATCAGGGTTGCCCGTACAGCAGTGTTCTAGAAATCAAACACAATGGTAAAATGTGCTATGTCTGAGGAAGATCCTATATTTTTTGTTATGTTATATTTGTTGATGCTTGAAAAATGTGATTTCTTCACAATAGATGAGCAAAGAGAAGTCAGGGAGTTTAGGAATGCCTGTGTTGACTTAGAGCCTTGAAACACTGATTGAGTAAAATCAATCTGTATGAAAGCAAATACATGAATACATATGTGAACTTTTTAAATTTTAAATTCTCAAAACATTTTGTCTATTTGGCATTGCCACAGAACACCTGGAGATTTCTACTCAAGCAATATTTTTGAATTTTAAACAGGGAACATAGATTGGATTTCAGAAGAATTAGTGAAATCTCTTTAGGCTTGCATATGCTTATATTCCTTATATATATATAAGCAATATCATATAAGTACACATGCATAAGTACATTATTTCTCAACCTTTCTTCCAAATTTGCTTTTTGTGCTAAATGTCAGATGTTGCTCTTTTCTAATTGTAAACTCTTGGTTTATTTGGTTAAAAAAAAAAGTCTCTGAAATGAATCCAAGGAGGCATGAATTCCTATTGCACAGAAGAAGCTTCAGCAATTTCCCAGGTGCCTCCCTGAAAGATCACAAAAGGAACTAAGGAAGTCCTCTGGCATGATGTTATGGATAACTAGAGACAAAGCAATATATAACCAGCTTTGGGCTGAGGACTGCTCTTGGCTTTTGAATGTGTGTCAGCAATGGTCTTTTTGATGGTGGTTTCATTGTTTTATATTTTTATTGCTATTTTTATAAGCTGTCAAGGGTTATTGCTCATAGTGTGAGCAGCCATGTAAATCCTTTAAATAAATAAGGGGAATGGACTACAGGAAAAGGATTGGTACACAACAGAGAATTAGTTAGGGGGTGGGTGGGGGAATCTTAAGATTAAAGATTAAAGTCGATATGCTTTCCTCTTTTGTCACATTAAAACTCACAATGTGGCAGCACCTTTAGGAAATGTTTTGAGGCTGCATAAGAATTCTGAAATTTGGAGTTCTCGGTCATTGAGAATTGCTATGGTTGGTAATTTTAAGTTGAATAGACTACAACTTTCAGAATCCCCCAGCCATTATTTGGCTGAGGAATTCTGGGAATTGAAGTCCATCTATCTTAAAGTCAGCAAGTTTGAAAATCACTGAAAATATGTGGGATTGGCGATGTTTGTGCCTTCCACTCATGTAAGGCACCTTGATCAAAGACATAACTTCTTTAAATTCATGTATTTGTTGCCCCATTTCAGAAGTGTTGGGAGGAACATATATGTATACATTTATACCTTACACTTCTTTATATGCATATTTGATACATACAGTTTTTGTCATTTAAGATGAAAGTCAAAATACTGTTGCATCTTTTTTTTAAAAAAATAAGTAAAATAGCAGGATTATGGGGACTTCAAACATCCCCATCCCCATCTTTTTAATTTTTTTACCCTACGCTCACATCTGGCAACTCTGAGGAAATGTTCTTTATTTTGTTTTCTTCTGTTCAGAAGAGAAGATGTGCAAAAGTCTTTGATGAGCAGGTACAAAAAATATGCTTATGACCTCTCCATTGTCGGGAAGCTTTTGAGACTGAAGAAATGAATTATTTCCTTCTGCAACAATGGACATTTACCCAGGATGAATAATTTATACTAGCATATTGTGCCTGAATTATTTTTCTCTCTCAAGAGAACGTGATTTTTGTATACACATAAACATGACAAAGAAGAAAAATGCACATTGTTAAATTTGCTTACAGATAGGAAATAAACAGAAGTTTCCAAAGAGTCAGGATGCTGTAAAAGAAGAGGTATTAATGGTGTAAAGTAATTGTTGGTTGATAAGTTGTTTGAAGAACTATGGGTTGAAAAGCTTTCAATATCTTCAGATACTTTTTTCTCTACAATTTGACCTTACGTTAGTTGCTGTTTCTTACCTACCCGGTATAAGATAATATTTAAATGGTCATGATAAGGATGAATTGGATAATTAATTTTATTTTAATTCTGTTTTGATTCATCTGCAGATAATTCTTCACAATCCTCTGTCAGGGAGCTTAAAGCAGAACAGACGAGGGGTGTATTGGCTGGAGCAAACACCACATTAACCTCTGTATGTTGCGTTCTCTTGAATAGGTGGCTGTGGGCAGGGGGTTTGATCTGAATTCAAAGAAATGTATTATAATTATAAATGCACTTTTTTTTTTCTTCTGGGTTTGGTTTTCAAACTAGAAGGGAAAACTAGAGAAAAATGCACAGGAGAACCCCTATCCTAACTTCCAGGTGATTTAAGAGGTTTTGTGAAAAATAATTGCCATCTCTCTCCCCATTTACAATAGAAATGAAGGTACACACCTGTATACAAAAGTAAAATTCCTGTAAGTCCTTGTGGAGGAAGGATTTATGGAAAGAGTTATACTCATTTATCTGATTGTGCCAGCTCTTAAAATTGCAGCTATCATTTTAGAAGTAAGAGTGCTCTCAATTTATCTCTCTGTCTTCTCATTTGGACTAGCCTTTGTCACAAAAAGTAACCCTTTCCTCAAAACTGAGGAAATCAACTGACTTCAATGGGACTCTTCCCCCCATTTTTTCTTTTAAAATCTTCTCATACTTGGCAATGAAAGTCAAAGATGCAATGCTGTAATTTAGCAAGACAAGTTTATAAATCCTTTTACAGAATGTTTGACCCTTAAAGACAGTGCTATTGAGCTCCTGGGCTAAAACACATTCCTCTATAATGACAGGCCACATAGTAAGAGAAAACTGCATGGTACACACTGTAAAATGTAAGTAAGTAAATAAATAAATAAAAAGTTGTACTGTACTCACTATGGAAGTTAATATCTTGTAACTTGACTTCTAATATCTCTGCTGAAGTGCAGGCCACTTCATTTCCATCTTTGCTGGTGAGATTGTGTTCCTATTCCATCACCAGATGTTAGTTCAAAGTGATAAGTCCCAATCTTTGGCAGACAGGAAAACATTGCTTCTTTTAGTATGGGATTACTGTGGTAATCTGATTTTTTTTCTTGCTTTATTATATTCATTGATAAGATAGGAAAGGTTTAAAAAAATATGGTATTATATCTTAGGAAACAAGAAACAGTCTTTGTGCTACACTTCTCTAAGCACAGCTGTTGTGCTGTGCTCTGTTTACTTTCTACACATTATAGATCTAATAACCAGAAACTATATGATTAGAAACTTGTGAATATACCCAAAGGATATGTTAGATTTCTGTTTTTTAAAACAACTCATGTAGTATATATGGTGATTATGAGAAACATGGGTTACTATTGATTTATTAAATTTACATACCTCCCAGGGATGGGTTCTACTTACCTTTACTACCGGTTTGCAATGGGGCCACACACGCTTCTGCACATGCGCAGAAGCTTCCTGATGACGTCGGGATCGGTGGGCGAAGCCTCCCATTAGTTTTACTACCGGTTCTATAGAACCGGTCTGAACCAGGGGCAACCCACCACTGATACCTCCACATCTCACAAATGTACCTCTGGGTGGCATACAATGAAATAGTTAAAACAAATAAAAACAACAATTAAATACAATGAAACACAAGCATAAATAAGACTGTGAGAGAATCCTATACTTGGTATAACCATGTCATGGGCATTCCATTTTCCTGGGATCCCCAAGCTTTCTGGAAAATCATATTTTCAAGTATTTCCTAAATGCCAATAGAGTCAGGGCTAATCTCACCTCATAGGCGATAATGTTCCAAAGAGTTTAAGGAACAACAATTAAAATATGCACAATAAAATATATGAAATAAATCAACTAATTAAAATTATCTCATTAGCAATTTCACAATTAACATCCAAGGGCTTTCAGGGATAGTCTTAACTAGCTCCTGGAAGGATATTGTTGCTGGAATTTGAGCAATCTCAGAGGAATATTGCTTCAGGGCCTTGGCCCACTCACTTCCTAGAAACATGACAATGCCCACAACTTCTGACAGGAGAAGTGCCTTGGATCAAATTCATTTGGAAATGTTGATCCTGAAAGAACCCAGGTCTTTATAGTTTACTATATAACTATAGTACTTGGAGTTACATCTGGAAACCTATTGACAAGCAGTGCAGGACTACAAATTCTGTCTGTCTGTCTGTCTGTCTGTCTGTCTGTCTGTCTGCCTGGTGTATCATAATGTAATGTATAATGGTAGATTACATCATACAAACAGGTGGTGATGACAACATGAGTCACTATAACAAGGTATTCATGCTCAGGGTAAGGCCATAAACAGTGCATCAACAGCTGGGCATAGCCTCTGTGACTTTCCAGCAGTGATCCAGGAGGACCTCAAGTCTGTCGGGGTCAGCATTACTTCACTGAGAGCAGTGTTAGAGCTGATGGAGCTGTCAAAGCAAAAATCTGTGTGTTTGAATCTCATTAGCAACTTTAGCTTGTTTTATTCCATCCAGACTAAACAGCCTCCAGGATCAAGACAAAATCTCCACAGAATCTCCAACTGAGCTGAGAATTGAACATAACATGATTGGCAGGGGTGTGTGTGAGTGTGTGTGTGTGTAAGACAGGAAAGAGGTGACTTTATATTCTTTTTGAGTTATGTAGGAGACAGCTTTTATTTTTGGTCTGTAGTATTTATTTAATATTTTCCATATTTAATATCTTCCATGTTTATTTAATTTAGTTGTAAAATTAAATACCAGCTGATTAATTTACTTTATATGTCCTGTGATCAGGACCTTTTGAAACATCTATGAGCAGAACATCCAAAGCTGTTGTTGTTATGTCTAAAAAGACAATAGTGTGCCAAAAAAACTAATGGAAAATAGCATTAAAGATTATTTGAAGGTACAATTGGCACAAGAGGGGAAAATGGGTTGAATAATGGTAATCTTACAGCCTCTTGGCACAGTAGAAAAACCTACATCTGGGAACATAAACGTTAAAAAAACCCCAAAAAACCAACAACCCTACCTATGAAATATTTTTAAAATTAGATTGCAATTAATTTTCACAAATGAATACTTATTTCAATTATAGGCCTTTGGGATAATCCACAGTCATATTATGATTGGAAAGTACTATGTGCTTGAGTTGAGTGATGGATCGAATACTATATATTCCAAAAAGGGTGATGTATAAACTAAAGTAACAATGAATAATCTTTTTTTTCTTTTCTTTCCAAAGCTGACATTCAAGGCAGCCAAATATAGTTCTCACATCTGCCAATGGTGTTTGGTGCCCTCTTGTTTTCCTTCTCTGACTCAATGTTATAGCTTCTTTTTTGCCTCTAGTGTGTTCGGCTTCATTCAGCCATAGTACATTTCATCTTTTCAGCTGTAATAAACTACCTGATTTTGCTTAGGCATATTCTATAATATTAATATATAAAGGCATCATTGCCATGCAATTCACAAATAAAAATTAATTCTAATATTTATTATTTGGTAATAGCCACTGATGCATTGATATGGTTATAAAACACCAGGCCGGGAGGAGGAGAAGAGAAAAATGGGGAGGGGAAGTTTTTGCCAGACTAATAGGAAAAAGAAATTAGAGAAATGATTTTAATTTCTTGCACGTTGGATGATTTGTAAAAAATCAAAACGATATTGAATTGCACGATTGAAAAGAGATAAGAGAAGATCCAGTTGGGTTTTATAGGTTGACATATTTTCTCCCAAAGAGATCATCACTTTTTTTTAATGCTTTTAAAATGTCTTCTCCATGATCTTGTTTTCTTTGATTTTGAATGCACGTATAAAATATGTCATTACAATTTCCACATCTGAGCAAAAGGCAAGAGTTACATGGAGACCCTGACTCCCAGCACTTAGTAGATGCATTATTCATGTAGAAAAGCTTTGATGTCAAAATATTACTTTGAGGCGTGCATCAAATGGGTTGGTCAAGCAAATGTATAACATATACTCAAATTCAGCCTTTAAAATAGAAGTGCTTCTCTCTGAAGCTTGGATGAACTAAACTGACATGTTCATGTAACAAATGGGAATTTACTAGAATTTTTCTACATTGGAAAAATGAAATACTTATTAATAATGCAGCATTTAAAAGTTTATCTGAAAAACGTAATTTAAAATTTTTCCCCACACCCAAAATGGTTGGATTGTTGTGTTTAGGATTTTTGAAAAATGTTTTATTTATTAAGACTCTTTTAATCCCATCTTTATTATTTTTATAAATAACTTCAAGGCAGTGAACATAATGTCAAGGTGTGGATGGAATTCACAGTCTCCAGGTTTCTAACACTTTAGACCAATGCCAAAAGAGGCATTTTACTTGGATTGTTTTGAAAAATAAAATGTCTAATTGTCATTTTAAATATATATATTTCTTCTTTATTTTATGTATTGTTTCTTAGGGAAACCCAACAGAAATTGACCCTGTTTTCTTTTGGAAGGGAAATTTAAATGTTTATTCATGCTGCCATTTTACTTTGATTCAGGGTGATTGGTTTATTTTAACAATATGGAGTTGATGGAGTTATGGCATTTTGATTAGGTTTTTGTTTTCATTATAATTTAGTGTTGGATGCTTTGGGTTTCTGCTAGGTACCCCAGCAAAGTCTTTATTATTAGCTTTTATAAGCAGTTCTGCCCTTATATTCTCATTTACAGTCTGTGATCTGTAATTTTCTTTAGTTGAGCTTGATCCCATCTCAGCTTGTGGTAATGGTAGTGTAAACAGTTGCTTCCCATCTTTTATTTTTTAAGTAGTTGCCAACTCATTTGGCATCCAAAAATGGCTGAACTAATTCTTGAATATTTCCATAGAAAATGCATATATTATCTAAGATACTTAATTACAACTAATCTATCAAATGCTATTCATTGGAAGGATTTAAGCTCTTAGTTGGCTTGTAAATTAAGCTTTTCTGCAGGATAACCTTTTCTTTTTTCCTTCTGCAGTTTTATTGAATGCTTTGTATCCTTATATTCTTTATTCTAAGGCCCTGTGCAGAATTACAACAGAAGTGAAATTGTTATAGTTTTTGATAGAACTATCCATTCTATAGTTAGTTGTTTTTGCACATTAATGCACTATTATTTACGCACACCAATGCAAGTCATGAAAATGGAAAAAAGAGGACTGAGAGGGGGGAAAATCAGAAAGGAAACATCTAGTGCTTAGGAACTGGCAATAATAACTTGGATGCCAAAGAAATCCAAAGATGGCATAGTGACAAGGCAAATATGGAAAGTCTAAGATCTTCTCTAAGCAGCAGTGCAGTTAAAACTGACATAGGGCCAAGATAAAATATGAATGAGTTTGTAACAACTCTTATCAGCTGAGGCACTGCGAAGAAAAAAACAATAGCAAATTTCTTGACACATGTCAAACAAATTATGGAAAGAAGGTCAAGAAGAAAGAACATTATATTCCTGGAAGATGAAATCCTCAAGTCTGGCCCTTAGGGAAGAGAAAAGTGCTTTATTAAGTAGGTCCAGGCAATGTAATGAGACTGGATCAAAGCCTTTGGGAAGTTCAATTGCTGATATAGCTAGAAATGAAGGAAAATTTCAGAGCTTATTGAAAACACAGAATATAAAACCCCCACACACCAAAATAAACAAACATTATAAAATCCATGTAATTGTTATCTGTAAGATGCTATATATGTCATCTTTATTTGCACTTTTTATACTATATGAAAGAACGTCTTACCTTCTGGTCAATTTTTGTTTAGTAGGAATACCAACAAACAAGGTTGAAAAAAGCAGTTGTGTCACAAAGCTTAGGTTTTTTGTTATTGTTAGTTGCGAAGTCGTGTCTGACCCATCACAATCCCATGGACAATGTTCCCCCAGGCCTTCCTGTCCTCTACCATCCTCTGGAGTCCATTTAAGCTCATGCCTACTGCTTTAGTGACTCCATCCAGCCACCTTGTTCTCTGTTGTCCCCTTCTTCTTTTGCCCTCAATCTTTCCCAGCATTAGGCTCTTCTCCAGTGAGTCCTTCCTTCTCATTAGGTGGCCAAAATATTTGAGTTTCATCTTCAAGATCTGGCCTTCTAAAGAGCAGTCAGGGTTGATCTTCTCTAGGACTGGCTGATTTGATCGCCTTGCAGTCCAAGGGACTTGCAGGAGTCTTCTCTAGTACCATAGTTCAAAGGCCTCAATTCTTTGGTGCTCAGCCTTTCTTATGGTCCAACTTTCACAGCCATACATTGCAACTGGGAAAACCATAGCCTTGACTATACGCACTTTTGTTGGCAGGGTGATGTCTCTGCTTTTTAGAATGCTGTCTAGATTTGCCATAGTTTTCCTCCACAGGAGCAAGCGTCTTTTAATTTCGTGGCGGCAGTCCCCATCTGCGGTGATTTTGGAGCTCAGGAAAATAAAATCTGTCACTACCTCCATTTCTTCCCCATCTATTTGTCAGGAAGCTTAGGTTCTATATGTGCAAAAGAGAAAGGAAGTCATAATCTGGCCATTTTATTTAATATTCAGGGGATATTACTGAGTGTACAATATTGTAATACAGGGGTATATTACACACATTAATTATTTTGTTGAATATTGTCTTCAGATCAAAATAAAACCATAACTACAAAATCTGACTTCATGGTGTATGTCAGTCAAGGATCTTTCAGTACCATTTATGAAGAAATTTTGTGGGGAAGGAGCTGTCATTCCATTCTGGACTAAGGCTGTTGGGACTGATTGTTTCTGACTGACAAGATCTACTCTGTTTGACAGTCTTATTTATAAATTGTCTCCACAAGGACTGTCAAGCGAGGAAATTTTTTACTCTGACTCCATTTCAATCCAGTTATTTTATAAATGATGTAATGGCTAGAATAACAAGAGATGATATGTTCTGTAATGGATGAGTCAAATGGTTAAGATAGTATAAAGTGAAATGTGTAATATTCTGATAGCCACAAACAAGTAATATTGCATACAAATACTTTATCATTTGCATTTTTAAAAAAGTTAAACTTAATAACATGTTGTGTTGGTTTTCTTTCTAAGTAATCCTTCCCTTCTCACTTCCATGATCAAATATACATAGATTTGGTCTGCTAATAAAATTAGTTAGGAATTTTGAATGTGTGGAGCAATTTTAATAATTGCTTCAGACATAATCAAGTTGAAATCAGAAAGGGCTTAGACAATTTGTTCATCTTTAGATTTTTACGTAGGCAATCAGATCTTGCCCAGTGTGAAAATCTTTGATTAAAAACTTCACTGTGTTCATCTCAGGTGTCTAAAGGTTATGGTAAAAAAATGTAGTGGACATAGCTCTATACTGGCATATGTAGCACAGATTAAAAAAAACAAGAGGAACTTTGATTGCACTGTTGTGATTACCATCTGGACATCCCAGGCACTCTGCACAGCATTGAGAACAGCTTCTACAGAGTCATGCAAACCTAGATCATTTCAAAATATGATTCCTAGGCTTGGGAACTCCACAAGGACCCCTGAGAAACAAATTTAATGTTAAATCCCTAGAATTGCACACATATAATCTTCAGATTAAATCCTTTGTAATGCCATAATACAGACTGCTTAAAATATACTTATGGGAAGAGAAATGTCTTAAAACTGAATTGCAACAGCTGAGAAAAAGAGGAAAATTCAAGGGGTAACAATAGAAAGAAATTTCAGGAATGTAATAATTTTTGAGAGCGTATAATAGGAAGTGACAGGCTTTTTATTAAAAAAAAAATTCCACATACCATTTGAATGTTAACATGTATACTGTTAACAGTAACAAAGTTGGAAGGGACCTTGGAGGTCATCTAGTCCACCCCCTGCTCACGCAGGAGATCTGTTCTAGGGATTCGAACCACCGAACTGATGACCTTTCTGATTAAAAAGCTCAGTGTCTTAGCCACTGAGCCACCTAGTCAGGTTGTTGTTCCAGACACTGAAAGGAAAGTTCTAAACAAATGTTGTCTCTTCTGTTTCAATCTCTATATTGCTTGCTTGTCATTCACATTAAGTTTCTAAAAAATAGATTCTTCTAATGGGGCTGATTAATATTTCAGCCCTTGCTATCAAAGTGTTTTATTAATTAAAAGGTGTTTGTCCTATCTTTAGGTTGTACACATTCAAATTAATTTAAGGCCTTCATTTCCTAACTTATTTTCAAGAAATCATCTTTAATATGAACCACTCAGTCAAGAATGTCAAGATAATGCCTAAAAGCAATTTGTTGCACTAGCTGGTTCCTCAGATTATGTAAACAATTTATTTCAAATTCCATTCAGTATTCTCTCTCCTCCAGTATTAGCAAAGAATATAATAAACACAATTCACTTTGATAAATTGATGAAGTAACTTATTCTCGTAAAGGCCAAAGAGGAATGTCTATGGAAATTCTCAGTCATCCAAGTCATGGTTGTCCCAAAGGTGCTTTTCCAAAAAGCAACTGACTTTGTTTTTCTTTTTCACTTCTCATCCAAGAAACTTCTTCAGTTCAGAACTGAAAAAGCTTCTTGGATGAGAAGCAAAATAACTTCAAGGAAAAACAAAGTCCAGTTGCCTTTTGAAAAAGCACCGTTGGGACAGCCAAAGAAGAATCTCATTGTACTACTTTGGATTGTGAACTAAGCAGATAATGATCAAAAATGATTGTCAGATTCTTGTAGGAGAAGGGGGTCCTTCAAATATACTAAACCATTTATGGATTTCATTGTATGGAGTTTTGCCTTCAGAAATACAGTGGCAAAACCTTCCTCAGTTCAATATATTCCAAATGTGTAGGGGTAGCAATTTGCAGATTTCTCTCCAAAGCAATACATTCAATGATTAGGGATGAATTTCATTGTCATCTGGGAATTTTTGAAATTCTAATCTTAAATTATATGAGGGCATCGGGCTTGAAAAAACAATTTTGCAGTGATTCAGACATAGCCTACATGAGAGAAGCCAGAAGAACAGATGAAAGAGTCTAAAACAATCTCAAAGTTCATAGGAGAATGTCCTAGCCTGGGGAGAATAATGAAAACAATAACAAAAATGATATCCATTTCTTGACTGCCATTTGTCAATTGGTTTAGTAAAAATAACAGAGGATGTGTACCCCTCAGCTATTATTAGCTTCAGCTCTCTTGCTGAAAAAGGTACCTCATTGCTGTATGAAATATTTTTTTATAAGTTACCTGTTTATAACAGTAACAAACATTCTGTGAGCATGATACCTTTCTTAGGAGATACTGCTACTCATTGCATTCTAACCTTTCTACAAGAATACCATAGTTAGTCTAATCCTATTTGCTTTACAAATAGGAAAAAGCCAGAGTAGTGTCCAACATAGATGGTTGGCTCAGAGCTGTGAGTCCATCAGGAGGGCCATGGGTTAGAAAAGGCATTGCAGAAAGATGATGTTTCATGGGTTACTGCAGAAAACCTTTACATGGTGCATGGAATAGAGAGCATTATTTACAATGTTTTCTTCCAGGCTTGGCAGGAGAGGCAGTAGAAAAGAATGGATTTAGCTCTACAATTCTGTTTGCTGTAAGTGATGTTACATCAAGAAAAATTCTCTGTGTAACCTCTACTCTACCTCACCATCCCAATGATTCCCTTGAAGTGATGTCCCGGTGCCTAGAAGCTGTGCGGGTCTGGATGGGGAGAAACAGGCTCCGACTCAACCCTTCCAAGGCCGAGTGGCTGTGGCTTCCGGCATCCCGATATAGCCAGCTGGTGCCATCGCTGGCTATTGGGGGTGAGTTACTGGCCCCCACGGAGAGGGCTCGCAACCTGGATGCACGGCTGTCTTTAGAAGAGCATATGATGGCTGTGGCCAGGGGGGCTTTTTATCAGGTCCACCTGATTCGCCAGTTGCATCCCCTTCTGGATCAGGACTCCTTACGCACAGTCACTCAGGCACTCGTCACCTCCCACCTGGACTACTATAATGCTCTCTACATGGGATTCCCCTTGAGGGGCACCCGGAGGCTCCAACTGGTACAGAATGCGGCTGCGTGGCGGATTATGGGAGTGATGGAACGCTCCTATGTGACACCCCTCCTGCGTGAGCTGCACTGGCTCCCAGTGGTCTTCCGGGTGCACTTCAAGGTGTTGGTTACCACCTTTAAAGCGCTCCATGGCTTAGGGCCTGGGTACTTATGGGACCACCTTCTGCCACCGATAGCCTCCCACCGGCCAGTACGTTCCCACAGAGAGGGACTTCTCAGGGTGCCGTCGACCAGACAATGTCAGCTGGCGACCCCCAGGGGGAGGGCCTTCTGTGTGGCAGCACCTGTCCTCTGGAACGACCTGCCCCCGGAGATATGTAGGATCCCAGATCTCCGTGCTTTTTGCTGTGCCCTTAAAACTCTTTTATTTCATCAAGCCGGGCTGGCCTAACCCCCTCCCCACTTTAGATATTTTTAATTGTTAATTGATTTTAGTTGGGGTGTTTTAAATTTATTGGGCCAAAATTTGTTTAATTCTTTTTAAAAAAAAATTTTTTAAATTTTTGTATGTGATGTTTTTATTCTTGGCTGTTCACCGCTCTGAGTCCAGTGGGAGAAGGGCGGTATAAAAATCTAATAAAATAAATAATAAAAAATACTTGTGCCAGTTCTAATCAAAGTTTTCTTGAAACTCCTGGTAAATGTCTGCCCAAAATAATGTTCATTAAGGCAAGAGTGTTGCTACCGTTCAACATACACCCAAGTTCTGGATCTTATTCCTTCCTCCATGTTGCTAACAAACTCCAAGAACTTCATGATCATGGCAGGGTTAGGAACAGTGGTGGGTTGCTCCTGGTTTACCTCCCGATTCAGGAGAACCGGTAGTGGCAGCGGCGGGAAGCTCTGCCCACCCGCCCAGACATCATCAAAAACACTCTGCACGGGCTTCCTGCCTGGCTTCTGGCACCGCCAGACGGTCCTCCGTGACCGCCGCCCCATTGCCTGTAAAGAGCCACCTTTACACCTGAAAGGCGGCTCGAAAAACTCCATTTCCTGACGGAAATGTGAGTCAGAGCAGGCGAGGGCAGGTAGAGCCCTCTGCGAAGTCCCCAGAGGCTTTTTTTTGACTCTTGGGGACGAGCAGGTTGAGGCTTCCTATTCCCGCTCGCCGTCGCTCCGGGCATCGGGAGAACTCTGCCTTTTTGCAGAGCTAGGCGCTGGAACCGGATTAATCAACGAACTTAACAGATGGATTTATTAAAAAAGATGAGACTTGGACTTGGGACCCTAAATTGCAAGTATCCTTAATGAATTTATAAGCATTTCAGAGTGAAAGAGAAAAAAACTTTAAAATGGCGACCGCTGAGGCTTGGGAAGTAGAAGAAAGCTGAAAGTGAGAGTCCTTCCGTAATAGATACAAAGTAGCGGAATATATAGTGCTGGCTACAATTTGGAAGAAAATTAGTTATTTTAAGTTCCTTTCTTCTTGGAGATTTGTACTTAATCTTGTTTGGGGGGAAAAAAAGAGTTTGCTGGCAAGATGGCGTTAAAACTTATAAAGCCTGATAGACAAGCGGGGGGGTGTGCTCCCCCACTCACAACTGTTTGAACAAGCTTTGAGCCTACAGACGTTGCAGAATGGTTTTAACTTAAAAGAATTTCTTCAGGAGGAAATGGCAAAATATCATGAGACTGTGAACCAGAAATTTGAAAAATTAAGGCAGGAAATTAAAGAAATGATACAACTAAAGTATGATAACTTGCAATGAAAGATTGTAACAGTGACTAATGGTTTTTCAGAAGTTGTTATAAAGTTGGATACAAATATTAAATTACTAGAGTCTAAAATGGAGGAAATTGATGATAAGATTTATAATCTGGACAACAAAATACTAAGAATTGAAAAGGATTTGATAAATATTCAAGACAATAGTTTAGAAGTAAAGTCTAAAGAGGAAGCTGGTCACGAGACTTATAATGCAGAAAATATAAAGCAAGGGATTGAAAGAGAAGTTGTAATGATGCAATACAGGCCGACAGAATTTGCGATCAGAATCAGAGGTTTACAGGAAAATAACAGTGATGACCTAAGAAAAATATCTGCTCAAGTTCTGGCTGGGATCTTAAAGGTTCATCCTGAGGAGGTATCCTGTAAAATTGATAAGGCCTATAGAGTAAATTCTTGGATTGCAAAGCAAAGGCAACTGCCTAGAGATGTGGTGATTTATTTTACAGATAAAGAAATAAGAAATGATATTGTGCAAAAATCCTTTAATTCTACTTTACAACTGTATGGGAGAAAAATTTGGATATATAAAGAATTGCCGCCTAAGATGTTAAGAGATAGAAAGAAATTTGGACTTTTGGTGACTGAGCTAAGAAAACAAAATATTTTATTCAGGTGGGATGTCCCAGTGGGTATAATATTGAGATATCAAGGAGTAAGATATCAGTTAAATACTGTTGAAAAAGCGGAAGAATTTTACTACAAGGTCCTTAAAAAGCAAAATCAACAAGAGATAGAAATTCAAGAAAAGCAGAAGGAGATGGCAGTAATGAAGAAACAACAAGTCACAGAGGTCTCTACAGATGAGCCGCTTTTGGATTCTCTCTCAGAGGTCTCAGCTGGACTATTTAATATAAGAGAGGCGGTTCCGGATTCTAATGTAATGATTTATCAAGCCACAAACCAGCATGGAAGTCAATCAGTTGATATACAATTTATAGAACCAGAAAGATTTAAGCCACAAAAGCAAAACCAACAAGATCAAGTTATAGATCAGCATGAAAACCGAATAGTCGATACACAATCTACAGAAAGGAATTCAGGATGGAGATCCAACCCACAAAAAGTCAAGAAAAGAAGAAGTAGGTCTCACAAAAACAAAAACTTTTAAACTAAACAACAGTGTAATGCCAGTTATTTATGAGAGGACTGAATATATGAAAAGATAATGGGCAAAGTATTGGTTTATTTTATCCTGAGGAGAGTGACAGATCTCTGCAGTGCTGAACTTTTGGGATGTGAAAAGGGCCTTAAATCGAATGGATTGGAAATATCTTTTTCATTTTTTGGATTTCTTGATAAATATATTACGTTTATGCTGAGTTACATGGCAAGAGATTTACTGGATTGGGGCACGCAGAAGATCTGGCTGTTACCCTATTATGGTGGTTGGAATTAATAATCTGGATAAAAGACACCTTTATAGATATTATATGGAATATAAATATAAAGTCACTCGGGTGGTTGTTGTGTTCTTTTTTGCAATATGAAGATATTTGTTATGGATGGGGGCAGATGGTAATTGAAGATTGAAGATACTGAAAATACTGTTGGAATTAGGATGCGATGTTACCCTAACATGGGCGATGGAGTTTATCATCCAGCTGAAAGACATTACAGAAGATATTATATGGATTACAAGCTTAAAGTTTTTTTTTAGGATTTTATTTACATAAGGGAATATTTTTCTAGTTGAGTGGGCAGAAGAATAAAGATATTAATATGGTAGTTTTGTAGGAAAGTGGGTGGAGATAGGTTAGGTTATTGATTGTTTAGTTTAAAGAAAAGGGATATTATGTCTAGATGTGAATATATGTAAAAGATTTGAGCTAAGAGATATAATGATGGGGGGAAGGAAATGGGTAGCTGAACTGAATAAATGTTAAATTAGGATTTACTATATAGTTTTATAGTGGAAGGTTGTTTTGAAATGTTATATTAATATATACAAAAGATTTGACTTAAGAGATATACGTATGGGGGGTAGTAAAAGGGTAGATTATGAGCGGAAATCGCTAAATTGGGAGATATAATAATATTATTATGTTAAATTAGGAGTTATTAGATAATGTTATAATAGAATGTCACTTTGAAATGTATAGCATAGTATAGTATAAGGGGGATATGATAATTTTATTAGAAAGAAAGGGTCAGCATATGGAGATGGAGTAAGTGGATGGTAAAGTATGATATAATCTGTTATGAATTTGGGTTTTATTATGAAGAAGTCACAGGGGACGGGGAGGGTGAGAGGGGGTTAGGGAGGAGGGGGGGAAAAAGGGGGGGAAAAATCTGTATTTGAAAAACTTTTTCAATAAAAAAAAACAAACACTCTGCGCCACCACAGAAATGCACACACCCCCACACACACTACCAAGAGCGAACCAGTAGTGCCAGGATTTGAAACCCATACTGGTTAGGAACCTAGACACCATACACTTAGATTAACATTAAGCAGTAAACCACTCTGGTTTTCTTTAAAATAAATGAATGTGAGAATCAATAGGCAGATCTGAAAGCACCATGTGAATTTTCTTACAATCCTTAGTGAAAGAAGTTTTAAGTACAAGTTTAAGGGTTTAAAAAAAATATTGGAACAAACAACAAAAGATGATTACAACTTTGATTTTGGAATGTACAAACAGACTAAGGGTACAGATGGATTTGAAATAAAAATTTGAAATTAATTATAAGAATCCTCCTTATCGGAAAATGATTTGTTTTGAATTCCATTAAGAAAACATGATAGGATGGGACTTTGAAGATTGGACACTAGAGAGAATTAAAAGGGACTAATGATTACAATTAAAAGTTTGTTTATTTGATCAAGGTTAAAGCAGATATGTTGTTATCTCTGGTAAACCTTAATGGAATTTTACTGAAACTGATCAGGACTGAAACAAGGAGCCTTTAAGGATTTGTTTATAGAAAAAAAGATGGGATATAGAAAGAAGAGACACTTTATTATATTTTAAAGAAGGTGATTAATTACTAAAATTGTTTATACCTCTTGTAGTGAGTACACAGCCTTAAAATATTTTCCTGATAATTTCATTCAAGAAAGAGTCTATTTTTAAGTGTCACCATTTTGCTGCTGTGAATAAGGCAGCATTCCTCATTCTTTCAGCCATGGTATCTCATGTAAAGGCAAGTCCATTTATCTTGCAATATTATTTCCTGTTGATGATTTGAACAAAATATGGTCATATGTAACATCCTTTCTCAATGGATGTTAATTCTTGAACTTCTGCTTAGATTGATACTTTTTTTGTATTTCAATCAATAAACCCATGTTAACATTTCTACAGTTATGTTATAAGTATAAAAATAACCCTTACATATGATGTTGCTTTGCACCAATTAATTTTGCTAGTTTTGTTCTCTCTCACTATCAAGAAAACCTTTCATTTCACCATTCTTCTATATGTGTTTTGCCCTCAATTGAGCAAATACCCAAAATACAGCAAAATCTGAATAATACTATGGAGAATTTATACAGCTATGGAAATAATGGACCCCTAATTATGAAGTTACTTGTGGCACAGACAATAAGTCACACATTTATGGAATTATACAGTAACAAGAGTTCTACCACCAAAATTAATGCTGTCAGATTGTTCATGAGTTAAATCTGTACTCAATCTCTCTTTTTGGACTCAGTTCTTTCTTTGTAATGATGAAGGATGGCTGTATTTATTATTTATTTAAAACATTTATCTGGCTGCCCAACTCAACCAAGTTGAGTCTAGGTGGCTTTTACACACACACACACATACATACATTCTAATGAAAAGAATACAAAACCACAATACCAGTTACAAATCGTAAAGAAACAATCAAACAGTAAAATGGTGATCTAAACGGCAATAACACCAGGATAAAATTGGGGCTGTAGCACATCATAACTAATTGGCCCAGGAAAAGATCCAGATCTTGACAGCTTTCTAAAGGTACTAGGACCAGGGTCAAACACATGTGGGTAATGTGGAGAAAGATGAGAAAAAAGGAAAATGTCTAAGTGCATATAAAAAGAACTAAATGGGACCCAGTTTGAGCTATTTTACTCATTTCTTTTAAAAAAAAAAAAGCTATTTGCCTTGCAATAGTTTTCCATCTTTTTCTCAAACTATAATCTCTCCATTGACCTTGAAATTTTACTTTGAGTAAGATTCAGTGGTAACTCTCCTTACCTGATGCTACATAAAATAAGTAATGGGGTAAGTAGAGTTATTACAGTGTTTGTAATTTGAGGAAGTTTTCATTGCCTCAACGGTTTTAATTTCTCTTTAAGCAGTTTTTCTACTTCTTTCAAAAAAGAAGAAATGGGAATATGTTTTGCCAAGATAACAGTCGGCAAAATTATAGCAGAATCGGAGACTTTTTTTTAACTTAATACAGTCCCATAAGCACTTAACAAGGGCATGGAAATAGAAAAAGATTACAGCAGGCTCTTTTGTACATTTCTTAGGAATTTGAATGTTAGTTATCTTTCAAATTAATGTTGAATTGAATGAAATCTGTTGAAATCTGCTTGCTTTATATGTATGCATCCTATAAGCGATTGTTTTCTCAAACTACTGGTACTAGTATTTACATCTTCTGGAAAGTGTATCAGAAATTTTGCTAGATTTTTAAAACAGAACATTTTATACAAAGTGTGCAGAACTTTCACAATTTTTTATAAATCACTGTACTTCCAGTTCATCCACCTGGCTCTAACCCTGTGTTGTACATGGTAATCCTGTGTTGTAAATATGACTAACTAAATTTGAAGATTGATACTTGCCAAACATCAATCAATGAACCTGTAGCTCATATATATTTAAATAATTTCTCTTTTAAAATATGTATTTCAGTCTGAACTTCATATTTGTTATTCATTTAGTATAGAGAGCTGTAATGCTCAGAAAAGGAGTTGCACTGCATGAACCTTTAAAAAAAATAGTATAATTGGCACTATATGGATAAAAAATCAGGGTCCATATTAAGCTGGAAAGCAATTTATCCCGTGTTTTATTTCTGATAAATTTCACATCTCCAAAGCTGTTGCTTGCAAAGAAAGGATATAATCAAAGGCATAGGCTTGTTTCTGTTCTCAACTAGACTGAATAGAAGATTGATGATCTGAAATGCAGGAAAAGAAGACAAGAAGAGAAGAGGGCATATTAGAAAAGCATAAACATTGTATCAATAGGTTCCCACAACTGATTTTTTTCCCCCAGATTAGAGGGTATCTTTTTATAAGGGGTAGAAAAAATCTTCAAACTCTTCTTGTATCTTTTATAAAAAGTAGATTCTTCAATAATGTTTTATTTAAACACAATACACAAATATGAAAACTTTTTCCTATGCTTAGATATAGCAATTATTTCTATATTGTATTAATTAAACCTGTCAACTAAGGGCTGAGACTCCCAAAAATAATTTAGCTGAGAAACACGTCTGATGCAGAGCTGAAAAAAATTGGACGTTTTTTTTGCAAAGGTTTTTTAAAAGTTACATTTATTAGATTAAACTCTGACATGCAAGCTTGCAATATTTCCTATGTCTGAAAATTAGATTTAGGTGGAGCAACTTTGCAATCTAATAAGCTATCTAAAACGTGATTAAAATATCTGTTCCTCAGCCAAAATAAAAAAAAGACGTACCATATATCTACATAAAACATCTGAAACATCCTTAGTAAGACATCTTAATTAATAAATGCAGAATTTTTATTAAAACACTTAATCATTTCTGCATCACTTATTTTTTGTTCCACCCCAAATTACATGGGGTTATGCTTGAAGAATATTCAAAAGCTTTAGCTGTTCAAGAATGCAGCAACACATGCAATATTGAGCATATCATGATATGTCCAAGTAACCCTTCTGCTATGTTAGTTGTACTGGCTCCCTGCAAGCTTCTGTGAGCAATTCAAGGTCCTGGTTGTCACTTTTATAGCTCTACATATCAGGGGGAAAACCCAAAGAAAAAGTACATGTATAATAGAGAAGCTAAAATGGAAACTTTTTTTAAAAAAAGAATCTAGTAGAACTTTCAGAGCATATTTCTATCATCACACCAAACCAAGTCTGCTTATCCCCCTCTACTGCAATTCCTTTGATTCATATGATCTTACAACTGGAAACTTCTCAGCAGTATCTGGGGCACAAATTTCTTCCAATGCCAATATCCCAATATGCCAATATCCAAGGATTACCAAAGGGGGGGGGGAATACTGTTTAGTGCCAGTTGAGATTTATTTAATAGTTTCTACTTCTGCGTTATTTAAGGAGGAAGATCAGAAAAGACAGGGAAAAAGAAGATCTTTCATGACTTCCATCCAAGAATTTTCCGTTATTGTGAGAAATTCTGCATTTCTCACAATAACGGAAACTATTAAATAAATCTCAACTGGCACTAAACAGTATCCCCCCCCCTTTTGGTATTTCAGGATCTTCACAACAATGGAGATAGATTTTTAAGATGAATGGAAATGGAAGACCTCATAATAAACAACTTCAGTTTCAAGCTTCTACTCTGACCACAGTGGCAAACCACTTCTATAAATTTTAGACAGTATTATAAGGAATTTTTATAAAATATATATTCTGCAAGAAAAATTGCAAAGGAAGTTCACCCTAAAGAGCTGCCTACTTTCAAAATATTTTCACATCCATTGTAAATTCTTTATCAGCATTTTCGAATGGAATAAATTTTGTTCTTTTCTCCACCGTGCAAGGCATAGGTCAATACTCTGATATGTAGATACTATTTATGATTAACCAAAACATTCAAAAGTGTAATTAATCAAAACCAGGCAGCAATACTTAGATGACATGTCTAGTTTATGCTCCAGTGGTTTATACTGACTTACAGAGTTGTACACAGATGGAGCTTGATGATGCTGTAAAAGTAATTGGCCTAAGACATTCAACAACTCTCTTCAAATCTATGAATGTTTCCCTATTTCAAATTTAGTCCTACATTCTAAAGCACTTTGTTTTTTTTACCTTTTGCTAGGTTGCTTCTTCTGACAAATGGAAAACTTTTGAAAAAAAAACTTTTCCTTATAATCTTCCTGCTCTATGAAGAGTAGAGAGTCCCCAAGGTTGCAAGAACTTTAAATCAGATATATGCATCCTCTTTATCAATAGCAATGTATGCATTTTCCCCCTGAAAGTCACAAAGAGTACTTCTTAGGTAGAAAACTGCAACTTACATAGGAAGGAAAAATATAGTATACATTTAAATACTTTTAATTAAATGTTTGTGAAGCCTGTGAAGCAGTGGTGAAATGCACTTATCTTCACTACCGGTTCAGGAATGTGAGTGTGTGCACCTCTTCTGTGCATGCACAGAGGTTCAGAAATGGGATGTAATGACATCCCAGTGGGTGGGCAGAGCCTCCCGCCACCGGTACTACCAGTTCGTGTGAGCCAGATAGATCCGGCCAGATTTCACTGCTGCTGTGAAGCCCCCAAAGTGAATTTTCCACTGCTCCTATACGCCCTTTCTCAAAAGATAGCACTCATGATGCTATTTTTGCTTCTTTAATTTCCAAAATTTTAGTAAATTCTTGTATAAAAACCTCCTTATGTAAGTATTCAAAATATTTTTTTATTGAACTCTATGGGCCGAGACATCTGTGCTGCTTTCTTCCCTACAGCAATGCTCTCAGCAGTCTAGAATTCTCAACAATGCCTCAGAATCTCTCTTAAGAAGATCCTAATTCTTGTCTGACTTAATGTCCTCCAGCAGAAAAAAAGACAATATCAAGAATTATTTTACAGTAGATGGATTCAATTTTGGTTTGCATTAGTAACATAAAAAAAGTTGGACCCATGTTTCATTAATATGAAAATATAAATTCTCAATGAAGCCTACCATCAAAGTATAACCCACATAGATTAAAATGGCAGCAACAAAATGATTTTTAAGATTTTTAAACCTTAATAGTTTAAAAGAAAAACATTTTAAATCTTCAGGTTTTTATTCGGTTATGAATATACTATCCAACTGGCAAGAATACAGAGAATGCCTTCCTTAGTAGTAAAGAAGCTACCATCCACAATATTACAGCATATTTGTAATTTTATGTGATAATTCCATGTCATAGCATATATTTATTAGTTGTCTCATCAAATAGATTGACAGTCTAAGACTCTCATGTCATTAGCTATTTCTGCAAGATTAGGCAAAAGCAGATAAACACCTATTTTCATTTAGATAACAAGTTCTAAATCATGTATTTTTTGACAAATCCCAACCCAGAGTTTTCTATTTTCTCTCTAGAAAGTTTAGAGAATTTTCTCAGATTTCTTTTCAAGTGACATGGAAAGATCTGCCAAAATAGAATATTCTGTAGCATGAATAAGTATGCAGTTAATCACATCTAATATTCTCCAAAGCTAACACTTTCTTGGCCCCAAAACTGTGTGCACAATATGTTTACTTATGGAGGGTCCAAACAAAAATGCATTACATGTTTAGAAACTTGTATACAAAAGTCCATATATTAGGAAAACATGTACCTATAGTTGGCAATGACTAGTGGAGTAAAATATATGAAACGCCTTTTATATTATCTCCACCCTGATTTCAAAGTACATCAAATTGTCTGAAGTTGTGTAATTTTCATCAGTCAAGACAGGAATCAACAAATACTTTACCATTATCATTTTATTATTATTTACAATTATTTATTCTATTATGATGGTAATATTTGTATATTACTGACTCTACATGGATTTACAATGATGAATGGCAACATAAGAATATTCTATTAAATGAAAACTATACCTTACTTGATGTCCATGGCCCGGAACAATATAAATCAAATGCTCTTCAGAACAGTTCATCATCATCATCTATTGTTATAGACAAAGGCATTGTATATAGTAGACATATGTAGGTTAAAATAGTCCACACACACAGGTAATTCTTGCTCAGCAATGCTAATCAGGTAGTCCTTGCTCGGTAATACTAATTGGGAGTGGAAACTCTGTCATTTACCAATACATTTACCATAAGTCAAAAAAGAAAAACCATGTGACCATGCTACTTAGCAATAGAGTAATTACATTGCATTATTGCCACAATTTTATTTTAACTTGCATGTTTTCATTTAGGTACCATCCAGACATTTTTTATGTAGGAAGTTCAAATATAAAATGAAATTGTTAGTTTATACATGAATCTTGTACTTACCTATCCAGTTAATGCTTGAAGCATGTGAATGGAAAAAACAAGCTTGAGATTTTCATAGGTGGATTTACACATTGTGTTAAAGTGTGATTTGCATAATTATAGTATATTGAATAAGACATTATCTGCTTTCAAACTTCATACTAAGAGAAACCATGATTTCTATAAAGCCTGGTGTTTAGGGTCATGAAACAACCTACAACAGAATCAAATAACTATCTTATGAACCAGCATGTTCATACTGACTCACATTTGCCATGTGACTAAAGTGACAGATGTACTTGTTTGACAGATTTCAATCCATATCTGACATATAATAGCAAAAGCACCAATATCAAATTTTCCGCTCTACATATTTATGTTCCCCTTACACTGAAAGAAAAGCTACTATTAAAATGATTTCTGCTTCACACATACTTCATTAGTTTAGAATTGTGGGATAAGGGCAAGTTTACATCCTGGAAGATTTTATAGTACCTCAGTGCATTTCCTTTCTATTTTGTGCATTTTGGTGATTCATCATCACTATGGATTCTACCATGTGGAGCAAGAGCTTCTCAGTTCCAGTACTGACAAGATTGCCATGTGGAAGGAAGACAAATGGTTTGCTTGCTTGTTTTAATTAATGAATACATATCCATAACAAGGGAGCAGAGACCCTAGTCATGTTCTGTGCCAAAGACTTGCATTGGTAGCAGCTAATCATGACATAGCTGGCATTCAAAAATTGTCCTTGAACCTTACATAGACAACATCTCACTGCAACAACTGTGCCGTATTTAGTATGTGTGGGTGAGGGGGCATTATCCATCTCTCACCACCCCCAGTTCTATGAGCTCTGGGGGAAAACGCTTCTGAACTTCTTGATTTAGCTTGATGAATATTTAAATTCAATAAATATTTTATGAAAAAGTTATCCTGAGACCTCAATTCTGAAGTTGAAGAGGTGAGAAGCATAAAATAGAAGCTGTGTCTCTTTGTTTTGAATAGGCAAATGGTCTTAAGTCTGACTGGTATATTCTTGCTCAACTATCTATAAGAGATTAACTCGAGTCTTTTCTAGGTAGGTTGCCTCCCTAGAATCAACACCAAATATTTCAGACAAAGATTTTGAGGGGGGGGGGGGAACACATGCTACTTCTTCCCATCAGCTGATGGATCTTGGCTTTGGTCAGTCTCAATAACATTTACTGTTAAGCTGTATTATTTGAAGAAGAAATCCATTATGGCACATGAGCCGTCTCTGTGCTGAACCATGGAGCATACAGATATTAATCTACTAAAGTTAATCTCCCTCAAGAGTTATTTAGGAGTGTTGCCATTTACAATAGATTACATTGGATTATTATAGAAGAACAAGTGGCAAGTATCAGAAAAAGGCAGCCTCAGATGCTTCTGTTTATTCATGTTAGCAAGAATGACTAAATTATCTGAATTAATTAATCAGAGATTGCTGCCATCATAAGATATTCATAGTCCAATTAGCTTGAAAGCACAAATCCTATGATAAGATGAAGATTATACCTTAAGATGCATTTTTGTAACATTCTCTCTAGCAATGTAAGAAGGAATACAACTACTGCTTTTGGTATGTTGTAAAGTCTTCTCCATTCAGAACATTGATTTACCTTTCATGGATTCTCCCTTTAATTCTAGGAAGCAAAATAATTTAACATGGAAATCAGAGTACCCTTTTGGAAAATTCTAATTTCAAGAGTTCCAAGAATCGAAAATTTTATCCCAAAGAGGATGAAAGAAGATGGCGTAGTGGTGGGAGAGAAGTTCCTTTCACTTTTTGTTTGAAAGAGAAATTATTTACACTGGCTTCAGAGATAAAATGCACTTTCCCAAGCTGTTTAGAATTTAGAAAAGTAGGGAGTCTAGTAGGTTATTCAATCCTTGTCCCCCACAGCAAGTTTTTTTAGCTCTTAGCTGCTATGTTTTCATGTCAAATTGTCATTCCAAACATGGAGCTTTTATATCTCAGAAGGAGAATATTTTTTTTAAAAAAAAAATCTTCTCTTTTTTGTGATATCCTTCCCAGAAATTGTTAAGATTGCAATGTAAGTGCAGATCCTAGGGGAATATATAAAGAAGGACAGTGGTCTCTGGTTAACTCAGTAGAAAGTGTAGCTGGTCCCTTCAGGATAAGATTAAGCACATCAGGATGGTTTTTACTTTGTTTTATTGCCTGCTTTAGGGGACAGAATGAACACTTGCAGACTTTTTTAATTAAAAAATTGAAATAGATGCTAGATTGGGAAGTTGGAGAAAAGTTACTTGTTAAAATTTATGTGATGAATGAGGAACTTTACCTTTAAAAAAAAAACCCAATTACAATAGTCCCAAATTCAAGGAAGAGTGGGGACTTCTTTCCCGTTACTTTCTGGGTCAACCATCATATCCTACAAAACTAAGAGGCTTTGAATTGAATCTGCAGCTGTGTTTGCGATCCTTGACACACTGCAGAGCGCTCCAAGTGGATGGAGCAAATACAGGTAGTCCTCGACATACGACAGTTCATTTAGTGACTGTTCAAAGTTACAACGGCACTCAAAAAGGTGACTTATGACCGTTTTTCACACTTATGACAGCTGCAGCATCCCCATGGCCACATGATCAAAATTTGGATGCTTGGAAACCAACACATATTTATGACAGTTGCCATGTCCTATGGTCATGTGATTGATCACCTTTTGCAACCTTCTGTCAATCAAAGTCAATGGGGAAGCCAGATTCACTCTAAGCCAGTGTTTCTCAACCTTGGTAGCTTGAAGATGGGTGGACTTCAACTCCCAGAATCCCCCAGCCAGCGCTGCTGGCTGGGGGATTCTGGGAGTTGAAGTCCACCCATCTTCAAGCTTCCAAGGTTGAGAAACACTGCTCTAAGCAGTGTTAGAAACTTAACACCTGCAGTGATTCACTTAACAATTGTGGCCAAAAAAAGTCATAAAATGGAGCAAAACTCACTTAACAAATGTAAGCAACAGAAATTTATTTGGAATTTTATTTGGAAAATTTATAGAGCTGCCTACTCGCTCCCAGCAACTCTAGGCTGCTTACAGAAAATAAAACACAACCCGAAAGAAATAAAAATAATCAAAGATAAAAACTAATAATAATAAAAATGATAACCCCCCCCCTCCACCCCTCAGCGACAACACACACTCATATCAGCCATTTAATGAGCTCCATCACACTCTGGGTTCCCCAGTCTCACTGGCAAAACCACGTCTTCAGGGCCCAATGGTGGTCGTAAGTCAAGGACTACTTGCAGTGCTATCATATCTGGCCTGAAAATATCCAGATGACCTTTAGATGGCAGCAAGGGGATACCTACAAATATAGTTCTCATTAGTAGCCTTGTACTGCTGATACAGTATCTGCAGTCACATTACATACTTAAAGAACCTGAGGTCAGAAGAAGAAGGAATAAGTGCAAGGAAGAACAATTAAATCATCTCTCCTAGATTATCAGGGATGAGACGGCACTTGAGTTTGTTAGTGATCCACTGTTTCTTTGTGATAGTGTTCCTCTTTTAATTAAAAGATTGTGAGACAAGTAATATAGAAGATTATAAATGGGGCATTATAGCTTTATGTTTGCACCCTTATCTATCCTGCCTCTAATCCCCATTTATCAGTAATAATATATTATCTTTCACAATGGAAGATGCTTTGTTTTGCTTTGCTTCGGCTCTACTCCTGACATCTTGTAAATTACTTATTTCTTTGTTTGTGTTATAATTAATCTACTGATAAAATCTTTATTTTATAGGATTTAGTTATTTGTATTTATATTAAATATTATGTCGCAATATTGTGCAACTTTGACCCCAAATCTCTGTAATTTTACTTGCTTACAGCTCTTATACAAAATGCAATAAAATGTAAAAGCGAATTTTAATAATTTCTTTGAAAGCTCTGCTGAAAGTCAGCCATCTTCAGAGTAAAAATATCTAATGATCATTTGTGTCATATCATTCATACCACCCATGGCTTTTTCTCTCTTCTTTCATTTATCATTTATATAATATTCATTTGGTTTATACCATGGGATTCTTTCAAAATAAAGATCTTATTCTTCTGTCTATTAAAATTTGTCAGATCAGACTAAATTTTTTTTATTATTATTTTTAATTTGATTTATATGCCGCCCTTCTCCGGAGACTCAGGGCGGCTTACAATGTGTTAAGCAATAGCCTTCATACTTTTGTATATTTATACAAAGTCAGCTTATTGCCCCCACAAACTGGGTCCTCAATTTACCCACCTTAGAAAGGATGGAAGGCTGAGTCAACCTTGAGCCTGGTGAGAATTGAACTCGCGTAATTGCGGGCAGCTGGATGTTAAATGCTGCCTTAATAGGAGGCATTAGCCTCCTACGCCACTCAGGCTCCGCCCTTAGGCAAGGGAAACAATAGATCCCCAACAGTTGCCAGAACAATGCTTGATACTAGGCAAGCCATAACCACTGAGTCATTTTTCTTTCCACATATAATATAGGTTTGTGTCTCCTTCTCCTCAACCTCGGCTGATCCACAGAACTCCCTGCCATTTTGCTGAGGGGAGGGATAACAAAGGGAGCTATGGACTGACATCTAAATCCCTCATTCTTCCCTCGCCAGCCACTGCCATTAAGAGATTTCAAATTTTGGCCTCAGTTCCGAAATAACTAAAGGCCATTTACCTATTGTAATAGAATGTGTGGATGATCTGGGAGAACAAAGGGAAGAGATACTGTCTAGGAAACAATCAGACAAGAGAGGCAGGAGCCCCTCATGGCTTAACCGTTGGAGAAATGTTGGAAGGTCCTGTTGTAATGGATCAAGAAGTTAAAAGTAGCAGTGGGAAGTTTACAATAAAGTAGAACTAGTTCATCTAGTTATGTTTGCTGTTGGTTTACCTGGGAAGGCTGACATCCATCAGGCCTTGCCACCTGCTCAGAATTCTGCTCGGGAACCAGAGGGAAATGGGAAAGAGGGTGGGGATATGCCCCTCCCATCTTCCTTTACACCATGCAATCTATGGGTCTCTAGTTAGAAAGCATGGTGGCACTGAAGCAGCTACAACTTTGTCAAACTTCAATCCCATGGGAGTTATGGGTCCTGGATTTTGGATGCATTCTGTAAATTAACCCATTTCAGGTATGTTGATTCAAAATTGTTGTTCTATGATGCACTGTTTCACTCAATAGAAAGTTACAAAGCATCAAACAGATCTGAGGATTTTAACAGTATATAGATAAGTAATGTTATTCCTTAGATGTTTACTTTAACAACTGACACTGAGATGCTTACACTTAGCATGCAAATTTCATTCAATTGTGAGAATAATAGAAATTCCAAAAAAAAAAAAAAAAACCCTATCATGGTTCATAGTTGCTGCTTTTTCCATACTCATCAATATATGCAAATAGATTTGGCCATACTAAGAGTTACTCACAGAGTCTTGAGTCATGTCTCACCAATGTGAAATTCAAGGATCTGCCATGGGTTTTAGTTTATTGATCTTAATAGAAGAGAAAAATTAAATCTGAGTCCCTGAAGGTCTACTCTGGCCCTAGCTAGGCACCACATGCTTTGAAAAGTTGCAAAGAATGGATCTACCATTTGACAAATGCAAACTAAGCTTTTCATATAAATTGAAACTTTTAATAATACAAAGATTAGCTATATTATCTGGGAGACTCATTTAAATTATTTGTTTTCTATTTGTTCAAAGAAAGAAAGTAAAGTGATATGCTTAGAATTGGTGCTACATTGTCGATTACAATGTTGCATTTGCATTTTAAAAAATACTAAGTATCGAATTCACACTATTTTTATTTCTTTACATTCTGTCAGGTATTAATATTGTTTAATGGAATGCTGTACATTTTCTTTTCTTCTTCCATTTGGTAACCAACAGAGAATTGGAGGATGATTAAAGTAAGTATTGTAGTGAAACAAATCTTCAGAGATTTTAAGCAATTCTAGAAAGCCACTTATCTAAGAAAATGATGGAATTACTATCTAAAAGCAACCTCTGTACTGAAGATGAAAAAGCAGTCTAATAAACATTTTTTTGAAGTATCCAAAGTGTGTGCTTGGAGAAGCGTGCTATTAAAAGTTGCCTGTCATAATAATATGGAGAACTTTGCAGGAACTAAAGTAATTAAAGTAATAAAACATGTTAATAAAAATCTAGAGAAAAAAGAATCAACATAGATTCTGTCCAGCTAAGTCATGTTTCATGAAACACAGACAGACAAATGGATAAATAGATAGAGAGACCTTATGGCCATTGACCTTCTAACAGAAAACAACAAAGCTCATGGGGAAGTTATAAAGGAATAAGATGCACTTATTTGACAAAAGCTCAATAGCCTTTGACCATTTTTACAAAATATAAAACATAATCTTGAAATGTTTAGAAAAATGGATGTATTTCTGCTGGGAAATAAATAGTTGAAATAAAACAAAGACTTAATTCTTTATGTAGTTTACATCTTTAGAATATGTGTGTTATCTTTTTCTTCTAAGCTCTGATAATTACCTAGGTAGGAATGAAATTTTAAAGTATCTTCTTTGGGTCAACATATTGTGGTTCTCCTGAAAGAGGAATTCATTTTTCTTCTGTTTGTACCAGGTTAATCGTAACCCTTCTTAATTTTCATATGAGCCAAATATTTTCACATTTGTTAAGATATTACTCAGTTATGCCCTCCTGTATATTCTATCAGTATCTGCTTTTGGAGTACAATCGTTTGGATAGATTATCTTAAGATATTGTTCAGTATATAAGCATCCCTTTGAAAATCTGGTAAGGTTTGTCTTCTAGTTCTGACTGATAAAATTGTCCTAGTCAGCATTGATTACATGTCTTTTGTCAGTTATTTATTTGCATTCATGTACATTTTACTAAGTATATTAATAATTACCAAAATTAAAAACAAAACTGCTTCAATTAATTCCTATAGTTCAGCTGTTGGACTATTTAGTCAGCTATATTGATGTATTTGTTCTCATTATGTTCATTGTTTATTGTTCTATTACTTTACTTTGTTTTGTTTAAACACCTTTTCATTTTCTTTTCCTAAGATAGGTAGCAAATAAATTTAACAAATGGTAATAATATCAAAGGGATGCGGTTGCTCAGTAGCTAAGATGCTGAGTTTGTCAATTGAAAGGTTGGCAGTTCAGCGGTTCGAATCCCTAGTGCTGCATAACGGGGTGAGCTCCTGTTACTTGTCCCAGATTCTGCCAATCAGCACTTCAAAAGCACGTAAAAAATGCAAGTAGAAAAATAGGGACCACCTTTGGTGGGAAAGTAACAACATTCCGTGCGCCTTTGGTGTTTAGTCATGCCGGCCACATGACGACGGAGACGTCTTCAGACAGCGCTGGCTCTTCGGCTTTGAAATGGAGATGAGCACTGCCCCCTAGAATCGGGAACAATTAGCACATATGTGCGAGGGGAATCTTTACCTTTACCTTTAATAATATCAAAGTTGGTAGTTTATAAGAGTTGCAAATAGCCCTGCAGAATTCACTGTTTCCAGCAGTGACCAACCAAATGAATTACAAAGATTTCAAGAAGACATGCAAATGAGGGTCAATTCCTGTTGTGCTAAGTTTATCCCAAACATTCCTAGTAGAATTTAAAATAATAGCACACTTTAATTTACATGTTGTTTCTTAGGGGCACCCTATTTCCCCAGAAGATATTTTGCAATGCTTAAACTGTGTGAGGAGGGATGCTGTTACGATGATTAGAGTCTCTGGAATTAATTACCACAAGTTCATTTTACCCAAGAGGAGACTGCGCTAAGTTATATTATTTTTATATTATATTATTTTTAATACAATTTATTTACAAATGCAAAAACTAAGGACAGGAAAGAGACATGAACCAAAAAAGTTAGTCTGTAACACCACATGTATTTTTCCAGGATAACTTTTAGGTCTTTGGTTATTCGGGTTTTCTCCCGCATAAAATTGGAAGTGTCTTGGCGACGTTTCAACGAAGTCTCATTCGTCATCTTCAGGCTGGTGTTTTCGGCTTCGTGCTTCTAGGAGCAATGTGTGATCGCAGCTGTTTCTTCCTTTTAACTGCCAGTGGGGTGAGAACTGATTGGGTGGGAGCTTGGCTGTGTTCTGATTGGGTGGAGGTGTATTCTGATTGGTTGGGGGTTTGGCTGTGCTCTGATTGGATGGGGGGTTCGCTTTGCTCTGATTGGCTGGGGGTGTGTTCTGTTTAGGTGGGGGCTTGGTTGTGCTTGGGTTAGTCTGAGTTGCAGGGGGATTTGAGCTGGTGAGCTGTGTTGCTGTTGTTTGGTTTCGCGTTCGGCAGTTGGCAGTTAAAAGGAAGAAACAGCTGTGATCACACATTGCTCCTAGAAGCACTAAGCCGAAAACACCAGCCTGAAGATGATGAATGAGATTTCGTTGAAATGTCGCCAAGACACTTCCAATTTTACGTGGGAGAAAACCCAAATAACCAAACACCTACATACATATATATATATATATATATATATATATATATATATATATATATATATATATATATATATATATATATATATATATATATATATATATATGCCGTCGGCCAAACAGTGTTGACTGGCGGCCCCTAGGGGGAAAGCTTTCTCTGTGGGAGCACCTACTATCTGGAATGAGCTCCCCCCGGAGATACGGAGGATCCCGGATCTACACACCTTTCGCCGCGCTCTCAAGACTTTCCTATTTCAACAGGCCGGCCTGGCCTAACTTTTTCTTTTCCCTTTTTAATTCAAATGATGAATTTTTAATTTGTCTTAAAAACATTAGGGTTGTTTAAATTGTCACAGGCCAAATTATTTAATCAGATTTTACACTGTTTTTAAATTTTGTAATTTATGTATTTTATCTGGCTGTTCACCGCCCTGAGTCCTGCGGGAGTAGGGCAGTATATAAATCTAATCAAATAAAAATAAAATAAAATAAAGTTCCATCATTCTTTCCTGTATGAGCTATTTCAACAGAGAAAACTCAGTGCAAATTGCAACACCTTTTCTCCTCTATTTTTTTTCCCAAATGACCTATGTAAGAACAAATAGCAAATGGAGGCAGCATTTGCAGGATTTAACAATCTCACAGTTAAGTTCTGAACTATTAATGGAACAAAAATATAATCCTGCCTTAATTTACAATGGTGAACATGTGTGATCATATACTGTACGCTACAAATAAATGAAGATCTGTTTTCTCCCAACCTTCCTTGCTAAAATATCATTTATAAAAAATTCCAGGTTTGCAAAGTTGGACACAAAGTTTCACCATTCATATATATATTCATATATATATGAATGAACTAGGGCTGCATAAAAATCGTGGTTTACATAGGAAGAACCTGGCTAAAGATATACATACATACATACATACATACATACATACAGTATATATATATATATATATATATATATATATATATATATATATATATATATATATATATATATATATATATATACACACATATACACAAAGTGTTTTTCTATCGAGACACCTTGTCTGCCCCAACATGTGGGAGGGGGCATTCTGCTCCCTTTCGCCTTTCAGCTCCAATCCAGGAGCCCTCAAGCAGTTGCATTCACGACGAACCATTTTATACCAAATTATGTGATTGCTTGAGGGCTGCTGGATTGGAGCTGAAAGGTGAAAGGGAGCAGAATGCCCCCTCCCACATGTTGGACTAGACCAGGTGTCTCGATAGAAAAACAATCTTTCCCCTGGCTCAAGCTGATGAAGGGAGGAGAACTTGTGGCTCAGAAGGTTAATTCAACTGCCTAACATGCAGGAAGCCCAAGTTCGAATCCGAGTAAGGGTATGGCTAGCTGATGAAAGCTGAAAAGCTTGAAATAGATCTATACTAATCTTCCTTTATTTCTTTATCAGCAAAATATAAATTTGACATATGTATGTATGTATGTATGTATGTATATAAATCAGGCTATGGTTCCTCTTGATTTTATTTCTTATAGTAGCTAACCAGTTCTTGTGCTCACAAGATATGTGTTGTAGACATATCTCTTTCCCACCATTATTACCATGCAAGTGACACCTGAAAACATTCTTCCTTCAAGGGCTAGCACTGGGTCTTCAGTAGTGTCCTTCTGAATGTATCTTCCTTAATGAATCAAACTTCCTTTTAAAGCCATCAAATTAATGGCCATGGTAATCATGTCCACAGGTAAAGTATGCTAAGGAAAGTTTGGAATGATGGCAGAGTAGACTTCTCAAACCGATTGAAGTTTGGATCCAAGCTATTTGAAATTCAAATAGGACCAAATGAATAATTAACTTTCAAACCAAGAGAAATTCATCAGTCAATATAATTGCTACCAGAAGGAAATATTTTTAGAATTTAGAGATATTTCTAAAATGGAATAGATTTAAGACATAGAAATATCAATTTAGAAAGGAAGAGAAGCAGACTTCATGCTTTGTATTTTCGTGGTCTGCTATATTGCTAAAAAAAAAAAACCTTTTCATCCTGTCCATCTGAGGAATCCCTTAGCACAAAAGGAATTACCAGGAGATCACTACTTTGTCACTCTCCAAAGCTCCAGAAGGAATGTACAGATAAAGTAACTAATGCATCTTGAATGGCAGCAGGAGCAGACAGATGCAAGGGGAAGGGGGAGAGATAAGGGTGACATAAAACTGTTGGAACTAACCAGACAGTTTTCAATGAGATTAAGCCCAGATGAATGTAAACCCCCAGAAGTAATTTACATTTGATGCCAGTGAAAGCAAACTAATGTACATCTGAAGAATAATTCATATCTACTGCTGTGTAATAAAATTACTTAGGAATGTTAAAAAAAAGGAGGTGTTACAAAAGGAAGAGTTAAGAATACACATAGACACATATATACGCACCAGACAAAGTCCAAAGGAAGCTTGTTTGAAAAGACTGAACAGTCAATTATGTCTGGGAAGTGAATAGGAAATAATATTTGGACTGAGCTTTGTGCTAAGAAAATACAAACTGGCTCCATTATCAAACAAAAAGAGACTGAAATATCTGCTGCTTAGACATACATCTAAATGCATGTATTAGAAAGGATGGAAAAGATTAGTTTATGTGACTATTCTGTCAGAATCACAAATACCCATTTTGGCATCTCAGGAAGCATAGGAAGAATGATGTCATTTCACATTTTGGTGGACAAGTTTGTTGTGTAAACATCCTCTCCCAAAGTAGGAGAAAATTGCCTAAAAATGTTGTTTTTAAAAAAACAAAAAGGCAAAATAAAAAGGCTTTCATTTTTTCAGGTTTTAAAATCATTCAACATCCCCCTCCAAGTATGAAAATAAAAAGAAAAAATCATTTATTCCCGTTGTATTGTATGGACAGCAAATGTGGCCTCATGATCTGCTTTATAGCCATAATAATTTTATATCATTCTAGAAAAGAAGGAGCTGGTCCAGAATTAAGAGGTCAAGGAAACAAGCGGGGCCTATTTGGTTCTTTTGATGATAAAAATCATTACCGTACAGCAAGCACTGCTACTGAAGGCTAGTTCCTTTCTACTAGTAGATCCCACATAGCTAGATCCTATCAGGATTCATAGGATCATTCTCAAATCCAAGGAACAGGCAAGGACAGACAAGACTATCTAGATGTCTGAAATGCACGGTTCTGATGAGGCATAGTGAAAATTCAAGGTGAGCTAAGTAGGTTTTCAGTCACAAACAAATATGAGAGCAGAAAGTGAGCTTGCTTAAATAGATCAGGTTGGGCATCTTCCTGAAGGATTGTTAATTAATCAGTTGGGAGAAATCCTGTTTCTGTACACCTCAGAGAGTGTTGCACTGTTCCCGAAGCTCGAGTTGTCTTCAATCTATCTTGATTGATAGTTGTTATTTAAGTTATTTCCTGACTCCTTTTCTTTCCAATTTATCATGTTTTTATTCCTATGTGGCAGCCGTATTTTTGTATGTTTCTGCCACCAACACCATTGGTGAAGCAATTTGGATAAAACTGTAGACCAGTTGAGACGTGTTATTCACAAATTGACAGTGTTATTTTGCATTGGAAGATGCACACAAACACACACACACACACACAGAGAGAGAGAGAGAGACTAATCTCTTTAGAGATATTATGATCCAAAGATTCAATTAAATACATAAATTGCCATTGAATCAGCATGGATTGCTTGCCATTTAACATATTTGTAAAATCACAGGTGGACAGGAAAACTAATTAGTTTGAACCAGTTCTGATAATGAAATTGTGCATATCAAATAACTACCTTCTTACCGTTCGCTACTCTGTTATGCTCAATATCATATTAGTATAGATTAAATCACTACAGTTACTACTGGTATATTTCTCTGCTGTCTAGCAGGGAGAAAGGAAGGGTGAAAAATTTGCTGAACTCATCAGGCATTTGAAAGACCCTGTGTGACACCTGTGAGTTACAAAAGAACACAGTCAAGATGGATGCTGGTTGCCATAGAAGAAACAGAGGGGGAGAAATCACCATTCAATGCAAAGGACATTCTCTAGAAAACCTAATGGGGTAATTCCCCTCCTCCTGCTGTTTTTGAGCATATGGCAGATGCTGCTAAATTTTCACTTCTCCTGAGAATATTTCTCTCTTTCTCACACAGACAGACAGACAGACAGACAGACAGACAGAGACAATCTTAACCATTAGAAACAGAGTGTCGATCTGTTTGGAGGACCAGATTAGACGTTGTAGCAATAGTCCATCATTACCCAACTCAGTTTGAAGACAGTCCATTTTGATTCATTCTTAGCTTCAGATTCATGGAAATGGAAGAGGGGGGTGATGGTGATGATGATGATGTTCAGGAGTTTGTATTTTCCTTTTAACTAATAAAGTAATGGAGTCCCAGCTTTTCAGTGCAACCAGATCTGTTTATGTCCCCCTGGCTGGACAGTCCAGAAAGTCTGTGATTGCAGCATTTGTAAGCAACTCCTTCAAGAAATTCTATATTTACCTGGATTCAAATGGTAACATGGACATCTATGGACAGCTAGTATTGCTTTTTCCCTTTGAGATTTGGATTGATGCAGTTTTATTGCAGAAGCCATATCTACTGCATGAGTATGAAAGATCTATTGCAAGTCTCCAAAGAGAATTGAAATTATTGAAATGACAATTCTTTCTCTCTCTCTCACACACACACACACACAAACACACACACATACACTGAGAGCAGCAATTCATACCTCTTTCAATTCTTGTCATCACAACTCTTGCTCTGAAGCTAATGCAGCTTTTCATAAGTATATGAAGTGTATAAGTGTATTTTCCTTTTTGTATTTTAACCATAGCAATCACTTGCTCAAAATAGTTCTATGAACTTTCTAAGCTTACTATAATCTTTTACAAGATTTGCCTCTATTGTGTCCATCCTTAATATCTCCTTTAGTCTCTGTGTACTGTCCAATCAGTTCAGACAGGCTAATCCAATAATCCTATCACTGATCCCAAGGCTGTAATTCAAGTGACTAGTGGTAATCTGATCTCAAGTATAACTCTGAACTGAGGACAGATCTAGCAATCACTGAATCCAATATAATTTAGCACAACTCATACAGATGTCGTTCACACACACACACACACACACACACACATACACACACACACACACACTATTCATATGCACTCTTTGTTCAAAAACCTATAAGTATAGCAAAAACACGTAAGTATAGGTTGATAGGACTGAATATGATCCTATCATTGTAAAGTGCTGCTATACTTATGAGTTTTATGCTATCCATTCTGTTAGCTTCTGTCAATTTTATGTAATTGGCGGCAGAGAAAAAAATATTGCAAGTCAGAATATTGTTCCCTTCCTCTATAAGAGTCTTATTTGTGAGATGTGCAGCTAAAGAGTCATTTGGTCTTATAGTTAAGGCACCAGGCTAGAAAGAGGGATATGGCAATAGCTATCCAAACCAAGCATTTTGAGGAAGTGGAATACATTCTTACTAAAGATCTCAGGTCATCAAGCTAATATTATGAGAAGTGGAGGCTATACCCTAACCCAAATAAAACTATAGTACGAACCTTCCATTTAAGTAATTGTACAGCAAAGAAAGAGTTAAACGTATCTTTTTATGGAAAGAGAATAAAACACAACTGCCATCCAAAATATCTCAGTATAATCCTTAACCAATCCCTTAAATTTGGAAAACACCTTGAAGTAATCGTACAAAAATTGAAAACCAGGAACAACTTGATTAGAAAAATTGCAGGAACAGGCTGGGGAGCACAAGCAAAAATAGTGTGTATAGTGGCACAATCATTAGTATACTCTGTTGCCAAATGCTGCACACCTCTATGGGAAAGAAGTTGTCATACCAACAAGATTGATGTTCACCTTAAGGACACAATGAGAATAATATCTGGAACCCTTAAATCCAAACCATATCACTGTGGTGCTCTGGAACAACAATAACACATATAATTCAATAATGTCTCCTCAGGAAATTTCAAGGCACTTGGGATCATCCCAGCCACACCAGAAGTAGTTAGATGGTTAGTTTCCTTAGATATTGAATTATGACATCTATAAATTCTATGACTCCATATTATGGTGATTTTATTATGGTTTTATCTTAATGTAATATTTTATTACCTATATTGTATTGTCTGTATATACATATACCCATATACCCATATACATATACATACACACACATACATACATACATACATACATATACAGGTTCTGTGTCATCATCATCATCACCACCACTACCATCATGGACCAGTCCATTGTGGGATGAAGACCTCTTCTTTGACCAAATATGGACCAAGCCCACTGATCCTGCATGGGTTTATAATTATACCATCAGGGTTCCAAGTAATAGTCCCATAGCAAGCAAAACTCCCAAGGCAAGTGAACTACTCAAAGAATAGCTTTATTGGAAATATCATATTGGCACAGATCTGGTGAAAACTGACTCTGAAAGTTCCTGCAGTTTTCACCTAATTAAAAGAGAAAGTTTTCCCACAATCCCAAATAATCAGTCACATAGTCCACTCAAGATGCTGTCTGGTTGTCTGGTGACCTCACTTCTCTTTCCATGGTCCAGGTGTGAGAACGTCCTTGGTTCCCAAGAGAAAGTATTTTGTTTTGGCTACACAGTCCCAGCTATCTCTAATCCCCCCTCCCTATCCCTCAGTTCCAGTGTGGCAACACTGAAGCTCCAAGATGGCTCCGGTCAGTTCAACTTCGGGGTTGACATACATGTTGCTAAACATACAGTGCTGAGTGAGAATGACTGGTCCAAAGTTCTTCAACTGACTTCTGTGCCTAAGGGAAGACTAAATCCTGGGTTTTCCAGTTTCTAATCTAGCAGCCTAATCATTACTTCACACTGGCTCTCAGTAATCACTATACCAAACCGGTTCTCACATGTCATATATACCAGATCTGAAAGTATTGGATTGCTTTCTATTTGTTTAGTTCAGGAGTAATTGTAGCAGCCATTAAAGTGAAACTTTGCTTATACATCTCCTCAGAAAGACTGGAGATCTAGAAAACAATGTTAAAACTTTTAGATTGGCAGAGATGATGACAAGCACGACACCCTTCAAACCATCCATTCTTTTAACTTTGTTCTCTAACAAGCTTCATTAGTTTTTGATTCAGTTTAAACTCTACTATTTTGATAGGTACTTAACCAAAGTGCAGGCATTCCCTGCGTATTTTCAATATTTTCATTTGCTAGGTGAAAACAGGTTTTGGGGAAACACTACAGGGCAGATGTGAGGGGAGTAAGTGCATGTCTCTATTCTTCTCAATGCCATTACCTTTGCTTAAAGGTTAAATTTCCACTCAGAACAATATTTGCATGTTTATTGTAAATAGAAACAAATGATGATTTGCTTTACAAATGATACATTTTAAAGGTTTAAGAGGTAGTAGTTTAGTACTTTTTTAAAAATGGGATGATTGCAGAAGCTAGAATCCATTCTGATTATTAGAAAGCTAATCCTGCTGAGATAATAAGTTAAATGCACATCTATGAATAAAGCTGTATCATAACATACAGTACAGCTATTGTAACGGAGATGCCAATCAGTGGAGAATACATTCCTTTATTCTGCCAAGTAAATTTGGGTTTTTTCCACAACTACTAAAGATAGAAGTCCTGTCTTTCTTTCCCTCTAATTCCCTAAAATTAAAGAAAGGAGTAATAAAAGAGGCTTAAGAATATAAATTCAAGGTCATGGTTTTGTTTTTACTTGAAAATTACATTGAAAGGGTTGGAAAGGAGGGGAAAATGTAGAACATGCCCATCCAATAAAGAAATAACACTCTGATGGCCCTTTCTAGGACTTAAAAGGGTTCTACTACAAGACCAAAAACAGAAAAAAATGAATATGCTGATGTCAGGATAAATTTGATCCCTAATCCTCAATGGTGATTTAAAAACAAAGCAGAAAATAGACGCTTTAACTTTAATTAAGCTTTTTACTTGTAGGATTTATTTATGTGCCCTGGTTATTCAGTGTTTAAAAAGCAGTATTGCAGGCTAATTTTGCCCACAGTCTGAAGTTCAATCCTGACTCAGACGTCCATCTTTCTGAGGTTGGTACGATGAGGACCCAGATTGTTGGGGGCAATATGCAAATAATGCTTACATTGTAAACTCCCCAGAGAGTGCTGTAAAGTGCTGTGGGGCAGTACATAAGCCTGCATGCTATTGCTATTGCTATGTCCCCTTACTGCATGTTGTCTGGTGTTTCATTAATCAAAATATGAACATATGTACATTTGTACCAGAGGTGGTATTCAGCTGGTTCTGACTGGTTCTGGTGAACTGGTAGTGGAAATTTTGAGTAGTTTGGAGAACCGGCAAATACCACCTCTGACTGGCCCTGCCTCTCATCTATTGGCTGGGTCTTCTTTTATTGCCCTGCACAGGAGAACGGAGCTGGAAAGCAGGTTAGTGGGATGGGAATGGAGATTTTACAGAATCCTTCCCCTGGAGTGGGCTGGAAATGGAGATTTTACAGTATCCTTCCCAGTAGTGGGTTTCAAATCCCGGCCCTACTGGTTCGCTATTGGTAGCACGCAGGCACACATGCTTTGTGAGCGTGCAGTGCTTCTGCGCATGCGCAGAGCACTTTTGATGATGTCTGAGTGGGTGAATGGAGCCTCTTGCCGCCGCTGCTACTGGTTCACCTGAACTGGGGCAAACCGGGATCAACCCACCATTGATCTTTCACCTGGAGTGGGGTGGGAATGGAGATTTTGTAGTATCCTTCCCCTGCCACGCCCACCAAGCCCCGCCCACCAAGCCACACCCACAGAACCGATAGTAAAAAATTTTAAATCCCACCACTGATTTGTACCATTCATTTTCAAACTTGTCTTGCCCTGGCTTTAGAAAGAAAAATATATTCACTTGAAACTAACAACTTCCATAATAACCTTAAATGGAATTTGCTCATCCTCATTATGCAACTACTCCATCTAATTCAGAAACAGTCAGAAGGAGGATAGGCTGAGATTTAATGGATAGGAAGCAAGTGATCCATTCACATCTTCTTTTACATGCAGGCGTTTATATTAGCACTTCTCAGCCCCTTATTGCCAAAACTATCATCAGAAATCCCCAACAATTCACCAAAAAGGTAAAAAGAAGTACATTTTGGGGGAAATAGTAATAATAATCATTTATGTATCTGTCTGTCAGTCGGTCTGTCTGCCAATTCATCAGTTTGCTGATCTGTCCATCCATCCATCTGTCTCTATCTATCCATGAGTCCCTCTATCTGTTCACCCATCCAGCCACCTGTCCATCTATCTGTTAGTCCATCCATACATCAGTCCATCTGTCCATTCTCTTTCAGTCTGCCCATCCATCTATCTGCTTTGAGAGCTGTGGTGATGCAGTACTGCAGGCCAATTCTTCTGACTGCCGATTGCCAGCAGTTTGGCAGTTCGAATCTCACCAGCTCAGCCTTCCATTCTTCTGAGGTCGGTAAAATGAAGGACCCAGTTTGTTGAGGGCAATATGCTGATTCTGTAAACCACTTAGAGAGGGCTGTCAAGTACTGTGAAGTGGTATATAAGTCTAAGTGCTATTGCTACTACTACCTATACATCAGTCAGTCCTCTGTCTATCCATCCGTCCATCTATGTGTGTCCTTCTGTGGCCTATGTGTCCATTTGTTGGTCCTTCTGTCCATTCATCTGTCCATCTGTCTACCTGTCCACCAATCCAACCATCTATGTCTGTCAGTCACTCTATATGTCTATCTACCAGTCCATCTATCAGTCTGTCCATCCATTTGTCTATCCATCTGTCTGTCAGTCTGTCTATCCATCTGCTCATCCTTCTATCTGTCTGTCTGTCCATCTATCCTGTCCTTTCATTTTTTCTCTCTGTCCATGACTGTTCATCAGTATTAATCTCTGTCTACCTGTCTCTGTCCTTCTGTCTGTCAATCTGTTCATCTGTCCATCAGTCTGTCCACCCATCATTCTGTCTTTCTGTCCATCTTTCTGTCCATTTATCTGCCTGTCTGCCCATCCATCTATCCACCCGCCTGTCACCCTATCAGTCCATCCATCAGTCTGTCAGTCTGTATGTTCCTCTATCTCATTCTGTCAATCTGTCAGTTTCTGTCTGTCAGTCTAATCATCTGTCCATGTGTCCATCTTTCAGTCCATCCATGACTGTGCTATCCAGCCAATGGCAAAGATATCACTTCATATTGTGTAGGAGAAGACAATAGTAAATCATTCCTATATTTTACCAAAAAATCCCACATAGATAGAAAATATAAAATGACAATATGGGGCCAATTTGATCTAGTAATTTAGGTACCAGGCTAAAAATGGGGAAACTGTAAGTTTTACAGTTTTTTAAACTGTAAGTTTAAACCAGCTGGGTGATCTAGGTCCAATCACTGTCTCTCAGCCCAACCTAACATTCCTTAAGCCTTGCTTGCTGACAGCCATCAAACAATACCATGTCTGATGTTGTTATTGGTATCTTTTTCAATATTTTGGTAGCTCTTGTTCAATATTTTGTTGAGACTGGATTGAAAAATCTAGGACATTATTTTACCAGCATTTGAGATAAGCACAGTTGTTCAGGTGTTCTTATTGTCCCTTTTTGGTGTTGCAATATAAAATGGTATTTTCCAGTTTCTTGGCCACTGTTATGTTTTTGATATGTATAAATAGTACTTTAACATTGTAATATTTTAAAGATTTTACTAGAACCTGCAGATTCTTTGTATTTTTGGCTATCAAGATAGTGTTATCAGGATAGTACATGTTGTACAAGTTTCTTCCTCCGGTTTGAAATCCATATCCATCTTCTTCCAATCCAGCTTCCCTGAATATGCATTTAGTATTAGGTTGAATAAATAAAGGGAAAGTAAATAACCTTGTCACACTCCTTTGCTAACCTTGAGCCAGGCTGTTTCTTCAAGTTCTGTCTACACTGCGGTTTCCTGAACTATATACAAATTTCTCATGAGGACAATGAGAGGTTCTGGGATTCCCATTTTTCTGAGGATATAATCACAGCCCTTTGTACAATCAATAAATCATATACTTTTTGATATCCTTTGGCTTTCTCAATTATCCAGTGTGCATCAGTAGTAATGGCTACTTCCACAGTCTTTTCTAAAGCCAGCTTGAATATCTGGCATCTCTTTTTCCATGTAGACTCTACTCTTCACTGGATGATCCTAAGCACTATTTTGCTAGCATGTAAAATTAACGATATGTATTGTACAATATTTTGCACACTCTGTAAAGCCTCCTTTTTCGGTATTGGAATATAAATTCACATCTTCCAGTCTTTGGCCATTATGTTATTCTCCAGATTTGCGGGCTTAGCTTGGTTAGAAACTTGAGTGATTTGTCTTCTGTTGCTTGCTATATTTCTGTGGGTATTGCATCACTTCCTAAAGCCTTCCCACTTGGTAATGTATGGAATCCTGATCTAACTTTATCTTCTAGCATTAGAAGTTCTTGTAAGTAGGTAATATCTTCTAAGATATCATGATTGTTGAAAATTTCAATATACTCCTTCTATCTTTGTGTGATCACCCTTCAATCAGTTATTATATGTCCACTGGTGTCCTTTAATACATCAATTTGAAGTTTGAAAGCCTTCCTGAGTTTAAATATCCATTTTTTTTAAAGTTTCAATTTCTCCAACATTTTTTCAATCTCAGATGTTTTACCCTTTACTTTTTCTTATTATTTAAAAAGTTTTACAAATACATTTTCTCCCCAGTTTCCCCCCCACAAGTCTTCCCTAACCCTCCCCTCCCCCCAGGGCTTCCTCAGGATGAAATCCAAATCAAAATCACATTTTATGAAACTTAAACCCCTCCACCCCCTGTGTACTGTTTATATCATCATAGAATTCAATTAATCTATCCCTGCATAATACATTCAGCTAAAAGCTATCTGATATTTCCTAGTTTGATATTTATTCTGCACATAATCTATCCACTTCTTCCACTCCCATACATAAGTCTCTTGAGTCCCATTCCACAACTTTTGAGGAAGGGTTTTGTCCCACTTCTTTAGGCTGCTTCCCAATTTTATTTTAATAATAAGTTTCCCCTAAATTGTAATTTTAGAGATATCTCAACGTTTGCACTGCAATTTTTTTTTTTTCAAGTCCTGAGATATCTTAAGATTTTAGAGACAAACATTTCCAAGAGCTGGAATAGTTTTCTCGCTAAATAAGCGCTGAAACTTTTTGTCGATAATAATAATAAAACCTGCATAGGGGTTTCTTGTATCAGAATTTACAATATGCAACATATAATAGTAATTTTTTTTATTGAAAAAGTTTTAAAACAAACACAATTTCCCCACAACCCTCCCTCCCAACCCCTCCTCCCCCTCCCCGACTTCCCAGAGCAGAACACAAGGTATTTCTATTGACCTTTAACAATAAACTAAATTGCATAACCAATCATTAAACTAACACCCCCTAAAAAAAAATTCTTAACCCCCCATGTATAAAATCCTATTTCTTAAACATAATACTTCTAATATCACTTATATAGCACTTATACAAATAAAAGAGATCATTCATAAGCTATTTGATATTTTTTGGTCTGATACTTATTTTGTATATAATCAATCCATCTTCTCCAGTCCTGTATATACCTTTCTTGTGTGTGATCCTTCAGATATGCTGAAATTTTAGCCATTTCAGCTAAATTAGTTACTTTCAATATCCAATCATCAATAGTAGGCAAAAAGTCCTTCTTCCAGTGTTGTGCTACCAACAATCTTGCTGCTGTTATCAAGTTCAAAATCAATTTAGTCTCTGCAACTGTACAGTCCATAGTTATACCCAGTAAGAACAACTGTGGAATAAATTTCAGTCTCTTTTTAAGAATATTCTGCATCACCCACCAAATCTTTATCCAAAATGCTTTGATTTTTCTACAAGTCCACCATATATGATAATAAGTTGCATCATCACAGTCACATCTCCAACATTTAGCTTGCACATTAGGATACATACATGATAATTTTTTGGGATCTAAGTGCCATCTATAAAACATTTTATAAAAATTTTCTCTTAAATTTTGTGCTTGTGTAAATTTCACATTTCTAATCCAAATCTTTTCCCAAGTCTCCATCATTACTGGCTCTTGAAAATTTTGTGCCCATTTAATCATACAGTCTTTAACCAATTCGGTCTCAGAATCTATTTCCAATAAAGCATTATACAACCTTTTAATATGCATTTGTTTTTGATCTCTAATTTGTTTTACCAAATTCTCCTCATTTTGCACAAAGCCAGTTTTTTGATCTTCCTTCCATCTAGCTTGAAGTTGACCGTACTGGAACCATGTATAAATTATACCTTCTTCTCTCAGTGTATCTAAAGATTTCAAATACATTATCCCCCTTTCCATAATAAGAAGCTCTTTATAGGTAATCACCTCCTGTTTTTGTTCTATACTTATATTTTCTATTGCATGTCTAGGATTTGCCCATACAGGTATCTTATAATTTAACTTATATTGATATTTTTTCCAAACCCTCAACAAAGCATTTCTTAATATATGAGCCCTATGACCCTTTACTTTTTCTTATTTTATTTTATTTATTTATTTTATTAGTTCAATTTATATGCCGCCCTTCTCCGTAGACTCAGGGTGGCTTACAATGCATTATAGCAATAGCCTGCATACTTTTTTGTATATACCTGCTTATTAGGGCTTTTGGCCTGCCCCAAGCGGTGTTGTTCTATACAAAGTTGGCTTATTGCCCCCACAATCCGGGTCCTCAATTTACCTACCTCTAAAGGATGGAAGGCTGAGTCAACCTTGAGCCTGGTGAGATTCCAACTTGCACTAATTGTAAGCAGCTGGCAGCTAAGTGCTAGCACTTAACAGCACTTTAGTCTGCTGCACCACCGAGGCTCTGATGTCGTTCCTTGTTTTTCTCTATTTCCATTTTGTATGTCTTTATGGATGTTGTAATATTGCTGCTTGCCTTTTTTCCTCTGAAATCCTTTGTTAAGTTTTTTTTTTTTTTTGTCTTTCTTGGCTTTGGTTTCTCTTCTTAGCAATTTCCACTTTGTTCTGACATCCATGAGCATCTCATGAAATTGATATTCTACTTCTGCATAAGTTTTCTTCATTTTAAACCTTTGCCAAAGTCTTAATACTGAATTCCATAGTTAATTTCATTGGCTCTTCTCATTGAGCTACAAAAAAAAAAAAAAAAGTCCTTTGAAGAGCTGATGAGTTTCATTCACAGCTTTACAGCAGAATATAATTCCATTTATTGAAGTGCTTAAGGAGAAAAAAAATTATTCAAGCTTTGAAGACAACACATCTGATCAATTAATAACACCTTCCAGGTACAATGGTGAAAACAACTGGCCAGAGAAAAATGCTATTCTGATTAATTGTTCAATTGCTGTGGCTTGGGAACTCTAAGGATGACCGGGAGAGAGGAGGGCAATGAAGGATGCCTCATGCCAAGGAAGATTTGCCCTTCTTTCTTTCTGGAAAAAAAAACAAACTCTTTATTCTACGTTCTTACTATTGCACTGAATTTCTATATACTAAAATTCCCATGTCTGTTTTATTTTATTTTTTGTAACCTTCAGTTGGGCAAAATAGTGCATAATGAGGCAACAAATTTTAAATCAACATAATCTAAGTTGGTTAACTTACAGAATGCATCCAAAATCTAGGATTTATGACAGCCATAGGATTAAAATTTGGCCAAGTTATGGCTGCTTCAGTGCTGCATGCCATTTTCTGTGGTAAGTCACAATCAATGGTTGCCATTTCCAATATTTTCTGCCAGCATCTCACAAGGAAAGTCAGCAGGGAAGCTGACAGGAAATCAGAAATCAAAATCCAGCAGGCAGACTACCATTAGCAAGTGAATCAACTTCCTTAGATAGAAGATGCTTCCTGGTGTGGGAAGGAGGGAGGATGTGCATAGAGGTTGTGAAAGAGGCACCACACAGGTCAGGCAACATTACAAGATAGTGTGTGAGGGTCACCAGGTAGCTTGAGGAGGGTATGCAGGAATGCATGAGTGAGGAATATTTCAGAAATGATGGTCCAATGAATTGTTAGTGGTGGGATTCAGCCAGTCACACCACTTTGGGAGAACCGGTTGTTAACTTTCCAAGCAGTTTGGCAAACTGGTCGTTGGAAGAAATCATTAGGGCAGAGAACTGGTTGTTAAATTACTTGAATCCCATCACTGCATATTGTGTAATAAATATATAAATCCAAGAACAGCAGAGAAGAACAATAGAGTGAGTCAATCAGTTGCCAGAAGAAACAGTCCAATATAGTAAGAGAAAAAGGAAAGGATTGAGACAAATGGAGCATTGGAGAGAGATAAAGGTGCCTTGTAGCAGAAGAAGAACCCAGTTAAAGAGTGGGTGGGGAACAATTTTCTGTTTTAATAATAAAACTAAAGAACTGTGAACGTTTGAATTGGTTGCATTAATGAAATCCGTGATGGATAAGCATATTATTTGTACATTTGAGTTTAAATTGGATGATGCTGAATTTAGAATTAGCAGTGAGCGAGAGAGAAAGCATGTTTAATCATCCTGGTCAAACACAAGAGGAGGAGGAATTTTGTGTGTGTGTGTGTGTGTGTGTGTGTGTGTTCTCTTACTACACTGTACCAGTTCTTTTTCTTATTCATAGTTGCATTGAACCAGAAGGAAGGGAATAGTGTCAAGGTACGTAGCTGAGAAACTTAGGTCTTTGTAGCTTCTGCACCAGTTTTCATACCAGCACTAATTCAACAACTTTTTCTCTGCACATTGTCATCTTATTTTCTTACTCCAGTTTGGGGGATGCCAATTTGATATATCTTCTTTAGCATGAAGAAAAACAAAACAAAGCAAGAGTCCTATCTAAAAGCCTGTCAATAAATGTGAATTTGTGCCACAGACAGCTTAATTCTTACCGTTATTTAAATGCTATAGCTTTTATTTCTTTGCACAAACCATTTTATATTAAAGGTTCCAATAACAGAATAAGTCCTGGGGGAGGCCCCAAATACATCTACTTGTCAAGATGAGGATTCTTATCTGACTACCTCTACTTTGGTACAGGAAAGCCAAAAAACAAAAAACAAGCCATTCCAGTCAGACAATCCAGATGGAATCACGTAATTAATGTTTCTATAGCTATAAAAGGAGTCACTGTGGTGTGAGTTTTTTTATACAAAGACACTAAAGCAGTTTGACAAAATACCAGTAAAACGGTGGGGATGGAAGGAAAACTGGAGGAACTCAGAAAGGTCAAATCCCAATTTGGTGCTTGTACAAAGCATGTCATTTTGATTTGATTATGAGAAGACCTGAAAATTACTATGTCATTTCCAAATAGGAACATCCTGTTTCAATACATCACTGAATTTATCAGTTCTTGAAAACTAAGCAAATGCTTTTTTTTAATCTGATACTCAAAATCTTTATTTAGTAACAGCAGTAGATCTTCAACAAGAATGCTTCAAATATACTTGTAATTAATTCCATGTACAATTCCAAAATATTTCTTTCCCCCATAGTCAAATTAATGTAGGTTATGGATAGACAAATCTGTCAATTTCAGTTTCCACTCCATCCAGTTTTCATAAACTTTACTTTTTTTCCAATCTCAGTTTGCAAATTTTAATACATTTTTAACAAACCCTCCAGAAAATTCTCAGTCATTTGCACTAACTAAATCCAAAAAGTCGAACTATTTTCACTCAGGAAAAAACAATGTGTTGTTTCTTGGTATCTCCATGTTAAAGCTAGGGAACTTGTAAAATTGGGGAACTAATTTAGCGCTATAAACCTGCTTGAATGCACATGAAAGCAGATATAGAACTAAGCACGCTAGTACTGCTGTCTGCATCCATGTTTAAGTTTTAATTTCTCCAATATTTTTTTCAATCTCAAGGGATTTGCCCATTACACTATTTTTTTAAAATCAAATTTGTGTAAATTAGTACTTCAAATCACAGCAAACAAAAGTTTCACTAGACTCTATAGTGTAATCAAACCAGTGGCCTTATAATTCAGTTTTCTAAGTGGTCCTTTGGGTATTTCATAGAATAGGCAGGAGGGATGTCTTTTCTTTGCATCTATATTCATGGGTAGCTATCTTGGAAAATGAGATTCCATTGATAAGTTTAATATTAATTTATTATTTTTATATAAAGAGAAAAAGCAGGATGAGGATGGGAGAGGTAGGGAAGGGACAGAAAGGAAAAATACTATAGAAAGATACGTTATATCCAGTTTCAAAAATGAACACATTCTCACACATCATAAATCCAAAATAATGCTGGTGTCTTACTACTTAGTCTTCATCCAAGAATAACCTTTGTTGTTGCATTACATATCTAATCCATATTTTTTCAAAGGGTGATTAATTCCAGTTTCTAAGAATTCAAAAGTACCTCCATATCTTTAAATTATACTGACCTTTACAATACTATATTAATAAACCTATGAATATAAAACCCGAGTGGAACAATAATGAGATATAAGTGTTCATTTAACTTTTGTAGCATAATGGGACTGGCAACCCAGTATTTTTAAACATTCTCTGAGGACCAATAAAAAAAATTATGATGTGCATGCTAGTGTACAGCATACTGATAAAAGCATAAGACAGAAAACTTCAGTTTAAATTGCAACTCGGGCATGAGTTCATTAACAGCACAATTGGGCTCTAAGGATGGGGACAAGAGAGGGGTAAGTAATGAAACATTCATGATAATGCCATCACACAAATATTAAAACTTACATACTTATATTGCATAACAAAATTCAGATATATAATGGCCATTTTTCTGCCATATTATTGCATGAATGACACTATTTTAGTGTTTTCCTGGTTTGTTGTGACTATTGTTGTATATATCCTATAAATCCAAAGCAACTCCTGATGAGTTGAATGGTGCCAATTTCCAAATAACTGTGCAAAGTAAAAAAAAAAACCCTTTGAAAATTCATAGATAAGATAAGATAATTTTATTTCTATACCGCCCCTCTCCCGAAGGACTCGGGGCAGTGCACAGCCAAGTAAAAACACAATACAAACATCATAATTAAATTTAAAAATTATTAAAATTCTTACATTTGCGGCCGAAATTCGTTAAAAACCCAAAAGTTTAAAAACTCCAACCATTAAATGGTTATACATTTCTCAGTCATGAAAGACTGAGAAATGTATAACCATTCAATAATGCTAACCACTATTGAATGCTTTTCCAGCCATTACAATAGGTCTGAATAGAATAGAATAGAATAGAATAGAATAGAATAGAATAGAATAGAATAGAATAGAATAGAATAGAATAGAATAGAATTTTTTATTGGCCAAGTGTGATTGAACACACAAGGAATTTGTCTTGGTGCATATGCTCTCAGTGTACATAAAGGAAGATACGTTCATCAAGAATCATAAGGTACAACATTTAATGATAGTCATAGGAAACAAATAAGCAATCAGGAAACAATATCAATATAAATCGTAAGGATACAAGCAACAAAGTTACAGTCATACAGTCATAAGTTGAAGGAGATGGGTGGTGGGAATGATGAGAAGATTAATAGTAATGCAGACTCAGTAAATAGTTTGACAGCGTTGAGGGAATTATATGGATTATGATCGAAACAATCATGATATGAGCCAGTTTGATCTAGTAGTTAAGGTGCTATCCTAGGGATTGTGAGTTCTAGAACTCCCTTAGGCATGAAAGCCAGCTAGGTGACTTTGGGCCAGTCACACTGTCAGAGCCCAACATCTGATCAAGATAATTCTGTATTTAGATAAGCATTTGCACTCTATGGCACTTCCTACATGCAATTATTCTCATAGTACTGTAGTATCACCTATTAAAGGCTAACAAGATTTTTCAGGATAAAATGATGTCCACGGAATCTAAATTTCAAGTCCATTTTATGCAAGTGAAGCAGGGCCAAATGACTTCCTTTATGTGGAATTCTTCACACGTCAAATCTGAGCTGTTCCACATTATCAGCAAAGATATAAAGAGGATTCATTGCATACAGATCTCTCTTTTAGGACTGCTGATAGGGCATTTAGCCATTTACTGCAAAATTTGTCCTGCTTACCATGAAAAGTGATTTATTGCCAAGAGTGCCTTTGATTTGAACAACTTCCCAGGAGGAAATTTAAGTCCTACATTATGTTGTGCTTTGTGTTTTTTAAGATTACAGTAAGAAAGGCTAAGTATGTACAAAGTTGCTTGGTTCTTTGAGAATCTTAGCTATGAACATGTCTGGTTACTCCCAGAAAGCCTTCTGAAGAGCTTCCACTTTCTGGTACAGATGAGAGAGCCTTCTTCTATAATGCTCCAATTCTGTGGATTCGCTCCCTATAGAGATGAGTTCAGCCCCCACTTTCCCAGAGTTAAACGGGAAAAGTGCATAAAGGTAAAGGTTCCCCTTGCACATATGTGCTAGTCGTTCCTGACTCTATGGGGCGGTGCTCATCTCCATTTCAAAGCCAAAAAGCCAGCGCTGTCCGAAGACGTCTCCGTGGTCATGTGGCCAGCATGACTAAATGTCAAAGGCGCATGGAATGCTGTTACTTTCCTATCAAAGGTAGTCCCTATTTTTCTACTTCCATTTTTACATGCTTTCAAACTGCTAGGTTGGCAGAAGCTGGGACAAGTAACGGGAGCTCACCCCATTACGCGGCACTAGGGATTCGAACCGCTGAACTGGTGACCTTTCGTCGACAAGCTCAGTGTCTTAGCCACTGAGCCACCGCATCCCTCTGAAAAGTGCATAACTCCTGCTAATTTATTTAATAATTGCATTTTACTTTGCTTGTTAATTAATGTATTTAATACTTGATTGAAAGGCAGGCCATACAACTTAATAACAAATAAGTGTAAATGCTGTATATCATGGCTTGTGAAAAGGATTTGGATATTTGAACAGGTTTCAGGCATCTATAAGGTTTGGCTGGTTTCCAAAGATTATATCATTGTCTTGTGGAAATAAACAATAAACTATACCTGCTTTGGATTTGAGCTGATGTTATGTTTGAAAGACTGAAAGCACTGCTAAGTTTTACTATTGTGCCTATTTGGAATTCATTTTATCTCTAGTTACTAATCAGGAAGATGCTTATTTTAAATAGTTGTCATGTAAACTAAAAAGGAAAGGTTATAAATTGCTTTTTTTGAAATGATTAATTACAAATGCTAATTGTTATAATCAAAAAGTAATTTGAGGAATATGTATGTATAATGCACTCACTGTGTATCTCAGTATCTTTGTCTGATTGGCTGGTATCACATATGTTTGTTTACAATAGCAAATATAAACAAATTGACATGAAGATGACAACAACACTGGGGCAAATGCAGCAACTAAAACAAAGTTTCTTAATCAGAGAAAAAGACAGAATTGTTTCAGCCAAAATACTTTTACCAAAATGCTTTTTCTAGTAAAGAATAACTAAAACATTAAAAGTAGATACATAAAATTGCTATTGTTGCCATATTTATACCCTGCCTTTCTGCTTACAATAAAACAAAACACAAAACAATAAACAGTAAAAGTAAAAACAATGTAGTTACAATTAAAATATCATTGAATAATTCAACATAAAATGCTAATGTTTAGCAAAGATTAGTTCGTCTGCCTTTTTAATAACTATACTGAGTCATGAGTCACAAACATGTGCAAAGATAACAGAATTTGGCTGCTCAGTTTTTTCCAACCACAGAGAACGTATAGCAGAAGAAAAACCATTAATGATCAGTTTCATCTAAATTATTACTATGTTAGTTTGTTGGTTAGAAATTGAGATTCTATATTGAATCTATGTCCTGACTAAACATGCTAAATGTATCATCTTATTACTACATTTTCATGGCAACATTATTTAAATTATGAACAGTATTCTTTAGCAATCTCCTTTCATAGCTATCAGATAGTCACACTACTATTCATCCCTTTTATTCCTACATTTTATTTATTTATTTGTTTGTTAGTTTTTCATGTTTCTAGAGTGCCCAACTCCCTCAAGGAGGGGCTCTGGGTAGTGTACAGTATAATTGACATATAAAACATCATCATCATCATCATCATCACCATCATCATCATCATCATTATCAGAATTGAAAGGGACCTTGGAGGTCTTCTAGTCGAATCCCTTGCTCAAGAAGGAGCCCCTATCCAGTTCAGACAAATGGATTTCCAGGCTTCTTAAAAGCCCCTAACCCACAACTTCTGAATGCAAGTTGTTCCACTGATTGATTGTTCTCACTGTCAGGAAATTTCTCCTTAGTTCTAGGTTGCTTAAACAGCACATAACTTTAACACTAAAATATTAACATTAATTTAGGATTATTTTTTTTTTAAAAATGTAAGATTATAACATAAACTTTCAAAGAAAAAAAATAAGAATGCCAAGATGGTCATTTAACATTGGATAATAAGGCAGAGAGAAGGCTCTCATGGCACCAGTCAGCCCCACAATAGCATGGACCTTTGTGCATCCTATGCAAGGCCATGGAGCCAGGTTTTGACCTTTTTACAGAAGGCCAGAAGATTGGGGGCCCATCTCACCTTTCTTCTTAGACCCCGCCAGTTGAAATTCTTTGACAGACAGCATCTTCAACATACCCTCCCTATCTGATGGAGTGGGATGGCTTGAGATGATGATCAATATTTTGAATTCAACTCAGAAGCAAACTGGCACCCAGTGCAGTTCATGCAGCAAGGTGTTATATGTGCCCTTCTTTGGACACCCAATATAGCTCATCTGGCCACACAGCAACAGCTGAAGCTTCCAGATACTTTTCATGGTAGTCCCATGTGGAGCACATTGTAATAGTCCAATGAGGAGATGAGCAGGGATGAATGGCCAAGTGGAGAGCCTCACTTTCCAGGAAAGGGGTAACGGGTACATAAAACAGAGTTGGGCAAAAGCCCAAGTTATGCACCGGGTGTCAGGTTCCGAGTCAGGAAGTGGAAAGAAACACCAGATCACAAGAGGGATGTTGTAGTAAAGATTTATCTTCCGAGATTCGGCATGTTCCAACAATCACCCAGCTTTTCTGTGAAATATTGTCAGCTCTAACCTTATTGTGCTCCCATCACCATTTTTATACTCTGTGCACCCCGCCCATCTACTCCACCCTCTAGCTCCATCCCATACCCCAGTATTGATTGGTGTGTTCCGGCCGCTCCCCCCATTCAGGCATGGATCGCAATTAATCCAGGGCTGTCGGCCCTGAGAAGCCCTCATTAACACTGGCTGAGGTGGCTGAAGCAGTGTTTGCACAGGTGCAGTTCCATCCGCCTCTCAGCTGAGGGGCGGCAACTCATCTGATGGCGCTGGAGGATACGGAACACCTCAGAAACGGAGGGGAGAGTCCGGGGGTAAGCAGGCAGCGTTCTTGTGAGTGTTTCGGTTTTGGGAAGTGAGGCGGCAGGATCTGTCAGTCCCCGTCCTCCCTGGAATGACAGCCCAGCGGCGATGTGGAGCTGACACTGGGTTTGTCTGAAGAAGGATGAAAGGACATCCTTTTGTCTCTTTTCTGAGTGATAGCATTGGAAATGTTCCTTATGCTGAACATCTTGGTGAGCATTTCACTTTTTGCAGTTTTATTGCAGAGTTTTAGCAGATTAAAGTTTGGGTCTCACTTTGGGACCTCACTGGATAGCTTTTAAATGTTGTGTTACTTTTTAATATGATCATTGAAATCTTCATATTGGCCACTGAAAGCCAGACTATTGGCCACTGGAAGCCATTTTATTAAGAATAATTGTACATCCATTTTCTATAGGTCAGGTCTTAAATCTTCCACCCAAACTAACAGGTTTATTCACACATCAGTAGTTAGGAAATGAATATTTAAAATAAGAAAATGATAAAACAACTATTATTTACTCTATCTGTAGAAAAAAGGAAAATCCAGCAAAAATCATGTTTTGTGAACACTGAAATGGATATTCAGAATAAAATGTCCTTGAACCTTCAAATGTGTGTCTGTCCTATGAAAACCACTTTTAGAAAGCACCAGGTAGTTAATGGAGTCTAGGCATTGCCAAATCAATAAGCAAATAAAAACATTTCTGTTAACAGCACACCAGGAGTTCCATGAGATGTGCTGTAACTTTTTCAGAGTTTTTTCAACTCCGGTTTCAGCTTTATATTCACAGATGGAAAGCCATTTAACTTAGCGGGACTTAAATATTTGCAAATGTATCTTAAATAACACTGTCATTAAAATCAGTCAAGTCATGTGTGAAAGTTTAACTGAGTGCTGTACTAAGTGTTTTTCTTCAAACAGTAGTCAGGGAACAAACTGAAATGTCATGCAGACTACTTAAGCAGTAGAGGAAGAAATAGCAAATAAAAGAGTTTCTTTATGTAAAAAAATGGAGGATGGGATGGCAAAATTTGTGGTACACAAACTATCTTCCAAGCCAAAGAACGCTCTCCTCTCCCACGATAAAACAAGAATAGAATGAGTAAAAGCAAGAAAATTCTACCCCTTCTGGATCATAGTATGGTCATTGTAGTTTATATCTGCTTCAAGAAGATTCCTATTCCAACCATCTGCCATTACACAGTGCCCCCAGCCACCATGCAGGTTGCATGGGTTGCATGGGTTGGAGCTGGGCTGCAATGACCCAGCTCCTTTACCAATTGTAGGAAGGGTTCCTCTATTGGGCCAGACATGGTAAGAAGCAGGGGTGGGTTCTATCTACCTTTACTACCAGTTCGCAATGGGGCCATGTGCACGCTCTTCTGTGCATTCACAGAAGTGTTCTGATGATGTTGGGGTCGATGGGCAGAGCCTCCCGCCAGTTTTACTACCAGTTCTATAGAACTGGTCTGAACCAGGGGCAACCCACCACTGGTAAGAAGCTATTGTTTCATGTGTCGCTATTCTAAGTCATACAAAGAATTAAAAAGAGTCTTGTCTAACAGTCTGCTTTAGGAAAAGCCTGAAAAACCATATCAACTCTCTATTTGCCAGCACTGTATAGCATATACAGTCTACAACACATACCAATGCACACACATGTATGCATACACCCATACTTTCACAAGAGAAAGAGAACTAACAAAGCTAACACAGAGCTTCTGAAAACAATTAACTAAATTGGAGAACAATTAACTAAACTAGTGCAATCCAGCAATGTCCTACGTGATGAAGAATTGGAGCTATTGGAATGCAGTTTGGAATGTGTTGGAAGAGAACAAAATGAGTGTTAAAACACATAGGTTGTTTTGACAAAGAAATGTGTTGGAGTAGGAAGCAAAAAGGATGGAAGTGATGTAGTAAATGATTATGAACATATCTAAAGGGCTTTTATGTCGCTGGATATAGTTGGGGAAGGAGAAAAAGCTTGTAGTGCTGCAAGGCATGAAAACTGAAAGTGCTAAAAAGGTTTGTTTGAACCAGAAAGGAATAGAAATATGTGTCTAATCACCATAGGTCAGGGGTGTCAAACTCGCAGCCTGTGGGCCGGATATGTCACACATAGGCCATACCCATCTTCATTTCAGCAAGGAGGAAAAAAGTCACGATACGTCACATGATGAAAACGTGACGCTGCGAGTTTGAAACCCCTGCCATAAGTAATATAAGCAAAGATGGTCTTTGCACTAATGAGTAATGACTCATGCCTTCATGTTATGGTCATGTCTTGATGTTCAGAGCTGCCATGGGGAGAAATGGAGGAGAAGAATACAGGATCTATAATCCTGAGCTGCTATTCAACTTTCAGGTTTTCTGTTTTGAAGACCAATATTACATTTGTCAATGAGCTAGATCCAAGTTTAGGCCTTTAATATAACCTCTTTCCTTATAGTTCCATCAATAAACTTCTCATCTTACCTTCCCCCTTCTATTAAATCTTACTGCTATTTCCAATATCTTCATTCCTGTGTAGGTGGGCAAGAATTAGTAGTAAGTCAAAAAGAGGGCTCTAGGACAGGGGTATCAAACTCACGTCATGGTGCTATCACATGATGTATCGGGACATTTTTTCCCCTTCACTAAACTGGGTGTGGATGTGGCCAGTGTGTGACGCATCCGGCCCATGGGCCAGGAGTTTGACAGCCCTGTTCTAGGAGATATAAAACTATTGAAAACATGAAATTAACATAGGGTTACCAAATTCTTGAATTTTGCGGACAAATCTGAGAACACTCCATCCAATGGAAAAGGAGCTAAAAATCCATGATTTGTTTTTTTTAAAAGGATGAAGCAGACTTCCCTCACCAATCCTGTCCGCACTCCCTAAATATTGGTCTCTTTCCATGTCTGCTGTTTCACTGTTTTCTCATTAACTGTTCAGTGTTTGCCGCCTTCTTATATTCTCTGCTTTTTCTGTCCTATCCCAGCCACTGTATTCTTTCCTATACTGTTGCCTTGCCTTTGATGTTTATCACGCTTTTTCTCATTCTTCTCTGCATTGCCAGTTCTAGCCCTCATTCTAGGATCTTGTTCATTCTCACTCTCCTTGCTTTACAGCCAGAATAACATTTCTCCTGTCCAGATTTCTATTTCCTCTTAGAGAGAAACTGCATATCCTTCATCAAAGACACATACACTTCTATCTTGGATGGTTAACTTCTTCGCTGAGCATGAAGCTTTGGGAAGGATGCTCATGGAGCAGTGAGGGAAGAAAGGAATAACATCTAACCATCCAGATCAGGCTAATCAACCCTGGCAATCAATGGCATGCCAGATGTTGCAGCCAGATTTCCCTCACATCCCTCATTCCTCTCCTCAGCTCAATGCCAAATTCAGCCTGTGTCCCATTGTTTTTATTCCCTTGTCCAGGATCCAACCTTCCTTTGCTTTATTGTTATTATAATTACTATTATTTTGGGGAAAAGTTTATTTTTACAGAAAGCTGAAGAGTATTACCATATTGATTAATATTGATAATTTGCAAAAATTTGGGAATAAAGAATTGGAAATCCTATTTTGATGAATCAGTGAGCTTACATTTTAAGGCATATAAAATATATTTCATTCATATCAGGGATTCATACCCTGATTGTGAGGGAACCTGGCACATTCTCAGCCTGAAGTTGAGCATGTCAATCACCTGAGAGTGATGAGTCAGACTCAGTGCAGATGGCTGCTGATTCTGATAGAAAGGAATCAGAGACTCGTTGTCCCAAAAATGCTGATTTCAAGAGCCATGTTTAAGGGAACTATAACTGAAAAAGATTAGCTACAGAGTCCTTAAAAATAGCATCCCTTTGAAGAAAGGAATGTGGATAATGCTTCTATCTCAGTTCTTGCAGATTGACAGACTCAGCTCTTTCCATGAGTGGACCTTTGAGGACAGGTGGTTTCCATTGATAAACCTTTTGTATGAGCCTACCCACTCTGCTGATTCTATTTTATATTTAACATTTTCCTATCTGGCATAATATTTCTGCCCCTTTGATTAGAAGGAGAAACTGGACTCTTAACAATTTTATCTGGTGAATGGTCACAGTTTCTACCTGAATTTTAAAATCCCTTCCGAAGTCAGTAGGCAGCTCAGCAACCAAGAATAAAATCATCTCAGCAGCAGTGACTTGAGGAAGGCATTTTCCAGCTATGGAACACAGAAGCAGGGAGACAAAAAACACTATTTCTTTTTTATTATTATTATTGAAAAGTTTTACAAAAAAAATCCCCCCCCCCTCATAAGCTAAATTAGCCTAACTATTCTTAAACTGCCAAATCCCCCCCGAAACCTTAATTCCACTATGGATAACATAATACTTCTAATGTTTAACATTCATGCATAAGCTATTTGATATTTTCTTGTCTGATACTTATTTTGAATATAATCAATCCATCTTCTCCATTCCGATATGTATCTTTCTTGTGTATAGTCCTTCAAATATGCTGAAATTTTTGCCATTTCTGCTAAATTCGCTACTTTCAGTGTCCACTCTTCAATAGTAGGCAGAGTCCTTCTTCCAGTATTGCGCTACCAACAGCCTAGCTGTTGATATTAAGTTCAAAATCAGCTTAGTTTCTAATGCTGTACAATCCGTCGTTATAACCAATAAAAACAATTGAGGAGTAAATTTCAACCTTTTTTTCAGAATATTCTCCATAACCCACCAAATTTTTATCCAGAATGCCTTAATTTTCTTACAAGTCCACCATATATGATAATAAGTTGCATCATCACATTCACATCTCCAACATTTAGCTTGCAAATTCGGATACATACATGATAATTTTTTAGGATCTAAGTGCTATCTAGGAGGTTCCACCGAGATTTGAACTTGGATCGCTGGATTCAGAGTCCAGAATGCTAACCATTACACTATTTTTTGATGTGAATAATAATAATAATAAAAGACAGGTAATTGTTGACTTTGCAGTTGGCTTGGGGGGGATTGAGGGAAATATAGTGTGTTCCTGAGCTTGAGAAAGCATTAATAAGGTGGGGCAAAAACAAATGGATTAGTCTTTTAGTTTCATAAAAACATCTTTTGTTTTTTTCATTCATTAAACCATGCTCCCTTTTAATACTTCTTATTACATTCCAAGTTGGTCATCATCAGATGGGTCCATAAATAACAAACTCAGCCATTAATATGGCTTTGATTAACCATGGCTTTCACATAATTCCATGTGGTTAATTATAGGTATAGGACTACAGGTTTTGGCACATTTTGGCTAGTATGTCCAAGGACCAAAAAAAAAAAAAAAAAAAAAGCCCATTTTTTACCTCACTGCTTCATTCACTATTCTATGCAAGCTAGGATCTTTAAGATAGACATTATCTTGTAAGAAAATATATTGTTGCCCAAATTCCATCAGATAGGAGATACATTCAGTGTACCAACACACAGGATACTTACTCAGTTTATGATATTGATTGGGTAGCCCTTTTTTGGATATGTGTTCTGCACGTGTTTGTGTGCGAGAGAGTCCAAGCAAATGAGAGAGCATATGTGTGTTTCTGACAACAATAATCTGATCTAAGGAAACATTAATGAAGCAAGTTTTATACCCATTGTAGAACGAAACTTTATTTACAGGAAATGCATTATAGCAATAATAGAAAAGCCTAACACCTAGCTCAGTGAAGGTGAACCTTTTAGACACCGAGTGCCCAAACTGCCCGCACGCGCGCGCATGCCAGTAATGGGTTCCACTTACCTTCGCTACCGGTTCAGAACTGGGATCGCTCATGCATGGCGCTTCTGCACATATGCAGAGCATCTGTGATGACATCCCGGCGGGTGGATGGAGCCTTCTGCCACCGCCACTGCCAGTTCGCTTGAACCAGGGCAAACCGGTAGAAAACAGAGGTGAAATGCTTCCGGTTTGGACCGGATTGTCCGATCCAGTAGTGATGGTGGCAGGTGGTTCAGAGAACTGGCATGCCCCCCCCCCCCGCATGCCCAGCTGAGTCGCATGATCATCAGAGGCTTTTTTTAAAAAAATTAATAGCATTTTTTCTACATCCTCTTGGCTGAAAAAATGCTTTTAAATTTTTTTAAAAAAAGCCTCTGATGATCGCATGGCTCAGCTGGGATCGTCAGAGACTTTTAAAAGCATTTTTTTTTTACAACCTCTTTGGCCGAAGAGGTTGTAGAAAAAATGCTTTTAAAAGCCTCTGATGATCAGGCAACTCAGCTGGGATCATCAGACCTTTTAAAAGCATTTTTTTACAACCTCTTCAGCCAAAGAGGTTGTAGAAAAAATGCTTTTAAAAGTAAAAAAAAAAAAAAAGTTGGCCACGCCCACTCAGTCACATTACCACCACCCCCACCAAGCCACACCCACAGAGCTGATAGTAACAAATTTTACATTTCACCATTGGTAGAAACCCACCACTAGTGCACATGTGAACAAATGCGCACATTTGTGGACATCCACACATGTGCAGCAGAGACCCGAAGACCAGCTGGCTGGTGGAACGTGAGGCATCCCAACACCAGCAGCATGGCAAGAAGTAAGATCTTTTTCTTTTGTGAGCTTCTATTTCGTCATTTGCAGGGAAGCAGAAGCTCACGAAAGAAACGCCACGGAGATCTGACCTGGGACGACAGTGCGCATGCCAGCAGTGAGGACCCTGTGTGCCACCCCTGGTACACGTGCCATAGGTTCACCATTACGGACCTAGCTACTAACATACCACCAGAAAGTGAAACAAAAAGTTTTGTTCTTGTGTGCCTTGGAAGAAAGGCAACGGGATATGATCTGAAATTAGCAATTTTTTAGACAAAGAGCAGAGAGACAGATACAAAAGGAATATAGAGTACACTCTTACATCTTGAACTACATTGCACTGTTTGTGGTCAGTAGGTCAGAAAAACTGGTGCCATGGGATACGGACTGCCAAAACCTTGGGCCAATTGGTCTCTCGCAAATGCCACAGGAGGAATGAAAAAATGATACACAATATCCATAAACACCAGTTTTGGTTCATTTAATAACAAATGTACTGGATCTCTTATCATATTTCACATAATTGTATATTGTAATATATGAATCTTAATTATCCCAAAGCCCCAAATATTAATTTAAATAGTCCAAACAAAGTAGAACATTTAAAATTGCTATGCTAGAAGACTTTTCAAGATTTTTCAAACCTTGAAGAGAGTTAATTCATTCTTTCTCACTCATTCTCTTTTTGTGGGGGGAAGTATTATTAGGAGAGTTCTTTTTAATCCTCTGTTTTCTTTTGCCTATAGATGCTGTTGAACAGTTGAACTGTAACTTTCATCTTAACTCACATTGCCAACCTTTTGGTGCACATTATATCTTCTGCCTGAAAATCCTTTTATTAGGATTTTTGTTTGAAAGCTGTATTTCCTTGGCCTTAAGCTTTTTGAAAATACCAGTCATTCATTTCCTAGTGACAAGCATTGTATGAATTGCTCTTTCTTTCCAGTGAAAAACTTTCATTACCAGTATTTATCACAAAAAGAAAAGGAAGAAAAAAATATGTTTGATGTTTCAGACAGACGCTCAGCAATAACTTTTCAAAATAAATCTGTTGCATAACATTTTTAAAACATGTATTTTAGCATTTCTGCATAACACCAGAAAAAAATATGCAGTGTTTCTTGGTTAAATGTTCATCTTTACTTGACTCTATGCAATAATACTATGAGCAAAACCAATTAACATCTGGACCACAAATGTACTATTGCTCTTCCTCTAAAATCTAGTTATAGCTTACCCTTATGAAACCTAGAATGGTCTGGTTCCAGCTTCTTTTTATGTAAACCTCTGCCAACATCAGGCACTCTATATGGCTGTATTCAGTTTGATTAATTTGCCCTCTAAATGACAAGGGAAAATGAAGGAGTGGGGATTTGTCTGAAAAACTGCAAAAATCAATGGAGCAGCTTTCCTCCCAGAGTTATTTATTTTATTTATTTAAATTTCTATACTGCCCTACTCCCGAAGTTATGTGTGCTCTATTGCTGGAGGTCTTCAAGAAAAGATTGGGCAGCCATCTAACTAAGATGCAATAAGGTCTCCTGTTTTGGACAGGAGGTTGCTTTAGAAGACCTTGAAAATCCCTTCCAGTCCTATGATTCTATGATTATAATTTTCATAGCTTTCTCTGGGGCAGGGAGCGTGGAATAGTGGTGAATATCTGTAGCTCGGGTATAGGATGAAGGTGAGGGTTCATTTTCTGAGCTTGTGGGTTCATTTCCAAACATTTCATTACCAGGCTAGATAACATCTTCATCAGGGTTTAGGGGATGTCAGTGTCAGTGTTCTTCTGTTTATAAGGACTTCAGGTGTGGGTGTGTCAAGTAAGGGACTTACGATGGGTCAGCTGTGAGACATCAGTGAGACTTGTGATGGGTCTTGTGATAAGGAGATTACATCAGGTCAGGGTCATTGGGAGGTGAACTACTGGTGGAGGAGTTGTGTGGGTTGGTTGTGGGTCAGTGCTGTCTCTGGTTGGCTGTGTGGTTGATTTGGATTCTGAGGGGTTCGTAGGCTGGTTGAAGGTCAATGTTTATTTATTTATTTATTTATTTATTTTGTTGAGTACATATTAGATAATATATATATAAGTATAGGCATGAATTGAATACATAAAATGAATACAATTAAAGGGAACATTAGGACAGGGACTGTAGGCACGCTGCTGCTCTTATGCACACCCCTTACAGACCTCTTAGGAATGGAGTGAGATCAACCGTAGACAGTTTTAGAATAAAGTTTTTGGGGGTTTTGGGATGAGACCACAGAGTCAGGTAGTGCATTCCAGGCATTAACAACTCCGTTACTGAAGTCATATTTTCTGCAATCGAGTCTGGAGTGGTTCACTTTAAATTTGTATCTATTGTGTGCTCGTGTATTGTTGTGGTTGAAGCTGAAGTAGTCATTGACAGGTAGGACATTGTAGCAGATGATTTTATGAGCTATGCTTAGGTCATACCAAAGGCAGCGCAGTTCTAAATTTTCTAAACCCTGAATTTCAAGTCTGGTGGCATAAGGTATTTTGTTATGAGCAGAGGAATGGAGGACTCTTCTTGTGAAATATTTCTGTATATGTTCAATTGTATTAATGTCTGATATGCAGTGCGGGTTCCAGACAGATGTGTCTATTGATGAAATTGCTCATGGAGTGCCAGGCTTCGATGAAGTCATGAGCATGGCAGGTGGTAACGTGGCCAATGATTTTTATGTTGCTCCAATTGAACTGGTGCTATTCAAGGATTTGGGATCATGGTATTTGACTGCCAGCTGGCGTTCATGGATCCTAGTTTTTAATTGACGTGATGTTTGTCCCATGTAGAAATAGTTGCAATGTTAATTTTGTAGATTACATTGCTTCTTTCATTGTTTCAGCATGGATGTATGAAAGGAAGAGAATACTGCAAAAAGGTGAAAGGATTAATGTATATATGTGCACAAGTAGTTCTCTTTAAGATGAGAATTGTATGTTCTACACCCCTGCAATAGGTCCTTGGCATTGCTCATGGAGTTTTGGCTACCGAAAGGCAGATGTATAGACAGCTTATGCTCTCTTCCAGATAGAACACTTAATTGCCTGCCATATGCATAAATACCCACCAATGGAACAAAGTAGGAAAAATACACTGATGTATATGAAAGCTAGATACAAACTTTTCCATGAGAGCCTTTAAGAATTATGCCATGTAATATGGTTACTGCATATACAAAATACAAAATATTTCAAAACAAAATATTGACAAAACCAGTGCTGTAATAATACCCACTTCTCATCAGCATTAGGATACTTTCTTGGCTGGGACTGGGTAAGAAACTTGCCAGAATAACAGAGTTGGAAGGGACTTTGGAGGTCTTACAGTCCAATCCTCTGCTCAAGCAGGAAACCTATACCATTTCAAACAAATGATTGTCCAATCTCTTCTTAAAAACCTCCAGTGTTGGAGCACCCACAACTTCTGGAGGCAACTTGTTCCACTGATTGTTCTGTCAGGAAATTTTTCCTTACTTCTAGGTTGCTTGTCTCCTTGATTAGTTTCCATCCATTGTTTCTTGTCTTGCCTTCTGGTGCTTTGGAAAATAGGTTGTCCCCTCTTCTTTTGGCAGTCCTTCAAATATTGGAACACTGCTATCATGTCACCCCTAGTCCTTTTTATTAAACTAGACATACCCAATTCTTGTAACTGTTCTTCATATGTTTTAACCTCCAGTCCCCTAATCATCTTTGTTTCTCTTCTCTGCACTTTTTCTCTAGCGCCTCAACATCTTTTTTATATCATGGCAACCAAAACTAGGTGCATTATTCCAAGTGCGGTCTTACCAGGGCATTATAAAGTGGTATTAACACTTTGTGTTATCTTAATTCTATACCTCTGTTAATGCAGCCTAGGACTGCTTTGGCTTTTTTGGCAGCTGCAGCACACTGCTGGCTCATATTTAAGTGATTTATCCACTAGGACTCCAAGATTTCTACCACTTAGCTCCCAGCGACCGGTAAGATCCCACAGAGTTGGTCTCCTCCCGGTCCCGTCAGCTAAACAATGCCAGCACGGGGGAGGGCCTTCTCTGTGGCTGCCCCAGCTCTCTGGAACCAGTTACCTCCTGAGGTTCGGACCATCCCCACCCTATTGGCCTTCCAAAAAGCAGTGAAGATCTGGCTTTTCTGGCAGGCCTGGAGCTGTTGATCTTGCTCTTGTGATCTGGCAAGATCCGGCCATGAATGGTATGAATGAGTTTTAATGTTTTTAATGTTTTTAATTTTTAAATGTTTTTTATTAGGATTTTAAATGTATTGTGAGCCACCCTGAGTCTTCGGAGAGGGGCGGCATATAAATTGAATTGAATTGAATTGAATTGAATTGAATTGAATTGAATTGAATTGAATTGAATTGAATTGAATTGAATCTCTCTTGAAGTTATTGCTATCGAGCCAAGTTTCATCTAATCTGTACCTGTACATTTGATTTTTCTTGCCTTAGTGTAAAACATTACGTTTCTCTACTTTGAATTTCATTTTGTTAAATAGGGCCCAGTGTTCAAGTCTGTCGAGACCCATCTGGATCTTGAGCCTATCTTCCGGTGTGTTAGCTATTCCTGCCAGCTTGGTGTCATCTGCAAATTTAATTAGTTCCCCTTCTAACCTTTTCTAAACAGTAGGCTAGATTCACCACTTATTTCTGTCCAAAAGTTGTAAAATCAGAACTTCTATTAAGAAACATTTTAGCACTTCTCAGAGAAGCAGAACAAGTTATGAGAGGAAGAATGGCATTTATCAGAGAAGGTGCCACACATTCCTGCCTAAAACATCCAGCCATTAAGAGGTCATCATTTCAGTTTTGCAGACACCTCCCCCACTCCTTCATTTCCCCTTGTCATTTACAGGGCAAATTACAAGCCTATACAAAGGATCTGTTCCTTTAAATTTATATTCTTCTTTATGTTTAAAAAAGCTATGCTAGCATATAAATGGAAAATGGAAAAAGAGATTCATTTTCCACAAGGAAAAAAGGTCAGACGCACTGAATTAACTTCAAAATTTAGCCATATTTCATTTAAGGATTAGAACTAAGGATTCTACTATTTCTTAGAGTGATAAAAGGATAATCTGCCAGTCCCCATTTAAGTCTCCTTTAAGCTTCTCACAAAGATCAAATGAAGTTTGTCTGCCAAACCTTGAGGTAGGGAAGCCTATTGTATTAAACTTCCAAATCTGTAAAAGAAAAAGGACAAGAAAATGTATATAAAGCTCTGTGAATCAAAGAGGCTCATCCAGGCAGTCCTTGAATCAGGAGGAAAATAGGTCAACATAAACTGAACTGACCCCAGAGTCTACTTATTATGCCTTTAATGGTATGTAGGAATGACCTGGGGAAATAGGAGGATGAATTATGGACTGGACAACCTATGTGTGAAAGACATCTCAACCCCACAAGAGAGAGGACATTTCAAAAGGCTCCCTCCCTAGTTTTCGGGAGAGTTAAAGGAAAGAAGGGGAGACATATCTAAGGGGAGATTCTCAGTCATCCAGGTCATGGTTGTCCCAAAGGTGCTTTTTCAAAATGCAACTGGACTTTCTTGATTTTTTTTCTTCCTTTTTTTTCAGATCTGAAGATGCTTCTTGGATGAGAAGCAAATATCTTCAAGGAGAAAAAACCAAGAAAGTCTGGTGTGTGTGTGTTTTAAAGCATCTTTGGGACAAGGGAGAAATATTTTCAGTCTTGCAAGATTCTGTTAATGTAACCTTACAATAAAGACAGAGCTAGTAATCCTGGTTGTGCTTTCTGTCTGCACTATCTTGCTGAGGTAATAATGCCTCAGTAAAGGCCTGTTAATTAGAATGGAGTTACAGCCCCACCCAGAAGGCACTTCAGCCCAAGGGCTTGCCTTTGCTCCACCAGCAATCCTACTGACTTTTCTTTCAGGCCCAGTTGCTGTGTGGCTGAATAGCTTTCCTGGAATATGTTTGTGGTCTTGGAGATGAAGCTGCTTACACAGGGCTCTTGTAATTAATGGCCATTTGCTATTCACAATAACTTGGTGAGATAGCCTGGGTTGATAAAGAGTAACTGGCCCAGAATCACTTAGGGGACTCTCTGAGCAAATAATGATTGGAATCTGCATTTCGGGCTGAACTACAGATTGGTGGTGTGCATTATTTCAATAAATAAAATTAAATTATGTAGCTGGGACTACAAAGTTTTAATTCCTAGAAATCCACCCTTAAAGATTCATGTCCTTTCTCTTCTCTCCCTCATTGTAATCAAAAGGATGGTCATTTGAAGAGCTTGATTTAAAAAGAAATAGGGAAAGCCTAAATCCGTGTTGGCGAACCTATGGCACGTGTGCTGGAAGTGGCACGCAGAGCCATGTCACCTGGCATGCGTGGCATCGCCCATTCCTCTTCTGGGTTTCCAGGGCATGCATGCGCACCAGCCAGCTAGTCTGTGGGTTACTGGTGTGCATGCGTGCGTGACAATCGGCTGGCCTTTGCACCGGCCATGCCGTCGTTGCCCCGGGATACAGCCCCGGGATATCTACCCCTTGCCAGAAAAGATATCATTCAACAGAAGAGTGGAAATTCAGGACAAAATGTCACATCTTTCAGTAGGTGGAAGTCTCTTGTGCTCACTCAATGCAGCTATGGATATTCCCCAGATTATTTCAATCAGTGAATATTCCCAAACAGATCTATCCTGAGACTCAACTCCTACGGTGTTTTAAATAATATATACTTTTCTTCCTAGGCACTGATACCTGTTGAAGACATTTCATCATATATAGATAAATAAATAAAGCATGATTGACAATGCCAGTCTAACTCCCTATGATGGTAGCTATCTTTGTAATTAAGAGTTTAAGATTATTTGATCATATAATTAAGTGTCTGAGAGAAACACGTAACACACTATGCTGATGCCAGGTCACCCAAAGCAAAGCATAAGAAACACAATCCTTCAACTACTAATTTACAATTTATATGTACTTATATAAAAAGAAAAAAAATCTTAACACCTAAGAAAAAGATGCACCCCAGTAACTCCATCATATGGTTGTTTGATTTTTGAGATAAACTTTTCTGTGAACCCAATTACCATATAAATTATAGTTTAAGATTTAATATTATGTGTATGTGTGTGTGTGTGTATGTGTGTACATTTACATGTGTGTGTGTGTGTGTATACACATATACATACATATTTAGATGTTTTTACCAGAAGGAATCCATGCCCCCAACTTTTATGTTTCTTGAACAAAGCAAGAATAGAATAAGTTTGATTGAAAGGATTGAACAACCTAGAATCTAAAAATGAAATAGTAACACAAAGGTTGCAGAAAATCTATGCAATAGTATAGCATCAGACTAGGACTGGAAATATTTCCAGTTTCAAAAACTTGCTGGTTCATCTTGAGATTAGAGCAATGTACAAAGTGGAGACACAATGTCAATTTGCTAATTTTAGATTCTGGATGAAATTTATTGTGTGTTCTGTTTTTAAAGGTAATATATATTACCGTACTTGAAATTATGGTAAGCATTTTGGAACAGTCTCACATCTGTCCCAAGATTTTACACTAGTGGTAACATAATTTCCAAAAGGTGGGTTTTTGGGGTGGGGTTTTTTTTTTTTTTTTTTTTTGAGTTTTACTGGGGCTTTTAACACACTATTTGGAAACTACTTTATATGCTTTTAATTGCCAGAATGACATTTGCTGCTACATAACATTTCTCAAACTGGAGCCTTTGGATTATAAAATTCGGCACTGAAGAGGACTCATTCCCCAAACTGTTCATGAAAATGCAGCTAATGAACATAAAGTAGGCAATAACACTAGACCAGGTGTGTTTCTTGGCCAATCGATGCCATTACATAGCTGAGCCAAAAAGCACATTGCGATGAATGAATGTTTTAACAAGCCCAAAATGAGGATATAGTGACTGGCAAACATATCACAACTCCATATATATAAACATGTTGAAATATCCATGTAGAAGATACACTATACAAATTTGACATGCCCAAAATAGTTTCTATAGTGTAGCCATATTGTGCTACATATTATAGAAGAAATTTTAGACATTCCTGGAATGGGTTATTATCATTAAAAAAAATGTTACTGAGATACTGAAAATCACATGGATACAGCTGAGAATGCAAAGATCCATATGTCTACAGAATTATTCCAAATGCCATGCATGATGTCTACTGCATATTTTATGTCAAGCTTCCCAAAATGGGTATTCTGTGTCTGTTGTACTATATCTCCCATCATACTCAATCACCCTGGTTGGGAAAATGGGAGATGCTGTCCAAAACATATGATGCGTAATTGTTATGAAAGGGATCTATGAAGGGGGAGGTGATGTGATAGACTATAGCAACACAGCAGGTTTCAGGAAAGAAGGAGCACATTCCTTCTTTCCTGGGGGAGGTGGGGGAGACAAGAGACAACCCAGCCCAGAGCTGGATCATTGGGGGAGGTGGAGGTGGGGGAGACAAGAGACAACCCAGCCCAGAGCTGGATCATTGAAAAAAGAAGATATTGAGGATAGTGACTCTAGATGCTTCCAAGATATATCCATGAGCTTTGGGTAATATAGGTTTAACCTGGCAAGTTTCTACTTATATGATATATGCAAATAAAGAACTGAACTTTGGCTTGATTGTTTTATATCATTCTTGGATTTGGCCTCACATCAATCTTCCAGTCCATCATATCACCTTCTCTTTCACAGAAATATTCCATAAGAAGTAACAGATTGAATAACAGATTTCCTTCAGAATCCCTCCCATTTTCCACTTCAGGAAGTGGTTTACCATGATAAATCACTATACAATTATTGTTCCATTATGTATTTGATATTTCTCTGACAAAAATACAAACTTGGTGATTCTCTTTTCATTTAATTCCAAAATTTACTTGACAGTATATTCTAATGATTTATTCATCTACTACCATTTCTATGGTGCTCTACTCCCAAAAGCTCTACTCATTTCCTAAAAAAGTGCCTTCCAAATGAGTTGCATCAACCTAGGACATGTTGCTATAAACCAGAGAGATCGTATTTATTTTTCTCTATTGACTGTTCATATGCTGTGGCGCTGGGTTCTGCAAAATTTTAAAGAAATGCTTTGATTTGATGAGATTTTAGTTGAATCACCCTGTCAAAGCAGATGCACAAATTAAATTGGGTAGCTTCAAAATGCTTTGTACTCCTTTGAATCTTCTTGTAAATTTGATGAATTTTTTTTCTGCTGCTTCTGGGATTGTTATGAACATGTTCAATGTTGCAACATCATTTTGATATATGGGGAATACTGGAGGATAGAGTGATGCAGTTGGCTTTATGGCATGGACATCAATGGTTGGTTAATAAGATTTATCATCACATTAAACTTCCAGCCTATTAGACCTCTTGTAGCAGGATAAATATAACACTACTGAGCTCTACTTATTTTTTAACATGACCTGTCACAAGCCTTAACTTTACTCTGTCTTATACTAATGGGTTGTTTCACCGTTGCGGTACCTTGTTTATACAACTAGCATTCTCTTCTCTTAACACTGTGAATTTATGCTCTGTAATTTTTCGGTTGACTATGATCTTGATCTTCTTTCGGAATCAGGGAAATAAAAGCTGTTCTCCAGGATGGTGGCACCTCTCCTCCCCGTTGTATTTTAGCAAATAACTCCTTAAGAGGTTCTACCATTTCTAATTGAAAATCTTGTTTTAAACTGCATTTTAAAATGTGGCAAGATTGGGATGGTTTTAATCTTTCAGCAATCAGTGAATGCATGACAGTTTGATACAAATTCTGGCCTGAACACTGACTCCTTCTAAAAAGGCATAGGAAAGCTATGAATGCTACTTGTTTTGTACCAATCTCTTTCATTCTGCCTTCTTTGTGGAATTGCACTGCATTGTTACAAGGTGCATCTGCTGCCTTTGCTAGCACAGAATGTTATCAGCAAACAACAATCCTGCACAACTCTGTTCTGCCACTGAAGCCTCCTGAGATAAGTAGCTATAACTAGAAATAATATCCTCTAAAAAGTGTATCAGCCTTGAAGTCTTTTGTTCCACACTAGTAAAAATTAAAACAATTGCAGATGTTTTAGCACTTCCCTGTTAGAGCTGATAAATTATTTTTCAAATCAAATTGTGAATCTCAAAAAATCTTGAATGAAATGAAATTTTGTTCAAATCTCAGGTCACAAACTTAAATTGAATCCTCTTCAAGTCTTGCACTTTCAATCTGAATGAAATCAGAGATAGTTCACAAAATTTTTGCCTGTAATTAAAATTTTGGAGACACTAGACAACCCATGGCCTGTTGCAGTGGTGAAATCCAATTTTTTTTACTACCGGTTCTGTGGACGTGGCTTGGTGAGCTTGGTGGGTGTGGCAGGCAAAATCTCCATTCCCATCTCACTCCAGGGGAAGGATATTGCAAAATCTCCATTCCCACCCCACTCTGAGGCCACCAGAGGTGGTATTTGCCAGTTCTCCGAACTACCCAAAATTTCCACTACCGGTTCTCTGAACTGCTCAAGATTTCTGCTACCGGTTCTCCAGAACCTGTCAGAACCTTGTGGATTTCACCCCTGGCCTGTTGGATCATCCTGGTGGTGCAGTGGTTAGAATGCAGGTAAACTCTACCCACAGTCAGGAGTTTGATCCTAATGGAACTCAAGGCTGACTCAGCCTTCCATCCTTCAGTGGTCGGTAAAATGAGGACCAGATTATTGGGTGCAATATGCAAATAATCAAACTCCCAGAGAGTGCTATAAAGTGGTATGGGGTGGTATATAAGTCTAAGCGCTATTGCTATTGCTATCCTTTCAGGAATATTTTCTTACCAGATTCTGCTTCAACAGTGACAGAGCTTCTAATGTACTACCTTCCCTGGAAAAATTGGGATACATTCAGGGATGCAGGTGCCTAGAAAATAGCCCATGTTGAACTATATAGCACAAACATCAGCATAGGAAATGTTTTGTGACATTTTGTATTATGTCATAAAATATTTTATGATACTGTTTATATCATAAAATGTTTCATAAAATTTTTCAAATTGAAATTCCACAGGAGTCATGGGTCCTGGACTTGGGATCATTCTGTAAATTAACTCATTTGAGGTACTTTGCTTCAAAAATTGTTTCCCTATGATGTACAATTTCACTTGGTTAAAGGTTATGGGAACAAGAATTTTAATAATTAGATGATTTAGTTAGGTTGTTTGGGGCACTAATAAACTTTTGCGAACTTGTTGGCAAGGTTATAGTTGATCAAAGTACACATTTCTAAAAGTTTTGGGATGTTTAAAAATATTTCTCTTTAAATTTCTACTGCAAACACTGCTGGAAAGTTAATTTAAAATATTACTCTGAAGTAAATTACATATTTATTCTGGCTATGTTGAATTTCTGGGTGAGGAAATTGTCTGCTAAAATCAATCCACTGTTTCATTGTTAAAAAACAAAGCAAATTAGTTATATAAGCATAGCAGTGAGGGAAGAGGAAAAGTCTAACAATACTTTTTTTTTCATTCTTTTAGTCAACCTGTGATCGCAAAGTCCTGTCAACCGCATAGGAGAGGAAAAAGGAAAAAAATAAGGTTTTTAATGAAAAATTATAAAGAGAAATCTATGAAAGTTTTTCCATCCCCTATTTCTGCTCTATTCTGTACTGAAAAGGGAAAAAGCAATATGTTCTCTTCCTAATATGAGCTCACTCACTTCTTTCTTATCTATATTCATCGGTTTTCAGGAGCCCAGCAGATACATGTCAAAATGATGAGTCTCAGCCTTGTTTCAAGAGAAAGTATCAATCTGCTGGTACATATTCTGTCTGACTTGATAGAATTTAAGAGTTACTACAGGCTCTACAGTTCCACGGCAGAATGTAATTTTGAACTCAGTCCTTAGTGATGGACAAGATATTCTATTAAAGTGGTTGCCTCAATGAATTCAGGAAAGAGCTTTCCCAGAAGCATGTCTTGGAAGGTTTTGCCAATCTATTGTGCATTTGTGTCGGAACTAGCAACAGAAATGAATTCCTTGTGTGTCTAATCATACTTGGCCAATAAAGAATATTCTATATTCTAACATGTTTTCTCTATTAACAAATTTCTTTTGTTTTCAGCCCTCCTTCCCACTCCCCATCATTCCCACCCCCATTAATTGTAAACTGCCCAGAGTCACTAGGTGGCATATACAGTTAATAAATAATAGTAATAATAATAGTTTTCCTTTGCTTTTCAGGCAATATAAAATGTATTATTTTTCATGCCTCTCCCTTTCTCAAGCCCTTGTTTGAGAAATAATTGTTTCTGTCTATTGGAAATATAATATTTTTTTTTACAAGAAAGCAGATGTGTCCAGGTGGAAAAATATATATTAGAAATGATAGAGAAACACAAAGAACAATATTTGTTTCTCCATAAAATAGAGAAAAGTTCATTCCATGTCAAAAAAATCATTATGCTTTGCTTTTCCCAAACCCTTAGCAGCTGGTAATAGCAATTCAGATAGAAGAACATACTGGGATTATTTTAAAAGTCAATCTTGCTAAATGCTTGACAATTAAATCACATAAATAGACATCTCAGCCAGAGAAAATCCAGCCCTTATGTCAGTTTAAAGTACATTCAGTCATATACTTTATATACTGTTTTCTCTGTTACACATCAACCTGCAATTTGTTTAAATCTTGATAGCAGCACAGTTCTCTGGTCAGTCTCCCTGCAGAGGTCAGGCCGAAAAAGAAATATTCTGCCAAATTCAGCCATCTCTGCTTCTATGTTGAGTTGTATTATCTTGGCTTCTTATGTTATTATTTAGTTTGGAAGCCTCATAGGAATGCTTTAAATTGTTTACTTCCTTTATATTATTGAGATATGTCAGGGGGCATGGAAGTTTGATAAATTATGATTACTATTTGTACTAAATAATACTAAATAATTTGGTACTAAATAATAAAATACCATTTATTACTATCTTTGAACCACCAAGAATCATTTGATTGGACCAGAATTCAAATATAATAGGTGAATAAATAACATTTACATTTACCCATGCACCGTTTCTTTGATACTTTCATCTTTATGCAATTTCTGAAAATAAATGTTTGTTTTACAGCATTAATAAATGTGCTCTAATTCACATATTATTTCAGAAAGGTGAATACAGTTGATATGCTTAAAAAAACCCAAAAAACCTAGATCGGGCCAAAAAATCAGGTTTTAGAGTTTTCCATTATATAAGGCTCCTGCTTGAAATATCTCTCTATCTCTCTATCAATGTATCTATCTCTATCATTAAGCCATTTAAAATATTTCTATTTTTGATTCTTTGAGGTAACTAAGAAACAGGTTCTGAAATACAATTCAATAATTAAATGTAAAAGAGGAACAAAGCTACATTAAACAAAATAAAACAAAGCAGAATCAAGCAAAGTATAATGCGCCAAAAGAATGAAACAATATATGGCAGTTGGGGGGGAAAATCAAAATTGTCTCCCAGCAAACTCCAGTTCATTTAGGTTCTAAAATTTTCAATATTATTATTATTATTATTATTATTATTATTATTATTATTATTATTATTATTATTATTATTATTATTATTATTTATTCAATTTATATACCACCCTTCTCCTATTGGACTCAGGGTGGTGCACAGCCAAGGATAAAAAACTAAAAAACTAAAAAGAGCTAAAAAGGGGGGGGGGTCACGCCAGCCCCGCTTGATGGAAAAGAAAAGTTTTTAGGGCACGGCGAAAGGCCCGGAGATCTGGTATCCTTCGTATCTCCAGGGGCAAATCGTTCCAGAGGGCAGGTGCTGCCACAGAGAAGGCCCTCCCCCTGGGGGTCACCAGCCGACATTACCTGGCTGACGGCACCCTGAGGAGTCCCTCTCTGTGGGAGTGTACTGGTCGGTGGGAGGCTATCGGCGGCAGAAGGCGGTCTCGCAAATACCCAGGTCCGATGCCATGGAGCGCTTTAAAGGTGGTAACCAACACCTTGAAGCACACCCGGAAGACCACTTGAAGCCAATGCAGCTCCCGCAGGAGAGGCATCACATGGGAGTGCCCTCTTGCTCCCATAATCCCTCGTGCAGTAGCATTCTGCACCAGTTGGAGCCTCCGGGTGCTCCTCAAGGGGAGCCCCATGTAGAGAGCATTGCAGTAGTCCAGGTGGGAAGTGACGAGCGCCTGAGTGACTGTGCGTAAGGAGTCCCGATCCAGAAAGGGCCACAACTGGCGAATCAGGCGGACCTGATGAAAAGCCCCCCTGGCCACGGCCGTCATTGCATTGCATTGAAATGTATACAATATTTTAATCCTGTCTTGATTTTGAAATACCAGTGTTACGGTTGTGATTTTATGTTGCTATATAACTGCTTTTCTTTAAAACCAGCCAGTCAACCAACTTTCTACCTGTCTGCCTATCTATTTATCTAGCCATCTATCTAATTTGTTAGGAATTAACATTCTATTATTTTTAAACATGTGCATAAGTCTTTAGAAATGCTTATGTAATTTATTCTTTGGTTAAATACCTCAGTGTGGAAAGAGGATGTCTGATTTGGCCACAGGAAAAAGGTAACAATATCTGGAACCTTGAGTGCTAACTGAAGCCTTGGTTACAGTTGCTAAGGTGGTCACAATCCTTGGCACTTACCAGTACTGAATCTGAATGTCCTTAGTGGTACAGACCATCTTCTTGCTAAAGGATATACAATTTATGACACTGCCTCCATCTTTTTCCATTATTAGATAATGGGTTTTGCTGATTTCGGATTTCTATTTTCTAGACCTGATTTTTCCTCAATGTCAGGCACAAAACCCCACTTGTGGAAGTAGTGCTCCATAGCTAACTGAATGAGGAGAAACATCATGAAAACTCTTCCAATATTGGATGGAGACAGCATTTGCTGCTCTTTTTGGTCCACCCTTTGAGATAATGGGAGAACTGATCCTGTTTGACATTGATCATTACAAGAATCCAAAGGATTTATCTTCTTAATGGCTAAAGTTTTTAACTAACAGAAAATAAAAGAGTGGACAGGAAACTTTCAGAACCTTATAGAGGTAGGGTGGCGCAGATAGAAACTAGAAATGTCAAACACAAAAGGATAAGAAGCAGATAGATGCAAAAAAATAAATAAATAAGGCTGAGTTTGAATATTTTGGACCTGAAATGGAGCTAAAAAATGAAAAGAGCCAAAACCATTAAGTTTTGCCATAAAATTTTCATGCGTTGTCCTTAAGAAAACAGAGAAACTTCAGCAAGCAAGCAGAAGAGAATGTCAAATGTTGTGGTATTGAGCCAGGTGAAAAAGTAGTTTTCACTGTATTCACCTATGAGACTGGGAGAAAAGGAGTGGAGCTTCAGAGAAGACACCAATTCTGGAACCAAACCTATTCTGTAAGTTCAAATGAATAGAGAGCTAAATAAAGAATCCACTTGATTATATAAGAGGGTAAATAAAACACCCATGAAAACCAGCTGGGCTAGCCTTTGGGCTAGTCAGATGTATGTTGTTTGTTGTGGGAAAAGTAGGAGGATGTTGTGATGGATATGCTTGTTGCCTTGAGTTACAGTATTTGTAAAAATAATAAAGATGAGATTAACATAAACATCCTGCTGACAATGAATTATATGATGGAGGGTTAAATTGAGCTTAAACAACTCTTTGCTTTAAATCAATATAAAACAGGTAATTTCTTTATTCTTATTGCAAGGATGGATGCTTTTGAAATTATAACATTATCCTAAAATCTTTCATTAATCTTTTTGGTTCCTCAATATATTCCTACAATAAATATTTTTTTTAAAAAAATAAGTATTTCATCCTAATAGACCGGCTGACAGGAGGGAGTCTGGATCCAATTGATAACCTTTATTTTACCATAACAAGTACAACAGAACAGGACAACCCGCGCTAAACAGTTCCTTTTATATATGCCGAGCTGTCAACTAACAACCAATGAAATCCCAGGCTGCGAATGACCAATCAGAACACCCGGCAACTAGCCTCAATATATAACACCCCTTCCCACTAAGATGAGCGCGCGCCACGTCAGGCGCATGCGTAATCACTTAAATAGGCCGGTCTTCTACGTATTCGTCCGGAACGCCGGATCTCCACCCCTTCCCGTGGCGGTGTATTCGAACTTTCCTTCTGGCGTCGAGCGTCCTCCTTCCGTGGTCTATCTTCGCACCCAACCTCCCTGGCCCGGTCGCCCCTAACGGTTGATGGTAAGCCCTCTGACCCTTCATTATCAGGTGTGAGTGTTTTATCTAGCTGGTGATTCTCCTCGCCGCCCCCTTCCTGCCTATCGTCCTGTGTGTCTGGCTCCTCCTCTCGTCCCCTATTGTCTGACAATTTATTCCGGGCCCGCAATTGATCCTTGTGGTGCTTCCAAATTCTTCCTTGTTCAATCTCTATGTGGTAAGAACACGGCCCCGCTATTCCTACTACCGTCCCTGCTAACCACAACGGCAATCCCCCATAATTCCTGGCATATACCCCGTCTCCTACGCTAAACGGACGGTATTGTCTCCGTGAATCTAATGGCTTGGAATGCCCATAAGAGGGGTGTAACCTGTCTAATGTCGTGCGCAGCTTCCGACCCATTAACATCTCGGCGGGGCTTCTATTAGTGAGTTGGCACGGTGTGGAATGCTGAGCAATTAAGAATTCCTCTACCCTTTCTCCCCACGTACCGTGCCCAATTTTCTTGAGGGCCTCCTTCGCGGATCTCACAGCGCGTTCCGCACATCCGTTACTAGATGGATGGAATGGCGAGATTAAACAATGACGGATCCCCCTATGTGTCAGGAACCCCTCAAATTCAGCCGCCGTAAATTGAGGACCATTATCTGAAACAATAACATCCGGCAACCCATGGGTAATGAACAGATTTCGCAAAGCATTAATGACGGCCCCCGCCGTAGTGGAGCGCATGGGTATTACCTCCACCCACTTAGAATATGCATCCACCAGTACCAGGAATGACTGGCCCTGTAGTGGGCCAGCCAGGTCTATGTGCAACCGAGACCAGGGGCCTCCAGGATCTTCCCACGCCCCCGGCAAGTCCTTGGCCGGCAACGGCAGGTTAACCTGACACTGAGTGCAGGAGGAGACCCACCCCGAGATGTCCCGATCCATCAACGGCCACCACATGTAACATCGGCCCAAAGCCTTCATACGCACCACCCCCGGGTGACCCTTATGCAATTGTTTTAGCAATGAATGGCGAAGTGGCGGCGGAATAACTACCCGGTGGCCCCATAGGAGGCAACCAGCTTGGGTGGACAGTTCGAGGCGTCGCGTGGCATAGGGTTGAAATTCTGGAGCGAACGGTCCCTGAGGCCAACCCCTGGCCATCCAGTCCATCACTTTAGACAGGGTAGCGTCCTTTGCAGAGAATCGCGCGACGTCCGATGCGGTGACCAACAGGGGAGATTCAGCCAGCAAGAAAACAGAAGAGACTGGAACTGGGTCCGCTAGGAGGTCCGGAACGGGGCAGCGGCTCAACGCGTCCGCGTGAGCCAAATCCTTACCAGGACGGTGCACTAGTGTATAGGAATAAGCAGCTAAAAAAACAGAGTAACGAGTCATTCGGGGAGACAGAATTTGGGGGGCTTGGCGATCACCAGCCAATATACCTAACAACGGTTTGTGATCAGTATATAAAACAAAAGGGCGGCCGTACAGGTAATGGTGGAATCGTTTGACCCCGGCCACCAGGGCGAGAGCCTCTTTATCCAGTTGCGAGTAATTACGCTCTGCAGGAGCCAAGGTTTTAGAAAAGTAAGCAACTGGGAGCTCGCGGCCCGAGGGCAAGACATGGCTTAACACCGCCCCCACCCCATACGGCGAAGCATCACAAGCCAAGGTCACGGGAAGGTGAGCGGAAAATTGCGTTAGAACGGAATTGGAGATTAGGAGGCGTTTCACGGCCAGGAAAGCAGCCTCCTCCCTGGCACCCCAACGCCAAGTCACAGTCCGGTGCAATAAACGGTGTAAGGGTTCGGCCACCGATGCCTTATGTGGAATAAAAACTGAATAAAAATTAAGTAACCCCAGGAAGGATTGAAGGTCTGCCTTACATTTGGGGGTTGGCGCATCCATAATGGCAGCGGTCTTTGCAGCCGTCGGATGAATCCCCGAACCATCGACTTGGAACCCTAGGAATTCTACTTGGCGTACAGCAACTTGACATTTATCTCTTTTGACCTTGAGTCCCGCAGCGTCAAATTTCCGAAGGACTTGCCTCAACCGGTCCATCAATTGTGATGTCGAGGTGGCTGCGACGAGGACGTCGTCGAAATAAGGAATGACCCCGGGGATTCCCTGAAGCATACGTTCCATCATGCTCTGGAAAATCCCCGGGGCGACACTAACCCCAAACTGCAGCCGGCGACATCTGAACGCCCCCCGGTGGGTCACAATTGTCTGCGCATCAGCAGTCTGATCGTCCACCTGTAATTGCTGATACGCTTGGGCCAGGTCCAGTTTTGCGAAGACTGACCCCTGGCCCAAGGAGTGCAGCAGATGTTGCACAATAGGTACAGGATAAGCATGACCCAGGAGGGCCTTATTTAGTGTTGCCCGATAGTCAGCACAAATGCGGATTGATCCATCCGCTTTAACAGGTGTGACAATAGGCGTCTCCCAATTGGCAAATTCAACAGGTTCTAACACACCCTGAGAGATTAATTTATCCAGTTCAGTGTCCACTCTCTCCCTCAAGGCAAAAGGAACCCTGCGAGGTTTCAGGCGGCGAGGGGGCACGCTAGGATCTAGGCTAAATGAAACTGGGGGTCCCTTATAACAGCCCAGGCTGCCATCGAACACCGCTGGGAATTCTTGAATTAGTGTATCCAATTCAGATGAGCGGATTGCATTTATCCCCTGAATTGTAAAACCCAGAGCCTGGAACCAATTCAACCCCAATAAACTGGGTAGTGGGGCTTCCACGACCACCAATGGCAAGCGGCCAGAAAAGGACTTAAATTGTATCCTGAATTGTCCACACCCCAAAATGGCAATGGGTTTGCCCTGATAGTCCCGGAGCTGTAGAGGACAGGGGTTCAGGCGGCGTTTAGACATGTGTGGTGCTAGCCGCTTAAGCGTGCTCCAGGATACAATGGAATTGGCCGAACCAGTGTCCACCTCCATCAGACACGGACGGCCTTCAATGGAGACAGATACGTCAATTTTCGGCCGGCCGGCAGCGCGAGGGGCGGGATACACCCCATTTACTCCTCCAGGCTCACGTCCCCAACCCGTGTTTGTCCTCAGGCCCCCCTCCCTTCTTCGAGGCCCCCTGGAAGGTCCTTGTGGGGGGGTTGTCTTTTCCTTCAACTTCTGAGAGCGGCATACACGAGCAATATGTCCTTGGCGGCCACACCTGTGACATGTAGCATCCTTGAAGCGGCAAGTTGCTCTCGTATGACTGCCCCCACAACTTCGGCAGTCTCCTAAAGCTTGCCTAGCCTGTCTCAAAGGTCGCTGAGACTCCTTGATGCGATCCACGTCACTATCCTCTGCCAGACAGTCCTCATCGCTATACTCCGTTTCGTTATAATGAACTGGCTCAGAGTTACTTTTGCTGCGACTCTGGCCCCGGGGCAAATCTGCTAGCGACAGGGTGGCCAGTTCTGCGGCGCAGGCTTCATCTACGGCTTCTTGGAACGAGAGCTCTGACTTGGCTATTAAACGTCGTTTGAGGTTCTCGTCACGCACCCCGCTCACTAATCTATCCAAGAGGTAATCATCTAAATCGACGAACTGGCAATGCCGCGCCGCTTTGCGTAATGCTGCAATATACTGACTTATTGACTCACCCTCCGCTTGGTCCCTGTGATAAAAATGCTGGCGGCACGCTATTCGGGACGGTGCGGGGGCGTAATGCTTTTTTAACTTAGATATAAAGTCCTCCCAAGTCCCCTCATGAACGGATCGCGGGGCCATGAGATTCATTGCAGTCTCAAACATCTCTGGCCCGCATAGACTCAAGAAGTATGCTCGTTTCCTTTCACTTGATAACTCACGGTAGTTATTGGCAATCAGGAAACAGTCAAAACGAGTTAGGAACGCTTCCCAAGACTCCGTGGCTGCATTGAAGGGAGCAAAGCTCTGAGGCGACGCCATTCTTCCCCTCAGTGCTTACGATCCGCCACAGCTGTGCCGGTCGGCGAGAATTTGTTTTCTTTATTTTAGTCACGGGAACCCTTATAACCCAGTCCAGCAGGTTCCTACCGTAATCCCATCCTCGTCGCCACTATTTCATCCTAATAGACCGGCTGACAGGAGGGAGTCTGGATCCAATTGATAACCTTTATTTTACCATAACAAGTACAACAGAACAGGACAACCCGCGCTAAACAGTTCCTTTTATATATGCCGAGCTGTCAACTAACAACCAATGAAATCCCAGGCTGCGAATGACCAATCAGAACACCCGGCAACTAGCCTCAATATATAACAATAAGCTCTCTTAGGCATGAATTAATCTTATAGTTTATTAACTAAGCTACTATTGGAAGGCGGGAGGCATGATTTTAGGAGATGGTTTATTTTAGTTAGCATTATAGCTGCAGAAGTTATATGGGCTTAGTTAAAGGTTATAATTTTTTTCCAGAGCAGATTATAAATATCATAAATAAACCATAAGGAAAAACATTATAGCTATTTTCCCACCATGTATTGGTAGCAAATCTACAGTGGTTGTTCGAGGACAGCCTGAAATGATATAGAGGTGGGAGCCTATTACTGGGTGGCTAACAAGGGTTAAAAATATTACAATGCAAAAACAAGGCAATAAAGAATTCAACAGCATTTTTAGGAACTTATTGCAACTGGCTAAATGACAATTATGTTTTTTTGTGTCTTAACATAGTGTTAAGTTAAGATTAGCTTAACTATAGTTTCCTGGATAAACTGCAATTGGCTATTTATAGCTTATTCAAAGCCATAAACCAGTGTTTACAAATCCACAACAGTGGGTTTATTCAACAGACTGAACCAGCATTATGGCTTAGTGTAACACATGACTCCAACCCCACCTCCTTATGACACTGTTGTTTTTTTAATGCATGGATGCTGCCATTCTCACAACAAAGAGCCCATGTTTTGAGAATGGGGTTGCTTTATAGGAAGAGGTAAATAAACAAGCTTTGTTTTGATTCATTTTATTCTATAAGAAAGACGGCAAATTTTTTTTTAATTGCTGAGAGTACATATATACAACTTTATACAACTCATCTTTTTCCTTCACCAAAAAAAAGACTATTTTAGTATATGAATGGAAATAAGTAGACAAAATAATGTATTTAAAATATTAATTAAAAATCTGGTAAAATTGCTGTGGATCAATGTGTCTGGAAAAGCATATCCTTGAAACCTGACAGTTGACTACAGCTCCTTAGGTTCCAAGCAAGAAGTCCTGAAGAGGCCATTTCATATTGCACAATTATGACTTGCTTCTCATTATTTTTCCTGTGCCACTTGCTAATATCACTGCCACACCAAACTTTTGGAAAAATAACTACTAACATTACATGACCATTACTGCAGAGCTTCTTAATCCGACAGAATCTGTCCAAGAAAAGAAACATCCTAAGCAAGGTCTCAAGAACAATGCATTGGTAGAGTCAAATGCAGAATAAAGAAGCAGAGAAGTTCAGTGAACTATTTCACTTAAACATTTCCACTGATTGTCATGAAGTATTCATGCTGCACATCATTAACTTTTAGTCTAGTCCATCAACTGTGAAATTCAGAGTTAGCATACAGGACGTCTAGGCACTGACTGGTTGTTTTATTCATAATATAAATCTGAAGATGCTTGATCTTTCTTAAGGTGACATCCCATTTCAGAAATAAAGGACAGTAAAGATTAAGGGAACTTTGAAGAGAAGAACAGTTTTCTTACAGGCAGCAAAGCACTATTATCTCCAATTATATGATGGAGGGCTCTTTTTTCAATTTCAAAGGACAAAAGCTAAAAAAAAATAGTTTTGAATGAGAGACTCTTTTAGAAATGCAAAAACATGAGCTGGACAGATTTTTAATTCACAATGCCAACACAAATAGAGATGGAATGTATGCCAATAAAGAGTTGAGAAACACCTTGATTGGCATAGGAAGCTGTCATAATAATCCAAAAGAGCAGCAGAAGAATAAAAGTGGCCCCCTTGGCTCACCTTCATTTCACCACTTCCATTCTCCCTTTCATCCTGAAATTACTGTTTATTGAAAACCCCACATTTGGGCAAATAGCAGCCAGGGAGAGGCAGTTTTAAGCAAAGAAATGTTTTCTTGGCTAGAAATAGTCCATCTAAGAACAGTCCCTGCCCAGTTGTAATAGAATGTGGGAAAGACCTTGAATGACTGGGCCCAGAGATGCTGCCAAGGGAAACGTCAGATAAGAGACAATATAACCCACAGCACATAGTGGGTGTGGCAAGAGGTTCAGAAGAGACCCTCCTTAGTTTTTTGGGTGTAAAGGGGATAGGAGCAGTTTTTGGATACTGCTGGTTTAACAACCAGTTCGATGATTGTGCACACACACATGCTTTGCACACACGCACACAGTTTTACAAATACTAACCTTCTGTGTTACCACTTGGGAGTAACACAGCTGAGGCACGGCAATCCACTCTGCTGCCCCAATCAGCTGAGAAGATAAAGATAAGTAAAGTGCAGAGGCAGGCGGGCGGGCGGGCGGGGCAACCTGATCGTCAGAGTGAATCGGTTCACTCCCAGCTGATCATCAGAGCTACCGGTTCACTCGAACCAGTCTGAACCAGTAGAATCCCACCCCTGAATAGGAGGGAAAACTGTACTGTAGATTCTGCTGATGTAGTTTCACAATAAAGTAGAATTAATTCATCTGGCAGTGACTCCTAACTGGTTTACCCTGCAAGGCCTACGTAAGTGTAGAAACATCATCATATTTCTTTTTCTTCCAAAGAGAAGTAGGTCTTTTAAGCATTAAAAATTTGAAATTGTAACATGTACTTAGGTCCTTATAGTCTCCAGGTAGACAAACAAATCAAATAAATAAACAAACAAACAAACCGGAGAGGAGAAAGATTGGCAGTACAGGTAGTCCTCAAGTGGCAACAGTTCATTTAGTGCCTGTCTGAAGATACAACAGCCCAGAAAAAAGTAACATGGGCATTTTCACACTTACAACCGTTGTAGCATCCCCAGGATCACGTGACCAAAATTTCAATGCTTGGCAACCGGTTCACATTTATGTCGGTTGCAGTGTCCCAGGGTCATGTGATCCTTTTGTGACCTTCTGAATGCAAAGTCAATGGGGAAGCCAGATTCACTTAATAACTATGTTACTAATTTAACAACTGCAGTGTTTCATTTAACAACTAGAGAAAGAAAGGTTGAAGAATGGGGCAAAATTTACTTAACAGCTGTTTCGATTAGCAACAGAAATTTTGGGCTCAATTGTAGTCATAAGTCAAGGACTAACTATTTTCTCCTTTTTATTGTAAGTTATGATACATCATATTATTTCAATATAATAATATTAATATAGTATATACTTGATATCTGCTATTTCAATATCTTATAATATTGGAAATAAAAAAGAGAAAAATAAAAAAGTGTATATTCTATCAATATTAATTATAATTTAGGACATTGGTGTCATGAGTATTATAATTACTTGCTTTTAAAGATTTAAATACAGTATCATAAAGGAAGAGATGAAAACAGAACACATTGTGATATACATCAATGTATTTGTTACATAATAACTGTTTTGGTCTTAAATTACTTGAGATTGAAATCTCCAGTGTATTTTTATGAAAAAAAAAAAAAACAGTACAAAGGTTGGCAATATCTAGCTATCTTTTAGCTGCTACTGAATTTATCTAGAAGGACATTTCAGAGTGATTTTGAAATTTCCTGTTTGGGCAGTACAGCCGAAGAAATTTCAACAGAGGACAGAGAGCTTTGATAAAATTGCACATTTTTCAGGGAATCTTGCATTTTTCCAGCTTTTAATAGCATTTAGCAGCCTCTGTCTTATTTCATGCAACAATGTGGCTCTGAGTAGAAGTTACCACATCGTGCCTCAGGCTAGAACCTCCTTCAGCCAGGCACTTCAATTTTTCCACTGCCATTCCAGGATAAGTGTAATAGTTTACTTTACAAGATTATTTTAATGACGTTTGTGGCAGCATACATGAAGATAATTTACTACAGTTGAAATGTTAACACAACAATCATACTACATCACTGTTGTAAAACCAAAGTTAAGTTATAAACATTTGGAGAACAACAACAAAAAAAAAAGGTCAGTGGATAGCTTAGTCCTGCTCTTCCACTAGAACAGGAAAGATTTAGACACGGTTCTTCCTCCTAAACCCAATACAAAATTGGAGCCTTAATGCTGATTAACTTCTTGTTCCTATCGTTAGCCACTCTGCCTATTACAGTAAGGACAAAAGCAAGGTTTCAAAGAAGTCGCTACAAGGGCAATAGTAAACTATAGTGTATAAATAAAAACTGCTAGCTATTCCAGTGTAGTGAAAGTATTGATGGTGAGATGGCATGATTAGATAGCTTGATGGTTAATCAAGTTCTGAACATCTGTGAGATGATTATATGTTTTTTTATGTCTGTTGTCTTCAAGCACATTTGCACTGGTTTGGTTTACAGCCTTGGTGCTCCTCTTTTACCCAGTATGTTTCCTTTATAGCGCATGTGTGTACATTTATTCTATTACGCATGTTGCTTTATTTGTATTATGCCCAGATAGTCAAAGTTAGATAAAGTGATCTCCCAACAGCAGCCTTAAGTTCCTGCCATGGTAATTTAGTTGTAATTTCTGTTTTGTTCTTTTAGTTTGTTCAGTGGTGCATTGAGCTATTACTCACTTTTGACCTGTCATGAAGTTAGTGTCAGTCTTGCCTGATTGTTTTCATTCGAATCCTACCTGGCTGTGCCTAATTTCTATTCATGCTTTCATATAAATCCTGGGAAGAATAACTGATCCCGCAGAGGCTTCCTAAGGCCATTGCTTGCAAAGGTGCTGAATAAATTTCAAAACATGAAGTCCGTAATAATGAGGTTTTGACAGTGCTACCAATAGTAGCTGGCCTTGAGAAATTATTTCAAAATGATTTTCCCTTAGAGGAGATAAAACATTTTACTCTAACCTGAGTTGCATACAAGCAGTGTTAAAAATAAGTTCTATTAAATGCTCCATTCAAAGAAAATGAATCAAGGGGTAATTACCCCTTCTTAAGAAAAAGTCAAGGATCTCCATCAGTAGAAAGAAGGGAGACTGCATTTCATTTCTATTGGGCTAACGGAGAGTTAAGCTTCCTATTAACTTTCCAAAATTCATCTGCTGGTTATTGTTCTGTGTTAAATGGTCAGGTCTATAAGATTGAAAGATTCACTATGTGGTAAAAGTAGGCAATAATAGTGATGGATTGTGAAGTGCCTGTATCTTCCAAAGCTTTTTTTCTTTATAAAAGTATGAAGATTCTGACTGCCTATTTTTACATCTTTATTTCTTATATGCCATGCTCATATAGGTTTTAGCACATAAGAAGAAAGAAAGAAAGAAAGAAAGAAAGAAAGAAAGAAAGAAAGAAAGAAAGAACTCAATATTTTTATATAGAAACATACATTTCCATGATATACGTGAATACTATAAGATACATAAATATATGAGGAGCCATTTCATGCCAATGGGATTGGCCCACTCCACCAGCACTGGCAGAAGGAGCATGCTGTGGACCCTGTCAGTCAAGGAATTCCAGCTAGTGGGGTCCAGAAGAAGAGCCTTCTGTCATGGTTCCTGCCATCTGGAATATCTTGCCCCTCCCCCCAGGTGAGATCTGCACCTCCCTTTATGACCTTCCGAAAGGGCCTGAAGACCTGGCTCTGCCAATTGGATTCACACCCTGATGGGGGCATGTCATTCTGGAGGTGGTTAATGGATTAAGGTAAGGTAATTAATTATAAGGTAAGACACCCCCCCCAAAATCGTCCCTGTGTGTATCTTGCTCCCTTCCTTCCTATCTTTATTCATTTTAAAGTCAATTTTAGTAATATTTATTGTTTTAATAGTTTGTCTTGTTGCTTTTATTGATTGTAAGCCTCCTAGAATCTCCTCCAGGCAAGATAAGTGGCATATAAGTTTAATAAATAAATAAATGACTATATATCAGGGATGTCCAAAGATATCACCTTTAAGACCTGTGAACTTTAACTGAGGAATTCTGGGAGTTGAAGTCCACAAGTCTTAAAGTCAACAAGGTTGGATATTCCTACTATATATGTTATGCCATGCCATGCCATGCCATGCCATGCCATGCCATGCCATGCCATGCCATGCCATGCCATGCTACATGTATGATCCTAGGTCAGTGTTTCTCAACCTTGACAACTCTAAGATGTGTTGACCAATTCCCATATTTCCTGGAGAATTCTGAGCGTTAAAGACCATACACCCTAGATTTGCTACATTAAGAAACACTGCCTTAGATATGTAATTCTTCTTTTTCCATCAGTGACATTCCAAAGCCCAGATGGTTCTGTCTCTGTAGAAAGGAACCAAGGCATTAAGCAACTTGAAAAGGTTACCCATTCTGGGTTGTAATAGTAGCAGCTTTGGCCATGCCCAAGCCAATAAAATTTTAACCAGTAGTTAAAAAAAGCTACCAGTTCATCCGAACCGGTATTTCTGATGATCAGCTGTGCCCGTGGTTTATTTGCTAGAAAGCAGGAAAACCTGCTTTCTAGTGAAGCTAAATCATGTGGCACAGCTGTTTCCCCCCCCCCCCGCTGTTCTACTTACCTTCCCAAGCTTCCTTTTTCTGCATGCAGTGCACGTTTGGCGTGCAGCACACATGCACGGGCAGTGAACTGATGGCAATCCGTGGAGGATTTCACCACTGAGATAGATAGATAGATAGATAGATAGATAGATAGATAGATAGATAGATAGATAGATAGATAGATATAGATATAGATATAGATATAGATATAGATATAGATATAGATATAGATATAGATATCTTAAAATTAAGGAACACAGAAAATTTGTACCCTCAGAAACCCCCAAATTATAGTTGCAATGAAACATTATAGAAGGCCACCATAGGAAATTTTTAAAAAGTCAAGAAGTTAACATTTAATCACAGTAGTGATTTTCCGTGCAAAATTGCAAATATGTACATGTTTCCAGGACTGCAATCATTTAATTTGCCTATCATTCTGAGTAGATTAATGTTACATAATACTAATACAGCTTTGAATGTAAAAGAGAAAAATATTAACTGGCTACAGGAAAGGTGACTGCCCAACAGAAAGTAGACAGTGTCTCCTTTTCTATACATTATATTTTTATCTATTTTTGTATAGCTTTTTAAGAAATCTGCTCTAAATTGAAGGCAAGAAAACAGACTTTTACTGATCCACACATCCTTAGATGATGTTCATTTCACTCTACACAGTTATAACATGCACATTTCAAACTTCATCGTTATGCTTGAAAATGTTAAGAACAATTCGAAATCTCCATTGAATCTTTGCACTGATTGAGCAAGAGCTCCATATGATTGAGATCAGCAACAATGGTAAATATCTCTAGTTGAACTCATAAAACAGTCTTGTCCAGTGGTGGGTTGCCTCCGGTTCTGACCAGTTTTATAGAACTGGTCGTAAAACCGGTGGGAGGCTCTGCCCACTGACCCTGATGTCATGAGGAAGCTTCTGCGCATGCGCAGAAGTGTGGACGACCCCGTTGAGAACCGGTAGTAAAGGTAGGTAGAACCCACCCCTGGTCTTCTCCCTTATATAGAAAGTTAGGAAGAGCAGCAGTAAGATTTATACAGTAATATTCCAGTTTTGTTCACCATCTTATATATTTTGTGTTGCTGGTACTTACTTGTAATATTGAGCTGCATTGCAACTTGTTGTCAGGCTATATCTACCTCATTTAATCCTAAAAGGCAATTAAATTTCATCATTACTATTATAGTTCTACATATATATTTACCAATCTACCAAAAGTTACAATATGTTTTTCAGTAATATAGCACTAGTGCCAAATAGAATTCTATTACTATTTTTAAACAAATCAATCCTAATTTCTCTGCTATGAAGGAGCACAGAGATGGATCTCAGATAGAACGTGATAACTACTAGCCCCTAATTGTCAGTTCTTTCTCCATTTCTTTGATTTCAAACCTATCTATCAGGAAGTAACATGAGAAATCTGGCCAAAGGTACCATATTCCAAGTTCTCTCTGGCTAATCAATTGCCTTGAATAATTTATACCTATGATACCATGTACATTCCAAAGTTAAGTATATTCTGTGTTTAAATAATGGTGAATTGTTTCTATTCTTATACCTAAAGAAAATATATGAATGAAAAAAGCCTAAGGGAATTAGAGCATTGAATCACAGCAGGGTTTTGTTGAATAATTTAAAGGAGCAATTAGCCACACTGTCATTTAAAGTATATCAACACCAGTTGATTGAAAAAATTTTACTTTCTGGCAATATGCCTGGGACATCCCATTAAAGACATATAATTTGTGTGTCTGTCTACGTGCCTGCATGTTGTTGTCTCATTCTTTGACCAAATGAAGCTTTCTCCAAGGAAGACAACACAAAGAAGGATTGCAGATGTGTTTTTTTACATATCTATTGAAATTGATCTCTAGACAGCTACAGACATCTGTTCCAGAGGTGGATTTCAGCAGGTTCTGACCAATTCTGGAGAACCAGTAGCGGAAATTTTGAGTAGTTTGGAGAACTGGTAGTAAAAATTCTGACTGGCCCCGTCCCCAGCTATTCTCTTCCTCCCAAGGCCCAGCTGATTGGGAGGAAATGGGGATTTTGCAGTAACCTTCCCCTGTCATGCCTACCAAGCCACGCCCACTAAGCCACACCCACAGAACCGGTAGTAAAAATTTTTGAAACCCACTACTGATCTGTTCTTATGTCAACACATTCATTATCTGCTTCTGTCACTTTACCCACAATACGTCATTTGAGTTCTATCAATTCCATTAAGTCTTTTTTTATTGGATGACCTTCATTGTCTTTATGATCCTTGGCAAGAAGGGGGCTAGCCCAAACAGCACAAACTAATTATATTTTAAATATATATTTTTTTAAGAATAAAGTCTTTCCACAATTTTTTTTTATTGAAAAAGTTTTTCAAATACAAATTTTTCCCCCTTTTTCCCCCCCTCCTCCCTGACCCCCCCTCCCCCTCCCCTCCCCCTGTGGCTTCTTCAAAATAAAACCCAAATTCATAACAGATTATATAATACTTTACCATCCCCTTACTCCATCCCCCATATGCTTATTATATCCCCCTTATACTATACATTTCAAAATAACATTCTACTATAACATTATATGATAACTCCTAATTTAGCATAATAATATTATTATATCTCCCAGTTTAGCAATTTCTGCTCATAATCTACCCTTTTTCTGCCCCCCCATACATGTATCTCTTAAATCAAATCTTTTATGTATATTAATATAACATTTCAAAGCAACCTTCTATAACCAACTATAAAACTATATAATAAATCCTAATTTAACATTTATTCAATTCATAGTCTACCCATTTCCTCCACCCCCATCGATATATCTCTTAACTCAAATCTTTTACATATATTCATATCTAAACATAATATCCCTTTTCTTAAACTAAACAATCAATAAGCTAACTGTCTCCACCCACTTTCCTACAAGACTACCATACTTAATAATTCTTAATATCTTTATTCTTCTGCCCACACCACTAAAAAATATTCCCTTATGTAAATAAAATCCTCTTAAAAAAGACTTTAAGCTTGTAATCCATATGATATCTTCTGTAATGTCTTTCAGCTGGATTGTTAACTCCATCACCCATGTTAGGGTAACATCACATCCTAATTCCAACAGTATGGTCGGTATCTTCAATTACCATCTGCCCCCATCAATAACAAATATCTTCTAAAAAAACACAAAAAACAACCACCCGAGTGACTTTATATTTGTATTCCATATAGTGTCTATAGTGGTGTCTTTCATCCAAATTATTAATTCCAACCACCATAATAGGGTAACAGCCAGATCATCTGCGTGCCCCAATTCCTTAGCTCTCTCGCCTTGTAGCTCAGCATAAATGTAGTACATTTATCAAAGAATCCAAAAAAAAGATAGTTCCAATCCATTCAGTTTAAGGCCCTTTTCACATCCCAAAAGTACAGCACTGCAGAGGTCTGTCACTCTCCTCAGGATAATATAAACCAATACTTTGCCTCAACTATCTTTTCATATATTCAATCATCTCTTAAATAACTGGCAGGGAGATTTATTAATCCCATGTTTGGCTCTGGGACTAATTACCCTGGTTTGGAGGAGATGTATCGTGGCTTATTCCAAGTTGCAATAATCTGAAAGGAAACGCGAAGGAAGGTTTCTAATAAAACTCTTTTATTTGTTATAAAGAAAATAAAACACCTCACTAACTAAGAAAAGTTAATTGTTACATTTTGGCAAGCGAGGTCTCCTGCCGGTCCAAGCCGGACCTTGCTGGCAGGAGAACAAAGGAAAGAGTGGTGAGAAAAGGAATGTGGGTGGATGGACATGCGTAGTAGTTTACTGATAACAATTCTTGGCAAGGTACGGAAAGTATGATAGTCCAGAAATAATGAGCTCAGCTGGTAAATAAAATAACGCAGTGACATTTATTCCCCTTCTTTGCCAGTTGAGCGAATATCAGTACATCATCAAATAAGACACATCTTCTTTCGCAGATACTCGTGTTGAGCTGCTGGAAGTGGTTTGTTGAGCATATCAGCAATTTGATCATGTGTAGATACATATTGCATTTTGACAAAACCTTTTTTCACTAAATGCTTTACCAGATTGTTTCAGACCATAAAGATTTTTATTTAGGAACCAGGTATCCCCTTCTTGCTGTCGGAATCCTGGAGGACTTTTCACGTAGATCTCTTCGTCTAGGTCTGCATGTAGATAAGTCGTGTCAACATCAAACTGGAAAACTTCTAAACCAAGGATAGTTGCAGTCGCTAAAGCAATTTTTACACTCTCAGTTCTGACTGTCAATGAGTAAGTATTTGTATAGTCCTCAGGATAACGTTGAGCGAAACCCTGAGCTACAAGTCTGGCCTTGTACAATGACTCACCATTTGGTTTCTTTTTGATTCTGTAGACCCATCGAGTGCCAATGACCTTTTTGTTTGCTGGAGGTTTTGCAGGTGTAAATACTTTAAGTTTCTTTAGACTGTCCATTTCAACCTGCATTGCATCATACCATTTGTCTTGCTCTGAATCAGGGAGCTGCTTGATTTGTGTGAAATTATCAGGTGGAAGTGTGACATTGCAAATCAAAGGCAAGGGTGCTTTTGTCAGTTGCCAAGAATATCGTTGTGGAGGGATCCCTTTTGTGGCCCTCTTGGAATGTCTCAGAACAACTGTACTGTCTTCTGCTTCGTCCTCGTCCTCACTTTCGTCGCTAGCATCAGCATCCGCGGCTTGCGAAGACGGAACATCGGGTTGAGAAGAATCAGTGGAATCTTGATCATCAATCTGCGTGGCATCAGCAGTATCATCTCTGGGAAAATAAACTCCAGGATCATTGGAATGAATCCTGGACCAGTCAATATCTTCTTTAAAATTAGCAGATTGGGAAATCACAATTACATGTTTAGAGTCAATAAATCTGCTCCATTTTGAGTTATCATCAATACCCATAAATCTCAGTCTTTTTGCTGCTGGACTTCCTTTTCTTCTTTGAGCTAAGGGAATGTTCACCATAGCATATGAACCAAAAATATGAATGTTTTTAAGATCAGGCTTGTAGCCATACAACATGAAGAAAGGAGTCTGATTTGTTACACTGCTCCAAGTACGATTTACAATGTAATTTGCATACTTGATAGCTTCACCCCAGTATATCTTATCAAGGTTGGCATCTTCTAGGAGACAACGCATCATGGTTTGCAGTACCTCTCCGTTGTGAGCCGATGTGTCAGGGGCTGAAGTCTGATGAATAATTCCATTCTTACGCATCCAGTCCTGGAAACACTGAGACATGAATTCGGCACCACGATCACTCTGGATTCTGGCGATGCGAACTTGGTGTTGGGTAGAAACAAGGGTTGCAAAGTCTTTAAAGATCTGAAAAGTCTCTGATTTTTCTTTCATAGGATATACATATCCATATCTAGAGTAATTATCAACAATTGTTAGAAAATATTTTCTACCACCAAATGATGGCGGGAATGGACCAACTATGTCAATGTGAACCAAATCAAAAATGCGTGTTGACAGGCGTGTAGCGCGTTTGGGAATGGCTGCTGCTTTGGATTTGGCCTTTTTGCATACAGCACAATCCAGAAACACCTTACACCCCTTTAGATCCAAACCTTTTGCGAACTCCGGCATCTTCCTAAGAACACGGAAACTGGCATGCCCCAATCTTCTATGCCATTTGTGGATACACCTGGAATGCAAAGGTTTACCTGTTAGTGAATTCTCAACATTAACATTTTTATGCGGAACCTCAGGCTTGCTCTGAGCAACCTGTTTACCAATTCTATTTTTGTTGGCTTTAGGAGCCTTAGGAATAGCAACAGGATCTCTCTCTGGAGCATCTCTCTCTGGGCCTGTGCCTTCCCTTTTTGAAGTTTGCATACTTGCCTGTGTTTGTGTTTTAGGCTTTGGCTTTAAGTAATAAACACCACCAATTAATATGGTTTCAGCAACAATATCTCCATCTTTAACTATGTAACTTGCTTTTCAAGGTGGTGAACATGAAGCTTTAATGTTCTAGACAAGTGACACTGACTAAGCAAATTACAGGTTGCTGTTGGTATGTAATAAACATCAGGAATGAATGCATCGAGCTCTTCAACATAAACAGTTCCTTTTCCTTTGACCTGACAAGGATGATTTGAAAAAGAATAAAGTTCACATAGTTCTGGTTCAGGCTCATGCATTTCTGTGAAAAGTTCCTTTCTGTAGGTAACATGCAATGCTGCACCACTGTCCAAAGTCCACAGGAGTCGTCTGTCGTACTCTGGTTGAGGTTGTGGATCATTGGTTAAAGCCAACGTGGCGAGTGGAGTTTGTGGATCACGCCTGGGACCACGACGACCTTGTCTTCCGCCTCTGCCTCTGCCTCTGCCTCTGGAATCTGTTCCTCTGGGCTGGTACGTGACGGGAGCTGGAACTCGTTGGGGACAATCCTGGGTGGCATGTCCCACACGATTGCAGGTGTAGCATCTTGGCATCCTTGGAGCGTAGGTCCTTCCTCGGAAGGGGCGCCTAGCTGGAGCTCTTGATGCAGGTGGTCCTCTCAAGTGTGGTGTGGCCAGCATGAATGCCTCTTCTTCAATTAAAAGTCTACAGACATTGTCCACTGTGCGTTGAGCAATTGGGACTTGGTTAATTTTTGTAACAGCATCTTTCCATTCATAATTCAAAGAGTTAATAATGATGCTGATCATTTGAATATCTTCAATGTTATGGCCTCTTTCTCTCAATTCTGTTCTCAGACCTTTCAGTTTGGTCAAATGCCCTCCAATTTGTTCACCAGGTTTCAATCTCGAACCGTGGAGTTCAGACATTTTTAGTTTTGACTCACCAGTTGGTGGAGAGACAGAAAATGCCTGGTAAGGAGCCTGCACTTGGTATGCTGGCTGTGCTGGCAGGAATGCCTGTGGTATTTGCTGTGCCTGTTGTGGACCTAAAAATGGTCTTGGTTGTGCCATTGGAGGCGGGCCAGGAGGTGGCCCTATTTGCACTTGTGGCTGGGGCACATATGCAGGCATTTGTAGCTGCTGTGGCTGATGCACTGGAATCTGCTGTATTCCAGTTGCCATTTGTGCTTGATCTGCAATATTGGCATGACCTGCTGGAGATGCAGTCATTTGCCTTTGCTTCATTGAGTTTAATTGTGTTCCATCTAAAAGGACACCAACACCGCCAGGGGGTGTTTGAGTTTGGGCCTGTGGAAACACTTGTGGCATTTCAGTTTCTTCTAGTAAATTACTTTTGCCAGCAGATGGTGCTGCACCTTTGGGCAGCTTTGCATACATGGCATTGTATGCTTTAGAGTAGGAGTGGTTATGTAAGACATGTGTAACTTGATCAGGGAGACTTTCATGTGACGTATGCAGTGCTCTTTGCCTTAATTGGCCTGACACAGAATCCACCAGGGGGAGTGTCTTTGGCTCTGAGCAAGAAGACAATATGGCGCTTTTTGAAAAATTTAAGTTATCTCCCTTATCTTGCTCAAGCATAGATATAGCCATTTTTGCCTGGAATAGCTGCTGTTCATAGAGTTTTATACGGTCATGAAAGGCTTTCATAGCCAGCTCATCCAGGGTGAGCTTAGAGTTTCGAGGAGAATAATGAATTGTTTCTCTCTCTGCGTGGGAGGAATTTTGCTCAGCAGTTTGCTTTAGCCTTGCACCGAGCGTTACAAATTCAGAAGGTTCTGGGAAGACTTTTTCAGAGCTTGGAAGATCAGAAGAAAATGTTACTGACCTCAGTCGTAAATCATCATCTTCAAAAACAGCTTCTGTCTTATCTGTCTCCATTTCTGTTCCCACGGCTTTTTCTTGTTCCAGGCGTGTGGCTGTAGTAAGGAGCTGGAAATCTGGAAAACTCCTTTCTGCCACCTTCTCAGCAAAATACATTTTGTATTTGTTTTTCTTCTGTTTCGGCATCTCAGCAATATAATTAGCGTACCTCAGTAGCTAAAAACTAATTGCCTATGCGCTCTTATCAGAAGTAACAAAACAAGGAAAAAAGCCATAAATCAAACCGTCCGATCTGCTACCAGATGTCAGGGAGATTTATTAATCCCATGTTTGGCTCTGGGACTAATTACCCTGGTTTGGAGGAGATGTATCGTGGCTTATTCCAAGTTGCAATAATCTGAAAAGAAACGCGAAGGAAGGTTTCTAATAAAACTCTTTTATTTGTTATAAAGAAAATAAAACACCTCACTAACTAAGAAAAGTTAATTGTTACATTTTAGCAAGCGAGGTCTCCTGCCGGTCCAAGCCGGACCTTGCTGGCAGGAGAACAAAGGAAAGAGTGGTGAGAAAAGGAATGTGGGTGGATGGACATGCGTAGTAGCTTACTGATAACAATTCTTGGCAAGGTACGGAAAGTCTGATAGTCCAGAAATAATGAGCTCAGCTGGTAAATAAAATAACGCAGTGACAATTACGCTGTTGTTTAGTTTAAAAGTTTTTGTTTTTGTGAGACCTACTTCTTCTTTTCTTGACTTTTTGTGGGTTAGATCTCCATCCTGATTTCCTTTCTATAAATTGTATATCAACTGTTTGGTTTTCATGCTGATCTATAACTTGATCTTGTTGGTTTTGCTTTTGTGGCTTAAATCTCCATTCTGGTTCTATGAGTTGTATATCAACTGATTGATTTCCATGCTGGTCTGTAACTTGATAAGTCATCACATTAGAATCCAGAGCCGCCTCTCTTGTATTTATAAATAGTCCAGCTGAGACCTCTGAAGGAGAATCCAGAAGCGGCTCATCTACAAAGACCTCTGTAACTTGTTGTTTTTCCATTACTTCCACCTCCTTCTGCTTATCTTGAATTTCTATCTCTTGTTGATTTTGCTTTTTGAGAACCTTGTAGTAAAATTCTTCCGCTTTTTCAACAGTATTTAGCTGATATCTTTCTCCTTGATATCTCAATATTATTCCAACTGGAACGTCCCACCTGAATGAGATGTTTTGTTTCTTTAGCTTAGTCACCAAAAATCCAAATTTCTTTCTATCTTTTAGCATCTTAGGCGGCAACTCTTTATATATCCAGATCTTTCTTCCATACAATTGTAAAGTAGAATTAAAGGATTTTTGCACAATATCATTTCTTATTTCTTTATCTGTGAAGTAAATCACCACATCTCTAGGCAATTGCCTTTGCTTTGCAATCCAAGAATTTACTCTATAGGCCTTGTCAATCTTACAAGATACCTCCTCAGGATAAACCTTTAAAATCCCAGCCAGAACTTGAGCAGATATTTTTCTTAAATCATCTCTATTATTTTCCTGTAACCCTCTCATTCTAACCGCAAATTCCGTGAGCCTGTATTGCATCATTGTAACTTCTTTTTCAATCCCTTGCTTTATATCTTCTGCATTGTAAGTCTCGTGACCAGCTTTCTTTTTAGACTTTACTTCTAAACTATTGTCTTCAATATTTATCAAATCATTTTCAATTCTTTGTATTTTATTGTCCAAATTATAAATCTTATCATCAACTTCCTCCATTTTAGACTCTAATAACTTGATATTTGTATCCATCTTTATAACAATTTCTGAAAAAGCATTAGTCACTGTTACAATCTTTCGTTGCAGATTATCATACTTTAATTGTATCATTTCTTTAATTTCCTGCCTAAATTTTTCAAGTTTCTGGTTTACAGTCTCATGATATCTTGCCATTTCCTCCAGGACAAATTCTTTTAAATTAAAGCCATTCTGCTGAGTCTGTAAGCTCAGAACTTGTTCACATAATTGTAAATGGGGGAACACCCCCCCCCCGCTGCTTGTTTGTCAGGCTTTATTAGTTTTAACGCCATCCTGCCACACAAACAAACTCTTTTTAGAGAAAGAAAACTTTTCCCCAAGCAAGATCAAGTACAAATCTCCAAGAAAAAAGAAACTTAAAATATATATTTTTCTTCTAGATTCTAGCCAGCACTGTTTATTCTGCTACTTTGTAGCTTGTTATGGAAGGACTTTCACTTTCAGCTTTCTTCTTCTTCTCAAGCTTCAGCAGTCACCATTTTAAACTTTTTTTCCCTTCACTTAAAAACACTTGTAAAATCATTAAAAATACTTGCGATTTAGGGTCCCAAATCCAAATCTCGTCCTCTTTAATTAAACCATCTGTTAATTTCGTTGATTGGTCCGGTCCCAGCGCCTGGCTCTGCAAAAAGGCAGAGTTCTCCCGAAGCCCGGAGCAGCGGCGAGCGGAAATAGGGAGCCACAACCTGCTCATCCCCAAGAGTAAAAAAAAGAACTCTGGGGACTTCGCAGAGGGCTCTACCTGCCCTCGCCTGCTCTGTCTCACATTTCCTTCAGGAAATGGAGTTTTTCAAGCCGCCTTTCAGATGTAAAGGCAGCTCTTTACAGGCAATGGGGCTGGCGGTCTCAGAGGACCATCTGGCGGCGACGGAAGCCAGACCGGAAGCCCACAATTTTTATAACAGTTATCCTCATTCTATTTTGGGTTTACTTTTATTTTATTCAGCAGCAATTTCAAAATCCTAATGTTGGGCCATTATCTCTGATTCTCACACTTTTCATATGGAAAAAGTAGATTCTCTCACACTTTTTCATCTGGAGGCTTTTAAAAAGAAACTGGACAGCCACTTGTCTAGAATGGCATAAGATCTGATCAGCAGGGGATGGGACTCTTCCAACTCTGTTATTCTGTTATTCATACTGTACTTTCTCTGTCTTTCTCTCCCCCACACACCCTTTACTTTAGCTGTTGTGATGCTATTTTATTAGATGTCCTTGAGTAAAGAAACAACATCTGTAAAGCAAATGTATTTCTCCCACCACTTACACTTGTCTCCCTGTGCACCATTCTACTTAGCTCTACAGGATTTACAGCAGATTTAGAGGAGAGTGCAACAGGCCACAGGGGAAGGATAGGACAAACTTATATAATGTTGGATGTCAGCCTCTGCATGGAAAGCTATTAGAATATATTCTATCTTCTAATACATTTCCATGCATCTGTCATCCTGACAGATGAATGGAAAATGGGCATAAGAAAAGAGGACATGAAAATTGCTTAGAACAGAATGAGAAAAATTGTAGAAGAAAATGTCGCAGAATGGTGTTAAATAAATGTATTGAAAGTAGCAAAAAGTATATTTGATGGAGTATTTAAATGAAAGAGGCTTTGGGCAAGAAAACAATGTTCCCCAGGAAATGGTTGTTGCAAACAGTGAGGATGGGAGAACAATACTGTACAATGTGTATAGAAATAAAGAAGATACCCTCTGTAAGAGAGATGGGTGATTAAAAAGTTTAATAGATAGTTGATAGATAGATGATGGAGACAGACAGATAGACAGACAATTATAAAGAATATAGCAATAAATTATAGAGTGCTTCAACTCCCACCACCCACTTATCTTTCACATCTATGCCCTTTTGGACACCTTGCACAATAACACCTCTCAATGGCAGTGGCAGGGCTGGGGCTAAAAATAGAGGTCTGGGGCCTTCAGCAGTCTCAGCCAGCTGCCATCAGAGTCTCAGCCTGCTACCCTCCACAGGCCTCTATTTTAGCCCCAGTACTGCCATTGCCACAGAGAAATGTCACCAAAAACTCCGGACCATGGCCAGCTAGTCTGGTTGTGACAATTGAGTGAAAGGGCACAGGAGCTCAGAGGAATAAAATACAACTGGTTACTGCTATGTGTCTTCCCCATATAACATTGGCCAAATTCACACACATAACAATAGACTGGTCAGCCACGTTCTATTTATTGTCTTTTTGAACTCTGCCAATGTAGTTAGTTAATGATTCAATGTGTTATGTCAGCCTAGAACATTGGTTTAATTTGGTAAACCAGAGATTCTTGAAACTGGCAATACAGGGACCTCCTAAAATGACTTTTTTTTTTAACCTCCATGAATTAAACTTAGGAATTCACTGGGGTTAGAGTGGGCAAAAAATGGTTGTGCTCTTTACCTTAAATTAAATTATACTTTCTAAATCAAAACAATGAAAGGACATTACAGCTTTGTAAAAGAAGACTGCTTCATTGGAAATAAACTAAATGAACAGCCAATAAATTTTAAAACATAATTTAAGAGGAAGGATGAGCTTGATTATTTTTATGTAAGTCCTGACATCTGGGGTTCATTCATGCTCAGGTGAGGGAAGGGAAGGGAAAAGTATCTTTTACCTTACATCCACTTCCTATAAACTATTCTTAAAATGCTGCAGCTTGCAAAACACTGACAGGCACTTCAGCACTACCTGTCTTAGTGTAGCTGCATTGAAATAACAGTCACGTCCCATACTCCTTTCACTTTTATCATAATTCCCTCTGCAGGCTAAATCTCAAGTGAGATGATCAGAGCTTTGCATAGAAGCCTCATGTCTCCCAAGGACGATTAGTCCTCCTTTGAAAGATAAACTGAGTTAGAAACATGGAACATAAAGAGCTTTGAAACAATGGGGTTGTTTTGAATTCAGCATATATTTTTTTTCATCAAACTGACAACCATGCTTGGAAAGAACATTTCAGGAAAATGCTCTCTGATGACCTTCCATGTATTGTCTCATGATCTCCCACTGGGCTTTGCCCACATTTACGGAAATGTTGGAATAAGCCACAGATATATTGACTATAAAGAACCAGTTTGGTGTAGAGGTTAAGGCATCGGGCTAGAAACTGGGAGGCCATGAGTTTTAGTCCTGCCTTCAGCAGAAAGCCAGCTGGGTGATCTTGGGCCAGTCAGTCTCTCACCTCTAGGAGGAAGGCAACAGCAAATCACTTCTGAAAAACTTTGCTAAAGACACTGCAGGGATAATCTAGGTCAGGGGTGTCAAATTCACATCGTCACGGCAGCGCCACATGATGTATTGGGACTTTTTCCCCCTTTGTTAAACCAGGCGTGGGTGTGGCCAGTGCGTGAGGCATCTGGCCCATGGGCCGGGAGTTTGACAGTCCTGATTTAGGTGGTCTCCAAGAATCAGTTATGATTGAATGGAAGAAAAAGAAAATGCTGTGATGGATTAGCAAGTCAGGTGAACAAACTGCAGGAGTGCTGTAGTTCTTTGAAAAATGAGTGTTCTGTATGGTTAATGTCTTGATCCTTGCAACACACCAGTGGTAGTGTCAGCCATCTTGATACCAGTCATGGGTTGCTACCAGTTCGCCCCGGTTCAGGGGAACCAGTAGCAGCAGCAGCAGGAGGCTCCGCCCACCCACTCGAATATCATCAAATACACTCTGCGCATGTGGAGAAACTTCTGTGCATGTGCAGAAATGGCGCACGCACGAGCAAAGTGAGCGTGCGCAAGCGAGCGAAGGTAAGCGAAACCCACCACTGCTTGATACCCTCAGTTCTTGCATTACCTATTCTCTCTGTTGCTTGATTTTTGGTGAAATTACTACACTAGTGCAGAAAGGAATGGAAACTTCCAGTTGCAATTGAAAGCAAAAGATTTTCCCTTATAATTTCTTAATATTCTTCTCCTATTGTTCATGGAAGCACAATAAAAGAGTCAAATGGAGAAGGGGTAGGTTGCCTTCATCTAAAGTGAAAAACCAGAAATACTTGCTAATTATCTATATCTGTGTGACAGAAAGCATGAAGTATTTGAACTGCATTAAAGAATACCCAGGGCTACCCTAAACAGCCTAAGTAACATATTTATCCAAATTTCATCCAAATTAACAATTGTATCCATTTAGTTTCAGAACCGATAGTTTTGATAAATTAAATCTGACAAGGAAAATTAGCTATGATACAAGTAATTAATTCACATTTTCTTTTGATTAAAATGTGGGAGATTATTTTCTATGCATATTCTAACATGTAAGGAAATTGAATTGCTCGATTTTTGATGTGTTACTGCCTATATGGTAATTTATAAGGTCATTCTATTATTCTGTTATCTGTGAGCAGGAAATTGTTTTTAAAAAGCACCTCTGCAATAATTCTAATTTGCACTGAGGACAGTTGAGGTTGGACTGTAATAATTACATTTTTTTTTTAAAAAAGTATTCAGATATAGTCTAGTCTCTTAAAGATAGTGCATTAATTATATGTTAAGTGGAAATATGGTTAGTTCTGAGATTAATTTTTTTTTCATTTAATTAAATGAAATATTCGTGTTTGCAGAAGTAAAAACTCTTAATTTTCTCACATGAAGATAAAAAAAATTCAAATGCCAGATATCTGTACAATGGAGACAGCTGTTTATCTACAATGTTATCAGATTCTGTTAATAATACTGAACTTTTATCAACCTAATATTAAGGTTTATACATCTTCTTTCTCAACAATGAACAGAATTTTCAATAGATGCTGAAATACAATATAATGTTCTTAAAAGGGTAAATCAAAACAGCAGGGAAAGAATATATTTTTCCAATTAAAACTAGCTGGGAACAAGTAAGACAATACTATCTTACGAAGGATCTTTATTTCCATTACCATCTGATTTTTTTACATATTAAGTCTTTTATATCAACAAGACATTTGCCTACAGGTATTTCTTCTAAATTTTATTCTTTTGTATCATAGCATCCTCTGGTCTATCCTCTAGCTAGCATTTGATAATACTCTTATGAACTGATTCTGCCAGGAGGAACACAATTACTGAGGCATGCACTACTTCAATGTACTTTGATCAACATTTTTTTTTAAAATATAGGGCTTAGAAGGAAAAATAGAGGAAGCCCAAGTATATTATTCATTTTCTTTCATGGAAAAGTTTGGAAGATTACAAATAATGTTGATAAATTTTATTTATTGACTTCACATATATGGCATGGGCAAAATGCTACTTCTTTGTCATTGTATGCCTTGTCAAATAGTCAGTTGTGATTTCATAACAACTTCTTCCCCTTTATTCTGTCTGATGTTGTATTCTGATAATGATTTTTTTATCATACTTGAGGTATTGCTTAAGGTACATTCATAAATATAAGCAGACTTATTTCAGCTGACCAAGATTCAATAATATTCAGAATTTTAAATAGAAATTTGAAGTAATTTTTAAAAACATTGACAAAGCATGAACCCATGGTTAACAGATTACATTTATAACTACAGCTGTCATTAGGATATATTGTAATTCCCTTTTATCTGATGGAGGGAGCTTTTTCAGGTTAAGTAACTCCTTCCTCAGATACACATCTAAAAGTGGGAAAAGCATCATATTCCAGGAAAGTTACATCCCCACAACATTCTCCCCTCCCTCTTTTCCACTGTACTGAATTAATGAGGAGTTAGACAGAGCACTTTTCTTACACGTTTGCAGTTGCCCAAACTTAAAGTGTGCTTTTCTTTCTATATCCATTGCTACCTCTTTATGGCTGTCTACAACATCATACCTCAGTCCTAAAGTAACCATTAAGCAAAATAGCTGGGGTTGCAAGGGAATAGGGGTAGGGGGGAAATTCAGAGTTTTTATCTTTATCTGTCATGCCTTTAATTCTTCCACTTATTGAGTCTAAACGCCTTGTCAGTGAGGAAATGGAACGGCCAAGGACCACCATTGTAGGATTGTATTTAGAGCACCAATTGGCCTTAACCTGGCTCTCCAAATTTGTATTTAAAAGGGATTACAACTAATATGCTTTTAATGGTCTCAGTGAAAACTAAAAAGTTAAGGAATCAACTCAAGGAGGGGAGGGCGCAGAATTTACCATAGCTCATTATCATTCTCCTGGATATAAAATGGGTCTGAGTATAACCAAACTCTTAAGAATATTGTGATGAATATGGAGACTGCGTTGAAATAATAATTTAAAAAACATTCTTAAATCTCTCAACACTGGATTTTTTTGTTTTAAAGTCCCTTGAAAAATCATCACCCTACCTAGTGTAATGAAGGTGGGACTTTTGTTTATAAAGATACACTGAATGTTTACAGCATGCTGTTTACAAGACATTCAGTACTATATTACATATCAGGAAGTGCATTTCTGAAATTATTTTCACAAATCAGACAGATTATTTTCCCAAAAAGGAAGATGAAAGCCAACAGCAGATTTATCATAAATGCACTAGAATTCATCAATATTAAGAGAATGAAGGCAGAACTAATATTTCTAGATGCAGAAAAAAAAACTTTTGACAACATGGAATTTACTAGAGGTCTTGAACAAAATGAATCCCGGGGAAGAAATCAAAACTTGGGTGGAAGATAGCTATCAATGGCAAATAGCAAAAAATACAGTGACTGGAATACTCTCGGAAAGTTTTTCAATTTGCAAAAATACATGGCTAGGGTGTCCACTCTCCACTTTACTATTAGGGGAGTTATTGCTCTGGAAATCTTGGCCCACAAGATTTGAAAAGGTAAGCAGACCATTGTGATCAAAATTCAAGGAGAGGAATAAATGTTATGCAGAATCAATATGATTTATTGGGGTGTATTTACATAATCCTCAAATACAACAAAGAACGAGAACAAAATAAAAACTCTACAATAAAATGGAAACAAAACTTTAAAAACGTAATAACAATGGAACAATGGGAAGAAGTCAATAAAATTTGCACCATGCTAGTATTTGGGGAAAACTTGGTACAAAATGCTCTACAGATGGTATATAACTCTGTCAGTGATCGCCAAGATGGACAAATCGGGCAACTATAAATGTTGGAAATGCCACAGCGAAGAAGGAAAATGTTGCCATATGTGATGCTTATGCAAAAAATACTCATAAGTACTGCAAAGAACTAAATCAAAATATTCAGAAAATTCTGAAAATAAAATTAAAAGCACAAACATTTTAATTAGGTATAATCTCAGACAATATAAATAACAAGCAAAGCAATTTATTAAGATAAATGTTGACCATGGCAAGAATCAATCTGGTACAGCATTGGAAAAGAGAAAATTTGCCTTCAGTACAAGAATGGGAGCCTAAAATTGAAGAATCTTAGGCACCCAATCTTGGCAATGGAAAAAAAAATTGCCTGCATATATTCAACAGTAGAAATCTAATCAAATTCAAGCAGGAATGGTTTCTTTATGTACAACATATCACACACCAAGGTTAGATAAGATACTTAGAATATGATTTTTTTAAGAAAAAGAAACTGTTTCAAAAATAATTAACAATTCAAATGGAAATGAGTATAATATAAAAATATTTAAAGAGCAATTAGTAGTTGGGAGAAAAATAGAAAGAGAGTTATTAAAATGCTTTTTCCTATACAGTGATACTTTGGTATTCAACTTCTTTGAAACTCTTTGAATTTGATACTCAACTCATTTTGATGTGAAATTTTGTCCCATCATTTGTTTGCTACTCAATGCACAAGCTAGAACTTGTCAGTGTTGGCTGCCTTGTGACTCCTTACATTATTCCTTATGGGAAAATTTTGTTTGGTATTCATCGTTTTTGGTACTAATTGCATCTCTTGGAACCAATTAATGATGAGTACCTAGGCACCACCACAGTAATGCTTTTTCCCTTGTTTGTTTATTTTGCTTTTATTTTTTTAATCATCATATTCTCACTTTGCTCTAGTGTAAAGTTTATTTTACATAAATACATGTATTTCTGTTCTTTGATTTGCTTTGTTGTTGTTGGTTGATTTACCTAATCACTAAAAAGTAAAACTAGGAAGATATGTCATCCCTGATATAATGAGATACGTCTTCATTACAGTCATAGCACTATACAAATACAAGCCAGGAAAATGTATTGATCCTAATTTATGGATGATACATCCAGTGTTACAAAGTGTTGAATAATCAGGAGCTTCCTTTGTTTTCAAAAGAAATCCTTTACATTAAGCAAAAAACCCCTCTGGTAATTGTGTCTATTATGATGCAGCAATATTCATATTTTTAAGCTTTTTAATCACATTTACCCCATTTATTCACTCAACCCCAATTTGAAATAGGCATTCAACTGTAAAAAGATACTCATTACAATCCAGCTAGCTAGCATGGAGTGCAGTTCAAGTTAGTTAACAAATGCCTGGCAAAAAATATGATTGCCAGTGTCTTTTATTTTAATTGTCCTCTCTTTCCTCAATTATTTTATAAACCATGAGATAAAATGTGTGGCATTTATTTCTTCTCTTATTAAAAAAGCAATCAGTTCTCTAAGGTCAGTTACAGATGAATAACTAGAGGCCATGAGAGTAGAGTAGTCTACCTTGAGACAGGACTCAAGGAGCGTACAGTAGCTCCTTGAGAGATAGGAGGCAAACATATCATAGTAATGTCCCCCGCCCCAAAAATGCCCCAAAATGGATGAGTATGGAAAAACAGCAAGGAACTTTAGTGTGAAATTTGCTGCTTTCCCATCTCTCTTAAAAAATATTGAAGCTATTCAAAGTTCCTATTGATACTACTTTTGATATAAAACCCCTAGGTATAAGACTGAGAAACAACCTGAAGTACTATTTAAGGAACTGACATAAAAAATATATTCTGGACTCACCTTAGATACAAAGTCAACAGTGTGACTTTGGGCCAGTCATGGTCTTTCAGCCCTAGGAAGGAACCAACGGCAAACCACTTCTGAAAAGCCTTGCCAAAGAAACTGCAAGGAATAATCTAGGTGGTCTCCAATTCTTGCCCAGAAAACTCTAAGGACTTGTTTAGGCAGTTGACTGAACAATGACTTGAAGGCATACACACAGAAAAAGGTGTGGAACTATTACATCTAAATCCCCATCATTTGGCTAGTCTTTGGCCTCATTGGAAAGCTGAACTAAGCAGATCTGGGTTCTGATATATATGGATTCATACTGTTAGAAAAGTTATAGGACCATCATAGCATTTTCTAGTACTTAAATGCACATTTCTAAAAATTCCACTGATCCCATTTCAGAGACAGCAGTCATTTAGGAGTCCTAAATGAAATATTGGCATCCTAAAGGAAGATATGTAATTAACAACTTTCAACGTTGTGAATGGAAATGTGGTAGTGTGAGCAATTCTGTTCTGGTTTCCATCAAAATTCCTCAGATTCTGAACTTGAGATAGTCTTTATTTAATTGGCCTTTGACAGGCTAAGGAAGGACACAGTCCTCCCCTGCAAATGTTAGCAGTATTATTGAAACACTTTTGGCCTCTTTGGATATTTTTGAGATATTTCTTTTGAACCTTCCAAGATAGCCTTATAAGCCCCGACATTTTCCAGAGTTGCTTGCAACTTGTGTATTCAGTTAAACGGTTTATCTGTAATTTATTAAAACTGGAAAAGGTATTCTGTTCTGATTACTGGAAAGGGCTTGTTTGAAGGAGCCCTGTGGCTCAATGGTTAGGATGCAGTATTGCAGGCTAACTCTGCCCGCAGCCATGAGTTTTATCTTGGCCAGCTCAAGATTGATTCAGCCTTCCATTCTTTTGAAGTCAGACTGTTGGGGGCAATATGCTGATATTTGTAAACCACTCAGAGAGTGCTGTAAAGCACTATGGAGCAGTATGTAAGTCTATTGGTATTGAATGCAACAAAGTTCTACCACTATCTTCCCTTTAAGGAGACAAATTTAACAACTACTGAAAAATGCTATGGCAATTTTGGGGAGTTAAGGGAGGATACAACACTACAGGTATTAAATCGGATGGGTACGAACAGAGTAATTGGAAGAGCAAGGGAAGTCTTTTGATCTGTCCAATTGATTTACTGAAGACTAACAATAACATATTATTTCCCAGAATAAAACAATATTCTAAGAATCTGTCAATTAACATGTAGTTGGAATTTTAGAATGTTGAAAAGTGCCAGCTTGTTGTCTTTATGAAAGTTCTGGTATATGAGGTTGTTCAATATGTATCAAAAGAATTCATCAGGTTCCAATCTCTCATTTTTGTACCACTAATAAAGCAGGCCCTCCTATTGTGACATTTTCCAGATTTAATGTGAAATATATGGAGGGAGGGGAGAAGGAAGAGATCCAACAAAAGCAGTTTCAACTGAAAGGAGCATGGTTTTTGAAAAGAATCTTCAATATTTTATCTCATTCTCTACTGAATTTGTGTCTAAATCAGCACCTACCATCTGGTGATATTTTCATGAAGCTATGGAAGTTAAAACATTGATTGCTGCTTCACGTTCTTCATATTGCCAGTACTTTGCTAGGATGTCTATTTTCACCTTTAGCCTACAATTTTTTTCTCTCCAGCTCTTAATTAGATATTTGTTCAGTTGTTGGGAGTTACAACAACAAAAATAAATAAATCAGCAAATATAGGGCTGTTTGTTTGTTTTCTTAATGGCTAGGTTCAACTCTTCCTCTTCCTCCACACAGAAACTTGATTTTTGTTTTTATTCCTCATTATTTCAGATATGTTTATTTCAGTATGTCACTCAGCATGGAGAAGGCATTTTCTTTTCCTTTCTTTTTTCTTTTCTCTTCTTTTTCCTTTTCTTTGTAATGTATTTTTTTCTGTATGTAGCATTAACAATACCAGTTTATGAAAATTGGGAATATTGGAATACTTGTTACATATTTTGTTTATTGTTCTCACTTATTTATCATTTATATTTTTTTAAAAAAATCTGGAATGAATATATGTATATAGAATAGAATAGAATAGAATAGAATAGAATAGAATAGAATAGAATAGAATAGAATAGAATAGAATAGAATAGAATAGAATAGAATTTTATTGGCCAAGTGTGATTGGACACACAAGGAATTTGTCTTGGTGCATATGCTCTCAGTGTACATAAAAGAAAAGATATGTTCATCAAGAATCATAAGGTACAACACTTAATGATAGTCATAGGGTACAAATAAGCAATCAGGAAACAATATCAATATAAATGGTAAGGATACACGCAACAAAGTTACAATCATACAGTCATAAGTGGGAGGAGATGGGTGGTGGGAACGATGAGAAGTTTAATAGTAGTGCAGACTTAGTAAACAGTTTGATGGTGTTGAGGGAATTATTTGTTTAGCAGAGTGATGGCATTCGGGAAAAAACTGTTCTTGTGTCCAATTGTTCTGGTGTGCAGTGCTCTATAGCATCGCTTTGAGGGTAGAAGTTGAAACAGTTTATGTCCAGGATGCGAGGGAGTCTGTAAATATTTTCACAGCCCTCTTTTTGACTTGTGCAGTATACAGGTCCTCAATGGGAGGCAGGTTGGTAGCAATTGTTTTTTTTCTGCAGTTCTAATTATCCTCTGAAGTCTGTGTTTGTCTTGTTGGGTTGCAGAACTGAATCAGAAAGTTATAGAGGTGCAGATGACAGACTCAATAATTCCTCTGTAGAACTGTACCAGCAGCTCCTTGGGCAGTTTGAGTTTTCTGAGTTGGCGCAGGAAGAACATTCTTTGTTGTGCTTTTTTGATGACGTTTTTGATGTTACAGTAGTTGTCCATTTTAGAGCTTGCAATATGGTAGAATCTAGAAATTTGAAGGACCTTACTGTTGATATTGTGTTGTCTAGTATTGTGAGAGGTGGAAGTATGGAAGGGTTTCTCCTAAAGTCTACCACCATTTCTACAGTTTTGAGTGTGTTCAGTTCCATATTGTTCCGGTCGCACCACAAGGATAGTTTTTCAATCTCCCATCTGTATGTGGATTCATCATTGTCTCGAATGAGACCGATCACTGTTGTGTCATCTGCAAACTTCAGTAGTTTAACAGATGGATCGTTAGAGATGCAGTCATTGGTATACAGAGAGAAGAGAAGTGGGGAGAGCACACAGCCTTGGGGGGGGGCTGTGCTAATTGTACAGGTATCTGATGTGATGCTGCTTAGCTTCACCTGCTGCTTCCTATTTGTTGGGAAGCTTATGATCCACTTAAAAGTGTGTTCAGGTACCTGTAGCTGGTTTAGCTTAGTTAGAAGAGTGTCTGGAATGATGGTATTGAATGTTGAACTAAAGTCTACAAAGAGGACCCTTGAGTAGGTCTTTGGAGATTCAAGATGTTGTAGGATGTAGTGCAGAGCCATATTAACAGCATCATCTGTCGATCTATTTGCTCGGTATGCAAATTGCAAGGGGTCTAACAGCGGATCCCTTGGTTTTCAAGTGGGACAGCACTAGCCTTTCAAAGGTTTTCATGACTACAGATGTTAAAACAACTGGTCTTTAGTCATTCAGTTCCTTGATGGTGGGCTTCTTCGGCACTGGGATGATAGTAGAGTGTTTGAAGCAAGGAGGAACATGGCACATCTCTAATGATTTATTGAAGATACTTTTCAGAGTAGCTTCTTTTTGCTGCTCTGATCTCCCTTGTTAATACATTTCTAGCCTGATTGTACAGCATTTTATCACCTTTTCTGTAGGCTTCCTCTTTGGAACGACGTAGCTGCTTAAGTTTAGCTGTGAACCAAGGTTTGTTGTTACTGTATATAGAAAGTATATTCTATACTTTGAAAATGAATACTATGTATGCTTTTTGTTTTTCTACTTTTTAAAATATTACTTCCTATGGCATTTTTCTCCACAGCATGGAAAAAGCTAAGGTCTTCTAAGCATTGGGAAGTGCTGCCCAGTTTTTAAAAAGATTACTGAAATCACTTTCTACAGGAGGCTTGTATGCTTCAAAAGAGTAACTAAACCATAGAGAAAGCTGGAGGGAGGGAGGTGTGTGCAAATACTATTTCTAAACTTATTAATAATTTTGATCAACACATTTTCTGTTGAAGCAGAAATAGCAGATGAATAAGATTGCTTTTAATGTATTTTAGATTAGGAACTCGATATCTAGTGTTGTTGAATCCTTATCATTCCACTACAGTCCTCAAGAACAAATACATAATGGTTCTCAACAGGAGAGGATATAATATTAGGAGGGAGATCTAAAGCAGGGGTCTCCAACCTTGGCAACTTTAAGACTTGTGGACTTCAATTCCCAGAGCTGGCTGAGGAACTCTGGAAGTTGAAGTCCACAAGTCTTAAAGTTACCAAGGTTGGAGACCCCTGATCTAAAGGAAATACCTGTTCACTTTCAAGATCATAACACCATCCCACACTCAAATTATATTGGATTTATTATATTTTGCAACATTATATCTATAAACAATCCAGAGGATATCTGGCATTGTATTCATTCTTCCCAATATCAATTTATTTTGCATTCAGAAAAGCTGTATTTCTTTAGCTTATTCCTCGATATATTGTTTCTTAGTGTCTAACATTAAAGCATACACAATAAATGCAATTACTGGACCCATGAAAAGCTTGGAAACCATTAAGTTTCAAATGAAGCACCTTTTCAATGCTTTACAAAGTGGTAGGGCCCCCTTGTTTCTAAGGTTGAATCAAAGGGATCATGTTGCTTTCTCATGATTTGTTTTGAAATCCTTCTGAGTCTTCTTTTTCAAAGTTTGCAATATGGGAGAAAATCAAGAGGTGCCTCCTTCTCCTATCAGGATTGCTTGCCAACAGCTTTGGTGGCTGTGGCAGGGGAGGCACTGTTTATCTCTTGAAGATCAGTCAAGAGGATAAGAACAGAATATCCAAAAAGCCACACTTGGATATCGTTTGCCATGTATCAAGGGGACTTCAAATGGTGAGGCTTTAGTGTGAACCGTGAAGTGCAAGTAATCAGACTTCCATCAGCTAGTCTAGCGCTCCCTCAATGCATACCAGTGATCATCCAGGCTCAGCAGGTTGGTGTGCAATAGAATTAATCAGCTTTTTTGTTTTCCTGTTCTATACAGTATTGGTAGCATCTTTGTTTAGCAACTTCAACATATTCTAAGCCAAAATATTCTACAGTGGCTTATTTCCATTTATTATATTTTACATTTACATTCTTTTGAAAAGTCTTTCATCAGACATATTATGAGCATATAATTGTCTTTAGGTAAATTCTTTTTAGCAAAATTACTCAGGAAAACTCTTCTTTCCCAGTGGTTGTTTATTGAAAAGTGTTTAAATGGTGTTTAGTTCCTCAGCTAAATGAGGGAAGACAACTGGACAATGAGAGAAATGAAGAAAGATGCTTACTTTACTAAGCCTACACACACACACACACACAGAGAGAGAGAGAGAGAGAGAGAGAGAGAGAGAGAGAGAGAGAGAGAGAGAGAGAGAGAGAGAGAGAGAGAGAGAGAGAGAGTTAAATGTTGTCAGTTCAGGTTAAGTGTGCCTTCTTGCTGTTCACTGATTTGGGACATGCTTCTAAATATTTTTGAAGCACATTTTAAATGAAGCCACAATGGGAAGTCTACAGAAATGCAACAGTAGCTATTCAATGTAATATTAAAAAGCTGTGAATTTATCTTAAACAGAGAAAGCATATTTCAGCAAAATACATCAATCCATACATTGATAGGAATGTTAAAAATGTTATAATATACTATTGGTATACTAGCCAGAAAAATGAGAACTTCCAAACAGCTAGTGTACATTGCCATGCCTTTTTAAAAACTTTGAAATAGTATGAAATACTAAGCCCCTTTATAATTTAGCAGCCTAGAATTTAAATCAAGGATCTGGCCCACACCAAGTGTTGTAGAAATAGCTTCCCTCAGCCTCAGGCAGTGCCAGATTTAGGCATAAACTAAGTAAGTTACACCTCACAAAACCTCAGAAATTTTATAGGGGCTTTTAGAATTTTATGTGGCTTTTTATATGTATTATAATCTATCAGAGAGATAATAATCTGTCAGAGCAATCAAGCCAGCCAAATGGTAAATATGTAATTGGTAAATGCATACATTTGAAAATAAGTTGTATTTTTCACTTTAAATACCATGCTGTTAAATGATTTTTAAAAATGTGCATTCATACACATTTGTGCAATTATTTTGTGGCAACTCAAGGTCTTCCTTTGGTACACACCTCTGAGATCTTCTGGTGTAACTTTTTAGCAAGAAGTTTCCAAGGTTTATACAGTTTAGGACCTCACCAAGTTTAAACCTGGCACTGGTTCTAGGGAAATGGTAAACAGGTTATGGAAACTGTAGCCCCAAATATATGTCAGTCACCATGTTGCCTATCTCTATTTTAGTCAGTGTGGGTGAGGCTGTTCCTGATAGTTTGTTAGCTCATTTCTTAGTGTTCTGCATACTAAAGTCTGGTTCTGCAACATATACCACTGGTGGCTCAGTTAGAAACTCTCTTGATATGTTTCATTCATGTGGCAAAACTCCAGTATACTTATGAGGTGATTTTAAAGCTGCCCAGCTTTGGCTAATGTTGAAGGAAAGGGCTGAGGAACATTTCTGCATGCATACTTTGAAGCCTTTTTCAAATTTCACAGTGCCTGTCAAATCTTGTAAACAGCCTATGTTATAATTAAAAACATATTTCATTGATAAATATACAGTAGATGCTATTTTTTTAACAACTACCTTGTCTTACAGGTCATAGTTCCTTCTTCTAAATATTGTGTTTTAACTCATGCAGTGTTCATATAAAGCTATTAAGGATCTGAAATATTTCTCTTTTTTGAGCAATGTACGTTAAATCAACATAGACTGAACTCATCTGACATGATCTTTTTGGACACCAAGAAAGCTTTTGACATAGTTTCTTGCAGTTTTCTGAAGGACATTATGCTAAAGTTGGGAACATAGGAAAAATGCATGGTTTAGTAAGCCAGGAAAAAAAAATTGAGAATCCTAAACTTGAGGAAGAGTGGAATCACATGATCTTAAAAAAAAGACAAACAAAGCAAAGCCAAGTGAGGGAAGAGGCCTGGAAATGGATAGTTTTCTACAACAATGTAGTACTTAGCTAAATAACTAGCAGATTTCGTTAATAAAAAGGATATCCGTTATTTTTCCTCAAAACTCCAAGAAACCCCAAATTACCAGATTGCATAGGTGGATGCCGTACAGATGATTTATGGGCCTTTCAGAGTTTTAGCAACTTTCACAAATCAGGGCTGTGGAAAACAAAGAGGTTTGTTTTATGGATAACAATTGGCCAGGGCTGCCCTTTCAGCTGGGAACAATTTGGGTTTATGTAATTAAGCAACTTACTTCCTTATTACAACTGGCAAGAAGGAGGAAACAACCATCTACAAAAGATGCAGAGAAACAACTGTCTGAAAATAACATATGGCATCCTCATTCATTGCAACTTAAGCAAATCATCACCTGCTTGCTGCCTGCTGTTTGACATATCAGTATTAGTGTGTCTGTTTCTGTCTCTACTTTAAACTGTCCTTTAGATTAAATGCAGTAGAGAAGGATCTCTGAGCCAAAATAGATGGCAGTACTCAAGGCTGGAGAGTAATTAAATGAACTACATTTTCCTACAAGATCTCAAGGATGTAATTACATGTTATGACTAATTGGCTGATCGATACTTTGATGTATATCCTTGCTAGTTAAATTGCTCAGTAAGATGACTGGAATATGTCAGCAAATAATTCCCATTGATTTTGCAATTCTAGAAGTAGGCAGAGATCATTACTTCAAGGCTACATATTCTTCATTTGGTTTGCTCCCAGGTATGTTCAAATGGCAATATTGTTTCATATGGCCTAGGTCAAGTGTCAGCAACCTACAGTTCCAGAGCTGCATGCGGCTCTTTGGGCCCTCTGCCGCAGCTCCCTGTCCCATCACTGGTTGGCTCTACCCCTCGCCCCTCTTATTTCTTTTTTGGACTTCAGCCCTTCACTCCTGCACTCTCCAGGGACCCACCTCCCCTCCTCCTCTTGTGACCCCCTAGCTGGCCATGGCTAAGCCAGGAGCATGTGCACGCATGGGGAGACCCTCAAGCAAACCGCTGCCAGCCCTGTGTGTGCCTTTCCTGAGCTTTGGTGCTCGCTTGAGGAGGGTCTCCCTGCGCATGCGCACACTCCCGGCTCAGCCACAGCTGGCCAGGGGGTCATGAGAGGAGGGGGAGGAGGAGGATGGTCACCCGAAGGGAGGGGGAGACACAGAGAGAGAGAGGGGGGGGAGAGAGCAAGAGAGACATAGAGATATAGAGACACATACAGAGTGATACACAGAGAGTGGATGAGAGAGAGACATAGACACATACAGAGTGATACATAGAGAGGGGAGTGAGAGAGAGGAAGAGAGAGAGAGGAAGAGAGAGATACAGAGGGAGAGAGACACAGAGGGGAGAGAGGGGAAGATAGGGAGAGGAACAGAGACACAGAGATACAGAAAGGGGGGAGAAGGGGAGAGAGATAGAGGAGGAGAGGGGGGGAGAGAGAGACATAGAAAATGATTTTGTGGCTGGGTAAGCGTGGCTAGGGGGTCATGTAACTGGGTGGGAGTGAGTGACATCGAGTTGGCCATGCCCACTCAGATTTTTGTGGCTCCCGGTGTGTTTTTTTTCTGTGGGAAATGGGTCCAAATGGCTCTTTGAGTGTTTAAGGTTGCAGACCCCTGGCCTAGGTTCAAAGATGCCTTGTCTTCTACTTCTTCATTTCCACGATGCAAGCAAAAAGAACCTGAAACATTTAAGACTACTGCCACAGTGCAAATATGTTGTTTATCATCAAGCAAACAACTGCAAACATATTATTCCTGTATCCCAAAACAGCTTGTTAATATACTTTGTAGGTTTAATTAGAAATAACTTCTAAAAAAAGATTGAAAAGACATGCACAAGCCAAATTCTGAAACCATAAAAAATGTTTATGTTCTTGCCTCTGATAAGTTCGGAAGCATTGTCATCTTAAATGACAAGACAGAACTTTTGCAATATTTCAGTGATCAGAGTACATTGTACACGCCATCACTTGAGATCATGAAAACGGCATTCGCAGCCTGAAGATGTTGTTCATCTCTGATTTAAATAATAAGGCCCTTTGGATGCATTCTGAAAGTTCCATGAAGTACAGTTTGTGCTGAAGGCAGAGAACCAGTGATGTTCCTGTGGAATTGGGATCGTAGAAACACCCAGGAGCATAGAAGAGTTCAGAGGCAGATGCATAAATAAATGTCTTAAACGTATTTATTCATATGATAAATCATATTAACTATGTACAACAGAGATCAAGTCTCATGAGGAACAAACATGAAAAGAGAGAGATGGAGAGAGAGCAAGGTGGAAAAGGTTGGAGGGGGTTTTATACTCAGGGTAAGCCCCTCCTTTCCACATAGGGGCGGAGACACTCTCTGCCTCCACTGGTGTCTATATGACACATGTACCAATGGCTTGCAAATACTTGACAGTTCCTGAGTGAATGCTTTATGAATACACAATGGTAAAGTTTTTTAAAGTCCATTTTATAACAGTAGTCAGTTAAGATGCTCTACATCAGGGGTGTCAAACTCATGTCGTCATGACGGTGTCACGTGACGTATAGAGACTTTTTTACACTTCGCTAAACTGGGCAGGGGTGGGGCCAGCATGTGACCCATCTGACCCTTCGGCCGCGAGTTTGACATGTTGAGCAATTGGACCAAAAATCATAGAAACTGGCACTCAGAGGTGTAGAGCATTTGGTCATGAGTTTGAAACCCCGCCTCTTTTTTTTTTTTTTTTTGCTTTTTGTAAAAAGAAACCAAGACCACATCTAGCAATAATTCTAACAGAATAACAGAATTGGAAGGGACATTGGAGATCTTCTAGTCCAACTACCTGCTCAGGCAGGAAACCCTATACCATTTCAGACAAATGGTTGTCCAGTCTCTTCTTGAAAACCAGTGTTGAAGCATCCATAGTTTCTGGAGACAAGTCGTTCCACTGATTCTGTGCTTGCTTGCTGAGAAAACTGCATGGAGGAATAATTAACAGCAAGGAAGTCTGAAACGATAGAGTGAAGGATTTACCACACATTCCTCTGTCATTCTTGACTAGGCTATATATCTGTCTTTTGGCTCAATCTGTGAACTGAGGCAGCATTTGTCTGATTCCATGCTGGTTTACGAGAAACCAGAAAAGATAAATGCAAATGACCGAAACCTGGGGTGGGGGCAGTAATTATTTTTTTCCTTTTGTATAGATTGGGTGTGGTAGGATTCCTAGTACAGAAGTTATGGCAACTCAGGAAAATGAGGCAGTATTTAAGCTTCATTTTAAATATGCTTGTGTTAAATAACAGTAGGATTGATCGAATCATGTCATTCCCTCTTGTTCTCAGTGTTTCTCAGCTATTAGAAAGGAAGATTATTGAAGTTCACATTCAGTCTGGTTGGTGGGGGACTAAATATGGAAATGCAATGAAAACATTGTCGTATAGAAGTTACCTGTGTATCAGGTAACAAAGTCAGTTCAGAAATTCAGTTACAAGATAGGAAAATAAGTTAACCAAGGAAAAGAGAAGAAAAATTAGAGGGAAGTTAAGGAAAGAAGCACTGGGAATGAGAGATGTCCAATGTTGTAAAGTGCTGAGAGTCTATGGAGATTCTCAGTCAACCAGAACTGAGAATCTCCATAGACATTTAGCCATGCACTTTGGGATGCACACCCTTTGAATGGTGCGGGAGTGGTAATGGATTTCCAGAAAAATTGCAGACCACAAGAACCATTTGCACTTCAGTTTGAGATGCAGACATCACAGATTCATCCCCAACAGTCTGTGCTTGTCTTCAATAGTGAAGGGACACAGGGCAGAAAACATCCTGCAGCCAACAAGACTCCATATCTATTTGCACAACTCAGGTGACCTTGAGCACACAGATAAATCTCAAAGTAGCCTCAATCCAGTAGTGGATTGCCCCCGGTTTGGACCAGTTTGCAAGAACCAGTAGTAAAACCAATGGGAGGCTCCACCCGCTGACCCCGACGTCATCAGGAGGCTACTGCGCATGCGCGCGGCCCCGTTGTGAACTAGTAGTAAAGGAGAGCCTGATAGTACAGTGGACTAAAGCACTGTTATTAACATCTGCTGCTTGCAATTACTGCAAGTTCAAATCTCACCAGGCTCAAGGTTGACTCAGCCTTCCATCCTTTCTAAGGTAGGTGAAATGAGGACCCAGATTGTGGGGGCAATAAGATGACTTTGTATAAATATACAAAAGTATGAAGGCTATTGCTTAACGCATTGTAAGCTGCCCTGAGTCTCCAGAGAAGGGCGGCATATAAATTAAAGCAAAAAAAAAAAAAGGTAAGTAGAACCCAACCCTGCCTCAATCACTCTCTAAAAGAATGCAAATGATCAGCTGTCTGCAAGGAATATAAATCTCTCCATTTCCCACCATCCAGATGGAGCTGAAGAAGCTTTTTGGATGAGAAGCGAAATGTCTTCGAAGAAAAACAAGGAAGTCCAGTTGTCTCCTGAAAAAGCACTTTTGAGATAAAGTCCTGAGAGTTAGGATAGAATCAATTACATCTATGATTTCAGGATCTGAATTTAATTCAGATCATTGATAACTAATTGATCTTAAAGAAAAAACCTATTTTGTAAAAAGAAAAAAACTCTGAAAACAGCATTCTTGATGCCACTGAGCTGTTATACAACAACATTTTCATGTTCCTGTTAATATGCAACCATTCCCGAATGCAAAAGTGCTCAAGAGATATCTGCATAGGATTCTATTTTCATCTGAATTTACTTAAACAATTTGTGCAATTGTTCATCAAGTGCAAATCTGTAGCATAGTGACTGAAGATGGCAATATCATTTTCCAAATGGGAAAGTTACCAAAGGATTTTGTGAGAAATGAAAAACTGAAAAGCATTTTTCTTGCATGGAGAAATAAATTGTTTTTTTTAAAAAATTCCAATCTATCATACTATAAATTGGTTATATATACAGTAAACAAAAAAGCTGAATTGACTATCAAATTCTCAGTGATGTGGAATACCAATTGTTGAATTCATTAAAAGGAAAACAAAACATAATATGAAGAAATTAACTCTATATTATCATTTGTTTCCAGATGTCTTTATCTAGGCATGTGTATTCAACCATCATCTATACATAGGAGACACGGTATGCTGCTGCAAACATGATTTCCAGCTTCCTCCAATTCTATCAGATACCTTTTTTAATTCAATGGAGTTTTAAAGCAGACTGACATGAATTCTGATTTCTGTTGGATTAGAAAGGAAGAAGAGAAAACCCAGTGTACAATCTTTGGTAGCCTTGAAATGATAGATACCATGTTTCAGAGTTTAATTCTCCAACTATAACTAAAAAGGGCTTTTGTACTACATTCTCTCTAGTGATGCATGCATAAAAGAGAGTTACTTGACCAAATGTAGCACTGAATTAGCTAAGAAAAGAATGCAACCACTGGGTCCAATAGTCATTCTGTTGGTCAAAGTGTGTCCATTTGCAGAATAGCTGCTGCTTTTTCACTCCTTCAGTGTATACTGGAGAGAGTTGGAGGATTCTCCAGAGAGATTCAGAACATTCATAACTGGGGATAAATAGGCAGGAGAGACAAATATGCCTTTCAGAATGGTGGGTGTAGTTCTTGATCTTTGGTAAAAATTGGTCTTTATCCTTTGAAATATTTGTGTATAGCAGTGTTCTGGTCTTTGGAAGTACTGTACTTGATTTCTTTCCTAGGGCTCCCTGGAATATCCATGAGACACACATGGTGATGAGATAATTTGGTCAATCCTGGAAGTGTCCTGAGAAACTTTTCAATTTTTCACATAGCCCAAGGTATGTAAGCAGTGGTGGGTTGCCCCCGGTTCAGACCGGTTCTATAGAACCGGTAGTAAAACTGGTGGCAGGCTCCACCCACTGACCTGGACGTCATCAGAAGTGATCTGCGCATGTGCGTGGGCACGATGCAAACCAGTAGTAAAAGTAAGTAGAACCCACCCATGTATGTAAGTATACCTTTAAGCAATGAGAATTAACTTTAGAGCCTTTGAGGCCAAGAGATAGTTTATGAACTTGTTTACTGAAAAAAAATTCCTTTGCAAAAGCTCTGTGTTTATGTGTGAAAACTGCTTGTTGCTCTGTTATAGTTTACACAGTTTATGGAACTCAAAATATATGCAAGGGGCATGCTGTTTGAATAACAAGCAGATACAGACAATATTTAGGAAGAAAAGGAAATGGAATCAAAATTCCATTAAAGGTCACGGAATTAGTTCCATGGCTTTTTTTTAATCACTATTATTCTGGCTGCAAATATGGATCACTCTTAAGAAATAGTTCCGAAGCAAAGCTCTTGTTAAGCAACGTACTATATCTTGTTTTTCAAGAATTATCACATTGTGCTAAAAACTTATATTTTGACAATTCGGTAGTTAATTACATTTGCTGCTAGCAAACTGCGACCTTTAGCAGACACATTAATACTCTCATAATCAGCTAAAGGTCACATCTTGCTTAGAGTTGGAGCCTTTCCTGTACCGTATTCTCTGAACACCAGAAAACTGTCTGATATGCCAGTTAGAAGTGTTAATGTGGCAGACAAAGATCACCAACTCTTCACTGGTTAGCTGGTTCAGTACTGGCAGCATAAAGAGCTATGATGAAAGTCTCATCCTTAAACAGCCTGCCTGAAACACACTAATAGGAATATTGGCTATTTTAAACTGTTACCACCTGGCTGAGGTTTTAGTAGGATTTGAATAACATCAAGACTGCTTCCATAGAAAAACTTGTTCTTGTACAACAAGGCTGCCAGCCAATTAGGGAAAATATTTGATATATCCTTTCTCCACAACCAAATTAATCCAATAATTTTTAATGCTGAAATATTATCAAATCATCAGTACTGCTGCAATTATGATTCTCCAAATGAAGTGCAATGTTATCATTTGCAATTTCAGTTGATTTATCAGTCATTGTAGTATTTGAAGACTTACGTATTACAATTTCAAATAAGTACTGTAAAATTCAATGATTCAAACACATATCCCACAAGCATATAATACAGTAAAAATGCATTGCTGAAATATCTTATTGCAGTTTGATTTAGCACACCAAATCTCAAAATCATTTTACTAGATTTTATCGATTGGCTGGGGAATTCTGGGAGTTGAAGTCCACACATCTTAAAGTTGCCAAGGTTGAGAAACACTGTTCTGGCTGAAGAAGCAAAATATAATATTCTTATATATGTTACAGCATTTCTGTCAGAATAGTTATATAGCAGAAGTTTGCCATAAGATGTCAAAAAGCACTATAATTTTAAATGTACACACACAATTGTCTGTCAGGTGAAAATATTCTACCCAATATGTCTTCCTTGATATCTCTTTCTCTCATGAATTGAAAAGCAGGCTTTAAAAATAATTGGGGAAAAACATTGAGTTGGTTATCTTTACATTTACTGCTGATAGCAGTGATGGCGAACCTTTTAGAGACCGAGTGTCCAAACTGCAACCCAAAATCCACTTATTTATCGCAAAGTGCCCACGGCAATTTTACCTGAATTATGAGGTTTTACTACCTAGAATAATGATAAACAAGGCAGAGTTCAGCTAATTGTTCTGAAAAACGTGATAAATGTGATCTCTGTGGCACTGGAGGGCAGGAGGGAGCCGGACTGAAGAAGGGCGAAGCTAAAGAGTTCTCCTCTCCTTCTCTCATTTCTATTGCTCTAGTGAGGGCTGAGAATTTGCAAGGCACTCTGCACATGATCCGAAACAATCCTGCCACAGGAAAAGGACACACTAAGGGGACCAAGCATGGGGCGAGGAGGTGGGCAGTGAGGGATCAGTTATTGCTGCAGAGATAGAGAGCAGTGTGCCAGATCCCTCTAGTCTAGTCTTACCCACACACACATCCCATTCTTTGCAATTAGGTCTCATCAATGCACAGGTTATTTGCTTGTGTATCTGTGTCATTTTTGAAAGAAGGAAAACAAATGACAACTACCAGAAGGAATCAGGGGTAGAAAAAGCAAAAGGCCGGGGAGGATTTTTCAAAATAGAAGGAAAAGAGCAGGGACCATTCGCAAACAGACCCCTGGCTGTCTATCAACTTAAACGGGAGATGCAAAATGAAACCGCATCCACCAATCAGAGCCCTGTTCTGCCCATCGCTTGTTTTGGTGCATGTCCGGCAGTGTTTTGTCTGTGCTGGGGTGGTGTGCGACAGCACACATGCCCACACAGAAGGCTCTGTGTTCTGTCCCCCCTCCTGGCCTTTAGATGGAACCTGAGGCATTGCCAGAAAGGAGGGTCCTGGAGAGGGAGGCCTTGTCAGTTCCTCCCCATCACCTTCTGAGTCCTCTTCCTCTGTTAGGACTGGCTCGGGAGTCGGGGTCACAACACTCTGCGTGCCACCTGTGGCACACGTGCCATAGCTTCGCCACCATGGGCCAATAGTATAAGATTATGGAGAATATCCCAAGCTTGAAATTGTTCATTTCAAGAATTTGGGCACAAAACAAGGCACTTAATTCCACATTTACAGTGTGCTAACACCTCTTACTAATCTAAAAAAAAACTTTAGCCATGGAAAATTGGAAAGCACATTCTCCAATAAAACCACAGGGACTGGTTTCATCTTTGCTGCCATCAGCTGGAGCAAGTTTGGGCATGGAGAGAAGGTTGTGGAAAAGACAATTAAGCACATGTTCAGAGATGTTAGCATATTAACAACTAGCTGGACACATTAAAAAAAAGACGGCTGCCTATTGACTGGTAGGTAAATTAACTGCTGTTTTTTAATTATTCAATGTGAGGAAGTTAAGGTTAAGGTTAAGGGCTGTTATTTTACACTTTTATTTTTCAAGCAGATTCTCAATGTTCTCTCCTGATAGAAATAAGAAATGGATCCTCAAGATCTGTGTTGATTATCAGGATTTTTAATTTGTTCATAAATATAACTGTAAGCAGCAGGTTGGGCCAATTTTGGGTGATACCAAAACTACAGAAATAAAAGGCCAAAGGTGATTGTAAAGACCTCCTTAAACTGGGCGAATGGTCAACCAAATGGCAGATACAGTGGGAATTTAAATAATTGTAAAATAGTGCATACTTTGGCAAACATCCACATTCATAATACACCTTTGAATTCTGAGCTGTCTGTAACTAACCAGGTAAACAATTTTAAGATCATAGCAGATAATGAAATGAAGTTGTTTCAAAGTACAGCTGGCATTGTACACAGTTCTGGAGACCATGTTTAAGGAAGGGTGTAATAGAGCTAGAAAAAGTTATTACCTGAAGGGAAAGGATGGTAAGAAGGGTTTTAAAGAATGGGGAGAAGGGTTTTTTTTTTCCCTTCTCTCAAAGGACTAGGACTACTACTCATCCAAACAATATACATTGTTGAAGTGGTGAAATGTAAAATTTGTTACTACCGGTTCTGTGGCATGGCTTTGGGGGAGGGGGGAGATAATGTGACTGGGTGGGCGTGGCCAACTTTTTTAAAAAAAAACCTTTTAAAAGCATTTTTTCTATAACCCCTTTGGCGAAAGAGGTTGTAAAAAAAATGCTTTTAAAAGGCTCTGACGATCCCAGCTGAACCGCGTGATCATCAGAAGCATTTTTTTTTACTTTTAGAAGCATTTTTTTCTACAACCTCTTCAGTTGTATATGTTTCAGTATAGCCATTAAAAAGGTCTGAGTTGTTCAACTGATTTGCAAAGAGAGAAGCATGTGTGTAGTTGGAAAATGTAATGTTTTATATTACTCTGTCTCCATTCTTCTGACTCCAGAGAGGCCTCAAACTCCATGGAGCTGTAAAACTCAGGGTGGTCTTAAGTCTACTCTCAGTAGTCATAGCAGGGGGGTTGGGGTTGTGATAACCAAGTTTTGCTGCCCTTGGTTTATTGAAGGAAAGATTAAACAGTGCAGTAAATAAGCAAGCAGGAAACTACTTAGAAATGCAAATGTATTTATAGTTGTAGTCCTGCTTACAATACATTATACAGTTCGACAAATTAAACTTTGATATGGGACCATGTTTGCAAATGGTATACAATCCAGGCACCCCCGTTTGATATTTAGAACACCATTATTGAATAGAAAGAAGCTAGAATATTTGGAACAGCAGGAATCTATTTTGTGGCATTCATGGAAATTGTTAGATGACCTTTTTCTTCATATATTGGTTTAAAGGCTGAAGAACAAGAAGCCAGAAAATGGTTTTCATTAAAGTCCATTTGCATGAGTTGGGTATTTAATACTGTAAGTCTGCAAACTTTGGGAAATTTGGAAAGCGACTTGCACATTAAAATAAATCAGAGGGTTAAGAGCCTGTAAAATTTGCTATAAATTCCAATTGAGATAATGGTAAAAGGCAATTGTGTGCAGTAATAAACTACTTGAAATAAGTGACGATTAAGCAACTTTAGACTGGATAACTATACTTTGTATTAAACTTTTACTTTGTTCACACACATTTTACTTTGTAATGTATTTATTTGGATTTTTATGGCAATGCATACTCATGTGTAAGAAATTGAAGTAGTATTATATATAGTGTATAGATATTTTAATGCTGTTAAAAATTAAATTACTTGGCCACTGTTATAGAAAATCCTATAAATACATTTTATAAACAAGTTTAATTTTCTCTTTTATAAAATAGTAAACATAATTAAAACAGTATTTCTGCCCATGTGTTGCAGGCACTGTATATATTATATAAACACATTTATATAGTAACTGTGGCTTTCTCATTGTGCCAAGCACGATTGGGTTAGGTAATTGGGTATATTAAAATAAACCACAAACAGTTGAATTCATATAACATGTAAATTCACCTTTTGTTTACAAACCACATTGGGTTCACAATATGCTAAGCCAAAAATAATCCATACCAAAAACCAGCCTTGCGTAAACCAGCCTTAGACTTTATATGGGGTATATGTGAGTAAATGTATGTTTATCTATATCACAGGCAGGTAATCATCAACTTACAACAGTTCATTTAATGATTGTTCAAAGTTATGATGGTACTGAAATATGTGGTTTATAATTGGTCCTCACACTTACAATGGTCACAGAGTCCCCATGGTCATGTGATTAAAATTCTGACCTGTAACAACCGACATGTATTTACAATGGTTCAGTGTCCCAGGATCACATGATCACCATTTGCAACCTTCTCAGCTGTTTTCCAACAAGCAAAGTCAAGAATTGCTTAAAAACCATGTGATTCACTTAACTGTAGTGATTTGCTTAACAACCATGGCAAAGGTCATAAAATTAGGCACGACTCATTTAACCATTTCATTTGTCAACAACTTCTTCAACTTCAACCATAATAAAACATGGGCAAACAATCGATACTGTTGAGGGTAAAACTGCCCTCTTTTATGTCTGCTTAGCACAGCCAATTAGTCATCTTGTAGCAGTTAAAGTTACAGAACATAGTTTTCTATATATTACCTACCCAACCGTAAGATAAGCATACAACATTCTCCCCTTTGGGTAGACTAATATATTTACAATCTTAAACCATACTGTTCACATGTATCTATATGTTTCCTACTTCCCTGTGCTTTTGTGAAATGAACAGCCACATTGTCTTCTGATGCTCAATATACAAGTTCTATCATCTTGTTCATTATACATTCTCTTACATTGAGATACCAAAGATCTGTATGTTTTATTCTAGTCTTTACAGCTATATTTGTCGTCATTTTTATCGCTGCCTGATTATCTTCGTATACTATTATAGGATCTTGTATATCTATCCTAAATCTAGCATCAGCTGCTTAATACTGATTAAATCTGTACATAACAAAGATAAACAAGAAAACTCTGCTTCCATTGTAGACATACTTAAATGCTTCTGTCTTTTTGAACGCCACCATATCAAAGTGTCAGGTTTCGGTGCTATCTTGAATAAACTTCATTCTCAAGCGCAAGCTGTCTAATGAATCATTTTATTTTTAAGAATAGCAGAATCCGACATTTCTGATTCAAATTGCAGCCAAACTGGCCCCTCCTTCCAACCCCCTCCTCTTCCGCTCTCCAACCCCAATGTCCCATTGGCCATCATACAGATCCATCTCTACATCCCGGCACGTTCTTTTCACAGGAATGCAGCCCCCATCCTCGTCTCCCAGGAAACACTATCTGTACATACAAAACTAGGTAAAAGTTCATCTCAGCAATAAATCAAGCTTCCGCTCTTTCTGCTTCAACTTGTTATGTCAGCGCTGGAAGAAAGCCTAATTTGGAACGCTGACACAAAGATTTCCCCAGAAATACAGCAATTCCTGAGGTTGATTTTCTTGTATTCACATCTGTTGCGAAACTAGCATCCGCATAAGTGATTACATGCAATTCTTCTGATGGTTGTAGATATAATGCATGATGCATGGTATATTTCAGATATCTAAGAATACGTTTTGCTCCTTGCCAGTGTCTTTCTGTAGGTTCCGTGTTGAATCTAGCTAATTGGTTCACGCTATAAGAAATATCGGGTCTAGACCAATTGCTAATGTATGATAAACTGCCAATCAACGATTGGTATATCCCTTTATCAAATAACGGACTTTGCACATCAGTGTTGCAATAATCTTGAACCATAGATGTCTTTGATGGTTTACACAATTCCATTCTGAACTGTTTTAATAGATTATTAATTTTATCAGTTTGGGATAATTTAAATCCTCCCCTAGTTTTTTCGATCCTTACACCTAGGTATTGTTGTATCTCCCCTAGATTTTTAATCCTGACATGAGCTTTTAATTCATCAACAATCCTGTTGGCCTCTTGCTCATTCTTTGTAATCAGAGCTATATCGTCCATAAAAAGAAGTAATAATGATACTATACCATCCCTTTCCATTTTAAATAAACATGGATCTGCTAATCCTGCTTTAAATCCGATATTCTTCAATGCTTTTACAATGCACTGGTTCCATTCATAACCTGACTGTTTTAACCCATACAGACTTTTCTTTAATAACCAACAGTCAGCCTTCCCATTGTCCTCAAATCCTGAGGGTTTCTTTAAATAAATTTCATGCTGTAATGGTGCATGCAGATATGCGGTCTCTACATCTAAATGGTTAACTATATATTTATTTCTAGCTGCCCATACCAACGCTGCTCTTAATGTAATGGCTTTTAAGCTTGCAGCGAATACTTCATCGTAATCATTAGGAGACTGGTTAAATCCTTGAGCTACCAGCCTAGCTTTATATATTGGTATCCCATCTATCCCAGTCTTTAATTTATATATCCACTTACTACCGAGTATAGTTTTCCCTTTTGGAATTGTTACAGACTCATACACTTTCAAATTCTGCAAAGATTGTAGTTCTTTAGTCATTGCACCTCTCCACACTTTCTAGTCTTCAGGTGAAAACATGGTCAACTCATTAAATGTAGTAGGGACTTTATTTACTTGATAGACTGTAGTTGCCTGATACCTATTAGGTGGTCTTGTTACTCTACTCGACCTTCTTGGGAGTTCAGGACTTACAGATTGCCTCTCCACCTTTACCTCTTCCTGAACTACATCTTTCTCTACCTCTTCGCTCTGGATCTCTGGCATTTCATTGGTAGCTTCAGACTGAGTTTCAATGATAATCTCATTTTCAGTACCTAATTTATTCCACCCTACATGCTCCATAAACCTGGCATTTGCACTGTTAATTACCATTGCTGTTCCTTTTACCCAAAATCTGTAGGACCTGTGGTTTGAATTATAACCAACAAATATTAATTGTTGTGCCCTACTCTGGCCCTTATGCCTTAACTGCACTGGAATATGTACCAATGCAGGTGGCCAAATGTGTGTATGTAGCTCAAATCCAGCTTCCTTCCATGCCATACGGTATATGGAATTTTGTTAGTGGTTGTATTTATGGTGTTGTATATTGTGTTGTATGCAGCCAGTAAACCTGCATCAGCTAACATTGATCTCATCATTGCTTGTAGGGTTTGTCCTCTCCTTTCAACATATGAGTTACGTTGTGGTCTATATGGAGCTGAACATTTGTGCTTTATACCAGCATTATCTAACATTGATTTAAACCTTGTGTTTACAAATTCAGTACAAGGGGTGGTTCTAAATTTTTTTACTACCGGTTCTGTGGGCGTGGCTTATTTTGTGGGTGTGGCTTGGAGGTCATGTGACTAGGTGGGCGTGGCTAGCTGGTCAGAGTCATTTCTGGAAGGTCCTCACACTTATGACCAGTCCTCGCACTTACGGCCCGACTCATTTGTTTGCTTTTAACACTGATCTGCTGTAGGACGGCCCTTTGAAACCCCGCAGCAAGAGTTTAAACAGGTTTTTTCCCTCTAGTCATCAGCTGGGATTCAGGAGGCAGCAATAGATTGGGGGTGGGACCAAATAAAAGGTAAGAATAATGTGGGGGGGTGGGGGGTGGGGGGGTGGGGGGGAGAACCGGTTTAGTGACGTCATATTGTCACCGCTACCGGCTCGGCCGAACCGGACCGAACCAGGAGAAGCCCACCACTGCTCAGTACCATTGTCAGTTACAATGGTAACTATTTTTTGATTTGTTTTTCTCTCCACAAACGTAATCCATTGAACAAAATACCGAAAAGTATTTACCTTAGTCTTCAATAGGTAGCAAAAACCATACCTGGAATAATGGTCAACTATACTGAGAACATAGCAAGCACCTCCTAAACTAGCCTTCATTGGCCCTATTAAATCAGCAAATACCACTTCCAGTGGTCTCTTCGTTTTAAACCCGTCAAACCTATTAGCAGGGATTGTTCTACTTTTCTGCTGATTACAAATATTGCAATTTAAATACTAGTTACATGGTTTCAGCTTCAACCCATCAACTAATTTTACAGTTTTCTGTAACATCTTAAAACTGATATGCCCCATACGTCTGTGAAGCAAGTGAACACATTCATCATGTGGTTTGACATTTGAGTATATAACATTTGTAACATGGTTACTAGACAATACATATAAACCATCTTTCAGTTTTCCAATAATCTTGGTTTCACCTTTTTCAATTAAACAATCATTGGTTCTAAACATTACTGTATATCCTAGCTTAACCAATACTCTAACTGAAATCAAATTAAAGTTTAGATTTGGAACATATAACATATGCATTTTTTTCTTTTACATATGGACATATTGCCGTTCCCTCACCACATGCCTTTAGCTTCCACCCATTTGCTAAAGAAACTTTATTATTATTAGGCAACATTTTCACAAAATAGTTTTGTGTTCTGACAATGCATAGCGACGCCCCACTATCAATAACCCACGAATCGTGGTTAACCAGTTTCTTATCAGACATAGCTACATTACATTGTTTTTTATCTTTAACCATGGTTTTTTGTTTCAGCCTTCTGCAAAACCTGGCTATATGACCCTTCTTGCCACAATTAAAACAATGTTTTACAGCATATACATGGTTATTTGCCTTTACATTTACATTAATCGACTCGGGTTCTTCCCTTAGTTGTTTTCTTTCTTCTCTCCTTCTGGCCTCTTCTAGTAGTTGTGAGGTTACATTGGCCAAAGTTAGTTCCTGCTGTGTGAGAACTTCAAATGATGTTACTACGTCGTCGTAGCTCTCATCTAACGATGACAACAGTATATAAACCTGTTGCTGCTTGGAAAAAACCACCTCCTTCTGATGTAGCTCTCGAAAAATGCTTTTTATGCAATTCAGGTGTGTTAACATGTCACCACCCTTAAGGAGTCGTGTGCGAAACAACCTTCGTGTAGTGTTTATTTGCGCCCCCACAGTGTCACAAACATAAAAATGTTTCAAATTGCCCCAGCATCTTGCAGCAGACTGTTCACCCTCAATGTGAACAAGATGGGTATCGTCTAGAGACAAACCAATAATATACAATGCACTCTCATTCTTCCTCTGGAACTTGGCTATCTTCCTGGCATCCTCGGCATCGTCAGCATTCCAGGAGGTCACATCTGGTGGATTCTGCACTACATCCCATAGCCTTTATTTGCGCAACAGGAGACTGCACTTGGTGGACCAGGATTTGTAGTTGGTGCCATCCAGCCGGATAACCAGTGATAAGTTGGGAGTTTGACCTTGTGTCATCCTCACCAGGATATTAAATACGTATCAGAACGTCTGGAGCAATAATGTGTGTCGCAACTCTCTTATTGCTGTAACTGGTACACACACTCTGGTACTGGGCCCATAATCAGTGTTGAGGGTAAAACTGCCCTCTTTTATGTCTGCTTAGCACAGCCAATTAGTCATCTTGTAGCAGTTAAAGTTACAAAACATAGTTTTCTATATATTACCTACCCAACCGTAGGATAAACATCCAACAGATACAAACTCAAGGTTAATTGCTCCAAACTCGATTGCAGAAAATACGACTTCAGCAAGAGTAGTCAATGCCTGGAATGCTCCACCCGACTCCATTGTTATAGCCTCAAACCCTCACAGCTTCAATTTCAAACTGTCTACTGTGGACCTCACCCCATTCCTAAGAGGTCCATAAAGGGAGTGCCCATAAGCGCACCATTGTGCCTACCATCCCTGTCTTACTGTCCCCATTTATCTGTACTTACTTCATTTGTTTATGTTTATACCTATACCTGCTATCTTGTACATGTTTGACAAATAAGTAAGTAAGTAAGTAAGTAAGTTCTGGACCTGATTGTGGTTGAGGACAACCTGTATTCCATATTTGGAAATATTTGAAGAAATTATCCAATAGTCTTAACTTTCAGTGTCTTTAGCTTGCTGATGACACCTAGATCTTTTTTCCTTATATCCAGACTCTGGTCCAGGCATGCTTATAGAAGTATAAATTAATATCTGATGACTGACTGAGTGAGTTTTAATCAATTTGAGATTTACCCCTGACAAAGTGGTAGAGAGTCTGAAGGGGGCAAATGGAGAAAAATGGCAAAATGACCATTATACTGTCATTGCAAAATCTTTCGCATTTCTGTTGAGACATTTCATTCGTGTACAAAAAAGGTGAAGCTTGTGTTGTGCCATCACATCATTCATTTCATCATTTTGATGAAATCATTGAATACTGTCAGAAGTTAGTCCAAAGATTGCACTGTGAAATCCAATTAAGTCCAGTTCTTTTCTTATACTCAATAGATAGAATTTTACCAGACTAAAGCTATAATTTTCCAACCTAATAGCAATAGCACTTAGACTTATATACCACTTCACAGTGCTTTACAGCCCTCTCTTAAGTGGCTTATTGAGTCAGCATATTGCCCCCAACAAACTGGGTCCTCATATTACTGACCTCGGAAGGATGGAAGGCTGAGTCAATCTTGAACCTGGTGAGATTTGAACTGCCAAATTACAGGCAGCTGGCAGTCAGCAGAAGTAGCCTGCAGTACTGCATTCTAACCATTGAGCCACCATGGGAGATTCATGTGACTATCTTGAATACTTTCCTCCCTCTTTCATGTAGTTCAGGACTGCACAGTCTCTTGTCTTGGGCCCCTCTCTGGAATGTGCTGTCTCCTTCCTAGAAAGCCACAGTTCTATTGTCAAAATTCACCCCCACTTCTTCTGCAGCTGCACATTCCATCACAAATACCAAGGATATTCCTGCTTATGATCATGTGTAAAATAAATTGGTTGGTTTATTGCAAACTCACAAATTTACAGTCTGGATAACTTCTGGACATGGCATTCATTCTTCTTTATGTAGTATTTCACTGTATTCTTTTCTGGAGAAATCTCATCTTTCAAGATCTGGTCAACCTCTGAATCCTTAATGCTTAATGCTCTCTTCGCATATACTACTGAAGATCTGACAGATACCTTCAAAGCACTCTCTCCTTCTAACCTGAATATCCTTGTAAACTTAGTCACATTGACTGTAAACTAGCATTCTAGATGTAGAAATTATTTTTTTTCTGGAATAATCTCTTATGTTAGCAATTGGTGGAGGATTCCTTTCTATTTTTATTGTATTTTTAATTTATTGGAGGATAGTGGTGATTGTTTGTTTGTTTGTTTGTTTGTTTCAGATGCTTCTTCACACACTCATGTAATATCCTGGCAGGGCATGGGTGCATATTTTATTTATTCCCATCCTGCATCTGGATTCCAGAATTCATTCAACACTTAGTAATACCCTTATTATGAAAGTAGAACAATTTTCCAGTTGAAGAATGTACACTAATGTATTGAAGAACTCCAAATGATGGGTTCAGAATGCAGCCTTTAGCAAGAGTTTGTGTATTATAAACAATATGGTTCAATAAACTGAAGGCCATATAATAAGAACAAAATTGTATCTATTACAAGTTATCTATGAAGGTTATTTCAAAAATAGTACAGTTTGCTATTGGAGTAATTCAATAAAGATGACATTTAAAACAATAGCTTTGTCTCTATGTTTTCAAAGAGCTTGCATGTAATTGCTTCTTTTTAAAAAATCAGAGCAATTATATATACATTTCATGTAGGCAGTAATTTCTTTCAGAATTGATATAGAGTATCTTCTTTGTTCAATATTCTTTAAATTTACTCTTTTTTCTCCTAATGGAAGTCAAATAAATGTTTCATTAGGCCAGTTGGATAACTTTAACCTTGCTGATAAACAATGAAATGAAAAATATCTCTTAATAAATGCAAAAACGTATTTAAATTCGTCACATGCATTCATTTTTTCTTTTGGGATTTGCATAACCATTTGGCATAATTATCCTCTCTTTGTATGATCTTCTAAAAGGAAATAAAACATATTTTATCTTTGCAAGTAAAGAACAAGGAGACAAAGCATATTTTGTTCCTTTCAAATTCTAAGGGTGATGATAAGGAGCCATTAGATAACATTGTAATCAATTGTCACATTTTCTAATTGAAAAATAAAGTCATAGAGCAAAGGAAGCAGGAGTCTCTTCCTATAACTTTCATAATTTGGTTTATATTTTTCTATTTCCTTTATCAGTTTTCAGTCATGAATGCACATTTCTATTTCATGACTTACATTGCCACTTTGCAATTATCCCATCTCAGTTATTCAGCTGGCAAATAAATTAACATCTCATCCTTTCTACACCAGGCCTGCAAACTACATAGCAATAATTCAGTGAAAAGAGAAATGGGAATGGTAACGTAAAGGAGCAAAGAATGTAGTACAAAATTAAGAAACTCCCCCAAAAACTATTGATTTTTTCAGTTACAATTACCAAAATTGGGAGGGAGGGAGGGATAAGGAAGGAAGGAAGGAAGGAAGGAAGGAAGGAAGGAAGGAAGGAAGGAAGGAAGGAAAGAAGGAAGGAAGGAAGGAAGGAAGGAAGGAAGGAAGGAAGGAAGGAAGGAAGGAAGGAAGGAAGGAAGAAATATCCTTCTGGGTTCAGCTCCAAGTGGGGAAAAAGACACTGGATACATGGGGACTGCTTGGAAAGATGGTTTAATGGTGGACAGGATCACATGGTTTGAGTTCCTGAACAGAAAAGGGCCAAGACAGAGCAAGTCTATCCTACTGGTCATGGCTCGGTGGAGCTAGCAGTAGGCAGGGGTGCAGCTAGAGGTCACTCAAAGAGGTGAAATCAGACTGTTTTCCAGGTGGAATCCCACATACACACTTCCTCCTTCCCTAACAGAAGGTCCTGTGCTCTGGCAAAACCCCCGTGCTCTCCAGACTGTTAGTCTTTCTGCGGTTAGGAAATGCATAGAGGAAGCAAGATCCAGCTGTGATTGGGAGAAGGGCCCTCACATACATACATGCAGGTATACACACATTTCCCATGTTTTTCCATGCTTTAAAATTAAAATTTAGAGGTATTCACCTTCTTTCCAAGCAGCCTTTGAGCTCAAAACTCAAAACCCCTTTAAAACCTAGGCCAAGGTCCAGGAAAACCTACCCACAGACTCAATGGGTCTGCTGCTAGCAAGGGAGGCTTACCTGGGCCAGGTCCATTGGTTAGATTAGCTTGGAGTCCCATCTGTGGGGGTGCCAAATTGTAGGAAGAAATATCCTTCTGGGTTCAGCTCCAAGTGGGGGAAAAGACACTGGAAACATGGGGACTGCTTGGAAAGATGGTTTAATGGTGGACAGGATCACATGGTTTGAGTTCCTGAACAGAAAAGGGATGAGATACAGCGAGTCCCTGGGTTTTATGCTCTCTCTGGCTTTGAACTTCCTGGGGCCCCGAAAGAGTATTCTGATTGGTTGTCAGACTCCCAGGGGGTGGGGGTCTTAGCTAGCCTTGCTGGCTGATGTAATCTTCCCAGGTGCCATGTGGTGAGTTTCTGTTGCTATTGTGTTGCAGATGGGTCCTATTGTCAAAGATTGAGTTTCTGCCTCTGGCCCATTAACAAAGCGGGGGGAGGCAGGAAGGTGGGAGTTGCTTTGTCTTTAAAACATGTTTCTCCATTTCTCAACCAGGGAAACATAATATTCTGCCTTTTTAATATTTCCTAAAATATTTCATTCTTCTAGGAAAGAGGTGGGTGCTAACTTCCTACAGAAAGAAGGAAGGAAGGAAGGAAGGAAGGAAGGAAGGAAGGAAGGAAGGAAGGAAGGAAGGAAGGAAGGAAGGAAGGAAGGACAGGATCACATGGCTTGAGTTCCTGAACAGAAAAGGGCAGATACAATAAATCCTCGGGTTTTTATGCTCTCTCTGGCTCTGCATTTCTTGGGGCCCCGAAAGAGTATCCTGATTGGTTGTCAGACTCCCAGGGGGTGGGGGCCTTGCTGGCTGATGGTCACATGTGCTTCCCAGGTCACATGTGGTGAGTCTCTGCTGCTATTGTGTAGAGGGCTAATCCTATTTTTGGCAATTCCTACTATGGCTCTGCCTGAAGGAGGCAGATCTTTGTTATGTAGAATAGACTGGCCCAGGCCTTAATGGCCCATTGACAAAGGGTGGGAGGCAGGAAGGTGGGAGCTGCTTTGTCTGTAAAATATGCTTCTCATATTTCTCATCCAGGGAAATATAATATTCTGCCTTTTTCATATTTCCTAAAATATTTCACTCTTCCAGGAAAGGGGTGGGTGCTAACTTCCTACAACTGAATATAGACAATCTATTATCTAGGTTTTTTTAGATAAATTGCACACTAAGAATATTGTGCCTAGATTTATCTATGTTCCAGATACATTGAATTTGGATAAATTCTCTAATTTGTATTATAATAGTTGGGACAGGTCTCAAACAAATGGTTCAAGCTGTGACAGTAAGCAGCACAAAACAGGTGTTTGGAGAGGTAGATCAAAATAATTTAAACCTTTAAAGGTAATGCTTTGTATTATGCCTAAAAATAGCCTGGCAGCTGTGTTGTTACTTAAATTCATGCCCATTTTCTTCTAGTTAGTCGCTATTAGTAACCATATCACTATATTTTGAATAAATAAGTTGAATAAGTTTACAGTAAGTCATCCATGGCAACTTAATGGACAAAATGAGACAGCAGTTTAACTTGCCAATAACAGATACTATTGATCTTTTTGTAGGAAAGATCACAACTGCTATACCAAATTATGAAAATATTATGTTACACAGGCTTTACTTTGGTCTATGGAATATTGTTGGGTCTATTTGCACCCCTAATTATAGAGCACTATTCTTTGCACCCCTAATTATAGAGCAGTATCCTATGGGCCCAAGTTTTACAACAATTTGAGCAATACTTTTTATTCAGAAGAATTACCTAATAATGGAACACCTGATCTTATCTGTAACAATATATTGGAACTTCTGTAGTTCATTACTGATTGCACATTTAATTTAAATCAATCTAAAATACACATGAATCTGAGAAGACCAAGTAAAGCTAGCTAGATGATATCAGCAAATCAACAACACTTCAGTATAAATAGAAATTTTCAATGTTCCATGCTTGTACTCCTCAAATCACCAAGGATTTCATAAGGTTATAAAGTTTTGTGAGACTGCGGTGATGTCACCGAAAATCTCATCAGATTTTACAAAAATCTAATAAATTTAAAACTATTTTTATTGCAATTTCATTTAAGAGAAGGTGCAAGTGCCAATTTTGGTGGTATGAAGACAACGTAACAGCTAAAGTTAGGTTGTAGTATTCATGTTTATTGATTAAGCACACTGTTCACTAGCTCTGCAAAGCTTTATTAAGTAAAAAAATAAAGCAATACTGAAAAGAGAAATGCTATCTCTCCTTGACACGTTGCCTTTTGTCTCTGCAAAACTGCTCAAGAATGATAACATCAATAGTTAATACCATTTCTTATTTTATACCAACATTGGTCTGATAAATTGGACAATGGAAATTCTACAAAAGTCACATTACTTTCCTAAACCAAGAAGGATATCTACTCCTATCTGATCAAATGATGGGTTTGAGAGATAATGGTTTACAGGTGTCTGCATTTTCAATTTCTATGCTTGTTTGTATGATTTTTTTAAAAGTGCAGTGGTAAATAAATCTAATCTATATGATATAATCCACATGTTTTTAAAAAATACTTTATCAAGGGAATATTTAACATCTCTTGATAAAAACAATTTGAGAGAAATTTTTTACTAAAAATCACTTAAACTCTAATAGTAAACTAATCACAGGCAATTTTAAATCAAGAAACAATGCATATTCCAGTTTATAGTTTATTTCAAATACATTGTGAACCATGACTATTTTATAGCTGTTCTCTTTTTATAATCCTGGATTTTCAAAAGGCTGTTTAGTGTTAATTGTCCCTTAATTCTCATCGTGTATCCCACATCCTCCCTTGCCCACAATAATCCATTCATGCTTCTATATCCTGACTTGCAGCAAGACAATTCTTATCATAGGATGACTTGATATGATATATACTTGGAACATGACACTATCACATGTCACAGGAGCAAGATGCAGAGCTCTCTTCTGCATTCCAGGAAATTACATGGATTTATTCGGGTTCCTGATCAAGCAGATAGCATGTCTACTTGCCTAGTTCGTAATGATGTAAGTTCCAGAATTCCAGTACTATCCATATCAGATGAACTTGAATCAAACAGGGCAACTGTCATCTACATTTCTACATATTTCAGGGGTGAGAAGAGAAAGAAGACACAGTTCTCTGAAGGAAGAGACATTTTCCATGTACATATTTTTAATGTCCTCAGGGGAATGGTTGTCTTGTACATAAACATTGAGCAGAAGTGATAATAAAGACCCATACCATCCACTCTCAGCAAGTATTTATTCACTCATTGTGATAGATTAGAAATTCTGGTGCTTGTTATTTCTTTTCATACCACCTTCCAAGGGTATTGCTGAAAAATAATGAAATAGTGATTTATGAATTTCCAGTTTACTTCATCAACTCTGTTATTTTTTTCTATTAGTAAAACCTAATAGTAAATGTAAAACAGTACTACAATTCATTGTTTTCTGTATATTATTGACAGTGCCATTATAGCAAGTGCTTTTTTGTTATTATTTCCTTTAAGTCTTTTTCTTTTTTTCCCTTTACATTTTCTTTAAAATATGTTTTTTTCATTCCTGAGAATTTTACTCATAACATTGTAAATCTTTAAAAGAAAAGAAAAAACAGGGAGGTCAGTTCTCCCGCCCACCCCTTGTTATTTACTGCAGACTTCTTTTTTTATTTCATATATCATTTACAATTTGCTGCAGTGAATCTTTGGAAGCACTGAAATTTGAATTTAAAAGAAAGAAGTCTTCTGTTAGGGTCTAAAGATCATAATTAGCTGAAACCACATCTTTTTCAGATGAAAAAAGTCCTGATTACTAGGCATGAGGAAGAATTGTCTTTAATTTTTACAGTTTTTTACCTTTTCTGATACAATTTCATGATTTTGAAAAATAAAAAAAGTATATGCATTGACTCACTGAAGAAAGCTCATTAGAGTTTATAAAATGTATATTTTATATATAAAATAAAAAGAAAAGTTTACTAAATTTGTTAAAAGTGATCTAGGGATCACTATAGGGATAAAACAACTTATGTTTAAAAACTGCGCTCAAGAAAAGTGAAATGAATTTAGGTCAATCTGTACTACTCCAAGTTAAGAGGAATTTCAATACTATGTATCTTGGTACCTTGGGGGCATTCCCCCCACCCACAATCCAAAAAAGAGGAAAAAAACTTTTTTTTAAAAAAACCAACAATATCTTGGATTAATGTTCCCTAGTAAGAAAGCTGCCAGGTGCTATTGTTCAGTGAAGTCAGGAATAGAGTTTCCAAGCAGTTTATAAATGTAATCAGCAAAAAACATTTCTGGCTGTCAGGTTAGCATCTGGAAGGCATCCATTCATTGTTTGCAAATAACTCTTCGCACCAGTGTCTATACTACTTAAACTCCTGTACTGAAGACACCAGCCATGCTGACTCTTACACATGGTTTGGTTATCATCCTAGCATACCTTTACAAATTTCAAATCACAACATTCTTAGCAATGGCAATGCTGGCTGAGGAATTCTGGTGTTGAAATTCAAACTCATCCTGGCATTCCAGTTTGTGGAAGGCTGTTCTCACCTTGTTTGAAGAATTTATATTGTTCTGGGAATTTAGGTGACTGAGAGATTCATGATAGATGTGAACAATGGGTTTCAGAGAGTGTATGCAAGGTCTACCATGTTTCCCCAATTGGGTTTTCAAGCGCATGTGCTAAAACAACCCCCCCAAAAAATACCCCCTCCCAAATACTTAGACACATGTGCAGGGGGGGAAGGGAGGGGGAACATCAGAGCTGCTGCCTCCCAAGATCAGCAGGCCAGATTTGGTGAGCCGGATGCACCGCTGCCACTCAAGAGAAGAAGAGAGAGAGGAGGTGTTGCGAGAGCACCCATTTCTCATGTTTTTCTCCTCCTGGGTTTCGGCAGCACATTCAGCTCCCCAAATCTGGCTTGCCGATCTTGGCCGGTGAGGGGGAGTGGCAGGTGGAGAGGTGTGGGGCGGCGGAGAAGCAAGAATTCTGCCGCTCGCCCAAACCCCAGATCTCCTGTTTGTCCTGCAGGCTCTTCAAGAGGAAGGTGATTGAGCAAGTCCATGGCTTTTGCAATTCAAGCCAGTGCTTCTTCTGCTGCTCCCCTTTCCTCTCCCCCGAGTGGCAAGTAACTTGAGAACTTGGATTCTCTCTTTTAAACTCTTCCCAGCTGTCCTTTTGTTCTCCGCTTCGGCTCCAGGAGCTGCAACCAACCCCAATCCCACTCCATCACTAGCTGGGGGGTGGCTTGGGTGAACTTCAGCAAGGTTGGCTGGTCAACCCTTGGGGTGGAGACCACCACCCTGGCCCCCTTGGCTGCTTTGAGAGCAGCCATGCAAGCCTAACCCAGCCCAGTCCACACAGCCTCCTTGGTTGGCAGCCGGGGAAGTGGGGTGGGGGGAGAGAAGGTCCAAGAAGACCCCCTGGCTGACCTGCTGTGCTTCTCCTGCCCCCTCACCCTCCTTTCACATACAAAGCCAATCGTGCAGAGCTTGCTTGCATACAGGCTTGCCAGAAACTCCGCCTCCTTCCCGCTTCAAGCTCCATAGCCTTTCTTGTCCAGGATGCCACGGAGCCTGGTGGGGCTGGCCGGAGAGGCACTGGCTGATGTCAGCCATGGCCAAGCCTGAGAAGACACATGTTGTTGGCCTTCATACCCCGTGCCAGGTGAGCCCCACTCACTTCCCTTTTGACCTGCTCCACACCAGGCATCACCTTGGCTCAGGAGTCGGACTCAGGACCCTCCTCTGGGGTGTCCTTCCACCCAACCAAGCCCTGCTAACTTTACATGAGTGAAAAGGTGGAAGAAAAGAAAAGTTTCTGGGCATTGGGCAGCTGCCACGATTGCTAGAGGCAGCGGCCTGAACAGCACCAGCAGAGTGCCCCAGCACCAGTCCAGGTACACAAGGTAGCAAATAAAGAGGATGGCTTTGAAGAACAGAAGATCCTCTATCAAGGCAACATTCAGATAAACAAAAGTTGAGCCCAAGTCAAGAAAATAGTTTATGAAGGCAACAGAGGAAAGTCATAGAATATGAATAGCTACTCAACAAAGAATTATTTGGAGCATAGATGAAGAAAGTATCAAAAGCTTTGTTAGTTCCCAAAGACACCTTTTTTTTTTGACAGACTAGAATTTTTTTTTCTAGACTGACATATCACTATATGATATGAATAACTCTGATAGAGTCACCATGGAGCCACTTCTATCCACAGCTACCTGTCCCAGTGGCACAGAGCATTACGAGTTGGGCAGATTCATTGTTTATTTCTGCTAGAATTTTCTTTGTGTGGTAATATCGAGATTTGTATTTTTCAAGTTCCTTCATAAAAATCTGAGAGCTGCTGCATAAATAAATATGTACACTGATTACATGCATTCCAAGTTTATTTACACTGATTCAAACTATCTAGGTCAAGCTGTCAAAGGACATCAGTATGTAGATCTTCATTTCTCCTGCACAACTGATGCTCGTTCAGAGCAGCCAGACTGTACAAAATAAGGCAATAAAATTCCAGATAGAACTGCTTTGTGTCTTCATATTGCAGAGAGAGTGGTATCTGGGTAGGTAGATAGGATTGTATATGTCTGCAAGTGCATATAAAATCTTCCAGTTCAAAAGAAGCCTATACGGTCACTATAAAGAAGAATGATTTAGCATAACTAATGGTCAATATCATTTCAATTTCAAGCATTTCATTCAATTAATGTCTAGCTTAATATTTCACTGGGGTAAATCTGGAAAGCAAATAAAAGATTAAATAGAATATAAAGTATGATGGTCATATATAATTTGTCTGCATATACTCTTTTAGGATAACAGCCACCATTTCCAAAAGCCTCCCATACAGAGATTTTGTTGAGTGTCTACACATATTGTGAAACTGAAATTCTTTTCCAAGTGCAGTTTTTATACTGTACAGCTATAAGTATATAGATGCCCCTTTTCATATTTAGTCAATGTCAATCCTACTAGGCATACCAAACTAAGAAATCAACTATAGGAAAGCTAAAATTACTTTTATTGGTTATAATAGAATCTTGCAAGTCTAATTGTGTTGTATTCCCCATCCTTCTTATAGTTCTGAACATTATCTAGACATTTTTTAAAAAGGTTTTACTCTTGTTTGCCTTGCCTAATGGAGCTTAAATATTTTTTGCCAAAGTCATCTTTCTTATTCTACAGTTAAGAGTTAACAGGAATGAGGTCATCCAAATACATTTCTTTGAACTTTCTTACAGGGTTCTTATAAATTCCACAAACTCCATATACATTTTCTAAATAAATAAATATTTTTCAAATTCTCAAGTTGAGGTATGTGTTGATGCTTATTAGTCAATTCACTTACCCATTGTTATGGAAATATCAAGAGACACAGTCAAACTTCAGACTATGAAGAATTAAAGAAACAAAGTGGTTGAATCTCTAAAAAAGGGGCCTCTCTCCACGAGATCTTGATGGGTTCATGCTGGAGTCTTCTGTTTTATTGCTTAGAAATCTCTCAGATTGACATATTTTTGTTAATCAAATTCTTCCACAGTATTTCCTGTATAAATGTGTTTCACAGTTATGTGAAAAAATAAATACACCCCATTTAAAGGTTTTTCTTTTTTAATATATATGGACATCCCAATATTTTATCTTCATTCAAACACTATCTAAAGATAACTGTGAGATAATTTCTTCTAGTTATTAGCAGCTATATTTTTCTTTTTTGTTCTTTTATTGTAAGCACATGTAGTCTACTTAACTACATATTTTGTATGTGTTCTCCATGCAAAATCAGGTTTTACAAAATAAAAGAAATTACCCAATAGCCATTCCTTGGCAAGCATGGCAATGCTAAATTATGTACTATAGTAGTTGTAGGGAACATTTTTCATGATCCCAGCAATTCATAAATAAAAACCCATGTCACCTCAAATATTATAATCCATCATTTTTCTTCCAACATTCATTAGTGGAAAGTTGGTATAATCAAATCTATCAATTTGTTTTGCATGATATTTAGATCACTGTTTTGTGTGCAAATCAGCATCATAATATTATCTGCCTTAAACTGAACTAGTTAATTATTTCTTTCAATGTAAATATGTACCTCTGTTTAGGATTATAACAAATTTACATGCTACATTTGGATTATTATGTATATTTTAATGGAGCACAATGGCTCAGTGGTTAAAAGACACTGAGCAGCCAGGGTTTGAGACCCAAGCACCATGCGCTGGGGTTCTTGCCCCAGCTTCTGCAAAACTAGCAGCAAGTAGATAAATAGGTACCATTTCGATGGGAAGGTAACAGAGTTCTGTGTGCCTCAGCATGTAGTCATTTTGGCCACATGACCACAGTGCCTTTAGACAACACTGGCTCCCTCAGCTAAGAAATGGAGATGAGCACCACCCTCTAGAGTCTGACATGACTAGACAGGAGAAACCTTTACTTTTATCTATATTTATAATACTTATAAAAACAGCAAATTATATTATTCATAATATAAATGATGATTTCTTTGACTAATTCACTTTCATCCTACTTAATATTATCTTAATTTGAAATATTGTTTATTGCCTGAAACTATTAGGGTTAAAAATCTTTTGATCAAATTAATTTGTCCTCACAATAAGGGACAAATAATTACCTATTCAGAGGAAAAAATAATAGATGTTCTGTGTTAATGACTATTTTATATGGGACCATATGCAAAGGGAAAACATGTCTGATAACTGCATATTAGATACAAAAATTAATACATACATGATTAATCTCCATATATATTGGCTAATTAAAGCAGACTTATATATCACTGCCTTTAATAGGAGTGTAAAAAATGCATTCAGTGAAATAACTAATTACAAGGCATATTAATAAAATCTGAAGTGGATCTTCAAACATACCACTTTTTATAGGAAGAGTATTATTCCAAAACTATGATTATATGCTGTACATTTTCAAAAGTTATATCTAAGAAAACTCTAAGTTATAGTGTTCCATTATTTTGGAAAAATTGGTAATGAAAATATCTGTATTGTCTCAACATTCAGTTCTATTTACTAGAGTTGCCACTGAAAGCTGCCTATAACAAAATTCATTATATTTCTATCTAATTACCAAATGATTCTTATATTCCTAAACATTTGCATGGCTTTAATAATGTTGTTATAAAATAGCACTTAGCAATAGCACTTAGACTATTATATACCACTTCACAGTGCTTTACAATCCTCTCTAAGAGGCTTATAGAGTCAGCATATTGCCCCCAACAATCTGGGTCCTCATTTTACTGACCTTGGAAGGATGGAAGGCTGAGTTAGGAGCTGAGGAGAATCAAACTGATGGCCGACAAAATTAGCCTGCAATGCTGCATTCTAACTACTGCACCACCATGGCTCTAATGATAATTAAGCTGCCTTTGAAGACAGAAAATACTTGTAGTGAAATTAACTATATTTCCTTTAGAAGTATTGTAAAGTATTATAAATATTGATGAATCCTCTTTTATTATGAAGGTACTGCTCCACAGATATAATGCAGGAACTGATTCTGGAACAGGGAAGAGAATAAAAAACACAATTGATTTATTTCATTTGTTTATAACCTATTTATATGTCTGATCATCTCACAGAAAGTCACTCTGGACAATGTACAATAAAATCGTAAAATAACAGTATTAAAACTCTGCCATGAAAACATTGATGTTGTTATCAAAAAAGGGTAGGCAGCAGCATTGGATATTAAAAACAGTGGAGCCACCTCAGCAGATTCCTTTGATACACCCATGTCTGTTGACACCACTAAGGTTTGAGGGATTTCCAGAAAGATGGCAGAAAAGGAAACAGTGCTACCTCAGAGTGCGGAGAAAATGTTCAACAAGGTGTCATGGCAAAAAAGATCCATTGTAATATAATTTATATGCCACCCAACTCATACTTTCTGTCAAGTGTCCTTGAATATAAATTAAGGAGGGCTGACTTTTCTTTTGGTGTTATGAATGCAATTAATAGAAATTATGTATATTGTACATAAGGCAGGCTGAAACCAGGTTTTTCCTGTGAAAATAATTATAAATCAGTAAGATAGACTTTAATAATTGTCAGCAGGAGCCACAGTCAGATTTGTGAATAAGGAACACAAATAGTGAATGCTCTATAATACAATCTGATAATATTAGTCATATGATTTTGAAAGAGCTAGGTTAATCAAGTCCAATTTATACAGCAGGGGAGAAAAAATTGATTTTTCCCAATTTTTTTGCAGAAAGCCCTGCTCTATAACAACCTCAACTGCATCTTCTCATTTCCAAAGTTTGATGCCAAAGCCATAAAACATCCTTTCGTGTCCAGTTCTACTACCATGCTGATATCAAATATTTCTATTTTCTTATTTATTTTATCTCATATATGTACTTAGCCTTTTACTAACATTCCAAGGTCATCTGTCAAGTGTACTGCATGATAATGGCTGATTATGTTATGCAAATTTGCAACCTGGTATTGCACAAATTTTCTGAAATGTTTAATTTTGTAAAGTGCAGCAAGAGATGGAAAAGTCTGGGCCTTATTTTTGGAAGTATTTATCTTTGGCTCATTCATGCCCCTTAATCTATGATAAATATAGGCACTAGACCAAATATAGCAGGAGGAATTATTATTAAAACATAAACAACTATACACAGGTACTAGAATCTAGTTTAATTAATCCATATTTCAAAATGTCTTCTCTCCATGATGTCTTTTGTAAATCCAATCTATAATCATCAAAAGCAAGGTAAACACCTCATATTTCACACCTGGTACAGTACAATATTGTGTATCTTACCTATTGAGCAAATAGAGCTATTATAATTGTCAATATAAATCTTAAAAAAGAAAAAAAAACAGCAAAAACAATGGGGATGGAAAACAAGCAGCAGTATATTCATTACAAGGCTATCAAGCCAAAAAGAGAGAACATCCTGTCCGAATGATGTTTTAAAAGAAATGGCACAGAATTTTCTTAACAAAAGTGCAAAGTCTCTGAATGATCATAGAAATGCATGTTTGCTTGTTTGTCTTCTCTAGCTCAGTTTATGGCTCAAATGAATGCATTTCAGTGAATATTTGGAAAGACAATCAATGTCTCTCTGGATATTCAGCAAATGCTAGGATTATTTTTTAAGAATCTTTGCAATGAAATCATTTATGGTTTGATGCATTTTTCCCATAACTATTCATTTTGGCCATTCAAAAAGAATTAATTCACCCCAGTATTGAATCAGTCAATATTATTTGTTGAGGGCCAGGCAACACTTCTTAGTTAAATTGGTTTGAAGGAATCAAGAATCACTCAATAGGCCTTTTGCAATGACTGTTATTGTTGTTGTTGTTGTTGTTGTTGTTGTTGTTTTGTTGATGTTATATACAGTAAAGCATATAACTAGATGCAGTAGAAGAAATTGATCTAATCCTTGTGATTAGCTCTTGTTATAAAATACAGATTTTATTGAATCAGTGATACTTAAAAATAGAATGAAACTGTTTTGCTTTGCTTGAAACATAAATACAACAGTAAAGAATTCTGAAAATATCTATAAATTTATATTTTCTCTATCTATTTAGAGGTTTATTGTTTCTTTTCCAGTTTCTTTTGTTTTGTTCTGAGATTATCTTTTTTTTTTAACTTGGGCTTTTGTTTTATCCTGATATTTTGTTTGTCAAAAAAACAGAATGAATGAGAGAGAAAATTTATAGTTCAATTTGAATTTATGAACAAATTCTACTTAGGAAAAACACAACTCATCATAGTCTATTTCAAAGATCTCCAAAACTACATATAATTTCATACCCCACAATAAGTATTTATACTAGCACATTTCACAAAAATTCTCTTAATAATCCATATAATTACTCTGTAAATACAATCAGTATTAATATTCTCACATTGCAGTTGTAGAACAGATTGTGAGGCTGAGTATATAGTCTAAATTCATCCAGCAAGCATGTCTGATGAAATTTGAATAAGGGACTTCTAAGTCACACATAAATTTCCTACAATAATGCTAATTTCCAATAGAATACTGCAGTACATTATAGTATTGTAATTCTAGACTACAGGAGCAGATCCAATAAGATAAGTCAGTATAAGTTGCTACATTACATTCCTGCTCCTTTGTTGTATACAGCCTCTTACAAGGGAACGTCAAAATGTCATACTTCATTATTTAATTCTGTGGCTTTTGCTGATAGATACTACTCCATATACTCTCCTTTTGGAAGGCAATGGACAGGTTTTCTTCAATTGAGGCATTGGGAAATGGGATGACTTTACTTCAGGTTTTGTGGGCTAGAATACTGTAGCTAAAAACACTAAAACTTTAATTTTATTTTATTCTTCACACAAAACCCAAAGTCTTAGACCAGTTGAAGAAGGGACAAGAGTGGCTAATGATAATTACATTTTATATTTGTCACATTTACATTTGGTTTTCCCTCCAGGATATTAAGGCAGCACACATAGCACTTTTCCCATCTTACGAAGTTGGTTGGACTGAGAGAAGGTCATTGGCACAAGGTCACTCTATGAACTTCTGTGCTAAGGTGAACTTTAAAATGGGTTTCCCAATCGTAATCCAAGATCGTAGTTTGCAGACAGTTTCTTACTGAATACACAAATTTTGGGAAAGAGAAACTCCAGTTCAGAACTAATTCAGGAGAGCCTCAATTGCAGATTGACTAAATGGCTTCAGGAAAGCTGCCTTACTACAAGTCCACAGTAGTACTTTGGGTATGGTGGTACTAGATTGTTGCAAGCATTGCAACAATAAAATGCAGAAAGCTGTTACAAGAGAGACTCTAAATAGAGACTCTAATACACTATAAAAACTTTGAAAGAGCCTTAATCTCCTCTATGGCTAGAGACATAACAATTCTGCAATTTTGTGTTATAATTTGATAGAGCTTCATGTAATTAGTGCCAGGCAAGGTACAAATATCTGTAAGTGAAACTGTGTCACAAAAGCAAGTCCCTATCCTGTGTTGAATTTCTGTTCCATGTTCTCTTCTTCTCCAAACAGTCTTGCAATATTTTCAGGAAGCAGTGAAAATGTCATTCCCAGCTTTGGTGTGGAATTTTGCTTCTTGTCTCATAGTGTCAATCTTCTGATCTCCACGACAACAGAGAACTTTGAAGACCTTTGAAGGAATGTTAAGCTTAACTGTGAATAGGAAGCTTTGAAATGGAAGTCATCTGGGAAATATCTGTGGGATTTCTTGCATTGTAAGAAAAGGAAGGAAGGAAGGAAGGAAGGACGGAAGGAAGGAAGGAAGGAAGGAAGGAAGGAAGGAAGGAAGGAAGGAAATCTTCAGCACTTGGAAAGTATGGGAAAAAAGAGAGAAATAAACATATTCAAAAGTAATGTTAAAAAATATTACTTCATAGAAAGGTTAGTGGAACCAATGTACCTCCAGTGAAGGTAGCGGGTCAATCTTCAGTAACTGAGATTAATCATGCTTAGGATAACAAAAATCATCCAACAATAATTAAAAATAAAATTAAAAATAGAAAAATAGAAATTTAAAAATAACAAATAAACAAATCAATAAATAGGAAAACAAAAAACAACTAAGCTCAAAGGGCTTAGTTGGACCACTAGGTCTTTTTCTGCCATAAATTTCTATGTTTCTCTACATAAAGTAAAAGAAATTGAGGAAGAAAGTAGTGGAAAGGAAAAATAATAACCAATCTCAAAGGTGCTTTTTCAAAAAGGCAACTGGACTATTTTTTCCCTTGAGGAAGAAGAAGAAAATGTTGCTTCTCATCCAAGAAGCTTCATCAGTTCTGATGGTGGGAGATGGAAGGATAGGTAAAATAATAACCAATGGTGGCTGTCATGAAGTAAATATCTGAGAAATGCAAACATGGGAACTTTTTGGCCTACTTAGTGAGTGAATGTAGAGAAATCTGATTTAATCCATGATATGAACTGGAACTATTAATAAACCAATTTTAAAAAGCTTCAATTGAAATTATTTTTAGAGAAATTGTTCTTATTTAAAATCCCAGCAGAGAAATATTCTAAACTGTTCAGAGTCACAGACAGTGAGATGGGCCATATATAAATTTGATTAATAAATAATATAAATCAATTCAGTGTTATAGTGAACTAAGTTGAACAGATATTTGATAATGACTTTTCCAATAAAAGAGAGAGAATGCTCTAGCAGCTAAACCTTAATATCTTTTCTTTCATTTTTAGCTGAGTGTGTTATGTGAACCAAAGCTATTGTGATTAATTTGGAAAGGGAAGATTAAAACAAATTTGATTTTGTAAAATATCTGAGCCCAGTCAATATAGCTGAGTGATTCAGAAAGTAATTGTCATTTACTTCTGAATTAACTTCTGGACATTGAATGTAGTATTTCAGATTGTGCCTTTCAATGAATGTAGAAAGGTAAAATAAGTTTTTTAAACATTTTTTTCCATTGCAGATACTAAAGACACAATTTTCATTGAAATCAGGGTGGCTCCCATACATCAAAAACCCAAACATACCCTCTAGTACCAGCAAATTATTAACAAAAATGTCACTGTACATTAGCAAATTACAAGATATATGCTTGCCTTCAGATGTCTACACTGATACAGATTTTTGTTCTTTTGATATTTACACTAAAACCTTTTCTGCAGTAGAAATGTAATTCTTGTAAATAACAGTTTGGATTGTGCAGAGATTGGACTGGGAAATTACAGGTAGTCCTTATTTCAACCCTGAAAATGACCTGTCCAAAGCCATCTTGGCGCTTCAGTGCTGCCACACTGGAACAAGGGATAGGGGTGGGTGGGTTAGAGATAACTGAGGTTGTGTAGTCAAAATAAAATACTTTCTCTTGGGAACCAAGGATGTGTTCTCACACCTGGCCGGAGGAAGAAGGAGTGATATCACCAGACCAGCGGATGCTACCTTGATTGGGTCATGTGACTGATTGATTGGGGTTGAGGGAAAAACCTTTATTTTTAATTAGGCGAAAACCAAGGGGCCGTTCAGAGTTGGTTTTCACCAGATATGTGCCAATTTGATATTTCCAATAATTCTATTCTTTGAGGAATTCACCTGCCTCGGAGTTATTGCTTGCAATGGATCTATTACTTGGAACATTGACACCTTTACTGACAACCATTCTCATAGTGACTGTCTGAAGTTACAATACTGAAAAAAGTGACTTACCGTATGACCATTTTTCACAACCATTGCAGCATCCCCATGGTTACGTGATCAAAATTCAGGTATTTGATAACTGGCATGTATTGATGACAGTTGCACTTTCCCAGGGTCACATGATCACAATTTGTAATCTTCCCAGTCAGCAAGCAAAGTCAATGGGGGAAGTCAGATTTGTGGAATGATTGTATGATTCATTTAACAACTGCTATGATTTGCTTGATCAATGTGACAAAATAAAGGTTGTAAAATGAGACACAACTCATTTAACATCTGCCTTGCTTAGCAACAGAAATATTGGGCTCATTTGTGATCATAAGTTGAGGACTACCTGAAGCAAAATAAAAACACAGAGATCTTGTATTCTGATGATCAAAAATTTCAGCTCAAAAATTGTTGATTAATAGAATAATTAATTATATTAATAAATATGTATGTGGAAAATGCATACATATTTTCATTTGTACTCCAAATACAATAATACATTAATTTATTTAAGTCTGAAGACCAATAATTTACTGAACTCTCTTTTCTTTCCCAATATTATTGTCTGCTGCTGTGTCATAAGTAATCTGTTTTAGAAGTATAAAATATATTAACCTACATTCAAAGCAGATTACAGTATACTGTAAGTAATAGACTATCACTTATCTTCTATTTTCTATTATCTTCTATTTTCCAGTAGAGTAGAGGGATCCTATTTCTGCCTGCAAGCAATCTGAAGCTAAAAGTATTACATGTATCTTCAATATTTTTATATCTTTTCTTATCTTTTCCTCAATAGCTGCCAAAACTTTTGCCTTAATTTTGGACATCAGTGTTAGAACTGTCTTTGGTAACATCCAGGCAGGAAAAAAAAATCTCATCCAATAATTAACTTTCCTGCTTCCGATAGTAGGATTACTGCAGGAAATGCATGGTTGTCAGAATTAAAATTGTAGGAGATTTCAAAAAATACCATCCAGCAATAGAACCAGCTTGACCAGAAGGGTCATTATGGTATTAGAACATTGTAAGAGATGTCAAAATGCACATGGTTTAAAATTCTATTGCTACAAGAGTTCATTGCTTTGTTTAAATGTTTCCATATAGGAAAGTAAATAATGCCTGAACATGAATAGAGTAAAGGGTGCTGGACCCTCCTAACCATGCCCTTAGGATTTGCCTGTGTAAATATTGTATCTTCTAATTATGGGTGATATAATACTTCTGATAGTGACTACCCAGTTTCCTGAGGAAAATAAATATCTTAAGCATAGGTGAAATGCTCCCAGTTCGGACCGGATCACTCGATCCGGTAGCGATGGAGGCAGGTGGTTTGGAGAACCGGTAGCAAAAATCCCTGCGCTCCCCCCTCCCATGCCCAGCTGAGCCGTGTGATCATCAGAGGGTGTTTTTACTTTTAAAAGCATTTTTTCTACAACCTCTTCTGCCAAAAAAAAATGCCTTTAAAAGTCTCTGGCGATCCCAGCTGACTTGCCTGATCATCAGAGGCTTCTAAAAGTATTTTTTTCTGCAACCTAAGGTTGTAGAAAAAATGCTTTTAAAAATAAAAAAAAAAGTTGGCCACACCCACCCAGTCACATTACACCAAGGCACGCCCACAGAACCGGTAGTAACAAATTTTAGATTTCACCCCTGATCTTAAGGTAGGGCTGTCAAACCTGCGGCCCATGGGCCAGATGCGTCACGGGCTGGTCATGCCCAGTTTAGCGAAGGGGGAAAAAGTCACGATACATCACGTGATGACACCATGATAACGCGAGTTTGACACCCCTGTCTTAAGGCAAGGAGAGCCAACTAACACTAGTTTATGAGAGAAATGAGGCTCTTACTGTCTGAACCACTTATTGTACTTGCTTATACTGGGCATAATAATGCAGTTGATGATGAAGATTGTGATGATGATACAGTAACAACAACAACTCTGCAGTGTCTAATCATTAAGGTATGTGGCCAGAGAACAGCAGGACGGTCTATTTATCAGGAGGTGAAAACAAAAGAATTTATCCTACCATTTACCAATCAACTTTATTAAAAATAAGGAACAAGAAACATATCTAAATGTCTTTTAGATGTAGGTAATCAAGTGCGTAAAGAATTATATTTGGTGGAATATGTCTTTTGGTATTCATAAGAATACAAAATAGCCATGTGAGTTTCAAATATCCTAGGCTGACATAGCCTTTACTAGAAATGAATATAACAAACATCATATCAGTGGTGAAATGTAAAATTTGTTACTACTGGTTCTGTGGGCGTGGCTTGGTGTGGGGGAATGTGACTGGGTGGGCATGGCCAACTTTTTTTTTAACTTTTAAAACCATTTTTTCTACAACCTCTTCGGCCGAAGAGGTTGTAAAAAAAATGCTTTTAAAAGCCTCTGACGATCCCAGCTGAGTTGCCTGATCGGCAGAGGCATTTAAAAGCATTTTTTTTTACAACCTCTTGAAGAGGTTGTAGAAAAAATGTTTTTAAAAGAAAAAAAAAGCCTCTGCCGATCAGGCCACTCAGCTGGGATCGCAGAGGCTTTTAAAAGCATTTTTTCTACAACCTCTTCGGCCAAAGCCTCTGACTTTTAAAAACATTTTTTGGCCGAAGAGGTTGTAGAAAAAATGCTTTTAAAAATTAAAAAAAGGCCTCTGATGATTGCACAGCTCAGCTGGGCATGGGGGTGGGCAGGGATTTTTGCTACTGGTTCTCCGAACCACCCGCCTGGGTATGTCTACTTTAATGAAAAGAAGGACTAGGGGAGACGTGATAGCAGTTCCAATATCTAAGAGGTTGCCACAAAGAAGAAGGAGTCAAACTATTCTCCAAAGCACCTGAGGGTAGAACAAGAAGCAGTGGGTGGAAACTAATCAAGGAGAGAAGCAACTTAGAACTAAGGAGAAATTTCCTGATAGTTAGAACAATTAATCAGTGGAACAACTTGCCTCCAGAAGTTGTGAATGCTCCAACACTGGAAATTTTTAAGAAGATGTTGGATAAACATTTATCTGAAGTAGTGTAGGATTTCCTGCCTGGGCAGGGGGTTGGATTAGAAGACCTCCAAGGTCGCTCTGTTATTCTAACTCTGTTATTCTATTCTATTCTATTCTATTCTATTCTATTCTATTCTATTCTATTCTATTCTATTCTATTCTATTCTATTCTATTCTATCATATTAGGAAACAGTCAATATAAATCTTAAGGATACCAACAACAAGGTTACAGTCATACAGTCATAAGTGGGAGGAGATGAGTGATAGGAATGATGAGAAGATTAATAGTAGTGCAGATTTAGTAAATAGTTTGAAAGTATTGAGGGAATTATTTGTTTAGCAGAGTGATGGCATTTGGGAAAAAACTGTTCTTGTGTTTAGTTGTTCTGGTGTGCAGTGCTCTATAGGCATGTTGATGAACCTTTGGCACGTGTGCCGGAAGTGGCACACAGAGCCATTTTTCTGGGCATGCAAACTGTCGCCAAGCTCACCTGAAACTCTGCATGCGTGCGTGCCCCAGGTGGTGTTCAGGCCTCTGGAGCGCATGTGCACAATTCAGGGGACCCAGCTGGTCTTTGGAACTCTCTTGCGCATGCATGTGTGTTTGTGCATGCGTGCAAGATGACTGGTGCACAGCGCATGCATGCGCAGACAGCGTTTGCATGCATGCATTACACGAAAGCTGTGCGCATGCACATATGGTGAGATTGTGCATGCAGCGTGCGCTAGTACACATGCACAAAAGCTGCAAGCATACGCAGATGGTGCTGTTGTGCACCCAGCGCATGGCGGGGGCATGTGCGAAAACTGTGCACAGGCGCAGATTGTGTGGTTGCACATGCAGCACATGGGGAGGAGCCATGCGTTACTGCAGATGGCACGTGCAGCGGATTCCTGTTCAGCACTTGGTAAGTAAAAAGTTCACCACCACTGCTCTATAGCGTTGTTTTGAGGGTAGGAGTTGAAACAACTGTAGAACCAGGCTGCAGCATAACAAAATTGACAAAAGTGAAGCGGGTCTGAATGCACTGTATATTATCTGATTTGATAGCTCACAATTCAAGCTTAGTAACGCTCATGTGTTGGACATGTACACTTATGCAATCATTCTATTTCTAAAAATATAAGTAATACCACAGTCATGCTGAAAACCTGCATGAAAAGGTTGTTGATAAAGTTCTCTGTGTTCTGTCCTGACATGCAAAGTAGGAAGATAGTACAGCAAGGTAAAAATAGAATACACAATTCTGTTATGGTAAATGGAATAAAAATGGAGCTGAATGAGAAATATGAAAACCATACTATATCATAATTAAAAGACAGATTTAAAATGTAAAACATTAATAGAAAGATGAGATACTGTGAAAACATTTACATTAATTACTGTGGTTAATTCTTCCATTGGGAACAGAATATGATTACAATTAATGAATTCATTTCAAGATTGATTTTCAAATAAAAACAGGTTTAATACCCATATTTAAATCCACCATTCTGCTTACAACAGTGAGATTCAATCCACAACATTACGGAAAACTGTTAATTTTTCTAATACTATCTTCCTTTTTAGATAAATGATTAAAAAGGATGGCTGAAGGAATACAGAACTGAAAAACAAGAGGCAAAATATGGTTGAGGGTAGCAAATGTGGCACAGTGAATAGATCAAATGGAACAGAACAGAACAGTAAGGGCACCTTCTCAAATAGAGTACATCACTGCACAAAAGTGATTTTTCATAGCCTAAGCTGCTATGGAGTATATATCAAATTCCTAATATATTGGGTGGAGATTATGACAGTAGTAGAAAGATGTTGTTAATCAAATGGGAAAGAACTATGCAATCAACACATTTCCACAGAGATGGAAAATTAACATGGCATACCTAACTTGTTGAGTTTTGTACCAAGTAGTATGGTATACTCTAGGGTAGGGTAGGGTAGGGTAGGGTAGTGTGGTGGAACATAGCATAGTATAGCATAGCAAAGTGTACCATACCATACCATACCATACCATACCATACCATACCATACCATACCATACCATACCATACCATATTTTGTTTGTATTAATTAAATACAAAAAGCAATCAGAAAGAGAAATAAATATATAAATTGATGAAGAAAAATGCAGAAATTTTTAAAAAGAAAAACAACATACAAGGGATAGATAGATAGATAGATAGATAGATAGATAGATAGATACATACATACATACATACATACATACATACATACATACATACATACATACTGTACATGTATATAAAAGATCTACAAAAGCATTTCAGTGAATGGCCGCCTATTTTATTATATTGATCCATAACTAATCAATAAATGATTCATTTGTAAGTTGCTAATAATATCAGTTCTCCAGAGTAGTTTGTCATTTATTTATTTATTTTCCCAATGTTGAAGAATCAGATATTTGGCTATAAGGAGGAAATGGAAAATTTACTCTTTTTATTTAAATATCAATTCATAGGAGATAGAAATATAATTTTTAAAAATACAGATATCCAAGTGCATTAAATCTTGTCTCGGAGTGAATACATATAATAACTTCAAAATGGAACAATTAGAGCAGGGTAAACGATATGTTTAAATAAAGCATTAATCTTATTGTCTTCTAAACTATGATAAGCCTTCTCTAGATAAACACAATGGTTTCCACCTAAAATATTATTTTTCATTAACTAAGATGAAATATATGCTGTAATGAATATAATTCAAAACTATCAAAGCTTTTGGGTACTGATTTTAATACTTGTTTCCACTATCTAGACAAAATAGTATCTCAAATTTTTTCTTCAATAAAACTATTAAAGTTTGTATACTGATTCATTATCAACAGCAATATTGTTTAGAGTTTACATGGTTTTTATGTCCTAGGCCAAAATAGTTCTAGGTCCAAACTGTAATGTTAATAGTATTGCAATTACAAATATTGCCACTGAATCAAACCAGGAAATTAATATTTGTCATTTAAAACAGGACATGATAACCACTCAGCATTTTCATCTGTTAAATGGTTTTAAAAGATAACTCCCACTTTCTATCTATATTTTCAGTATACTGTATATGATGATTAACTCTGAAATTTGGCATATACTTATTGGGTTAATTAAAATGAGGGAAAGAATCAAAATGCCATTTCCTAGAAATGTTGAAAGATAACCTTGGAGTTGAACTAACAAGAACTCTTTGAAAATATTATACTTCAATCCCAAGACAGCCCACATAACTAAATGAATGTATGAATATTATAAATTGACCTAAAAAGGAGAATTTCTACTAAAAAGAATCATCTAAACTTTCTTAGTGGTAAATAGATATACAAAATTACATAATTCTAGAATTGAAACCCAAATTCCACTTCTTTAATAGACCGATGCATGTGTTCTAAAGGTATCTTTGGAACTGAGATCCCCACAAAAGTGCATGAATTTCATCTTGCAGATATGTATAAGAATTTCATATAAAATGTGTATTTAAGAAGAATAAGAAATAGGTTCTAATAACGTTTTGAGAACTAATAGATTTTATCAAGTCATAAGCATTCACGAGCAGCCATTCATTTCATCAGATACATATAGTTAAAATTAGATTAATTTTAAGAAAATTAATTGAATATCCTACTCTTTCCCCAAATATATTTATCAAAGCTGGTATTGAGACATGAAATTCAGATAATAAATGTCATTGGCATATTATATTTACACATTAAAGACCTATGATATGAATCATAGCTATTAAGATTTTGTCTAAAATAGAAGCATATTAAAAATCAAAGGGAAAAATGGGAAATTTGCCCAGTGCCTTGATAAAGTGAAAAAAGTAAAAATAAATGAAAATTGCTACTTTAGCTATTTTATTTTTATTTTATTTTTTATTTTTATTTGATTTATATGCTGCCCTTCTCCGGAGACTCAGGGCGGCTTACAATGCGTTAAGCAATAGCCTTCATACTTTTGTATATTTATACAAAGTCAGCTTATTGCCCCCACAAACTGGGTCCTCAATTTACCTACCTTAGAAAGGATGGAAGGCTGAGTCAACCTTGAGCCTGGCGGGATTCGATCTTACTTTAATTGCAGACAGCTGGTGTTAAATTACAGAGCTGTCTGTTGAGCTATTCAGGCTCCTATAGCTATAGGAATCACATATAGAATCTGGATCCAATTTCTACATTCATCAAAAAATCCCAAACTAGTTAGAATATCTATCTATCTATCTATCTATCTATCTATCTATCTATCTATCTATCCATCCATCCATCCATCCATCCATCCATCCATCCATCCATCCATCTAAATATATGTGTGGGTGGGTGTATGTGTGTGGCCACACTTTCTTTAAATCATGTGATATACCTGCAGCTTGATCCTCTCTGTTTACTTCTCAATCAGATTTACTACAAATTGAGGACTAATTCTTTTTTAAAAAGTAAATGTGATCACATTTGATCATTGAAGATACTGAAGATTGTTTGCATTCTACTTGATAAAACAGCTGTTAGAATTTCAATATTAATCAAAACTATAGAGCAATATGTGGACCATAAACCATTATCTCTTCTGATTTTGGTATAATTTCAACAAAGCTCCAGTAAATGATAATGATAAAATACCTCTTTCAAAATAATATATAATAAGTCAACAATCGATGACTTATTAGAATTTATTAGAAAATGTTTTATAGCATTCCACAGGAAATCCATTGAGTCCTACTTCTCTACCATCACTCAGAGCTAAGATCAGATTCATCAATACTCAGAGGCTATGAGTTCTTGTAAAAAAACCATATTGTGGGAGATCAATGGCATGCATCCCTGAATATGTAATCATGAAAGGAGCTGTAAAGAATGCTTTGCAATGCCTAAGCAGAATCACATAAATTTCAATACATGAAACAAATACCAAATGTCTGGATAAAATTATGTACATAAAATAATTCGCTGAGCTTGATTTCAATCAATAAAAACCCAATCAATATCTCCCCCCCCACACCGGTTACACCAGTTACTGAAAAAAGGTAGGATCCAGTTAGCATATTATATACAATATTTAAATCAGTTGAAGGATAATTCAGACCACCATAGACTTCAGTAGTTACTCCAAATTTTCTAGTAACCATTGTCTGTCTTCACTTCAAGTGTCTGAAGCATTGGAATATAGCTCCTTCAATGTCTGTGCATGCCCTTAATGCTTTAAATCAATTTTGTTTATTTTGATCATGGAAAACCTGTATATTAAAAAAACCTGCAACTATCATATTGACCTGGAGCTTTATCACTATTAAAAAGAGAAATATTGTTTCTCTGTATTTAATCATTGCACTGTGCTCACTTTTTTTATATCCGCCTGTTTACGGGGTTGGGGTGGACTCAGAACATGCTTTATAGTTTGTAGGAGCTTTTTAGACAAAACTGTCAGAGATTACTGTAGATTGTCAGTATAATTGCAAAAGGAATCAGTTTATGTACTCATTATTTATTTATTTTTCAATATCAAGAAGCAGATCCTAAAGCAGGCACAACAAAGAATGATTTAGAATAAATTTGGAAATAACTGAAATGTCTATTGATTGAATTATTTAAATAGTCTACAAATATGATACTTGAAAGCAAAATGAGCTTGTGAAAATAATATGGTGCAGCATTGAATCAGTTCAAAACCAGTTCCTGAAGAAGAGGAGAGCCACAATGGCAGGAATGCTTGCAATGCTTGTAGATATTGTAGTCCTTTCTTCTTCTCCTAACAGTTGAAAAGCTACAGCTGAAACCAGGCCCAGCAGACTATTTCCCTAATTTCCCTAATCACAACTAACCAGCCTACTCTGAAGATGCCACAACAGCCATAGGTTATGTAGTGGTTAAAGCATCAAGCTACAAACTGGGAGATTGTGAGTACTAGTCCCCCTTTAAGCATAAAAGCTTAAGCTGGGTGATGTTGAGCCATTTACATTCTCTCAACCCTAGAAAGGAGGCAATGGCAAACCACTTCCCAAAATGCTGTGAAGAAAATTGTAGGGACTTATCCAGGTAGTCACCGGGAGTCAAAACCTGAGTCAAAGACACATGCAAGTATCTTGTGTATCTGTCTATTGCACTGCACACAAAATACACACATAGACAAATACACAAAATAGAAAAGAGAGGCCAAAGAAATCTAAAGATTTGAGTGTGAGTAGGTTCATGGGGTATAAGTAGATTTATAGAGAAATAATGATGAAAATTGGAAATTAGTATAATGAAATAAGCATAAGAATAATAGAAGGAAGATCTAAGAAGATAAAGGATTGGCATAGATATTGCACAACGATATAGGAATAAGATAGATGGTAGATAAGAACTATCAGAACAAGTACGAAGTAATAAAGGATAAGAAATAGGAATATTATGCTAAATAAGGAATTATATTATTGATTAATGATAAGCAAAGATTTTTATACATATTCCTTTGTAATTAAAACTGCCCCAACAAGAGTTGATCTCATCCTACCTGAATATTTAAGAACCCCTGCTGTATCTCATAGTTCTTTGCCATGAGGTTGGCATTAGCAGGATTGACATCAATGGCTGGTTATACATCTTCTCAATTGGGCCAAAATATATTTTGCCTCTGATATCTCAGATTCTCACTGACAGTTTTGTGTCTTCCTGGCCCAAAAAATTGCTTTAACAACTCCCTAGAACTCTTTGAATTTTCATTAATCCAATTCTGTAAATTCAGGTACAAGCATGCAATAAAAAGATGAGGCAGCAGATTAAAGATATTGATATCTAATTAGATCTGGCATCTCTTTCCAAAGATACAGTCCTGCCCAGTTCATTCACCCTTCTTAAATCTGCTTGATATTATATTAATCATAATCCCTAAAATTCACTTTGTCTCTCTGATATCTTTCCTACTACAGTTTTAGAAGAGAAATAAAAAACACATTTTATTTTGGCAAAGGTGTTGCCCATAGAGTAAAGGAGCTATTAAAAAATGTTAGCATCACAATGGCAGAAATAATATCTGTGCTGAACTGATCATAGATCCTGTATTTAAGCAAATTTCTAGGTCATTCCAATCAATAATATTTACAATTTTTACTCCCAGGTATTTATGATTCTGGTACACTACCGTGCTTCCCCGAAAATAAGACCCTGTCTTATATTTTTTTTGAACCCTGAAATAAGCCTTATTGGCCTTATTGCCATGTGCTCAAAAGCCCAATTGGGCTTATTATCAGGGGATGTCTTATTTTGGTGAAAACAGGGTAAATTTAGTTGAATTCTGCCATATACAAAATGTGTAGCCAACCAATTAATAAGCCCAATTAATTTTACAATCTCTTCCTTTTTAGATATAATCTGAGTTTTTTTACTATTGAGATTTGTTTTGTGTTTGTTCTTCACTGCAGTAAAACTCCTTGAATGTATGAAGCTTGGCTGAAAAGAGGTCTCTTTAACTAATGCCAAAAGCTTTAAAAGACTATCACCAACAATCCCTGGGAATTCTACCCCCATCACTGGGCACCATGATAAGTTTAGTTTTAAAAATCAATAAAACATATGGGTGTGCATAAAAGTAAAATTTGTACTTAAAAATACTTTTAAAATCAAACACTTTCAAAACTGGAAATGCAAAACTATGTATGATGTAGCCTACTGCAGCCTTTGCCTTTCCCCCACTAAAATTAAATGAACCCCCTCCCATCTCCCAAACAAAGTCCATCTCTGGTTTAAAATTCTGCATCTTCTGAGGTAAATCCCCTCTGGAATGGTTACATTGAGTTTCTCACTGGTCTGATACAAATAGATCAAAATAAAGTCTCCCACCACTGTCTTAATAATAGGAAAGCAGCATCAATATTTCTAACAATATCCCTATCTAATCCCTAGTCTAGTTTCTTCATGTTTGAATTCCCTTCATTGAAAACATGCATTTTTATGAAGTACAATAATATATACCAGTCTTACAGAAAATGAATGTGAAATTCTTCTTCACTAACATGAGGATTTGTCTCCTGAAGCAGATTTTTTTTTTGTCTAAAGTAATTTCTTAGCATTAGCAATATTCAATTATAGATGATACATAACAATAAACAGACATTAATTAATTACAATGTAATAGTATTTCTAATTAGCCCATTTATTAGGACTGTGTTGCTGCATGCAAAATTTATATGGCAGACATATACATTAATACATCTCTAAATTAATTTGTGGACTGCCATGTCCTTTCTGCATATTTTTTTTTCTGGTATGATTCTTAAAAGCATACTCCCACATTCTTATCCTGACATGTAGATTAATGGGAAGCAACTGGCTTGATGACTGAATTTCAGTGAACAATAAGCCTCCAACTTTGAAATGAACTTGATATATATTTTGTTGTATGGAGTTTCTAGAAATGCAAAGTGCAAGTGAAGCATAAAGATTTAGTGAGGGCTGTAATTTCAAAGCAAAGCTTCACTGTCATTCAACAGGCTTTAAGTAAGTCCTTCAAAGAACCTTTCAGCATCTGAATAATAATTGCATGGACAATTTATATGCATATTGATATCTTGAGAAAAGATGTGGTGTAGGTGGCATCTGAATGCCTTTTTAAGACCACGTTTTTGGGTATATGGAAGTGTTAATATGGTGCAGTAATTAAAATGTTGGATTGGGATGAGGAAGACCTGGTTCAACTACATGTGCAGCCCTGAAAAATTGATTAATGGCTTTGAGCTAGTCGTTCTTTCTTACAATATTGTTGTTTTGGGAAAAGATAAAGGTTTTCATGTAAGCCAACTTTTGAATTCCTAATGAAAATGAGGGGGAAAAAATCCAACAAACAAATAATAATAGATATATATTGTTAGACATTGATTAAATCATTGATATTTTTGGATATTTATATGGATATTTAATATGGATAGACATTGTCTTTCATGTACAAGACTTCAGGTTTGAAAAAAACCCAAAAGTATTATTTCTTCTCCACCCGCCCAAATTCCAAATGTTGCCGTTCATGAGATTGGATTAAAAATAAATGAAAGCAAATTACTTGGGCAAAGCATTGTGGGTGTTAGGGGTATTTCCTTGCATTGACTTCAGCTAATTGAGATTTGCATTCCTGTCTGTTTAAGTGAGTTTTACAAATTTTCTTTGAGAAGTAAATGCTTTAAAGGAATTCCAAGAAAATATACTGTATGTGCTTTCCATATTTCCAGGTTTCTATTTTCTGAAACTCTATTTGCTAGAAGAGGATTGAAAATATTCAGTACAGATGATCCCAAACTTTATTTATCAACTTCAATAGCTAATTGTACTCATCATGTAATGACAGATAAATTATTTCTCCTAAATGCTTTGATTTTAACTTGAAAACCTTTTCCTTTTTTCCCCAGAAGTACTGTCTTTGTATTATTATTGGTGATGGTGGTGGTGGTGGCAGTAGTAGTAGTAGTAGTAGTAGTAGTAGTAGTAGTAGTAGTAGTAATTTTCTACAATTCTTTTTCCAAGAGAGAAAAAGCATGGTACAAGAATGATAATAATCTTCCATAAAATATTTCAATCAAAGCAATAAACAGTAAAACAAAATAACAACAGAACAGTGTGAGTACAATAAGTTTAAGTTAAGTTTAATTAAAAGGCAGTCTGGTCCTGGATAATTGTTACAATGCAATGTTGACAGGAATGAAGGCAGAAACCAAGTAATGATGTTCTCTTTTATGCCTATTTTTCTCCTTCTCAAGAATTTGGACCACCTTGAAGGCAGTGTTATGAGACCTCTAGAAGGCTGACTTTCCCCAGGACTCTCATCATCTAAATGAACATCAGGTGCACTAGGAAATTACATTTCCTAATGTTCCTGTCACTTAGGCAACATTAATTTGAAAAATGTCCAGGGAAGAGAAGGTGAGGTGAGTGGTGAAGTGAAGTGGTAACATCTTGTCAAGAGAACAGCAGGAAAGAAGAATAGAATGTATGGATAGATTTATAAAAGGGGTAGTTTTATTGCCACATATTCCCTAATTTAATTTGCAGTTGCCTGCTCTAAACCAATCCACACTCTATCTAGGGGATATAAGTAGAGCTTAAAGTATGCAAGTAAAAACCATGATTGCTAGGGTGTTTTGACCATCTTGCTTCCCATTTTATTGTCCATAACTAGCTGGTCACATAGGTAGGGGGTTGATACACACTTTTGTTTCCAAGGTAATTTGAAGCTCAATGGACTGTCAGACTAGCATTCAGAATAAAACATTCTTTATCATCTATTTCTTGTTATGCAGATATAAAATACATTTCCATTTGAATCTGTATAATCTCAGTTTTGTTATTTCAACCATTGAATAAAGGAAATATTGATTTTCAACTGCCAAAGAGAAAGGATTTCATTACATGGCACCATGAATTCAGCAATTGCTTCCAGCAGATATTCACTGATTTGATTCTTGATGCTTTATACAAAGAAATGAAATGTCTTTTCAAAATGGCATTTTAGATGGATTGTCCAGTCTCAGTGACAGTTCTGTTACGTGATTGGCCTGCAAAGTTTTCTCAGATGTTCTTAAAATAATATTAGCAAAATAGAAAGCATATTTACATAATGGTAACTCTACTGTATATTGTAGCAGTTTTCTCCAACCTATAGTCTGTAGCGCTACAGTTCATTATATTTGAAAGATGCCATACTTTGCGACACAGTGGCTCAGTGGCTAAGATGCTGAGCTTGTTGATTGAAAGGTCGGCAGTTCAGCGGTTCAAATCCCTAGTGCCGCGTAAAGGGGTGAGTTCCTGTTACTTGTCTCAGCTTCTGCCAACCTATCAGTTTTACAAAAGCATGTAAAAAATGCAAGTGGAAAAATAGGGACCACCTTTGGTGGGAAGGTAACAGCGTTCCGTGCACCTTTGGCATTTAGTCATGCCAGCCACATGACCACAGAGACATCTTCAGATAGCGCTGGCTCTTCGGCTTTGAAACGGAGATGAGACCGCGCCCTAGAATTGGGAACGACTAGCAGATATATGCAAGGAGAACCTTTACCTTTACCTTTATACTTTGGAAGATAGACATAAAAGGCCCTTTCGAAAACATGCACAATATATGTTTCTTCTGAAAACTCCTCAAAAAGTATTTGTTACCTGAGAGAAAAATGAATTATTCCTGTAAAAATCATAACCTAAGTAACTCCATATTTAACCTTTATATAACCTGATTTATATAACTTGTGTTCGGTTCTCCAACATTAATCTGAATAGGACGTGAGTAAGCATTTTATTCTGGGAAGCATAAGGGAACTGCAATACCTGTTTTGAGGAAATAGATGTTTTAGTACATTTTACGTTGGGTCAAGCTGACCTAAGCTTTATTGAAAAAGAGGAAAAGACTAAATGACCAATTAAGGAGAACAATAACAACAATTATGAATACATATTTAAAGGGCATTTTTGAAGGGTGATTTTGGAGGAGAACTCCAGGGCGGAACATAAAATGAAAGCCAAAAATATTATATAACAACCAAAAGCAATATGTGGTGAGGGCGTTCTAATTGTTTTGCTGATTGTCTGAAACTGTATTTAAATCATGTAACCGGAGTGATAAGACATTCTCTCTCTTTCATGGGAAAACCCTTTTGCAAAAGCTTGAAATATATATATAGCTTTAAATATATATTTTTAATAAATCTGCTTTTTACTTGTTCATGGTTTCTGTTTCACTTTTTATGAGGTTTGCTGTTTTTTTAAATCTCACATTACCTTATCTAACATATTTTTCAACAACAATAAACCTATGTAGGTTTTCTATTAATTAGTTAGGTAACATTAAATAATGGTCGATTCCAGGTGACTGCATGGACAAATACTCATACCCAATAATTCATAAAAGGGGTATCATTCCCAGATTTGATCATTCCCAATTTTTAAGAATATTGCAGAATATTTTTGATCCTATCTATATTCTTACATATTATCTTTCCATTCTTCTTCCCTCATTCTTGCCAAGTTTAATTATTTATTAGATAATTATCTAGATTATCCGCCTACACCATATGCCCAAAGGACATAAATTTTTGGATATTGAGCATCATCTCAAAGGAACATCCAGCCTTTATTTCCTCTAAGGCTGTTTGGTTCTTCTTGCAGTCCATGGTACTCTTAATAATGGTCTCTAAAGATACAATTGAATGGCATCTATCTTTTTTCTCTTTTCTCAGTGTCCATCAGTACTAATACTGACCAATAGCAGGATAAAAAGTCTGCAGGTTTTGATTCAAAGGCACTCCTCTGACACTTCTTAAAATTCAAACATTAAAAGCTTTAATAATAAAGAAAACTGTAGGAAGTTCTGCAAACGATAAGATTCAAATAATAGTCTTGTCAGATCCAAAATTCAAATTTTATTTCTTTTTCTTTACTCATGCATTGCTCATTACTCATGAGAACCACTGATTTCTCAATAGAAAAAGTGTTGACACTTGTACATAAATATTGTAATGGGTCAGTTTGATTTCAGACCTTTGTTTTTGACCTTGCTCATTTTAGCCTCTCAATAGTGCCAGTTTCCAGCTGAAAAGACCACTATTATAAACATCTTATTGTCACTGAAATTGTATTTCTTCATGATCTTGTCAACATTTGTCACTGCCCTTGTTTTAGGATTAATATCTTTTTTACTATTCTACCACACTATCTTTATATTTTCTGGAGCTCAAGAAAACAAAACTATCTATCACTCAGTTCTTTCATCAATAACTGTGTGCTAGTTAAGTATGCTGATTGATATGGTCTTTGTCTCCTTAATATTTAACATTCACTCTGATTTTTCCCTTTCTAATTTTTTATTCCCACAAATATTCTATATTTCTACCTTCAGCCTGCAAAGTATTGCTAGCTGTAACTCACACAACTAGTGTTTTGACTTCTAATTTTGATTCCAGCATTCATCTCTCCTATTGTATTATTCTTACAATATATTTGCTGTGTGTTAACAATATGCCTTATTTGGTTTGGCCTGATATGTTATATGCAACCAGTCAAGGCTATTGGAGTCAATAAACTAAAGCTAACTTTGATTAATAGTCATAATTTAGTTTAATTGTAATCAGGTTACCCAGCATTAAAGACTTTTGGTTATAAATGGAAAATAGCATGTTTTTCTAGGCCATTCGATATCTACTTTCCTCTGCCATTATATTTATATCCTATGTCTGCCCTTTCTGTGGCAGAATGTGAATCATTTGGAAATATCATTGTCGCTGCCAGTGTCTTATAGTACTTTGTCTTTATTATTACCAAGTGAAGGTGATCGTAAAGAAAGAAGCTGCACTAGATGAGAGGCACTGTTTCATGTGGGATAAAGAGTCGTGCTGGTGCAGAGGTTAGAATGTGGTATTGCAGGCTAATTCTGATGACTGCCAGGGGTTCAATCTTCACTGGCTCAAGGTTGACTCAGCCTTCCATTCTTCTGAGATCAGTGAAATGAGAACCCAGATTGTTGGTGGCAATATGCTGACTCTGTAAACTGCTTAGAGAGGGCTATAAAAAACTGGCAAGTGGTATATAAGTCTAAGTGCTATTGCTAAATGCTATTGCTATTTCTTATTCTTATGAAGAAAGGAGGAAAGAATGATCTTAACCCACAGTTCTGCATCTTCTCTTTCTGTTCTATTTATCATATAAATATAAATTTGATAAATACATTTATTGACTGAGACAGTGAAAGGCAACTAGATTCTGCAAATATGTATACATACAATAGTGAATCAAGAACCTCTATTATGGTTCTTTGAGTTAAGGCTGTGCATGATGCCTCCAATGATATGACTTTCCCAGCTTCAATCACATTCCTAGACCTAGACCAGATACTACCCATTGGCCTTGATATGAGCTGCAAGACAACAACATTCACTTTATAATCAGTAACAGAGGGAAGACTATCACCTTCATAAAACCTTTTTAAAGTACCTCTAAATACTGTATCCTAGCACATTTTATCCAATCAGACACTCTCCCCCCAAAAAAACATCTTGTAGATGACATGCATGTATAATAATTACTATTTGGCAAGACCTTTTTAGAGTACTGGGAACTACAGCTTGAAACAGTAATCCTGACTAAATTAGGTGTAGCTGCAGTGCTCACAGTCAATTATTTCAGCTAATAACAATGCATGTCTGTTCTACTGGACACATACTGATGAACACTGCCAAGAGTGGGTCTCTCACACTGCGAAGTGTTAAGTAAACTTCTTCCTGCCACTCCTTGAACTTCTTTTGCAACTACACTATAACAACATCTCAATTGCTAACAAGGAGGACCCTTGGGTGTGATTGTTCAGCTTAGCAGTTTACCATCAGCTGTCCATCTGCTGACCTTTAAGACCATTAACTGCTTTTCAAAATATATTGCACATCTGCTAGGGCAAGTTTTACAATAATATTTTTCTCTGCACAACTAAAAAGTACGCACACAGGAGAAGGAGCATATGGTACTGAAACTTTGGCCTTTTTTAAAAAAAAAATTTTTTTTTCTTCAGACTGTTGCATCTCCTACACAGGGCTGATTCTCAGTATCTTTCTCCAGGTCATCCTTTGTCACATATCTTATGAGAATCTGTGGGGTGGTGAACTCTTTTCTGTTACCCTTGGAGTTTGTAGGTGAAAGGACTGTCAATTGTATAGTCAATTGAAGAGTAAAAATGAGTCTTCTTGGAAAATTTCGTTTTTACAACTTATCTCCATTTTTGTAAGGTCCTAATGCATGGCATTTGGTCATCCAAATCTGCTTTCCAGGAAGCACAGTCTCTGCATGTTACCAAATCACTTGTTATGATTCCTGTATTTCTCATCCACACTTTGATGTGAAGGGTACACAGAAAATAAGGCCGTATTCAAAACTTCACATAAATAGGTATGAAGAGACATTTAGGCCAGCTAAACAGAGGAAGCTATTTTTTAAGGGGGCAGGGTTCTCCCAAAGCTTTTTATGGCATTGAACTGGACAAGCTGTTGGATTCCCTCTCCCCAGTTATTTCAATCTGCCCTTTTAGATCAGGTATATTTCCCCCAAAATAGCTGCATCCCTTTTGTAATTCCAGAAGACCCTCAAGATCTGGCTATGTCATCAGGCCTGAAGGGCCCCAGGAACCAGAAATATGCTCTAGTCTAATGACTTATTGTTGAGGTGGCCATTTTCATCCTCTCTTTGCTGAGGGGCTTACATATTTGTTTTTTATACCATTTATTTCTTAATCTAGATTTTTACATTTATTTATATATGTCATTTTTGGTGAGATGGAAGGCTGTAAAAATTTAATAAATTCAATTAGCAAATTGTTTCAGTGCATTATTGTTGTTTTAAAAAATGTCAACCCAGTATGAATGCATATACTTGCTTTCTCTGAGAACCCACACTGATGGTAGCTGATACCTACATCTATCTTGTTTATTTGTTAGATGTTGTTTATTTGTATTTTGTTCTTTCTCCAGGCACATAAACTGCAGTTGCCTTCTTTTAATACCAATAACAATCTTACGAGATAAAGTGGGCTAAATGTGAGTGACTGACCAAAAATCACCTGGTAAGTTTTCACAGCTGAGGTTGGACCTCGATCTCCTTGTTACTAGTCTTAACTCTAACAATTACAACTAGTAATAAATGGTAAATGGGTAAGGTGACCAGACGTCCCGCTTTTGGCGGGACAGTCCCGCTTTTGAGCAATTTGTCCCGCGTCCCGCGGCGTTTTAAAAAAGTCCCGATTTTTCATTCTGCCTCCTGAATCCCCGCTGCTGGCTAGAGGGAAAAAACCTGTTTAAACTCTTGCCGCGGGGCTTCAAAGGGCCGCCCTACCTTGATTAACTCGGCTTCCCCCTCTCAGCTGATTTGCGCAGGGCTCTGCTCTTCCTAAATTGCTCCAGCAGTTTTTTTTTTCTCTTTGTGCAAACCAAGCTCAAAACGAAAGTGAAACTGGCTGTTGGCTTTGCTGTTTGCTTGCAACGTTGGAAAATTAGGCAGCAGATTTATTTTCCTTTTCCTCACCAAAAAAGGTAGGTGTAAACAATGGGAAATTATTTAGGGCAAAAGAGGAGAGTTCAAGATTTTAAAACACAAAAGAAAAAAAGCTCTTTTTAACTAGGGAATTGTAATAATTGAGATACTATTAATTGTATACTGTGTTGAAAGCAGAAATGGTTAAGTTGTGGTTTGGAGGAATATATGGGGGAAATTATTTGGTTTATTATTATTGGTAAGTATAATTAATTGATTTGTAAGAAATTGGATTGCATGGAAATAATTGGAATATTCATGTTCATATTGATTAATATACAAAAAAGATAGTTATATAACTAATTGATTTATATTAAAATGTTGAATTTGTATTAAACAACTGTATTACATAATTACATAATTAAACAATGTGAGGATGGATATAAAAATAGATGACAATGGGAAGGGGTATAAAATAGAATAGAAGGGAAAAATTGAATTTGATTAAGATTAGAGATGAGGATGAAGGGTAATATTGTTTTTTTTAAAAAAATAGATGAGGAATAAATATGGCAAAAAGGAAATATAGAAATTGTAAATTTAATTGAAATGACTAAACACTGTTTAAATTTGTGAACCAGCCAAATATTCTGTTCAAAGAAAATACATTGTATGTATGTGTGTTTCTAATTATTGCTATTTATTCATATTTGTTCTCTTTTATTCTTTAAAGTTTAACAATTCATTCTTTATCTTAATATCTTTATATTTGTTTGGGGTTGGCTTTCTTCCCTTTCATCTTTTTTATTGTACAGCAATCTTTCTCCTCAAACCTACCACCTCTCTTTTCTTTCCTTCTTACTTTCTCTTCCCCCCACCCTCTTTTTCTCCTCCCTACTTCCTCTTCCTTTCTCCTTCTCCTCCTCTCTTCCTCCCTCTCTTAACCGTCACTCCTACTCTAATTTCCCTTCCCTTCCTTCATCCCTCTCTATTACTGTATCCTTTTATGCATATGGACTACTCAGAGGGCTGAAAAAGTTATTTTTGACTGGTCCTCGCACTTTTGACCAGTCCTCGAACTTACGACTGTCCTCACATTTTACGTTTTTGCCCTATCTTGTCACCATGGTGAAGAGAAGCAGTTGTGAAATGAGTGACATGGTTGTTAAGAATGCTGCACGGGCATAAATGTGAGGATGGTCATAAGTGTGAGGACCAGTCAAAAGTGTGAGGACCTGTCAGAAATGACTTTCCAGCCCTCTGAGTAGTCCCTATACACATAGCCATGGCCACCCGGTCACATGACCAGCTAGCCACGCCCACCCAGTCACATGGCCTCCAAGCCACGCCCACACATTAAGCCACGCCCACAATGGTGTCCCTCTTACCAATGTTAAAATCTGTTCACCTTACCCTATACACATAGCCATGGCCACCCGGTCACATGACCAGCTAGCCACGCCCACCCAGTCACATGACCAGCTAGCCACGCCCACAAAATAAGCCACGCCCACAATGTCCCTCTTTACCAATGTTAAAATCTGGTCACCTTATAAATGGGAGAAGAGGGAAAATGTGCATAGCTATATTTGGATTACAAGATGGCAGAGCCCTTTCTGCACTGAATTTCTCTCTTCTCTCTTCTATTGTTTTACTTCTGACTGCTTCTTTTTTCATAGTAAGTCTGATCATAGTAAGATTTGAAATCATAGAAGGAATCAGAAGTAGAGCATGGCATGCATCTTTATAAGGGAAATGAATTCAAGGTACAATTTTTAGTTTGCTGATCCCCACCTAGTTACTCCTTTCAGCTTTCTTCTAGATCTCCATTAGCCTTATTATACAACCATTGTTATTTTCTTCTATAGACTCCTACTGCTTTAAATGGATGAAATTAAATAAACATGCTTAAATAATACTTAGCTATTTCAATTAGCAGCAGCATAATATAAATAGTTGTGATAATATGAGAATTACTATGAATCTCTTCCTTACTAAAAGTGGATGGGGAATTGGAAATATTAAGCAATACTATGAAAATGAGACAGAAGATGGAGGCTAGGATTTTAATTTTGATTAACTATAGTATGATAATACTTAATTGTTTTCTATAAATATAATTACCACTCACTGGCAGTATTTATAACTACATTCTTTATTTCAGCCAACATTTTAGGTTACTCTTTAGGAGTAACCGTTATTGATAAATCAAGTTGATATAGTATGCAAATGTTAAAGGTTGAATGGAATTGGAAATCCCCATTTTATCCAAAATAATCCAATCCACTTTTTAAAATATTAATCTCAATAGCGAACATTTCTATAAATTCTAGGTTATGTATATTGAGTAGAAAATAACATCTTGGATGTACTGAGCCCCATTATCTTTCTATAAAAAAGAATGAATAAATCATCACATTGCTGGAGATACAATAAAGCTTTATTAAAACATGGTTTTACAATATCCCATTGTTACCATGTTATAAAAAATAATTATATGTTTTGACTTTGAAAAAAGGTTTAATATTTTCAAGCATCCATAATCTTTTGAACTATAGCCCTAAAATATAGTAGCTGGACAGAGAAAATAGATTCTTCTAAATCACACATTAGTCCTTCAACATTGGAAAGAAACATTTATGCTTCGAGTGGATTGAAATCCTAATGTTACTTGTGATGAATGAGTTGCTTATACAGCATAGTACATATTGAGTTTTTTTTCCTGTGTTTTATTTTTTTCTAATTAAGTAAAACCATTTTAAAAAAAATGAGGCAGCACCATTCATAAGTAAGAGATGGTCAAAAAAGAACTGAAAAAAGAACTGAAGTCCCTAAAAGCCAGATGACAAAATCCAGGGTTTACTTTCCTTTTCCTTTCTTAATGCAGTTCCCTGGAACCAGTAAAAGAAATTGGCCAAGTTCCATTGATGGAAAAGCATAGCTGGATATGGACACAGAGCTCATCTACACTCTTTTCAGATCTATTGTCATAGGCCTGAACAAGCAAACAAAGCTAGAATTTTAAATATATTTATTTAAATATAAATAAATTTAAACAGATTAACAGAACCAAAAGAAAAAGCAGCAACTAATGGGACCTTCAGCTGTTTCAAAGAGAAAATGACCTGTGTTTTTCTTTCCACATTTTGTCCGAGAAGGGAAAAAAGAAACCCCACTGTCTTTAATGGATCATAGTGTTGAATTAGCTGATCAGAGCTGCCAAATCTGCAGCAGTTAAAAATAAAATGTCTTTTTTTCTTTTCCTTGGCCAGAAATCTAAGGTTACCTGTGCTTAACTGAATCAGAAAAATAAAAGGTGCTTACATTTACTTAGTAGGCTTAAAAGATTAGTAAAGATTATATCCCATGCACCATGTTTTTTAATTTACTATTTCTGACCTCTGGAAGGTTTGTAATACTAGTTCTCTGTCATAAAGGAAGCAAACTGAAATCAATTTTCTTTAGTCTGTATTCTCAGACAGCATAAATTCAATGTAGATAGTTTGTACTGCTATTGGTTTACTTTGCCTATCTACAATGATGCTTCATTTGAACAGATCCAGGAAGAACGTATTGGGGGAAAGCATGGATATTAGTGCTAATGTTTTAATAACGCATCATTGTATTAGCAATGGGCTAAATGTCAAGGTAGGTTATGATTCTTCCCATTAACACCATGTCCATGTTTCTGTTCCTATGCAGATTAATTTAACTGCCCTTCAAAACACATTTTCTTTACCATCTAATAATTGAGTTATAGTTGTTCTAATTACTATATTACTTTCACCAAATTTGCGATGTGTAAGTCTCATTCTGACATTCTAGTTCTCCAATATGCTGCAAATGATATCATTACAATATTCCACCATTTCATTGCATGAATAAAATGACAAAATTTGTGTGTGTGTGTGTGTGTGAGAGAGAGAGAGAGAGAGAGAGAGAGAGATTCAATGCTAAACAGCAGTAGGAATGGACTACTGCAAATGGCTTTTCTAAGGTCCAAATGTGAACACACACACACAAGATGAAATGTTCTGAGGAACGATGATAGATTCTAACAAAGGATTATGATCCATCTGATTAAATATCAGGATCCACCCAGAAGAGATGACCAGGAAATTACAGTAGATCACTGGTCTTTGCACAGTCCTGTTCTTACTTTTGCTTTATAGTTAGTTAAGCTGTTTACTAAAAGCAAATAGAAGAAAGATTACTATTATATATTAATATTCACTGCCAAATATCTAAAATCACTGTTTTTAAGACACATGAGTATGTATGCACCTTTGTTTCAGGGGTAAAATGCACTTACCTTTGCTACTGGAGGAGATGTGAGAGATGCATGTGCAGAGGATAAAAAAACAGGAAGTGATGACATCCTGGCAGGTGGGCGGAGCCTCCCGCTGCTGGCCCTACCAAATTGCACAAGCCAGATAGATCCAGCTGGATTTCACCGCTGCTTTAATTCCAATTCAACTTCTGGATGATTGCCCAGACTATGCAGTTTTCTTGGCAAAATTTTCATAAATGGTTTGCTCTTGCCTTCTTCTTAAGACAGAGGGAGAGTGACTGGTCCAAGGTCACCCAGCTGATTTTGTGCTAAGGCAGAACTAGAACTCACATCTTCTGATTTCTGGCCCAGCATCTTTCACCATCACAATAAACTGACTACTTTACAACTTGAAAGATAGAATATATATGGAAGTCATTATTAAGTGGTGTTACATGTTATTATTCTGTCATTACACAAAGATCTTTTGTCATCTTTGCTTCACTTATCCACGTAATCCTCTCTTACTGTCTGGGCTTTTCCTGTCAAATGATCTTTGCTAATTCCACCCTTTGATTGTTATCTTGTGCTGTTGTTCACAGGTGAATGCACCTGAGTCTTATAATGACTGATCATCCACATTTCTCTTTCTTTTTTTTTCTATAATGCTATCATGTGATTGACAATCAAAAAGACTATCAGTCAAGGAAGGTGGAAAACATTAAATGATGTATTATACCACTTTGCAAACTTGTGAGCAAAGTCAAACAAGACACTGAAAAAGAAAACACTACTGAATGAAAAATAGGCTATGGTGCATGGGTGAAGAGCAATTATGCTTCATGAATATATAAAATAGCCAAATTGCTCTCTAAAGACAAAGCAAAACAAAAGCAATGTTAGAATGCTTTATAATGTTCACTTTATCTAAATGAACCTTTGCTTAGGGATTCCTCTCCCCATATTATATAGTTTAAAGCTGCCCCTGAAGATTTCCCCCTGAATTTCTCATGATGATCAGGAGCGCCAATTTGGGCTTTGAAAATAATTGGCCCTTTATGGACCTAGGGGGTTAAGGATGGGACCTGAAGGAATTGGATATATCAAGCATAAATAACTGGGAGTGGGGGAGAGGGGTTGGAATAGAAAGCCTCGAATAAACATGTGGTCCATAGGTAGAAGGATGTCCTTCTATCCAGTGGTCCAGTGGTCCATAGATAAAAGGAGAATGTTTACCAGTATTTCATACATCCTGTAACTTGTTGTACAATATAACAATTTTACTGGCTTGACTAGAAAATAAAAGATTGTTGGGATGGTAGCCTTAATTACTTTGCTTAGACATCTATTTCCAGAATCCAGCCTAGAATCTAATACTTTGTTTTGCTCTTGTTTTTCTTCAGCATTGCTCTTGCTGCCACAGTGTTCTTCTAAGTGATGATTATCCTTTTTCTAGATGTTGCCCTTGATTATTACTAAACTAGCAAATGTTATCATATTAATGAATGCTGAGCATTATCTATTGCAAGGATATCATAAAGGTGCAGTTTTCACTTCATCCCACTACAAGGAACCCAAACAGTAAGAACTAGGTCTCCAATATTGTGGTTGGGTTGCAATATTTTTCACTCATGCGTAATATTCATACAGATATCATTATAATATCTGCAATTATATTACTTTGCTTTTTGGGGGGGGTAGTAAATGTGACCAGAAAAAAGAAGTGACATCATTATAAAGGGATAGTTGATCTAAGAGGTCAAGTCTAAATTTCTTTATGTCTGCTTCAGTGCCATTAGGCCCAAGCCACAAGGTACAGAACTGGACACCATGGGCTAGGACAGTCCCCAGTTAGAATTTATGTAGGGAGCAGGCCATGCACAAGTTGTTTTTAAATCTGTATTTCTGTAATTTGCAGAGCTGGTCCAAAGTCCAGTGTTTCTCAACCATGCTGACTGGGGAATTCTGGGAGTTGACGTTCACATATTTTAAAGTTGCCAGAGTTGAGAAACACTTGCAATAGTCATTGCTTTCAGTACATCATTAACTGCATGTACCTCAAGCAGCAGTCCACTGAATCAACTTTCTCCCAGGCTAAGGGAATACTAAGGCTTTTGGGCATGCATTCTACCATTGGAATGGCACAACTCGCTATATGGCCAACTTACCACAGCCAAATCACTGCAGGACAATTTGTCATGTCCAATTCATCATGGAACAACTCACCGCAGGACAATTTAACAATTCAATTATTTAAATGAATTTAAAAATTATTTTTTGTCATTCACATTTTATTCTGTCTTTCCTTTTGCATCATTTCTTTAATGATTCTATTCTACCATTTCTCTGATATTAGTGCAACTCTTGTCCTTCAGCAAGTTGTCCCGCGATGAGTTAACCATGGCAAGTTGCCTCACAGTGAGTTGGCTGTGGCAAGTTGGCTGCAGTGAGTTGGCCATGGCAAGTTGGCCATGGCTAATTATCATAGACTTGTCTGCCACAACCTTGAGTGGCTGGCCAGCAGCACACTGTTTATCCTTCTATGGCCAGTTGACTGCAGCAGGAGAGGCAGTATTACAAGTAAAAAGACAGAAGAGGGAGGAATAGCAAGAAGGGAGAGATGAGGGAAGGAAAGAAAAAGAAAAAGAAAAGAAGTGGGGAAAGAAAAATAATAATGGTGGAGCAGAGAAGAGGAACAGGAGGAGGAAAAAGGAGGGAGGGAGGGAGGAGAAGATTCAGCAAGGAGAGGAGGAAGGAAGAAGAAAATAGCAGTAGTCATTTCAAGGAGGGGGGAGAGGGCAGCTGGTAGAGAATAATACACTGTGAACTTTTATTTACACTGTCAGCTTTTATTTCTAAAACAGGAATAACAAGGTTGCCTTATGCAACTTTCTATCTATTAGTTTTTAATAAGTAAACAAAGAAAAATAACATTGCTTTATACAGAAGCAAAATACAACTTCTGCAAGAAAACATGATTATTTTTCAATCCATATCAGTGCTGTTATGCCTTCAAATTGTTCATTATTTTACCCTGAAAATAAGTTAAAGTCATCGAGAGCCCTAGCTTGTAAACTATTATTTTGCAGACTGACTTGGATTGTCTAGAACTGTAGCTGTGGTATAGCACATAAAAAATCAATTTGGTTCATGGCAATCATGTATCAAGGAACTTGGTCTGCCACTTTCCTACTATCAATCGTTGAGCAAGGATACAGGGGCAAGGGAGCATAATTTGTTTTGGCAAGACAGGCCACGCAAAATGCTTAACACTCCTTTGCCTGTTGCATCTTTTGACAGGCCTGTGACTTGACTCTCCTACAAGTCAACACACTCAATTTAGCTGTGGAAAGGTAATCTCCAGAATCATTTTGGCTTCCTATCTCTATTTTCACCTTTGTTTCTTTGAACATTTCAGATATAGGGCTTATATTGACTTTATTTAAAAATAATTCTCCATTGTCAATGCAAAATACACATTGCTTGTCTCCTAAATTCAGATTCTCTTCATATAGCAAGTATTAACAAACTAAACTGAAAAGGCTTTCAAAATGAAAGTACAAATTAAACAGCTGTCTATTTATCTACTAGCATTACATAGTTGAAAGAAACCAAGGAAAGTATTCAATTATTTTTTATGAGGATATGATTTAGCCAAAGCCACGCTATACCTTCCTGATAATTTTTTTCCCAGCAGCAGCAGCAACAGCAGCAAATACAGAAATCAATGCAAGGAAATGTTGAAGCTTTTTAAAGGGTACCCTTCAAGAAAACAAATAATCATGATTTTGAGGTTTAATAAGAAATGCTATAGAATTAATTGCACTTTGTTTATGTGGTGGGGGGCTAACCAATATTATGTTTGTAAGAAACAAAGCAAAGAGGTCTGTACAATTTATTTACTTATATTTCATATTTCTTGACCGCCCATCTCCCCCAGAGAGGGGCTATGGGTCATGTACAATATATTTAGATTGATGTGATGAATGGGGAAATACATCCCTGATTTATTTTCACTTCCTCCCCATCTCTTTCTTTTCTTGAAGGCAGATTTAAAAAATAAAAATAAAAAGTCTTGCTGGGGCAAATAGAATTGAAATGTACAGAGTTAAATTTTAAGGTGTGTCAAATTTTTCAACTTTCAATTTCCATACATTTGGGGCACTCAAAAATTGTGTCATGCCTTGGGGATTGTAAAGATATTTTGGTTACTTTAATATAATTTAGATGTGCTTGGTAAGTAACTACATAAATACAACTTTTTAAACATTTTGTTTGTTTCATTTGGATGTTGTTGGACTTCCTTAGTTTTGAGGTAGCTATGGGATCCTGTTTCTCATTGTACAGTATTGACCAAAATTGTGGAAACCTTTTGAGAAAAGTGTATTTTCTAAAACTAGCTAATAACACTACTTTTTTGGGGGGGGGAGTAGTACCATAAAATTATATATCAATGGAAAGATAATTTAAGAATATAATGCAATAACTTTTATGAAGGATTTGCTATTAGAATAGCAGTTACAGTATAAAGAATAAAAGTGAAACACGTAGAAAAAACGAGATATACAAAAATTATCACGTCAGTTAATACTTAGTTGGGTAACCTTTAGCATGAATTACAGCCTTACAACATCTTCCCATGGAGTGAACCAAGTCTTTCAGTTCTGCAGCTGTTATAATATGAAAACCAAGATTGAATGATTGCTTCTATTAATTGGGTTTTATTGCTGGGTCGCTTCTGACTAACAAGTTTCTTTAGTCAGCTCCATAGATTTTCAATTGGGTTAGCTCTGGGCTATTCCCAGGCTATTCCAGCAGTGGAATATGATTATTTTGAAACTCCCAAAAAAGTGGTGTTATTAGCCATCAAACCTCAAAAATACACTTTTCCCAAAAGGTTTCCACAATTTTGGCAACTACTGTACAGTTGATCTGCAGCCTGCATGGCTTCTCACTCTTCCATAAAATCCTAAAAGAAATACGAACAAGAAGCAATGTAAGAAGTCATCTGCATCAATAAGGCAAGCTAAAATGCAGGGATTTGGAGGGAAGAGGTAGGGTGCCTCCTCCATTAGTGTATCAACCACATCCAGCCAGCAGCTTCTCCTTCAAGGCCCCATGTCAGCCAGCATAGCCAGGTTTTAATGACTCTCCTGAAGGCTAAAAGGCAGGGGGTTATTTATTGAATAAACCAAACCATAAACTATGGTTAATAATCCACAAAGGCTGTCTAGACAATTTGCACAAAGACAAAAACAAATGAACATCATTGTAACTTAATTTGTCGTGGGAACCTAAGTATATTATCTCAAAAGAAAAGAAAGTTTTCAGGGAGCTAGGTTCCTCTGGCTGCAATTCTTCAAAGCAAAATGTATCAGGCTCTATTGGATTATTCTGCAATTAAAATTTATTCCCACCTGCATTTTAATCCTGCCATGTCCTCCGAATGCATGGGCAGTTTACAAACTGGATGAGAATTTGGCTGGAGTGGGTTGTTTAGCACTTGTCAACAGCTGTCAAGCAAAAGATATTGAGCTCCTGGGAGCTATATCTAGAAGACAGAATGAGCTTGCAGTTGTGAAAGATGTTGGAAATCTGAGACAGATTTCCTATCACTAAAGGTCTGAGCTGAAATGATAACAAAGCAGGACTCTTAAACAACCAAGCTAATCCCTTGTCTTAAACATTCTCAGGATTTAAAGTGACACAACATTCAGCATCTTGCAGCATAATTGAGTATTCTCTAGTTGCACCTTCCATTTTCTCTGTTAAAAAAATAGTATGGGTGAAGGGACGTAGTCAATTTATGATGACAAGCACTGGATTCTGATTTCTTGTCTGAATTCTCCAACACTGTATGTCCAGAAGTAACATCAAGCACATTACCTCTTCTGTCTCCTGGAATAGGATTTTAGAAAATTCACTTCTGTGGTATCCCAATGGTAGGGATAGATCTTTGCCTGGCATATTTTTACAAAAGACTCTCCTTCTTAAGGAATACAGTGTTATATATATTTGAATCAGCATGCTCATTGTCTGTTCATTACTATTGGAACTTTTTTTATGGTAGTCCAGCTATTTCCTCCCAGCAAGATAGACAGAAATTGGAATCAAAAATATCTGAAGGGCACCAAGTAGTATGGTTTAAGTGTAAACTGTTTTGGGTTCACAGTAAATTTTAAGTGTTTTGCTTTCAAAATAAAATACCAACTATTCACCAGAAAATGGAGATATTTGAAGTGACATTGCTTTGGATGTTACATATTGACAGGAATATATTCTTGAATCTTCCTTTTAGAGTTTTTTTAAAAATGTTTTTCTTCCTGTGGATACTGCTTCTCTTGTCACTAATTTGGCTATACTGGGTACATAGAATGCTTGCTTGTTTACCAGAAAGGATTCAATTGTTCCATTTATATATTATAGGTATAATAATTAGAGTCATCACTGTATTTGCTACATACTCATGGACCAGCCTTCTTCTGGAATTCAGGCTGGTGACAACATCTAACTTTTTGAAAGGCAATCAAAACAGGATTTGAAGACTGATATTAGGGCCTCTTTCAAGTGAAGAAAAGCTACATATAAGATTGAACAGATGCCCTATGTGTATATATCTTCTAAGTGTTGGGAAATTGAACAGTGATCTACTATCACTGAAACCAGTTTGTTCATCTTGTAAAAATGTACTCTCATTCTATCCTGTTACAGAACTTCCAGCATAAATGCCTTACAATAATTTGCTGATTGTATTCAGAGTCTGATGACTTGTAATTTGCCAGCTTGTTTCTATTGCCTGTTTTTTAAAATAGAGATAACTGTTGCAAAACAGCAGTTTTCTGAAATGTTCACAGTTTTATCCATGGGAGCAGGTTGAAATGCAAGAAGCAGGGCTAACTAATCACCATTAGTCCTAATTAGTTCTGCTGGGATAAAATGCAACATCTGAATAATAACCATACTGGAGGGAGATCTCAATAGCTGAGTTTGTACAGATAAACTCCATCATTTATATCCTGTAAGAGATGGTGATAGTTATTCTAGTTCACTTAGGGTAAATGGGCATATTTAATTAAATTCTTTTCATGTAAAAAAATCTACTCTACTCTGAAAATAGACTATTCTCATTGGAATGTACTTATGGCTGTTCTGGCTTTTGCACATTTAAGGTTTTATGAGTCACGTCTTATTCTAGGCATTCTTACAGGACTGAGAGCAGTATTTCTCAAGCCTGGCAATTTTAAGATGAATGGACTTCAACTCACAGAGTTCTCCAGCCACTACAGCTGGCTGAGGAATTCTGGGAGCTGAAGTCCACCATCTTAAAGTCATCAAGGTTCAGAAATTCTGACTATAACTGTTTTCTGCCCCTCAATATTTTAGGCTTTATATTATTTTCTTCTGCCCCAATAAGCAGCTAATATACTAGTTGCACCAAAGATATGTTTATGTGGCATAGTTTTTATTTTCTTGTTTGTTTAAATATTCAATATCTACAGTCCCCACTTTTAATTGTTCTACTAATTCTTTTATTCTTATTTATAAAAAAAGTGTGCTTTACTTCACATTGTGTTTTATCTTGTTCTCTGAATCTTCCTAAATTTGCTCTTTTGCTGTAATTAATTATTTCACCTCTAGTTCTGGCACACTACATTTATTAGCAAAAAATAGCAGATTATAATAACTCACCATGGCTACACATCTCCTTTAAACTCTATCTTTACATTTCCTGGTGCCTCTTCATGGGCCTCCTGATTCTTCAACCAAACCCCTCACTATCAATCAAATGTGGAAATAAAATGCCTTATACAAACAACAGGGCCGGATTTTCCTATAGGCTAACTAGGCTTCAGCCTAGGGCCTCAAGATCAAGAGGGGGCCTCAAGATCAAGAGGGGCCTACATTCAAATTGTTAGCAAAATTAAAATTACACTTTCACTATAGGTGAAAGGGCCTCATAAGTGGAATAGCCTAGGGCCTCTTTTCATCTAAATCCGGCCGTGACAAACAAGCACTGTTTCAGTTGATCTGAAATATTAAAGGTATTAAAGTAGTTAGCAGTTTTCTTGCCAAAACAACCGTTTTTCTGAAATGAAGAGGATCTTTTCTAAACTGGAGCACCACACTATATAATACAAATTATGATGTTTCTAACCTACATCAACCAACCCTCACAACCATTAATATAGATATGCCTTTTTGCCAATACAAGAATCCACAAAAGTCCTCTTTCAAATAATCCTACAGTGTGCATAATCACTTCCATTTAACTGCCCCCCCCCCATCCCATTATTCTGGCACTTTAAGCATATGTTCTTTCTGACATGGTCCCTTAAGGACTAAAAGAAACAGGCCAAGATGTTTTACATGAGGTGGCGAACCTAAAACCACTCATTATGGTTAATATGGTTGTGAACTACAAACAAGCTGATCATAATAGAACAGTCAGTCAATTACAATACTGTGGTTGTGATATGGCTAACAGTCAGCTAGTAAACTGTTAAGCAGAGGATACTGGGAAAAATGTGTGTATGTGTATGGGTGGATAGATAGATAGATAGATAGATAGATAGATAGATAGATAGATAGATAGATAGATAATAGAAATTGGTATTCTGGTATCTGCCACTTGCTTGCTGGATTGGAACTGTTATTTAATGATTCAGAAAGGGCGGATACTTTTATTTTATTAAAATCGGGGATAAATAGTTTAGCCAGCTGACTCACAAGAAGCTGCCAAGTCCTTTCTCTGAAAAGTAATTTTGAACACTGAAGGTACAAAGCCTTTGGGGCAGGCCACTTATTTGGAAACAGATTGATCAAATCTAGTTTGGCCTAGCTTTCCTGGCATGGGAAATAATTCTGATCTTTTACTGAAAAGATCAGTAAAATTCAGGGAATGTACAATATAAGTAGGTAATAGTATGTTCAATAGTTTGTGAAATGTGTTCTCAATCAACACTAGACTATAGATTGTTCAGCTTCTTGCATTTTCCATCAATGTGTGTTTGGTACTCAAAGTTCAAGACAGAAATAAGAATCATTGCCATGAACTAAACTAATTCTCAAAAATTACACAAAGAATCTTGCCTGTAAGCAACAAATGTCAAAAAAACTGATTACACTTTGTAATTACACAGGATTACACAGGAATTAAGGGGATCAAAACTTCCCCTTCCCCTTATCATCCCCAGACTGATGGTCTGGTGAAATGATTTAACCAAACCCTTAAGCAAATGCTGAAGAAATATGCTTTAGAGACATATTCTGACTGGAACATGTGGCTCCCATTCCTGTTGTTTGCTTATCAGAAGGTCCCTCAGGCACAGGATTCTTGCCTTCTGAATTGTTATATGGCCAAAAAGTCAGGGAACTTCTCCAGATGGTTAAAGAAACTTTTAAAGGAGGGACAAGCCAGACCAGATGAGGGAGCTGGCTTCAGAGAACCTTTACCAATCCCAAGTGCACCAAAAATCATATTATCACCAGCATTCTACACTGCAAGTATTTCAGTCAGGACAGAAAATGTTACTGCTCCTACCTTCTACTGCAAGCAAATTGTTAGCTCAGTGGCAAAGGCCTTTTTCAGTTTTCTGACATTAAGAATAGTCAGTTATGAAATTCTTATGCCTGGACATACAGGCAGTCTATGTGAACCTTGCTTCCTTGATTATATTCCAGTTAAGCAGCTTGTCAAGAAAGACAAAGGATTTTGAATCTAATGAAAATAGTCTCACTGATATACGCAGTTGTATTATCCACTTTAGCCAAAAAGACAATTGACTATTCACTTTTTTTCTTCCCATTGTTCTTTACTCTTTTCCCTTATATACTGTATATCCTTTATATGACAGAACCTGTCTCATCCTCAAAAATGAAAAGGTAATTGGAAATTCAAACACTTTAAGGTCATTCAGACTATTAGAAACCTTTAAGAACAGTGATAAAAAACAAGGTATTTCATTCAGTTTTAACCTTTAAAATAGAAGATACGCTCACAGTATCCTGGTACTTTTTTTTAGGTGTGCATCAATAATGATTTCAATAAATTATTTGCCAACTTTGGAATGTCAGGTTACTGACAACAGAAATGAATAAGCATTGATACGCTACATTATCAACTTGTGATATTTGATCCCATCTCAAATGGAGTCAATAAAATTGGGGATTTTTTTTCTGCTTTCTTTGTCTCTCTGCATTGTTCATTCAACAAACATAATTCTAGCTATATTTCAACTGTTTAATTCAGCAAAGAAACAGGCTGTGGTATCAATATCAGTGTCAAGGGGAAGCAAAAATAGGTGCAAACGAAGGCAAATAACAGAAAATTCACTATGACATGACAAACGTTGAGAAGATGTTTTCTTTTATTCCATAAAAAGCAAAAATGAAATGATTTATTAATTTATAGTAAATTATTATTTTTTTTATTTGTATTGTTTCTTCATTTTTACCTACCACAAATATGCTTTTAGAATGGACTCTCCAAGGAAGAGGCTCCAAGGCAGGAAAGAAGTATTTTGTCTTAGTTAGGCGGTTCTGTCTTGCAGTTCAAAACATACCTTATTTGATTCATGATTATGTGTTGTTTACTATGCTCTCTTTGCCTTTTTTTGTAGAATAGAACAAAAGAATACAAGAATGAAGAAAAGAACAAGTTCATAAAGTCACTTTTCTTGTATCTGTTTCCGTCCAATCTTCATTTTCAACTTCTTTGAGGTTACCCTATCTACCTAGCACATTGCTGCCACTGTGAGTTCCTAAGAACAAATGTTTTGGCTTTAAGGATCAAAGACATATAAATACCATGCTTCTCAAAGCCAACCTGTCATTTCTGTGACCTTAGCAATAGTACAAAATATCTCCTTGACACTGATCAGTCACAAAACAGATGGCAGGTGTGAAACTGAGTTAGAATTCATCAAAAGGTACAGCTATATCTGCTATGGACAAAGACAAAGTTCATATCAAACTACATATGATTCATCCAAGCAAGAATATCTGTTCTGGAAATGGTTGGTTTCAAGGCTGTAATTACCACTATCTCTACTTCCTATTTTTATTTCCTTGGACCGTGTTCCTCAGTATTCCATCCATCTCTACTCTACAAATAAAGAGTGAAATGTATATATATATATATATACTCAGGATAATAATTCATGCACCTGATAAACTGGATTATGGACCCTGAAAACCTATGACATGAGAAATGTTTTTAGTCTTTATGGTGTCACAAGACTTATTTTTGTGACTGCATATTGAACATATTTTCAAAAGTTGTATGTACTGTAAATTACTGTACATCCAGGGGTGAAATCCAGCAGGTTCTGACAGGTTCTAGAGAACCAATTTTGAGCAGTTCAGAGAACTGGTAGCGGAAATTTTGAGTAGTTTGGAGAACTGGCAAATACCACCTCTGGCTGGCCCCAGAGTGGGATAGGAATGGAGATTTTGCAATATCCTTCCCCTAGGAGTGGGGAGGGAATGGGGATTTTGTAGTATCCTTCCCCTGGAGTGAGGTGGGAATGGAGATTTTGCAGTATCCTTTCCCTGCCATACCCACCAAGCCACATCACACCCACCAAGCCACACCCACAGAACCGTTAGTAAAAAAATTTGGATTTCACCCCTGTGTACATCACATCATTAATTTGCAACCTGGACAAAAATATATATGCATTCTTTTTGATTGGTTGGTTGTTTATTAAATTTCTGTGCCTCTCATCTCACTATCCAAATATTGATTTAATGCATATTGCATAGAAACTAGGTAGCACACTTGACTCTACACTATTGGGTTCTTTGTGTTCTCTGAGCTGCTCAGCTCAAGCTTTTCTTGTAGAAGTTTTATTAGCAAGCTTGGTTACAACATCAGTACATTGAAGAGTGAGGTTTGCAGTGAAATTGCAGTGAAGTTTTCATTTTCAAGATGACTGAGAGTATATGAGTATCTTTTCTTTCACCTTTTCAATCACCTTTCCAACAGTCCTCAGCCCTTATATACACTTCAATTAGATCCCAAAGGATCCTTCTGAAAGGAACCTGTCTCATGTGGCTTCTGGGATTAGGAAGCAGGATAGTGAGGCTGCCAAATGTTGGGGCAATGTGTAATCCAAAAAATAACACACAAATGAAATGAGCTCCAAAATATCATAAAAAATTCAAATGTATACTGAAATTATTCTGAGAAGCTAGCAGAACAGAGGACTTTGCGGAGGAAACTAGGAGACAGATTCCAGCCCAGTATTAATAAAACATCCACAGAGTATGGGCTTTTTGCAGAATTCAGGGCAAAGTAGCAAAGTAGCAAAATTTCCTAGAAATTTCAGAATGGTTTACTATAAGGCTTCATTTATTCAAATATCTTGAGCTATTTGCCTTTTCTTGACTCTTGGCACCTGTCTACCTATGCTGCAGTGTTCAGCTCCTGCAAGAATATTTCAGCAGCCATGAGGAATCAAGCATGCTACTTAAAGAAGAAAGAGAGAGCAGAGGTCTAAGTCATTGACATGGGAGAAATGATGGGCCCAATTAGTTTAGCTTTTCTGTGATCAATTAACTCACTATTTTGCCATTTTAATTAACAGATTAATAAAAAAATACAAAAGCACATTATTAATTCAACATATACTATTCATAATGACAGTTAATGCATGAAAACTTGTGTGATGCTGTAATACATCTCCTCTCTTTTAGGCACAGAAAAATAGTGGAGATAAAAACAATGAAAGCCAGATCATCCCATTATGAGTAGAGGAAAAAATTTCACCACAAATAAATGTATTTTTTACATTTTGCTTCTAATCATATCTAATCGGTCATAACTATAGTCTAACAAATCATAACTATCTATTTAGGATAAAGCAAAGGAACAGATACTCATGCACCACTGAGTTCTAATCTAAATATTGTTCTCTGAATTAAATCCCAGATTCATTTACTAAGGTTTCATCCTGATTCACTGGATGTCAAACTGATTTTGAGGCTTTATGAAATTTGACTCAAAGTTCTTCTGTTTTCCCCTACAGCTGGAGAAAAAAGAATGCAGAGAAATGATGTAAGTTAGCCTTTATCTACAGGACTAGGAGAAAATGTGTAAGGAAGAATATATTGTTACATATGACCTGAGGTGACTCTGAAAGGCTACAACCTGAGCTATCAGATCTCAGCAGCAAAAATCCAGACAACCACTAAATGGCAACAAGGAGATAGAGAATAATATTGCTGTCTTTTTATAGTCCAGAACAGGGATGTCAAACTTGATTTCATTGAGGGACAGATCAGCATTGTGGTTGTCCTCCAGGGACTGCAGGGAGGGGCATGGCCAGGGTGGGCACGGCTGACTGGGTGTCGCACGCATGGGGGGGCGGCACCTGTGGGGGTTGGGCAGGGTTGGGGAGTGAATCCAGGGGTCTCTGGCAGATGGGGCGGTGGGTGGGAGGGTCATCCTGCAGGATGAAGTGAGGCAAGGCAGGGGTGGGGCAGCTGCAGCCAGAAACCGTCAGCCCCTGCGTGCTCACTGCCCTTTGTGTGCAGTAGGAAAACTACTGAAAAGCTTGCCAAGAAAATTGCAATAATTAGTCCAGGCAGTTGCCAAGAATCAACACTAACTTGAAGTCACTCAAAAAAGTAAATTTGTGTATGCAGTTCTAACATAAGGGCAGAATGATGGAGGAGGAACGAACTCAAAGAAGGAAGAAAAAATGAAATATTGTGACAGCTCAACAATGAATTACAACAACTGAGGTCTTTCTAAAATGGAAGATGAAAAGAAGTAGTTGATGTGGCACATTTCCACTTCAACATTGTTTATATACATGTATAGGTACAGGTGGGAAGAAGAAAAGGTTAATTGTAACTGATGAATATTGAAAATATTTCAATGAGATAGGCATAATCAGTTCGTTCATCAAAGTGGACTCTTCTGCAACATAAGTAATATTAATACAGTCCTTAAAGTTATAGAACTCTCTCTCTCTCTCTCTCTCTCTCTCTCTCTCTCTCTCTCTCTTTTGTCCAACTGTAATTTATTTTCCGTAACATGTTTTGTGTCCAGAATAAATAATCTTAGAATGTAATAAATACTGTGATGCATTTGGGTTTGTTTTTGCAGTTACCAATGGAGAAGATCTTAGGATTTCAATCATCTGGAATCTAATAAATATTTTATCAGTTTTGCTGATTCCAAGACTATACCTAAAATAATATTACACTTCCACAACAGAAAAATGAATGACATTCTTAATCTAACAGCTTTACACACAAGAGAAAATAGAAAATCCATCAGTGGAATAAACAAATGAGTTATTTCTTTTTCAAAATTGTCAACTTGGATCTATTTTTCTTCACTTCTTATTAGTTTCTCACAGTGAATGGAAATAATCACACCCCTCAGCTTTATATCTATCATTCTAGATTGTTTTCTGGGTGAATTCTGTATGTACCATTGAAAGTATCAGTTGGAAGACACTACTTATTCTGCATATTTTTAGGATAGAATATAAAAATGTTTAGATTGCCACCTGCGCGCTCTCTCTCTCTCTCTCTCTCTCTTTCTCTCTCAAGCAGATCTTTCATATTTTGGAAATGCTCAGTGCAGCCCCTAAAATATCAAACCATGACTTTTTATTGCATCTTTTAAATTTAATCATGTCTTCAGTCTCTAGCAATTTTTTTTTTTTAAATGTCATGTTTTCCATCATACTGACCAACTGGTGGATTAATTTGGTGAGTTTTATATATACATATATAAGACAAATTTCTCTTTCTCTTCATGAACTGGCTTTCTGTGTCCACTTCTAATTTTCCCAGTGAAATACTAGTGGTAATTCCAGTTCCTTCAAGTATTGATGCTGCATTATCTCCACTTGTTTTAATATTACCCTAACTTACTCTGTTTTTGAAATTGAAGGGAATGACAAAAGTATAGTATGTCGTTTAACAGCAGGCTTATCTGAAATCCTTGTTATCAATACTCTGTAAGAGAATGGGAGAAATACAAATTTTATGTTAATCATTAGCATTAAATACTTATTTTTTTTAGTATTTCTGGATCCTAAAAGATAAATTATTGCATCTAGAAATCAGTTTGATATGTGCATAAAAGAGGAAAAAATAAATATATGTTTCTGTTACTGTTATGCAAAGAGAATTTAATCTACTTGCAGAAACACATCTACATTTATGATTCAGAAGACATGAGAAGTGACACAATCTCTTTAAAAAGGAAAAAAAGGAAATCTGTATAGTCTCAAAAATGTTATGTTTGGCCAATAAAACTACTAAAAAGCATATTTATGTTACTGAAAAGCCATGAACTTTGTTTGAAGAAAAACTAACATTCTGCCAAACCCAAGTACAAGGTATGAGGTAAATATGCTAAATAGCTAATTGAGTCCAATGAGAATTTTTCTTATTCAGCCAAAAAAATATATATTCACAAAGAAAAGTAATAATAGCAGGCTTGGGAAAACAGCATTTAGAGAAGTACTCAAAAGAGTTGGAGGAGGATACGTCTAAGTTTCTACATGAAAATAGGATATGCTCAGTGATTTTGAAAAGGTGGCTATTGCTATAAGAAGGGACAATAAAATTGCAGCGAAGAATGGGAACAGACTATAACAAACCAGAAAAAAAAATGGAATACTTGCTTAGTCAAGTACCCAAATGTTTCTTTGTCTCTCCAGTCAATACAAGCCTATCCACCTTATGGATACTTTGCGATTCAATAATATGTTTTTACAAGAAAGAACCAAAGTGCAAATGAATCTTTCATTAGTTGTAAAAAAAAGTTCAAGGAAGAAATTAAGACGTGGATAATGAATGCAAGTAGGCAGCCACAAAGCAGAGAGAATTTAGCAAGGTGGATAAGAGTTGGCTGTAAAAAGAGCCAAGAGAGCCAAAAGAGGGTAAAAAGAACAAAATTTTATTTAAAAAATGGGAGGGGGGATTTTGACAAGCTAAATATTCTTTCCTATAATTTAGCACAGAAACAGGGTTTTTTGTACATGTAGCTCTGTAAGAAACAACTTTTTACATATTCTCATTCAAAAAGAACTTCATTTCATTCAAGCAAAAACAGAACACTTCTTCTAATGCTGCTTATTAACTGACTTATATAACTTATTTTATTCGTTGGTAAGATTTATATCTTGCCTGTCTTCCAAGTAGTCAAAGTGGCATTTCCTTGGGTTGAAGAATGGGGTTGGAGCCAAGTCTCCCTATATATTGACTATAATTGTCTCTTCTTTTATATAAGTATATTTCATAGAATCCCTACTTTACACTTAATCTAGCTATCATTGCTGCAAGAGAATTGTCATCATATTGAACAATACTAATTATCTGAACAAGAAGCTATAGGACAGGGTCTCAAACCTACAATCTTCTAAGTCATTTTCTCTCGCCCACAATAGTAAATTAATCAGCAATAGCACTGAAAAACAATTCAAAGAAAGAGAGAAGCACAATTCTGTGCAGCAATCTTTTTGACGTATACCACATGTGTGCAAAATTATTTTTGGATGCCATTTAACTAATTCACTTTATAATAGACTGCTGATTTCAAAACGCATTACCTGTTCATGTGTGTATGTGTGTGTGTGTTTTAAGACAAATGAGGAAATTTATATTTTTTCACAGGTTTAAAAGATAAAATCCAGTCCCTTATTTCAGATCATTATTCCCTAGGAATATAACATCCATCAGTATTATGACTGAATCAGTGGTGGGTTTCAAAAATTTTTACTACCGGTTCTGTGGGTGTGGCTTGGTGTCCATGGCATGGTGAGCATGGCAGGGGAAGGATACTGTAAAATCTCCATTCCCACCCCACTCCAGGGGAAGGATACTGTAAAATCTTCATTCCCACCCCACTCCAGGGGAAGGATACTGTAAAATCTCCATTCCCTCCCCAATCCAGGGGAAGGTAACTGCAAAATCCCCATTTCCTCCCCATCAGCTGGGATTCAGGAGGCAGGGAATAGATGGGGGCAGGGCCAGTCAGAGGTGGTATTTACTGGTTCTCTGAACTACTCAAAATTTCTGCTACCGGTTCTCCAGAACTGGTCAGAACCTGCTGAAACCCACCTCTGGACTGAATGCCTCTGGACTGAATGCCTATCCAGGAGTCTGGATAGCTCAACAGACTAAAAGCCTGTTATTAACATTCAGCTGTTTGCAATTATTGCAAGTTCGAATCTCCCCAGGCTCAAGGTTGACCCAGCCTTCCATCCTTTCTAAGGTAGGTAAATTGAGGACCCAGTTTGTGGGGGCAATAAGCTGACTTTGTATAAAATATACAAAAGTATGAAGGCTATTGCTTAATGCATTGTAAGCCGCCCTGAGTCTCTGGAGAAGGGCGGCATATAAATCTAATTAAAAAAAATGCATTGTGAAAAATATGAAATCTTGGAAAAATTCAAGAGGAGAATATTCTGCAATTTAAAGCAGCATTTGTCAAGCAATTTTTTTTTCCAAATATTAACAAGGCTAGAGACAATTCAGTAAGAGTAAGTTTTGTAATACGGGAAATAATAGCTAATTCGTTGCAATCTTTTCAGAAGATATATTTGAAAAAGAATGTCTGCATGGGTAAAAAAAAAACCACTCCTGGAATGAAGAAAATCTCATGCGATAATTATTAGCAGTTGCTCCCAGGATTACGTCTTTAGCAAATAATGTGAAGAATCAGTTTAATCAAATAAGAGAGAATTTCAAAGTATTTTCCACTACTATTGACAAAAGAATGCAAAATAACAGAGTTGTAAGGGACTTTGGAGGTCTTCTAGTGCAACCCCCTGCTCAGACAGGAAACCCTATACCATTTCAGACAAAGGATTGTCCAATCTCTTCTTAAAAACTTCCAGTGTGGGAGCACCCACAACTTCTGGAGGCAAGTCGTTCCACTGATTAATTGTTCTGCCAGGAAATTTCTCCTTAGTTCTAGGTTGCTTCTCTCCTTAATTAATTTCCATCCATTGCTTCTTGTCCTGCCTTCAGGTGCTTTGGAGATTAGGTTGATCCCCCTCTTCTTTCTGGCAGCCCCTTAGATATTGGAACTGTTATCATGTCACCCCTAGTCCTTCTTTTCATTAAATTAGACATACCCAATTTCAGCAACTGTTCTTTATATGTTTTAGCCTCCAGTCCTCTAATATTTTTGTTGCTCTTCTGTGTACTCTTTCTAGTCTCAACATCTCTTTTACATTGTGGCAACCAAAGCTGGATGCACTATTCCAAGTGTGGTCTTACCAAGCATACCACTGGACAGTGTTCATCAGAGGTGTGGATTATAATTTGAAATTTACTAAAGAATTATTATGCTTACACCACTAAAAGTAACCTACATAGGTTGTGACATTTTTCAAGGCCTGGGAAAGATCATTGGGGAAAAAAAATTAAACTGCAATGGAAGAAACTTGCATTTTTGGTTATAGAGTGTTATTGTGTTCTGAAAACCCTCAAATCTTCAATAAGCCATGAATCAGCTTCACAGGTATACATTTCATTTTCCATCAAAAACCTCAGGTATAAAAGTATACAAATGAAATTATGTATGCAATTACTACACTCATTAATTTAATAAATGCATATCAGAGAACGGGACTGGAACATGCCCAGTTACTCTTAGTTATTTCTCCAAACTAAAATGCTATTTATTGTTACAGTTGTTTTAAAGCAAATACTTTGAAGTTATTCTTGATGTACAATGGCTTATGTAACAAACTAGTATATATGTACAATATATATCTATATAAGGTTTTACTGCTTTGTTATGCTTTTTCCTTTAGCCAACCTAACAGGACTTTCACTTTGGGGCTTACTCTCAGCCTTAAGGGGGTAAAATAAATCTTTGCTGGGACTCTTGGCTATCCAATACATTGGTTATCCATTTCCACACCAACTTCTTTAAAGTTCTGCCCTAGTTCTTTTCACCAGCTAGTCCATTCCACAGATCTATCTCTCTAATCTTTCTGCCTCCTGCTGGTTCCTCAGATGCACATTCCTCCTTTGTCAGGAATCCTCTTGCCAACTCTGTACCTACTTTCCTCCAGTGATTTCAATTCTTTCTCCATGATATACATGGCACCTCCAATATACCCAGACAAAACAGCACCACCCATCTCCTCTGCTCTCTAACAGATCTGATCCTTATATCTTTTCCCCCAAATGGTAATTGTGCCTATGAATAGACTTCTTATTTAGAAAATAAGCTTCTAGATGTCTATGTGCTTCTTTGCATGGAGTTGGCAAATGGGCAACAATCCAAACGTTGAGACCAAATTGCAACCACAACTCAGTGAAAACAACCTATTTCATCCTGTGCATATGGGTTGAATCATAGTAGGTCACTTCTGCTTTACAAAGTATGGATAGCAAGTACAGTAGAGTGACCTTCTATGTCACAAAGGAGGGTGATAGAAATAAAAAAAATAATAGTTAAATGTCTTTTGATTAAAAAATGCTGGTGACTTTATCAACCATCAGTTTATAATTTGGCAAGAATATTTAAAGTATATAGTAGTGTTTTGTTCATTTGTTTGTTTGATTTAAAGGGAGCATCATGAAAAATTCAAATAAACAATACAAAACAGAATCCTGAACCAAAAGAACTCCAAGGGAAAAAAATGGGATTTTCATGTTATATACAGATTCCAGTTTGCAGTATCTAAATGTAAAATAAGCAAAAATAATTTTGGCTCATATTCTAAATGGCAAGGTTCTTTTTTATACTGAGACAGCAATGTAAAATTCCTATAAAAAATCATTTCTAAAACATAACTCCTAAGTTTAATGGCATAATTCCAGAGATAGGCTTTGTCAAGAACTCTAAATCTGAGTTATGTTTTTCCACATTTTGAGAGGGCAAAAAAATGATGAAAGTTCAATGAGCAGTTTGGCTCTATACCATATTCTACTTCACTCTCAATGAATATAAAATGTTATGTTGATTCGAGGCTACTCCAGGAATGAGTACAGGAAAGGAGAATCACTGCTAAATGTTGCATTTGGTCAGGATTAATTTATTATCAAATATAAATGACTTAATAAGAAAATTCACACGATAAGCACTCTGAGGCCCCAGATATTCAACAAAAGCAGCAAAAGACCTGGAGCCCCTGCAGTGCCTTTGACTTATTCAGGCATGTAATTAAATAAAAGCAGTATTTGCAGCTTTGGAATTTTTAACCTACATGCAATGACACTTGCTTCCACCTAGAGAAAATATCTTAGTTGCTAATTTATTTCTGACTTCTTGGGATCTTAAATTAGGCCTCCAACATGACCTAGTCCTTTCTATATAAATGTGTTACTTGCTCATTATCCTTCTTCAGAGTTGCTCATTTCTTTTGGTTAAACTTAACTATAGGCATATGCCGAAGAGAAGCAACTGTTGGTAAGGATGAGTTCCTTTGAAGCCATTAAACCAGCTGCTTTGAAATAAGATCCAAACTAGAAAACCAGCAAGCTTTTAGATGCATTTTTCCCAGTGCACAACTTGTCTTTTAATAAGGATGTAAAGCATAGAATCAGTTATTTTGAAAGAAAGTGTAAAAACCATTTTTTAGATTCCAATGGAAGAGAATATTTGTAGCTCAGGGTTAAATTGTAGGATCGCTGGTGCTCTCATATCACCACTTTCAAGACTCATAGCAGAAACTGTAATGCAACAACTAGAATCTATAGCACTCCCATGCAAACAACCCAAAGTATGGATCCAGAACATAGATGACACCTTCATCATAATAAAAAAGCATCAACTACAGAACATATACAAAACTATCAACAACATCGTCCAAGGAATAAAATTCACAATATCTTTCCTGGATATCCTTACAAGAAGAGGTAATGATAGCAAATTAGAAAAACATCTATTGTAAAACTATCCACACAACTAAGTGGTCCACTACCAAAGTAACAACTCAACCTCCCACAAGAGAAGCTGTATAAGAACACCATTCAGACAAGCACAAACACATTGCAGCAAGCCTGAGTATCAGAAAAAGGAAACAGATCTTCTATACCGCATCTTCCAACAAAATGGATACCCTTAACTGGATAGACTTAACTATAGTTTCAATTAGGAAAATGTGAGCATCCTAGATCAAACCAAGTCCAAAAATGCTATAGAATTCATGGAGGCCTGATACTCAGACAAATCAGCCATCAACAGGCATGTGGAGATAAACAATATCTACATACCATTCAAATTTTAGAAGTTTCAGGTGTTAATGCAATTATGCTAATAGTGTTTTATTGGTCTAAGTCATAGAGGATGAACTGAAGGAATGTAAACAATAGAAAGATAGAGGAAACATTATACAGTTACTTGGATGGTTTGCAAAAAATCTGAGATGAAATGTAATCCAATATATATTATGTTTCTATGTTATGTCATAAAAGCTTCTGGTACTGAAATCATCTGCTTTTAACTTCATACTGTAACTTTTAAGATTTGTATTGAATTTTAGAAAATTTTATAAATGTTAGAAATTGTTAGTAACTCTCAATTTATAATTGTTGGGGTCTTTTTTCTTTGTTTCCTCCTCTCTCCTCTCCTCTCCTCCCCTCCTCCCCTCCCTCCCTCCCTCCCTCCCCTCCCTCCCTCCCTTCTTCTTTTAGTTTTTTAAACAAAGCAGGGAAATTCAGTTTGCTTACAAGTTGCAAAAAATATAACCCTGATTTGATTTGGTAAGAAATTAAGCCCTTGAAGATGTTCTCCTCTACCGACTTCAACTACAGTGTTTTACTGACTTTTATGTCTTTTCCAGGCATAATATGACAATGTTACAGATGATGGGGCCTTGTCAGATAATAAATAAGCTCCCTTTCCCTTCTGATATACCACCAATTTCACATTCCCATATTCCTTAGGTTTTCCATACGTTTCATTACCAAGCACTCCTCAGCTAGTCTGATACTTGAACTGTCTCCATGAAAAATACTGTTTCAATTGACAGAGTGAATAGAAAGAATCAAATTGGGAAGGCTCATCCCCATACAGCACACAGTATTTTTATATTATTTTATTATTTTTATTTTATTTTATTTATTATTTAATTTTATTATTATTTTATTTCATTTTTATCTTGCCTTTATTATTTTTACAAATAACTCAAGGTAGTGAACATATCCAATTTGCCTTCCTTCTATTTTCCCCATAATAACAATTCTGTGAGATGGGTTGGGCTGAGAGAGAGAATGATCCTAAGTCACCCAGCTGGCTTATATAGGCAGGTAAGGGGGGACTTGAACTCATGGTCTCCCACTTTCTAGCCTGGTGCCTTAACCACTAGACCAAACTGGGTCATCCTCCCCACCCCCTGACGTAATATGCAATGGACATGCATGCTGAAATCAGCTGCTGAATTGATGATTAACTTATAGCATCCTAATTGTTTTGTGATTGATTACCAACAAGTCATTGTCAATTTCTAATGACCATATAGATTTTTTTTCTATGATGGTCTGTCTTTAACCTGTTCTTTAAAATTTCCCCACAGTGCCCTTATCACTACTGTAAATGAATCAATCGACTTTGCTGCTGATCATCCTCTTCTTCTCTTCCTTCCTTCCACTTTTCTAAGCATTAGAACCTTCCAGGCATTAGAGAGCTGGATCTTTGCGTAACATGTCTAAAATTTGAGGCAAAAGCATTGGATGAAGTTGGTTCCTCCCCATGGAATCATAACTAAATTATTTTTTTTTAATTTGATTTATATGCCGCCCTTCTCCGAAGACTCAGGGCGGCTTACAATGTGCTCAGCAATAGCCTTCATCCTTTTGTATATTTATACAAAGTCAGCTTATTGCCCCCACAACTGGGTCCTCAATTTACCTACCTTAGAAAGGATGGAAGGCTGAGTCAACCTTGAGCCTTGGCGAGATTCAAACCCTGCAGTAATTGAGGAAACTGTTTAAGGAAAACATTAAGTTTTAATATTCAGGAGGGGAAATTCAGGAAAAAACAAAAGAGAAGGATTCACTTAATTCTATTTTGATTTATTTTCACATTTTAATGAGGAAAGCCCCAGTTCTTTTAGAGTCTTATTATAAAAGCACTAAATGTATTTCTTTGTTTTTAACAAGAAAAGAGATATTACAATTAATGCAATATCCCTAAGGAAAAAGGAAGCAGTTCCACAAAAAATTTAATAATAGCCACTTAATATTATGAGTAAGGAATGCACCAAAGTCAGTCGAAAAAGTCAGTGAAGAAGCTAAACCTTTAGAAGCTTAGTTCAACTAAGATTTTTACATTTATTTTGTTATATTAAACATTGATGTATAACAACTTTCAAATGGGGGATTTTGAAAGAAATGGAAGGGAGGCTTGATATAGCCAGAAATGTAAAATAAATAAATAAATAATCACCATATGGACAGAGAAAGTTTCCACATAGAACATGAATTATTGTATACCTTTTTAATGGAACAGATAGTAAAGAGTATAGTTACAGTAGATGAGCAGATTATTATTTATAATGCAAAAGAAAGTTAGTTGTTCCTATAATTGATCCACACATTGATGTCTTCCCATAGCAAGAAAAATAATTTAATACATTCTGTGCAACAAAATATAAGTGTAATTTAAAAAATCAGTCGATTTTTTAAAATACATTCTTATAAAAAAGTGTTTTCCTAGATTGTTTTGAATATGAGGGAGAAATGCTAAGAATGAGACTGAACCCTGGTATGGTATGTTACATTATGCTATTATCCTGGTACCTGGAGGCTATGAGAGTCTGGATGAGCAACAACAGGCTTCAACAGAACTGTGACAAGACTGAGTGTCTTTAGGTTGTGGGGTCTGTTATTTCTAGGACTATGCCATATTTGGTATGGGATGAGGTTGTATGGGGTCCTCCTGGGGTCCTCCTAGACTTATGAATCCTGCTCAAAGAGCAGGTGGCAATCGTTGTAGGAGGGCCTTTGCACAGCTTCATATTGTGTACTAGTTAGGGTTAGGATTGCTTAGTTACTCATGCTCTAGTCTCCTCAAGATTGGACTAGTGTAATGTGCTAGTGTTGGACTAGTGTAATGTGCTAGAAGCTGCCCTTGAAGAGTAGCCAAAAGCTTCTGCTGGTGCAAAATGCAGTGGCACAAGCAATTAATGTGTGCTTCTAAAACAGCACATATTATGCCTCTGCTCCATGAGCTGCACTGGTTGCCAGTCTGCTTCTGGGTCCAGTTCAAGGTACTAGGTTTCATCTATAAAGCTGTTCATTAGCATGTGGCCATATTATTTGAAGGATCTCCTCTCACCAATTACATCTGCTCATCCCATCAGATCTAGCAAGAGAACCATGTTGTGGGTCCTGTCCCTCAAGCACTACACTCAGTAGTGGGATTCAGCCAGTTCACACCACTTTGGGAGAACCGGTTGTTAACTTTCTGAGCAGTTTGGCAAACTGGTTGTTGGAAGAAATCATTAGGGCAGAGAACCGGTTGTTAAATTACTTGAATCCCACCACTGATTATACTTGATGGACTTTAGGAGATGTGTGTGTGTGTGTGTGAGTAACGTTATATATTTATATCACATCACATCACATCACATCACATCACATCACATCACATCACATCACATATATAAAATTACTTTCTCATTCTCATGGATGGTATGTGTCTTCGTCAATCATGGGTCCTCTACCAAAGCCCTGTTTCCAACATGAATGTAACAGTATCAGATTTCCTGATTCCTCCTTTTTGGCCAAATATTTCTACTGGTAAGACAAGTGCCAGCCAGAATTTGAACCTTGGTCTCACATTTTAATGACGAAAAAGTTAACCACTTTACTAGTAACCACTGCACTAGTATAAAAACAATAAACATGTCAAGCACAATCACATATCCACACACCTGTGTGTGATTGTGTTTGGCATGTTTATTGTTTTTATACTTTTTTGCTGTTTCTTATGAAATGGGTAGCCATATAAATTTGATGTGTTGCATTTCTAACAGAGTAAGAAATTGTATTTATTCCACCTTACAGAATATTTGAAATATTAAATCAATTGACAATAGTTAAGAAATTATCCACTGTATCCACCACCCAGAGTACAAATTAATTATACTTTTTTTTTCCAAATACACTAAAGCAGGGTTCCCCAACTCCCGGGCCATGGCCTGCCAGGAACCAGGCCACCCAAGTGAGTGAAGCCTCATCCACGGACACACAGAATTTAGGCAGTGCATGAAACCACACAAACACATGGTCCACAAAAAAACTACCTTCCTGGCACTCAAAAGGTTGGGGGTCACTGCACTCAAGTATATCAGTAGCAAAAGAAAGAACATTTGATTCGCTATGTACACTAATAATGGAATTTAGTCCCAATTAAGTGATAATATAATTTGTTTGAAAATAACATCAATTGATTTCCTTCCAAAGTAATAAATGCCAAAGCCTAACCAATTTTACACACCTTGAGGATGCCCTTGGGCAATGCTGTATTAAGTGGGAATTTTACTACTTTAACTCTGGTACAGCTAAGGAAGACTGAAACCTATTTCACTCATGGCCTGGAGATGAATTGAAAGCAATGTCATGGGGACAGAGCAGAAAAAAAATGTCTATTATTGGGTGCAAATAAAGACAGTCTTTGGGAGGCACAAAACTATCTATTAAAAATGGACTAAAGAAACATAATTTACGTAAACACTGCAGTACATCACAAATTAGACACATCATAATTTCTTATCAATTTGTAAGTTTCTTTGGATAGTAAGAAACAAGGAAGAATACATTCTAGTAATAAGATGGTTCTACAAAAGTTTTTTAATGTGATCATTAAAAAACAGATGTCAATTTTCCTTGACTTTGCCAGAAGTCTATAGATCAGAAATATTTTAGTTCTCAAACTGGAATGCCACTTTGTTCCTGTACAAAGAAGCACCTACTTCTCCATAGCAAATGCTAAGAATATTTGATATATCTCCTCATTTAAAAATCAATAATAATTGAAAGATTCCATGGAATCTTTCTCCAGCCGTCTGCCAGTTTGGGATTACTTCATTGTCACACAGGCCTTAAATGTAAAAGCATTTCTGGTACAATGTATGATACACTTATTTATATACTGTAGAACCCTTTCTTTTTTGGATTTTATTGTGCGGCATATCTAATTAGGTCTATCAGATATTTATGAGTCTATTGTTGTTCAGTAGGAAACTGGAAATATCTGATATCCCAGTTACGCATGATCAAGAATAGTTGGATTCTGCCTTTGATTCATTGTTAAAAAGAAATGTTTCCCTGTTTTGGGATTTCCTAAATGAGACTTTGTGAAAACAGTATATCTGAATAGTATGTTTATTTTTAAGTTTACTAATTGAAATCTTCATATGACTGATTGGGATGATTCCACACTTTCAATTCAAATACAACACAAATCACTTTTATAGGCACTAATATACTATATAGTCTGTGCCTTATATAATCTACATTCATATTGCCTAAAAAGGACTGGGTGGGGATAGATAATGAACAAATTCAAAAATTATATTACTATGTTACATTATACATTTTTGGCTTTTGATCCAGTGTTTAGTTTGGGAATTGAGTTTTATTTTTGGCTTGTTGTTTATAAGCTTATGGAGAATAAAAGTTAAACACTGCTTTTTCTATAACTAAAGAACCAGTGGTTCTTTATATATTAAATTCAAATAATTTAACAACTGGTTCTCTGCCCTAATGACCAGCTGGGTAGGTGTGGCTGGGTGGTTATGTGACTGGGTGGGCGTGGCCAACTCACTGTCACTCACATCAAGGGGCACTTAGCCTCGCCCGGCCTCTTGTGACTGCTGGGATGCTGCAACAGTCGTAAGTGTGAAAAACAGTCATAAGTCACTTTTTTTTAGTGCCATTGTAACTTTGAATGGTCACTAAATGAACTGTTGTAAATCAAGGATTACCTGTACAAAAACCTTCTTTGCTTGCAAAAAGCTGCCCTAAACACCAATCATTAGATTAGAAATACTTGCAAGCCGGATTTACAAATCAGGCAGGGTGCCAAAGCATATTGAGGAATTAAAATAGTTAAAAATGCAATGATAATTATCAGCAGCCAACTCTTGCTCATAAAGTGAAACCCTTTAGCAGAGAGGTCATTTAAGCTCTCCAGAAAGTGGGTGAGCATATTTGGGCTACAAAATGCTGAGCTAAAGAGACAAATTAACAAATTACATAGGGGACCCAGGTTCAAGCCTCCCAAGCTTGTCAGCATCACAATAAAATTAGTACATACCACAGATATCTAAATAAACTTCAAGTTTGTGTTGGAAGAAATATCTGCTGGGCTGCTTTCTCCCTCTAAGAAAACATGTTTCTCCATTTCTCATCCAGGGAAATATATTCTTCCTTTTTAATATTTCTCAAAATAGTTCATTCTTCTAGGAGAGGGGTGGGTGCTTATTTTCTACAATTGGTACCATGTTACTATGCCATATTATCATGAGAAAAAACTAAAACAAATTGGACAGAGAATCCACTTATTATCAATGAGCAATCATGTGCCTTGGCCATTCTGAAGCAATGCAAGAGACTCCTGTCCCAAAGGTGCTTTTTCAAGAGACAACTGGACTTTCTGGAAACTAAAAAAATCCAGTTGCCTCTTGGAAAAAGCACCTTTTGGACAACCATGACCTGAATGACTGAAGAATCCCCATAGACAAGAGACTCCTGTGCTCAGTGAACATTTTCCACCCAGGAGAAGCAATCATTCAATCCATTTGCACCTCTTAAAGATACCAGCTAGTCTCACTCACCTCACAAGATATCCTAAGGAAATCATCCAGATTTAAGGAAAGATCACATGCCCCCAGAAAGGCAATAAAAAAAATCAGACAGAGTGCCAAGTTTGCATCCTGCCTCTCAGCCATTTCTTCTATGGCTATGCCAATCCTTCTGTAAATAACTGTTCCAGCCGTGTTGGAAGTACACCCCAAAAAGACAGTGCCAGGACTCACTAAAGTGTAAAGAGCTTAAAACAATCCTTCCCCTTTAAGAAAGTCAAGCCCCAGGAATAAAAGTACCACAAAGGAGGAAGAAAAAGAAAACCTCCAGAGAAACTCAAGCTCAGAGAGAAAGTCTGGGCATGCTGCCAAGAACCATTAAGGCTGTTACAATGTAACAAGGCTTAACCCAGAGGCAGTTTCTGAAAACACTTAAAGCAGGGCAATTAAGATAAGGATTAGGCTAGAAACAACACACAGGCACACCAGAATGTTTCCTTCCTGCCTTTCCGGCAGGATTAGCCCTGTAAAGTAGGAAAAGATTTCTTCCAACAACTGGTTTTCCGAACTGCTCAGAAAATTAACAAATGGTTCGGGAGAACCAGTGCGAACTGGCTGAATCCCACAACTATAAAGAACCATACATAGGGAGAAGGATGTACATATGTGGAGAAAGAAAGAAATACTGCATGGAATAATGGAAAATATACTGTAATATATTAATGATTTATAATTATATCGTGTAAATTAATATTTGGGATTACAGATTCCATGATAATTGCATTTATTTAACATGTAATGTCTCCAAGAATTAATTGTATACTGCAAAATATTTAGGTATTTGTTTGTTTGTTTTTCTGGGCAACAACTTCAGAAAGTTCCTTCTTCTCTCATACTGGGTTCCTCACCACATTTTGGGCTCAGTATTTGCATTCCCCTGACTGATAAGACTGATGGAGCAGAATTATGTGAGTTATTTAGCGCTATCCATTAGCAAACATTGTTTTCCTCTTCCAGCCATCATGTCATTTTGTTAACATTATGTTACGTGGGAGGCAAAATGACAGAATACAAGCTTCAGTGTAATTTAGCCTTTCAATCATTGTTGTAGCCTGCATGAACACACAGCTCCTGCCGCTAGCTTTCTAGACTTTCTTAGCCCATTTCATTTCTTACTACTGTGCAATGGATGATGATTTACTGCTGAACAATAAACTGTTTTCATCACAATTTGCCCTGTAGAAATTTTCTTTTAATGTTTATATTTTTACTCTGTAAAGTAACTGCCCCCTTATAGTCAGGTTTTCCCTCTGGCCTAGTTGATAAGTTACCTTTCCTACCTTCATGCTTCACTTCATTTCCTGATCATAAATTATAGAGCATATAATAAACCTTGTCCTGTAACTTCCTAGCATTTCACTATCTTTGCTCATATAACCTTTACCAGGACCGACAAAACTGAGTAATTTAACTGTGAGACCTCAAAAAAAATGACCCTGTTGCCTCAAGTCATCTGCAAGCCATTGGAAGAATGGAAGGATCCAATTTTGTGGAACTAGTTTTATTGTATCTTCTTCTTATTTGATTTTTCTGTAGGTTAGTTATTGTGATGTACTTTACCTGACTTCTCAGCCAAAAGCAGTCCGCCATGATCATCTCCTATTATAAACTTTGAAAAGCAATCTAAATACATCAGGTCCCTCTACATGGAACTTTGGAGAGGTGGATAAAATCATGGCAACTGGATCAAATTTTCATTTTGACTGAAGAAGTTATTTGGATGAGTAATGAAACATCTCAGTTTTAATAAACTTTGGTCAGGTTGCCATGATTTAATCTTTTTAGATACTTTTGGCCTGGAGACTAAGTCTTCATTTACATGTTTAGAGAAATTGCTATATTTGTATTGAAGAGTAGAAAATATAATGTAAGGCTTAATCTGTTACATTTGATACCTGATTACCAATAACAGGTAAATCAAAATTCAGAATGAGGGCATCTTCAGTTTTGTTTATTTAAAATATTGGAAACATTTATAATAAAAACATTCAAAGATAGGATTGACAATTGTTTCTTCATCTGCATTTAATTGCATCTAACATTGTGTCTTAATAAGAATTGTTTTGCTATGGTTTTGTAGTGATATTCCACTTCAGTGCTATTTTCCAAGCTTAGCAACTTCCAGAGGAATGGAATTCCAGAGTTTTCTGCCCATAGACTTGACCCTTCTGATACTTCCACAGATTCTTTGAGAAAACTCATCTATTCCTAAATATGAATATGCCAAAAAGGTGCTGATATAATATGTGTTAGAAGACAATTAAAAATACAATATATTGATGTAGGCTTTCACAGCTGGCAGCGATGGTCTTTCCTATTGAAAGACCATGGTTTAGTTTTCTTTTTTTCTGACATTTCACCAGCAGTTATGATTGATATCTTCAGAAGCAGAGTGAACTATTTTATGGTATATCTCTTGAGAGCTCACAAGCAATTGAACCTGGCAGACTGGTTTCATGTATGTGAACCTAGAAAGCTGATCACTGATCCAAGACTTCAAGAAAGCTGGTTGAAAAAAGTGATATTTCCATCAAACCAGCATCTCAGCTAGTTTGAAATGTTAGCCCTTATGGGATTCAGTACTTCTAGTGAGGACAAATAATACATTGCAGAATGTGATTTAACATTGTCCATCAGTTTTTTTCCCCAATAGTAGTGATATCTAACTAGGTAGCTTTCCAAAAGGTGGATAACTTCTAAAAATATTTTAGCAGTAATAAATGAAGAAATTGAAGACATCCTTAGCTTCATTCTCAAATACATGACCCAAGTGACATTCACTTTCTCATCCTATTTCCAACTCTTTGACCTATACAAGTTCCCTGTGACTCCAAACATTTGCCCCCAAATACTTGTAGACGAGATGTTGATCTCCTATTTGATTAAGGGAGAAAGAGAATGGGAGCCAGTCTGGTCTAGTGGTTATAGCATCAGGCTAGAATTCAGGAGACTGTGAGTTCTAATCCCATTTAAGGCATGAAAGCCAGCTGGTGACCTTAGTCAAGTCACTCTCTCTAAGCCCAACCCACCTCATAGGGTTGTTGTGTTGAAAATAGCAGGAGGAAGTATGATGCATGTTTGCCTTGAGTTACTTATAAAATAATAAATGTGGGATCAAAATGAATAATGAGTAAAATCCCACTGAGCAATAATCCACCAATTACTAGAGCTTTTTATCTTAAAATGTTAGACTGATACCCTCAGATATTTGAAAGAGGACATTGCTTTATATGCTGGATCCTTCTATACATGGTGTATTTAATATTTTACTTTTGAAACCACTCAACTCCAGCACAACTCTGAGAGATTTATAGGGTAGTTAAAGAGAATTAAAAAGAAATAATATATATCAAAGAAAATATAACAAACTATTAACTTCTCTTTTTCACTGTAATCACTCTAGTTAGCATTCTTCTAAGCCTGATCTCAGCCCATATGCCATAGTCCTGATATAGATAAGTACCAAGATTTTACATTCACTAAAAGAAGGAAGGAAAAATGCTAGGGCATAGTTAATATCATTCCTTTAAAAACTAAATAAAAAGAAGGGCAATAGACTGCTCCATCTGAAATCTTATTTAACCAGATGGAAATACTGTCTTTGCAAAGATGTTAGGAATGTTAGCACTGTCAATCATCGGAAGAGAAGTCTTTTCAGATTCTTCCTATTATAATTCAACAAACAGAACTGAAAATTAATTGTGAGCACTATGTATGCAATGTGAAGCTGTTTTTACAGCCATTAATATATATATTTCAATCAAGACCAAAGATACTATGACCCTTATGTAATTTGCTCTGGAAAAGCTTTGTCAGTTCCATCCAGTCCTCAGACTTATTTAAAGGAAGTCTGGAGAGGACAACCAAACGATTAATTGGGCAATAGAGGGCTCCCACTTAGTTGATTTTTAATAGATTGGACATATCATGTTATGTTTCCAATGTAGTAAAATACTACAAAACTATCCTTTTTAAGAAAAAGAAATTAGGAAAACACTTGTAGATATTCAACTTAGATATTCCTCGCTGGTCTTTTTCATAGGAAAAATGGCTTTGCTTTCAAAGACTGCTTCTATTAGTAGCAAACTGAAATAATTATTCAAGGGAAGGGTCACAGTCAGATATCTTCCCTAAACCTGGTCTGTTGTCAAATAGGGATTCATCAGACAGGTAATTACAGAACTAAACTAATCTTAATTGTTGCCTTGGTTGGTATTTCTCATCTGATATACAGTATATGTCATTTAAAATTTTTGTCATGTTATTTTAATCTTGTTTTTAAGCATTGTTAATTGCCCAAGAGACATGAATTTGAGATGCAAAGTCATGCAAACTGAATAATACAATAAAATAACTAACATAGGTATTTCTATTGCTTGAGTATGTATTTTGGAAAAAAGGGGGAAACACATACTGATAACATTCAAATTTGGTACATAATTCAAATCATATCAACATCTTTCAACCATACTACTCTTCCCAAAACTATATAAACTAACCTATGTATGTTAAACTGAAGTAGGGTGATTATGGGTCAAGCTCATATCTCACCATCATTTTATACTTCCAGTATATAGTGACTGACAGTTTATAAAAACTTCCTCTGGGATGTCAAATAAAGAAAAAAAGTTAAATGCATCTCATCTCAGATCATGAAAGATGTACTTAATATTTTTAGCTACCCTTACCAATTAATTTGCTAATTTGGGGTTTTCCACCTCTTCATTGCAAAATTCTTGCAAATAACTCATATCTGTATTACTAATAGTTGCAGATTGTTTGAAAAAAATAGTGTAGCTTTTGAATTATTATGAATCATGTCTATTTCTGTATGGAATGCAATGGTGACATTCAAAAACTACCTGGGCATAATGTCAAAGTGACTATATAACCCCTCTGATTTCACTCCAGGGGTATGACTCAATTTTTAATCATAATTTTATATCTAGCATTAGAGAAAGCAGTACAAATTTGGAAGATGTTAGACTGGAAATATAATTTTCACCCTCCTTCAATTATAGATGTGCATTACAAGTTAACCCTTGGTTGAAATTTGTAGAATTTTGGAAGTGGCGCAGGATCATGGGCTAGTAGGAAATTATTATCAGGTTTTTAACTCATTTGAGTTGTGAAAGAATTTGGATCATCTAAAACTGTGGAATGGCAGAATACTCAATTAAAATATCTCTAGTTTCACATTTTAGGAAGACCCACTAGTGGGAATTAAAATTATTGAAGGTACATTTTTTTTTAATGTGCTATTAGCTGTTTCTTTTCTTTCTTTCTTTTTTAAATTTTTATTAATTTAAGAAACCACATAATACATTTATAAATGCAAGTAAAACAATTTATTGATAACATTTGATTAGTAGTTTCTCTAAAATGTTTTTTTTTTATTACAATGGACATGACATTTTTTGTAAATATCAAAAGCTGGGGATGATTTGCAAGAAAAAGGTTATAGACAGATTTAATAAAGATATGCTTTATTTTCATTATTATGATGATTATACACACATAATACAATAGATAACCTAGACTATTTCATTGTTGAAACTTGTGGATTTTATGAAATATGTTTTGTAAACTCTTTTGTTAATGTTGCTAAAATAGGATTGGATTCATTTCTGAATTCTTAATTAGTTCATATAGCACAACTCAATGGGTCATCAGTCAGTATTCAGTGTCAATATGAAGTTGTATCAGAAATCTGCCTCATTTTACCACCCATAGTCAGATATCTTCATGACAAAAAGAACTCTTGTAAATATTCCTCATTAGTATTGGGAACGTTTTGTAAGCTACAAAAGGCATGCTAAAACATAGGACTATGTTCCTAAGGGAAGTGCTATCATTTGCTTAAAATCAGAATGAGCATGAGGAAAAAACTCATGCTCCCATTTGGGTGGGATAGCATAGCAGGTACTTTTTCTATAGAAACATCACTCAGCTTTGAACACGAAAGACCCAAGAGGATAAAAGCATGAAAAGACAAGTGTATTTCTCTCCCATATCTACACTTGTCCTCTTTTTTCATTACTTACTGGAGTAGGAGTTTTATATTTCTATGTACCAATGCCAGATTCTTCCCTTGGTAGGAATGAAAGGATGGTTGGATTGGCGGGAGGTTGGAGAGATTATTTTTTTAATCAGAGATCAAGAAGCACTCATAGAAGAGATCAAATATAAATTAGAATCAAAGCTTTTATTTGTGATCAGGTATAAAGCAGGCTAAAGAAGAGTTAATACCTAACTCAGGTTTTAGCCTCACTCATGTTTTGTCAGCCTTCCTGGTTAAATCAGACAGGAAAGAGAATGATGAGTTAAATCTACTTTATTGTAAGGCTACATTAATGAAATCTTACAAGTCTGAGAGTATAAATTGTTTGCTCAATTAGGGTAGGTCATTCCTTAATTTCTTCCTCTGGACTGTTAAGTGACTGTGGGCTCCTGCCCCTCTTGTCTGATTGTTTCCTCAGCAATATCTCTTCTCCCCTTTCCTCAAGGTCACCCATGCATTTCATTACATGTCCAATACAAACTGTTTACTACAATTGATGATACCAAATGAAAAGTTATTCTTCTAGCCTTAAACCCATGATAACCTCAGTATTAATATACTGAAACACTCAATATTGCAGGAATTCGGGTTGCTCTATGCATAACAATAGCTAAAAGACAGAAGGTTTAAGCAAGCAGGATTTGATATATTGTGATAATACCATATAGGAACAAGATGTACATGATCTTATTGGGAAAAATGTTTTTGCTAGTTCAACTGTAATTTACACATATTCCCAATTTTTGCTCAAAATGGCTACAATATAATTTAAACTTTAAAAATGGGCATAATATCTGTTACGCTAGCCATGCTGCAGCTTTTATTTTCTTCATATTCCTCAGAAATTTCATTCCAGACATTTGTCGATTGGCATTTCACTTTTTAACACATACAACTCATGGAAACTACCAAAGGAAGAGCAGCATAGATAAGAAAGCCATTTTACTTCATGTTGTTGTTTTGAGAAACATTTCCTCTACAGCTCGTTCATTATAGTTTTTGTAACGAAAGATGGTTAAATGGAACTTTACCCTGTATAACTTTATAAAAATTATTTCCAATGATTCTGAAATCATTGGGCAACGCTTTTGATATGTTTAATGATATTCATCAATATTTCAATGTCCTGATTTTGGATATCAACAAACTAAGTATTTCCTTTTCTACTTATCTGTTTTCCCCTTTTGGCCCCTGTGTAATTAAGTAATAATAGATATTATTAAGTCTTTATTTGCACTTTTTATATATTTAAATATACATTGTGCTGTTGTGTTCTGCTGTGCTCTGATCTTTTTTACAGTCAAAGATGAGAAATTTGAAAACATTTCCTCCTCCCTAACATCAGTAGGAAAAAAAAAGAAGCTTCCTAAAAGTGTTCCCCTGCCACCTTCTTGGCACTCTCCCAACTTCTTGAAGTTAACGGTTCAGAAATACAAAAAGACGAAAATTGATTGTAGACTATAAAAGGAATTTCTTGTTCTGTTTTAGACAGGAAACATTTTAATCTCGGGGACATTTTGAATAAGAACAATAGCTGCAAAATCCAGCTTTTTGATACTGTTCTGTCTCAGAAAGTATACCAATGAATTTACACCCCAGAAAGAAAATCTGAAATCTGATGTAGCCATTCAATGTTTTCTTATAAACGCAAATGTATGGTTTAGTACTTTACATTGGATATAACACTGTGCCTTTTGAAGAAAGAAATGGCAAGCTGAAGACAACTCAGAGAAAAGCAAAATCAATGATCATGGCAGAATGAAGCACCATCAAGTAGACCAGATCTTTGTAATTCCCCTCAGGATAAGGATAAGACTTGCAATCACTCACAAATACTATAGATAGTTACTCCTCATGAGAAGACCTCAAGGCAGTACAGGGAGTAGCTAATTGGCTGCAACTATGATCAGTGCCTTCAAAAAGACAGTAAGTTTACATACCTCCTTTTCTAATCACATTCAGAAATTGCTTTTTAACTATTTTTCAGCACTTAGAAAACTTTGCGTTGACAAATCTGAAAACACTGAATAAGCTTGGCTTCAATCCTTAATGAAATAAAATTTTAAATTCAAGTTTAAGAATAAAAAAAATTGAAATAAACATCAAAAGACTAATTAAGAATTTGTTTTTAGAAAACTGTGAATATCTTAAGAGTACAGCTAAATTTGAAATAATATTTTGGAATTAAAAGACTCCTTCCTATGGGAAAGTTGATTTATTTTGAACAGAAAAGAAATAAACAATTTCAAAACTTGGACACTACTGGGAATTAAAGATTTTAATTGAAGGAGAAAAATACATAAAGCTGATTAACAGCTAAAATTGATGCAAAATATTATAACAATGAAAATATTCAAGGATATGTTTGAAAACTGGAATTAGACATTAATTACAATATTGTCAATAGCAAAATTTGTCTGTCTCCAAAAGATGTTTTGGAAGAAATGGTAGAAGAGGATGATTATCTGACAAGTTTTAATCTGAGAAGCCTGAGATAGAGTTGAAAAAGCGGATCTACAGATGAAAGGCTACAAGAATAATATGGAAAAAGATATTTCATTGAACATACAAAAAAATGGTTGATGCTTTAAAAATCAAAAATGAAATCAGAAATAATAAACCAATAAAGTGACCTGGATAATTCTTTGATGTTGAATTTACAAAGGAGGTTTGTGAATCTTGTGAGAAGGTGTAAAAAAGAAATGAAAAGAACTCAAGTACTGTGACATTATTTGAATGGACCAAGATTAAGATTGTCAGAAGTAAAAGGAATTCAACGTTGATTTATTTTTTTTTTAAAAAAAGGATGTCAACATTGCATCACATTTTGATATTCTTTCTTTAAGAACTATCTAGCAAAGGAACACTCACAAAAACAGACCCAGGCTGAATTATTGGGCTGGCATGATATCTGAGAGCATATATAAAAATTAGGCAGAGCTTCAATCTCACTGTTGCAACTGCCATCTTTATTTATTTTTTTCACCATACCCTCCAGACATCCTGATTCCTTTCCAAAATAAACATGTCTTATTCCAAAGCCTGATGGCCATTCAAAGGTTAGGCTTAAGTTAGTTCTCTTAAGCTTAATATGATTTAGTTGCACCCATAGGTCCTCTCACAAAAAACTTTAAAAGAAACTTGAAAGAATCAAATCAAATCTTTATTACTGTCATAGACCAGCAACATTTCTTTTTTGCTGAATTTTATCAGTTAACTTGTAATGAGAGTAGGAGCATTTATTGAGTTCACAAGAAAATTATACATATTTCCATGATTTCCCTGGTTGATGAAGAACAATCTATTGATCCAGTTTGATTAAAGTTTGATTAAAGGTGAGTAGGCTCTCAGTCTATGAATATGCTGCTTTGTCCTATCATACTTTGTAGAAATGAGACTTAATACTAAGAAAAGTCTCTGGAGCTAAAAGGGGAATTCAGTGTGCAACAAATTGGTCAGAAAGAAAAAATAGAGGTGTTCTATTTTTCCTTCTGAAATAATATATCAGGCACATTTGTATTTTAAAGAGCAGGCTGTCCCTTGTCCTTGTGTGATAAGCTGTAAGTCACACCTGCGTTGTGGCTAGGCCACATTAGCATCTCTTTTCCCTCATCTGTTCCTAGTTGTCTCAGTGTCTTTTGATGTGTTGATAGGATCTGCTTCCTGCACAAAGGGATATTTTCTCCTTGTTTTTTAAGCCTTTCTTGGCTCTAACCATTCCATCCTTTTAACAAATTAATTGCAGAAACTTTATACCATAGCATAATCACTTACTTGTTCTATATAAAATTTGCACTCATAACTATTTAATCCAGGATGTTTATATTTGAATACATTACTATTTAAATTTTCAACTTTCAAGAGCCATGGTTAGAATGCAGTATTGCAGGCTGACTCTGCCCACAGCCAGGAATTCGATCCTGATCAGCTCAAAGTTGACTCAGCCTTCCATCCTTCTAAGGTCAGTAAAATGAAGACCCAGATTGTTGGGGGCAATATTCTGACTCTATAAACAGCCTAGAGAGGACTGTAAAGCACTATGAAGCAGTATATAAGTAAGTGCTATTGCTAATTGCTATTACTTGTTTGTGTTCTCTGGCTGAAAACATGTAATCTATATCTGATTTTAGAGACCTCTGCAAACTCACTTCACTAAGCTTCTTTGTAAAGCAAAGCCTTAAAGTAAACATATGTAACAAGCTACATAAAATTCTTATCATTAAGGAAGTCTCAACAAACAGTGGATTTTTAATGCATTATAGGTAGATCTTGCTTAACAATTGCCCTGTTAGCAACTTTCAGAGACCACTGAAAATGTACCTTACAACTAGTTCCTGCACTAAGGAACACAGGCCAGTGTTCTGCAATAATGTGATCCCTTTTGCTCATTTTCCAGCCAGCTACTGGCAAACAGAGTCAATGGGAAAACCCTCCAATAAAATCACCAGTTAGAGTCACAGGATGTCTTGCTTAATGATTGCAGGTGATTTGCTTAATGTCATAAATTGTCACGATCATATCATGCTTCGCTTAGCATCCATTTTACTTAGAGTTGCTGATCCCAATTGCAGTCACTAACTGAGAATTATATGTACAATTGTTAATTGATAAGATACTTGTAATCTATCTCATATGTAACGTGCATCTGCATGTCCATCTTATCTTCCCCCCTTCCTCTCCAGCCTTCATCCCAAATTAAAGTTTACAACTGTGCATCTAATGAAGAGAACTGTACTCACAAAAACTTATGCCCTCTAATAGTTTTTTAGTTGGAAATATTTTGCCACAATAGATTAACGTGTCTCTCTCTTTTTCTTAGTCTATAGATCAGGGGTGAAATTCACTTACCTTCCCTACTGGTTTGCAAATGAGCATGTACCGCGCATGTGCAGAGGCTTAAAATCGTCGCAAAAAAGCAACGTCATGACATCTGTGCAGGTGGGCAGAGCCTCCCGCAGCCACCGCTACCAGTTCACCCGATCTGGATAGAACCGGCTGAATTTCACCCCTGCTATTGGTATTTTGGAGTAAATGTATTTAAATCAACTAACATCCAGTATTTAAAATTGCTGAATTAATATCCAGTATGTATTATAACCTTTATGCTGGTGGAAGGCTAAAATAAGTGAAATTTCCAGTATTTGAGGGACTGCCACAAATAATAGGGGGTCAAATTATTTTCCAAAGCACCAGAAGGCAGAACAAGAAACAATGGTTGGAAACTAATCAAAGAGAGAAGCAACCTGGAATTAAGGAGAAACTTCCTAACAGTGAGGACAATTAACCAGTGGAACAGCTTGCCTTCAGAAATTGTGGGTGCTCCATCACTGGAGGTTTTTAAGAAGAGGCTAGACAGTCACTTATCTGAAATGGTATAGCTTCCCTTGCTTGAGTATATTTTCATTCACAAGTTTCTGGGCCTTTTTTCTGCTGACAAACTGTTAACATGCTTTTATTTTCTGTGTGTCATTCTTATCAATCAGCCTTTTGGCAAATGAATGTGTTTTGAACTGTCCATGGAAACCCTGTCCTAAACAAAATTCCTGTCCAAGGTCATCATCTTTTCTCCTTAAAGTTTTGTGAGAAAATGAAGAGAAATAATCATAGGGCAATGCAGCCAGATTGCAAATAAAACACATCCCGAATGACCATAATATTCTGTAAAATGAGAATATGAGGCAGATGAATTTGTTCTGTTCTATGTAATCCCTTAGCTGATAAAAGAATGGCTTTTTATAAATGGGGTTATAAGGTTATTAAAAAAAAGTTTTTAAGCAGTAAAAAGGTGAAGAAAGAAAGAGGGAAATAAAATGCACCATTGTGAATAACCAGAGCAGAGTGCTGGATTAAACTGGCCTGATTTAACAGCATAATCTTTGGGTAATTTCATTTAACAGGTTTTTCTAGCAGCACTGCATGGAATCTCTCAAACTAACAAAATGGATGTAAAACTCCTGCTAAGACTGTTGGTTCACTGGACATTGGGGAAAAAACCTCTATCAAATCTTTTAGTATTTGAAAAAAATACAGTTAGTTTTAAATGTATTTTAATCATGCTTTACTGAAAGGATTCTTTTACTGGCGAGGGTAGGAAAGGACATGTCACAATTCTTTTGTACTCAAAGACATTCCCTGATAATAGCCCAATCAGATTTTTGAGCACATTGCAATAAGACCAAGCACTTATTTCAGGGTTCAAAAAATATAAAACAGAGTACATATATGTATGAGGTGCTCTCTGAGCTTGCTTGGGTTTTTTTTTTGGGGGGGGGGGTTGCAGACATTTCATTACCCTAACTAGGTAACATCATCAATGCTAAGTGATGATGGACCCCTCAGCTGAAGTGGTCCATGCTAGTTTCCAGGCATCTTTTGAACAACAACAGTACCACCTACAATATAAATACTCTAAAAGAACTATTATATAATCTGCAAGCTATGGAGTCATACTAGCTCTCCATAGCAAACCATTCCAAAAGTTATGTGAATACTCAGCCTTGACTATGGTGTTCTATAGTGTTGATAGCAAAGTAAACTCAACTACATTACAGGACTTTTCATTATTGTGTATTCCACGTTGTATTTTGTATTGCATATTGTATTTTCCTTTATGTAGTCTGGGTCACTACATGAAAACACTACATGCTGAGACTATGATGACCTACCATAAAGTTAAATAAGTGTTTTATAGTACAAAGAATATCTTGAATAACAAATGCTTTTGAAATGTATTCTTTGAAAATGCTTTTATTTTCTGTTTTGATTGTTCTGTGTTTTGTATTTGTACTTTTTAGCTTGAGCTTTGAGACTGGATTCACATTCATCATAACACAGCAGGGTTACTGTAATCTTTTAGCATGCATATTTATTATGCTTGTAACATTTTATGGTGGATTTAGTTTTGGTATCCCTTTTGCACTTTTCTTTGTCTTTTTCCAGGAATAAGTCTACCATCCACCCTTCTTCCTCGTAGATCTCTTTCATCCCATGCTCTTATCCATGGTCCCTTCGTAATGCCATAGAAGGGACCAATGTTTTTAAATCCAAAACTGACAGTGCTTATGCAAGCAGGGGGTCTCCAAACTTGGCAACTGTAAGACTTGACTTCAACTACTAGAATAGCATGGCTGGCTGAGGAATTCTAGAGCTTAAAGTCCACAAGTCTTAAAGTTGCCAAAATTGGGAGACCCCCACCATAAAATGACAGCAGAATGCTGTTTTAAAAAGACAATATGGTAAAAGAAACATGGTATATTTCAAAGTATTGCCACAATATTGCATAAATAAAAGCCTCACTGGCTACATGAACTCCAACTCTGGAAATTCCTGTTTTTGTCAGCATATGCAGCATTCAGCATTTTAATGGATCAACCCTTCTTTCTGGTTCTGAGGGGAAATAGTGCTAAATAGTGAACTTTCCAGCAACCTTAATTAGCAAAGTGCAGAATAATAGAAAACATTTTCCCAAATCAGAGCATTATGCGTTCTTCCCAATTAGTAGGGCAGTTATAAAAAATACTTCATCTGTATCTATGCTCTCACAGAGCTCTGTGATCCCTAGGCAGTCAGAGGGGCCGTGCAATATAAATGGTTTACTGATTCATATATGCCTGATTTTTTTTGTTGTTATTGTTGTTGCTGACTGGGACTTACCTCATTAACAGCTTCAAACGGCGGCATCATAAAATCTGCTGAGCTTGAGTCAGTTGACTGGATCATATAAAATCATTAATAAAATGGAAACATCTTCCAGTAAGAACCCATTGCTAAAATAAATATTCCTTCTTTATTTAAAAAAAAAAGAATACATTACAGAGCAGAATTAGCAGATAAAATACAACCCTTTTCTTATCATACTCTGACTACAAGCTTTTTAATCCTAATATTCTCATTTGTACATTTTGACAATGAACATTCACTGCATTATTACTGGAATATTCAAATCTTTGCTGAATATTTTATGACTTTGTAATTACTAGCTGAGTTGTGATATTTAACAATATTTGGTTTTAGTCTTGGTGTTTGACTGTAATTCCATGCTGTGCTAGTTATGTTTCCAGAGACAGTTCAACCTTACTTTCACTACACTGAAGGGATTATCTCAGGGAATAAAATAACTGTTCTCCCTGAGAACAAAACCATTCCTTGGTACCCACATCCACCAAGTGCCCCTCTTATTTATTTATATATTTGTTGCATTTCTATACTGCCCAACTCCCAAGGGACTCTGGGAGGCTTACAACAAAGAATAAAACAATGGGAATAATCCCATAAAAAATGTTAAAAAGAAAAACATTAAAACATTAAAAACGTTAAAAACGTTAAAACACATGCACAACCCTCTGTTGGAGGACATAACTTTATATATTATGCAGCTTGTCTTCTACCTTCTTCTAAAGTGGTCCAGCAAGTGTTGAAGTAAAATTTACCAAATACAGCTAGTCTTTGACTTACAGCCACAACTGAGCTCAAAATGTCTGTTGTTAAGCAAGACATTTGTTGAGTTTTGCCCCATTTTACAACCTTTCTTGCCCCAGTTGTTAAGTGAATCACTGCCGTTGTTAAGTTACTCTCATGGTTGTTAAGTGAATCAGGCTACCCCATTGACTTTGCTTGTCAGACGATCACAAAAGTGATTACATTACTCCTGGGACACTGCAACCACCATAAACATGAATCAGTTGCCAAGCGTCTGAATTTTGATCACATGACCATGGGAATGTTGCAATGATCATGTGTGAAAAACAGTCATAAATCACTTTCTTCAGCACCATTGTAACTTTTAAAAAGACGAATAATCAACACTGAAAAGTAGCCACACTAAAAAGCAGTCCAATAATCAACTAGCATTGAAATTCCTTTGGAAATAAAAATCTGTTTAAATTTTCACAAAAGTAAGCAGGGTGGGAGGACCAAAAGATCCTTAAGAGCTAGCACTTACACAAGTTTGAGGCCACTAGTGAGGTAGTTTGCAAGCAGAGGCAGCCACAAGTCTATCAACAGTATCATGAATGTTGTGCAACCCTTCAAAGAAAATGTCAAGAAAGTTGTTCTAATCTGCACATCCATTTCATTGGTCAAATTGACCAGCTTGAGTTCTGAGATACAAGCACCAGTATAACCAGATGATGCAGCAAATTAGACAATTTAACATAAAGGGTGGTAGGCTAAATTAGGAAATGAGGGAGATGACAAATGAAGCTGTTGCTTTAGATAAGACTCATTTTATCTGGACAGCAGTCAATTGTATGTGAAGATTGTAAGCCTCTGGACAACAGGATGAAACTTTTGTCCCAAACAGTCCCTGCTATCAAGTACTCCAACTGAGCATCCTGTGATATTTTCCTAGTAGAGTTTGAACCATTTCCCCCTATTTTGAACTGAAATCAATAGCTCAGCTTCAGAAGTAGTTATCTCAATCAAGCAGGATTATTTTCATTAGCTATTTTTAGAACACCAACCAAGATCAACTATTTTTTCTCTTTTCACTTGTGCTAATACACATAAGCCTACATTCATCTTTTTGCCCCCAATTTCTATTTCTTCCTTATGCTGGAAAACATTTTAGCTATCTAAATCATTCCATACAGTTGAATAGTCAGCCTCTTCTTAACTCTATTAAATTCCAGTCACTGAGGATTAAGAATCATGAGTATTTTATGAACTGAAAAGGCTAGAATATCAAGTGTAAGCTATTTTATCTACTAGAAAAGGATGTAAGGCAATGATTTCATGGTTCTTAGCAGTCATATCTGTCAGGGCTATACATCCTATTTCTTTTTGACTGAAAAAATCTTGAAAACTTCATTTTTCTATGGCAATAGAGTTTAACTAATTCCCATTATTTAGTTAAACAGCATAAAGGAAGGGGAGGGGAACCTAACTATTGTTCTTCAACATCTATTCTTCAAATAACATGAACAACAATCTAGAAATTGTGTTTTGAAATGTTGTGATTTTAAAACTACTAAAGTAGGCCAATAAATGCTACTTCAGTTTTTAATACAATATTTATTTAATTAACATAAATTGAATATTCATTGTGCATAAGAATATAGGAAAGGCAATGATGGAACTGAAGCCTCTTTGATCCAACTTCCCATTTCCCATGATGTCCACCTCCATTGGTATTTGCTGCCAAAAAAGGAAAGGAAGTGAATAATCCTATTTCTCTATTATTTTCCAACAAATAATATTCAAAGGTATGTTCTGTTACTAGAACCATCAGCAGCAAAAAAAAAAATAAAAAAATAAATGTCTCGTCTATAAATACATCTAATTTCATTTAAAACCATCTAACTATAGCCATTAAGATATTTTATGACAATTTCTCTAATTCAACTATATATTATGTGAATAAGTGGCTTATTTTATCTCTTCCAAAACGCCCATCTCATCATTTCATTGGATTACAGCTAGGTTTTAGAATTACGAGAAAAAGACACATTTTCCATTTACGTATTTCATTAATTTTTATCATGTGTTTTTGTACTTTAAAAAATCCTTAAATTGTCCTAAAGATTACAACCTTTCTTCACATGGAGATGCCATAGCACCCTGATCATTTAAGCTACACTTCTTCAAACAGCCTATTTCTGTTGAACAATGCACAGCTTTTTCATTTTATTTCCTAGAAAAAAATTAAGCTATTGAGAGCTAATAAAGCAATATATTCAAATTCAAATTAAGTTTTCAAGTAATTATAATGGTAGCAATGAAGGTTGTTTAATATGTAAAGAACTCCTTTAAACAGTCTTTCAAACTCCCTAGCTTTTAGCAAATCTCTTCTTAATGGTAAACAAATAAAATCTCCTGGGTTCCTAACATGAAAAGCAAATTGAATTAAATCAGGGTATGTGTAGTCAACCCACCCAAGGTTGTGGCCAGGCATGATGAAATTTACCTACTTAAACTAGAGAAGCCTTCCGAGTTATGACAGCTGTTTTCCATCCCCAAGTCCAATAATAACTGATCAGCTGTCTTCCAATAATGTTTAAGTTCCATGATTAATCTTCCCATTGGAAGAATTAAGTAATTAGTTCTGAAAATTATTGAGACTACACTGACTTAAAGCAAACTGAACTAGGTTTTCAAGTAAGTGACTATACATTTTTCTCTGCTTTTCATACTGTATGATAAGATGTCTCCTATTTGTTTTCATCAAAGATTGTTGATTCGAAGAAAGTGTGCCAACATGGTGCAAGATCATATAGTAGCCTCCAATGTGAACACCTTAGAGTTAAATGTACTAAATCTGAGCTTTTGATTAAAAGAATAACTTCATTTCCAATCTATATGCCTGTCCATAAACAACCATTACAGTGGTGGGTTTATACCAGTTCATCCCGGTTCAGGCAAACTGGTAGCAGCAGTGATGGGAGGCTCTGGCCACCCGCCCAGATGTCATCACAGATGTTCTGCGCATGCACAGAAGCGCCACGAGCGATCGAAGCAAGCAAGCACGCACGCACGCACGCACACTCACAGTTCCGAACCAATAGCAAAGATAAGTGAAACCCATTACTGAACCATTATCACAACCACTCAAACTTCTCAGAACTAAGCTGGTCTACTCCTCCTCAACTAGACCAGAACAGTTTACATTAAGCTGACATGATCAACAAGATTTCAAGAGAATTTAAAAGCAGAATAATCACATAAAACTTGAGTAGTTTCAAATTTCAGAGTTTACAAATTCAAGTATTAAATCTGAAACAACCAAACAAAAACAATGATGCATGTAATAGTTCTTCTTTTGTAAAGTCTGTAAAGAACTCCTTATATATATATATATATATATGCATGTGACTAATTGCTATGAAACAAACTGTGCATAATTATTACAATTCTTAGTCATTATAGTAATGACTATTCAGGTATGTATTCAGTCAAACAATAAAGTCTTTGCTAAGCTTAACTCCTGGAGAATTAATTGTCATTTGCACATTGTTTTCTTGAACTATAGAGAGATGCCATTTCCTTCTTCCAGAGTGTTATTTGACCTCAAACAGTGGTGTGATGATTAATAATATCAGCTCTGCCAGCTCTATTGCTACTGCTGCAGCATGCCACTAATCTCCAAGTTGTTCATTGGTGCACTAGATGTGGTGACTGAGCTCTGCTCTCAGCCAGTTTACAAAATTCCAGAAAATTTAACAATCATCTTGCATGAGCTGGCTCCATCATGACACTGCCTTCAAATCTACAATCTTTATAGTCCCCATCCAAGCAAGAAACAGATCTGTCTCTCATTAGCTTTTGAAATCATTCAAATCAGCTAGGTGCTGCCCATATATATGGTTACATTGAAATAATGTCTAGTCCCGTGTTGGCGAACCTATGGCACGCGTGCCAGAAGTGGCACGCAGAGCCATGTTGCCTGGCACGCGTGGTGTCGCCCATTCCTCTTCCGGGTTTCCAGGGTACGCATGCGCACCAGCCAGCTAGTCTGCGGGTTACTGGTGTGCATGCGCTGCCTGGAATCCACGTGGGCTGGCGCAGAGGGAGGACAGATATGGCTGCCTGGATGCTGCCTGGACGCTGCCTGGAACGTGAGGGTGGCAGGAGGAGGAGCCACTGCTGCCTTGTAGCCAGCACAACCAGCCTGCTACTATAGCCTGCCACCACCCTCTCCTCCGCCAACTACTCCTGCCACCGCTGGGGAAGAGGAGCGCAAGAACCGCCGCCCCTGGGTGCAAGGGGGTGGTGGGAAGGATCTGCGGTCTGGGGCTTCCCTGTCTCCACACCCAAGCAGGCTGTCCAGGGAAAGGGATTGAAGCCCCAGCCCGCTGCTTCTGGCACTAGCACCCCCTCAACCCCGGCAACAGCGGCTCTTGCGGTGCCTCTTCCCTGGCAGCACCAGGAGCAGGACTTCCTGTGGGTTTTTTCCCCCTTCGCACCACAACGAATGAAGAATGGGGGGATGGAGGTGGGAGCGACCCACTTAGCCCTTTTCTGGAGGAGGTGGAAAAGGGGGTGGGGATGGCGTTGTCTTCGTTATTCTGAGGCAGGGCTGTTTGGGCCAGCCGATTCTTGTTGTGCCACAGAGGCTTGTAAAGCTCGGGCTGAGCCTGCAGGCTGCCAGATCTGGAACCGGCAGCAGCTTTTTCCTGCCCCTGGACAGCCTGGACAGGTCTGGAGCTCGGCTGGGGAGACAGGGAAGCCCCAAAAGCAGATCTTTCCCCCACCCCCTTTTCCCCAACAGAGCCGGACATTGGGCTGCCAGAAGCAGCAAGTGGGGCTCCAATCCCTGCCCCTGGACAGTCTGCTCAGCTGGGGAGAAGGGAAGCCCCAAAAGCAGATCTTTCCCCCACCCCCTTTTCCCCAAGGGAGCCAGTCATTGCGCTGCCAGAAGCAGCAAGTGGGGCTCCAAACCCTGCCCCTGGACAGTCTGCTCGGCTGGAGAGAAGGGAAACCCCGAAAGCAGATCTTTCCCCCACCCCATTTTCGCCAAGGGAGCCGGTCACTGGGCTGCCAGAAGCAGCAAGTGGGGCTCCAATCCCTGCCCCTGGACAGTCTGCTTGGCTGGGGAGAAGGGAAGTCCTGAAAGCAGATCTTTCCCCCACCCCCTTTTCCCCAAGGGAGCCGGTCATTGCGCTGCCAGAAGTAGCAAGTGGGGCTCCAATCCCTGCCCCTGGACAGTCTGCTCGGCTGGGGAGAAGGGAAGCCCCGAAAGCAGATCTTTCCCCCACCCCCTTTTCCCCAAAGGAGCCAGTCATTGCGCTGCCAGAAGCAGCAAGTGGGGCTCCAATCCCTGCCCCTGGACAGTCTGCTCGGCTGGGGAGAAGGGAAGCCCCGAAAGCAAATCTTTCCCCCACCCCCTTTTCCCCAAGGGAGCCGGTCATTGCGCTGCCAGAAGCAGCAAGTGGGGCTCCAATCCCTACTCCCGAAAGCCCAAAACAAGTCACGGTAGGGGGGGCACAAAGCGCATGTGGGGGACTGCGCATGCTCAATGCAGAATGTATGCATGGGGGTGTGCGCGCAATGTGGGGCGCATGCGTGAGGTGTCACATGTGCATGCACATGTGTGTGGGGTTGCATTGCGTTATGGGTGCTGGCACGCGCGGGCGTTATCACGCGCACACACACACACACTTCCGGCACGCGACGAGAAAAAGGTTCGCCATCACTGGTCTAGTCCCTATAAACAAGTGCATTATTGATCCTTTATATTAGAACTGTAGGCTAATGTTCACTATGTGTACAACCTCATAAGAAATTCTTGTTTATTATTACACAAACAACTGGATCCTGAATACTAATGAAACCGAAAGCAAAGAAAGAAATAATATAGAGCAAGTCACAAGCTTGTCACCAGACAGGTCACAGGACATATTATAGAACTGGGTAGGGTTTTGTCCTTTATCTCTATTTTCTAGAAATCCACAAGGAGGGAGTTTTTTTAAAAAAAAATCAAAATGGTGGCCACAGCTATGCAATCAAGGTCCTGTCCTTTTTTATGTGCAATGCATAAGAAAAAAGCTTGTGGAAAATCCAATGGTTCCTGATAACTTTTCTTTTAAACAAAGAATAGAATATTTAAGAAAAGTACTATTAAACAATGTTTAAATAAGATCCATGATTGCTTCATGTTCTTCACAAAAAGTATAACCAAGAAAGCCATTTTCCCAAATGTTTTTCAAGGAGGACTAGATCATCTGATAATAAAGGAGGCTAAATTTGTTCAATGCATGAATGCACCTGATAGCTATATACAGTGAAATATATTCTGGTTCTGCTTTAGTGGTATCAGGTCATAATATCACTAGATTAAAAGGGCCTCCATTAAACTTTAAGTGATTTCACAAGCCCAGTCAAAATTTGGATGTATGATAAATGTCTCTTTCCATCTCTTTAACGGCATATGCCTGTCAAGAAAATATGCAGGAGGCTCCGGAGAAAAGTCTTATTCAATAAGGGTGCCCCAATTACAAAATACTCTCCTGAGTTGCTTAATTGACATCTAGCCTCATATGTTGTAAATGACAAGTTTAGAACAGGCCTGTTTAGGGATTTAACTGACTTTACTTGCTGTTTCCCCCCCCCTATTGCTGTTGTGCTCTCATATTTCTGTCTTTAGCAAGTTTGTTGTTGTTTTTCTGCCTACATTTGGATTGGCTACATTTGGAGAGAGGGAGAGGAAGGAAGGAAGGAAGGAAGGAAGGAAGGAAGGAAGGAAGGAAGGAAGGAAGGAAGGAAGGAAGGAAATTTCTCCATCAACATAGATAATAAACTAAAATTAAAAAAGTCTAAAGTAATTACACATTACAGAACACAATATTTTCTGAATAATTTTATTACTCATGGCTAAAACCAATAAGCAAGCAGCTGTCTGGGATATGTCTGGGATTTGGTGTCTCTAGTTTATTATAAACATTCCAAGCAATCTCTCTAAAATGTCAACTTTTTTCATCATACATATGGCTTCTTCAAGAGATCTGGACAAATAATATGCTTCCAGTTGCCTATTCTCATTAACCGACTTTTCAAGCTGCCCCATGACACTCCCAGAAGCAACATATACATTAATTAAAGTCTGAATGCATTGTCATTCATTCAAGCTGAGTTATGGTTGAACAAGTCTTTAGTTTCATCTTCATTTTGGATATTGATCAGTACTCATGGGAAGAGGAAAGTCCCAAGATGACCCATGAAAGATGGCACCACAGGTCACCACAACCATTATAACTAGTAAGCAAACAAAAATGTGGCCTATGGTTTTGGAGATAATCAATCCATATGCCTAAATTGGTAAATAAATAATATGGAATTTAAGAAAAAATAAAGCAGAAATCTTTGATTTAGGCTTGGATATTTTTTATAGAATACAAATGAGGATTAGATGATGAATCCCAGGAAACATGATTATAATGTAAATACTGTATTCCATCAGTTAAACATATGTTTGTTAAGATAGATAATTCTGGAATTGGGTGTATTTATACATATGCATATATGCCTATAGGAAGAGTGCAAGATTTCCTTGAATATTGCAAAAACATACCCAAATATTATAATAATAATAATAATAATAATAATAATAATAATAATAATAATAATAATAATAACCTTAATAAATATATTAAGGTTATCCTGGTAATCAATTATTGTCTGCAAAGTTTGTAAATTTGTTCTTTTCATATTAAATATTAATAACTAAATGTTAACTGTAACAGGTCCAATTGGAACAGAATAGTTAGGGGATCAACCTATATATCTAGACTGATATTATCTATCTATCTATCTATCTATCCATCTATCTATCAGACAGATATCTATCTATCTATCTATCTATCATCTATCTACCCCCCCCCCTCTCTCTCTATCTATCTATCTGACTTTTGTACAAAACAAAAGATGTTGCTTTTCATTTTTCATACTCCACCTTACACTTCCTTCTCAGCTACCACCTTATACTTGCTTCCAGGGCCAGATTTAGATGAAAAGAGGCCCTAGGCTATTCCACTTATGAGGCCCTTTCACCAGTGGTGAGATTCAATTTTTTTAACAACAGGTTCTGTGGGCGTGGCTTAGTTGGGGGTGCGGCTTGGCAATCATGTGACTGGGTGGGCGTGGCTAGCTGGTCACGTGACTGTGTAGACGTGGGTAGCTTGTCATGTGACCAGGTGGGCGTGGCTATGTGCATAGGGACTACTCAGAGGACTGAAAAAAGTCATTTCTGACTGGGCCTCGCACTTTTGACCGGTCCTCACACTTATGACCATCCTCACATTTATGCCCGTGCAGCTTTCTTAACAACCATGTCACTCATTTCACAACTGCTTCTCTTCACCATGGTGACAAGATAGGGCAAAAACGTAAAATGTGAGGACAGTCGTAAGTTCGAGGACTGGTCAAAAGTGCGAGGACCAGTCAAAAATAACTTTTTCAGCCCTCTGAGTAGTCCATATGCACAAAAGGACTACCCAGAGGGCTGAAAAAAGTTATTTCTGACAGGTCCTCGCCCTTTTGACCGGTCTTCGCACTTATGACTGGTCATCATTTATGCCCATTGTAGCATTCTTAACAACCATGTCACTCATTTCACAACTGCTTCTCTTCACCATGGTGACAAGATAGGGCAAAAACATAAAATGTGAAGACAGTCGTAAGATCGAGGACTGGTCAAAAGTGCGAGGACCAGTCAGAAATAACTTTTTCAGCCCTCTGAGTAGTCCATATGCATAAAAGGATACAGCAATAGAGAGGGATGAAGGACGGGAAGGGAAATTAGAGTAGGAGTGACGGTTAAGAGAGGGAGGAAGAGAGGAGGAGAAGGAGAAAGGAAGAGGAAGTAGGGAGGAGAAGAAGAGGGGGAGGAAGAGAAAGTAAGAAGGAAAGAAAAGAGAGAGGTGGTAGGTTTGAGGAGAAAGATTGCTGTACAATAAAAAAGATGAAAGGGAAGAAAGCCAACCCCAAACAAATATAAAGATATTAAGATAAAGAATGAATTGTTAAACTTTAAAGAATAAAAGAGAACAAATATGAATAAATAACAATAATTAGAAACACACATACAAACATACAATGTATTTTCTTTGAACAGAGTATTTGGCCGGTTCACAAATTTAAACAGTGTTTAGTCATTTCAATTAAATTTACAATTTCTATATTTCCTTTTTGCCATATTTATTCCTCATCTATTTTTGTAAAAAACCAATATTACCCTTCATCCTCATCTCTAATCTTAATCAAATTCAATTTTTCCCTTCTATTCTATATTATACCCCTTTCCATTGTCATCTATTTTTATATCCATCCTCACATTGGTTAATTATGTAATATTAGTTGTTTAATATAAATTCAACATTTTAATATAAATCAATTAGTTATATAACTACCTTTTTTGTATATTAATCAATATGAACATGAATATTCCAATTATTTCCATGCAATCCAATTTCTTACAAATCAATTAATTATATTTACCAATAATAATAAACCAAATAATTTCCCCCATATATTCCTCCAAACCACAACTTAACCATTTCTGCTTTCAGAAATATACAATTAATAGTATCTCAATTATTACAATTCCCTAGTTAAATAGAGCTTTTTTTCTTTTGTGTTTTAAAATCCTGAACTCTCCTCTTTTTCCCTAAATTTCCCATTGTTTGCACCTACCTTTTTTGGTGAGGAAAAAGAAAAGAATTCTGCCTGCCTAATTTTCCAACCTTGCAGCAACAGCAAAGCAGTTTCAGTTTCGTTTCTCAGCATAGCTAGGGGAAAAAAAATCAGCACTCTTTGCCAGGAAGCAGAAGAGCCCTGAGCAAAACAGCTGAGACAAATCAATTAGCCAATTAGCCTCTGCTGAAGCTCTGTGGGCCAATAAAATTACAAAAAAAACACCGAACCCTTTGTTAAATTGCTGGCTCCCCCGCCCCTCGCCCACCACTATTTATTGGCAATAAATAGTGGTGCAGAGGGGCGGGGCAAGCCAGCAATTTAACAAAGGGTTCGGCTGCACCAGTGGCTCTAGGGCGGCCCTTTGAAGCCCCGCGGCAAGAATTTGAAGTTTTTTTTTCCTCTAGCCATCGGAGGCAGCAATAGATTGGGAGTGGGCGGGGTAAGTGAATGGCTGGCGATCCAACAGAGCAGAGAGTGAGGGTGAGTGAAGGCGTGGAAGCTGCTTTCTCCATCCTGCTCTCTTGCATCCGGAGCCGGTGGGGAACCACGTGGCAGCCCATGTGGATCCCAGGCAGCGGAACTCAGGCTAGGGAAGGGGTGGGCAATTGTGGCTCTTTTACAACCTGTGGCCTTCAACTCCCAGAATTCCTGAGACAGCCAAGCTGTCTCAGGAATTCTGGAAGTTGAAGTCCACAGGTTGTAAAAGAGCCACAATTGCCTACCCCTGGCTACGGTAGGCTGGCGCCACGCGGGTGGGAGGCAAGGGGCGGGCGAGCCAGCAATTTAACAAAGGGTTCGGCCGAACCCCCTAGAACCCCCAGAATCCCACCACTGTGTAGGCCCCTCTTGATCTTGAGGCCCTAGGCTGAAGCCTAGTTAGCCTATAGGAAAATCCGGCCCTGCTTGCTTCGCTGCCATGTGGTGACAGTCTGCCATGAACTCTGGGGAGGGGGGAGAGGACGGGGGGGATGCTTGGGGGAAAACGATAGTAACTTCTGTATCTCTCCAAGATGCTGCTTCGAGGTCTCTGGCTGGGAGAAGGCAGCTGCATACCAGCTTGAATTGACCATTCTGAAAACATCTTGCTTGAAATTGATTGGTCATGTGGGGGTCAGTGATGGGAGGCAGTTAAAGGAGGGAAAAGTTGAAGTTAGAGATTTTGGCACATAATTCTCAGTTCTGGCTATGCATTTCTGCGATACACTTGACTTCTAATAAAGTTATACCTTTCTCAACAAATAGAGTAAAGGATTGTTTCTATTTAGAGGTTTAAGTGCTGACAGGTTTTTTTCTTTTTCTCTTTTTTCCTCCTATTTTTACTTTGTCAGTTCTATTTTTATTTACAATTTTATCAGACATTACTCTGTACTCTATGGTTCCAGATTTCAGTAGTCTTTTCATTCTGTATATCCCTTTTTATATACAGAAGTGTTTCTTCTATACAAATTCTTTTGCTTTTTAACCCTTTCTGGGTCTACTTCTTTCTATTCTCTTAGACTTTCTTCTTCTTTTCTCTCCAATCCCTCCTGTTCATAGTCATTGTGCCCTTTGTACCTTTTGTATTCCTGCCCATAACTGTTGCTGTTCCCTAGCTGAGCTTCATCTCTTATCCAGACTTTTCCCGAACTTTTCCCTTTCTTTTTTTTCCCAGCTCTTTGTTCCTTGTCATTATTTTCTTTTTCCTTCTGTCTTCATCTTTCTTCTTCTCCATCAGCATCACACTATATTTCTCTCCCATCCCCTCCAGTTCAATTAGACCCCGTTTAAAAAGTCAGCACACCAATTAATAGAAGAGTCCCTAAAAGATCATGGGAGAACCACACTTTTTCTCTCATACAAATCTCTTTAACAACAGCAAAACACTCCCTGTAATTTGATTCTAATGTAAAAATTTTCAGGTATTTCAACTTATCTCACTGTAAAACAATGAATTAACTGATCTCTTATAAAGAGTTGTAGTGATTATTTAGATTCTCAATGAGTGCTACAATGTTAGTTAGACCATTGCAATGTACAGCAGGTTGATTTAGGCTTTAAAAATGCTTATAAGAAATTTGGCCAATCGTCCTGGATATTCTCATAGAGTTTATCCTATAAACTATAAGAGATTGGATAACCATTTGTCTGAAGTGGTATAGGGTTTCCTGCCTAAGAAGGGGGTTGGACTAGAAGACCTCTAAGGTCCCTTCCAACTACTCTACTCTACTCTACTCTACTCTACTCTACTCTACTCTATCCAAAAATACACATAAAATTGTCCAGCAAACAATGTTTTTGCTTACAGCTTTTGTTTACTAACTCCTATATTTTCAAAGTTTCTTCCATCTTGTGCTGCTTCCAGTCACTTAGCAATGAGCCGTGCTGTGTAGTCATAACCTTGGTAATTATTTTTGGGTGCTCTCCTTCAGGGGAAAGTACTTCTGAAAGTATTTCATCAAATCTGGGAAGACAGCCAGCTCTCATCCCCCTCTAAACTATGAACATTATAACTGCTATTTAATATTTCCATCCCATTAGTTTTTGGTCTGGTCTTTTAATAGCAGCTGATAAACAATTTCAGCAGCTGATAAACAACTTTAGAATTCAGAATGTAAAAACATCTGCACTCATCATTTGAGTCCATTTGGAACATGGACTGATGATGAAAGATGATGAGACTTTCTTACCTCAGAACTAAAATAAAAACTCAAATACAGTCCCCAATGTAAGAAAATAGTTCTCTTTCAAGTCAAATGCATTAGTATAACATTATGGGATTCCATCACACAAAAGATTGTGTGAGAAGAGAAACACATTAGTGGTTTCTCTGTCATCTGCTGAAATAATTTACAAAGAAATAGATGCATAATTTTTTAAACTGCTGACTTCTCAATATACCTGATAAATTAAAGTGCAAGCATACATATTTTAAACCCATACATTAAACAACTGCAACTAAACATTTCATGAGAAATATCTTGGTTCAAATCTTGATATCAAGTAACTGAAACATTTTAGGCCCAAAGTTTTAAATTCAGAACATTCTGGTAATCTACAAAAATTTGTCCAAATAATTGTCCAAATACAGTTGTTCTGTAGGTCACTTTTGGAGCAAAAATGAAAGCAAATTTGCATAAAACCAATTTTAATCAATTAAACATTTATTTATTTTTAGACACATGCAAGGAATTCATTATTTTCCAGTTCCTGAGGGAAATGACTGGTCTACATCTCTGGGAATCTGTACTTATGGTACAAGGGAGACAATAACGAAATAGGTATTATAATATTGCAATAAAAATCCTTCTCCTTTTGTAACTCCCAGTGTGACATCACTTGTAAGTACTAAGTGATAAAACTTGCTCCTTGATATCACAATGCACATTTTATTATTTTGAAAAGAGTTCTCTTTGCTGCAGATGCCCATTTTACATCTCAATCTGACATGACTATTAAAATAGTTATTAACAATTTTAGGGGGAAAGAGAGAGAGAGACAGAGAGAGAGACAGAGACAGAGACAGAGACAGATAGATTTCAAATCAGTCTTGATGAAGTCCATGCAGTTTTCTTGATAAGGTTTCTCAGAAGTGATTTGCCTAGAATTCTAGGCAATTCTAAAAGGGGCTAGAATTCAGTCTGCCAGCTACACCCAACATAGACAAATTGGTTTTATATTGAAAATAGTTTCATTTGCTGAAATTCTTTTAATACAAATGGTTTCATCTTAAATAATGTTTGCTAAAGAGAATTTTGAAAAATTAATCTTTGTGACAAATCACTTTGACGCCAGCCAGTAAGCAAAGATCTAACACATGGTTTCAAATGTAGAACGGGCTAATTACCAAGCTATATGGACTTTAAAAAGGTATAAGATTAAGATTTCTTTTTATTATTATTATTCTTTTTTTGAGGAGATAAAAGTATTCATTATTTCTAATATTTGTTTTATGGGGTGGTTAAGGGTTATTTGATGAACAAGAATTATATGGACTGACATAGTTTATACTATGAAGATCAATATTATCATTAATATTTTATGTCGATTGCATAGAATCTTTCTATTATTTCTGCTAGATAATGCATAAGTTGCAAATCAGCTCCCATTAAAGAAATAGTTATATCCTATTATTTCCAGCAGCAAGGGTAAATTAAAGGATAAAATGGCCAACCTATGCCAACTTTATATATCATAATGAGGCAATATCATAGTCACAGTGCTTGCTTTGGATTAAGAATACAAATTTCAGCCCATGAAATTTGCTCAATGATCTTACTATTTTTGAGTATATAGTGCACATCAACCTTTTCCTGGAGACTATAAATAGGAGGGGGGGAGGTAATTTCGAATCACATCTCACATGATTATTAATTTTGTTGTAGCTGGACTCACTGGGAAGATAAAGTCGATGAAAGCAATGGGTTGCATTTGTGAACAATGAAAGGACCAGCTGTGGGGAAGCAATGGGAGACATTTTCATTAGTACACTATAAGCCACTATAGGTAACCTCCTCCCAGTGTTATAAGACGATTATCCTAGTTACTGTATGTTTCATAAATAAAGAGACAGCAGGTTGCCTCCTTCAGTGAAGGGTGACTTCACTTATTTAGTTTCTGGTTAACCATGACAGTAATGTAAATTGTCACACTATTTTTTTTTCTTCCTATAGAGAATAGGTATGGAGCAGAAATAGAAAAGCTAAATATATTACATAGAAATGTGCACATTTGAGGATGTCTCAATAGCATCTACTCTGTTTGCTTGAAGCAACAGCAGGTTTGAATATTAGCAAGAACAGAATTCAATTGGAAGCAAAGTGAAGCAACAACAAATTACAGAGTGAATTTATGGCTTAAGAAATTTACAATTAATGAACTAGGCTTACTTTTACACAATCATTAGCAATGGTTTACCAGTTACAGCTAGTAGCAGCAGCACTCTGCCACTTGTGTCAGGGGGAAGGTGCCAACAACTGCTTTTACCACACTTTAGCAGCTGCTTAACCATTTTTTTTTTAATTTCAGGAACTACAAATGGAATGAAATCATATCTAAAATATGGTTCTCAATACTGCATTAGAGATCTTCATCATTCATCAAGAGAGAAACAGCTTGTCATAAACTTTTATTGGGAGATACATGGTGGCCAAATGACACTTAAGAACAAGAATAGCCTTGCTTGCTGGAACCAACTATTTCTTTGTTCAATTTCTGTTCATAGCAACCTAACATATACTTCTGGAGCAATCCAAGCAGACACTTTTTCTTGTTCCCAATTTCTGGCAGACAGAAGATAAAGGTTGATTTTCTCCATTTTAATCACACCATTTGCTAGTCATCACCTACATTATTATGTAAAAGTTTGTGTTTGATTAGTGGCTCAGATGAATGAAATATCGAATATCAAGGAAGAAACATTTTTCATAGGCTATGTGGCTGTTCATATTTAATATGTCAAAATATCTCAAATAATTATCTCAAATAATTGTTCACAAATGTGAAACAAGATGCATTCAATCCAGTAAATGAAGAGAGGGGAATATGTCTGAAAATGAAAGGAAAGACAGTACCCTTTAGAGTGTGTTTTCTCTACTTTAGCAAGCAAATTTCCTCCTGGTTCAATTACATGCCTGTCAGGCCTTAAGTGAAACCAACCACCATGCCAGATAATGCTGCTGTGACAATTCCCTGTCTATATTAATATGAACATCTTGTTGGCAATTGACAAAGTCTGAATGCACTGAGACTCCCTGATCTTTTTCTTTGCTTGCTCCTGTCAAAGTCATCCCCTTGTCTTTGATTATTTTGATTGCTTTATAAATAAGAATTCCTTTACATCTTAAACTATCTGTTAATGCAGGCAGGGTTTTTTATGGAATGAGATTTTTATCCAGTATGAATAGTAGATTCTACTTTGGATAAGGTGACCAGACGTCCCGCTTTTGGCGGGACAGTCCCGCTTTTGAGCAATTTGTCCCGCGTTCCGCGGCGTTTTAAAAAAGTCCCGATTTTTCATTCTGCCTCCTGAATCCCCGCTGCTGGCTAGAGGGAAAAAACCTGTTTAAACTCTTGCCGCGGGGCTTCAAAGGGCCGCCCTACGTTGATTAGCTCGGCTTCCCCCTCTCAGCTGATTTGCGCAGGGCTCTGCTCTTCCTAAATTGCTCCAGCAGTTTTTTTTTTCTCTTTGTGCAAACCAAGCTCAAAACGAAAGTGAAACTGGCTGTTGGCTTTGCTGTTTGCTTGCAACGTTGGAAAATTAGGCAGCAGATTTATTTTCCTTTTCCTCACCAAAAAAGGTAGGTGTAAACAATGGGAAATTATTTAGGGCAAAAGAGGAGAGTTCAAGATTTTAAAACACAAAAGAAAAAAAGCTCTTTTTAACTAGGGAATTGTAATAATTGAGATACTATTAATTGTATACTGTGTTGAAAGCAGAAATGGTTAAGTTGTGGTTTGGAGGAATATATGGGGGAAATTATTTGGTTTATTATTATTGGTAAGTATAATTAATTGATTTGTAAGAAATTGGATTGCATGGAAATAATTGGAATATTCATGTTCATATTGATTAATATACAAAAAAGATAGTTATATAACTAATTGATTTATATTAAAATGTTGAATTTGTATTAAACAACTGTATTACATAATTACATAATTAAACAATGTGAGGATGGATATAAAAATAGATGACAATGGGAAGGGGTATAAAATAGAATAGAAGGGAAAAATTGAATTTGATTAAGATTAGAGATGAGGATGAAGGGTAATATTGTTTTTTTTAAAAAATAGATGAGGAATAAATATGGCAAAAAGGAAATATAGAAATTGTAAATTTAATTGAAATGACTAAACACTGTTTAAATTTGTGAACCAGCCAAATATTCTGTTCAAAGAAAATACATTGTATGTATGTGTGTTTCTAATTATTGCTATTTATTCATATTTGTTCTCTTTTATTCTTTAAAGTTTAACAATTCATTCTTTATCTTAATATCTTTATATTTGTTTGGGGTTGGCTTTCTTCCCTTTCATCTTTTTTATTGTACAGCAATCTTTCTCCTCAAACCTACCACCTCTCTTTTCTTTCCTTCTTACTTTCTCTTCCCCCCACCCTCTTTTTCTCCTCCCTACTTCCTCTTCCTTTCTCCTTCTCCTCCTCTCTTCCTCCCTCTCTTAACCGTCACTCCTACTCTAATTTCCCTTCCCTTCCTTCATCCCTCTCTATTACTGTATCCTTTTATGCATATGGACTACTCAGAGGGCTGAAAAAGTTATTTTTGACTGGTCCTCGCACTTTTGACCAGTCCTCGAACTTACGACTGTCCTCACATTTTACGTTTTTGCCCTATCTTGTCACCATGGTGAAGAGAAGCAGTTGTGAAATGAGTGACATGGTTGTTAAGAATGTTGCACGGGCATAAATGTGAGGATGGTCATAAGTGTGAGGACCAGTCAAAAGTGCGAGGACCTGTCAGAAATGACTTTTTTCAGCCCTCTGGTTAGTCCTTTTGTGCATATGGACTACTCAGAGGGCTGAAAAAGTTATTTTTGACTGGTCCTCGCACTTTTGACCAGTCCTCGAACTTACGACTGTCCTCACATTTTACGTTTTTGCCCTATCTTGTCACCATGGTAAAGAGAAGCAGTTGTGAAATGAGTGACATGGTTGTTAAGAATGCTGCACGGGCATAAATGTGAGGATGGTCATAAGTGTGAGGACCAGTCAAAAGTGTGAGGACCTGTCAGAAATGACTTTCCAGCCCTCTGAGTAGTCCCTATACACATAGCCATGGCCACCCGGTCACATGACCAGCTAGCCACGCCCACCCAGTCACATGGCCTCCAAGCCACGCCCACACATTAAGCCACGCCCACAATGGTGTCCCTCTTACCAATGTTAAAATCTGTTCACCTTACCCTATACACATAGCCATGGCCACCCGGTCACATGACCAGCTAGCCACGCCCACCCAGTCACATGACCAGCTAGCCACGCCCACAAAATAAGCCACGCCCACAATGTCCCTCTTTACCAATGTTAAAATCTGGTCACCTTAACTTTGGATTTAAATTCACTTTGCAAAAAATGAAATTTTAATAAGACCCTAATGTAGGTGTAATATATCTATTCCACCCACTGTGATAATTGATGATGTCAACCTACTTAAAATCATCTTTTTTGTAAATTGTTGTGTGCTTATTTAGCTTTTTCAAATGGTGTGTGATTTCTTAGAAACAATAGAACCACCTCCAAAAGTAAATGAAGAGGGAAAAGAGAGAGCAGTAGAGGAGAAAAGAGGCAAATTAAAGAGTGAAGGAAAATTTAAAGCAGTAGGACAAGCTACTTAATTAATCAAAGCTTGGTATGAGGCAAGTAGTAAATTTAAAAAATGTAACTTCTGAATACATGCATCCCAAGTGTGTGTCAATACACTGTACTTTCTTTCTAGTTGGTTGGATATGGGTAACAGTGTGCTGATTTACAAGGTATCTCTAGATGAGCTGTCCTGGTTTGTATAGAGTAGAGCAAGAATGCTTGGTACTTTCCTTACTATTTAGCAGAACGACTAAGAATGGTTATCTAGTCTATACTGTATTTTATCTTATTCAAAGTATTGATTTGAAATCATTGATTGATAAAAATCATGAAGGGAAGGTAGCCAGTAACTCTAGACCCATTTGAGTTTATTTATGAAGATAATTCTGGATTTTTATCTAAAAGACAATTAAAAGATAATGTAAGGATTATACTGGATATAATAGAATATCTACCACAAAATTATGAAAAACAGTGCATACTAACCTTCTTAAATACTGAAAAAGTTTTTCACAATTTGAACTGGTTAAGTTCTGTTTAAAGTTTTGGAAGATATGGAGTTTGGCAAGAATTATATTCAAGAAATCAAGTTGATGAGTACATCTCAAAAACCTGAGTTATGATTAATGGTGTTTTGACTAAATCATGTGATATCATGTGAAGAGCCGTGGTGGCGCAGTGGTTAGAGTGCAGTATTGCAGGCTACTTCTGCTGATCACTGGCTGCCAGCTGTTTGGCAGATCGAATCTCACCAGGCTCAAGGTTGACTCAGCCTTCCATCCTTCTGAGGGCGGTAAAATGAGGACCCAGACTGTTGGGGGCAATATGTTGACTCTGTAAACCACTTACAGAGTACTGTAAAGCACTATAAAGTGGCATATAAGTCTAAGTGCTATTGCTATTGCTATATCCAGAAGAGGACAAGCCAACACTGTCCTCTGTTACCTTTGTTGTTTATTTCAGTTCTTGAAGTTCTGAATAGAGATATTAGACAAGCTGAGAAGATAATGGGCCTAAAAAGACGTTTAAATAGAGATCTTTTGCTGATGAGGTGGTTTTGATTTTGCAAGATACTCTGAAAGAGATTTTGATGAAAAAAAATTGAAAGATTTTGGCATGCTAACAGGTTTTAAGATGAATACGCATGAAACAAAGATATTAATAAAATTAGCTGCACAAGATCAAGATGATCAGATGAAAAATATGCTTTTAAACTTGAGAAAGATTAAATATTTGGGTGTTACTTGACTAATATGAACTGTATGTTGTTTCAAAATAACTATGTTAAGATATGGAATGAAGTTTTAAAAAGATATGATGAAATGGGGAAAATTGTAATTGTCATTGTTGAGAAGAATTTCTGTGATTAAGATTAATATTGTACCTAGGATATTATTTTTATTCCAGACAACACCTATATTGATGACCGACTGGTATTTAAGCAATGGCAAGAAAATCATTCCAAATTTGTTTGGTAACGCAAGAAATGGAGAATTAAATAGAAGCTGCTATAAAATGCTAAAGAATGAGAGAGGCTAGGACTGGATTTTGCAGCTTGTTGTTCAGTATGGATGAAGGAGTGGGTGACTTTAAGAAATGGGTGATCATTGGAATTGGAAGGATATGATTTAATATTTAGTTGCATGTCTCTTTGTGATATGATAAAGTCAAGGTTAATGTAGATTTTAAAAATCATAATCTTCTGCGCATGCGCAAGATGGCGACTTCCCTGTGATCCCGGTGATCCTGGGGGGGCGATTATGGCTCCAGGGGGCCTTTGGAGGGCTGAATTTCGATCGTTGCAGCCCTGGCCCAGCTGGAGGAGTGTCGGGGCTCTCTGTTGAGTGGTCTCCGGCTTCTTAGAGTGTCCTTGAGGCTCGCGGAGACCGTAGGACGGCGAGAGTGGCCCGAAGGAGGAGGGGCGGCGGCAGACTCTCCATGCGAAGGCAGCAGAGCCAGGACGATGGCGTCAGTGCCGCGGCGGTGGCAGCGATGCGGCACCCTCGCCGGGATCCTCGGCAGCCCAATCCGCCCTGGACATGTGCTGGGGTGGAGGGGGGGGCGAGGTGAGGGCGGGGAGGCTGGCAGCGGCGGCGGCGGCGATGCTGGTGGCATGGAAATGGCGGCCGCCGGGACAAGGAAGAAGCCGCCACAGTTTGGTGCGTGGGAGCGTCGGAGAGGTTGGCAGTTGCTCGCTTGCTGTGCTGGATCTCCTGGGTGACCGTGGGGCGCTGTTTGGCCCCTTGGTCGTCCCAGAGACCTCCATGAGGATTTATGGAGGCTGGGCGAGGCTGGGCGAGGCAAGCAGCATGGTTGCAAGGAAGATCTGGGAGGGGTTGGGGAGAGCTGGACTATGACTGAGGGGTTCTCCCCCTGAGGCGTTTGTTGCCTCTGCTCTCCTTTTTCACCCCCATCCCCCTGAATGTGGTGATGCCATGCTGCGTATGCCTGCTGAACAATCATCTCCGGGTCTAGGTGCCATCTTGTCCTCCCGGAGGTAATGACGGTTATGATCTCCGCTGTTTGAGCCTGTCTGGACTATGTGGACTGACCTGATCCCATTCTTTCCCTCTGTTGAATGGAGGTTACATCTGGGGATTCAAGTCCTGGTGGAGTGGGTCTATAGCTGCTGTCTCAATTCCGGCTTTTTGGACGATCGTGGTTGACCATCCGCCGTGAGAGGGGGGCTGGGTCACCCTTTGCCGGATCGAAACAGCATTTTACTCCCGCCATTGCCGTGAGAGGGCACTGAGGTCCCACATGCTCCATTGGAACTCTATGGAAGTCTGGCATTTCACTCCTTCTGACTGTGATAACATCAAATTGGCCCCTGGCTATTGGCCATGGACTATCACCTCCCTTGATGTTCGATGTACTTGGTGAATGACCTTCACGCCCAGCGAGATTCCCCCCTCTCGCAGGTCTGGCCCTCTCCGTTATCGAGGGCCTATCTTGATGACGGGCGTTGGAGCCCCGAGAGATGGCATGCGGCAAAGAAGAGTTTGAGGGGTTTTTTAAGTGGGTTTTTTAGTGGGTTTTTAACAAAAATTTTAAGGGGTTCGGGGGGGATTAGGGTGGGTTCTGGGGGAAATCCACCGGGTTCAAGACCAGCCTTAGCGAAGGGCTGCGACATTAGGGACGTAGAACCGGAGGTCGGGGAGGGGGTTGGAGTTCGATTTGAAGAGGGCTGTTCCATCAACACAGTGAGTGGGAGGGGCAGATATGGCGGAAGCTGGGGACCATATCATGTTCGGGGAATGCGCACTCGCTATCTTAGAGCGATTGCATACTCCGGTCCCCAATGCTTTTCTTGTTCCCCAGGTTGTCCAGATTCTCAGGGCCAGAGCCTCCGGCTGATGTTATGCAACGCCAGGTCCGTTGTTAATAAAGCCCCCCTCATTCACGATCTTATTCAGGAGGGGGAGGCGGACCTGGCGGGCATTACGGAGACCTGGTTGGGCCAGGAGGGGGGAGTCCCCCTCGTGGATATATGCCCACCAGGCTTCCGTGCATTTCATCAGCCGAGGGCTCAGGGCAGGGGCGGGGGGGTGGCGGTTATTATAAAGGAAGGTCTGGATCCAAGGGAGACCACTGTTCCACAGATAGCCGGATGTGAGTCCCTCTTTGTGAAGTGGGGTCGTGGAGTACAGATGGGCTTGTTGGTCACGTACCTGGCTCCCTGCCACGTGGCAACGGCCCTGCCCGAGCTGCTTAACGTTATAGCCGAGGTGGCGGTGGACACCCCCAGACTTGTCATCATGGGGGATTTCAACCTGCCATCTATCGGTGAAACATCTGAGGTGGCTCGAGAGTTCATGGCTTCCATGACGGCCATGGACCTTACTCAGTTAATTCATGACCCCACTCACACAGGGGGACACACTCTGGACTTAGTTTTTGTCTCTGGTCAGTGGTTGAGTGGCCTTGATATAGGGGATATAGCCATCGAACCCTTGTCATGGACTGACCACTCGCTCCTTCGACTGGACTTTCTAATCGCTGCACCCCGCCGCAGGGAGGCGGGACCGACCAGGTGGTTCCGCCCCAGGCGCCTGATGGACCCTGATAGGTTCCAGATGGAGCTTGGGCCATTTCCTGAGATTCTGGCTCATGACTCGGCTGAGGACCTGGTGGCCGCCTGGGATAGTGCGGCTGCCGGGGCCTTGGACCCACTCCAGTCCGGCTTCCGGCCTGGGCACAGCACGAAAACGGCATTGGTCGCATTGGTGGATGATCTCTGGAGGGCCCGGGATAGGGGTTGCTCCTCTATCCTGGTCCTGTTAGACCTCTCAGCGGCTTTTGATACCATCGACCATGGTATCATGTTGCACTGGTTGGCGGGGTTGGGGGTGGGAGGCACCGTTCTGCGGTGGTTCTCCTCCTACCTCTCTGACCGGTCGCAATCTGTGTTGACAGGGGGGCAGCGGTCGACCCCGAGGCACCTTGCTTGTGGGGTGCCACAAGGGTCGGTCCTCTCGCCCCTTCTGTTCAACATTTATGTAAAGCCGCTGGGTGAGATCATCCGTGGCTTCGGGGTGGAGTTCCATCAGTACACTGATGACACCCAGCTGTACGTCTCCACCCCAGGCTACCCCAATGATGCCCTTGAAGTGATGTCCCAGTGCCTGGAGGCCGTGCGGGCCTGGATGGGGAGAAACAGGCTCCGACTCAACCCCTCCAAGACCGAGTGGCTGTGGCTTCCGGCGTCCCGATATAGCCAGCTGATGCCATCACTGGCTATTGGGGGTGAATCACTCGCCCCCACGGAGAGGGCTCGTAACTTGGGCGTCCTCCTGGACGCACGGCTGTCTTTAGAAGATCATTTGACGGCCGTGGCCAGGGGGGCTTTCTATCAGGTTCGCCTGATACGCCAGTTGCGCCCCTTTCTAGATCGGGACTCCCTACGCACAGTCACTCAGGCACTCGTCACTTCCCGCCTGGACTACTGCAACGCTCTCTACATGGGGCTCCCCCTGGGGTGCACCCGGAGGCTCCAGCTGGTCCAGAACGCGGCCGCGCGGGGGATTATGGGGGCGACGAGGCGCTCCCATGTGACACCTCTCCTGCGCGAGCTGCACTGGCTCCCGGTGGTCTTCCGGGTGCGCTTCAAGGTGTTGGTGACCACCTTTAAAGCGCTCCATGGCTTAGGGCCGGAGTACTTACGAGACCGCCTTCTGCCACCAATAGCCTCCCACCAGCCAGAGTGGGCCTCCTCCAGACAATTTTCAGCCCTCTGAGTAGTCCATATGCATAAAAGGATACAGCAATAGAGAGGGATGAAGGAAGGGAAATTAGAGTAGGAGTGTGGGTAAGAGAGGGAGGAAGAGAGGAGGAGAAGGAGAAAGGAAGAGGAAGTAAGAAGGAGAAGAGGGGTGGGGGAAGAGAAAGTAAGAAGGAAAGAAAAGAGAGAGGTGGTAGGTTTGAGGAGAAAGATTGCTGTACAATAAAAAAGATGAAAGGGAAGAAAACCAACCCCAAACAAATATAAAGATATTAAGATAAAGAATGAATTGTTAAACTTTAAAGAATAAAAGAGAACAAATATGAATAAATAGCAATAATTAGAAACACACATACAAACATACAACGTATTTTCTTTGAACAGAGTATTTGACTGGTTCACAAATTTAACCAGTGTTTAGTCATTTCAATTAAATTTACAATTTCTATATTTTCTTTTTGCCATATTTATTCCTCATCTATTTTTTTTAAAAACCAATATTACCCTTCATCCTCATCTCTAATCTTAATCAAATTCAATTTTTCCCTTCTATTCTATATTATACCCCTTCCCATTGTCATCTATTTTTATATCCATCCTCACATTGATTAATTATGTAATTATGTAATACAGTTGTTTAATACAAATTCAACATTTTAATATAAATCAATTAGTTATATAACTATCTTTTTTGTATATCAATCAATATGAACATGAATATTCCAATTATTTCCATGCAATCCAATTTCTTACAAATCAATTAATTATATTTACCAATAATAATAAACCAAATAATTTCCCCCATATATTCCTCCAAACCACAACTTAACCATTTCTGCTTTCAACACAATATACAATTAATAGTATCTCAATTATTATAATTCCCTAGTTAAATAGAGCTTTTTTTCTTTTGTGTTTTAAAATCTTGAACTCTCCTCCTAAATTTCCCATTGTTTGCAGTTTTGCACCTACCTTTTTTGGTGAGGAAAAAGAAAAAGAAATCTCTCTCTGCCTCATTTTGTCACGTTGCAGCAAAGACCCTGCTTTACTTTCAGTTTCGTTGTTTTAGCTTAGCTAGGGGGAAAAAATCTGTTCCTCTCTTTGCAGCTAGCAACAGAGCCCTCCACAAAACAGCTGAGAGCAAATCAGCTGAGAGTCGAGGCTGATCAAATCAACTTATGGTAATTAACCAATGCTGAAGCTGAAAGGGGCTGGTTTTTTTCTATTTTTGCAGGCACCGGTCTTCTCATTTGTTTTCTTTTAACATTGATCAGCTGTAGGGTGGCCCTTTGAAGCCCTGCGGCAAGAATTTAAACGATTTGTTTCCCTCTAGCCATCAGCTGGGACTCAGGAGGCAGCAATAAATTGGGAGCGGGCGGGGTAAGCAACCGGCGACCGACGATCCAACAGAGGCAGAGGGTGAGGGTGAATGAAGGCGTGGGGGGGGCGAGAGAGGGCTTTGGCGACCCCTGTGAAATGGCCATTCGACCCCCAAAGGGGTTGCGACCCCCAGGTTGAGAACCGCTGCAATAGAGGGTATACTTTTTCATCTTTGGTAGACACGCAAGAAAGGTAGAAAATACTAGGATCAAGTATGTATTCTGATTCAAAAAAATTTAAATTACTAAATGAACTGAGATAAAAGTGAAGGAGTGAATGTTTGTTGGAGTGTTTTAGGAATTTTTAGATGAATAACTCAAAAGTGGTTTTATAAATAGTTGGATAATACAGGTAGAAATTAGGAATGGGAAGATTATTATTGTATAAAAATAAACTGATTCAGACAATACGCTGTTCATTAAGCACTTAATGTATGTAGTGAAAAATATATAAATAAATAAACTGTTTTTTTAAAAAGTGGAAAAAAAGCTATGCTATAGATGTCCATGTCCAAGAAAACAATAAGAAAAAGAAGTTATTATTGCTATGAGAACATCAAAAAATAATATTGTTGGAGGTATAGATTAATATTATTGGAAAAGTTTTTGTTTCCTTTTGTTTCCTTTGTTTGTTTTTGCTTATGGACAACTTATTTAATCTATGCAAAAACTGTAGCTTAGTCTCATGATTGGAAGAGTTCTATTGTTCTCTTATACAAAACAAAATTTAGTGAGAGTAAGTGATAAAACTACAAGAAGATTAGCATATTAAGTGTGCATGGGAATTGTAAAGAGTCATGGAGATAGCCTTGAGGCAAATATTTAGAAACTGTTACATAAACAAAAAGGGCAAAAGCATTATTTGTGCCCTGGGAAAGGATATATTTATTAAGAAGAGATTCAGGCTAGCTTTACGGATTCACTAGGGTATATGAGGGCAGGGAATAGAAACACAAACAGACTTGCGAGATCCTGTTACTACAGCCTCTCTCAATAAAGCATGGTTCTGGTCATCCTGTGGAATCATAATATTCCTGATCTCGACCACCTTGAAAGGCTGAGAGGAACATATTTGCAGAATTCTGATCAAAAGTACACAAGAGGTAACAATGAACAAAATCTGAGAAGTGCACTGAGGCTTTATACTGAGCAGGGAGTAGCGCAAAGCATAATTTTGCACTTCAGCAAATTCAAATCTGTATGACTTTGAGAAATAACATTTTATGTACATTAGCTTTAGACAAATAAGTTGCTGAAGAATCTAAGGGATTTTATAATGAATCAAAGCTATGGCATGATGCTGGGAAGAATATTGATCTGAAAATGAATGTATCAAAGACCATAGTAGCATTTGACATGAGAAATGGAGTCAATAATAGCAGATTATACATAACGGTGAAAATATGTATACTAAAATGATAAGAAAGTGATGGGGAAAATATGCGGTCTGCTGTGAGGGATGAATTTTTGTATAAAACGTCTGTCTATAAGTGTGTGTTTCTTCTCTTTTTGTAGTACTGAAGAACTCAAGGTGAAATACAAAGTTGAATGCAGTGGGAAGCTGAGTTGAGTGAGACTAGGGTTCCTCAATAAGTAAGTGTGGTAAAGCAAGAAGAGATAAGATCAAGAATGAAGGTCAATGAATAAATGTGAATTGAATGCAAAAGCGAACAACAAGCAGAAAAGAATATGTCGTGGTTGTTTCATCATGCAGAGGCAATGAAGATTGAATTACAAAACAAATACATCAAGAAAGAGTGACTGATTTCAGAAGGAAAACTGAGGAAGTTGTCACTAGCTGATTGAGAGCCTGAAAAAAAGGTAAGAAAAGCAATGTATGGAGTAGGATATACATGAGATAAAAACAAAGATGGCTTGCAAGGATAATACATACAATGAATGATGTCAATGTAAACAAATTTAGCTGTTTCAAGGGGTTTCGGGTTTTTCAAATGGCTACTTTGTCTACTGGCTTTGGGTTTTTCTCCTAATTTTGTTCAGCTCCATGCATCATTTACTAAGCAGCTACATTTATTAGCTAAAAAGACACATTCTATAGTCGCATAAGGTTTGTGAGATTTTTTTTTTAATGGCATTTGTCCATTGGATTGTTTTTGTCACTTGGTAAAAGAAATAAAACTGGAATATAACAAAAAATAGGGGGGAGGAAATTGAGCACAAGCCAACCCTGGAATTATATAATACTTTTATGTCTGCTAAAATGTTTTTTTTTCATCACTATGCATTTGATATTGAAAATTTTTGTTAAGTCTATTAGGAATGAGGGGGGAAATCTGATAAATATTGGCCCCCAAATTAAAATTATTGATTTTTTTTCTTCTGTGGATTAAAAAAACCTATTAAAATAAACAATAATTTTAGCAATGTTTCTTTTTTGTTATCTCACGCCTTTAACTTTTTTGCCTTACTAGTTTTCTGCACTCCAGATAATATTGCTTATCCAGAAAGGTAATAGTATGATGGGTATGTGTATATGTATGCATATATGTACTTCTGAATTAATACAAAATACAACAAACTACTTTCAATCATATGAAATCAGATTCCAGGCAAAAGTGTGCTTGCAAGGGGAACGCTCAAGGCTGTCAAAATATAGGTCAATACTGCCTATTTTTCTGTTTAATTTAATAAGCATTTATCTTACTAGGCAGATATATTTTTAGATATTATTTGGAAAGCAATGTAAGCATCAGGAAATCTTTTTCTTGCTAACCATACATAGTTACAATTGAAAATCAACTTATGCTGCAAAAAGTTATATTAAGACCAGCAATATTAAGTATCTAACAGGAATGTAGGACAAATACAGTATATTATAGTGTGTGATTATTCAAACTTGAAACTCACCAGTTCTATGACATAGGGGGTAAGAGTAAGAGATTTGGGGGAAAGCGAAATATGATTTTTTGAACCCTGTTTGAAAAAAATATTAATTGTAGCACGGATCAGGAGGAGTGTGGAAAAGATCCCTGACAACAAAGCTTCCCTTTGACTTGGGACAAAATTCAAATTTAATGTGAATTGAGCTAATTCAATTCATTTTATAACTCACGGAAGGTGGGACAAACTCTATTTCCAATATATAATTCAGGAGCTTTGCTACAAAAGGTGGCCCTACAGCTCCTGTGCCAGGCAGGAAAATGGAAAATCTTTTTCACCTCAGTACATAAAAGATTTTAATGGCAAGGAAAGGAAGAAATGTATTGGATTCACTTAATTGCAGATTTGTGCTAAAATCCGAATAAGCATGCATCATCTATTGGCTGGCAAAAGCAAGAAAACCAGTGGAAAGGTATGTGTGTGTACACATACAGAGAGAGAGACAGAGAGAAACAAAGACAGAGACACACAGAGAGAGAGAACATACATATGCATAACACAATAGCATTAAAAGTTCAACACAACATCAACATTGATAAGAGTAGCATTATTTAAAACAAGATAGGGAAAGCATGCTGAAAAAGTCTACTGGATTTTTTTTTTCCAATTTCTTGGTTAGCTAGATCACCTGGATTTTCTTTGGTGTAATGAAGTAATATGCTTTATGTGTTTGTTTCTATGCTCCATCTTGTGAATTCATGATTTGTATGTATCACGGTGTGTGTGCGCGTGCACCAGGAAGCACAGGGCAGGTGATCACAGGGCCAGAAGGAAGAAGTAGAGGAACTTAAAAGGGGGACTTGACAAAATTCAGAGCTTGTTCTCATTTGTTTCTTTCATTGGGATGCATTAGGGAGATTTTTTCCTGAAATAAATTTATCCACAACTACAACCCCAGATCTGGGCTAGTGTTGTGACTCCGACCCCCAAACCCATCTTATCAGAGGGAGAAGACTTCGAAAGTGAAGGAGAGGAGTTGGCAAGGCCTCCCTCTCCAGGACCCTCCTCTCTGGCAATGCCTCAGGTGTCCTCCAAAGGCCAAGAGATAGGCCAGGAGTCAGGCACTTCCGAGCAGCCGCAGTTAGACAGCGACGGAGATGAGTCTTGGCTGGATCCCCAACAGCGTCGGAAAGATAAGCGTGCAGCAGAGAAAGAGGCATGCCAGAGATTAAGCTGAATCACTGGACCACACCCCACAGGGGATAAAACGGGGTGTGGTGGCCATTCAGGCCTTGTGACGGACAAAACTGAAAAGCTAGCAAGGCATACTGCATTTCTGGAACTTTGTTATATGCCCTCGTTGGATTTATTATGGACTGGACTTGACAATTCTTTGGCTTTGTGGACTTATTTTGGTGTATTGGATGGAGGAGAAAAACCTCCCTTTGTGAGTAAAGTTTTTGGCAGGCAGCTACTGGGGTGCTGCCAATTCTGTTATCTCAAAGGAATTCCTGACTGCTGGTTTTATTAACTTCTGGCTGACTGTTTGTGTGAGTGTGTGAGACGGGGACAGAACAGCTAGTGTCAAACTTCCTATCTTCTGCTACATCAGATTTGGTCCCATTCTATTCAGTTTTCGGAAGGATAGCTTGCTGATTAAAGACAGATGGTGGGACAAAGTTCTCAGATTGTAAGAAGAATGAAAACAAAGAGAGGGAAAAACCAAGGGCGCTATTGTTGTTATGTTATAATCCTAAAAATAGTGCTTAAACTTATATACCACTTTATAGTGCTTTACAGCCCTCTCTTAAGTAGTTTACGGAGTCAGCATATTGCCCCCAACAATCTAAGTCCTCTTTTTACTGGCCTTGGAAAGATGGACGGCTAAGTCAACCTTAAGCCAATCAGGACTGAACTCCTGGCAGTGGGCAGTGGGTAGTTAGCCTGTAATATTGCATTCTAGGCCACCTACCTCCAAAAATGTTGACTGAGTTGCTCCATATCTTCTTCCTTGTCTTTGTATCACAGGAAACAAGGCATAAGAGCTGTGGTGGTGCAGAGGTTACTTCTGCTGATTGCCAGCTGCCTGCAATTTGGCAGTTCAAATCTCACCAGGCTCAAGGCTGACTCAGCTTTCCAACTTTCCGAGGTCAGTAAAATGAGGACCCAGATTGTTGGGGGCAATATGCTGTCTCTATAAACTGCTTATAGAGGGCTGTAAAGCACTGTGAAGCAGTATATAAGTCTAAATGCTATTGCTATAAAGAGGTTCATGGCCATGTTTCAAAGGACCTTGACACCTTTTTTTGGTTAATGAATGGAAGTTAAAAATAAATACAAAACTTTGAAAGGAACAGAGGCTTTTAATTTTTAAGAGAGTGCTAACAGTAGGGAGCTCTGGATCCAGCTGCAGATAATTTTGGACAATTCCTGAGGACCATTAAATCCACTACATTTACCAGTAAAGCAGAGGAGCTGCAATGAGGCTATGTAATAGCAAAACAGGAACATCAGTGCTCCTACTTCAAGGAAATCCAAACTATATGAGCCAACAATTCCACAACAAGAAAATTGCTCTTATGTTTTGCTGATTCATTCCAAAAGAAAACAAGGAGCTACTTGGATTCAGCTGTTGTTTCACAGTTTCACAGTAATCTATAGGGAGAACAACCCAGTGCTGTCTACCCCAACCAGGCCCCAACCTTGTAATGGATATTTGTGACCACAAATTAAATTGTGGGAAAACCAAACATTCAATAGGATAGTGATTAAAAATTTGATAAATTGTTTCTGAATAATATCCCCAAAAGAAGGCAATCACCTTGTTTTTTACTTATTATATACTGTACAGTATGATTGATTAGCAATAGTACTAATGGAAAATGGTAATATAAACAGACAAGCTCATAATTTTACAGACGTCCCTTTAATTCATTTCATAAATGAAGGAGTTTGCCGACAGAGCAAGCTATTTGTGAAGCCCTGCCTAATCTTATGCCAACAACTGTAGAATAGTATGGATAAAATATGCTGTGCACTAGATCTTGCATGATATCTAGAATTGCTCAAGGATATAGACCTCCTTAGATTATGATGGACTCCTACAATTTTACAAAGTGTTTACAAAAGATTAGGAATATGGCATAGGAGGCTTATGTCTTGCAGTATGTACATGACTAACAATTATATTAAATGCAATAGATTCAATCTCTGTATTATGCAACACCCTGAGAGACTAAAAATATTTCTTTAGAATCATTACTCATACCTGCCTCAGAGCTCTGCATCCAACCACTCACCTGTAAACAATTTTTTCCCCAGTTGGGGGTGGAACCCAATACAATTTGCACCGTAAGTAAAGCAGTGGGTCACAACCACACACAATCATTTGAAACCAGAGTGCAATGAACAGTTCAAAAGGTTGAACATTCAATATGTGAGCGCTCCAGGTAATTCTACTATTGATATCATGTTTGTGAAAGTAGCAGAAGTTGCCATTGCAAGCATTAGCAGTTGTACAGACAACACATACATCTGCAGCAGGACAATCTTTGTAGGCATAGTTGTGTACGTATCATCATTTAAGACTGTGGCTTACAACAAAAATGATATAGTTTTACTGCTACATACATTTACCCTGAATGTGTTTCTTGTGCAGTTTGCATCATCTGAGTAATGGTAAGGAAATGTTCTGCCCCAGCTCCGGATTCCCGAGGATATAGACACATACCAACGGTCCTTATCAAATTTATTAAGTAGCAAGAATAAACCAAAGTCCGGCAAAGATTGGCAACCAGCCCAGAAAGCAAGATAAGACTTGTCCAAAAATGCTCTGTTGATAATTATAAGTTGTTTCTAGCAAGAAACTTACTAATGGCGTGTGACTTAAATAGGCTAAGAGAGTGGCCAATTATCCTCAAGCCTTACTCTCAAGGAGACCTCCTCCTCCTGAGTAGCCACTCTTGCCTTTTGGCAGCCCTGCGTGCTCGAGCATTGAGAAGAGGCTCCTCCACTTTGCTCTCCCCACTTGAAGGAGCCTCTGGAGGTTCTGAAGGCCCTGGCTGAGTCTCTGCCTCTGGCACCACATCCTCTTCAGCCTCCTCACTGTCCAACGTGAGTGCCGGCTGCGCAGGCTGCTGGCGTGACACCACACCAGCCTCCTTGTTGTCGGGATCAGCCACAATCTGCGCAGGCCGCTGGTGGGCCACAACAGGAAATCAGGTTTTAATAAACCCCTGTTGGAATTTATAGTATGCTTGACATTAGTGTTAGTTTTATATCCATCACCATAGTAGGATACAAGGGAATACTGCTTGTTTCCTGAATACAATGGCTGCTCCATAAGTGACTATTTTCAAAGTGACTCCTCCTCCTGTTCACTCCTTTTAACTTTAACTTTTATTAAAAAGAACTATTAAGCTCCCTTTTAACTACTTTCCCCAACATCCCATTTCCCAAATGAAAACCTTTAGAGTGTGCCTGGTTAAATTGAAGTAACATTAAAACACAAAACATGCATGTAACGAAAGCAAATATGATCTCAGCTTTACAAATAAAACAGAAATATTATCTTGGGGGTTAAAAGGGGAACAGGAAGAGTTCCTGAAGTTTACATATTACATATTCTGATTTTTAATGGTTGGGATCTAATGGGTAGGTTTTTGAATTGATTGAATTTCACTATTGGAAATGCATTCATGGGACCGTAGAAAGGAACAGCAGCTTAATCTAGCATGGTAATAGTGCTCATGAGGATAAAAAGAAAAGCGTTTTATGTTCAGATTCATTTGCCTTCAAAAATCACTTACATTGGATTTCTAGCATGCTTAATTTTATTATTTCACTGAATCAGACAATGGCTTGTTAATAGGGAGGAAAAAACTTATCAGAGCTGTCACCTTATGCAAAGGTTAGGTGGTCTGCTCATTTGATTGTAGTCTGTTTCTAAAAAAAAATACAGTAGCATTATTTCATATCCTTACATTAGAGAAAAATGTCATGGCAATTGTAAATAATGACTTGTACGGGCACATCTTTATCAGGTTTAAACTTAAATTGTCAAAGGCTCTTCTTTACCAATTTGAATCCAACTGAGTTTATTGGGTACCTTGGAAACAATGAAAACAAGAGTATCTCATTATGGTTTGGAAAAGAGGTATATTAGTTACCAGCCAGCATCCTTTTTTAATCTTGGATCTGTGACTTCCATATGTGATCTTAAATAATGTTTTGTTGTTTCTTTTGAAAAAGAGCTCATCAGAGGAAGGTCAAAAAAGGCAGTGTTATGAGAAATGTGGGTTGTTGATTTTTTTATTATTATTTCACTTCTATAGAAAACAAGTTGCAGTGGAATCTTTTCTGTTTCAGCTTTCATGCCTCTGAACCTGGTTTTGAACTTGACTTTTAAGTTCTATTAATATAAGGTTGCTATAGCAGGGTGCATCATAAAATATGATGCTGTAGATGAAGAACTGCACAAAAAACAGTATCCTCTCCAGTTTATATCTTATATAAAGTAGTCAGAGCTGCACAACACATGACTCACTAAGACAAACACCAGCTGTACATGGTGGCCAATTCAGACCTTGATAGATGTCTTTTTCTGCATTTATATGTATATTTGTCTTGGTGGAGGAAGCATCTAGACCTATTTGGGGGCTGACGTTGCCATATAAGAACTGGGAGGAAGTGAGGAAACCTTACTCAGTTATTTGGATTTCAGTCAACAGTATGGCTGGCACTTAGTCTCGAGAGCTGCTGGAGTTAGACTCCGATCCTTCCAATCTGAATATGGTTGAACCTACTTCTTTTGAGATACCTTGAATCATAGCTCAAATATTTTTTTCTAGAGGCGAAACATTCTCGGTTTCAGATTTAGCCTTATACAAACAAACTGATCAAAGAGAGCCTCTTGAATAGGAAGTGTGATCAAAGCTTGTTTGGGAAAAAAATCTCCCTCTTCATCATGAAACACCCAACTCTGCAATGCAATGCAGTAGGAGTCTTTCTACAGAGAGGGGGGGGGAGTACGTGCCTGACAGTTCAACTAGAACTGGGTGAAAGTTGCATATTATGACAAGAAGAAGACTCCTGCCATTGTAGACTGGTCAATCTAGTTTTAAACATAGTTTAGTAGCATTTAAGAAAAGTGCTAACCCCATGTTTAAAATCGTTTCCATAAGAGTAGATGGGATAGCATGGTTGCACTGTGAAATGAAAATCTCTCTCACACTGCACTGTCTAGTCCTATCCATATCTGATCAGCCTAATCTCTCTTTTAAGATTTGCCTCAGAAACATGGGAGGTAGAGCAAGAGAGTCTTATATGAAAAAAATAAATTCTCCTTGCTGCTAAAATTAGTGATTCTGGAAAAAAGGAACCATGACGAGAATGAAGGAGTGATATCTGTACCAGCTTAAATGGAGCAAAGGGAATTGGGTCAATCCCTTCCCTTGACATGCCACCAACAGAATGGTAGGGAAAGCAAGTCAGATTGCATCCATGGCAAAAAAAAATGTGTTGGGATAAGAAGGACTTCAGGGTGTCTTAAGTATAAGTTGGGAAACAGATGAAGATAACATCATAGAAACACAACATTAAAAAAAAGAAATTATCAGGGCACTTTTGTGCAATGGTTAGATAGTCATTTTTGGTTGCATCTATGAGTTGCTGGCTGTGTGAGGGCAGTAACTGTTCAGTCAAGAGTTCCAGCATTTTAATTACACAATTCATTATATAGAATAATTTATATTGACAGTGATTCATGCAAAGCAATTCATTTTGTTCACAGAGATTGAAATACATCATTATGTTACTCTGGCTATTAAATAGAAAGGCTGTAGTTCAGTTTCATTTCCACTCTGTAATTCAGGTAGTATTATATACTACCTTACCTCGCTTAATGGTCATTCACTTAGTGATTGGTCAAAGTTCTGACAGCACTGAAAAAAGTTACTTATAACTAATCCTCACACCTATAACTGTCACAGCATCCCCATGGTCATGTGATCATGCTTTGCTTGCTTGACCACCATTTGTTATCCTATGATCATGTGGTTGCCATTTGAGACCTTCCCAGCTGGCTTCCAACATTCAGAGTCAATGGAGAAGCTAGCAGGGAAGGACACAAGTTGAGGTCAGGTTGATGTCTCACTTAACAACCATGCAACTGTAGCTAAACAATCATAAAATCAGATGTGGTCATGTGATGCTTTGCTTAATGACTATATTCATTATTAATATACTATATACTAAATGAATGACCCATTGGGATTCCCCAAAGCAACTTACCTTGTGTGTGGCCAGAATCTGAAATAACATTTAACACAGCACAGTACTTGAGCAAAATGGTTTGGTTGAGATCGGCATATTTATTTATTTATTTATTTATTTATTTATTTATTTATTTATTTATTTATTTATTTATTTATTTATTTTCAAATATTTGTATGCCGCCCTTCTCCCTAAGGACTCAGGGCAGCTAACACAGGTTAAAAAACATACAGTAATAAAAGAAAGCCAAATTAAAACCAATTAAAACAGAGACAAATAAATAATAAAACCCCGAAATCAGCATCAACCCATTTGTTGAAACAGCCAAGTCTTTAGGCCTCAACAGAAGAAGCGGAGGTCAGGCGCCGTCCGAAGCTCGGTGGGTAACTCATTCCAGAGGGCAGGAGTGCCCACAGAGAACGCTCTACCCCTGGACGTCGCCAGCCGACATTGTCTGGTCGACAGTACCCTGAGGAGGGCAGCCCTGTGTGAGCGGACAAGACGGTGAGAGGCGGGTAGGAGATGGTCCTGCAAATACCCCAGACCTAAGCCATGTAGGGCTTTAAAAGTAAGTATCAGCACCTTGAAGCGGATCCAGAAGACCACTGGTAACCAGTGCAGCTCACGTAGGACTGATTGGGGTAGATTGTAGGGGTGATACCAAAATATAATTTTATCATATGTTATTTATTTATATATTAAATTATTGTATTTTATTCCCATTTCATTTTAAACTGTATTTTATTCCCATTTCATTTTAAATTGTATTTTATCCAATTCTATTTTAAATTGTTTTTATCAGATTTTAGTAATAATTTGTATCTGGAACTCTGCACTTTGATATGGCCCAAGGGCTAATCAATGAAGTACACTAAACGAAACTAAACGAAACTCATTAATAATGAATTTTTCAGTCCCCATTGTGGGCATAAATCGAGGACTATCTGTACAAAAGCAATATCTATCAGTGACTCATTAAAGCAACTATATTTTTTCAAGACTACATGCCTAGACATTGTTGCTTGAATGAGTTGCTGACAAGTACTGCATTTCCATTCTACCCCGCACAAAATACTATTTTGGCAATTAAATGTGAAGCATTTCCCAGTCCTTACCAAATAGATTCCATTTCATTTTTTTTTAATGTAACAGTCCAATATTTTTGTGGTTGCAAGTTTTCAAAATAAATATATAAGTAGTTCTTCATTACTCATTTTTATAACTTATTTCTGCTGTCTAAAACATGAAGCCCACTTATGACAGTTTTACTTCAAATTCAGTTTCTTTCATTGTTCTTTTTTTCTCAAGAAAATGTCCAGTTTTTTGACTGTGGGTAACTTTGGTAGTCTAGCCAACTCCAAAACACATGGTTTATCCAAATGACTACTCATTTTTTTTTTCAAACTTAGAAGATAAGTACGGATATAGAGCACCAGAGCTAAACGTTTGATACTTTCAGTCATGGGCATTGGCTTATATTGCCACGTTGAAAAGAGATGGATAGTTTGATATTGTAATCCAATTATAGATCAACAGCTTTAGAAAGGGCTCAACAAATTAAATCACTAAATCAAATCACTAAAATATCTTGAATCATTAAAATACCAGCATACTAAAAGGTGGCAGTAAGCCAACTATAAATTCTAAACCAATGCACTTCTAGTCCTACTATATAAACAAAATCCCAATTTACATTTTTGCTGGAGGCTATTTGAAACAGATTCATATGAGACAAACTTAATACACCCAGGTATATAGCAAAACGTAAAAACAACTTCTCAAACACCAGCAACAATGGGCCCGTGTTCCCAATTTCGAAGTGTTATCGCTGCAAGATGCCATTTGGAAGGCAGTGTGATCAGTTAAGCTAATTGAACATTTTAATAAGATTTGATTTAGAACAAAAATAAAAGCTTAATCTTGATGACTAACACTATCATCAAATTATAATAAATGCCAGCAGAAATCCGTCCCATTATTGCATGCAGTAAATCAAAGAATATAAGTGCGCCAAATATGTATGTTTCTTCAAAGGAATTATGAACTAAAAAGCTAATAGAATGGATTATCTGAATCCTGCAAATAAAATGCTATTTAATGAATACAAATATTTAAAAGGTTTTATTCTAAGGCAGTAACTGCGGGGAGCGGGGGAGACAATAAGAATAAAAAACAGTTGAAAAACTAGCGTAATAGCTCTGTGATGGTGGCACAGAAACTCATTCTGTATGAATGAAAGCACCCTTTCTTCCAACATTACATCACATTATGTTTTATAAATTGAATTATACATGCAGGAACCTGATGAGCATATATGGTTACATATAAATAGGCCTCTGTCTTTTCATCAGCAAATGGATTGGATTGTAATTTTACTTTTATAAGGGGTGAGAGAGGAAAATAATAATTAAAAAAAAAGCAGAGAAGGCCTGTTTAATTTAGACTGATAGCTCTGGACAGCCTGTGCTTTCCTCATTCTGTCAGAGAAGAAAAAAAAACAGGCACACACAATTGTATAGGTTTTTCTGTATTAAATAAAATATGATGTGGAAAGCAGGCACCTTTAATTGTTTTGCCATGTTTTACCAACAGGATGGGTAGTAATCATTCTTAAAAATAAAACAAGTTGAATTTGAAGAAATAAATATTTTCTGAGAAACATGCAAACTCTTTTCTCCAAATCCTTTGCCCATTTTTTCCAAACCACCTGAGCATGTAAAATAAGTGACTCTCTTTTGGACATTATAGCTTGAGAATATTGAATCAAAGTGATGTGGCCTTTTCTATCAAGATTTTTTTCCCCTCTTTTGAGACAGACATTTTGGAGGTGGTGGCCTCACCAAAGCCTCAGCTGCTTCTGTTACAAGCAATCCTTTACAGGGGTAATTTGTGCCAATACAGTGATTGAAAAATGTTCAATTATTCTCCCACATGCATTGCTATCAGCAAGCCTTACCTGCAAACGTGTCATTGCTCCACACAGACTCACCATATGGAGACATTTCCAGCAGCAGATTCAGTTCAAGTTTATTCTTTTTCTTTTTTTGAAGCAGATGCTCACTTCTTCAGATTACCCACAGAGCTAAAGATCCATGCTGGCACTTGAAGTAGAAATCAATCAGTTCTACATTGCCTTCTCTTTAAGTACTGAAATTAGCCCATTGTGGTATCTTCCCTTTACTGAATCATTTGTCATTGAATACTGTATCTCAATAGTCCTGATGTTTTTGGATGTAAGTATACACTAAGGTAAAATATTCACATATGATGCTTCTCTAGATATCAGCTGGTGCCTAGCTCTGGCCAAAAAAGTAATTACTTCTTCCTCTTCACATAGTTTGAATAACCCTGTGGTATTCTGCTCTAATATATTATACCTCCTGTTTATCTCCCAGTTTGGTCTCATTAGTTGTTTTGTTATCATTAGTGGTTTATTTATGTATTATTTGATCTATTGCCCATAAGTACAGTGAGAGCACATTGACTTGTTCCTTTTTCAATACAAGTGTCAATTTGAATGAAGGTGGTAGTTTGCTCCACTATTAATTACTATAGCAGCTATCCTGATGATACTCTTATAGAACTGTACTATCTCGCTCTCTTTCCCTTTGCCTGAAGCAACCATCTCTACAGTGTGTCACATTCAAGGGAAAGTGGATGAAGGTCAACTACACTCAAAACTTATCTTCCCACAAAAGGACCCCATCAACAGCTGCAATAATAATGGCAAATATCAGCAAAATACCAAAGTTCTCAAGCATACACACACATACACATACACACCTAGTCAAACAAATTTTAAAAACTTGGGGATAATAAAATGGTCATCATTCTGTGCAGAGAAGAATTCTCTTAATAGTTTAAGCAAGAACTCCTACCATTGGCTTTGACCAATAGTTATTGTCATTCTCATCCCATATTGTTAAAAGCTGGTGTAGATTATTACTATATGGAATATTAATGCCACAGTGAATTTTAAAACAAAATGTCATGCTTTTTATTGCATATTCATGCATCTGTTCTAAATTTCAAACTCAGATGTCTCAACCTTAGGAATATGCATCAAATTCATCTGAATACTTGGCTAAATCAGATTGCCTTGGGCTGATTTTATATCTTTGTGAAAATACTGTATAAAGAAAGTTATGAAGTTTTCTAAATTTATTGCATTAGTACTATCATCTAGAATACTGCGGCCTTAATGAAGTAAATAAGGTAATATTATTACTAAACCTAGAGAAGAAAGTCTATTGTCCGTTATTTGAATGGACTAAACATTAAGACTATTAGAAGTAAAATATTGGAATATAAAGTTGGTTTGTTTGATCAAGAAGAGCCAGTTTTCTCTAGTGATTATTATATCACCTCATTAACAGTCTCCTAAACCTTCATGAGGGATGCAGTGGCTCAGTGGCTAAGACACTGAGCTTGTCAATCAGAAGGTCGGCAATTCACCGGTTTGAATCCCTAGCGTCGCATAACAGAGTGAGCTCCTATTACTTGTCCCAGTTTTTGCTAACCTAGCAATTTGAAAGCACATAAAAAATGCAAGTAGAAAAATAGAGACCACTTTGGTGGGAAGGTAACAGCACTCCATGCACCTTTGGCATTTAGTCATGCTGGGCACATGACCATGGAGATGTCTTCAGATAGCGCTGGTTCTTTGGCTTAGAAACAGAGATGAGCACTGCCCGCTAGAGTCAGAAACGACTAGCACGCATGTGCATGGGAACCTTTACCTTTACCTTAAACCTTCATGAGAGTCAATCTGATGTAATGATTAAGATATCAAGCTAGAAATTAGGAAACCTTGAATTCTAGTCCTGCTTTAGGCACAAACCCAGCTGAATGACCTTGGGCCACTCACTCTCTCTTTGGCCTAAAAAGGAGGCAATGACAAGCCACTTCTGAAAAACTGTGCGAAGAAGTCTTCAGGGACTTGTGCAGATTTTCTTTCTTACTATACAATCGGAAGACATTTCCATTCTTTATTAGTCTTCAACTTTTATTTAATCAGCCCCCCAAACCCCAATCACCATTTAACCCCACTAAATTTCTTACATGTTGCACAATCTTTGTATTCCTCAAAGCTTTCTGTCTGCCATCTACATTTTTAAATATTTTTCTGTATAATTTTCGTATCATACCTGGCAGTTTTGGCTGTATCTTGTTAAAATAGTTATATTGGACAGCCTCTCCTTCTAGTTCCGTTCTTCTTATCTAGAAGATATTGATCCCAAATGAAATTTATCCTGAACCTCAAGGGACAGTCTTACATTGAGATTGGAATGCCTCCTTCCCTTCAGTTACTGATCACTGCTTCTGCTGCCATTTGTTTGTTTATTTATTATTTATTAATTCGATTTATATGCCGCCCTTTTCTGGAGACTCAGGGTGGCTTACAATGCATTAAGCAGTAGCCTTCATACTTTTGTATATACCTGCTTAGTAGGGCTTTTGGGCCCCCCTAAGTGGTGCTCTTTTTTATACAAAGTCAGTTTATTGCCCCCACAATCTGGGTCCTCATTTTACCTACCTCGAAAGGATGGAAGGCTGAGTCAACCCTGAGCCTGGTGAGATTTGAACTTGCAGTAATTGCAGGCAGCTGGCAGCTAAGTACTACTTTAACAGCACTTAGTCCACTGCGCCACCCAGGCTGTTAACAGAAACTCTTGTTCTGTTTCTTCCTATTGGACTGTATGTTGATTATGTCATAGGAGCCTATTGTTGGCTAGCTATATTTTCCTGGCTGCTAATACACAACATACAGTACTGAAGAGAAAATTTATTTTCAAGGCAGGATGTAAATTAAACAGGTCAGTGACTTTTCAGTCATTAGACTGAGATGAATTCATCTTTCTCTTTTTGTGCCTTCATGTCAATCCAGACTCCTGGCAATTGCAAGCATACACTGATGCAGTTTTGTTGGAAAAGTTTTCAGAGGTGGTTTGCCAGGACCAGAATTCAGTCTTAGTTTCTAGCCAAGTGCCTTTTTACCACTGCACTAAAGTGCCTCTCTTCTTTAATCTAGCTGTGAGAAATTTGGACTATTTTAAACTGGCAGGTTTGTCCAAATAAACTTTTGAAGAATATATATACTTTCTAATTCACTATAATAAAGTGACGAGGTATTTAATTGAAATAAGTGAAACCCCATAGAGGAATATAACAAGTTAAAAACTGATTTAGCAATAGCAACAGCAGTTAGACTTATATGCCACTTCATAGTTCTTTACAATGCTCTCTAAGCAGTTTACAGAGTCAGCATATTGCCCCCAACAATCCAGGTCCTCATTTTACCAACCTCGGAAGTATGGAAGGCTGAATCAAACTTGATCCGATCAGGATCGAACTCCTAGCAGTGAACAGCAAGTTAGCCTGAAATATTGCATTCTAACCATTGTGCCACCACGGCTCTATAACTCACATAGAGTATGAGTTAAGGATGGGCAAGTTAAGGGGGGAAGGGAAGAGAAAGGAAGATGTTGATCGGAAGCAAGGAGACCTATGGAATATGACATAATGGAGGCAGCAGAGGAACAGGAATGGAGGGAAGGAGCTAGCAGGGCTGGGGGAAGATGGGCTGGTGGAATTTGCCACCCTGATAGAATTTGCAGTTGACTGGATGAAGGAAAGAGAAAAGAGATGCACTGAGAATGGTTTGACAGAATTTTGGAAAGCTATCTGTTTGGGGAGTGGGGGTGGGGTGGGGGGTAGGGGTTAAACCACACACATTTTCTGTTTCATGCAGAGAACTATTTCACAATACAAACTAACAGCAGAGGCTAACAAAGACTTTACAATCTACAATCAATTTATAATCAGTGTGATATAAGTACTCCTTCCTTACAATAAAATATAAGGAGATGCTATTGTAGAAAATACTCATATCATCTAAATAGAGATACATTTGTTGTACATGTGATGTGTAAACCCATTATGAAGGATAATGGGTGGCAGCAGATATGCAAGATAATGTAGTTATGAAGCCTTAATAGTATAAATAGTGCTGTCTGAGATATATTGAAACCCCCATAACACGCCTGCTCAGTGATGTATGTTTTGCTTTTCATGCTGTAGCTAACTGGAATTATCACTGAACCAAAGTAACAACCTTGACTGCACAAGTTAATTGTGATCGCATTTTGAAGGAATCTCAGGGTCCCTGTTTAAAGTGGAAGAAGGCACAGGGCTTTCCTCACAGGAGGAAATGATGAAATAAACCTTACAAAAAATAAAGAGCCAGCAGAGGGAAGAAAAGGGAAAAGAAAAAGATATGCAGGGAATGGAGAAGCAAGTAAACACTATGCAGGCAAAGAGCCTAAAGCTACTCATGAAATTTAAAGTAACCCTTCTTGGAAAGTCCCTAAACTAAAACCGCACTGAATTTGACAGCTTTTCATTAACTGAGACAAATTTTTCCCTATTTTAAAACACTGAATTTCTGCCTTGCTTCAATGTTTGCCTTTACTAAACTTCTTTTTGAAAATTTAGAAACCAATGCTTTAGCTGTAATTTTTTTTTCAAAATAAGAAGAGATGAAATATCCCATGTATCAGGAAGATATACTGGACAATGTGCAATGATTATTCATATGTCTGTGTGTTTGTGCTTTACTATATGTAGTTAGGATCTCTCTCTCTCTCTCTCTCTCTCTCTCTCTCTCTCTCTCTCTCTCTCTCTCTCTCTCTCTCTCTCAATTGGATGAAGTGGTGTCTGTCTAAACTTACAGGGAGAGCAGAGTTATTAAATGTGTTTGTATTTGTTATGATGGATATTTGATTTCTTTATATATTTATTTTCCTTTTTTTTGTGTAGGATAGTCCTTGACTTACAAACAGTTTTTTAGGGACCATTCAAAAATCACGACAGTGTTGACAAAATGGACTGGACCACTGCCTGAAGTTACAGCCATTGCAGTGCTCTTATATGGTTTAGGGATTTAAATTTAGGGATTTGGCAGCCTGCCCACACTTACAATCTCAGGAACACTCCAACTACCCCCATTCACTTCCCCCATCCCCCCATTTATACACTTTTGGCCATACTTCATCCTGTCTTGTGGGGCAACAAGCCTCAGCAAGTGGCAGCATTCATTCCTTCCCCAAGAGGCAACATTTGCTCAAGCTCCAGTATTCATTTTCTCCCCATACGTAGCAGAGAACAAATGCTGGGGCATTTGCCACTTATAGGGAGAAAATAAGTGTGTGAATGTTGCCACTTGAGGGGGACCAAAATAAATGTGTGGGCTTGAGCAAATGCTACTGGTTGCTGAGTCTTGCTGCCCTATAAGGCAAGAGTGGCCAAATGGACATTGATGGGTTGAGATGGGCATTCACTTAACAATCTTTGATTCTCAGTTAATGACCTAACAGGGAGAGATGGAATTGTGGACACTAAATGATGCAGTCATGTGACATCTTGTTTTATGATCACTTTACTTAGCCACCAAAATTCTGATCCCAAATAGAGGACTACCTAACAGCCATGGTGGCACAGTAGTTAGAATGTAGTACTGTAGGCTAACTCCCTGCTCACTCCAGGAGTTTGATTCTAAGCGTTTCAAGGTTGACTCTGCCTTCCATCCTTCTGAGGTCAGTAAAATGAGGATCCAGATTGTTAGAGGCAATATGCCGACACTGTAAACCACTTAGAGAGGGCTATAAAGCACTGTGAAGTGGTATATAAGTCTAAGTGTTATTGCTATTATATTCACTCTTTTCTTCTTTTTCTTTTTTCCTCCACTTTTTATTCTTTCTTTCCATTCTTTTCTTTTTCTCTAAATTTAGTTTGTAGGAATGAAATATCTACAAGTAAACAACTAAGCTCAGAGAGCACCTAGGGCTCCACAATAAGCCAGATGTTTTACAAATAACAAAAACAATAATTGACTATTATAGTTAGCATATGACTTTATGCTTATGGTGGCTACCGTATTCTCAATACTGTTGTTCATGTCTGAGCCAAGTGGTTTCTATTGTATTTGGCTGCCTTGATGGTGAATTATTATTATTCTGTATTCCATGCTTGTTTGCTTCTTTATTTGTACATTTAAGTATGAATGTCTAAATCATTTCAGTCAACTAACTCTGAGAAGTGTACAAAGTAATAGCCACCACCAGTGGAACAATAAAATGCAATAATACACAATAAAATATACTAGGCACTTCCTCATAGTGAAATAATAAATTATCTCTTAGAAGAAAAAAAATGGGCAAAAGCAATTTTGGTAACAACTCAAATGGTGTCTTTTGACACCAGAACTACTCAATGATCAGTAATAAAGTACTATACTGCACATGTTTATGTTGTGCCTAGTACCTCTAATTGATGATGTTATAAATGCAAATGCAGGATGTGATGATAAACAGCCCACACAAAAGCTTGTGTGCACTGATTTTATCATACATCTTGCAGCATTGTTCACAGTTCAACTGAGATGGCAGAGCTACAGACAAAAGCATCCACAAGAATGTATTAAAAGGAAGTTGGAGGATTCTGGGTGTAACAAGAATGAGTGACGTGATCAGCAATGTTGATACCATGGGGACGCTTGTGATTTATTCCTCCCCACCCCAAAAGGTGACAGATGGGAACATTCACTAGAAGATGCTTAAGAACGAAGACCAGCTAATTATCTTTTCCAATCTAGAGGATCTTAATATTTGATAGAATAACCTTTTTTTTTTTTTTGCATTTCAACACTTCAACTTAAGAATGTCCAAGAACTTAAGAATGTGTGCAATAATGTTCACTAGGAGTATCAAATATTCTGTTGAGCTCTTGGGAGTGCTTGGGGCAGGCTGGGTTTTTATTTTTATCTTTTGGTGGGGGGGGGGGGAATCCTACCTGTTCTTCTTTCTGCTTTATAATATTTCTTTTTTTTAAAAAAGTTTTATTTTATTTTACATATACATATCAATGCATGAACAGTGTGGCAGACTTTGCAGTATCCTTCTCCTGGAGTGGGCTAGGAATGGAGATTTTGTTGTATCCTTCCCCTGCCACGCCCACCAAGCCATGCCCACCAAACCGTGCCCACGGAACCAGTAGTAAAAAATTTGAATTCTTTACTTGTCAATAGTTATAGAAAAACACAGCATCTTCAGATAGCTTAGTATTGCTATCTCTAGTAAAAGTAAAACAGTATCCCCTAGAACTGGTTTTATCCTGCTTCTCATTTAGGAATGTATCTAGGACAACTCTCAGAAATGAAGCAAAATGTCAATAAACAGGTGGATATAAAGAATTTTTAAAGTCTAGTTCTATGCACCTCCGATTCACCACATGTTCTAAAATTTACCTATGTTCTTTATTAATCCTGTTATTCCTTTAAATAGTAAACATTCACCACTCCAATAAATCACTTTCAAGTTAATATAATTTGAATTTTTGTGCAGTTTTGTTATCTATTGTCACAGCTATGATGATGATGATGATGATGATGATGATGATGATGATGATTTATTACATTTTTATACTGTTCTTCTCGGACTCAGGGCGGTATACAGCCATGTTAAAACAACATATACCCACAAAATTTAAAAAACAGTTTAAAATATATTAAAAATTTGGCCCTTATGTTAAAAAACTACAAACACCCAATTAAATTAAAATTCATTTTCTAGGCCATCCCGGCCTGTTGAAACAAATGAGTCTTAAGGGCACAGCGAAAGGTACGTAGGTCGGGGATCATACAAATCTCCGGGGGCAGTTCATTCCAGAGGGCAGGTGCCCCCACAGAGAAAGCTCTCCCCCTGGGTGTCGCCAGTCGACATTGTTTGGCCGACGGCATCCTGAGGAGTCCCTCTCTGTGGGAGCGTATTGGCCGGTGGGAGGCTATAGGTGGCAGCAGGCGGTCTCATACATATCCAGGTCCTAAGCCATGATGACAAGGATTTAGCAATCCCAACATTAAAAATTTATTTTCCTAACATATTTGTGGAATGTCAGCACCTCTGGGATTGTTCAAAGGTTGCTCATGATAGCTTACAATGATGACCTTTGCTTAAGATTGAAGTAAACAACTTAGATCACGAGTATGCATTTTTTATTTTTATTTTTGTAACCCATCCACTTTGCTCTGCTGTACAGGTGCTCTCTCAGTACAAGTTATCCTGAAGGTTCTTCCCAGAAATATTAGCAAGAAATTAATTGACTTGACATTGGCATATGGTACAGTAACCTCCTATTCCTTTCAAGCAGGTTTGTATGTGACATTATCATCTACATGAGCCAAGTCCAGCTAACAATCTGTCTGCTTCTTTTGTGTTAGAAAACCTCCATAATTAAAAGTATTGCAGCCTTCAAAGTGTTTGCACACTCCAGGAAACAGTTCTTTGTCTGAAATTGGGATGAGGAATGAATTATTTGTCCTCATGAATTCCAAAGAGATGGAACTTTTCCAAAATGAACACGAGCCCACACAGGAATCAATAGTTTTGGTAGTGTTCGGCATGTAACTCAGTCACATGATACACAGTGACAAATTGCTCCCTTTATTAAGTGATCTCACTGACCTTTACATTTTCAGTAAAAATACCTTTCCCTTTATCACTGCTATGACCCATTCTTTAAACTTTTTAAAATGCCAGCTTATTGGAAAATTAGACCTGAATTTAGTTTTAAAAGGACCATGAAGTAAGGACCTCTTCTCTTAAGTTACTGAATAAAGAAAATCATACTCATTGACATTGTTAAATGATTAGCAATAAACCACAGATTTTCTAAAAGTTCCCATGATCACATGCTATTCAAAGCTATTATATTTGTTTCCATGTGTCTTAACCTTAGCAAATTTAAGAAATGTAAACTTCAACTCCCAAAATTGAAGTGCTGGGATGCTGAGGATGTGTTGAAGTCAACACATTTTTTTAATTAAATGATTTTCAAGTAAAATTAAGACTATTATTTGTTGGTTTCTTTAAACATCTGCACATTGACAGACAGATAGACACACCCACAAGTTGCTATGTGTTCAAAAGGAAAGGGCTTAGTTTTAGAATCCACTTTTAAACAGCAGCACATAAGTATTCCCTTAGCTACACAGCATTGTGTTTCAACTCTGTCCTCATATTAACATAACCTGTTTTCTTTGGAACAGACAACTTTTCAAAATCCCTTGCTCCCCAAACAAAAACTTATACAAATTGCCATATAGCCTTAGGCTGTGATCTTTCAGGCAACATAAAAGAGTCTAGATCAGATAGAATATAGTGAGAGATGCTCTTCTTTGGAAAAGCCTCACAGAAAAGTTTTCTACAAGATTACTTTAAAATAGATGGAATTTAAGAACTTTAACAGAGGGCATAACTTTTAAGAGGCCAAGTCCCAGACATTTAGATCAGAATGAAATACAAATAAATCCGGTTATGAGTTAACATAAATGAGATTTTCCTAAAAAGTCACAACCCAGTCACTTTTGACATTGTCTTTTCCCACTTCTACAGGAATGATTCCAAAATCACTCCCATACTTTATCTATGCAACAGTGATATATCTATCCACTTTGATTACTCTTAGTCTTTTTTCTAATTGCTTTTGTTTTCCAAACATCAAGATCTTCTCCAAAGACTTGCCATCATTATTTATCCAAAATATTTCAATCTAAGTTTTATTATTAGAGGTTCCAGTGATCTATATAGTATTGAAACACCTAGTATTAAATAATTTGATCATCTTCCAACCAAAGCATTTTCCATATTTTTCTCTAGAATCTCAATTCAAAGCATCAATGAAAAACAGTGAAGTTTTTCTTTGTTCAGACTTTCCAATAGTTCAGCTTTCACAGCCCTCTTTTGCAATCAGGAAAAATATGGCCTTGATAATAGTATAACTGCAATAGATTAATTTTTTTAACCTTCAAATTAAATTCCTGAAAGTATTGGGAACTGGTTTTGAATTCTCTGGCGAACTTGACAAAAATACTGTGATAAGATAATGGCTCAGTGGTTAAAGTGCTGCATGATGGGGTGAGACCCAAGCGCCGCATGATGGGGTGAGACTCAAGTGTCGCATGATGGGGTGAGCTCCCCTTACTTGCCCCAGCTCCTGCCAACCTAGCAATCCAAAAGCATTCAAATGCAAGTAGATAAATAGGTACCACTTCGGTGGGAAGGTAACAGGTTTTGTGTGCCTCAGCATATAGTCATGCTGGGCACATGACCATGGAAGCTTCTTTGGACAATCTGGCTCTCTCAGCTAGAAAACGAAGATCAGCACCATCCCCTGGAATCGGACAGGACTGGGGGAAACTTTACCCTTACCTTAGTAATAGAAATAAGAAAGATTTCTTTTTAAAAAAATCCTTCTAAGATATTTTCACTTTTTTCTACCTGAATCTTTGCATTCAGTTACTTCCAATATATATATCTATTCATGTATATGTTTAGAGGCTTTGCAACTCTAGGCATCTTTCAGTAAAATAGAAAAAATACTATCAAGGGAGAGAGAAAAAAGAACCGTGCATATCTGGGAAAGATATGATGCAAGTAGCTCTTAATTTACAACTGCAATTGGGACCAGAATTTCCACTGCTAAGCAAGAGAGTTGTTAAGTGAGTCATGCCCAATTTTCCAATCTTTTTTGCATTGATGTTAAGTGAATCACAGTCATTAAACAAATTGACTTTGCTTGTTGGAAGCCAGCTAGGAAAATCGCAAATGATGATCACAAGACCCTGGGATGCTGCAATTATTATAAATAAATGCTGATTGCTAATTGCCCAACTTTGATCACATGACCATGGTGATGCTGCAATGGCTGTGTGAGGACCAGTTATAAATCACTTTTTTCAGCACCATATAATTTCAAATGGTTGTAAGTCAATGAACACCAGTATAACAAAAACAACCAATAGGGGTTTGACATTCATCCTAGCTTCAAACCTGGGAGAACAGCCAAATCTTCAAAGACTTCCAACATGCCATTGGGGTGAAAGCTATCTGGATCTCTGGAAGGACTATGTTCCAGAGCTCAGGTGTTGCAGCAAAGAAGATGTGCTTCCTAGGTCCTGATAATCAAAGGGACTTGGAGCACACTGACTCTGTCTAATGACACTGTGCAGCTACCGTAGGAATCCAAAAATCAGAATAAAAAGCATAATGACCTCCATATTTCCAACATTGCCCATAAAGCATTTGGAAATAAGCATTCTTAGGATAAGTCATCACTCTTGCAGGACTGAATTCTATAAATTAGTTTATTTTATCCATTCAGAATCTCGCACCATTTGTTATTAGTTAAGCCCTCTGCAAGGAGCACCACCTAAACAGCATTCATAGTTCTATAATCCCCTTAAATTAATCTCCACGTCCTCTTGATTTCTTGTGAAATGAGTTACATGTCTATAAATTGAATTGAAAGCATCACTGGCTCAAGATGGAACTGCTGTAATAGCTATTTGTACACAGGCAGAGTGAATGGCAATCAAGATTTAATCCAATATTTAACCCAATATTTGCCCTAAAAAGCAGATTTTTATTACTACTAATATAAAAATAATTCCAGAAGGAATATGATATCATGACTAAGCACATCATAAATACAGCCTCTGTAATGTTCCATGAACCTTTAGGGCAACTCATCTTTTTAAAATGTATTTTTAGAAGAGGGGGAAAAATATACAGCACACATAAACTCTCCCATCTCCTCCCCACCCTACCACCAAAACATAGATCAAATTGACAAGCTGAAATAGCTCATTTAAGGAATATCAAAATATTCCATTTTGAGCTGGCAGAGCAAAACATAATAAAAATCTCTCACTGCTCTCTGCCCACTGAAACAAAGCAGCTAATGAAATTGATCTTTTGAGTCACAGCCAAATGTGTTTCAATGCAAGGAAACTTGTCTGAATCCTATCAATTAACAAGAATTCAAATGAACTTTCTCACCCATGTCTCTCACTGCAGTATTATTCCATAGTGTATTAGATTGGCCCTAGGAATTTGTGGCTGCCTGATATTTCATATATCAGGATGAAATAATAACAGATTCATTTTATAACGGTCTTAGAATTTTTGAATACGCTCCACGTATCTTTCTATTGGCATTTGGGTATGGCTAAATGGTGCATTATTATTATCCACATGCTGCAGATTGTGAAGGGGTTTACAAACTCCACAAGGTTCATTAGGATGTCACCTTTTTGCTTAGAAACTTTCTGCTGTATATTTTCTTCCCACACTATTTGGATAATGATGAGAAGCAAAGGTCAATGTGGAAGAAACCCACATTTCAGCTGCTCTCCAATTTAGGAAAGTTGTGGATTTTTCATATTACCCAAGTGCACTACAAAAAAGATATTATATTCTTACCTAGCAGAGATAATGTAACACCACCACCCCATGTTACTGAAGAATGGAGATTTGAATCTGGAACTTCCTCATTTAAGCTAATTAGATCCCACATTTAATGCAAAATATGCACATTTTCCTTGCTCCCAGGAATCACATTTGGAAATTGATTCATTTGAAATACACCTGGCCCTGTTTTCAAAGCAAATAGCTGTGCAAATAATGAATTAAGATGCATCCTCACTCTCTTCTATCTGTAGATGACTATGGGGTCAGGACACGACTGGGTGGGCATGAGTGGGCAGAGCCTCCCGCCGGTTTTACTACTGGTTCTTGCGAACCGGTCCAAACCGGGGGCAACCCACCACTGATCAGGATAGAAAACAGAAAACTGAGGATTTTAGGCCCAAAGCCAACTGGATGACTTTGGGCCAGTCACTTTCTTTTAGTCCTAGGAAGGAGGCAATGGCAAGCTACAGAGGCTTGTCCACACAGTCTCTGAGAATCAGATATAACTGAATGGACAAAAAAAAAAATCCTCCATGACTATTTTGGTTTAGGATTCAGTAGAGACTAGTCACCTAATTTAATGCTTGGGGTTCTGAGCATTAATTGAGCTCTATCCAAATGTTGAGATAGGCAGCTATAGAAATTAAATAATTTTGTGGGTCATCTGCCCATTTCATACTTAACTACTCAGACATTACACACAAACTCTTTATATATACAGTTTAAGAACTTGTTTGAGACATGACCATCAACTTACAACAGTTCATTTAGTGACTGTTCGAAGTTACAACAGCACTGAGAAAAGTGATTTATGAACATTTTTCACACTTACGACCATTGTAGCATCCCCATTGTAATATGATCAAAATTCAGATGCTTGGCAGCTGATTCATATTTATGACGGTTGCAGTGCCCCAGAGTCATGGAACATCTTTTGCAACCTTTTGACAAGCAAAATCAATTGGGGAATCCAGATTTACTTAACAGCCATGTTACTAACTTAATGACTGCAGTGATTCACTTAACAACTGTAAAATGGGGCAAAATTCACGTAACAACTGTCTTGTTTAGCAATAGAAATTTTGGGCTCAATTGTGGTTGTAAATCAAGGACTACCTGTACATAACTATTTTTTCAGCTAGTTCAACTTGTTCATCTTACTTTATTCAAACAGGATTATTCAGGTCATTACAAATATATGTAGTCGGCATAACTTAGCTCACAATATACCCATCTGCAGTAGCCTCAGAGTAAAATCTCCCATGATAGAAGTTCAAAGTAAGATTCTCCTGACATAGACTTATGAATTTTTTTGAGGTGTTAAAGATATGCCCCCTGCATTTCCTGTTCCTGCCCCCAAATACTTGCTATACAGGGAAAGACAAAATTTGTTATACAAGTTAAGAAGATAGCTCTGAAAGCTTAGGGATTCTGCTTTCTAGGAAAGCATGACAACTTGTTTCCATTCAAATACATAATATTTTTTTTAAAAAAAAATGCTCAGCAGGGGATTTACAGCAGCTTGCTAGTTCCACAGCCATCATACAGTTGATGTAGCCCCTTCACAAATGTAACTGGAGGTGGTAAAGCTGTCAATGAAGACATTTTTGAAAAAAATACTGTAGATGATGTAATTTTATATAAAAAATTAAAACTTAATAATAATACTTCCATCAAACATTTGATTTAAAAGAATAACAGAGTTGGAAGGGACTTTGGAGGTCTTCTAGTCCAAACCCCTGCTCAGGCAGAAAACCCTATACCATTTCAGAGAATTTCTATTTCTATAGCTTTTTGAGAATACAAGAGTGCCAAACCAGATTGAATAACTTTCTTTCTTTCTTTCTTTCTTTCTTTCTTTCTTTCTTTCTTTCTTTCTTTCTTTCTTTCTTTCTTTCTTTCTTTCTTTCTTTCTTTCCTTTTCTTTTCTTTTCTTTTCTTTTCTTTTCTTTTCTTTTCTTTTCTTTTCTTTTCTTTTCTTTTCTTTTCTTTTCTTTTTTTTTGCCAGAATGGTTAAATCCTGAAATATCACATTAAAAATGGCAGCATTCAGCAACAGAATGTGAAAATCTCTTAGGACTCACCATAATAATGCCATAAGTTGTCATAAGTTCTCAGAGAAGGAAATTTTCCAAGAAAGATCCTCACCGGACCACCCCAATGATGCCCTTGAAGTGATGTCCTGGTGCCTGGAGGCCGGGCGGATCTGGATGGGGAGAAACAGGCTCAGGCTCAACCCATCCAAGACCGAGTGGCTGTGGTTTCTGACATCCCGATATAGTCAGTTGGTGCCATCACTATTGGGGGCGAATTGCTGGCCCCCACGGAGAGGGCTCGCAACTTGGGTGTCCTCCTGGATTCACAGCTGTCTTTAGAAGAGCACTTGATGGCCGTGACCGGGAGGATTTTTTATCAGGTTCACCTGACTCACCAGTTGCATCCCTTTCTGGATCGGGACTCCTTACGCACGGTCACTCATGCCCTTGTCACTTCCCGCCTGGACTACTGCAATGCTCTCTACATGGGGCTCCCCTTGAGGTGCACCCGGATGCTCCAACTGGCGCAGAGTGCAGCCGCGCGGGTGGTTATGGGAGCGACATGGCATTCCCATGTAACACCTCTCCTGCGCGAGCTGCACTGGCTCCCGGTGGTCTTCCTTGTGCGCTTCAAGGTCTTGGTTACCACCTTTAGAGCGCTCCATGGCTTAGGACCTGGTTACTTACGGGACCGCCTGCTGCCACCAGTAGCCTCCCACTGGCTGGTACGCTCTCATAGAGAGGGGCTCCTCCGGGTGCCGTCGGCCAAACAATGTCGACTGGCGACCCCCAGGGGGAGAGCCTTCTCTGTGGAGGCATCTACTATCTGGAATGAGCTCCCCCCGGAGATACGGAGGATCTCGGATCTATGCACCTTCCGCCGCGCTCTCAAGACCTTTTTATTCCATCAGGCTGGCCTGGCCTAACTGTTTCCCTTTTTTCCCTTTTTAAAACATAAATTTTAATTCATTTTTAATTTATTGGGGTGTTTTAAATCTGTCTTCGGCCAAATTGTTTAATTCGATTTTATTCAGGTTTAAATTTTGTATTTACGTTTTTTATCCTGTGGCTGTTCACCGCCCTGAGTCCTCCGGGAGTAGGGCAGTATACAAATCAAATAAAACTAAACTAAACTAAAACTAAACTTGAAGTCCCTGAATTAATCAAGGAACTGGATTCTATTCATTTCAGCTTGATTAGAGGCCATTACATTACAGCTGTTAAGTAATCAGCAGATCATGAGCCAATGGAGGGAAGCCTAACTACTACCTTTCCCTCCCTGTGATGGCTTCAGCATTTGGAAGCTGAGAGATGAGAAACTTGCTGCTGTTACTGCTAGAACCAGGCAGGCAGAAGAGCAGGTAATGCAGTTCTCAGCATTTATCTAGATGACTATAGCCTTATCATTATGGCGAAGCAGGTAGAGACAAATTGGGATCCTCCGTTGTGCTAAACTTTCAGTTGCTGTCCTAAGAAGAGTGCTGGGTTTCCCCAAAATTCAATTTTCCTCTCCCAATACGTTGGCTTCTTAGATTTCAGAAATGCAGCCATCCTAAAAGCAGACCCTACTTAAATTGCATTTCACAGTTGGGAGAGCCATCTGGTTTGACTGGCTAGCAGGAATACAGATCAGACAAAAGAACAGTGTAGTTGTGCCAATCCTCTGAAGTGATTTGAGTCCCCAGCTCCAAAATAGAGGGTTCAGGAAGCTAAGAAATGCACTGAGTAACAGCTATTGATAATGGACTCTAATCCCTCCTAACTTCTGGAAGCCCAGACAACCATCAATCCTTGAAATCAGAGCTCTCCAGTGAAAACACAGATCAGTTCTTCCTTTTCCTCCATCCTTTGATTTATTTAAAATCTATGTTATGTAGGCTCACTGTCCATTACATATAGGCTGGCTTTTCAATCCACCTTTTCCCTCCTGCTCCTGGAGGGAAGTTACGCCTAAACTTTCAAACTTAGACATGTGTAGCTGTACCCCTGCTTGTTAAAAGCTCACTCTCTTAAAACAGAGAAAAGGGCTTGTACAGAGCACGTATTGGATGTAATTCTCGTCCCCCTAAAACCGCAGTGTAGATGCTATCCCATTGCTAGCCCCCTGGGATTGTTCAATGCTATTCCCACAACACCACTTGTGCCTTTTCCCCACCGACAATTATTTCCCAGTGATCATTATTTTCCTTTTCATTGCCATTTCATATTGACTGTTCCTTCTCCTACTGATTTCTTTTTCAAGTTTTCATTGCTATTCCCTTAGCAGTGTTTATTGCTTAAAAGGCTATTTTCCCCTGAATGCTATTTCCCCAGTGATTGCTGTTAGATGTGTGCAGTATTCAGATCCAAAGGGGACAACATTGCTTCACCCTTGGTGGGCCTTTTTCTGGGCTAACCAATAGTTTACACAGGCTGTGAAAAATGTGGATTTGAGTTAAAAAGTTAGCAACAGGGTGGTGACACATAAATAGGAAAGGATGTGAAAAGAACATTACGCTTAAAAATATAAAACAGCCAACACTGGCTGAACATCAATCACAAGGGCCTAATCCCAAAACAGACTTGGAGAATATCAGCATCCTGACATCATGGATCAGAAATTTTCCCAAAACAATTACAGAGGCCATATAAGCATATATGTTTTCAAATCATTTAAATAAAGGAAACGGCTATCAACTGTCATCCGTATGGCAGTTGGTGATTGATTATGAGTATTCTATTCCATGGAACACTCATGGAGTAGAATATAAGAATGTCATATCTGTTCCCAGTTTCAGATCGGCTTTGAATAGTTGCGCAGCAAGTAAAATGACAACAACACAAACTCATTGTCTTCACTGGAAATCCTTTTACCAGACAATATTGTTGGAAAATGGTTTATTCAGGTCCGTAGTATTCATTCATTTAGAGATCCAAAGGCTTCCCCTCCATCACATAATAGCTACATTTTGGGGGGCAATTGTAGGAGCTTTAAAGGATGAAATAAAAAAATATTCATCCTTAACACAAAATGTCAAAAAAAGGCCAAAACATTTAAATCAGCCTACTCTGGTGATATCAAAGTACCATCAGCACACTATCTGTAGCATCCTGGCAAGACACAACAACAAAGTCCATCCCTTAGGACAGTATTTCTTTTTACTTTTAGGAACCTTTCCCACTTTTAAAAATTATGGAGGACCCCAAGAGAGCTTGGATATGTATGGGTTATACTATATTTATTGATGCTTACTATATTTAAAATTAAAGTTGATGCATTTATAGAATGTTTATTTATTGAATCATGTAAATATAAGATTATACCTATAAGATATTAACATAAAATATTTTCATCCAAATTATTTTTAAAAAAATAAAAATTCTAATTAGAAGAATAATATTATATTAAATGTTAGCATGTGTCATCAAAATCTGGTAAATAAATTTGATTTTGTAGACCCCTGAGGGAATCTTGGAGTATCCCGCCACCCCGGGATCTTCAGACCACTCTTTAGGCAACCTTTGAAAGGTTTCAAAGGTGAAGTTGAAAAAGCTTGTTGTAAGTAGTTTGGGCTACTTCAAGACTCATGTTTGTCATTAGAAACACAATCTGACATGAAACACTTTTACCAGATTAGGTTAGCATATCACTGCAATATTCCATTTTCTGGTTATCTCTGGCTTAGAATATTGCAATACATTGTAGAGATAGATAACCTTCAAGACCAACCCAAAATTCCAGGCAGTACAAAATAATAGGAACTTGACAATACAGAACTTGCTTACAGATACAGCTGTGCTTCTTTTCTGTTAAATAATCCAACTCTCTGAGCAGTGGTAGTTGTTAATAATGGCATGTATGAAGCTTAAAAAGACTGTAATTAAGAGTAGAAATTTAAATTGCAAAAGTTATTACTAAATTTTATTTATTAAAATATATGTATTCTTATATTTATCACAATATACAGTTGCTCATATGAATTCCATTCCATTCAATACATCTTATTGTCCACGACAGTATAACCACAATAGGAAATGTAGTTAATCAAACAGTGAACACCCAGTATTGATGTAACACAAAAGCTATCTAATGTAGAAAGAAAACCTGCATTGATTTTTTTCTAGTTAGTTCACAGCAAAGCCTTGATAATGAAATAGACCTTCCTGAAATCATGTACTCAATGTCCTTTAGAAGATGCTGAATTACACATATGAATTCTGTATTTATATGACTTCTCTGCCCATTACTTACTTTAAAAAATACATTCATATCATTGTTGAATTATTAAAATGGCATAATAAAAGGAAAATGTGGCCTTGAAACTAATAAAGAAAATAGTGCAATCCTAAATTGGTCTACTCAAGAATCATGCCCTATCAAATCATCCTGACTCTCCAAACTCAAATCAACCAGCAGATAGCATAATTTAGGTATTTTCTTTTAAATCATTTTCAAGGACGTCCATATCTATTATATAGAGTAGAGGAGACAATACAATTTTTGCATGCCATGAATAAAAGAACTAATTAAAATCCTAGCATTCTCTGAAAGCTGTTAATAAAAAGCTTTGAAGTATTTGCAAAAAATAAATTTCAGAAAAGAGGTTCAAAAGAACTTCCAATGTAATAATTGGAGATACTGACATGGAACCTCAATTACAGAATGTGCATCTTACATGAAGTTCATGGAACATCACATAGACAGTTGATAAAATGTGGAGGTTTTCAAGGATTTGTTTGAAGAACTTGTAAATAAGCCTGTCTTAGAGTAGGCTGTTATCTACCTGGATTATAAGGAAGAGTGAACAGAACAGAAAATCATTTTAATCATTTTAAACATGTAAACTGCTAGCATGAAATTTTCATAGCAGAAAAATGAATAAATTAAAAAAAAACAGTTTTAAGCAAGCTGGGATATATATATTTATATAAAATATGCCAACATTTAAAAAGATATTCAAGCCTGTGTTTCAAGGAATTTATTATCATAAATAAATATTTTAGTATATAATGCTGTGCATTTCTACTCAGAAGTAAGTTTTACCTAAATTAATGAGGCTTATTTTCATGTAAATATGTATATAGAATTGGAGTCCTAGGCTGTAAGCTACAGCAAATCAGCAAAAGAAACGATTCCAGCCTAAGGACAGCCTAAGTCAAGGGCTTTTTTTCTTTTCTTTTCTTTTCTTTTCTTGCGATTTGTTCAACTGCTGAATATTTTTCTTTTGTACGTGCAGCAACTTCATTATATTGATGCATGCTCATATTCCATTCATATTTTTGACACGATATCATACATGCAAAGTAATTGCTATTACTCTTATCAACACTGTTTGTTAAATCCATACGTGTTTAATGCATTTTTTTCCCAATGAATTAAACTAGCCTGGTGTGCAATGCAAGAAAATAAGTCAACATTCTCAACATTATTTCTATAAGTGAAGGTGAACTGCTTTTACTTCTTTTTTTGTGTTGTTGAATGAGCTGTTGTATAGACAATTCATGTCAGGTACTCTCCTAGTATGGATGATTCTCGACTTATGACCTTAATAGAGCCCAAAATTTCTCTTGCTAAGTGAGACGTTTGTTAAGTGAGTTTTGCTCCATTTTACAACCTTTTTTGCCACATTTGTTAAGTGAATCACTGGAGTTGTTAAGTTGGTAACACGTTTGTTAGGTGAATCTGGCTTTCCCATTGACTTTGGTTGTCAGAAGTTTACAAAAGGTGATCATGAGACCCCAGAGCACTGCAACTGTCATAAGTATGAACCAGGGGTGAAATCCAGCAGGTTCTGACAGATTCTGGAGAACCGGTAGCAGAAATTTTGAGTAGTTCAGAGAACTGGCAAATACCACCTCTGGCTGGTCCCAGAGTGGGGTGGGAATGGGGATTTTGCAGTATCCTTCTCCTGGAGTAGGGTGGAAATGGAGATTTTGCAGTATCATTCCTCTGCCATGCCCACCAAGCTACGTCCACCAAGCCACACCACGCCCACCAAGCCACGCCCACAGAACTGGTAGTAAAAAAAATGGATTTCACCACTGGCATGAACCCATTGCCAAGCATCTGAATTTTGATCATGTGACCATCAGAATGCTGCAGCGGTTGTAAATGTCATAAGTCACTTTTTTCAATGATGTTGTAACTTTGAACAGTCACTAAATAACTGTTGTAAGTTGAGATATACCTGTAGAAGAGTACCTTACCTATGTTCAGTTTTGGCTGAGACATCAGACCTTATGCCTAGATCGGTGAGAGAAAATAATTATGGATTAAATAAAAATGGTTTCATTATTCCCATTTTCCTGAGATTTTTTTTTAAACGAATCACACAAACCAAGTGTTCCACTACCAAGACAACAACCTACTTCCCACATAGAGGAACTGTATAAGAACATTAGTCAAATGAGCACAAACATGCTTCAACAATCTGGAAAGCCAAAAAGAAGAAACACCACCTATAAAACCTCCAACAAAATGAATATCCGCACATCTTCATCAAAAAGTATCTCACCACACAACCTGCTACAACACAGCCAGCACAACCTATGAAAACCATAGATCAAAAACATCTGTGTCAACCAAGAGTCTACTATAACTGATTTGTAGTGCACAAACCAACTACAATAAAACCCTCCAAAATATCTTCAGCAAGTCGAAAGACTCAATAACCAGGATAGGGGTCATCTGCAACATATAATGCAAGATCCCCCTATGTAGAACAGACAAGGAAGAGACTAGTAGAGCATGTCCCCAAACCCCAACAAGAAGTCAGAAATTATGCTAAAAACTCCTTAATTCAATTTCAGTTTCAACTGGGAAACTATTAGCATTTTAGATAAAGCCAAATTAAAAAGAAAAAATTAGAGAAACCCTGGAAGCTTGATATTCAGACAAATCAGCCATCAACAGACACAAAGTGATAAATCACATTTTCATAGTATTCAAAAGAGACAATAACAAATCTAGGAAGGAAACAAAAAGACTAGAGCACATACCACTAGCAGCCAACACTCAAATAAGGGATCAACATCAGACAGTCAGGCAGAAAACAATACTCAATAAAGGAACTGCCAAGGGGTAAATCACATTCCCATCCAATCTGGCACAACAAGCTACTACATAAACAGGCAGAAAACCCAACATTCACTCACCACTGATGATGTTACCTAATTGGGTAATAAAATGTCTACAAACCACCAAGCTTAGGGAACTCTTAAGAATTCCAGAGAGATGTATAATTAATTTTGTTAAAGTACCCCAATTATTTTAGGGATACAGGATATTGAAATGTTCTTATGCTGCACTTGTATAATTCAGTGGAAAAAAACATGGTAATCATAACAGATTTTGACTTGCTCTTCATAAATACAGATAGTCAAATAGTTCCTAATTTTTCATAAAATAAAATAGTCATTGCCTATAAAAATGGGAGAGACGTTAGCAGCCCTCTTTTGCAAATGTAACATTATTAATAAATTGTGCAGATGTAGAAGATTGCAAATGTCAAGCAATTGATTTCCCGTTTTTCACATTAAATCTTCAGGGAGTTAGTCTACTTTTCATGCCTAGATCAAATTGGGATGCTTGCTTCCTAATGCTATGTTATTTACAACGAAAGAAGCATGAACCAAAAGGCACAATAATCAATCAATATCTTATTAACAAAATTTGTAGCCAGGGGCTTTACTGTAGGGAGAGGACCCATAAAAAAGGAGCCATCAAAGCTATTGTTAAGAAGAATCATAAAGAGATATTAAGAGTTAAGATTGGAATTTGCACAAAGCTATGCTTAGAAATGATTGTTTACAAGATCAAAAGTTTTGTTTTAGCCCTATTACCATGAAGTATTTGAGGGAGACATTGCTATAGCTTTGTAAGATCAAAGCTTTGTGAGGTCACCTCCAGCCCTATGATATATGAGGCTATCAAGATTTTGAACGTCAAAAACATTATGGCAAGTTCACAAGAAGCTCAAAAACATGATATCCAGTATTTGGTTCAACATTCTTATTAATTTATAAATGTAAAGTAATAAGTTACTAGGTTGTATTGTGAGATATACTTCCTCTTCAGCAAGAGCCATAATTCAACTGGTCCTTTAGTGTGGTTTTGAGCAGGATAGATAAACTCAAAAACATTCTCCTGAAAATTGACTAAAAGAGGAATTTGAATTTTACAGTAGGTGATAAGATGAATATCCCATTTCAATATCAGAGAGACATCAGTAGATAAAGTAGGCTACTTTTCTGAGGTGGAGAAAAGAATCTAGGGAGAAGATCAAGCTTGTAATATAGACTTTCGGGCAGAATTTGATCTTTCACCCAAATGACATTCATATATTCTATTTTTATTGCTATATAATGAATAGCTTGGCTTTACACGATATGTCTGTTACTACAAAAGCAAAAGAATCTTAATAGCATTCTAATTTACTTGAATGATGAAGAAAGTCGGTCAGTCCAGCTCATTTCTCACCAACATGCTGCAGTTTGCAATAGCAAATCTTAATCAGCAGTATCCTATATCTACCCCTGAAGTGTTTGCAGCAAAACAGGCTCAAAATGTGCTGAATGGAGATGCACATTAATAAAGTGTATGTCTCCAGAGGGATTCTGATGCCTCTCTGCTTAATGTTGCTATTACTGATCACACATTAAATCATGTTAGGGAGGGAAACACCTCTTTAAAGTTATTTAAGGTTCACTTTGCTTCAATGATTTCAATTTAAAAATTAGCATTTCAACATGCACCATTTATTATGTAAAGAAAACATGGCATCATCTATATTCTACTGCCCTCTGGCTGAAAAAGAATATGCTGCCAAAGGCCATAAAAATTAAATATGCATAAGTGCTATTTTATTGAAATATGCAATTGTTGTATTGCTACTGGTTTAATTTACGTTTGTTGCTTAATACTGTGCTGATGAGAATTTGTAATATAACTAGTATTTTCCTTGGTTGATTTAAGCAAATTGATGCTACTGATGGCCACTGCATTTTCATTTTTGCAACATCATCCTTAGTACAATATGTTTAATCACAAGAAATCTCTTCCGAGGATAGTGGATCTTACTTCAAGGTAGGATTTCACACGTTTTTCTCCAAAAATCAGAAAGCTCAGATAAAGTATTTCTGAATATAAGCTTTAAGCTACCAGAAGAACTCACCATTTTGCAAATGGTGAAATGGCCATTAGATATGGTTAACTGCTGAATGAACTGTCAAGGAAGTTACCAGTTACAGCATCTGGATACAGAAAGAATAACAGGTAGAAAATGTAGAAAAATGCTATAAATATGTAGTGACTAACAGTTGGTTGCTTTATCAGTAGCAACTTCAAGTGGAGGTACTGTCAACATCCAGCTCGAGAATTCAGATAAAACTCCAGGGTCATTCCATCTCTGAAAATCTTACTGTTTATTGAATACACTGTACGGTAATGTCGAGGCAAAACTAACTCTGAGGTTCCCAAACACCAGTTCATAGAATAAAACAATACAGCCCCCAACATCTCACATAGTCTATGTAAACAAATTCTCTTTGTTATGGGAACCATCAGCTTCAACTCCACACCTTTTGTGATGTCCATGAAAAGGTTCCAGGCTCCCATGGTCTTCAGTAGAATTGTAGATGTTTTATTTCTCCATCTAACCCATTCGACAGCAACACCTCCTTCCCCTTACTCTAATGGCAAGTTGAAATGAAGAGGCATGCAACTGCCAAAGTTTCATCATTGTTAGGTACATGCTCAGAATAGTGTTGTTAGTTGTTAATGGTAAGGATGAAATGCATTATGTGAAACAATACCAACAGGAATGCAGGAAACCATTGAAAACCACTGCACTATATTTTTCTAGCCACCCATGTTTTAAGACAAGTATCTAATCATCCTTAGTCCTTTGGGGATCTTAAAAGGTGCAATGGTGCAATATCTGGGCCAGTCTAAATATTGCAACCTGGATTGTTAATTTTTATGCAAAACAGGACAGGTTGAAAACACTGTCAAACTTATGGAAAGATACCCAAGGACATGTAGTCACAAATCAAATAATTATGCTCTTATTAATAAAAGATTTCAAAATAGTGCATTGGGTGTGAAAACATATCCAGGAGCCAGTAGAAGCTCTAATTATGATTCAGTACTGATAAACATAAGGATAATATTGAAGAGCATCAAAAAGAAAAATATTAAAATTGATAGGAATGAACATCTATATGTTTCCATAGAAGTATAGAAGCAAAGTGAAATTATGAAGCAAGTGAGATTGTTTAGGCTGTTATCTAAGAAAGAAGCTAGTTGGGAGCACCCCCAGGAAATTCATCCCCCCACCAATGTATCTAGATTACTTTCATGTGTCTATATGCTGTTTCCTAATGAAGAAGGGAAATTGCCCCTCAGAGTCTTCACAGTAGTGGAAGATTTAGTAGCTTGATGGAAATAGCTTCTGTAAAACCTGAAAGAGATTTTGCTGCTAAAGGGATTTCAGATCTCAAAACCAGAGTCAGCTTTCATGTTAACAGTAAAGAACCAAGTATCAAAAATAATAATTCCATAAAGAAAGGAGGTGTCTCTCTTATAATACGCACAAAAATAAACAAAACATTGAAATCATTTTTTTTTCTCCCCCCAAAAAAGTGATATAAAATGGAATCATTTTCATTTAATGTTGCATCTCTATAAATCTATCTTGTTGAGAATAAAATAGACCAAAAAACTGGATTATTACCATCAACCAACTTAGTTTTTTCCCCCCTACAACATCCAGGATGTCACAGACAAAGCAGAGTTGAGGTGGAGATTTTCCCACTTCCTTCTAAAACTTTTTTCAGCAAAAATTAACTGAAATATATAAAATGATCCTAGGTGTCTAACTGAGTGTCAAAGTTAAGCCAGGATTTGACCAGAGGTCTTCCTACTACATCTCCCCTTTTTTATTTAGTTCATATTATGGTGTGCAATGTCATACTGAAGCAAGAGATCTTATGAATGATAACTGAGATAAAACCCTAACTAGGTTAGCCCCCATGTGTCTAATGTCTGGATAATGTTTCTATCATTACCGAGATGACAGGCAACTCCATCAGAATGACATTTCCCCCTTGAAAACCACCTGCTGTTGTTGGAGCTACATCAAAGCTGCCAATCTATAAACTCTAGCAACTATGCACAACTAAGCTCTTAATACACTCCCAGGCTATTTGAAAAGATCAGTTCTAACAGGACAATAAGAATAGGAACAGGATAACTTTCTCTTCCTTGTTCCACTTCTTAAAATGAAATGTAAAAACTAAGGGAGAAAAAACTTTTGAGATCAACTCTGCACAATTTTAATAGATACTACATTCAACTATTAAGAGGCAAAAACCTGAATACAAAAGGTAAACTGCCTGTTTAAGAATTCAGCTATCAATGCTGCACCTCACCCACTGCCCCATTTTGTAGTTTCTTGTGTTAGCCACTGTGCTCAGTACTCATTAATCTAGCTTTCCTAACCTTTAGGGATTTTGCCCCCCTGAAGATTTATTTTAGACTTCCAAAAAAGTTGCCGTTCTCCAGAACTGCTGATACTGTCCTTCTTTGTGAAAGTTTTTAAAGCAATTTACTTTAAAAAATACTTTAAAATAATAATGCCAGCCTCCAGCATCATATTTATTTTGTTTCATGCCACTTGTTTGCGCACAGGCTCACATAGAATTCTTAGAATAGAAATTGGTAGATGTTTGCAACTAAGGGCTTTTGGGGGAAAATGTGTCTACCTACTGCTGCACAGAAGACAAAGGTAAACCAGAGTGGAAGACAGCATCATAAAAGACTTACAAGGATAGTCATATCAGTTTCATCTGTTTGTGTTCTAGCAAAGGGATATTTGGAGATTGCCCATATTAAACAGCGCAGCCATTTTGTGAAAACATCCACAAATATGGATTCTAAAGAGGCAGCTTCCTTGTAGTTACTGTATATGGCATGGCCCACAGGATGTATTCAAGAAAGAAGACACAAATTGGAGAGAATTATTTGCAAGTGAAAAAACTCTAATTTTTGTCATCCACCGACACACCCATCTTCTATTTCCTCCTATCCTCATCTGAGAAGGAAATGACCTGAAAGGTGTCATTTCTGTAAAAGGAGGTTTTAAGAAAAGGTTTTGAAGATTTTATTTATTTATTTATTTATTTATTTATTTATTTATTTATTTATTTATTTATTTATTTATTTATTTATTTATTTATTTATTTATTTATTATTTAAATTTTTATACCGCCCTTCTCCCGAAGGACTCAGGGTGGTGCACAGCCAATACTAAAACACACATATACAAAATTTAAAACCATTTAAAAAATATATTAAATAATTTGGCCCCAGCCTTATTAAAAACTAAAACAACCATTAAAATTCATGTTTAAGCCAGCCCAGCTTGTTGGAACAATAAGGTCTTGAGGGCAAGGTGAAAGGCGTATAGGTCAGGGATCATCTGGATCTCCAGGGGCAATTCATTCCAGAGGGCAGGTGTCCCCACAGAAAAGGCTCTCCCCCTGGGTGTCGCCAGTTGACATTGTTTGACCGACGGCACCCTGAGGAGTCCCTCCCTGTGGGAACATATTGGCCAGTGGGAGGCTATCGGTAGCAGAAGGCGATCTCATAAGTATCCAGGTCCTAAGCCATGGAGAGCTTTAAAGATGGTGACCAACACCTTGAATCGCACCCGGAAGACCACCGGGAGCCAGTGCAGCTCGCGCAGGAGAGGTGTTACATTGGTGTTGCTCCCATAATCACCCGCGCGGCCACATTCTGGACCAGCTGGAGCCTCCGAGTGCTCTTCAAGGGGAGCCCCATGTAGAGAGCATTACAGTAGTCCAGAAGGGAGGTGACAAGGGCATGAGTGACTGTGCACAAGGAGATTGATGATATAACTTACTGGATGTTCATCAACAAGTTCTCAAACATAACAGAATATTACAGGAAAATTCATTGTTTTGAAAGTGTTCCAGAGACAGTTGGAGCAAGACACCTGTATAAATTACTGCAGACTAGACAAAAGGATGTCTTTTTTAATGTTTTTCTTTCATACTTTCTTACTCTGTGATTTATGGTTCAAACATGCAACAACAAAAATAACAAAATGGCAACTAGTTCAGATATGAAAAATAAGGTGGAAAAAGTTGGGATGCTAGAATTTTGTATGATGAAAACATCAGATCTATTCTTTGGTATCTATGGTGCAAAGTCTCTGGAATAGCAATGGTACAAGCTTTGCAGAATTGCTGCTAACTCAAGAATAAATGGGACAAAGCTCTATGGACATTGAGGAGCCTATTTGATGTAACTGTTAAGGAACCAGGCTAGAAACCAGAAGATTGTGAGGTCCAGTACTGCCTAAGGCAGGAAGCAGATTAAAACCCCACCCATGCACATGATATCATGAATGTATAAATGTATAAAAAGATGGGGCAGTCCTGTCTTTTATCACTTCGTAAAAGAATAAATGAGGAACTCTAGCCTACGAAACACATTTTGCTAGGGATTAAAATTCAGGAACAGTAAACAGGACATTTAAGCAAATTTCAATATAGTAGAAGGTTGGATAAAGAATTTTACTGTGTTCTTCTGGTTCTGAGATAATAGAAGCAAAGCTGGATATCATGTAGATCTATTTTTCTGAACCAGGGGCCTTTGGTGCTCTACAATTCTCAACCTCCCCAACCAGCTAGAGTTATATTAAATGGAGAAGATGGGAATTGTAATTCAGGCACTCTTGCTGCTGTTAGCAGTCTTTAGCTTATGATTTCCCTAGGGCTATACATATACATCTTCTTTGCCACAAATTCTTCTGTGGAAGCTCAATGCATCCTGTATGTTATTATTACCAATATGTGTAGGAGAACTCATGGTTGTTACTTATTTATTTCTGGGAAATTTAATGTTGGAATGAGGATCGATTTTCCCACAGGGATGATGTTCTGGATTTCTCCTTGAAGAAGAGACGTAGGATCAGAGGACCTTCCATTGCTATTATTAGCAATGATTACACTGGTTTATATTCTTATTTATATGCATCAGCAGCCTGCCTAAATATTAGGACTCCTTTGAGACCTTTACAGTCAAGAGTTCAGAAAAGATCAACTCCTTAAATCCTTTTACTAAAAAAATAGATTTAATCAGAAAAAACTTGCTCTCTGTCTCCATTGGAAAACATTTAGCGAAATGAATATAGGCTAAATACATGGATTCTTGGTGACCCTCAGATTAATTCTCATGTTATACTATGATTTGATAAAGCTAAAGACCTAATCTAAAGATGCACAATAACTATTAGTACACAGATACTTATGTGAAGTATCTGTGTACGAATAGTTATTGTGCATCTTTAGAAATGAAGGATGTATGTAATCTGAACTGGTGTTCATTGCTTGCATATATATGGCTGTAATCTTGTCAAATTAAGATTTATGACTAAGAAAAATGTAAGGTTAATAAAAACTTAATTAATTGTGGTGTACAAACACCACAAATGAAACATCCCTGATTATGAAAATATCTACTATCATTTAAATTCTTTTAAATTTAAATTTAAACTCTTCATACTTTACATAAATGACCTTTGTGATCATATTAAAAGTAACTGTGTTCTCTTTGCTGATGATGTTAAACTATTCAACACCACCGACACTGCAACTACCCTTCAAAAAGACCTTGACTATGTGTCAGATTGGTCTAACAAGTGGCAACTTCAAATCTGAACCAACAAATGCTCTGTCTTTCACATTGGCAAAAAGATCAAAACATAAAATACAAATTAGATGGATATGACCTTGTAGATGACCCTTACTCTGTCAAGGACCTTGGAGTACTCATTTCTAAAGATCTAAGTGCCCGAGCCCACTGTAACAACATTGCCAAAAAGGCATTAAGAGTTGTTAACCTAATCTTGCATAGCTTTTTCTCTGGTAATATTGTACTTCTAACTAGAGCATACAAAACATTTGTGAGACCAATTCTTGAATACAGCTCATCTGTCTGGAACCCGCACTGCATATCAGACATAAATACAATTGAGAGAGTCCAGAGATATTTTATGAGAAAAGTCCTCCATTCCTCTAACCGCAGTAAAATACCTTATGCCACCAGATTCCAAATTTTGGGCTTAGACAACTTAGAACTACGCCGACTTCAGTCTGACCTAAGCATAATACATAGTTATCTGCCACAATGTCCTTCCTGTCAATGACTACTTCAACTTCAACCACAAAAATACACGAGCAAATAATAGATACAAACTCAAGGTAAACCGTTCCAAACTCGATTGCAAAAAATATGACTTCAGTAACAGAGTGGTCAATGCCTGGAATGCACTACCTGACTCTGTAATTTCTTCCCCAAACCCCCAAAATTTTAACGGTAAACTGTCTACTGTTGACCTCACCCCATTCCTAAGAGGTCTGTAAGGGGCATGCATAAGTGCACCAGCGTGCCTACCGTCCCTGTCCTAATATTCCTTTTTACTTACTCTTTTCATGTATTCAAATTATGTTTATACTTTTACCTGTTATCTTATATATGCTTGACAAATAAACTTATGATTATTAAACTTATGATTATGAAATTACTATTAAAACAATAATAAAATAACAGTTTTAAATGATGAGATATAAACACATATAGTAAAATAAATATATGTATAAAATTAAAATTAAATAAAATTAATAATTAATTTTAATTTTATACATATATTTATTTTACTATATGTGTTTATATCTCATCATTTAAAACTTACTTTGTTATCATTTTAATAACAATTTAAATGATAGTAGATATTTTCATAATCAGGGATTTTTTATTTGTTGTATTTGTATACCACAAATAATTAATATATTAATATATATACTTAAGACATCTTGTTAGATTGGCACTGGAAAGAAACGCGACTCAGCTGTCCGTTCAGCACTCTTTATTAGAACATAGGAAAACAGACTGCCAGCAGTGGCTCCCGAGCCTCCTTATATTCTGCTCAGGCCAGCCAGCCAGCCAATGACAGTTGTTCAAACTTCCCACTGGTGGAAATAACCAATCCCCCGGCGGATGTCTTTGTAAGGACATAATACCCCTCCCCTCTTAGTCCTCAGTCAATCATTCCATGGCATACGTGAGTCACATAGTCGCGCAGGTAGGCAGGACAAACAATGGTTCTACCTGACCTGCGCGGTTCAGTTTGTTCTCCGGTGCTGCTCCCGACAGATCTGGCTCCTGCTGGCTCCCGTCCCCCCGGTGGACAGACCCAGAACTCGGTTGTTGAGTGTGCGGGGCCTCGCCTAGCACCTCCGGCTGGAGTGGCCAGTCCACCCTGCAGCTGGTGGATTACCTTGTCGCTGCCGGGATGACATTGGGTCGGTTTCTGTCGTTTGTCTCGGAGTCGGATTGGACAGCTGAATCCCGGTAGAACCCTCGGCTCCTTACTTTTGTCTCTGGCTTGCTTCAGGTGGCTTTTGCAGTTGATGGTGGCGGGTTTCCCCCTGGCTGGACTTCCCCACTGGGGTGTTGTAGTCCTCCCCTGCAGGAATGGCGTTGGTTGCCCTCAGTGTGGTGGCGCCGGTCGACATCACTGGGGTGTCGGTGGTCAACCCTGCCAGGTTGGTGCGGACTCAGGGGGGTGGACAGTCATCGGCCTACCTCATCATACCGGTGGAGGTCTCCCTCGTGGGGCTGGTCAACGTCGACTAGGTCGGGTTGGTGTTGGCTTCCCGTGTTGGGTTGTCCCCGGTCTACCTTGTCTTGGGGCTGGTGGTCCCATGTCCCGGGGGGTCGCTGGCCATCGTCGTCGTTGGCCTGGTGACTCGTCCTGCTGGCTTGGCCCCGGTCTACCATGTCATTTTTGTGTTGCTGTTGGTAGTCCCCCTTGCCATGAGGTTGCTGGCCTACCCTGCTGGGGTGGGGTAGGCCTACCTTGCAGGGGTGTTGTAGGCCTACCTCGTCTGGGTATGGCAGGTCTACCCCGCCAGGTGGTGGCAGGTCTACCTCGATGGGGTGTTGTAGGTCTACTTCGTCGGGGTGTGGTAGTCCTACCTCATCGGGGTGGTTTCCTTCAACCTCCCTCACCCTTTTGCAGAGCTGGTCGATGTGCCTTCTGCATGACCGTCCGTCGTCCAGCTCCACCTCGTATGATCTTGGGCCAGTCACTCTTCCAATTTGGCCCTTGATCCATTTTGGCTGACCCTGGAAATTGAGCGCGAATACCAAGTCTCCACTAGCGAAGCTTCGCGCCGGTGGTGGGTTGATTGGCTTGTCTTTCGGGTTGTACTGTGGATGAAGTCTATCTAGTGGTGAGCAGAGCCTTCTCCCCATCAGAAGTTCGGCTGGGCTTTTCTTTGTTGTTGCATGCGGTGTGATGTGTTGTGCCAGCAGGAACTTGTCAATTTGTTCCTGCCAGTCCCCTGGGCCCATCCTGGTGAGCGTGTCCTTCGTGAGCCGTACCATTTTCTCAGCCTGCCCATTTCCAGCTGGCCTGTACGGGGCGATGAGGGCATGCCTGATGCCTTGACTCACCAGGAAGTCCTCCATGGTTTTAGCGGTGAGCTGCGGGCCGTTGTTGAAGACCAGGATGTCCAGCAGCCCGTGTGTGGTGAATAGGCGGCGGAGTGCCTTGATGGTGGCATCTGTCGTGGTGGATGGCATTGCGAGACCTCCAGCCACTTCGTGAACACATCCACGACAATGAGGAGGGATTTCCCATTCATCGGCCCTGCGAAGTCGATATGGATTCTCGACCATGGGCCACTGGGTTGCTCCCACTCTGTCAGCAGGGCTTGTGGAGGTGCTGGTCTCATCACTTGGCATGGGTCACATCTGGCGATCCATGCCTCTATGTCTTTGTCTAAGGCGGGCCACCAGACGTAACTCTGTGCCAGTGCCTTCATGCAAACTATGCCCGGATGGCCACTATGGAGGGTTTCCAAGGTGCTCTTCTGTAACGTGTGAGGGATCACGACCCGGTCACCCCAGAGGAGGCAGCCTTTCATGGTGGCCAGTTCGTGCTGCCTCAATATGAATGGGGTGAATTCTTCGCCCACTCTTCCCGTTGGCCAACCCCTCAATGTCCATGATAGTACCTGTTTGAGGGTCTTGTCCTACAGTGTGTGGGTTGCCACTGTGGCAGATGACACCGGGCACGTCTGGTCATCGTCTATGTGGTGAAGTCCGAGGGTAGGTGCCGGGTCAATGACTGGTTCTCGCAGTGGGCATCTGCTGAGGCTGTCAGTGTTGCAGATGTTCTTGCCGGGGTGATGTATGAGCTTGTAGGCATATCCTGAGAGGAAGATGGCCCAGCGTGTCATCCTGGGTGACATGTAAGGTGGCGTCGGCTTGTCCCCAGCCAGCAGTCCAAGTAGTGGCTTGTGATCGATGACAATCGTAAATGTCCTTCCATACAGGTATTCATGGAAGCGTTTAATGCCAGCTACAATGGCGAGGGCTTCCTTGTCGAGCTGGCTATAATTCCGCTCCACTGATGACATGGTTTTGGAGAAGTAAGCAATGGGGGCTTCGGGGCCGTTGGGCAGCTGGGGGTCTGAGGACAGCTCCGACCCCATACAGTGAGGCGTCACAGGTCAGGAACAGTGGGAGCGACTCATGATATTGGATGAGGACGCTGTCGGAGGAGAGGAGACTTTTGATTTTTCGGAAGGCTGCCTCTTCTTCCTCTTCCCACTTCCAAGGCAGCGCCTTCCCTAGCAGGCGGTGGAGCGGTTCAGCAATGGTGGCTTTCTGGTTCAAAAAGACACTGTAAAAATTCAGCAGTCCCAGAAATGCCTGAAGCTCCATTTTTGTTTTGGGGGATGAAGCCTCGTGTATAGCCCTAACCTTGCTTTTGGTGGGATGGATGCCCTTGCTATCGATTAGATAGCCCAGGAACTCGACCTCCTGGACTCCAACAACGCATTTGTCCCTTCTAACTCTTAGGCCCTTTGCCTGGAACCGCTGTAGGGCAAGCCTGAGCCTTTCCATTAGTTGGGCTTCCAAGTTTCCAGAGACTAGTACATCGTCAAAGTAAGGCACCACCCCAGGAATGCCTTGGAGAAGGCGTTCCATCATTGATTGAAATATCCCTGGGGTGGTGCTGACTCCAAATTGGAGATGGTTGCACTTAAATGCCCCCCTGTGTGTGACAATTGTTTGTGCCTCCGCAGTCCTCTCGTCCACTGGCAATTGCTGGTAAGCCTGGGCCAGGTCCAGTTTCACGAAAATGGTCCCGCTGCCAAGCAAATGCAACAGGATATGAACGGGATATGCACTCTGCGGCAGTGCCCAGTTGATGGTACACTTATAGTCGGTGCAGATGCGTACAGATCCATCATGCTTCATGGGAGTCACAATGGGGGGTCTCCCATGCCGCATGATCAATCGGCTCCAGAATGCCCTGGACAATTAATTTATCTAGCTGGGCATCCACCTTAGGCCTGAGGGCAAACAGAACTCTGTGGGGCTTGAGCCAAATGTGTACAATTGTGGGGTCTAAATTAAAAGAAATAGGTTTCCCCAGAAAATTACCTAGACTCCCATCGAAGACGTCCTTGAAGTCCTCTAGGAGCTGGTCGAGTGCGCTAGCCTGGATTTGGTTGATTCCGCCAATCGTGAGTCCTAGGGGCTTGAACCACTCCACGCCTAGTAAGGTTGGACGGACTTCCTTTACGACGGCGATGGGGAGGTCTCCTTCAAAGTCTTTGAACTTCACCCAGATGTTGGTTCGTCCCAGGATGCCTATGGAATGCCCTCCAAAATCCACCAACCTCGCCTGGAACGGCTCTAGCTGTTTCCTGGATAGCCGTGGTTGGAGTCTTTTAAGCTGGTCCCAGGCTATGATGGAGTACAGTGAGCCTGAGTCTATTTCCATGGGGCATGGGGCCCCTTCCACGTGGACGGTCATGTGGAACTTGTCGGATCCCTCGGCTGCAGCGTGTGCAATTGTTGTCTGGTGGATCCCTCTGCTTTTGGGGTGGCCATCGCCGTATTGCCGCAGGTACTGGGACCGTTTGGATGCCCTCTGGTACTCACGGTCCATGGCTCTGGGAGGTTCGAAACTTGGTTCTGCCGCCCTGCAGGCTTCCACAATGTGGCCCTTTCTCTGGCAGCGTCTGCAAATTGCATCCCGCCAGCGACATCTGGTGTGTGGATGGTCCCCTTTGCAGCTGGCACAGCATTCCTCCCGTCCGCCATCTTGGGATTTTTCCCACCGTTGGGGTCTTGTGACCTTATGGACGGCCATCTCAGAATCCGAGTCCGACCCCGTGGAGGTCTCATCAGATGATGGCTGTGGATTCCTGCGGACCTTGTGGATCCCCTTGGATCTTATCATTGTGGCTGCTGCCCTGTCAGAGGACTCGGCGGCTGTGGCTTCCTCGATGACTGCTTTCAGGGACACTTTATTTCGGCTGAGGAGCTTTTTCTGGACTGTGCTGTCCCTCATGCCGAAGATGATGCGGTCCAGCAGCTGAACGTCCACATTTTCGAATTCACAGCTGGCCGCGATCTTCTGGAGTGCCGAGATGAAGTCTTTGACCGACTCCCCTTCTGCTTGATTCCTCTGGTGGAAATCAAATTGGTTAGCCAGAGGAGTGCTCGCTGGGGCGTAATGGTCCTGGAGAACTTCTTGCAGCTCAGACCAAGGCATCTGCTCCATGTCTAGTGGTGCCACGAGGTCCATGGCCATCTCTAGGACCTCCGAGCCACAGTGCGCCAGGAAGAGTGCCCTCTTTCTGCTGTCGTTTAGGTCAGTGAAGCCGCTACCCGCCAGGAACTGCCTGAAGCGAACCATGAAGGACTTCCATTTCTCTAGGCTCGGGTTGAATGGAGCCATCGAGATTTGTGGTCTGGACATGGTTGTGACTTAGCTCAGTGCTTCAGCTCTTTTGATTGAGATGGCAATTGGCTCGCTGCTCTTTGTCAGTTCTTCTCTAGTCCTTCGTCGCCAGTGTTAGATCGGCGCTGGAAACAAACGCAACTCAGCTGCTGTCCATTCAGCACTCTTTATTAGAACATAGAAAAACAGACTGACGGCAGTGGCTCCCGAGCCTCCTTATATTCTGCTCGGGCCAGCCAGCTGGCTAATGACAGTTGTTCAATAACCAATCCCCCGGCGGATGTCCTTATAAGGACATAACATATCTATCTTTTAAAGGACAGCTAGATGTGTGTGTGTGTGTGTGTGTGTGTGTGTGAGAGAGAGAGAGAGAGAGGGAGAGGGAGAGGGAGAGGGAGAGGGAGAGGGAGAGGGAGAGGGAGAGGGAGAGAGAGAGAGACTTTAAAAGATAGATTTTTCCCACAACAGTCCTGTGAGGTGAGTTGGGCTGAGAAATAATGACTGGTCCAAAGTCACCCAGCCGGCTTTCATGCTTAAAGTGGGACTAGAACTCACAGTGTTCCAGTTTCTAGCCTGGTACTTTAAACACTACAGCAAACTTTATGAATAAATTCTTGGGAACAGAAATACTTCATAAACTGAAGACTGAGGCCTCAAAACAGACATGCTGTAGGCAATTTTAAATGAAAAGAATTTATTACAATATGATTATAGGCACACACGCTGCTGGCAGCTGACCAGTGAAAATAGTGGTAACTCTTTCTTCATCTCTTTTAAACACAGAAAATAGGCCTGCAATCAGAAAATATTTCTGCACAATGCATTTTTCTCTCTCTTTTTTAAATTTACTCTTCTGCACCAAATCTACAAATTGCTTTCTAGTTTTGTTGAAGCATGTTCTAGAGAAATCAGCTAAGAAATGTTAGCACAAATATATGTATAGCCGTCTGCATTGTGCCAGTATTGATTCATGTTATTTTCTTTTAAAGTATTGATATGCAAAAGTTAATTTGTTAAGTCTGAATGCAAGGAAAAACTAGACTAACAGTACAGTACTTGCCTTAAATCAAATCACTAAAACAAATAGGGCATAACATGCCCATTTTAAACATCAAAATCTAACAAAACTGGACTTACAAAAATGAAAAAAAAAATGAAAGTTGAAGTTTAACCAGACTGCTTTAAAGGAAGACTGAACATAAAGATATTGATCTAGTCTGGGCCAGAGAGATCCAAGTTGAAGTCCACAGTCAGCCTAGAAACTCATTAGATGACTTTGGGCAAGTCATTCTCTCACAAGCCAATCTATCTCACAGGATTGCTGGTGTAGGAATAACAATGAAGACAGACATGCAGATAAACAGCTTGGAGCTCCTATAAGGAAAAAAAAGAGAGAGGGGGAGAGGGGGGGATAGAGAAAGAGAGGGAAGGAGGCAAGGAAGGAAGGAAGGAAGGAAGGAGGGAGGGAGGGAGGGAGGGAGGGAGAAAGAAAGAAAGAAAGAAAGAAAGAAAGAAAGAAAGAAAGAAAGAAAGAAAGAAAGAAAGAAAGAAAGATGCTTTGAACTTTTCCTTACACAGGAAAACATTAAGTTTTCCTAAAATTTAATGGCACTTGTATGTAAAGAACTGAACATTCTTGCTCCAGCCAAACTGATTTTATTTCCTAAAACAGAACCCAAAAGACATCACCATTCCTGATGCACCAACATTTTCAATCCTTCTGTTGCACCATGTAGACATTCGTCCTCACAGTGCATTAAACCTTGGCATCCATCCTTTTCCTGGCATTGCGAGCCCCTGCCTTTTTCAGCATTCAATTTCCTCTGCCAGTGATAACAGCAGTACATTATTAACTTGCATGATAAAGACGTGTGATTTTTAAAAAGGCAGTAGAGATGGGGAAGAATAGATTGGGAGGGAAACAGTGATTTAACAAGAGAATGCAAAACCTTCAACTTGTGCTACATCCTCAAGGCTAAAATCATCTATTTCAGCCTCGCTCCTGGGTAAATCAGTCCTTCCTGAACCACTCAAGGATACCATGCAACTTTTAAAAATTCACTTTTTAATTTATTCAGTATTTGAATACAGTTGTTAAAAGACAGTGAACCAAATAGAAATTGTAATATTAGTTTTATTTTGCTTTTTAAAGAAGCAAATGAAGCATAATTACGAAGTAATTTTAGCTGGTGTGCCATATGCTCCATCTTTACCAAATATTCTAAATGGCTCAGAACAGGCTACCATAATGTATCTTACAATTTTACATACATATAATTTATATAGGTACTGTATGCACGCATGTATATACATTTATGTAATTGATCCCCAGACCAAATATGGCCATTTATTGTTTATTTATAAAGGTTTTATTTGAAAGACGGAGGCAGATTTATATAAAAAAGTGTCTTTAAAAAGAAAAATATTTCCTGATAATAATCATTACTGTAACAAATCCCACTCAGAGAGTAAAGCTCAGAAGAAAAATAAATGAAGTGTAACCAAACGTCCTGGTTTAAGCCTTGTTTCTCCCCTGTTAAAAACCATTGTGCATCGGCTCTTGATGGCTCGGGCAACTTTCTAAAGATTCTAAAGAAGCATAAAATTGCTTTTCCAAAGGAGAAGATGCAAAGATATACTTTGAGAGTACAGTATTATATTAAAATGACAGTCTATTGTCTTTTATCCCATTACAATCCAAAATACCTGAAACACCTGTAGAACTGCAGCCCAAAGATCTATGGTGACGTGGGTTTTGTTTTGTTTTTTTCTCATAAAACCTGAATATCTTCCATCTTCCATAAACATTTTCCCTGAAAACCCCTCCTTAGGAAAACAGGTGTTTCTCTCTTAACATGAAAATAATATAATAATATAAAACATTGGGTTTGTATGAAAAGGCCTCTTGAAAAAATAAGCACCTCAAATTATAATGAGTAGTCATGAGGAATTAATGGTTAGTAAACACAAAGCAGAAATATATAATGAGCATGTCCGCCCCCCCCCCAAAAAAAGCCAATTAGAAGTAATAGTATTTTGGGGGGGAGGGTGGTATTCCTAGAGGAAATTACTTCAATTACTGAATTGGGCATTTATTCAATTTAGTAGAATAGTGAAATACAATATGCTAAACCACAGGGCTTCATGAAAATTGTCTGCTGTGAATTCATAGGACAGCCTTACACAGTTGTCCATAAGCTAGTATGTTCAGACTTGTTCCACAATCCCTACTTAGCATGGTAAATAACTATGGCTTGGGAAGAAAGTATGAAATATAAAGCCCAAATCATGCAAAGGGCAACAGATGGGGAAAAAATCCATATTAAAGACCTGAACTGGCATTTATAAAATAACATTTGAACACTCTGGGAACATATACCTAAATTACTGTAACATGATGAACTGCTTTATAACTATCCTTGCTGATATACTGTGTTTAAATGTTAAAAATAAGATAGCAGCTTCCCTCTCTTTTTCACCACACAGCTCTGAATAGATGAAATTCCATGAGTGATCTTAAGCATAGATCCTGCAATACAGACTGGCAAATCTAATTACTGGCCCATCTACCCATTTCTCATAGACTACAAGAGTTCAGATTAAAAGGTAAACTCTCTGATATTAACATACACCTGCTGAAATGTGTGGTCAATTTAGCAATCATCTTGCTAAAGAAAAAAGAAAAAGAATTTGCAACTATGTATTTGCAGCAGTCCTTTATATAACTGCTTTCTTCCCTGCATGACAACTAAAGAGCCATATGATGAGACTTCTAAAGAAGAAACAGAATGGTTTCATTTGTCACCATTTACTATTCTCATTACAGTCTCTGTCAAAAGCATTGATTCATGCAGGGTCATTTTCCATTCTCATTAAAACCCTAAGGCACCCAAATGAGGCATAGAATTGTGGATTTTAATGCCCTGTAGCTGGAGAACACAAGGCAGTTGTAAAAGACACCAAACACATTAGTACAAAGGCTTTTCATCAAGAGGGATGTCAGGTTGCAACCTGGAGAGTTGAGTTTACCTTAAACTTTAATAGAGCAACAGGAGGCTGACAATTTCAGGCAGATGTACTTCCCTGATTCATTCTGTCCAACTCTTTATCAAACCCAGTCTTGTATGCACTATTTTAATATTATTCTCCATTAAATGATGAAAAACCATAGACAGACAAACTAGCTACAAGTACCCTGGTATTCCGTGGGAATTTCAATGAGGAGGTAAGGAAGACAGCAACATCCAAGTACCACCAAAAGGATAAGACAGGTCCTGAAGATTCAGCTCAATAGGAAGAACAAGATCCATGCCATCAACATATATGCCTGACCAATTATCAGGAACCCTGTTGGTTTAGTGAACTGGACAAAAGAGGACATGGAGGAAGCCAATGTGAAGACCTGAAAGCTCCTTACAATTTACAGAGGTTTTGATCCCAAGTCTGACACCCAGAGACTGTATACCAGACAGGGTAGGTGGGATCTGGTGATGTTAAAGCCATTGTCCTGAACAAAACCCAGAATACCTAAGAGTACATCAGTAAGATGCCATCCAAAGATGAGTTGCTAAGAGAAGACCTGAGGCACCAGCAGACAAGGGAGGAAGATCAAGCAGAGGAATTCATGTCAGACAAAAGCCTGGGTGGAATGTACCATCAACTGATAGCTGATGTGGCAGACATTGGGAAATCTTACCAGTGGATTGAAAGGGCTGACTTAAAAGACAGCACTGAGGCACTGATTATAGTAGCACAAAAACAGGCATTAAGCACTAGATCCACAGAAGCAGAGATCTTAAACATTTTTAATTGGAATATAGAATAAAATACAAAAATACAAATAATAGGACACTATGGGAAGGAAAGGGGGAAGGAAAAATGAGGGGGAAGGGAGAAAAGGGGAAAAAAAGCATTGACACTGTTGCGGTAGAATAAAGCATTAACATTGAACCTCAACGTTTTACTTTTCCAAACCAATATAAACTAGCCATTTCTATAACAACAAATCAATCTAATCAGTAAAACCCAAAATCAAAGTGTCATTTTTTTCCACCTCAAGCACAAAGTCCAGAAGTCGTCTCCATGTAGCAACAAAAGTACTTATATTCTTTTCTTTAATCAAAACAGTCAATTTAGCCATCTCTGCCAGCTCCATCAACTTCTGTAGCCATTCGTCCATGGTGGGAATCGAAATGTCATTCCATTTTTGTGCACACAGTAGTTTTGTTGGCATCAACATATATAAGATCAAGGTTCCAAATTTTTTTTCGAAGTCTTTTTCCATTAAACTCAGAAGGAAAGTTTCTGGGTTCATCTTAATCTTCATTTTAAGAATTTTCTGTATTAAAATATGAATCTTACTCCAGAATTTCTTTGCTTTATCATAGGTCCACCCTAAATGATAAAAGATCCCTTCTTTATTTTTACATTTCCAACATTCATTTGAGATACCTTTATACATTCTAGATAATTTATCCAATGGTGGGTTTCACTTACCTTTGCTACCGGTTCGCTCGCGCATGTGCAGAGTGTATTTGATGACATCCGGGCGGGTGGAGCCTTTAATGTGAATTTTAAATCTTTTGTCCACATATTTTCCCATTGTTCAAGCATTACATTATATCCAAAATTCCTTGCCCACTGAATCATACAATGTTTTTTACATGTTCACTTTTCAAATTCAATTTCAAGTTACTTTTAAATAAACCGTAGCAATAATATGTTCATCGCTGCTGCATAGAGGGGTTTTCAATTCATTTTTAACAAAATCAAACCCATAACTCTTTTTATCTAGTTTAAATCTTTCTTTCAATTGTTGATATGTGCAAACCAATGGCAAACATAACCTTCTGATCAGTGGTGGGATTCAATTTTTTAACAACCGGTTCTGTGGGCATGGCTTAGTTGGGGGTGTGGCTTGGTAGTAATGTGACCGGGTGGACGTGGCTAGCTGGTCATGTGACCAGGTGGGCATGGCTAGCTGGTCATGTGACCGGTGGGCGTGGCTATCTGCATAGGGACTACAGAGGGCTGAAAAAAGTCATTTCTGACTGGTCCTCACATTTATGACCGGTCCTCGCACTTATGACCATCCTCACATTTATGCCCGTTGCGGCATTCTTAACAACCGTGTCACTCATTTCACAACTGCTTCTCTTCTTCATGGTGACAAGATAGGGCAAAAACGTAAAATGTGAGGACAGTCGTAAGTTCTAGGACTAGTCAAAAGTGTGAGGACCAGTCAAAAATAACTTTTTCAGCCCTCTGAGTAGTCCATATGCCCACAAGGACTACCCAGAGGGCTGAAAAAAGTGATTTCTGACAGGTCCTCGCACTTTTGACCGGTCTTCGCACTTGTGACTGGTCATCATTTATGCCCATTGTAGCATTCTTAACAACCGTGTCACTCATTTCACAACTGCTTCTCTTCACCATGGTTACAAGATAGGGCAAAAACGTAAAATGTGAGGACAGTCGTAAATTCGAGGACTGGTCAAAAGTGTGAGGACCAGTCAAAAATAACTTTTTCAGCCCTCTGAGTAGTCCATATGCACAAAAGGACTACCCAGAGGGCTGAAAAAAGTGATTTCTGACAGGTCCTCGCACTTTTGACCGGTCTTCGCACTTATGACTGGTCATCATTTATGCCCATTGTAGCATTCTTAACAACCGTGTCACTCATTTCACAACTGCTTCTCTTCACCATGGTTACAAGATAGGGCAAAAACGTAAAATGTGAGGACAGTCGTAAGTTCGAGGACTGGTCAAAAGTGCAAGGACCAGTCAGAAATAATTTTTTCACCCCTCTGAGTAGTCCATATGCATAAAAGGATACAGCAATAGAGAGGGATGAAGGAAGGGAAGGGAAATTAGAGTAGGAGTGAGGGTAAGAGAGGGAGGAAGAGAGGAGGAGAAGGAGAAAGGAAGAGGAAGTAGGGAGGAGAAGAAGAAGGGGAGGAAGAGAAAGTAAGAAGGAAAGAAAAGAGAGAGGTGGTAGGTTTGAGGAGAAAGATTGCTGTACAATAAAAAAGATGAAAGGGAAGAAAGCCAACCCCAAACAAATATAAAGATATTAAGATAAAGAATGAATTGTTAAACTTTAAAGAATAAAAGAGAACAAATATGAATAAATAACAATAATTAGAAACACACATACAAACATACAATGTATTTTCTTTGAACAGAGTATTTGGCGGTTCACAAATTTAAACAGTGTTTAGTCATTTCAATTAAATTTACAATTTCTATATTTCCTTTTTGCCATATTTATTCCTCATCTATTTTTGTAAAAAACCAATATTACCCTTCATCTTCATCTCTAATCTTAATCAAATTCAATTTTTCCCTTCTATTCTATATTATACCCCTTCCCATTGTCATCTATTTTTATATCCATCCTCACATTGGTTAATTATGTAATATTACAGTTGTTTAATATAAATTCAAATTAGTTATATAACTACCTTTTTTGTATATTAATCAATATGAACATGAATATTCCAATTATTTCCATGCAATCCAATTTCTTACAAATCAATTAATTATATTTACCAATAATAATAAACCAAATAATTTCCCCCATATATTCCTCCAAACCACAACTTAACCATTTCTGCTTTCAACACAATATACAATTAATAGTATCTCAATTATTACAATTCCCTAGTTAAATAGAGCTTTTGTTCTTTTGTGTTTTAAAATCTTGAACTCTCCTCTTTTCCCCTAAATTTCCCATTGTTTGCACCTACCTTTTTTGGTGAGGAAAAAGAAAAGAAATCTGCCTGCCTAATTTTCCGACGTTGCAACAACAGCAAAGCCAACAGCCTGCTTTACTTTCTGTTTCGTTTTTCAGCATAGCTAGGGGGGAAAAAATCAGCACTCTTTGCAAGCAAGCAGCAGAGCCCTGAGCAAAACAACTGAGAGCAAATCAGCTGAGAGTCGGGAGCCGATCTAAGCAAGGGCTAATTAGCCTATGCTGAAGCTCCGCGGGCCAATAAAATTACAAAAAAACACCGAACCCTTTGTTAAATTGCTGGCTCGCCCACCCCTCGCCCACCACTATTTATTGGCAATAAATAGTGGTGCGGAGGGGCCGGGCAAGGGGCGGGGCGAGCCAGCAATTTAACAAAGGGTTCGGCCGAACCCCCTAGAACCGGCAGAATCCCACCACTGCTTCTGATTCTAGCTCTTCCCTCAACTTTAGAGAAGGATCCCCAGAGTTGAAAGGTATTATTTTACCACAAGTCCACCAGTCTGTTTTTGACACTATTTCTTTGCTAAAAAAGACTTCCTGGGGAGACACCCAACTTCATTAAAAAAAACCTTATTATATATTTATTCCAAACTCTTAATATGGCACATCTAGCAAAATGATTATTAAATTCAACATTAACTTTGACTTAATCATACCATAGGTAACCGTGCCATCCAAACCTTAATTTGTGGCCCTCTAACACACTAGACATCATATACTGAATAGCACAACCAAGTAACTAACTTTGTATACAGGAACATGTCCACAGGTGTCAAACTTGCAGCGTCACATTGCTGTCACATGACATATCACAATGTTTTTCCCCTTTGCAGAGCTGGGGAGGGCATGGCCTGTGCATGACGCATCCAGCCCACAGGCCTCCAGTTTGACACCACTGGGCTAGACCCTTCTAAGCCCAGATGAGAGATTCCATAGAAGGTCAGGAAGAATAACAGGGCTAAGTTCCTAATGGGCTTCCATGTCCAGAAGGACAGGCAGGTATTGGCCAACCAACCAGACATTGTGATAATAGTCAAGGACTAGAATACAGAGGTGGTGATAGATGTACAGTGATAGATGTACAGTGCCGATAACATCAGGATAATAACACCAGAAAGAAGAGTATGAGAAGCTGAAGAACTAAAAGGATGTGGAAAGTAAAGTCAAAATGGTCTTAGTAGTAGAAGGAATACTTAAGGTTATAACTCTTAAGCTGGAGGAGTGACTCCAACAGATCTCAATAATAACATCAAAGCTTTCTTTTCAGAATAATGTTATATTAGGCACAGCTAAGTTAGCTGTGCCTCAAACTCCCAAGCCTTTGGTAGAGGACCCAAAATTGAGACACACACACACACACACACACACACACACACACACATGGAAGGAGGAAAGGGAGAGAAAAAGAGGGAGGGAGGGAGAGAATGAATTGTTGCAATGCATTATTCGTAACAACACATTTGAAGACCATTTAGAACTTCAGCAGGTCCACAATACAGTGATAGGTTAATGACTAGAGCCTCTAGATTTTCCAATGTAACACTTAGGAAACACTTAGGAAAGCTTCACTGTTACCATATCCCTTTTGGGTAGAATTCAAAGTGCTGGTTGTCCTCTTTAAAGTCCTACGTGGCTTAAAACCTAGATGTCTACAGAACTGCATTCTCTCAGAGGAAGAATGAGAAATCTCCAGGTTCTTCTCTTAAGACGTGCCATCTTCAAAGAATATAGGGAGAATTCTTTTTAGTTTAGCCCTCTTCTCTGGAATAACATTTTACCCAAGATCAAACTGGCTCCTACTCTATTGGGCTTTCAGAAACCCTCTATTCCAGAGAGGCTTAGATCAGGGAAAGGGAAAGCCTCCTCCTATGGATAGGGGTCATGTTAGGTATTTCTTTGTTGCTCCTTTGTTTTGCCATTGTCTTATTTAGCATTATCATTCTAAGCATCTCAGAGGAGATTAGAATGGCATATAACACATAGCAAATAATGAAGAAAATTCTGATGATTCTGATGAAGGAAATAAACAATATGATTGCCAGTGCAAGCACTCTTTTGTTTCACTGTTAAGATTTAATTAACATTGACTACCTGAAAACCTTTATTCTTGACTAAGGATGCAAAATATTTTTTGCTTTATATTTTTAAGTACCTGATTGGTATTTCCTGGACCAAAAATAATTATCATAATTATTACAAAGGTTTTGATTTGGTTTGATGTAACTTGGGCTTAAAATCCCATTAGCAAAGTAATTCACTTGATTGGAAGCCTAAACATGAATTTTGCTTCAGAAATCCAAAATCTGTCTCTCTCATTGGGATAATTCCTACTGATTATCACTGGAAATAAACAAGTGCCATTTGAAATGACCACTATGAAAGATCTATGCTTAACAAGTTGCACATGAATAGATAGAAAGAGGATTGTTAATTAGCAGGCTTTGTAGACATGGTCTCCATAAAGGACAGTTGTGTGAAAACACCATAAAATTGATATAGCATGCAGGTGACGCTAACCTGAATCCTTTCAGAAAAATAAATGCAGTGATTTTGTGATAAAAGGGATTTTCAAATCTGGGAAAGGATGCAATTTCACTCCCAACCACACCTCCATACGTTTTGCTCGTTGCAATTTCTATGACTCTAGTATGCAGGAATCATATAGCTTAATCAGGGCAAGAAACCTGAACAAATTCAGAATGATTCATGAAGCTGGGACTGTAGCTCTAATGAGTTTCAGGGAAGTTCAGAGTTGAGCGAAAGCTGCCTAATACAAGATCTATTCAATGCAAACCTTTCCCAATTAGCTCCAATTCTGTTCAAAATTTTAGGATTCATATGTATCCAAAGCCTTCCCATGATTAAGTTTGAGAGGGTACCCTTCAAATTACATGATACAATTCTAAGTTCAAAAAATATGGACTGTAAAAAGAAATATAGAGAAAATATTACTTTGGGGAAGAAAAAGCAATAAATTCAAAAACATAGAAAATGTGGTCAATATATGGGCAGGTAACAAGGTTGGAAAATGTTAAATCATGTCAAATGTTCATTTGTCGAACATGGATGTGTGTATTTGATGGCTGTTTAATGAAAAGAAAAGAATCTCATCACCACAGGAAGTATTGGCCATTCAACTGCAGAATAATTTACCCAGACACTTGTAATGACAATGTTATATGTCATATGCTAGTTAGTGTTTCATTTTTATTGGTAGCTGGCATCTATATCCTAATAAATAAAGCGTTACACACTGAATATGTAACTGTTGAAGTCTTAGAATCAGTTTCCTTATAAAAATAAGCAATATACTCTAGAAGAAATGGGATTAGTTTATGAATTGAAATTTGAAATTTGTGCTTAAAACATTCCAGCTCTCCAACTATTTATTTAGTTATTTGAAGTATTCATTTCAAAGGCTTATTCAGAGGTGCTCACAAAGATATTATAACAGCCCTCCTAAGAATATCTACAGAATTCACTATAAGAGAGAGAGAGGGGGGGAGGGAGGGAGGGAGAGAGAGAGAGAGAGAGAAGGGGGGTGGGAGGAGAAAAACAGCCACTTGCTTGCTAAATATTTCAGTTCCTAATTATTTGAATTTTGTGTCCTACAGCATATTTCTTATTTTCCCCATTTTTTGAGCATCTCTAGCACTTCTTGTATTTTTTTTCCAGTTTAGTGATATATTACTTTCAGAAATAAACACAAGCCTATGGGGGGGAAAACATACTGATGTTTAGATCATTCCTTAATTATTAATTTCTTACAAGTTATATAATGCAATCATATGATTAATTCATTTCTTTTTTATTAAGAAATTCAATTCAATGACTTCATGGAGTTTGATTTTGGTTAAAAATATATACATTCTACAGCATTCTAGATCATATTTTCTGTTGATAAATACTAATGGTCCATCATTTTATAAAAGTTTATGATTATAACTTAATATAAATTTCAGTCTCTTCAACCACATATCTTCCCTTTGTTCCATCTGTATGTTATAACAAAACACCTTACCCACTTTATCATGCATTTTTCATTTGTTCTTCTATTTCAAATTTCAAAAAAAGTTTATACATTGTAGCAGGCGAATGTTCACCACTTGTACACAATTCCATTTCAGTCAGTTTTACAATGTTCAATACTTTATATTGTCTATTTTGAATCTTATTGATGACTGCAAATAGGAAAACACTCAAGTATGTCATCACAATAGGTATAAACAATTTTAACAACTTTTTATCTCCTCTTGATTTACAACCAAGCCTCTCTTCATCCTATGTCCCATATCTTCTCTATAAACAAACCCATAAAGCATCATCCTTTCAAACTTGCTACCAGAAAAAGTCCATTAAGAGTGGACAGAAAGAACAACCTATCTATTTTATCCTTGATAAAGTAAACCAACATTCTTTTCTTTTCTTTTATTTCTAAGAATCTTAATCTTCATTCCATTCAAGTAATGATGTAGAGCTTGATTTCTTTGAATTTTGTTTTTAATCTCCTCTTACAAGATTTAACTAAGCTTTAACAACCTCTTTTGTAAATCCAATATAAAATAATTATCCAGGTCACTCTCTTGGTTTATTATTTGTAATTCTCCTTTGATTTTTAAAGCATCCACCAGTTTCTTTTGTGTGTCTAATGAAACATCCTTTTCAGGGGTGGGTTCTAAAAATTTTTACTACTGGTTCTGTGGGCGTGGCTTATTTTGTGGGTGTGGTGTGATGGTCATGTGACAATTCTTTAGGATTTAGCAGAGGTACTGGTCTACCAGGCTTTTAACTGCTTGCAGAGCTGTACCGGTCTACCCATTTCTTCTTGGAGCATTCCGGTCTACCTATTGGTTTTTGGAGGCACCGGTCTACCCATTTGTTTTTGGAGGCACCGGTCTACCCATAAAAATAATAAAGGGTAAGAATAATGCGGGGGGTGGGCAGGCGGGGGGCGGGAGGGGGGCAGGAGGGCTCAGCTCCCAAACAAAGAGAACGGGTTCATTGATGTCATATCGTCACCGCTACTGGCTCGGCAGAACTGGGCCGAACCGGAAGGAACCCACCACTGATCCTTTCCCATGCCTTTCATTTGCAGATCCACTGTCAGTATCAACTCTATTTTTGTCTCTGTCTTGTCAGATAAAACTTGCGTCTCTTCTGCTATATCTTCATTAGGACCCAATCTTTCTGAAGAAACCAATAGAATGATACTGACATCCATGTATATAGATCAGGGGTGGTATTCATTTACCTTCACTGCTGGTTCGCAAATGTGAGCGTGCTCACGCACGATACTTCTGCGCAGGTGCAGGACCTTCTGCACCTGTGCAGAGCATCAAAACGGGACCTGATGATCTCCAGGCAGGTGGGCAGAGCCTCCCACAGCCGCCGCTAACATTTCACCTGAACCAGATAGAACTGGCTGAATACCACCACTAATCTAGATGTATATACATAGATGTAGATGTTATTTTATTGTTTGAAAAAAAAATTAGCAAAGAAAAAAAATAATTTGTATAGCAGAAATTGATACAGTCTCCTCCTACTTAATTTCTGTTTCCTATGTTATAGAGCCCAACTATACTTCCCTCCTTACTAATTCCAACATAGAAATTCCAGTCCAATGCAACCAGCACATTTTATTTGATTTCTGATGAGTTTCACCATAAAACTCAGCAGCTTCTTTTTCTTCTGCATCAGTGGTTGAAGCATACATTGAATAACTATCATATTAAAGGGCTGACATGAAATCTCACTGATATTATTCGGTACTGACCTGCATTATACTCAAGTACCATCCTTGTTATATTCTTCCTATGATAGCAATAACATTCCACTTTGTTTTTTAGATCCTGAGTAGGGAAGAGTATGGTCTTCTATCTGAATTCTTGTCCATTTTAATTTTCTGATATCTAAGTGTGAATGTGTATTGTGTTAGGTTTCCCATGTTCCCACTGCAATTCTCTCTTTGCACTTTTGCATTTTCTTTTCTTGCATGGCAATAGAAGTCTGGAAAGCTTCAAACTCTCATTGCATAAACAAAATTAGTACTCTGAAAATCCTCACCATTTCCTCAGTAGCATATTGAGTGCCATCCAATTGAAAAGCCTATCATCTGGCACTATCTAATCCAGGGGTGTCAAACTGGATTTCTTCAAAGGCTGGATCAGCACTGGAGTTCTCCTCCACAGGCCAGCCTGGGGGGAGGAGTGAGACAGGATGAACACTTCCTGCATCATCCTGCTGGCCAAAACAGGGCATGTGGGGCCTCTCACACACACCCCATTTTGGTCAGCCAAGTGCTGCAGAAGGCTGTACAGCCTGAAAACGGAGAGAGGGAAGTCTCATGTGGCCTCCCCACACCCTGTTTTCAGCCTGTGCGGCCTCCTGCAGCACATTGCTGGCCAAAATGGGGCACAGGGAGGCTGCATGAGGATCATGCAGCACTTTGCCAGTCAAAACAGGGCATGGGTGTGTGCACAAGCCCTCCCCCCCACACACACACCATTTTGGCTGCCAAAGGCACCCCGGGCTGGTCCTTTGCTATTTCGAGGCCCGCCCTGCGGGCCACATTTAAACAGATTTAAGGCCTTGAGTTTGACACCCCTGTTCTAATCAAACTATCTTGCCTATTATCTTTGTGGCTTTCTTAGTAAAATGCAAAATGATTTACCTTTGCCTTCTACTGTGTCACAGAAAATGATGCCTTTACTATTGTAATTAAAGTGATCCAATAACTTGCTGTATCACTGCGATCTGATATAGAGGCCTAAATGCTTTGGAAGGGCAACTAAGCTGACTCTTTTGGTTGTTTGGGTTATTTTACTGTCTGCTAAATCCTAACGAATGTTCTACATGTGGTCTCTGTAATCTATCTATTTAAAAACTGAATGTGGATCCTTTTGGAGCAGAAATGACAGCATTGTTAAGAGGAGAGAGGTATGAAAAAGCTTGGAAGGAAACTAGTTAATAAATAATAGTCATGGGCATAACATTCTGGCTGCCCTTTGAAAAGGGAAAAGTGTGAAGAGGGAAAAATGTATTCTAGAAGTGGACAAAGCTAGTTGAGAATTTGCCATGGGATGATTCTGCACTGCAATATATTCTTTAAATTCTCACATGAATAATACAAAAAACACTTCCCAATGTTTCATCCTAGTTTCTAGGCAGTCTGATTTAATTTAGCACAAAGGATAAACAAAGCCAGCCTAGAGATTCTAACTGACTGAGTTCCTGTAAAGTCTCACTGAATACGAGCCAAACAAAGAGGGTCATAGTATGAATTATGACACACTCAGTCTTTCTCAACTGCAAGCCATGTAGGACAAAGTACTTTTGTTCTCTGTATATTTACCCTGAGTGAAACTTTATAAAAATTACTAAAGTGTGTATTTCTGGAAATGTTTTCTCTTTTCAAAAGTGGCAACGTTTCATTTGATGCAAAATGTAAACCAGCTGGAGATTATCACCATCCTTTCCTTTTTGCACATTAAATGAGTCCAGAGACCTGCTAATTACACTGTTGGAAGATGTTCTTTTAAAAAGGTAAAAGAAAGGAAGATCTGAAGGCAACACAGCCAGAAATTGTCAGAAGAAGGAAAAAAAACCTAAAGAAGACACTTCTTAACCAACTTGCTTGCAGTTGTTAACAACCAATAATGAGATACAGACTATGAAGAAAATGAAGCGTAACACAGCTGGCTGCTCACAAAATGGAGTCTTGAGCCAAAGCAGATATTTTTCTTTCATTGAAGTTGTTGTTTATAGTGAAAGGTGTCCTCAGAATTCCATCAAGCCTTCACTTCCATTAGAATGGGGTTTTGTGGGGTATGTATCTGAATGTATATTTATGTTACGCATTAAATAAATTGTCAAATGCAGGAAATCAGGAGTCAAGGCAATTCAAATGAATATAAAGGTTTATTGCAAGCTTAAACTCTCTACAACATGGGATCTGGCCCATGGGGTGCTTAGATCTGGCCCATGGGGCCATCGTGGAAACAGCAAAGGACCAGACTGAGGTGCCTCTGCTAGTGAAAATGGAGCTCAGGGGGCTGTGCCCCATTTTCAACCACAACAGCCTCCTGCAACCCTCTGCCAGCAAAAACAGTGCGTGCCCACCTGGGCTGTGTTTTCACTGGCAGAGGTCTATCAAAACAAACTAAAAATAAAACAAAAGGAGAAATGTTTCCCCTTTTGCATTTGAGCATACAAGAAGGGACAGGAAATGAGAAAGGGAAAGAGAAAAGGGAAAGGGAAAGAACATGCAAGAAGGGACAGGAAAGGAGAAAGAAAGAGATGGGAAGATGGGAAGAGAGCAAGGAAGAAAAAATAAGGAAAGAGGGGAAGGAAAGGAGAAAGAAGAATGAAGAGGGAAGGAAATAGAAGAAAAGGAAGGGAGGGAGGGAGGGATGGAGGGAGGGAGGGAGGGAGGAGATTATAGGGAGGAGAGTGAAGATTTTAGGGAATTCCTGACTTATCACTTGGCCACCACAGCTGCCCCTGACACGAATCCCATGTCATGCCCACCATAGCCACACCAACAGCCATGTCCATCATGACCACACACCCATAGCCATGCCCCATGCCCCCCGGCCCTCCGAGGTCAAACACAACTCTGATGCAGCCCTCAATGAAATCAAGTTTGACACCTCTATTCTACAAGAATCTGAACTATTAACAGTCAAAGCAAATTGGTGGTAAATAAGAATCAATGAAATTCAAGTTGGGCTGGACTTAAATCTCTTGTCTACTACATAAATTACACTAAGGATAGACTGGATTAGCTAAATTATTTATAAGGTTGTGAAATAATGGTACATGGGCCCTGGTTGGTTAAAGGAGAGGTTATGGCAGAATAGAATAGAATAGAATAGAATAGAATAGAATAGAATAGAATAGAATAGAATAGAATAGAATAGAATAGAATAGAATAGAATAGAATAGAATAGAATAGAATAGAATTCTTTATTGGCCAACTGTAATTGGACACAAGGAATTTGTCTTGGTGAATATGCTCTCAGAGTACATAAAAGAAAAGATACGTTCATCAAGAATCATAAGATACAACACTTAATGATAGTTATGGGGTACAAATAAGCAATCAAATCATATTAGAAAACAGTCAATATAAATCGTAGGGATATCAGCAACAAGGTTACAGTCATAGAGTCATAAGTGGGAGGAGATGGATGATAGGAACGATGACAAGATTAATAGTAGTGCAAGTTTAGTATAAATAGTTTGACAGTGTTGAGGGAATTATTTGTTTAGCAGAGTGATGGCATTTGGAAAAAAACTGTTATTGCGTCTAGTTGTTCTGGTGTGCAGTGCTCTATAGCGTTGTTTTGAGGGTAGGAGTTGAAACAGTTTATGTCCTGGATGCGAGGGGTCTGTAAATATTTTCACAGCCCTCTTTTTGTCTCATGCAGTATACAGGTCCTCAATGGAAGGCAGGTTGGTAGTAATTGTTTTTTCTGCAGTTCTAATTATCCTCTGAAGTCTGTGTCTGTCTTGTTGGGTTGCAGAACCAAACCAGACAGTTATAGAGGTGCAGATGATAGACTCAATAATTCCTCTGTAGAACTGTATCAGCAGCTCTTTGGGCAGTTTGAGCTTTCTGAGTTGGCGCAGGAAGAACATTCTTTGTTGTGTTTTTTTGATGACTTTTTTGATGGTAGGTATCCATTTTAGATCTTAAGATATGGTAGAACCTAGAAATTTGAAGGTCTCTACTGTTGAAACTGTGTTGTCTAGTATTGTAAGAGGTGGTAGTATGGGAGGGTTTCTCCTAAAGTCTACCACCATTTCTATGGTTTTGAGTGTGTTCAGTTCCAGATTGTTCTGGTCACACCACGAGTCTAGTTATTCAACCTCCCATCTGTATGCGAGTTCATAATTGTTTCGAATTACACCATTACTGTTGTGTCATCTGTGAACTTCAGCAGTTTAACAGATGGATCGTTTGAGGGTATTGGAGTATTTGAAGGAATTGGAGGGTGATATGACTGTATCACATCTAGGTTGAACCTTAGACAAAGTCTAAGGGATAGAAAATGCACCTTGGCAGTTCAATGAGATTTAAAGGAAAGGTACAATAATCCAGTTGCCCAGGAATTACTGCAGCCACAAATACTGTGTAGCTCTAAAGGTCAGAAAGCAGAAAGAAACAAGAATACCTTGAAGATATTTTGCTTAATCAGTTCCCTCAACACTGAAACATTGCCAGAAGGAATTACATGCTGGAATTTCTCCATGAAAGCACCGTTGCTTGAAGTTTTTAACTTTAAATACTATTAGCTAAGTATACAATCCCTCAGTTCATTCATGCACTTATGATGAGAAGACTGTTTACAGCTTCTTCCGTGGTGGCTTGTAAAAATTTGTCTAACTCTCAGATTATACAGAAAAATAGCTAAATTTCTATTTTAGTGGAACTTGCTACTATGAGGGTCATTAACATTTTCAGGCACCAAATGCAAACCAATATATAGAATAAAAATTTTAAAATAGAGGTTTTAGCAGACTGTACCTCAATCACTGCAGGATCCTATGCGAGAATGTCAAAAAAAAACCCCACATACAAATCCTGAAATATCAAAAGATTTATTCTGGTGACCTTGGTGTTTGGTGTTATGACTAAACTGAAGTTGCCATACCTAAAAATGAAGCAGATATGTAAGCAGGGTGGACAAGAGGCAGAAATCTTGTCTAAAAGATCCATTCAGATAGATAGTTTAAAAGGAACCAAGTTGTTAAACAAGAGAAAAATATATCATCTGAACCAGACAAAAGTTGGGCCTCAGCATATGGAAACCCCACTCCCAAGTCTCATTAACAGCTACCAGACTTGAAAATCAACAAGTCAAGGGTATCTATGAATCAACAAAGCAAGGATTTGGGGCAATAAAGGGGGTCCTGAAACCTACCCCTTCTTTGAATTCTCTTTGGATTCAGATTTGGTGGCTTCTGTCCCTCTGGTTAGTGCCTGAAAGTCTACTTGAAAAGGATATGGATAAGTGTGGATGAATGTATATGTGTGAAAAAAAGAGCAATTGTACACTGCAACCAGTAAAGTTTTGCTGTTACTTTAAATTCACTGGCTCTTTGTGTATTCCAAAAGACTAGTTGTGCCTCAGTGTTCATTTGAAAGTGATTTGAATGTAACTGTTGAGCAGTACTATGAGTGCGTTGAGTGAGTGACCATAAGGTGAACCTGGGAGCACCTGAAACAATATCCTCACTTAAAATTCACAAGAGGCTTTATGAGAAAAACATTATCTTCTGCGTTCAGTTGAAAAGGCAACACAGGAATAAAAGTCAACGCAAAATTACAATAATTCCCACATGATCTTTGTGAAAGCATCAGCAGCAGCAATTTGCCAAACTCCAACCACCGAGACCAGGGTTGTTGAAATATTTTCTTTATTTGCTTGCAAAAATGCTTAGAATAGCATGAAGGGCTGGCAGAAAATCTATAGTAAGCACTAGCAACAACATTTTATAAAGAAGTAGGGGGCAAAACCAAAAAAGCTGTGTACAAGAAAGACCAATGGCTTATGCTTTCAGCTTATGTGTTATGATTAGCTAGATATTGCCTTTGTAGATGCTGTGGTTAACAAGTTATATTTTCTAAGTGTTGAAAATGAAGGATACCTGCACCAGCTAGCTCATGCTCATGAAAACAGCATGTAGTGATCATGCTGAAAGAACATGGACAGAAAAAATGGATGGTCCATTTGTGTCTGTATTGATAACAATTGGCTAAAAGATGTTAAATAGAAACCTATTAAAAGAGATGACAATATATATTCAGCACAAGTGCTGTCTAACATCCGCTTATGATCTTGGCCAGAATAAAATGCTTCCTCCATTCCTCACCAGTTGTCTGGCATCAGATTTCTTCCCAGCTTGAAAATGAACTACTGACAGAGGAAGGATATTTTTCTCCTAGGAATGAGTACTATAGATTTCCATTGCATATGGATGTGCTTACCATGGTCTTAAATGGAATATTGACCTAATATATGAACATAGCACCATTAATAAAAAACGCTTCTAGATGCAGAAGTTTTACATAATAGCTTACCGATTCCCCATAGATTGTTTCAGTTAGAATTAACAAAAACCCAGATGGTTCAGGGGTTTCTAGATGATGAAAAGGGAGTTGTCCACTAGCATCATGTTACCTGTCCCTGGAACAGATTCTGAGATTTAGAACATAATGGACAGATGCTTTGCGCTTGTCATCCAGCATTCATAATGCATACGGACAAATAAAATGCATAAAGTACTTATTACAAATACATGATATACCAAGTTTGTGGTACCTGGGAGACTCTACATTGTAACAAATTCAATAATTGAAAACCACCACAATCGCCACCGTTAAAGCAGCATTTGGCCATGTTTAGAGTAGCTTTAATTTATTGCTTTTAGTCATCTTGCTAAGCTATAATGTTGGTTCATATCAGAAAAGCTGAACATCTTTTATGTTGATTGGTTGCTCATTCCTGAGAGTGTTCACTGCCTTTTTAAGTATCCTAGAAATCAATAAGCCATTGAAATTCTAGGAGTTATTTGGAATCATGGAGCAGGTTTATAGGGCTGCTGCTATTGTTGCCTGAATATGACCCAATCTCACAAGCCTGAATGACCTCTGAATGACAACAGGAACTTTAAAAAAAAGTTGAATAAAAGATCTGTGCTACTCTTTTATAGATTCCCTCTTTTTCCCTTTGAAGTTACTAAAAGCATCTGTTTGTTCAGCATCACCTTCAATTGATGCAGAAAGTAAACCAACTAAGTTAAAACAAATGTCATGAGAAAGAGTGATCATTTTGGAGCCAAGGTCCAGAAAAGTCTTGAAGGCATAAGCTATAGCTTTACTGAAGAAGTAAATATAATTTGATCCAGTATCTTGTTATATGGCTGTACTCATTTGTAAGTACGAACACACATACAGCTCTTCCCAATGTATTTTGGAGCTGATTACTCCAACATCTTTTTAATTAGTATTTTAATTTCATTTAAGTACCTTTCGATACAAGGGTGATTTTCTCAAATACTGAAGTTAGGGAACAGGAGATATTTTACCTTTGGATAATGGAAAGCTCAGCCCAACCTTCCTAAAAGATTATGTGAAGATGATGATAGCAAACCAAAAGAACTGATTTGATGTAGTGATTAAGACACCAGGCTGGAAATCAAGAGGTTGGGTTCTTCTGCCAGTTGATACAAAACCAACTGATTGGCTTTGGGCAATCAAGAAGTATCTGTTTCCTGAAATGTTGCCAAGGAAACTGCAGTTTCAGGCAGTCACCAGGATTCAATGACTCAACTCAACAATGGAGAAGGAAAAGGAGGAAAAGGAGAAGGAAACAAAAAGAATCAGGAAATAGCAAACCAATCCCATGCTATTGCAAAGCAACTGGGGATTGTATCCAAGTAGCCACTACAGGAACCAAAATTCTACTTGAAGGCACTTTTGTCATTATCTTTTTATTACAAACACATATACAGTAACTACTGTAGCATAGTAAGCCCAGGAAATCATCTTCTATCTCGAAACCTGCAAAACTTTATCTCCCAATGAAAGAGAAAAAGAAAAGCCTGCATTTATTCCTAAATCTGCATTACTCCCCTGCCTTAGGATAGAATTGATTTTATCCTACCATAGACATATGTAGTTAGATCAAAGTTTGCATCCACAGAGTGCTTCTCTAGCAAATGCTTTTCAGTTCATAGTCTCAGCCTCGGGCAGCTCACATGGATTCTCATACTCTTTGGAGAGGGAAGGAGATTTTGAAAAAGATTCAAAACAAACATGGAACATTTAAGTGCAAAACTTCAGTGATGCTGCTGTTCTCTTATCAATTCTGTATAGCTAAATTACAAAGGTATTCAAACAGTTCTGCTGTGGAGGGGCTCTGCTGTTTGTCAGATACTACATTAACAAGTTCCTTTTAAAAGCATTTCCCTTTATCTCTACACTGCAGTGACGGCTTGTAACCAGGGTGCTACAAGGGAAAGTTCTTTTAAGAATGCCTTTCTTTTTTAAATTGCTTTGAGTGTTTTCTAGTAATATATGTCTGAGAAGAAACAAGAATACCAAAGGCAAGAAAGATAAACAATGTACCCTATTATGTTATTTAACTCAATAACCAGTTGCTACTCTACGCATTTGCACACAAAGCAATGTCCCACTGAGTTAAATGGGATTAACTATCCCATAGGTTCTACACCTGAATATTTCAGTGAAATGCTATAAAATACAATCCTTCTATACAAAATTCAAGCCAAGTGCCTATAATCTTTCCATACTGTTCTACCCAGCCTAGTTTTGAGTCTCCTTGCTACAATATTCTATGTCCCTGAACATGCTCAGTTTTAAGTAGGCTGTTTTGGGAATTAAGTTCTTTGCTGAGAGATCCCCAGCAAAACATGGGATTTTTACAAAAATGGGGTGAGGCTGTTCCAATCCGCTGATAATATAAAGCTTATTTTTGTTTGTTTGTTTGATCTGGTTTTGATTTGGCTACATCAATATAAGTCTCACAACCTGGTAACCTAGAGTATAATGCTGTCTTTATTTATGAACATATAATTTTGAGTATTTTGATTGTATTCCAGCATATGATGGATAATTGCCATCTTTCGAAGATACAGCTGTTGCTTAATTCCTGGCCACATTTATTTAACTGCTGCAACTGAGTATATTAGCATTCTATATTAAGTCTTTCGAAACTCTGCCTTCATTTCCCCTTGACCACTTTCTGTACTGGATCTTTGTCTCCTTCTACCCACTTCATTAGTTTCATGTGATGGGACAGATACGGTCCTACTTGCTTCTAGGTGGCATCTCTAATCTCCATATGTAGTAAGCATATCATTCTGCATTCTTTCCAATTTTCTTAAATGTGGACTGGAGTTGAGATACACTGCTCCTTTTCAAAAAATCCTCTTCTACTTTGAAAGATATGAATAAAGAATATTCTAAATCCAAAGTTTTTCTTTGCCTAGCTTTTTTTTCTTCTTTTCATAGGTGAATAGAGTATGGTTATGCCCTAAATGGCATTGGTGCCCAGATAAACAGTTGGGATTTCCAATAGTTTCTTTTTTTACATTTTCATGGTAGACAGAAACAACTCTTGGATCATCCCAGACAGTCTGAAAACATTAAGGAAAACAATATGAATATGCAACAGATATAAAATTATGCAATAATATCTTCATGTGTAACCACATATTCTGCCAGTTCCACATCGTGTAAAACCTATTCTCATACATTTTGGAACAGAGTAGAGGTTAGAGCTGCAAACCAGGAGACCTGGCACCACAGCTAAAATTTCCCATGCAGTCCACAACAAATTCACTTCACTAAAATCACCTTACCCCAGCACTTGGCAGAAAAGTCAGTTCTTAAGTGTTTAAGGAAGGGGGTGCTGTTAAACTTCATAGAAAAGGGTGTTTACATAAGAGAAGAGACACTACACGTCAAGGCATGAGTACTGGGTCACATAAGGTAGGAAGGGGAAGCTGAGTGCTGTGAAGTTAAATGCTTTAATATCTTTCTAGTGGATTTGCCCCACAATGAATAATGTGCACCTAAATTTTTTTTTATGACACTGAGAATATATAATTGCTACAATAAAAAGAAATAAAACACTATGTTTGTGCAGCCATCCAATATATCACTTCTGTTCTCTTCCACCTTTTACAAATAGTGGCAGAATTTCAATTTGTTCCACATTCCCTCATCCAACCAAAGAACATCCCACTGCCACTGCTATTTAGTTGCAATGATTCAATCTATCACACATCCACACTGGCTATAAACTCATAATCAAACATGTTGTGAGAAACTTCTTGGCTCATAACTGGATTTCCCTCTGATCTGGCCTTAAGCAGCAGCAACCAGAGTTCAGAGCCACCAAAGTTCTGGAAACCAGGTCTTGGGGCTGAACACAGGGGTCAGAATATGGTCTTAAACTCTGAAGTGAATTTGTTGTAGGCTACATGGGAAATTTTAACTGTGTGCCAAGTCTCCTGGTTTTAATGTTTTTTTGTTTTAATATTAATCTATTGTAGATAGATGTAGTTTTATTGTGTGGGCCATTCAGAGCTTAATACAAGATGACAGCTGTATAAATGTTTAAAGTAAATAAAATAAATAAATAAATACATTTCAGTTCAATTTACTCTGAGATAACTGTGAGTAGACTTTATTCTGATCCATAGGTACAAACCATCAATTTTATAATGGAAATTATATGTAGTAGACACCTAAAAATATTTACTTTTAGCCGATGGCCAAATTGCTTGAGGAAAGCATGATATGTCATACAGCTAAATTGTTGCTTCAACTTGCCCATAACTGTCTGGAAGGGATAGTAATAATGTTGTAAGTATTTCAAAAGTCTCTTGGCAACTATATATATTTTATCTGTCTATATTCCCAATCAGAGAGAGTTAAAATTACAAAAGCAAAACCAACATTAATACCAACATGATTTTTTGAAATATTGATAGAGAACGAGCCTATCTCCAGTATACCAAAAGGGCTAATATTTCTGAGTGTTCAAAGCAATCACTTGTGGAAGAATAACATAGCTTATCTTGAAATAGTTCATTAGAATTAATCCTACTATGAACTGAGTCAAGGTATAGGCATCAGGATTAACATTGCCTTGACTCTTGGCCAGTTCTGATATCTTTCTAGCCTGTACACATTATATTATAACCTACATTATAGAAAATAATTATGTCATTATAAGCCTCCAGGACACAACTGAAAATGTATCTTGCTTACAGTAATAACTAGCCCACTCATTAAAAGTATGTGATTGAAAGTAACTACACTGATATCTACACTAATCGTTGTACAAAGCACCCAAAATAGCATCAGCATGAGAACTTTGACTCTTGATCAAGTTAATCACACATATTTAGCTATAAAATAATTAAATATTAAGAGATTAGAAACATAGATTTTTTTTCACCATCCCTATATTGCAGGGGTGTCAAATGTGCATTGTCACGGTGGCATCACATGACGTATTGGGACTTTTTTCCTCTTCGCTAAACCTGGTGGGGGCGTGGCCAACGTGTGACGCATCTGGCCCACGGGCCATGAGTTTGACAGCCCTGCTGTATTGGGTACTCTCACTGTCAGTGAATTTGCAGGACATGATGCCAAACTCATATTTCTTAACTAAATACTTGATCCTTAAATCACTAAAGAGATTGGAATAATATTTGTCCTAAAATAAATCCTAGAACAAAAACAGGAATATTCAAAAGAAATTGATATCTACAGCATTTGATACTTGTACAGGAGCTACTCTGGTCTGTAGATTTCTTTGGTCAAAAATAATTAGCTGATTTTAGCTGATACAATAGAGAAAACCGTCAAGAATGCTGATCTGAGTTTCATTAAAGGCAAAATATAAATCTGGAAGATAGTCTACTCAGCCAAGCAAAAATGACTGAAGAAGTATTGAAGAAGCAGACAGAAGAGGCGTTTTAAGAAAAGAGGGCTAAGGACATATGGACTGAGAACAGGTATAATCCAAAGAAATGGTAAGGGGAGTTCAAAAGAAAAAAGTGGAAATAAAGCTTCATAGGTTACTATGGAATTAGGGATAAATAAACAGTTTACCCTGCAGACATGAATTTGGTTATAGTTGAATTTTGTTATAAATATATATATTGTGTGATCAGTTTTCAGAAACAGTACATACCTGAAATCTTCAAAGCCCACAGAAATGCTCTGATGGCAGTTTCAACAGATCGCTTTCTTGTCAGGTATAAATTTTAAAGAAACTGCATTTCTAGCTGAGGTTTCGTAGTCGACTGGTTTTCAGCATTTATTTGATGGCTGATTGTTAAACAGCTATGGGGAATGACAGATAAAAATGGAATCCCGGGTAATTAGAAAGGTAAAGTGTCCCCGCTTGTTTAGAAAACTCTTTGCTTCTGCTAGTCATATGCTGCTGGCATCTTTTTCTAAGTTGCTTTAGACTGGTTGGGCCATGCCAAGAGGAAAATAGAGAAGTAAAGCTGTTGTGAGGGTAGTAGGGATTTGTGAAATTATCAAAGGATGAAATAAATTGAGCCCCAAATTGAGGCAAAGAATTATAGCCAGTGTTTAGGTTCTTATTAGTTATTGTAATTGTATTCAAAACTGTGACCTGTCTAGACTTAGGTACACCCTTTGCTTAATATTCTACATTTTTAAGACCTGATTGCCAATTGCCAACCTTAAAAGAATCATCAGCATTTTCCCCTATAGGAAGAGATACACTTAAAAAGTATCAATTTGATTAACACATAAGCTAAGCAGGACATTTATATGCTGGAAATTAACTTGAGGAAGCTTAGAGTTAATGGTGCAGATTTCATGACTTTTTAATATTCAGTTCATGCTCATGTTCATTCATTCTAGTTTAATTCAAAAAAGTTTCTGTGCAATGTCTTTAGGACTCCAAGGATTCGCTGGCAAGTGGCCTGCATACATATATGTGTAAATAAATAAATTTTATTGTCCTGATATCTAAATATACTTACGATATAATTCTTAGGCCCTTATCTGGGAGGAAACCCAGTTTCACAATGAGAATCCCCTACTGGCTGGAACTCTGGAAACTATAGCCAAAGCACATGGAAGGATTGAAATTGAAGAAGAGTGGTATAATATTTTACATTGGAGAAACATGGCTCTGCAGAAATTTGAGATATCTCAGATAGGTTTTTACCATATTCATAAACCAAATCAAACCTTTAGAAGACCTAATTGTATTCTGGTCAATGAACCACTCTTCTATAATCTCCCTAACAATCTCGAAATTGATAATCCATGGAGTTATATCTGAGAAATTAATCATGCTTCACCTATTAAATTCACAGTGAATTTGACCAAGTCTCATGTTAGAAAAATTGCAAGGCTGTAGGAAATGGTAGAGAGTGAGATACATTTACCATGATCAATGTTTTAATTCCATCCTCTATTTTTTTATAATCTTGTCTCTAATTTGATCAATGTAACTGAATTAAAAAGTTTTCCTAGGGAGAAATTATTTTCCAAACAAAACCCTGGCAACATTATTCTTGATATACTATTTTGTTTTCAATAACACTTCTGTTGCAGGATAGAATTCTGATTTACAATTTTAAGAGAATCTGCATTCATATGAACAGATGTAATTTTACGTTTCTGTAAAAGGCCCCAAACGAAGATATTCTTTACTGTACTAGATGAAAGTGGGAAAATTAGCTCCAAAAGAATATTTTAAAGTATTCTTATACTCCATTATACTACACACTGTAAGCTTTATTGTTATCACAACTTAGAAATTAGTAAAATACATCTAACATTAGACTGCTAGACTATTTCTACAAAGATGGAGCCAATGTTGGTAGGGGCTAGAAATTACAATTAATCAAATAAGAAAGAGGAATAATGCAAAAGTGATGGAGGTGGCGGAGGTGGCAAAACTGATTGTTTTAATTAAAGAGAATAATCTATCTAGTTTTGTTTCTACTTGGAAACACTCTAGATTTTCGCTTGAAATTGAAAAAAATGAAATTTGCTTTTAGGTTTTGATGATTAGATTACTTTGTTGTTATGGAAATGGTTTGAAATGTTTAGAATGTAAAGCAAAAGGTAGAGGTGGGTTTTTTTAATTCTACTGCAATGAAAATAATCCATGGAGGGTGTAAATTGCAATTCAAACACATAATTTTGAGTAGAAACATGGACTAATTAAACTAAGAAAAATAATATAAAATGGAGAATGGAATTAAGGGGAGAAAAGAGGGGAGGGGAAAAGGTAAATTTGGAACGTATTTAATTCCAGTACTGAGATATCTAATATCATACTCCAATTCTTTTCAGTGGAGGCAAAGTTACCAAGTTTGAAGTCTAGATGTTTACATCTTTTTCCTACTAAAAGTCATGGTAGCCCCATATGTCTTTGGCATGATACGCTATCAAGATTTAGAGGTCCATGATACAACAATGCATAAGGCTCTTTCTGGAAGTTGTAGGAAAAAGGCAAGTTTGGATAACTGATATATGAGTGTCATATTAAAAAGAGAGCACTTCACAAGCTGTGAAGTTTTACTTTATGCTTTATATATCAAGTTTTGCAGCAGAAAAGGCAGTAGATTAATTTAAACAAGATGGTCTGAGAATGTAGGTTAAACAGCAGAGAAGATGAAGATTGCAGGAAAAGTTCAAAAGAAATAGTCAGGAAGCCAAGCAAAGCCTGAAGGGGTCATTTGTCCATGTCAGGTTTCCTGTTCAAACATTGCTGAGTTACTATACCCAAGGCACTTATCAATTCAGCCAAGACTACATCACAGTCATAACTCTACACGTTCACAGGATGAGATTAAAATAAAGAGTACAATAATTTAACTAAGGATTTAAGTCACAAACTCTGTGTCAAGACAGGATAGCTGGCTAAGCATTACAGAAGTATTAAAAAGGTTCCTAAATCAGAGGGTATATTAAGACAAAAACTTCCAATCAAGTCTTTAGAATGACCAGTGAAAAGTACCCTTGTGGAAAGTTTGACAGATGCAGACATGCAGGAAAACAAATGCATTTAATCCAGGTTTCCATACTTTATATAATACAGAAAGGTACTTATAACTGTTAAGGTAGAGATATATTCATTAGTTACAATAAATATGGGTATTCTAGCATACTATGATTAGAATTCATTTCCTGCTAGCTCATACAATCATGGAAAACTTTCTAATATGCCAACGATGCCCTTGAAGTGATGTCCCAGTGCCTGGAGGCTGTGTGGATCTGGATGGGGAGGAACAGGCTCAGGCTCAACCCTTCCAAGACTGAGTGGCTGTGGCTCCCGGCATCCCGATATAGCCAGTTGACTCCATCACTGACTATTGGGGGCGAGTCTTTGGCCCCCACTGAAAGGGCCCGCAATCTGGGAGTCCTCCTGGATAGGCAGCTGTCTTTGGAGGAACATCTGACGGCTGTTACCAGGGGGACCTTTTATCAGGTTCGCCTGATTCACCAGTTGCGGCCCTTTCTTGATCGGGATTCCTTGTGCACAGTCACTCACGCCCTCGTCACCTCTCGCCTTGACTACTGCAACGCTCTCTACATGGGGCTCCCCTTGAAGAGCACCCGGAGGCTCCAACTGGTCCAGAACGCAGCAGCGCGGGTAGTGACAGGAGCAGCATGGCGCTCCCATGTAACACCGCTCCTGTGCGAGCTGCACTGGCTCCTGGTGGTCTTCCGGGTGCGCTTCAAGGTGTTGGTTATCACCTTTAAAGCGCTCCATGGCATAGGGCCTAGCTATCTTCGAGACCGCCTGCTGCTACCGACGACCTCCCATCAACCCGTGCGCTCCCACAGAGAGGGCCTCCTCGGGGTGCCATCAGCCAAACAATGTAGGCTGGTGACCCCCAGGGGGAGGGCCTTCTCTGTGGGGGCACCTACCCTCTGGAATCAGTTGCTCCCAGAGATAAGGAGAATCCATGACCTCAGTGCCTTCCGCCGTGCCCTTAAAACTCACTTTTTCCAGCAAGCCGGGCTGGCTTAAGAAGAAATTTTTAAATGTTTTAATTGGTTTGTGATTTTTAATTTTTGGGCCAAATTTATACATATTTTAACTGTTTTTTAATATTTGTATTTTATGTTCTTAATTCTGGCTGTACACCGCCCTGAGTCCTCAGGGAGAAGGGTGGTATATAAATTGGAAATTAAATTAAATTAAATTAAATTAAATTAAATTAATATACTGCACATCCCTGCTTTTTATCCAAACCGGCTAGTACAGTTTTCAAAGGGAAAAAAACAAATTCATCCTTATTTTTTCTAGTGTATGAAAGAAGCTAAAAATCCAGAAGGCTAAATCAGAACTACATAATCTGGGGCCTGAGCTCTCGCCATTGCTGCAAAAGTTGCCATTTAATTATATATGAAGAATGATTATATAATAACTATAGTCATATAACTATAATTATATGTATTTCAATCCCCTCCCCCAAAAATTGGAGGTCCCGCTTTTGCCTATTATATAGCATGCCAATCAAAGGCAAGTTGTTTAACAGAAATTATACATCCCTAGATTAAACAGCTTGTAGAATATTAGCAATTGTCACTGTTGAGAAATTGTCGTTCTCATTAATTCATAAATCTTGTGAATGTGAGAGGCAGGGAAGGCGAATGCAAGTTATAATAGCCACTTTATTTTCATCTTCATCTTATTTGTTTGTTTGTTTGTTTACACAGATTTTAAAACTGCCCAGTTCCTAATGACTCTGGATGCTTTATACCATATAAAATCTAAAACAATAAAATGAAAGAGTAAAGAGATGTGCATTCAGGAAAAAGAGGAAAAAAAGAATCCTACAAGACAAAATCAAATCTCTCCATCGCTCTACCCCAAGGCTTGGGAAAATAAATAAACAGGTTTCCAATGCCTTCCAAAATATCACTGGAGTACAAGCATAATAAACTCTTACGATATCTATACATTATAATTCAGTGACATGTCCTGTGTAGCTTCTTGATATTTATATCTCTAAATATAACTACACTTTACCTCAAAAGTTTTGGCTTTTACACATAGTCTAGAAGTGATACTAAACTTTTTCTAAAGCCCTTTAACACAGCAGTAAAGCTCTTCTTTGTTCTTTTAATTCACATTCAGTGGCAGAGAACAAGAGGAGGCTATTAGCAGGATGTCTATGGCAACCCAGAGAGTGACCCAATATGGATAGGGATCATGTACATTTCTCCTAAAGAAAAAACCCAACACAGACTCAGCTCCCCATGATTATGTATACAATGGATACCCAATATGTTTTTACCCTGAAACAAAGTAAATTCCATGCTGGTGATCATCAGGAAGGAAACAGAAAAGAAAGTTTAGAATAGTGTTTTTCTCGTCATCATATCTCCAAAGGAAGCCTTTTAAAAACTGCAAAAGGGGCAAGCAAGATTATTAAGGGTTTGCAGCAATTCTCTTTAAGATAAAAAAATATATCATTTGTAGGGGTTTTTTTTTCAGTGTAGAAAAAGAGGCATCTGGTAACAGATATAAACAGTCTGGGAAATGCAGATAGGAAAATGTTCTTTTGGTCTTGTTATACCAAAATCTCAGATCATCCAATGAAGTTCAATAGTGGGAAATTCAGAACTGATAAAAGAAGAACTTCTTGACATGAGAGATAATCAGCTATCTTCCAGAGCACCTCCTCTGCAACAGAGTATTATGGTATCAAGATTACATTTAGGAAACCACTGCCATATAATGGAAGTGTTCACTGTTAGATATCATTGGCACCAAGTATCATACATTTGTGGTATCAGTTTATTAGTACTGGTATTCCTTCCAAATTGGTTTAGTAGAGCTTTCAAGATTGTTCTTTTCAGATAATTTTATTGAACTGCTAGTTATTTTTAATTAATTTGTTTATTATTCCCTACTTTGGGATTTATTTTTTAAGTATGAAAGAATAGGCTAACATGAAATTAAGATGCCCTTGTGTGGCTCCAAAATACTTCTTCCACATTATTTTTGAAGCTGTCTCTGTTCTTTCAGGGTTTCCATGCAAGCTTGAACAAGAACTGGCTCTTTAAAGCAGCCACTACTTTAATAGGCTGCTTAAATGATTACTGCTGTGGTTAAAGGAGGTCTGAATTACATAATAAATTTCAAATATACATTATTATTATTATTATTATTATTATTATTATTATTATTATTATTATTATTATTATTTAATCTTTAGTAAGATGCACAACCTTTGAGGCTGGTTAATAGCTCAGCAGCTCAAGTCCTAACCAAGGACCTAGGAACTATTATTATTATTATTATTATTATTATTATTATTATTATTATTATTATTATTATTATTATTATGGTTGGTCACTAAGCAATCCAGATGTTTAGACTGTAGTTTGCATTTTTATCCAGCTCACAACATTTAATGCCATAATGCAAAGAATCTGTGGACCACTATTTAGCCCACTGCAAGAAGATTGCACAGGCTGACAACAAAAATGACATGACAAAGTAGCAAAAATGCTGTATTGGAATATCTACAAGAATTTCCTTCAAGCAAGAACACAAAAAGTACAGTATTAGACAAAGTATTAGAAAATGGAGAAGCTAAAGTGCTCTGTGATTTTAGAATTAAAATAGACAAGTACCCACCACATAATCCTCCAGACTTAACAACTGTCTTAATAACTGTCAAGACAAATAAGTCTAGATAGTGGATATTGGAGACAGACAGGTGAATAGAAAAGAAAGTACTGAAAGAAATCATAAAATACAAAGACCTGCAAAAAGAAGTGGAACAACTGTGAAGCAAAAGAAAGCAAAGGTAGCAACAATAGTAATAGATGTCATGGGTGCAATCCCAAAACATCTGGAGCACCATCTGAATGCCATCGGCATTAACAAAATCCCCATCAGTCAATTGTAAAGTGCAGCTTTTCTTCGAATAGCATGCATCCTGGCTGAAGATCCACATAGTGTGGCCTTTTAAAATTGACAGAGAGAAATTTTGTCAATGTGCAGATTTTCTAAGTGCTGTCCACAGTGTTTTGTTTTGGCGTGCAGTGTGCCGATAACAACTTGAACTACCACAACTGGTTCATGTCACAATTTTTCAGTCTCAACTTTCATATTTTGATATTTATGATTTTCTCCAGTTCTTTGTCCTCTCTTCTACTATCACTGGTACTGTGGTCTTTTCAATCACAGAGAAATCTGGCTTGTTATGTGCCAAGACATTTATCAGTTTGTATTCGGAAATCCCACAATATTTTAACCTGCTCATTTTTGACTATTTTTTCAACTATATGTTCCCACTTATTTTTCATTACTGGCATATGTTTCAGTGAATCATTCTGGTGACTGCATTATGTCATTCTTTATAATCAGTTTGTTCAATCTTCTTGTACATGCTGAAACTGTAACCTGTTTCTTCCTCTTCCTTGCACAATCTGCATTTTGAATCATTTGATGATTTTTCAGTTCAATAGCTTGTTGTTGAACAACCAAAATCAAGCCTTCTTTTTCTTCTTTTAATGTTCCAGTTGTAAGCCACTGCCTGGATGCTGTAGTTACCATTATTATGGAGTCAATGTTGACTCCTAATGATTATCTGGACTAGTCCCTATAGTTTTCTTGGCAAAATTTCAGGAGTGGTTTGCCACTGCCTGCTTCCTAGACCTGAGAAAGAGTGATTGGCCCAAAGTCACCCAGCTGGATTTGTCCTAAGGTGGAACTAGAACTCCTGGTCTCCCAGTTTCTAGTGTGTTGCTTTAACCATTATACCAGACTTGCTCACTCAAGCATGCATAGCTCTTGTGAATACTTAGGTTCTACTCTAGACAAGCCATGTCATGTATGCAGGCTTGCTTTTGGCTTGATCCCTCAGTTAACTTTTGTTCTTTCTTGGGAGATTAGTTTTTATGGGGGGTTTTATTCCACTTAGGTACCATTCACTAATATACTTCTCTAGTTGTTTCTTTTTCTGTGGTCATTTGGACCATCGCAGGCAGAGGTGGGTTTCAGCAGGTTCTGACCAGTTCCGGAGAACCGGTAGCAGAAATTTTGAGTACTTCGGAGAACCAGTAGTGGAAATTTTGAGTAGTTAGGAGAACCAGTAGTAAAAATTCTGACTGGCCCCGTCCCCATCTATTCTCTGCCTCCTAAGTCCCAGCTGATCGGGAGGCAATGGGGATTTTGCAGTAACCTTCTCCTGGATTGGGGAGGGAATGGAGATTTTAAGTATCCTTCCCCTGCCATGCCCACCAAGCCACACCCACCAAGCCATGCCACACCCACCAAGCCACACCCACAGAACCGGTAGTAAAAAATTTCGAAACCCACCACTGATCTCAGGGCATCTCTTACTCTCTCACTATCTTTGTGTTTTGTGCTTTTGTATCTCTCACTGTCTTTAATTCTTTAATTTGTGTACTAGAAGTGCATAGAAAGAAAAGCCAGATACAAAGAGCTGTTGAAATATTCTGAACCTGACTGTTTGACCCCATCAATAACCAATAACATCATAATTTTCATCTTTAAGTTCAGAGTACAATATTAGCTAATTTCCATCACCAGAGCGGCTGCTTCAATTGTCCAGATTAATTGTTAGACGTGTTTTTCACAATCTATAAAGTTTTACAGAAATGTAAATGACATCTGTTCCATGTTAAGTGGAGCAGGAAGATAATAAAGCCTCAGGACTGGGAGAAAGAAGAGATAACGCTAGTCTCTCGCACTAATTCTATTATCAGTGCAGATGCATTTAATAACACTTTATCAAACCAGCTGGCGTCAGTAACATCCAGAAAGTGTCAGTCACTACCACAAAATTCAAATCCTTGCCTAGGGAAAAGAAACACAGAAATCAGCTGCCTTTCAAACAGCAGCCAGCAAATTTTATTTAAATTCCTTCCAACTATTTTTAAGTCACTTGTAGAGCCGTGAGAGGTACATGAACTACTTGAGCCTAGAAGGCAGCAGAATAAATAAAACAAGAAAAAATTGTTTATGGGCGCTGACTGAAACAGATTGCAGTGATGTTCTTCTCCATTATACTAACTGTTTCAAGCTGGAGGCCTCACTTTTTTGTCATTTTAATTTTGCACTCCAAGAACTACATGGAGTCTCTCCAACATTATGGCAATAATATAAGGAGTGGAACCCAAAAGTCTCTGCAAATTTTTTTAATAATAATTTGATTAATTACATTGTACAGGTAAATGTAATTCAAAGTATAAAAAGAAAAAAAAAGAAATTAAAAGAGAAAAAAAGAAGTCACTTTCTTTTCTGTCCCAGCAAATCTAAATAACAATTTATCACCATCTCTTAAAATACTATAAACAATATCTTCATCCTATATCACCTCATTCTCTGTAAACAAATCTTTAAAACCTCATCATTCATTCTAATCAGCAAAATGCCATTAAGAATTACCAAAAATAACAACCTATTATAAACTTTAGCTAATAAACCCACTAGAATTCCTTACTTTTATGTTTGCATTTCATTTTCTATCATTAAACAAATCCCCCAAACCTTTTCATTCATATCCAATTAGTAAAAAAAATCTCCAATAAAAAGTTACCAGAGATAATAACATGTTATAACTTTAATCAGATAAATTTAAAATACATCAAATAAACTCCTATATAAATCATATCTATAAACAAAAACCTTGAAATATCATCACCCAGTCCTAAGACAGAAAAAAATCCATTAAAAAATGTAGAAACAACAGCCTATTAACCAATTTTATATTCTTTCACCTTTCTCCCAACCATTTTAATCTTTAATCCCTTCAAATAGCATCCAAACACTTGGTTTTTCTTTTCATTTTCTCTTTCTCCCTCCTTATTAAATCACCAACAACATTAACTAATTCTTTTTGTAAATGAAATTTATAGAAAGAATATCCAAGGTACTCTTCTGCTCTATAGTTTATATATCCTTATTGATTATCAAAATGTTAATTGATTCCTTTTATATTCAATATTTCATCTTCTTCCACATCCTTCTTGTAACTATGAGTAGCTGGTTGCTGTTGCCAGATACATAGTGATTGAGCGCATGCACAAGTATTTTGGGGCTGTTGCCAGATGTTGGACATTTACCTAAACTATTTGTAATCTTCCTGCTGGCTTCTACACTAACTTTGTTTGTGGGATAAATGATGATACGTGACCATGGGACACTGCCTGTCATAAGTTTGTGCTGGTTGCCAAGTGCCCAGATCATGATCATGTAATCGTGGGGTAGTGCAACAACGGGAGCTTCAAGGACCGGTCATAAGTACCACTTATTTAGTGCTATCACAACTTCAAATGGTCATTGAACAAAGGAGTTGTAAACAAGGACAAGTTATAATGTAAGTGCACCTTCATCATAGTAAAGTTCCATTAACTACTTTCCTCCATCTAAATGTGTAGTAATGATTCATTCCACATCAGAAAGTTTAGCATTCGCAATTAAACATTCATCAATATAAAAAGACATATTTACTGCAGCAAAGCATAATTGGATTTTGCATGGCTTGTATTTGCATGTAGGTAGCCAAGCCACTGAAGTTTGCAAACGATGGTTTATGATTTACAGCAGCATATGAACTCAATCTCCGTAGTTTATTGAACAGACCAGATTTAAAACCAACCACTATGTGTTTTAATGCAATGTTTGAATCCAGTCAATCGCTTTTTCCATGTAGGTGTAATTATTTTCAAGTGTCAACATTGATTAAAATGACAAATTAACTGTGCTGCTAAATACTGTACGTAACAATGATAGAGTGATTTGCTCTATCACTGTTTCACCCAGATACCTAAACTTGTTTATTTGCTATCTGAAGACGCCTTCCTGCCCTCTAATAGTTCTTTTCGTCATTCTGGTGAAATAGAGTTGATACTGTCTCCCAAAGAGAGCAGAAGCTTTGAAAGCATGCACTTGAGAAACTTTTGTCTAAAAAAGCTTTTTAATGGAAAACGTGATGCTTCATAAAATCCCACACTAACTAGATGTTAAAAGGTATCACAGTTCACACTGTCATTTACTTTGATGATATTGTTAAAGTATCTCCCTAATGAGAATACTTTTAAACAGCCTAATCTACATAGAACACTGCAGAGCAAGCATAAAATATTAATCTCTGTTTTGTAATCCAAAAAAAGTCATTGCCAAAAGGCTTTGTATAATTCAGAATTCTGTAGTTCAACTTTAAAAGGAATAGCATTTTCCATTTACTCAGAGGTAATCCATATTTAAAACAGTTTCCAGTGTTATTAACCAAAAGATCTTCCAAATGGGGCACAAGATTGCTGGGTTCCCTGGACTCTGATAGAATAGTATCAGTATCAGATCAGTATCTCTGAAAGCCTTGACTACTTAACCACAAATATGTACAGCGACCCTAGCTACCTCTCTTCCCCAAAATCCAAAAGTTACTACATTCTTAAAGTCACTTTTCACAACCAGTTTCTATTGTGGAGTCCTTGGTGCTCTAGTAATTTGGTTACTTGCTTGTAGATGTTTCATTACCTGTTTAGGTAACATCATTAGTGCTAGTAAGGAATGAGCTTTGTTTCCTCTTTGTATTCAGTAGCTTGACTTCCCAGTGTTGATGTGGATGTGGTTTTCTCCTTGATAGCACCATGATTCAGATGTTGTTTACTGCTTAGTAGAAATTGATTAGGGTATTGTTTCAATGAGAGTAGTTAGTCCTCAATTTATGAACACAATTGAGCCCAAGATTTCTGTTGCTAAGCGAGACAGTTGTTAAGTGAATTTTGCCCCATTTTATGTCCTTCTTTGTCACAGTTAAGTGAATCACTACAGTTGTCTAGTTAGTACATGGTTGTTAAGTGTATCTGGCTTACCCATTGACTTTGCTAAAAGTTTGCAAAGGGGTGATCATATGACCTCCAGGACACTGCAACTATTATAAATATGAGTTAGTTACCAAGCCTCTGAATTTTGATCATGTGACCATGGGGATGCTGCAACAGTTGTAAGTGTGAAAAACAGTCATAATCACTTTTTTCAGTGCCGTTATAACTATGACCGGTCACTAAATGAACTGTCAAGGACTACCTGTATTCTATTTTCTGTTTAGCAGAAAGTTATACTCTAATCAAGGAACTATCAAGGGAAAAAACTACACGCCCATCCATACTGGGATAGCAAGTTGCTATATATAAACAGGGAGCAAACCCCACATTCAGTAGCAATTATATTTCCTAACAACTGCAATTAATGAAATAACTGAATAATAATAATAATGAAATGTAGTGAAATAACTGCAAGAAACAGCCAAGCTCAGAGAATATCAAGGTCCCCACAGTTCAATCTTGAGCTATATATAATCCCTCTTATTGAAATTTCTATTGTCACTGATAATGTGGGCGCTTGAACATAAGCAAACATCGTAGCAGAGACTCATGTAAAATCAGTATCTGTTTTGTGAACTAGGGAAGAAGGAGATGAATATTTCACTGACGGAATGCAAATTAAATTATACTTTTTCAATCTCAATTGGGAATATTTTCATAGGAGTGCTGCTATGCTATAGTCCTGGTCACTGGTGGGATTCAACCGGTTCTGTCCAGATTGCACGAACTGGTAGCGGCGACTGCGGGAGGCTCCGCCCACCCACCCGGATGTAATGCGCAACTACTGCTCATACACAGAAGGCTGTGTGCATGCGCAGAGGTGGCGCATGCGAAGGAAGCACCCGCACCTGCACTCACATTTGCAAACCTCTAGCCTGGTGTTATCAGATGATTGGCAAGGAGGAAATGGATAGTGGTATGTAACTCTTTCCCTTGGTGGAACTTTATATTCATATATAATAGTTGAGTATATTATAAACCTTTTGTCAGGTTCGCCTGATTCGCCAGTTGCGGCCCTTTCTTGATAGGGATTCCCTGTGCACAGTCACTCACGCCCTCGTCACCTCTCGCCTTGACTACTGCAACGCTCTCTACATGGGGCTCCCCTTGAAGAGCACCCGGAGGCTCCAACTGGTCCAGAACGCAGCAGCGCGGGTAGTGACAGGAGCAGCATGGCGCTCCCATGTAACACCGCTCCTGTGCGAGCTGCACTGGCTCCTGGTGGTCTTCCGGGTGCGCTTCAAGGTGTTGGTTATCACCTTTAAAGCGCTCCATGGCATAGGGCCTAGCTATCTTCGAGACCGCCTGCTGCTACCGACAACCTCCCATCGACCCGTGCGCTCCCACAGAGAGGGCCTCCTCGGGGTGCCATCAGCCAAACAATGTAGGCTGGTGACCCCTAGGGGGAGGGCCTTCTCTGTGGGGGCACCTACCCTCTGGAATCAGTTGCTCCCAGAGATAAGGAGAATCCATGACCTCAGTGCCTTCCGCCGTGCCCTTAAAACTCACTTTTTCCAGCAAGCCGGGCTGGCTTAAGAAGAAATTTTTAAATGTTTTAATTGGTTTGTGATTTTTAATTTTTGGGCCAAATTTATACATATTTTAACTGTTTTTTAATATTTGTATTTTATGTTCTTAATTCTGGCTGTACACCGCCCTGAGTCCTCAGGGAGAAGGGCGGTATATAAATTGGAAATAAAATAAATAACTAAAGAATTAAACAAGCATATTTTAATCATGAAAGGGTTCTTTTTGGATTATAGTTTGTTTTGCCCTGTCATTGGCACAACATCTGGGTAAAGTTTCTCATCGTCAATCCAAAACCTTGGGAAACAGATGCTCCTTAACTTTGAAATGGTCTCATTACTACCTGATAGAAACAAACACTCCTAAACTTTGAGATGCTCTCATTGCAGCTGGACTTAAATAAATATTCATTAATCCTGTTGCTCCCATTTTGTCAAAATTAGACACAGCATTCCAAACACAAAGTAAGATGAATTTGTCTAGCAAAGTCCAGTGTGATGACACCATTCAAAAGGGGTGGCTCAGAGCCTATACAAGCTACTTTCAAAACCCTGTTGGATGGAACTTTGATGAGATCTAACCAGGATGTTGCTGCATCTTTGTTGGCTTCCAGAGGGCCCACCTGCCATCATCTCTCTCTGAGGTTTCCAAATACCCACATGGGTGAAGATCTGTTTTGACTACCACCCCCAAACACGACAAACCCTCTGTAGTTAAATCAATGATTCCTTTATTGGGAATGCCAGCAGCCCCAGCAAAAAGTTTCTCTCTCACTGCAGGCTAACAAATCTGTCTGGCAGGGAGATGAATAGTTGTCTGCTGCATCTATTCATCTCTGCCCCCTGCCATTTATCCCCAGAGCTAGGGTGGGGCTTCACTAGCAATGGTGCCTCTTCCGTCCCAAGGATTGGCCCACAGATTTACACTGCTCTACTCTCCTCTGCCTTCTGCACATCCACTCATCAGGCACTGGACCCAGCTGTTCCTCCTCTTCCTCATCAGACACCTCCAGGCTTGGGGACTGTTGACTCTCCATCTGAGGGCTGACAAATGGCCCAGGGTTTGCCTCTATCTCTCTCTCTCTGACAGCTCCATTCCAACTTCCCCCTCGGAGCTCTCAGGTTGCCTTGATACTGACTCTGCTCTCATGCCTCCTCCTCCTCCTCATCTGATTCAGCTGCTGGAGGGGCTGGCGGCTGACAGGCCACAACAAGGTCCTTTTTTTATTGTATTCTTCAGTATTTTAAATACTCTAAAATCACTATCTTGTGTTATTATGTAATGGATAGAGTAGAGCGCTGGAATAAAGCTTTAAGTACTCACACAGTGTGGTAATTGCTTCCAAATCCACCAAGTTTGGAAAATGAACCAATTAGTTGTTCAGGCTTACTGGCTCAGCTCCTGTTCCAGAGGAAACGCTACAATGCCAGTTCCACAGCATTTTCTTTGGAGCTGCAGGACAGGTGGTTTCCAATGAGAGAGAATGCCAATTAATTCCTCTTTAGTAGTGCTGACTGTTCTAAATGGTAATGGTTATCCTCTCTATCATACAGCAGCCTGGTTGACTATGTTTTGCTTCCTTGCCACAGACAGGAAATACATCAAGATGAAGAGGAGAATGAGGTTGGGCTGTCAACTGCATGCCACATTTTGCACACATTCGCCCCACTCCCACTACCAAACCTGTCTGGTGGGAGGCAGCAAAGCAGACCAAAAATTGGGAAATAAATTTGGGCAAACTCCATGAGTTGAATCAATTCAGCAAATCAGCCAATATCGCAATTTATGGCTTTTTAGAGACAAGAAATGTTTTTTTCAGAATAATAGTGAACTATAAATAATTTCCCTTGTATGTTATTCTTCTGAAATTGGTACTCAAAGTGCATTGTTTGGAAGGACGTGGGGATATATGGAAGAATAACAGATTATTATTTCTGTGTTGGCTTTCTGATTGTAATAGGCTTACTTGTTGGAATTCAACATTACTGATCCAGAGGCTGAGTATTCTGAAAGGTCATTTTGACTTTTGTTAACAACTTGCAACTTAACATGCTGTTTCGGTGATATGTGCTTATATTTCCAGGACAGTAAATGGAATACAGCAAGACATATTTTTAAGAGGATGTGTGCAAGATTTTCTTTGTATGCTGTCTTTTAAATTTAAAAACTTTCTTCAATTCTACATTGCACTAACAAACTACTAAAAGCAGATACTCATCCGAGTGAATTAAGGTGACTTTGAGAAGAACAACAAAAAATCCATCATCTTTTTGAAAAGTAAAATTAGCAGGTTACTTTGGGTAGAATGCCTACCAGGAAATAAAATAACTTTCAAACTAGTTTAAGTTCACATTATACATGTTTGAAGACATGCTGCTGCTCTTTTATCTATTTCACAATTAAATAAATCAGAAATGCAAGAGTTTAGTTTCATGTTAGCTTGATTTACAGAGTTAATGACTAAAACAACAACAACAAGATTTACTAAACTAGTTATTTAATGAGGCTAGAACAGACTTTACCTGAGACTTGCATGGGGTTTTTTAGGTGTTGCCAGGACATACTACTTTAACTCTACCATCACCACCATTGGCATTGGCATCCTTCAGTCTCAAGAGACTATGGTATCGTGCTCTGGAAAGAGGTCCTAAAACAGCATCTAGTGTGACTAAAAAGACCAATTCGAGAGTGGCAATCCCTTCCACACTGAGGGCAGTTACATTCTGTCCCGTGCCCAGCTCCCAGATTTCTCTGGTTCCTGGATTGCCTCTTTGCCTCAGCCTGCTGAACAAGTGTCTCTTCGAATTGGAGAAGGCCATGTTGCGTCTTTAGCCTCTAAGCTGAACGATCGGAGGTCAAGGTTTCCCAATTGTTAATGTCCATTCCCAGGGCCTTTAAGTCCCTCTTGCAGATATCCTTATATCGCAGCTGTGGTCTCCCTCTGAGGTGCTTTCCCTGCACCAATTCTCCATACAGGAGATCTTTTGGAATCCGACCATCAGCCATTCTCACGACATGCCCAAGCCAGCGTAGATGTCGCTGTTTCAATAGTGTATTTATGCTAGAAATTCCAGCATATATGATGGTCCAGATGGTCAGTTCCAAGACCATCACCACCAAATGAAAAATTATCTTCTTTCCGTTTTCTTGCAACTTTCATTCATCTCATTTCTGGAGCATTTGTCATAGTTACAGTTGTAGAGTAGTACTGTAGTCAATCTTAATATCACACACAAAAAAACACTGCTTTTCTTTTCCCACTGACTGTTCCAAAGCATAACGAAAGGCACAAAATATATAGCCACCATCCTTGAACTGTGAGAGACAGAAAGTGAATCCTGCTGAACCCTAACCCTAACCCTAACCCTAACTAGCAAATTGCTCAAAACATATGAATTAGTGATATTATTAGCACTTGCACATGGCAACCCACTTGCAGTGTCTTTACTTTGCACACTTTGCACATGGCAATCCAGTATGCAGTGTCTTTGCTAAATACTAACAGCTTGCTTCACTTCTCAATTTATTGGCCATAAAGTAATGTCCTTAGCTTATGACAAAGGATCGGTCTCTGTTTTATCACCCTCTGCAATACCCAAGTATGTGCCTGATAAAAACAATAGTCAATATATACACATAAATACACACACACATATCCCAGAAACTCAGAAATTTATTTCAGTCTTTAAATTGCATGAACGATAATAATTAAATACAGGTAGCCCTCAACTTACAACAGTTCATTTAGTGACCGTTCAAAGTTACAGCAGCACTGAAAAAGGTGACTTATGACCATTTTTCAAAACCGTACATTGTAGCATCCCCATGGTGACATGATCAAAATTCAGACGCTTGGCAAGTGGTTCATATTTATGACGGTTGGAATGTCCCAGGGCCATGTGATCACCTTTTGTGACCTTCTGACAAGCAATGGGGAATCCAGATTCACTTAACAACCATGTTACTTAACAAATACAATGATTCACTTAACAACTGTGTCAAGAAAAGTTGTAAAAGGGGGCAAACTCACTTAACAAATGTTTCACTTAGCAACATAAATTTTGGGCTCAATTGTGGTCATAACCTGAGGACGACCTGTATAGAGGGTTTCTTTGTACAAGCTACAATAATATTACTTCCAATTCTTATTGTATAACTTAATATCACAAAGTAGTTCCTCTAACAACATAGAGAGGTACTAAACTTTCTGCAAGCCTGTTCAAGCCTGTCTTTATCTCCAAAGTATTCTATCAAACCACTTTGAAATTTAAGTTCTCAAAACAGTAATTGCCTTATTAATGCTGATTTGAGAGGAAAACATTTTGCTACCGTAATGAGATAGCAATCTATAATATTTCATATATATCTTGACATTTTCCTCAAAGTAGCAGCTTAAAGCAGCTTAGCAGATCACATGTACCTTCTGGGAGATTTATCTAGCATTCTCAATGCAAATAATCTCACGTAGATGTATAAAATAACCCTTCAGTTCTCTTTTAGTTCACTTTTAATAAGTTCCCTGTGTTTTGGATATCTTTCTTCTCTTCCTCCTCCTTCTCCTTTTCTGTCCAAAGGGCATTTAAGATGGCTAATAAAAATAAAATGTAAATAATAACAAACTGATAAAAGCAAATAAAATCACACAAACCATTTGACACTGAAAAGCAAAGAATGGGAATTGAATACAATTCTTAAAAGAAAATATTTGAGGATTTGGAATCAATGCACATACCTCATCTTTATTCCAGTACATACTTAACCACCTCTGTGCTACGCAAAATACCCAGCTCGCACAATATGCAAATCATAAGAATAGTTATTCAGTTTGTTTCCATTTTTGACAGTAAACTGATCTTTCTGGCAGGATTACTTCTTGTTCCATTACTAATTTCAGATATCGAAAAATAAAAATAAATAAACCATATGGTTTAAGGCTACTCATAAATATCTTGCTTAGTACAGAAACAATATGTTGCCTCCATTGTGGATTGAAAATGAGGTCATGTCTCTAATATTCTCAAACATTGGGACTTTTAAAAGAGGCAGTAGTCAGTGAAATATGTTTGACCAATTTGGGAGACAAAAATCAGTTGGCAGCAAGAATGACTTCCCTATATGGAATTCAGCAAACAGCCAGGCTGATACACACACTTAGATGGCATAGGGCCTGTTTACTTGAGGGACCACCTGACTCTTGTAGCAACTGCCTTGCTGATTCAATCCTGCAGGATTGATGTGCTAAGTAATGTCATCTCTTGGGAGTCTGGAAGTGCACTTTCTCTATAGCAGTTCTTGCCCTCTGGAACAAGGTTCCACCTAGATCTGGATGGTCCCCACTCTGCTATCACTTAGAAGAGCTGTGGAGACCTGGTTCTTCATCCAAGTCTTTATAGTGAGGGAGAATGAGTTCCCTCACTTCATCATGCTTGCCATCTTTTTTTTTTTCTTAAATTGTATTGCTTTTGCTGCATTTTTTTTCTTTTGATTGTTGTAAGCCACCCAGAGTCATTGAGAGTCAGGCTGTGTATATGTTTAATAAATTATTATTATTACAATATGGTTTCCGAAGGACCCTTAATATTTTCAGCTTGGTCCGAATATAAAGAAATTGGTATTTATCTGTTTTTCCAAGCAGCTGTTTTGATTTGTTTTGTTTTGCTTCTTTTCTCTTTTGTTTTGTTCTTTTTAAAAATATTTATAAAAAATAAATAAAAATATGCTGGAAATCTCATTGCTAATCATCAAAGTCAAAATAGAAATTTATTTTAGCATACAATAGTTCGAGGCATTTTACAATAGCTTGTCAATGCTGCTTGACACTTGGTCTTAATTGTACAATTATGTTATTCTATGTTGACTAGCATCTCAGCATCATAGTTAACATGGGTATAACGTTGTATTTATCTTTAAAGTTTTAAGTAATCTAAATTATTATAGTGCCATTTTTTTTGTTATATTGCATAAATGCTACTGTACTAATATCTGTATTATATAATATGAATATATTATATTATAATACAATAAAACAATTAACTACAAAAAAATCAGTTGCCTCTTGGCCATTTGGGTTTTTGTAAAGGATGTGTAAGACAGGCTGTGATAGTGAAGGAAGGGATAAAATATAAAAGGAAAGGCATTTCCTTTTGATTATACCTACTGTACAAGTCAACTTCTCCAGAGAGGTGGATTTCTTTGATTCCTTTCAATTTCTCAAATGCTAGCTACAATCTTCATATGAAAAGATGTTCAGCATCTTTATTTCATTTCTCCTCAAAAAGATTAGGATAAAGAAGCTTAACAAATAGGGATGCTAATCTTTCTACTTAGGGCTTTCAAGAAGAGAGAAAGGCAGATCTTAATAGTTTTGGTGAAGATGGATTTCTTTTTTCTGAATATGAGACCAAGGCTAAGACTTGATTGTAGTGTGAATTCTTGCATTCACTAAAATGCATACCTAAATTGTTTCATCGATTGTGGCTTTGCTTTTTTGCTTTTCTGAAATCTGAGGGAAGGTTGCATAAGAGCACCAGCGTGCCTACCGTCCCTGACCTAACGTTCCCTTTAATTGTATTCATTTTATGTATTCAATTCATGCTTATATTTATATATATTATCTAATATGTACTCGAGAAATAAATAAAATAAATAAATAAAATAAGAGAAGGGAAGGGAAGGGAATGGGAGGGAAGGGGAGTCATTTGCTATTTTGTTTCTTTATGTGTTACATTTATTATTTCTTCTTATACATTAAATTCAGTGCAATGAATATACATGGGGACACCATCATTTATTTAAGAGCTTAAGTTTTTGCCAAGCTAAGTATCAATCCTATGTTCTTCTTGAAAAGCTAACCAGGAGTAAACCTAAGTAATACTTGATGGAAGACCACCAGAAAACTCCAGAGAATAGGGAAGAATGGGAAGTAAAACAAATGAAAAAAAAATTCCCAGAAGAATGACAAGCCATCTACATATCATTGCCAAAATGACAACATGGACACAAGGCAAGTGACTCTACTTTGTTAAAACTGATTATTATTATTTTTTAATTTGATTTATATGCCGCCCTTCTCCGGAGACTCAGGGCGGCTTACAGTGCGTTAAGCAATAGCCTTCATACTTTTGTATATTTATACAAAGTCAGCTTATTGCCCCACACAAACTGGGTCCTCAATTTACCTACCTTAGAAAGGATAGAAGGCTGAGTCAACCTTGAGTCTGGTGAGATTCGATCTTACTTTAATTGCAGACAGCTGGTGTTAAATTACAGTGCTCTGTCTGTTGAGCTATCCAGGCTCCTTTTATAGTAACCATTTTATGGTTACAGTAAAGCTTTTTGCCTTTAGCAATGTTTTCAGCACCATCAAAACAGATGACAATATCAGATTTGAAAGCAAATAGGTGATGTTGAGTTGATTGGATGACAGTTCCCAAATCTGTCAAGCCTTTAATGCCCTGTAATGGAATTTTAATGAAGAGTGCATTGAAGCATAACATTATTGACAGAAATGGATTACCGACAAAAGTCGTCAGGAGATATAATGAGCTGTGCATATGTGGACCAGAAATAGCTTATTTTATCCACTTGAGGAGTGCTTCACCTCTATGAAGGTGGGAAAGGAAGCTAAGGCAAAAAGGAAGCTGAAAAAGAAAATTGCAGCCAATTTAGTTGTAATATATTTGACTGTTGTAAGAAGAAACTAAACAAAGTCAACAGGAATTGACAAAAAAAAAAAAAAGAGGCTGGCGAAATTTCAGAGGTTCATCATACAAACCCATTCAACACTGGCCCCTATTTACAACTGCTTTCAGAAATCTACGCTCCAGAAATAGCAAATTATATCTACTGTCTCACTTGGGTATGATGGGAATTTTAACCTGACATATCTGGACAGCTAAAGGTTGGGATAGGCTGTCTTAATATGTCAATTCCATACATTTAAACAGATGCAATGATCTAAGTCATCTTGATTAGGTCAACCTTTGTTACATATGATTGGTAGTTCTAAAAAAAAAAACCACCAGTCTCAATGAGTGGCCCCAACTGAGATATATAGTCAGTGAGGAGGGAATAAGAAAGAGGGGAAAAAATGAATATATACATTTTTTTTCAGATGAGAGCATAATGATAGAAAAGGACCTGAATTATTTTATCTTAAAAAGAAATGCAGTGATTGTAGGTTCTCCTGAAAAGAAACAAAATAAGATCATAGACTCCTTTGCTCATATTTCTGGAACAAGTAAGCATATAAGAGAAGAAAATAAATATTTTCACACATTTCAGCACTGAAGTTTACTCATTGGGAAGAAAAAATCCCAGATTATCAGATTTTGACAAAGTATACTTCCATATAGGGAATCAACTCGGTACCACTCTAGAATCAACTCAACAATTTAGCATTTTATACTGTCATTTGTGTCTGCAGTTGATACCATTTGTTTTAGTTCTGATGTATTTGAAACTTTATTAAAATTAGTCTCTCATATGCCACATTGCATTTTTGGTGTAGCTTGTGGTTGATCCATTTTCCCTTTTGCAGAAACACTTGTCAAGGCTTTTTCACTGTAATTGAATTAAATGATAGAATGGCTAGATTATCAAATTGATACTGAACTTTTTCAGTTATGGTCTTTAAAATATTTGTAATTTTTTAAAAAATACAAGTAACCGTCATCTGTTTCATTTCGAGAAAGATTGTGATGAAATTTGCAGTTACAAGAGCTCCTATAATGAGAAATATCTATCACAGATTTCAGACAGATATGCTAAAGGGGTTTTTGCAAATAAGAATGGGTCATGGTAAAAAATAATAATGTTACTTTCTAGGAGTTGAGTATCAGAAATTGAAGATGGCAGGACCTATAACAGCTTAACTATTGTTCTTTGCTGAAAAGGAAGCAATCAATAAGCCAGGCTAAGACCATTCGAGAAATATTTACATATCAGTGTAAAAGACGTGTTATGGAAATAATGTGCAACTACAAATCATAAAATTAAATATTCATCCCCATGATCACTCCTCCCAAGAAGTTGTGATTTATTTCAAAGATAATTCTGATTACAACTAGCCACAGTCTTACTGAAGAATCATTGGACACTCAGGACAAACCTATCAATCCATAGGTTCAATCTTTCCCTATCCACCTCACTAAGATCTTTTAGGCAAACATTGGGGACACAATGCTGGGGCACTGTGCAGATTTTTTAAAAAACTCTGAGCCCAGAGTTCTATGGAATTTTTAAATGAAGACTAGAACAATTGAAATCAACTATTCTACCTTGAATCAATTTGTCTCAGTTTTCTGCATTCTCTGCATCAGAGTAGAGCTGTACTCTTTTCCCCCAACAATGAGAACTAATATTAATGTATTATTTAACTTTGTTTAAAAACAAAAGTTTATTAAACAGTCTTAAATTGTCATAATGATGGCAATCAATTTAGAACAACTGATTGGTAAAGTCTTTAAAAGCACATTGAGAACATACTACAGTTTACTGCAGAGGTGGTATTCAGCAGGTTCTGACCGGTTCTGGAGAACCGGTAGAGGAAATTTTGAGTAGTTCGGAGAACCGGTAAATACCACCTCTGACTGGCCCCGCCCCCATCTATTCTCTGCCTCCCGAGTCCCAGCTGATCAGGAGGGAATGGGGATTTTACAGTATCCTTCCCCTGGAGTGGGGTGGGAATGGAGATTTTACAGCATCCTTCCCCTGCCATGCCCACCAAGCCATGACCACCAAGCCATGACCACAGAACCGGTAGTAAAAAAAATTGAATCCCATCACTGGTTTACTGGATATTTTGCAATCATAAGGCTCCTTTTAGTATCATAGATTGGATATATCCCTTCCAAACAGATACTTTGGACCAAATTTATATAGTAATTTATTAATCTGTTTGGGTAGATCAGAAAACTGGATATAACTTCTCAGAGCACAAACCCTGTTCTCTACATTAACAAACATGGCCTTGGCTGGACATGTTTTTCGTATTGCTTATTGCAAGGAATAAAACAAAATGGCTGTTTGTTATTACATTATTTAAACTTGTAACATGCTGCCTTTAGAGTCAGAGAATGGAAAAATACAAAACACAAATAAAGCAAATTAATTAATTAATAACCAGTATCCTGTTTGTTCCTGCAATGTAATCAATATCTACAATATGTATTCTGCTGGGTTCTCAGCTCCCATTGGTTTTGTTATGAGCCAGTTATGCTGAGATTTTAATAGTATAACAAGATCAGTGAGCAGTCCTGTGAAACAAAGCATATCCCGGGATCTCATATCCCCGGATGTCAATAAACAGGACATCCATTTAAGAACATCATATAACCTGAAGTACTTTTACGTGATTTCTTATCCCTTGTCCAATCAGAATCTGCATAACAACATAATTCTGCATAATCAGTATGTGTTGGTTCTAACAATAATTTCATGTGTTTAGTGTATTTTAGGTATCTCAATAATTTCTTAATACATGTCCAATGAAACTGTTTTGCCTTACCTACGTGTCGTGATAGGAGATTAACACTAAGTGCAATGTCGGGTCTGGTCCAACTACTAATGTATAACAGTGACCCAATGACTGAACGATAAAGTGTTTGATCCTCGAACTCAGGACTTTCTTCTTGTGTCAAGTTGTGAAAATCTGTTTGCATGGGTGTCTTTGTTGTGTTAGCATCTTTCATGTTGCAATGATGCAAAATTTGTTCAATTTTATCTTCTTGTGAAAGACTAAACCCCTTCTGTGTTTTTTCAATCTGAACACCTAAATAAGTGCTAATGTGACCTAATGGTTTCAATGTGAATATCTCTGCAAAGCTTTGGCAAAAATTTCACTCATTTGCTTATTTGGACCAATATAAACAATATCATCAACATAAACAAGAACTATCTCATATGCATTGTTAGATCTTTTTGTGAACACGCACTCATCAGTTTCAGACTTAATAAAGCCCATTGAATTTAGTTTGTCAGTAAGACATAAGTACCACATTAAACCAGATTGTTTCAGACCATAGAGACTTTTGTTTAGGAACCAGGTATCCCCTTCTTGCTGTCGGAATCCTGGAGGACTTCTCACGTAGATCTCTTCGTCTAGGTCGGCAGGTAGATAAGCCATGTCAACATCAAACTGGAAAACTTCTAAACCAAGGATAGTTGCAGTTGCTAAAGCAATTTTTACACTCTCAGTTCTGACTGTCGGTGAGTAGGTATTTGTGTAGTCCTCAGGATAACGTTGAGCGAAACCCTGAGCTACAAGTCTGGCCTTGTACAGTGACTCACCATTTGGTTTCTTTTTGATTCTGTAGACCCATCGAGTGCCAATGACTTTTTTGTTTGCTGGAGGTTTTGCAGGTGTAAATACTTTAAGTTTCTTTAGACTGTCCATTTCAACCTGCATTGCTTCATACCATTTGTCTTGCTCTGAATCAGGGAGACTTTCATGTGACGTATGCAGTGCTCTTTGCCTTAATTGGCCTGACACAGAATCCACCAGGGGGAGTGACTTTGGCTCTGAGGAAGAAGACAAGATGGCGCTTTTTGAAAAATTTAAGTCACGGGATTCTTCCTTATCATGCTCAAGCATAAACAAATCTCTCTTAAATCGAGACAGTTCATTTTCATAATATTTCACATGCTCACGATAGGATTTGATGGCCATCTCACGCTGGGTGAGCTCAGGGCTTTGAGAAGAGTAACGAAGTACTTCTCTCTCTGCATGGGGGGAAAAAGCTTTGCCGTTTGTGGAAACATTCTTGGCATGGCACCAAGCACATCGTAATCTGTGGGCTCTGGTAGAATAGGTGCGCTTCAAGGTATTGGTTACCACCTTTAAAGTGCTCCATGGCATAGGACCTGGGTACTTGCGGGACTGCCTTCTGCCGCCGATAGCCTCCCACCATCCAGTATGCTCCCACAGAGAGGGACTCCTCAGGGTGCCGTCGGCCAGGCAATGTCGGCTGGCGACCCCCAGGGGGAGGGCCTTCTCTGTGGCAGCCCCCGCCCTCTGGAACAATTTGCCCCCGGAGATAAGAAGGATATCGGATCTTCGGGTCTTTCGCCGAGCCCTGAAAACACTTCTTTTCCAGCAAGCAGGGCTGGCGTGAACCCCGCCCCCCTTTTTTAGTTTTTAATGGTTATTAATTGTTTAGTTTTAATTTGTAAATGGGTTTTAATTCACACTGTTTTAATTCGGGCCAAAGTATATAATTCTTTTAATTAATTTTAAATTTTGTATTGTTATGTATTTTAGTTTTGGCTGTGCACCGCCCTGAGTCCACTAGGAGAAGGGCGGTATATAAATTGAATAAATAAATAAATAAATAATATTTAAAAAATAAGATGCTTTCTTTTGGCCATGAGCTCAGTCCTGCCTCATCCCTTCCTTTCCACTGTAGTTTTCCATTCATTCAGAGGAAAGGAAGCTTACACCAACACATTTTCTCAATTCTTTCTTTTACTAGAACTGATTCCCTTTTTTCCTTGGGTTTCTTCTAAAGACCTTCTCTTCTGCCAGCAGTGCTTTCTCTCAGCCAGTTCCCAAAACAAACTGATCATGTGTTCCTACCATTTTCTCCTCTAGCCACTATTTCTGTTCCAATACTAGAAGGAAGAGAACAGGGCTGTGGTACTCTTGTGGAAGGAGCTAAAATGATGCATTCCTGTATAAAATGGTGTCTCTTTGGTAGTTTTGCAATGCCATGGCTTTGATAAAGCTTTGATTTCAAAAAGATAAACCTCTGCACTCCCCACCCTCTATTGCTTCCCATGATTAACTTTTTTTCTCATGCAATCTGATTTAGGAGTATTACTATTTTTTCCTTTAGAAGTGCCAAGGTCAGCTATATGGTATTGTCTTGCATAGTTAGTTGAGAGACAGCAAATATAAACTTTTTTTTTTTTTGCAATCCTGTAATCCCTTGATTTGGGGTGGAGTTGGGTAACTGAATGGAGTTGAGCATTTACTGGCCTGATGCCCTTCCCGAAGTTCCCAAACTATGTGAAGTTCACAGCAGATATTTTCTCTTTCTGCCCTGATAGGGAAACATCTGTTTCTGTTTAAGATTGAACTCTCAATCTTCTGACTGGGAGGTAAGCATCTTCACCTCTAGGCCACTATGCCACTCCAACAAGTATAAACAATTAACCTTGTCAATTAGAAATATGAGTAAGTGCAAGAATACATGTAACTTTCCCAACAATCACCTTTCCCAACTTTCCTAATATTCAGTTTCAGCATAGCCTGCCCCCAAAACGGTAATCTAGCCAGTTTAATCTAAGGAATATGTGCAATATATGTGCAGGGCAGGGCTGAGGATTTCGTGCAATTCCTGCATGACAAAGTCACTCAGATTCGGGAAGGCTTGGACTCTGATTGGGTAGTTTCGGATGAGGTGACGGAGGTGGGTCTTGAGAATGTTATCTGGGAGGGGTTTGACCTTGTGATTCCCAAGGATGTGGACAGGATTCTGGGTAGGTTTAGCGCTGCCACATGTTTATTGGACCTGTGTCCCTCCTGGTTGGTGCTGGCCTCCCGGGCAGTTACACGAGGCTGGCTCCAGGGGATTATTAATGCTTCTTTGAGTGAGGGTCTCTTCCCCCCCTCTTTAAAAGAGGCGGTGGTGAGGCCTCTCCTCAAGAAGCCTTCCCTGGACCCATCTGTATTAGCGAATTATCGTCCAGTCTCCAACCTTCGCTTGGTTGCGAAGGTTGTTGAGAGTGTGGTGGCGCGACAACTTCCCCAGTACCTGGATGAAGCTGATTATCTAGATCCGTTCCAGTCGGGCTTCAGGCCTGGATACAGCACGGAAACGGCATTGGTCGCATTGGTTGATGATCTCTGGAGGGCTCGGGACAGGGGTTGTTCCTCTGTCCTGGTCCTATTAGATCTCTCAGCGGCTTTTGATAACATCAACCATGGTATCATGCTGTGACAATTGGAGGGGTTGGGAGTGGGGGACACTGTGCTACGGTGGTTCTCCTCCTTCCTCTCCGATCGTATGCAGTTTGTGTTGGCAGGGGGACAGAGGTCGACCTCAAGGTGCCTTGTTTGTGGGGTGCCGCAAGGGTCAGTCCTCTCACCCCTTTTGTTCAACATTTATGTGAAGCCGCTGGGCGAGATCATCCGTGGTTTCGGGGTGAGATTTCCTCAGTACGCTGATGATACTCAGCTGTACATCTCTACCCCAGACCACCCCAATGATGCCCTTGATGTTATGTCCCAGTGCCTGGAGGCCATGCGGATCTGGATGGGGAGGAACAAGCTCAGACTCAATCCTTCCAAGACTGAGTGGCTGTGGTTTCCGGCATCCCGGTATAGTCAGCTGGCTCCATCGCTGACTATTGGGGGTGAGATCTTGTCGTGAGATCAGAGAGGGTTCGCAACTTGGGTGTTCTCCTGGATGCAAGGCTGTCCTTGGAAGATCATATGACAGCCATGGCCAGGGGAGCTTTTTATCAGGTTCACCTGATACACCAGTTGTGTCCCTTTCTGGACCGGGATGCCCTGCGCAAGGTCACTCATGCCCTTGTCACGTCATGACTGGACTACTGTAATGCTCTCTACATGGGGCTCCCCTTGAAGAGCGTTCTGAGGCTCCAACTGGTCCAGAATGCGGCTGCGCAGGTGATTATGGGGGCAACTCGGCGCACCCACGTAACACCCCTCCTGCGCGAGCTGCACTGGCTCCCGGTGGTCTTCCGAGTGCAATTCAAGGTGTTGGTCACCACCTTTAAAGTGCTCCATGGCTTAGGACCAGGGTATATATGAGACCACCTGCTGTCAGCAACAGCCTCCCACTGGCCAATATGCTCCCACAGAGAGGGGCTCCTCAGGGTGCCGTCAGCCAGACAATACTGACTGGCAACACCCAGGGGGAGAGCCTTTTCTGTGGGGGCACCAGCCCTCTGGAATGAGCTGCCCCTTGAGATTCGTCTCATCCTTGACCTGCGTACCTTTCGCCGCGCCTTGAAGACCCTCTTGTTCCAACAAGCCGGCCTGGCCTAATACGAATTTTAGAATAGGTGTATGTGTGTTTTAATCTATGGGCCAAATTTTTATATATTCAATTTTAAATTGTTTTAAATTTTATATATTTATATGTGTTTTAATATGGATGTACACCGCCCTGAGTTCTTTGGGGGAAGGGCGGTATAGAAATCTAATAAACGTAACATAACATAACAATAAATACTCCCTGCCACTAAAGAGGCATGAGATTCTATTGTGGATTCATATTTTTTGTTGAATGTTATCATGTCTTGCTGTATTTAGTTAGTTAGCTAGTTAGTTATTTTTCAAACTTATATAGCCATACATCCCACATATGTGACTGAGTGACTTATGAACAATTACAAATAGAAACAGCAAAAAGAACAAAACAATTTAAAAACAAGAAAAAGAGCATTATAAAAGCATATAAAAACCATTATAAAATACATAAAACACCCATTCAAAGTAATACCATTCATCAGAAAGATCAGTATAGTGACTGCATCAGCTCCAGCGCACTGCTGCTGAGTCCCCATACCCATTGGCAAAATGATGTTTTCAGAACCTTGTGAAAAACTAGCAGGGTTGGGGCCAATCTGATTACTTGTCTCAGTTTTGCAATTCTTTTGCTTTTCTTGGTTCAGTAAATCTTTTCAGTTTCTACCTTGTTTGTTTGGGGCATTCAAATCCCTGAAACTCCTGTCCATATTTAACCGTAACAAATTAGGGGCTTTGGGTGAGTCACTTTGAGAAGTAAGAAAAGCAGGTTTCAAAGAATAAAAAATCCCAAAAAAGAGCTTGAGAAACAAAATGAAACTCAGCAGAAACTTGGAAGTTAGATACAGATGGTGTTCCAGCTAGCCTAAATGGCAAGGTGATCAGTTGGAGTGATTTGTATTTTTTTAGAAGAAACAAGTGAATGAATGATGGAGCACAACCTCAGCCAGATTCTGGCATGGATTTTAAATATCCAAAAGAAAAGGAAGTAATCCATGATATTGTGGCCCAAAGTAGTCATACTGTTGTAATATTTGAAATATTATTGAATTCCATTCATTTGTCCTTAATTAACTCTTCCACTACAACAAATGGAGAGATTAAAGTCGTATGAACAGTTCAGTGCAGCAATCATTCTTGTAGAGGGTTGCTTGCAGGGCCGGATTTAGATGAAAAGAGGCCCTAGGCTATTCCATTTATGAGGCCCTTTCACCTATAGTGAAAGTGTAATTTAAATTTTGCTAACAATTTGAATGTAGGCCCCTCTTGATCTTGAGGCCCTAGGCTGAAGCCTAGTTAGCCTATAGGAAAATCCAGGCCTGGTTGCTTGGGGAAATGGCAGCAACCTTGAACTGTCTCTCAGAATCTTGTAGTTCACTGCTTTATAACTTCAGACAGTAAAGAAGGGCAAGAAAAAGCTGTGGGTTAGGTAAAAAGAGTGTTGATTCATGTCCAATAAAATTTTTTCTCTTGGACAGCTTAGGGCAAGCGTGAAGGCAAGGGAAAAAGGCTACTTGGAGTTCAACCACCATCTGTCAAAAGTCAATCAGAGCCTCAAGGGGATGGCATTCTGAAATCACTGCAGCTTCTGTATGCTAAATCTGTAAAATATTTTCCACATTATCACCATCCCAGATCTCTCTGTTTGTTTACCTATCCACTCACCTACCTAAATGTAATAGTTTAAATAATCATTCGCTTTAATTTCTGTCTGTTTGGCATATCAGGAGTGTCAAACTGGTGGCCCATGGACTAGATGTATCACATGCTGGCCACGCCCACCCCTGGTTTAGCGAGAGGGGAAGGTCACGATTTGTTATGTGATGACAACATGAAGCCACGAGTTTGACACCCCTGGGCTATATATACTGCAATTTTTCAGTTTTCTTCCTGGTTTTGCATTTATTTGTTAGAAGACCTATTATCCTGGTCTTCTGAATGTTTTTTTCCAGAGGCATTTCACACAAGCTATAATGACATCATGAGAACCAATCTAGTGTGGTGGTTGAAGTTTAGAGGTCACATGATCCCAGGTGACTTTACAGCTTCAACCTTAAAAGCAAGAACTAAAAAAAAAAAAGATCATATGTGTACCAAGATCATATGTGTACCAAAGAAAAGCTCTGAATAGAAAACAAGAAAATCTGCATGAGTTTACCAATCACTCTACTCTAAGTCTTAATAAAGTAGCTAAGTCTTCAGTGACTTTCTGAATCTCAATAGGTTGGAGATAGATGGATCTTTGGGGAAATGCTATTCCAGAGAATAGGCGCCATGACAAAGAAGTAATTTGCATAATGATGTCACAATACACACAACATCATATTCCTCTTTGTCTTCCCACAATGATTGACTTTGTCTTCCCTTATGGAGCTGTTCACATTTCCAGTGCTTAATCTTTTATTGAACAATTGTACATCTGGACCCTGCCAAAGTTTTGGTTTCATTACATCTTTGGGAGCCCAGACTCTTTTTTCCCCCTGAGCTTTCAGTCAATGGAAGCATTATAAAAAGTAAGCTTCTGACTTGCCAACCGCTCTGGCCCTTGCCCATTTTTTCTCTGTCCAGATCTTTTTCTTATTTCATTAAAAGAAATTGAACTACCTCTCCTTGTATATGCACTCTAATGAGAGACAAACGTATTGTGTCCACATTTATTGATGCTGCTTTCTTTGACGTGTCACAATGCTAACAATACTGCCTACCTGAAGGGAAGAGACTGGTTGTTGTGATTTCACACTGAGGCTACCAGCCTTAAGCAGGAAAGATTGGCCACTGTGACCAGCATGCTAATGGTACCTAGAGCACCTGCACATTATGCCATGGACTTAACATTTGTGTGATTACTCAATTACAAGACAATCAACTTCCAATTTTTCATTATATAATTATCCCTCCAGAGATGATCTGCTTTACTGCCTTTCAATCCCAAAGAAAGTCATCACCTGGATTTTGCAGAAGAGGTACCATTGTCTCCATTAACTGCCTTTGATTCTTATTATAGAGAGCAGGAATACATAATAATGAATTTTGGATTGGTCGATGGTCATGAATATCTCTACAGGTGGTGCAGTGCTTAGAGTGTAGTACTGCAGCTACTTCAGCTGACTGCTAGTTCAGCAGATCAGCAGATCAAATCTCACCGGCTCAAGGTTGACTCAGCCTTCCATCCTTCTGAGGTGGGTAAAATGAGGACCCAGATTGTTGGGGGCAATATGCTATTTAGTATACTGTCTTTGGTGTAAGCCGCCCAGAGTCCTCGGAGAGTGGGCAGCATAGAAATATGAATAATAAAATAATAAAATAATAATAATACACTTTGAAATAGCTTTTTTTTTCTTCAGGATTTTGTGGGCACTTGTATGATTAGTGTGCACTTGTATGATTTATTGGTTTACTTAGAGGAACCTGTTCTACTAATCAACTACAAGCCATTCCTCAATTACTTTATGGCTATCACGTCTATTCTAAGCTAGATGTTGGGATACTATAACCCAAAATCAGGAATAAGGACAGCTCCAACTAAGGTAGAATTCATTTTGTGCCAGGACTTTTCTCAAGCCCTAACCTTCAACTATCAGGAATATATACCATTTTCTAGACTTAAATTTATTCCATAGTTTGCTATAGTAACAAACCTTAAAAGAGTTCCTTGAAGTGAAATTCTGAAGTACAGCAAAATTTTCTTTAGTTCAGTTCTCAACCCATTTTCCCCCATCCAGATCCTACCATCCATGCATTTTATAGTCTGGTGCTTCTAATTTGTCCTTGTCATTTTACAAACTACTTCAGTCTCTCTTGGGCATTTGTTTCCCAGCAGCAGCTCTTTTTTGCTGAAAGGAATTACTGTATGTTCTTAATAAAGACCTTTTGATCATCAAGGATGTTTTTCAGCAGTGGCACCATTTGCTTGAAGGTGAAGAACATCCTATCAAAGTCTGAATTGATCATAGAATTCAGAATACTTAAAAACTTTCCATATGGTTATACAATGTCAGGACAAGTGAGCAATTATATTACCATTTTAACTAACATTCCTAGCTCATAGAACAGCAGGATACTGCTTTATCATGTACACTGGAATATTTCTTATCCTTCCATTTACATTCTGTACCCAGAAAAATATGTTGGCTTCCCTATATGTGATGAAAAGTAGGTTTTTTCTTTGACTGGTCAAATCCATTATCAGCAAGAGTTGAGGCCATGTAAATAGACTTGATTAGCTGAACTTCACTCCTCCTTCCCATTTGCAAATAGTATTGGAATTCTGTATAATTCGGGATACACTTGTAGCATATGCAAATATAGCAGCCCTTGAATTTAAAACTTCAAAAGAGTGAAATATTTGAGACATTGGAAGAGCAGGAAGCAAACATGCCATAAGCATTGTATATCCAAACAGCAGATCCCTACCCATTCATCTTCACTATTCTTCTTAGAGCACCATCAGTAGAAAAGCTTTTATTTGTTATTCCCTACTCTCCACCTCAGGATTTCATATTATAAAATTATGAACCCTTGACTAAAAGGAAAAAATTTCAGGACCTCCCCTGCAACATTTTATTAATTCACCCTCTTGATTGGCTCAATAAATTCACTTCTTGAATAAGGCTGCCTTATATTTCTCTTACAGACTCTACTTGCTCAACATCAAACAGTTATCCAATCACTAACAATGTGCAATCAGCAGCTCTCAGAACATCTTGCAATTAGTACTATTCAAAGCTATTCACCTTTTTCAGCTCTCACAATTCAGCACACAATATCTCAGAACACACAATTCTCTGGACAAATACTTTGTTTTGTACCCTCTCTTTCTTTTGAAGAAAAAATAGAGAAATAATCCACCCAACCTCTCTGCCTAAAAATTTAGTGAATTTCAGAAAGCCATTTATACCTAGCTCTAGTGAAGACTGATAGGCCCATCTAATCTTCATTTTGAAGATGCTATTCTCTTGAAGGAGAAAGAAGGGGGGGGAGTATCCTTCCACTTTACTGCTCATTGGAAAAAGGCAGGTGTTATTTGTGTCCACATATTGTCCACCATTTTCATTTAAAAAGTGAGTTTACAGCAGAGACCTCTAGACGTAGAGATTTCTTAATATTGATTCTCAATAGTCTTCTGATTTCATGCATCTCATTCAACTATTCTTTTGAAGACACAGGATGATTGCCCATTGACTGTCACTTATAGCCTTATTCTATGCCAGTCATAAACCAATGTAATGAAAGTACATATGTAACATTTTGGAGAAGAGCAAGAGTCACAATGAACTTGAAGTTAACCTAAAATATGAAAAAGTCAAACAAATCTATAGAGATCTCTGAAATAGTTAAACCCATGTTTAACTATTCATATACAATGAATTTGAAAATATGAATATTCATGTTTTAAGAAGATAGATATGGATTTAAACATATTAAAACAGATTTCATTTATCACTTTTTAATATATTATTTCAATATTACTTCAGTACTGATATTTGGAGTTCTTTTGTTTTGTTTTTGTTTTTGCAAAACCAACAAATTTCATGCATCTTGACAATTCAGGAAACTACAATTCTCTAGATTTCTGGTTTTCCTTTATCTTTACTCTGATGTCAGTTTTATTTATTTTGACATGCTTCCATTTCAATTTGTTATTTAATAAACAAATACATAAAAAAGAGAAAAAAGAAAAAAGATACAAGCACACACTGTAGATTATTTGTCATAGTATATCTCATACTGTACTCTTGAAGCTAGGCAACAAAACATTGAAACATTGTGTGTTACAGATTTTCATAATATATTGTATTTTTGTATTTACTGCGCTTTACAGACACTGTACATGTAATAAAAAATAATATATGCTTGTTTCATCATATATACATTATTTTTATGCCATAAGAGCTATGATGTTTGAAATAAATTTCACATATACTCACCTAACTCATATAATAACCCTGTTGTAAAATAGGCCAAGATAATAACAAAGGTTATGGGGAATGGTTGGGACAAAATTTGATCTCAAACTTCACTAACTGAGCTATGAACAAACACCAGTTCACAAAACATCACTCACACTAATGAAGAATGTTTGTACTTCAGGGTTGAAATGCGGAGTCCTTGGTGCTCTCTGAGCTTTCTTGATTTCTTGCAAACATTTCATTACACAAACTAGGTAACATTATTAGTGCTAGTTTGGGTAATGTAACTTCTTCAAAAAAACAACCAAGTTCAGAGAGCACCAAGAAGCATTGCTTACACTACCAAGAAAGATAAAAACTCTGCACTTTGCTTGCATTTAAAATCAGAGATGTTTGGCATTTGGTCTTATAAATTAACACTGCTCTAAATGTTTATGGAGATTCTCAGAAATTTGCATAGAAGCTTCTTGGATGAGAAGCGAAACATCTTCAAGGAAAAACAAGAAAGTCCTGTTACTTTTGAAAAAAACACTTTTGGGTTATCATCAGGGGTGAAATTCAGCCAGTTCTATGTGGCTTGGGTGAACCAGTAGTGGTGGCTGTGGGAGGCTCCGCCCACTCATGCAGACATCATGACCTTGCTTTTTTGCGATGATTTTCAGCCTCTGCGCATGCACAGAAGGCTTTGCACATGGGTGGATGATGGTGCGTGCGAGCGTGTACATGTGGCACGCACACATTTGCAAACCTTGGTACTACAGTGGTTTAAAGCACCCTGTTATTAACACAGCTGCCTGCAATTTACTGCTGGTTCGAATCTCTCCAAGGCTCAAGGTTGACTCAGCCTTCCATCCTTTCTAAGGTAGGTTAAATGAGGACCCAGTTTGTGGGGGCAATAAGCTGACTTTGTATAAATATACAAAAGGATGAAGGCTATTGCTTAACGCACTGTAAGCCGCCCTGAGTCTTCGGAGAAGGGCGGCATATAAATCAAATTAAAAAAAAAAAACCGGTAGGGAAGGTAAGTGAATTTCACCCCTGGATATCACGCTCTACTTTCACTTAAACATTCTCATTGTTCCTATAGATGTAAATGCCCATGCTATGTTGAAGTTGTTGAAACTGTTAGTGTAGAAATTATTATAATAAGCTGGTGCATTTCATTGTATTAATAATGATTGGCTAAATTTTAAACTACAAGACCTATCAAAAGAAGATGGAAAGGCAGCCCTGGTGCAGCCACCCATCCAAAGCATCTTGACAATTTTGGGTGAATACATATATATTGACTCTCTGCTGACTTCTATTAAATTCCCCACTTGGGTAACAAACAGAGAAAAGGAAGGAGTCTCATTCTTTTGACAATATTATTGTGGCAGAATACAGATGCATCACCAGGATTCTCTCCCCACTACAAAAGCAGATCTATAAATCTTCCTACTAACAACTTACTCTCCCAAAATATGAGACTTTTCATAAATATCTCATGACAGAGAAGTGCTTCTTTTGGTTCCTGTCAAAATTTCCACTGCAGAATCACTCAGCACAGTAGTTTTTCAAAGTTTCAATCTGAAGGTACCCTTTCCTTGTTAAGAAAAAGATTACATGCCACAGTGTATTTAGAGTGCACGTTCCATTTGTGCACTGCAAGCTATGTTTCACCAGGCCTCAAGTGAAATTGATAGCAATGGTAGGCTAGACATCTATTGTCTGTAAACACTGGGAAAAGTCTGCCAAAAACCATGTACTAGCAGTAGTCCTACAAATGACTAGAACACTCCTAAGTGCCGTGTAACTTGTTGATGCATGAATATGTCTCTGTCCACATTTCTACTCCTGCTGTGATGTGCCCTGATGAGTTCACTCTCTCTCCTAAGTGGGTCTACCGCTCATATGCAGCCAGGGCAGAGTGAGTTTCTTTCTTCCTGCATTGCATGAGAAAAGCTCATCTTCCTTCCCCGGTTCTTACCACTTTCTACAGAGGGATGATCAAGAGCATCCTGTCATATTGCATTACTGTTGGGTTTGGAAGCATTACTGCTTCAGACACGAAGGTGGTGTAATGAGTGATGAGGATGGCAGAAAAGATTATTGGTAGTTCACTCCCTTCGATCCAGGACATAGCATATAGATGATGCTTGAGCAGGGTCCACAGTAATGTCTGGGATGCTACACATTCTCTTCATGATCTGTTTTCTTTGTTACCTTCTGAAAGGTGGCCTTGTGGTATCAGAGGCAGAACATCTAGACTCAGTCACACACACACACACACACACACACAAATGCTATTCATACACACACAGAGAGAGAGAGAGAAAGAGAGAGAGAGAGAGAAATAAATAAATAAATAAATTGCGTGTGTGTATGAATAGCATTGTTACCTTCTGAAAGGAGGCCTTGTGGTATCAGACATACACACATATACACATGCTATTCACACACACACACACACACACACACACACCTGTGTGTGTGTGTGAATAGCATATGTATATGTGTATTATGTGTGTGTACGGGTAGACATATACTTTTTTTTTTTGAGAGCAGTCTTGTTTTATTGAATTATCATCTCTACTGAAAAAAGTTGGAGGTCACTTTCATTATTTATTTGATTGTTTTTGTCACTTTTTAACCTATCCCGTTGTATATTTATTTATTTATTCTTGGCTATCTAATCACTATCTAAAAAGATTTACCTTAATGTGATGATGCAACTTATTATCATATATGGTGGACTTGTAAGAAAATCAAGGCATTTTGGATAAAAATTTGGTGGGTGATGCAGAACATTCTGAAAAAAAGGTTGAAATTTACTCCTCAATTGTTTTATTGGGTATAACAACGGATTGTACAGCACTAGAGACTAAACTGATTTTGAACTTAATATCAGCAGCTAGGCTGTTGGTAGTGCAATATTGGAAGAAGGACTCTTTGCCTACTATTGAAGAATGGACATTGAAAGTAGCAAATTTAGCTGAAATGGCGAAAATTTCAGCATATTTGGAGGACTATACACAAGAAAGAGACATATCGGAATGGAGAAGATGGATTGATTATATTCAAAATAAGTATCAGACAAGAAAATATCAAATAGCTTCTGAATGAATGTTAAACTTTAGAAGTATTATGTTATCCATAAAGGAGTTAAGGTTTCAGGGGGGGATTTGGTAGTTTAAGAATAAGTTAGGTTAATTTAGCTTATGATTGTTAATTGAAATGCCCTGTATTTTGCTCTGGGAAGTCTGGGGGGGGAGGGAGGGAGGGTGGGGGGAATACTGGGGGGGGATTTTCTTTGTAAAACTTTAAAAAAAAAAGATTTACCTTGGTAGAGTTTTTTATTTTATTTTTTACTTTCTCCACAGTATTTAAAATATGGAAATAAAATACAACCTAACATTTTCCTTTCATTCATTGCTCATGAGGGAGGGAAGTGCCTTTGGCTTGACAGATATAAAAAGTTATTTTTGATTAATTTTATATTAACATAGCTTTGGGCATTCTTTGATGTTTATAAGCCTAGTCTTGCTCTTGTAAGACTAGCAAGCAGACATTCCTACTATTAGGAAAAGCAATCTTGCTTTTTTGGAATTATGCTACATGAAACCAAAACTTCAGGGTTTTTGTGTGTTTTTTTAAAGATGATAAAACATTTCCTCTGATACTTTGAAGAGTCTCTTTTAAGAGAATACAGTTCTCTCAGGCTTTCTGTATAGTCCTGGAAGGCAGAAAGCAGGTTAGTATAAGATTCATTCCAATAACTGAGAAGCTTCCTTTATATTCCATATGATCAAAAGCACACAAAATACTAGCAGGAGCTCTTCTCATATGGGTCTTCTGATTTTTAATCCCCAAAAGAACATATTCATCCAGAATAACAGAGTTGGAAGGGACCTTGGAGGTATTCTAGTCCAGCTCCCTGCTCAGGCAGGAAATAAATGGCTGTCCGATCTCTTAAAAACTTTCATTGTTGGAGCACCCACAACTTCTGAAGGCAAGTCGTTCCACTGATTAATTGTTCTGTCAGGAAATTTCTCCTTAGTTCTCGATTGCTACTCTCTTGATTACTTTCCATCCATTGCTTCTTGTCCTGCTTTCAAATGCTTTGATCCACATTGATCCACGTTGTCAATCTTTTCAGCATTCTTCCCTGAAGAAGGGGACAAACCTCATGACCAAGATTCATTCAAAGATGCCACCAGTTTCTTATGCTTAAATTGAAGTCCTCATTTTTTTCCCATGATGGGTTTTTAGACACAGATAAAATATGTTGACTTTCGACATAATAGCAATAGCACTTAGACTTATATACCGCTTCACAGTGCTTTACAGCCCTCTCTAAGTGGTTTACAGTGTCAGCATATTTCCCCCAACAATCTAGATCCTCATTTTACCCACCTCAGAAGGATGGATGCCTGAGTCAAACTGCTGGCAGCCGACAGTCAACAGAAGCAGCCTGCAGTACTGCATTCTAACCACTGCACCACCATGGCTCTTATAATACTAAGAAAAGGGTTTGAACAAGAGATAAATAATGGAATAAAAAATAGTGGATGGATAACAGAAAGTTCACAGTCTTGGACATCTGGAAGAGAAGAATCTGAGAAAAATAGGCATAGTAATATTTTGTAACAAGATATAGCTGCGATAGCATCAAGACCGCTGGGTAAGAAGACCATAACTCTGCTTTCTCTAGTTACTTTGGCAGACAAGATAATTGAATCCTCCACAACAGTTAACTTATGCACTGTTTTAATTGTTAAGTCTGGACAGATATTATAAGATGGGTTCACAATATGCACACATATACAACAAACAAAAATTCAGTGTACTTCCCATTGTAAATTACACATGATATATTGCAAAAACTAAAAAGAGCAAAGCCAAATTTAATTGTAGCCTGTATGGTCTTAATTATGACGAATAGTGACATTTCAACTTCTTAAATGTCAAACTCCATAAATAACCACGGTTTATCTTTTGCCATGTTTAAGATAATCTTGTATAAAAAAGCAGAAAACCTTCCAAATGGCAACATATTAATCAAAATTAACTAATTTGCCAAGAAGAATTAAGGGATTGGAAAAATAATTTCACAAATTATGTTGCAAAAATATAGCACAACACTAAAACCTTTGCAAATTAGTTCTAATAAAGTCTAACACTCCATTGAATCTCCTAGCAGCTTTTTCAATAGGTCAGTAATGATAGACAAGTACCTTGAATTAACTATTGTCTAACACTGCAATTGCTTGCAATTATAGGAATAATGCTTCCACCTACATTATTCAAATTTAACAGGGGAGAATCTTAGGCTCAAGGACTCCAAAAGATTGGTAAATCCCCCAAATTGTGTGACATCTGTATGAAATTGTATGAAATATGGCCGTGATTTTATAAGATTTCAGCCATTTTTGTTTTACTGAACCCAATCCTCATGTGAGTTTATATAATGATTCCTTCAACTGGAAAAGGTTTTTCACACCTGACCAAGTAAATCAGACAAGTAATATGATTAATTGGCCTTGGTTTCTTTGTGTCAAAAGTCCTTAGTTTTTGAAACACTTAAATCATGAGCTTTGGGGGAGTCCTACAATCAGGAGACCTGCAGCCCTAGATATTTGGAAACACCAACTTGAAAAGGACTTGTCAGAACAATAACCCTTAATTCTTCACTGTGTTTAATAAATTGACAATTTGACCTTAGAATCTGGACTATTTAGTTTTTATAGCAAAACTATCATTATAGTAAAAGTAAGGAAAATACAATCTGCAATAATTTTTTCTCAAAATTAGATATAGTCTGTTGCAGTAAAAATAACTTGGGATAAATCAAGGCAAACTGAAGATAGGTTAGCCCAGCCATGGACAGATGCATCAAATTTCCCTGATGCTAAACTCATGATGTGCAAGGTTCATTTTGCAATAGTCAAATCTATTTTAAGTGCAACACTTCTTTTCCAGCCAACCTTATAAACCTTCCATTGCAGCCTTTCCCAGGACAAAAACTTTAATGTTGCAAAACTCCCAACTTTTCCACAGCATGATCTTCCCTCTCCATTGCAAGTTGATGCATAATGAGAAGTTGATTCTTCATCAAGTCACTTTTCATTAGATCACCATCTTCCTCAGCTATCAAAATTTAAATACCACCACTACATTAAGAAGACTGGCAATATAATCCATTGCACTGGTAACTTTCACAATTCATGCTTTATTTAACATCCACTTTCATGAATCCATATATTCGTATTAGTTTTCCTCCACTGTCAGAACCTTTGTATGACTCTGCTTTATAGAATTGTGCTTTCATTTCCATCATTAACCCAGAATTAATATCTTGACATAAGTTCTAAAGGGTTAATTATAGAGAAATAATGAATTCTTCAAACTTGTCATGCTGACTTGGAGAAATACGAGTTCAAATTATGATACAGACTGTCACAGGACTGACATGATAATATCATCTCTCTGCAATTCTAATTGTCATACAGTATAGCTTATAACTAAATTATAAGTAGTAGTAGTAGTAATAGTAGTATAATCAATGAATTTCATAAAAGTCATAATTTGGTACAAACTTTTATTCATTCAAGAATTGTTGAATACATGTGCTTTTCATGTCCTTATTTCTTTCTTATTATTCCATTGTGCAGAAGAATGGGCAGCAATTACATATAGTCCTTGCTTAATGACTGGTTATATTATGATGAGATTATGATGGACCCCCAAAAGTTACTTAAGACCCATCCTTGAAGTTATGCCTGCCACATAATCCCCATGGTCACGTCATTACATTTCAGGTGTTCGGCAATTGCATACATTTGTATATTCATTGATCCTCCAGCTGAATCTTAGAATTTAGAATTAGAATTTTTTTTTTATTGGCCAAGTGTGATTGGACACACAAGGAATTTGTCTTGGTGAATATGCTCTCAGTGTACATAAAAGAAAAGATACGTTCATCAAGAATCATAAGGTACAACACTTAATGATAGTTATAGGGTACAAATAAGCAATCAAATCATATTAGGAAACAGTCAATATAAATCGTAAGGATCTTTAATGTTAAGAAACAAAGTTATCCTGTCCTAAGACATTTCTTCTAGTATAGATCAAATGGCACCCTTCCTTCATTAGGGATGTGGCTCTGATACCAGTTTCTGCTTATGGAATTTTCTAATTCATGGCAATTCTCTCCCTGTGACAGAGTCTAAATCATGACCTGGAGTTTCTACAGAAATGCTAAATGTTCCCATGGATTCTCTTTTAATATACCATACAGCAGTGCTCCCCAAACTTTCCAGCTCTGTGGACCGATAGCAGTGGTGGCAGACAGTGGCAATGATGAGGGGGAGGAGATGGTTTCACGCACGCAAACTATTCCTGTGTATGCGTAAATGGACATTCGCACACTGCTTGTGCGGCCCGATTCCCAACACACTGCAGATTGGAAGCAGATTGCAGATTGGGAGTTGGGGACCCCTGCTGTACAGCATCCTGGAAGCAGGAATCTCCATGAAGCAAGGTTAATTCACATGCTGCACAATTACAATTTAATCCTCTCTTTTTCTTACATGCAAATGCACAAAAACCCTTGTGTGGTGTATAATAAGAGTTAATGGATCTCCCCAGCTATTTTGACTATCAAGAACGTAAAAGAAAGACACATAAATATGAGGGCAGCAAAATTCCCTGTTCCTGCTTCTCACAGATGCTGCAAGAAATGTTACTCACTGAAGCCTGCTATGCAACTCTTTTCTTAGCATAATTTAATGAAAGCTATAATTATTGCTTTGCTGTGTTGAGGGCTGACAGTTTAGCAGGCTAGATATATTGTATAGGTGTACAATGTTAACAAACCTTATGGTTTATGATCAGCTGAGGCATTTTATGTAACTTACTGCGAGGCTGAGCTGTGTTCCAAGATGAGCTTTTGCCATTTATTTGGGAAGAGTTGCAGAATAAATTACTGTGAAACATACACAGGGATTGTGTCAGCAAATAAAACATCTGTATTAAATTTCAGAAGGAAAGCTGGATAGTTATTCTGCAGGCTTTTATATTTCCAACTTTAAAATTTTTCAGAAGTTTGGGAGTAGCATAGCAGATTGTAGAAGTGGTTATCTGTATCTTTGCAAAAACATATGGTAAAAATGGGAAATTATTATTGTTTGGTTCAAGGGCATTCCAAGGCCTATCTTTATTTTCCATTAGTTTCTGCATCATGAAATAGAAGAAAATGGACATCTATATTGACAATATTTCCACTCTTCCAGAATTGATTTGATTTTATTTGATTTTATTACATTTCTATACCGCCCTTCTCCCGAAGGACTCAGGGCGGTGTACAGCCATATTAAAACAAACCCATCACAAAAATTAAAAACCATTAAAATAAATTAAAGCAATTTGGCTGTTATTAAAACCCTTAGCTAAAACCCCTTTAAAACCAATTAAAACCCATTAGAATTAATTTATTCGGTCAGGCCGGCTTGATTGAACAATAGAGTCTTCAGAGCACGACAGAAGGCGCGGAGGTCGGGGATCCTTCTTATATCTGGGGGCAGCTCATTTCATAGGTCAGGAGTCCCACAGAGAAGGCTCTCCCCCTGGGGGTCGCCAGCCGACACTGCTTGGCCGACGGCACCCTGAGGAGGCCCTCTCTGTGAGAGCGTATCGGACGGTGGGAGGCATTCAGTGGTAGAAGGCAGTCCTGTAGGTATCCTGGTCCTAAGCCATGGAGCACTTTGAAGATGGTGACAAGCACCTTGAAATGCACCCGGAAGACCACTGGGAGCCAGTGTAGCTCACGCAAGAGAGGTGTTACCCGGGAGTGACGAGTCGCTCCCATAACTACTCGCGCAGCCGCATTCTGGACCAGTTGGAGCCTCTGGGTGCTCCTCAAGGGGAGCCCCATGTAGAGAGCATTACAGTAGTCCAGACAGGAAGTGACAAGGGCATGAGTGACCGTGCGTAAGGCATCCCTTACGCACGGAAATGGGAAATCTCTCTTTTCCCTCAAGTGAAAAATGATTTTTGTAAACTCTCTCCTTCCTTCACACTATCCAGTGCAAGGAAATATGAAGTGGACACAAATTGGGGGATTCAGTTTTTTTCATCTAAAATAATGCAGGATATTCTTAAATAAGTAGCTGGTCTTCATACCAATCTGCCTATAACAGTAGGGATATGACAACTAGGAAACCAAATAATCCTACATAACATATAGAGCTTTTTCCCCCTTTTTCCTACCTTATATTCCCTTAATTTGGTGTCTAAATGGAGCTGAGCATTTACTGGCCAGATAACGTTCCTGACACCTATGCAGAGTTCACAACAAATATTTTGTCTTTGTTCCTGAGAGAGAAACATCTGTTGCTGTCTAGGATTGAACTCTAACCTCCCGAATGGGAGGTAAGTACCTTTACCACCAGGGGCCCAACACTGCTCACATAATATATACAGTATTTATCCAAAAGGAATTATATCCTGAATTTAAGATGATCCTATCCCAAGAAAAAACTGAACAGGGAAAAAGACCTCACAGAAAAAAAAAACTGGATGAAAAGTCCAGTTTCCTGCCTTCTCAAGCTAGAATTGTCAACTTTAGCTGAAATCAATGTTACATGTGTGTCAGTTGAGATCAACTTTACTTGCCTTTGTGCTGGCATACTTGACAGAAGCAACAATGCAAAAAATGGCAGAGCAAGCACAAAATATTAATAATTGAATTAATGTATACATAATACACCTATGCATGTATTTTGACTAATGTAATGACTATTGATTAAAATAAATTTTAAAAACTTTGGAAAAGGTTAAAGTTCACCAAATAAACAGCTTTTCCAAACGATGGCTGATTTGTGGAGTCCGTGGTGCTCTTTGAAATTGGTTGTTTGCTTGTTGACATTTTGTAACCAAACTAGGCAGTAGTGGAATGCAAATCCCAGTGCTACTGGTTCGCTATTGTTAGCACGTGGGGGCGCGTGCTCGCTTTGCGAGAGTGCGGGGCTTCTGCGCCTGCACAGAACATTTTTTATGACATCTGGGTAGGTGGGCAGAGCCTCCCACCTCTGCCACTACCATTTTGCCTGAACCAGGGCGAATCAGGAGCAACCCACCACTGAAACTAGGTAACATCTTCAGTGTTAGTAGTGATATACAGTAGTTTGCCCTGTCAGCATTGGTGGGTTTTTTTTCTTCTCCTTGGTGGTTCCTTGATTAGGCTGTTATTTACTGCTTGGTTTGTCTAAGTTAGTAGTCCCTTGATTATGGTATTGTTTATTGCTTGATTATCTGGTGTCAATCCTATTTTTAATCCCTGCTTCAAGGATATCCATGTTGTTCTCTGCAGCCATTTATCCTTCTTGCTCATTTTTATTTTTCTCCTAAAATGTAAGATAATGTCCCATCAACCCATTACCATACAGTCAACTGAGGCCACCTCTTCAAGTGCTAAACAATGGGTTAGGGCCTTGAGACCTTGAGTGAAGAAAATCTAGCATGTTCAGGAACCTGGATCGGAATACTAGTTTCTCAGAGTTTTTTCCTGTTTCCTGCTGCTTGCTAAAGTCTCACTCAGGCCCACTACCTACATTCTTAGTTGTCTTCTTCAAATGAGTAAAAAGACCCATTATACCTGGCACAGAACAGCAGCCAAATATCCATATGGCGCTTAGAAAAAGCAAGCAAGCAAGCAAAAGAAAGCTTTTCAGTCTAAACCAGAAGGAGCTCTCCTAAGATACATTAATGTTTCCAGTGATTCTTCCACCTTATAAAGGATGTCAGTGGTGAGGAGATGCTTGATCTTCCAGTCAAACAGAATGTAGATAATTTGGCAGCTACTGCTACCACAGCATCTGTATCTCTGTCTCAAATGGCTGTAACCATGTGGTAGAAAAGTGGAAATCACGAAGAGATAGGTGGAAATAAAAGAAACAGCTGCTGCAATTTAATTCTTTATATCTAGGAGATCAAAGATTCCATGCTCACTTGAGCACTAGCCTGAAAAACTTAGCTTTATTCAATGGGCCACAGAAAGTGAAAATCAAAATGTTTTCCAAGGACAAGGACAATAGAATTTTCCTCCCAATAATGATATGATATTGCCAATGATAATAGTGGAAAGATCACAGCCATGGACTCGAAAATCCAGAATGCAGAATACTGTTTTACTAGTTGCAAATTATTTCAGTCCAATGTGCTATAGGAAGTAATAAATGAAAAAAAAAAAACTGCCATGCCATGATAAAGAGCAAATTATTGCAGACATTCCACAGAGCTGGAAATGAACCTATTGTTAAAGGCTACCTAAAATGGTCAGCATCCAGAAGGTCTACACCAGTGTCTCTTTATTGGCAAGATATTCTGTATGGTTCACTGTTATTGAGAATGGTTATAACCAAAACTTCACACTGTGGGACACATCAGTCTACAAGTAGTCCTTGATTTACAACAGTTCATATAATGACTGTTTGAAGTTACAACTGCAGTAAAAAATGTGACCTATAAGCATTTTTCACACTTACGACCACTGCAGCATCCCCATGGTCATGTGATCAAAATTCAGCCACTTAGCAACTGACTCATATTTATGACAGTGGCAGTGTCCCAGGGTCATGTGATCCCCTTTTGTGACTTTCTGACAAGTACAATTAACAGGAAAGCCAGATTCACTTAACAGCCTTGTTAGTAACTTAACAAGTACAGTGATTCACTTAAGCAATGTAGCAAAGATCATGAAATGGGGCAAAATTCACTTGCAAAATGTCTCATTTAGCAACAGAAATGTTGGGCTCAACTATGGTTGTAAGTTGAGGACTACCTGTACCTGTTTGTGCCAGGCAATGAAAATTTCCTTTCTTTAAATGTAAACAGCAGTCTAGGTTTGGTGCTGTATTCCACAGCATTTAGGAAAAGTTATCATTCAAGAAATCTATATATACTTTGGAAAAAAATTCAAAATGAGATCATACATTTACTGACAACAAAAGTCAAGCAGAACATTGTGACAGAGCTAATACCAGCAAGACATTGCTCTGCTACTCTGGTCTCCATACCTGATATCAGCCATATGGGAGAAATTAATTTAATGGAAAATTTAGTAATATAGAACCCAGTGAAAATGTCCCCTTAATTATGACTGTCAAAGAACATTTCCTGTAATCTATTGACATTGATGTTGCAGAGCGGATATGGCAAATGTGTTTCTTAAAAAGCTCAAAGGTCTGGAAATTATGACAGGTGACATGAGAGTTCAGAGCCATGATAATAATCCTACATAAAAGTGTGTGAGTCTGAGAATCAAATTCTTAAACAGTTTTGTCCAACACAGTTCTCAATCAATAATCTTGGTGATCAATGATGTGCATGAGCCGCAGTGGCACAGTGGTTGGAGTGCAGTACTGCAAGCTACTTCTGCTGACTGCCGACTGTGATTTGGCAGTTCAAATCTCACCAGGCACAAGATTGACTCAGCCTTCCATCCTTCCAAGGTGGGTAAAAATGAGGACCCAAATTGGGGGGGGGGGGCAATATGCTGTATGTAAATTGCTTAGAGAGGGCTGTAAAGCACTGTAAAGTGATATATGCTTAAATCCTATTGCTATTGCTATAAGCTTCTAAGTGCTTGGCTGATTTTAAGAGGCATCAAAGTAAGTCATTTGATCATGTGGCATGAGATTATTCCAAATGGGACCCCAAACACAATTCAGTTAAAAGCTTAAATCAGGCGCTACCACGTGCAGTACTATCAGTTGAAAAATGTTTCATGCAACTTAAGGAATGAATATCATATGACATAGTGAAACTCACCCCCATATATGAAGATCTACATCAACAATGCAGGGCACTGAAACCAATGTAACACATGGTGACATATTCAATACTGATGTGGGTGATAGAATGTGAAATGAAAGCCTTTTCACAATACGTTTCAGACAATCAACTCCAAAGGCATTCTGGACTATATGTAAATGTAAAACAACTCCAATATATTCCAGAATGCTACATATAATAGTTCCAAAAGACTGGGGATCCTGATATAAAGTAAAAATTCTACTATTAAGTTAAAAGTTTAGGAAATCACTAATATTTTCTTGTTTATCAGTGGAGCCAGAATCTATATTATTTGCCTCAAAATATTTAAATTGTAGAGGTATTCAGTCACCTTTGTAAATTGCGCAATCTGCAAGACTGATAATGTTATACTTCAGTCCTAAATATGTCTAAATTCAAATTGTCTTACAGTGCAACACTTAATGGAATCTAGATTACCAAGGAGTATCCTCAAGGACAATTTCAGAAAAATATGGAGAATTTCTGGATTTTTAAAAAAATGGGAATATGGCTTTATAATTTCAGGTAAAGGTACTGTAGGAAATTAAGAGAATAACTATTTTGATATTATTCAAGCAAGAAGAAAGAAAATAAAGAGACACATGTATCAATTGACAGAAAATGTATGGATGTGCAGAGTGTAATTTTCCTCAGTGGTTATAGGTATTTAAAACTGAATCATGTTACAGTGGAATTATAATTATATTTTTGACTGTAGAGAAGGTCTAGGTTAGTATATGCTTTCAAAACTATGCCTGTCAATTCTTTGAAGAAGAAAGCATAAATTCCTGTTAACGTACATTATGTCTGTTTACCTGTAAATAACTTCATGTTAAAGATATTGTAAATAATAATTATATTGCCCATTATATAAACTCATCCCAAAGCAAAATATTTCTTGTCAGATTTTCTAATAAGATTTTTGTCTAGTAAGGTCTGCAAAAAATAAATAAATCAGCAACTAGTTTCCTAATGAAGGTAAAACTATAATACTGAAGTAGCATTATAAATAGTATTCTAAATACCATAGGCCCTACAGGACAGTTCCAGTCTGAAGACCCCCCGACAGCAGTTCGTCTGCCTGGGTTTTCTCCAGGCTCATTAGAGCCTAGTATTTTCCCAACCAGTCTTGCCATGACGTTTCCGGGTTCACCCATTAAGGTTCTTTTAAGTACTTGTAGGGCGTTTTTTGCAGGTGTATCTAAAGCAGAATAAAGTAGAACCCTAAAAATACAATAAATATTTAATATACAGCAGACCAGTATCAGTGCCAGATATAGCATCTTACACAGAGACTGTCTAACAGGAACTGGTAGGTAAGCAAGATTTTTAATCTGAGGAATAGTTTAAAAACTATTGCTCTCAGGGTGAATATGTATCTCTTCCATCCCATTTCCGGTCTGTTGTGAGGGAGGAAGAATTTGAGGTGGAATGTATTATGTCTCGGTGACCCAAAAAGATAAAATTGGAATACCTGATTCATTGAAAGAGATACAAAGACATAGTCAAATCTTGGGGAATAGCAGAAATTGTCCACACTCCTTACCTGCTTTGCAATTCTATTTGTAATACTACATACAGTAAACCCAAACTGCCTAATTGGTCTTCCAATTTTCCTAAGTCACATACAGACTCTTAAGGCTCTGAGTGGACGAGTGCATATTTTGGACCACCCTAATAGACTATACGGGGCCCAATCCACTTAAGACTGTTTCTAAAGTTCTAACCCTTCTTGAGAAGTGAACTTTCTTTCCCCATCTTTCTGTGATCTTCAAACAGCAATAGACTCTGTCCCATTTCTTACCCACACTCCTCTGGATTCTGGGAGGGTGAAGGTGGTGATCAGTTCTGGATTAGAGAGCATGCCTGGGGCAGGATGGTGAATTGTCACATGCACACACATCTGGAAAAGATAGACAGTTCCTAAAGGGAGTCTCGTTAGGGCAGGAGAAGGCAAAGATATTTCTTTTCACTCAAATACTCCTGGAGTGGGAAGAGGGAAAGAGGGAAATAAAGTTTTGCAGCCTAGACAGACAGACAGACAGACAGACAGACAGACTCACTCACTCACTCACTCACTCACTCACTCACTCACTCACTCACTCACTCACTGGAAGAATCAGATATCTTTTCTAGGCTGGTTATCTGAAAAGAAGAATGGAGGCAGGCTTCACTTGATATACAGCAAATGTATTGGAAGGAAAGGTCTTGAGCAACTCATATTTGGGGAGGATGAGAGTTCAAAGCTGTAATTCATCTCTATAGTTTCCCTTTAAGTGATTTTTGCTACTGATGAGAAGAGGTGAAGGTGTATGCATCCATTCCTAATCATAATAATGCCAAATTGATGAAACTTGTGTTATGATATTGTACAAGCACTACCCTTTCTTATTTGAATTGCAATGTTACATGGGATGCAATTTGAATCATGACATCATTTTCCCCTCCCCCAACCTCTAGCTCAAAATTAATTTTAGTCCTCATTTGCTTGCCAGAATTTTATAGTGTGTCTATTAAATGTGGGTTTTCCAGAAGATCTCCTAATTTTTCTCCTTATTCAGGGTCAAGTTCTCAAAAGGCTGCTCAGTTCTGATGGTCTTCTGAAAGTTCCATGGTGAGCTTTGCTGAGAATTGTATAATCCAATCAATCATTTTGACAGGATGTTTATGAGGATGTTTATCCTCCGGAGATTCAGAGGGTCCCGGACCTACGCACCTTCCGCCGTGCCCTCAAGACTCTTCTGTTCAAACAAGCCGGGCTGGCATGATTCCAATTCTTCAACTTTGAATCGTCATGTTTTAAGAATGGGTTTTTTAATTAGTTATGGGCCATATTGTTTAATATATATTTTAAGTTGCTTTTAAATTTTATATTTGTGTGTTCTTATTCTGGCTGTACACCGCCCTGAGTCCTTCGGGAGAAGGGTTGTATAAAAATTCAAACAAATAAATAAATAAATAAATAAATGTGCTCCCTCTCTTTCTGTCTCTCCACAACAGAAGTTCCTTATAACCAGCATTAAGCTAAATCTGAGCAAAAAGTCACATTTGCAAGTGGGGATGGGGAAGGAGTATTTAACATAAGATCATAAAACAGTAATCCTGTGACTCCTCTAATATCTACTATATTATGAAGGTTTTTCTCTGCATAAGATATAATGATACAATATTTGGAGTTTAGAGGTAAGAGCCTCTCAAGAGAAGCTGAAAGGAAATTAGGTCCTGTTGAAATTGGGGGCTTTATTTTCATTTTAGAAAAAAAAAAGATTCCATGATGAAGGTGCACTTGTCACTGAGGTATTGTCATTGTCTCTCTGGTAGGGACTCTTCCTATATGGGCTTTCAAGGACAGTTGAGGGAAGGACATGACATTGTGCCACTAGTCCTCCAGTGTTTAGGTACTTCAAGTCTAGTTAGGTATGCCATAGGGGAGTCACTGGTAATAAAAAATTAGGGACCTGGCTAGAGTGCACTCTATGTCTGCTGCATGCTATTTAATGAGTGCTTTGACTTGATCATATCCCATGCTAAGTAGAATACTTGGAGAGAAGTTCAAGGATGAGATTTTAGTTTCTACTGCCTTTTTGTATCTGTTGTGAAAAATTTTCCCTCATAATTTCAGCAATAGCCACCAATTGTTTAGACTGGCAACAGAATTGAATGGCTCAAAGGGCATAAAAGCTATAACATTGTTTTGCTACAGAAATGGAGTAATGCCAAGAACTCTTTGACAAGCTTTTGCCATGAAACAAAACACAGTATTATTTTACATGTTTTCAAACACCCATTGTCTACAGTATTTAATTTACTGAGACATAAAATCCAAGAGTCAAAAAGGACTATTTTAGGTCACAGAGCCCAACCTTCTGGTCAAAATACAAAGCTCTCGTGCAGAATTGATTGTTTAATGGATACATTAAATGTAGCTATGCAGAATACTCAGAGCATGAAAAATATTTAAATATTTATAAGAAAATGATACAGACAGATAAAAATATAAACAGAGTGCTTTTAAGAGAACCAACCATATATTTGAACAATTTTTTTTCTATAGGGCAATGAGCATTTGCTAAAACCTAGATCCCATCCTCTGACACTAGAAAAACTATTAGTCTAATAACAACATGCATAATATAAAATAAAAACATAACCCCATTCAAGCAGTCATATTTATAGTATTTTTCATCCCATATTTTATATGAGATGGGATAATGAAGTGAGGTGCAAGAAAAAAAGACTCTGAGTGAGCATTCCCTGTCTGTAGAACATCCTCCCTCTGGATATTATAACTGCACCCTCATGTTTAATATTTAGGAAGCTTTTACAAACATTGATTTAATGTACATTTTGGGGATTGGGATAAGATATAGCTGAGTTGACCATGAATCTGATTGCTTTGATAGTACTGTATAATACATTCTAGCTTTTAATGACAGTCTTATGATTTCTTTCTTGAATCTCCAGATTTTTTTTTTCTGTAAACATTTTCGATAAAACATTATGGATAGCTTTCAGGTAAGTACATTTTTTAAAACTTCCACAAAACTTTGATTGATGAACATCTTAGTTTATAATTCAATTCTTGTTAGTCTTAATGAAGATAACAGAACACCTGAGACAGCTGTTCTACCTGGATGAGGCATGTTTTGCATCAGAAAACAACAAATGGTTCAGAAATGCACAAAACTGCAAAAACAAAGAAATTGGGCATGACGAATAATGGGTAAAATTAGTGGATGAGTGATTTGCAAGTGCTAATCTGAGAGTTCTTCCCTTAATTATTCTCTTAGATGTGACATAGAGAACATAATGACACCATGAGGTTTTCTTATGTTTTATGCTTGTACTGCAGGTAGCCATTGCTGACAAGTTAGATCTTTCTAAGCACCTATTTCCTTCAGATGAAGATACAATACACATATGAAGGACAATACAGATAGTCCTCACTTAATGACTGCCCTGTTTTGTGACCAGAATTACAACAGCAGTGAAAAATGGTCTGCACATTTTTGATTTTCCCAGTGTCACTGCAGTCAGATGATCAAGATTTGGGTGCTTCACAACCAGTGGGCATTTACAGTATGACCATCACAGTGTCCTGTAGTTTCATGATTACCATTTGAGTGCTTCATGGCCAACTTCCAACTAGCAGAATCAATGGAGAAGCCAACAGTAAAATCGCAAGTCACGGTTACATGATGTCGCACTTAACTATTGCGGATGATATACTTAACAACTGTAGTAGAATTGAGTTGTAAATCTGTTGTGGTTCCATCATTTCTTGCTTAATGACAATCTCATTTAGTGACAGGGTTGCCAGTCCCAATTGTAGTTGGTAAATGAGGACAATCTGTAAGGTGGAAAGAAAGCTAAACAATTCTAAAATTGTAGAATACATTATAATATAAGTATTAACAATATTGTTATTGCCTCCAGCTCCAAATTTAAAAGCTCATCAAACCCATCAAATCTTGCATGCAAATACTGATGCAAAATTCTATTTTTGTGGTTCTTTATTTTTTTTCCTTTTTCCCCCTTTGAAAAAAATCAATTTGGCTGTTAGGATTCTGGCTTCTTCTCTTTTATGCTTTCCTCAAACATTCCTGCACATACCAGTCACATTTTATTTTTTATAGCCTGGAATAAATTAGAAAAGAATGAAAAGCAGTTCCAAACCCAGCAATATTGGAAGCTTTCAGAATGGTCCTGTCCACACATACATGCAAGAAAAAAAAATTAAGACTCGTGTTTAGACTGATAAGTGTTCTGAAAAGGCATAACTTTGTAATCAAAAGAAGTAGCAAATGACGTTATCTAGTGCACAAATATTAAAACTAGTATTAATGTGTTTTATTTTAAATTATTTTTATGCATATTTCTTTACATTTGGCATCACCACCACGTGCTTACTGGTAACTGCAGTATGGAGCAAGTGTGAAGAAGGCAAACCTGTCTCCATGGCAGCATGCTCTTTCTTTCTCTTTAAGCCTTCCATGGTTTATCTGCCATTTGTTTTTTATATCATCCCCTTTTTCAAAATGATTGTTTCTCATGCCTGCTGGCCATGAGCTTTATAAGAAAAATGAACTTTATATTCATTTTGTTTCCCTTAGTTCTTGCCTTTGCTGTGGACATAAAATTCAACCTTGAGGGCAGGAGCAATTTCAAATTTTGTAGATATGTTATCATCTAACATTAACTCCTGCACAACTTCAGAGAAAAGTCTTTCAGAATGCTGGGGTCTTGGTGAAAAAGAAACTGCAGAGTTTTGAAGAGGTAGGATTAAGGTTGACTTTATGAAATATTACTCTTCACCATTCTGTTCTTCTTCAGAACAGGTCCTCTAAACTTTCCATTGATAGTATATGAACAAATATAGGGTTCTTTTACACATTTCCAGAAATCAACATCTGGCATTCTTTGGTATATTATAGGGAAACAAATACATTTAGTCAAGGTGACTCTCTCAAATAACTGAGGATTATTTTTCTGTGTGACAAAATACAAGATGGCTATTACCAAACAATAATTCTGGCAGATTTTAATACCTGATAAAGTTATATCTAATAAAAGCATTTTAAGTTTCAAGAGTTAATGTCAATTAATGCCAAATATCTATTATAATTTTAGGTATCTAGGTAATGTTCTCCAACTTCCATGGTTTAACGTGTCTTTTGATTTATTCAGACAATAAACCAATTTCCTGACTGATTATAGTAAGGATACTGATCTCCCATTGTTTTTTGGCATCTACAAAATTGACGAATGTAAAGCAAGTGAAAATAGATATTCCTGCTGATATCTATTATAGAGTTGATTCCTGCCTTCCCCTTCTTGTCAATGTCTGGCTTTCCTCTCAGAACATCTCATCCTTAAACAAAAACTCTTGAACTGCTCTGAGCAGTCTCTGTTTGTAATTTTACCTCTACCTGTTCCTTCTGTTTCTTGTAGGAGAAATTTCTCCACACAGTTATTTAGAATCAGGGTTCAGACATACCTTTCATTGAAATATGAACTATTTATGGTACCAGAGGAGCCAAACCAAAAGCTTAAAATGAACATGGAAGCATTCAGTCTGTAGAGTTCACGAGCACACAATAGATGCAAACTTAAAATGAACCGCTTGATTGAAGAAAATATGACTTCAGTAACAGAGTTGTTAATGCCTGGAATGCACTACCAGACTCCATGGTCTCATCCCAAAACCCTCAAAACTTTAACCTAAAACTGTCTACTGTTGACCTCACCCGATTCCTAAGAGGTCTGTAAGGGGCATGCATAAGAGCACCAGCGTGCCTACCGTCCCTGTCCTAATGTTCCCTTTAATTGTATTCATTTTATGTATTCAATTCATGCTTACACTTATATATATTATCTAATATGTACTCGACAAAATAAAATAAATAAATAAAATTAGAATATATATGTGATTGGATGAAGTAAAGTAGTGAGGGTGACACTAAGGAGATAATAAGTATGGCTCTACAGAAAGAACCATTTATAGAGTTAAGCAGTATTTATTGAGCTCTTTGGACAAGAGTTTCTGCTCATGTTTACTTTGCTAGATGTTTCTCTAAGAGGCTTTGTACTGTTTCCTAGGGTTTTAATCATCATTCTTTATCTCTAAATGTTTCTGTGGTTGGGGTGACAGTTTATTTTCCCTGGGGAAAAGCATCTAAGCTGCTTGCTTTGTTTAATACCAGCAATGGGTAGAAGGAGTAACCTTGAACAGGAGGAAGAGCCATTGCAAATTCAGTCAGATAAGGAAAACCTGAGTCTGCTGTAGAGCTGTAAACTAAGCAAGTATCTCAGGCAATATTGTCCTGGTAAAAGTAAAGGAAGAGAGGGGAGAAGCACATTGAGAGTTGCAAGATTCTGTTACTGTAACCTTACAAAAGTTGACTCTATCCAACATCACTATAATTTCTACTATATTCCCTAGTCAATGAAGGGACACACAGAGCATCCAAATGGGAATAGTTTAGCCTGCCTCTCCAACCAACCAAGAACTTCCCACTTGATTTGGCAGGGAGGTACAGAATCCTCCCAATACATAAAAACAGAAGTGCAAAGAAAGATGTGTATATCTAATAGAAAAAAACCCTGAATTTTAGTGAAAATATATTGCTGAGTCATTGCACAGCACAATGAAACTGTACCCAGCATTAACTGCACTCATTCCACTTAGAAATAGCCTGGGGCAATATGAGTATCTGCAATGAGTGAGTGGGGCATGATGATATATTGTGTTATAGTCAGACAAATGCCATGTTATTTCGGCATTATTGTGATTGCTGTTGACACACTGTGTAGTAATTCATTTCTACTTTGTTATCTGTTTCTCTTCCCTGCATCTGTATCTTCACAAACAAAAAAACAAAAAAAAAAACCACACAAAAGACCTAAACTCACAGAAAACATGAAACGGCAGTGGATGTGTTACTGTAGCAACAGAAAGTTCTCCAAATATCTCATTCCTTAGGGCTGCAATTGAGTTTATGAGCCTTCACATCTGCTTGTAAAGTGAATGAGACACCTGGGAATACACTGGTAGCCTGAGAAGCAAGAAATTAGAAAACAGCAGACATTAAACTGTTAATTCTTTGCATCTGTGATGTGAATGAACATTCAGATGTTGGTCGAGATTGGCCACATGCGCAGAAAACAGAGTTGGAATGGGAGACAAAACAGAATTCTAGGTATCTGGGCTGCACTAAAACAGTTGGCCATGTTATTTTGTTGTATGCCATTATGTTACTCACAACATAGAAAAGTAGAAACAATCAGTGTTCATATTATCAAGAAAAGTCCCTGTTTTCTGGAATATGTTCAGTATCTTCAGTGTATCTTTGGAAAGATCAGACATTTTCTTTAAAAGAAACAATGGAGCCTTATCTGCATTATAATTGCCATTGTTAAATATTCATGTCTCTCACCAATTTCCCCAGTAGAAACTAAGAAACTAAGTACTAGTTCTAAGGAAAGAAGTGTATGTATGTACCAGTATGCATGTACATCCCATTCACATCTATAGGAATGAAATGAACATTATCTCCAGGACCTAATTTCTGTCTGATCAAGCAAAAAAAAGAGAGAGAGAGAGAGAGAGAATTTTGGAAAAGGACTGAAGCTAAAATAGACAAAATTAACCTCAGACTAGCATGATTAGCCCTTTAAACATTTTGTGTAGTTTAAATCTTATCATCTTTTTATTTAGCCAGGCAAGTATTCTCTAGCCTTGTGGCATTTAATAGGAAACACTGTAGCAAAAATCTTCATAATTATGAATGAACAAACATCTCAGTGAAAAGCAGTAAACTGAGCAGGAGATGAGAGGTGTATGTTAGGGAAATGAAAGGCAATCAAACAATTATAAAAGAATACACAAATAATACTTTTATGGCCCAATGAAGCAACTTTATCACATACATTTATTGCAAATCCCACAAAGCAATGTCAGACTCAGCATTCACACACACACACACACACACACACACAAGATTATTGTAGGAACGCAATAACAAATGGGAGGGAGGGAGGAAGGAAGGAAGGAAGGACAGTTCAGAGAATATCAACGGCACAAATTGCAAATGGACACTTCATGGAGGTGATTTTTATCAGGATTTCAGGAATTTAAGAAAATTTAAACTCTCCTTTGTTTCCTGCAGTCTTGATGTTGTTCAAGCGCCTTTGTTCATGGTATTTCAATTTTGTTTTAAAACATCTATGCAAATTGCATCTATAATATTTAGCATACCCTTATTCAGGCTTCAGAGGTCATCCTTATTAATAAATATGGAGTAATTAAAGAAGAGTATTCTAACAGAGTTAATAGTGAGTGATAATGAAGATTATGACAGTGTACTGGTGTTTTCTTTATTGGAGATTGCTGCAAAATGTCTGCAGAAGTTGGAATCAAGTGATGAATGTATATAAAAGAAGTCCCACAAGTTGCTTGCTTTTTATATTAGATTAGCTTTAAAAGATTAATGTAAATCCATCCATGGGGGCCAAAAAATCAAGATGGCAGCAACAACTACATTATCAAAGCTCTGTTCTTTTGTGCATGTACAGAGATGGGGTTTCTGTGTTAATCATGTGTTAATCATTTTGACTTTCTTTAGCTCACTTCCCATGGTCACCCTTGGGTTAGAGAGTCTTTTTAATTCAGAATAGAAGTACTTAAGAAAAATCTGGCTACAAATTTCTAAAAGAACAGACACTGGACAACAGACTTATCTGTGTTTTAATTGTAAATTAAATGTAATCTTTTAAGGAATATTTAAGATCTGTAACTCTAAAATGAAATCTGAGCTGTATGAAAAACTGATCTTGTTCTATTCATTGCTGAACAGGTTAATATTATTGCTATTAATAATATTAGCAGTAATAATCTGGTAAACACACCATCAGAAAGTTAAAAGGAAAAATAACTTTTCAGTGATGAATAAAACAAGGTCAATTTTAATATTACAATGTAAAAAGATGTTATGTGTTGAATATAATATAAAATTATTCTTTTTTAAAAGTGACAATTATATTTTATGTGGATAAATATTTTAGATTGTATCACAGTTAATAAAATAAAATAGTTTTGATGATATAGCTAGCACCATTTCAAGAACACCATGTTTGTAAAACTTGGAGGAAGTGGGCATATAAATCTTTGATCCAAATTCCAAAATAAGGAAAACATAGATTAATGTTTTGTGTTGCAGCATGTAAGCTTATTTTTTCTTTTATCCTTTTGCTGCTTTTCTGTCTTACTTTCTTAACTACATGAGCCAATTGACTTGAGAGAATCCCATAACTCCTTTCAGCTCGCTATCTATGTGCTCAGAATCCCAGACAGTTTTCCTCTGACAAATGATGGAGGCTTGTATGTGGATGGGAGTTTCTGCATGCAAACTGAGTGCTAAATCAGTGAACAGTGGCCATTCGCACAGTCTTGCTGTGCTCTTTAAAAACATATGCAACTTAATTTACACTGGGAATTGATGGTGATTGATATGACAATCACTGGAATATTTTCCTAGCTTTAAAGGCCCTGTGATTTTCCAAGAAAGTAGGGGATGTACATTTCTGCCTGAGATAGAAAATATTATTATATATTATACTATGCTCTGTTATGAAGTATGCAGAATAATATTAAGGTAGGACATCAAATTACAGCTTATGATATTATTAAATATAAATATATTATTAAATATAATATCATTTAATATTACATAGTATCAAGGCCTTATTTTAGAACCTTCATTTCAAAGCATTACGAAAGCACAATTTTCATACTGTTGAAAAATGTCACTTGTTACTTCATGTTTTCTATTTATGACTAGGGTGTGTGTCTGTGGGTCTGTCTGTTTGTCTGCTGTATCTGTGTGCTGTGCATGTGTGTGTGTAAGAAAGAGAGCGGGAGGGGGGAGGGAGAGAGGGAGAGAGAATACTGTATAATTTTGAAATTCCTTGAGGTATATATTAGGTTTTCATATAAGCATATAAGAGCAAATAGAGTCATTTAATTTTATCTAACCTTGACTGAGCTTCCAAAATATTTATTTGAAATTATTACACATATTTGAGACATGGTTGTTTCCATTTAGTAGCATTTTGGGGCGGTGATGTATTTGTACTTTTGGTCCAAGTACATTTGAATGTACACTGCAGAAGTGCACTAACTTTATTAGGGAGTTGGCTTTATTTCTATGACAGCAACCCTAATAGCACAGATGTCTACTAGGTCTAGTTAGGCGGTCACAATGGTGCAATTGAAGTTCTGCCTGTTTTTTATGGATGTTGTAGCCTCTTGACTTTTTGATCATACTTTGCAGACCACCCCTACTTAGCATAATTCTTACACTCAGTGTGTCACTCCTAGCCTAGTTAAAAAGCTTTGGCTTTAGCTATTGGAGTTTTTATGCAGCCTTATGTTTTTTCATAAGCTTGTTTCCTTGCCTTCGCTCATATATCTTTACTCAAAAACCACACATTTTCCTTTAGAAGACAAAACAGTGGATACAATGACTTCTGTATCTCTATATTTCATCAAAACCAAGAAATGGTTAGCAATTGCAAATTGACTGTGCTGCAAATCTTTTGATTTGATTCTTTTGTCCTGAAGAGAGTGAGGGAGCTTTATTTAGCACATGGTGTGCATTTGACAAAGTATGTGAATACCCAGGGAATTAAAGTGAAAAAGAATGCCCATAATAACATAGTAATATTCTCCCTTGAAATCATATTAAAGGATCTAGAGTGCTGTGCTTTTCTTTGCGGCTTCAATTTTTTTCCATAAGATTTGTTGTACTGCCTACACCCACAACTGTCAATTGTTGCACAAAATCACTAATGATCTTGGGCCAGGGCTGGTTACATGTCTGCTGCTTTTGTTGTTGTAATTGGCACAAACATGCTTATCAGGAAACAAGCAGCACAGCCTGAAAAGCTTTTCAGGCCCTATGCAGTTCCAATGGTTTCTGTCATATGGAGAAAGCTGAGGACAAAATGGCAGGGTATCAACACAACCAGAGCATTGGTTAGGCCTTTGGGTCCAGGTGGAGAGACTGTCACATCAAATGCAAACAGGATCTCTTGGGAAAACACAATTGGTGTGAATCCTAACCCAGAGGCAGGTTATTAGATATTGTTTCAAGAATGGCCTAAAGTTCATTGATTAATCTTAGTCAGCAAGTATTTTTTGTCATGGGAGCCATATTTTAAATTGGGCAAGAGCTGAGGGCCCATTAATGTTGGTCTATTGGCTGCTCTCTGACACAGGGATCACGGATAAAACATCTTTTGTTGAAACCCTGAAGTTGAAACTCTTCGTATATATCCCCTTCTCCTCAACATAAAAGGAGTTCTCTCAGTGCTGTTATGGAAGGGCATAAATTAAGAAGCACCTCTAAAGGAACATAATAGAGAAAGAAACAGCTAATGGCTATAAAAAGGCAAAGGGGATGCCCTTAAGATAGAAGGCTATGTGGTGGCTGAAAACTTAGTTCAAAACCTGGATGCAACATTGCACTTATGCGAATAGGAATCCTTCCTTACTAAAAATCTCATCACTGTTTAAATTAATATGTGTGAAAATCTGGAACAACCTCAATCTTCTACTCACAAAAAAAAGGTCTTCTTGGCTGCTCTGGATAAGACTGCATCTTTTGTACTGAGCCAACAAAAAGCACTAGAGGTAGGATGAGGATGGGAGGTGGGGGTGGATTTTACATTCCTGATTTTTCTGGAAAAAAATATAATTATTTTTAATTATTTATCTCCTAGACTTAAAACATAAACAGGCAGCCCTAAGTAATTGAGCCCCAAGAGAGGATTGCAAACATGCTTAATTAGTCAATTGATTATAACAATCTGGATACTTAATACTTAATAACATGCCTATGATGAGTTTTCAGAATGGGATGGGAATTTTATCAAGTACATCATTAGCAAGCCCAGGCTAAAAGAGAGGAGGTGCAAAATTAGCCACCCCACCCAGGAAAGAAACTTTATATGAAGAGGCCAGGGAGGATCTAAGGTAAGAGTCCTCCATCGAATCTCTGCTTTAGTCTCACCTGATATCACCTGATAACACAGGAGTCACCCAAAAGTTGTGAAGACTGATTGCAATGCATTTGCTGAGGCCGAGCCCCTCTTGCCGAGCCCTTCTTGCAAGTGCAATTGTTTTTATAAAAACTGATCTTCAGTGACGATGAGCAATGACTAATCATGGTGATCTTAGTTTTACATTTGAAATTGTATTTTTTTTCTTTTTTCAGAAAAGTGATGTTTTTCATAAATGGTTCTAGTTCTATCATCTGCTGATATAATAGCACAAATTGACAGTTATAACAATTGTGTGCTTCCTTAATGCCCATATTAGCGATTCAGCCAAATAGCAGTTGTCGCAGCTGTTAATCACAGCAGTAAATATTGCATGTCACAGTTATTTTAATAATCAGTGAAGGTGAGAGTTTGGCTTCCTTTTTTTTTCTCTGCATTCTAAAGGATGTAGAAGTTTATAATTCATCAAGTGGCAAGAAAGGAAGCCCATGTGAAATCTGGAAAATCAGTTGGAAAAGTATAAGCTGCACACAAATGTCCTGCTGCATATATTTTTTTTTAAAAACCCATGTTTTTTTCTTTATTTCTTTTACAATCCTGTAATCCCTTTTATTGGGAGAGCAACTAAATGGAGCTGAACATTTACTGGCCGAATGCCCTTCATAACAACTATGCAGAGTTCACAGCAGATATTTTCTCTTTGCACCCTATTAGAAAAATACCTGTCACTATGTAGGATTGAACTCTCAACCTTCTGAGTGGGAGGCAAGTGTCTTTACCTCTAAGCCATCATATCATTCTTATGGGGAAAAAAATGAAAATATGAAAAAACCCACATTCAGCTTCCAAATTGACCATCTTTCAAAATCCCATTGTGTGACTCTCTTATCTTTATAAAAAATTGGCATATTTTATGCCATTTACACTGTCACAATGACACTAAAGCCATAAAAGAACAAAAGAACTTAATGACAATTTGAGAGCTCCCCCCCCCCCCCCCGAAAATATGGTTTGCCAGAATCGGCTATTCAGTTTCCCACTTTTCCTGTAGCTGAAGAATGACATGATTATGTATCGCAGTTACTGAGATTTGGCCATAGATCAAATTTAAAATGCTGGTTAATTTAAAGGCCCAGATTACACGATTTTAACATATTGAGCAATTCAGCAGTTGTATTTGTATAGACTCTTCACTGTATCTCATCATTCTCATTGAAGAAGGATGGAGGGTGAGATTGCTCTCCCACAAAAATGAAGAAGGGAAGCACCACTCTTAGCTCATGGGCTGGACATATTCTGTATTTTCTAGCTGCTCATATATATATTTTTCATGTAAGAAAAATATATCAAAAGGAAGCAAAGAAATGTAGAGTTCAGCAAGCAAAACTATCCTGACTCACATACTGTGGAAGCCTTTAAGTCCTATAGACTATATTCGTATAAAATTTCAGACCAATTCTTATCTTTCCTTCTCTTGCTAAAAACAATAGATGAAAAAATAGATGCAAAATATTATTTTGACCAGGGACTTATTTTTCAGTTCCCAATGTACAATCAAGTAGGTTTGCAACTAAGAGTACAGCATTGCAATTCCTTCTGTTTTGGCCCTCATTCACTACTTAAGTTATGCACTAATTTATCTTTTAAATAAACTGCCAGAGACATTGACAATATTTTAAAAATAGCTCACAGCTGAACAAGCATTTCAAGATATAAATTTCTCATCTACTTTGGCTAGATGATTGAGATTTTGCCAATCATTTTTACAGTTCATATACCAATATTTCTTTTTAACATGAGCATAAAGTCAGACTATTAGCACAATATTGTGACCTTGGTGCTCTCTGAACTTCGTTGTTTGTTGCAGACATTTTGTTACTTGACTAGTAACAGTTTAAGTGCACTAGTCAAGTAATAAAACACCTGCAAACAACCAATTCCACAGTTCATCCTTGATCTACATATATTAGCACACACTTTCTTTGTATTAGCATACACATCTATCTGCCTGGTACACACTTTCAAGTTCTCCAACATATGTTTTTCCTAACTCGCTGTCTAAAGTCCTTCTAAAATCAGAGATTGATCATCAAAATTTCCTAAATGCAGAGAATGTGTTGTTGGTACAATTTCAAATTCCAAATCCTCAAAATGTATGAATGAAAAAGAAATGTTAGGTAAGCTGTAAGTCTTTCTATTTACCATGTCAACATTTGTTGCTCTATTAATGTTCCTCAAGGTAATTTGGATTAAAGTACAACACCAACAAAATACATTGGTAGGACATTTATTCCAGAGAGAATCTATTCATCCTGTCTGATCAACCTATGATGACATGCTCAGAGTTCTCCTTAACAGTTTAAGGAAGGATCCACCAAAAACAAGGCTTTTCTGTAGCTCTCCTGCCCTCCGATATTACCCCAAAAAATCCTTAGGACTCCAAGACAGTTACCATTTTGCAACTTGGCTACAATTTGGCTTGTGGGGGAAATAAACCACATTTAGAAATTAAGAACAATGCAATCAATTGTTTTTTTTAACCCATATTACTGTGATGTCACTCTTCTAAATATGATGCGAATTGTGTTAATTAGCAAATAATAATTTGCTAAATTTATTTGCTGCCTGACTCCCAGCAGCTTTGCATGTTTAAATAAATAGATTCTGTCAATTGTGACTATATTGACACAATTTTATTTTGCTCAGATGTCTTTTTTTTTCATGTACTTCTAAGAAAAGATGTTTCCCCCTAAACATGTTTACTAAACCATATGGTCTTCACTTCACTATGAATGTATTTTAATGTCATTTTCATTATGTACCATGTTTTTTTAAAAAAAAAGTTTACAACACCAACTCATGATAATCCCCAAGGTATTTTGTAGAAGAAATGATTACCATTACTAGAAGAAGGCGGCACAATGTAAAATAGTATTATTGACAGAGAACATCTGGTTACATAAGCTTATACTCAGTGGAGACCTCCTGCTCTAAAATTAACATAATTAAAATATATTAAGCTGCAAGCTGTGATCCCCATAACAGCATTTTGTATATGCCAAAATATGTGCAAGACCTCCACAAAAGAAACACCACAATTTAATATAGATATATTAAGTAAATATAGCTATTTGCCAAAGCCATCCTGAATTCATCTCGCCTCATTCGGCTAAAGCTTTAAGAGGCAAAGCTGAAAACCACTTTCTATGCTAAGAAATGTGACATCTGATTCAGATATATTACTAGTATACAAGTGCTTTTAAAGGAATGAGAAAAATTGTTTATTTAAAAATAGCAAGCCCAGGTAGGTGTCTGCAAGTCGAGTTAGGAAGGAGATAAAGACCAATGTAAATTAAAACTGTATCAAGCATGCAGCAAGAAATAAAGAATATCTAGGTAGTTTACAGATTTATTATTCAACTGATGTCATAGTTGACCCAGAGTAGATTCTTAAGAGCAAATCTACCCAGCCACCTTGCCTCAATGAGAAAAGGTTCCCAGTAGCTGTTTCTTCAACACATATACTGGTGCTCCCAGATCTCGCAGTTTTCAAAATCACTAAACATAGTATCACTTAGCTGTAAGGTTTGGGGGAAACACAGTTTTACAGTGGTTTTCCTTCCTCTGTGGCAGTTTCCAGTCAGTATTGCTGGAGGGCAAGAGGTCAAACCCTAGGCCCCTTGTTGTGACCCCAACTCCCGAGCCTATCCTAACAGAGGAAGAGGACTCAGAAGGTGATGGGGAGGAACTGATAAGGCCTCCCTCTCCAGGACCCTCCTCTCTGGCAATGCCTCAAGTTCCATCCGAAGGCCAAGAGGAACAGCCTGGGATATGCCAGGAGGAAAGCATATCGGAACAACAATAGATAGGGAACAAGGATGATTAATCCTGGCTTATCCCAGGCAGCATCGGAGGGAGAAACATGTGCAGCAACGAAAGAGGCGTGGGAGGGCCAGAGATTGAGTTGAGTCACTGAGCCACACCCCACAAGGAATAAAAGTGGTTATGATTGCTCTTCAGGCTTTGTGATAGTGAAAGTTAAAAACCTGAGAGTCACATCACGTTACCTGAAATCTGGCTTGTGCATATTTGGATTGGACCTTGGCTAACTCTTGCTTCATGGATTATTTTTTGCTACTGAACCGGACTGAGGATAAACTCTCTCTTGCTTACTGTGAGTGAAAACTGACTTGGAGGCATTTCGCAGTTTACTGCCAAAACTCTTATCTGCAAGGGTTTCTAGTCTGATTGCTTAATAAAATCTTGGCAGGCGTGCCTGGTTGTATGTTTGCCTGTGTGGGGAAGGGGGACAGAACACCCCTACAATGTGAGGTACCTAAGGTCTCAGACCTTTTGCCCATCCTCTTCAACGTCTACATGAGATCACTGGGAGAGATCATCAGCTGGCCTAGTGTGTGGTATCATCAGTATGCTGATGAAGCTTTCATTCCTAGCTAATCAAGCATTGCTGTCTGGGGCTGGCCAGTGTCTGGATACTATAAGAATTTGGATAGCAAAACTTTAGCTTCAACTTATCTCATAAAATGGCGATGGGTTTTTTTTGTCCCCCTGGTTCAAATAGACACCACCTTTACTCTTCCCATGGTTGCACTATCCAAGATAGAGCCGGTGCACAATTTAGGGGGGTCCTCTTAGACTCATAGCTGCTGCAGACAGTAGCCATGGGGAAAGGGTGTTTATATAAGTTTCTCTAGTGCACTAATTGATTCATTCCTAGATTTGGAGGCTTTACTCACCTTCACTCACATCCTGGTCCCTTCCCAGTTGGATTACTGTAATGCGATACATATGGGGCTGCCCTTGAAAATCATCCAGAAATTATAGCTGGTTCAGAATGTAGCTGCACTTGCAGTTTTGGGCACTTCACTGTTTGCCATGTTATACTACTGCTGTGGGAGCGACATTGGCCTCCAGTTTCTTTCTAGATGCAATTCAAGGTGCTTTTAAAGACCTAAATGTCATAAGGTCAGGATACTTGTGGGAGCACCTCTACTTAAGTACAGTATATCTGCCTATTCCACTACATCTGACAGGGTGAATATGTTCCATATCCCATCCCCCAGAGGTTGCCACCTACTGGGACCTAGACCATACACATTCTCAGTTGTGACTTCTGCCTTTGGAACAATCTTCCCCCTGAGATCTTTCCATATGGATAAAGCTTATGTTTCTTGTAAACAGCGGTCAATATGGCAGCCCATTAACTCCCCCATAGGAAAGCAACTGTGGGACCATAGGAAGGGGTACTTTGCATCAAAAACAGGACATGAAATCAGATGGGAACTCTTTTCTACAACATCTTTTCCTTCTTAATTATCCCTCCACTGCTTTTATCACTATTGGATTTTCAGAGCAGTGGAAGAAAATTCCTGCCTATCCCTTCTCTGATGCAAAACATACTTTCCTCAGGAGAAGGAGCTCTTTGAACTTTGTTAAATGTATGCCATCATACAACATAGCATTTACTCCAAAACTGTTACACTAGTAGTAATAATACCACATAATAATTATGATCTTGAAGACCTACCTCAACTTACAAAATGTCTGTCTGTCGAACAGCTTCCTAGTCATTTGCTCTGGCAAACTCTACTTGACTTACAAATTTTCATTTACTTTTGATATCTGAAATACAGCTTTTATGACTCGATTTTAGAAAGCCCTGACAGCAATCAAAACATTGGTTTGCCTGCCATCTGGCAGAAGCTCAGCAATTCATATAATCACGTGGATTTTAGAGAAAGGATTTTAGAATTATAGAGAGCATTAAAGGCAGGAAGGTTTTTTTCTTTTCCTCCAGCATTTAAACCCTGGCCTTACAAAGCTGTTTCATATTAAGAAAAAGACCATCTCTAGTAAAGGGATGGCCTTTGGCAAATGCTCTGCATTTTTAAAGAGTGCAATTTTTAGAAGCAATCTTGACAAGACATTTCAAACTGCTTGTGGGGAGAGGTTAATTTGATGTACTGTGTTTGCTTTAGATGGAATCTGCCTTTCCTTTTTATAAAAATAAAGTGGACACCTGTTCATATTTTTTTGTACCGAAAATCATGATTACTAGCTTAGGGTGAAATGCTTTGTGTAAAAAATGATTTAACAATTAGATGCATTGCTTTAATTAAAGCATCAAAACTATAGTTAGAACGGCCCATTTAAGGGTATAAAAAAAAATTGTTTGCTAGAGGGTGACATATTACAACATTGTCCCTGATGGATTTCCAGTAACCTCACCTATAAATATTAGCTGTTATGAATGAGCTGACAATAAAAGAATTGGATCTGACAAATGTTTTTCAACCTCAGCAACTTTAAGGTGTGCAAACTTTAACTCCTAGAATTCCCTAGTCAGGATTGCAGTGACATAGTGAACGTATTAAAGTAACAAAAAAGGTTACAATTAGGCAGAGCTTAATTGTAAACTGAGATTAAAGCACGCTCCTTACTAGCAGTGATGATGTTACCTAGTTTGGTTAATAAAATATCTGCAAGAAAACAATCAAGCTCAGAGACCAACAAGGACCCCTCATTTCAGCCCTGAGCTGCAAATATTCTCCTTTATTGATTAAACAGCGTGTCCATTGCTTAACAGAAAGTGTATAAGGTATTTGCACTGAAATTGCAAATATGATGGGCTATTCTAGCCAATTGACAAACCACTACAGATATTTTTTCAGTAATTTTCAGGTGGCACTACTAAGGATACATTATGTATTTGAGACAGAACTAAATTTTAGTTTTTACTAAAATTTAAAGGCAACAAGAAATCTCAGTGAGTGACCAAAACAAATATTTATTTCCATTATTTATTCCCATAAAGAAAGGGCATGCAAAATAGTCATTTTTTATATTGATTCAAGAACTCAAGCAGCATCAGATATTTTCCAATAAATAGCCATTGTTTTCACTTGTTATAATTTATCAGAAATTCGTTTTAAAATGTACATTTATCCCAACAATTCTCTGCTAGCAGATTAAACAAAGAAACAAATAAATAATGAAAGGCAAACTCAAAATGCCAGGCCACAGAAAATTAATTTTACATATTCCACATCAGTTTTTCATATTATTTCCTATAATGTAATGGCCATGCCTCGAGTATAATTCAAGATGCTGGTTGTTACCTATAAAGACTTGCATGGCATGGGATCTAGTTACTTGAGGATTCACCTCTTTGACCCTGCAGGGTTGGTGAGTTCTAGTTCCTTCAATTAAAGGAGATATGCCTTCTCTGTAGCAATAATTGTTCTCTGGGATGGGGTTGCTCCTGATATCTGGATGGTCCCTCCCTCTTCTGCTATTTAGAAGAACTCTGAAGACCTGACCTTTGGTGAGTTAGAATGAGACCCCTTGCTTCATTGTGGTTGCCATCTTTTATTTTTATATCTTTTATGATTTATCAATTTAATTTATCTGTTTTTGTGAGCTGTCCAGAGTTGTTGAGAATCAAGTTTAATATGTTATACTTTGATGCACAATCAGATGGATGTTTAGGCTGGATTTGGCATTTTTATTCACCTACTGAGTCCGCAAGGACCTTGGATAGGCAGATGTTTTTTGATAGTATTAAAGGTATGGTCACAGGATGTAAACTGTTCCAAGTAAAGCTGCCTTTTGCAGTTGACTAGTGGTGATCTTGTCAGTGCTGGTGGTGTTCAAGTGATGCTCCAGTTGTTTTGGGATTGGACACAAGGTGCCTATTACTATTGATACTGTCTTTGCTTTCTTTAGCCGTAGTTGTTCTAATTGTAGATCTTTGTATTATTATTTTTATGTTGGATTCATCATGCTAAACATGGCAACCTCTGGCCCTAATCCCATTTCCCCAAATAACTATGGAGGGCATTGCATTTGTGTGATACTATAGGGCTGTTTATGGCTAAACTAATTCCTCCTGTTTATGTGTACTGTCTGAATAGGAATAACAGGGTTGGTGGGTTTTTACCTTTGTACACTGCCCGGAGTCACTTCTGTGAGACAAGTAGCCTTATAAATTATCTCAATAAATAAAATTAAATCTGGACATGACAGCACTGAAGATTCCTTTACTATGGATTACAGGGGATGAGTTAAGTAGGGGAGCAATTAACTTGCAGGACATAGCCTTACTATTACCAATTTTAAAGGAACAAAAAATGGAGGATCCAAAAGTAATATATTTTCCCACTACTAGTTTGTGCTAGAAATTCCTTTCAGAAAAGAATGTCTACCCATTGTTTAAACCTTCAAATCTTAGCATCCTGCTTTAAAAAAAAAAAAACCACTCTCTATAATATATTGTTCCCTTTCTCTTAAGTGAGCAAGAATGGTATCACTGGATTTATCTTTCTCTTCAAATCTATTAATCAGGTTCCAAGGGTATGAAAGAGAAAAGGCCAAACTAAATAGTGCGCCAGTGCTACATTAAGCACTTGTCTGATACCAAAAAAAAAATCCTTTGGAAAGAACACATTCACTTTGCAGGAATGGGTGCAGACAGAGCTTTTTAAAAAGTAAATTTCACTGCTTTTAGAAACTAAGGAGTCAGACATAACAAAACATAACAAAACAAAAAATAAGCATACAATAAACAAAACAAAAAATAGAATAAATAGCAAAAAAACCAACGAACACATGCAAACATGCATGACACAAAATACATAAAAATGTAGTTCAGGTTTTAAACCGAAAATGAACATTGACCAAACTGAAGAATAGTAGACATTTTTTTTTCTTTAAGTCTATGTCAATTATAGGTAAAAAGGGACATATTCTGTCAACTCAAGATCTTAAACCAGATGGGTGGACCCTTCTTCCAACATAGCTCCCCTCCTGCTTAGACACAAGGTTGATTCTTTTTCCATAGTCTAAGAATTAAAAATTCCACTTCCAATTTGAGTTGATACTATCAAAGATCTGACCAGCATAAAGCACATTGATATGCCATAATCAGTTTTAGAAAATAATATCTAGATTCATTTTGTCAGGGTAGAGGCTGCCATGTTTTCATTCTGACTGTCAGAAATGGGTACTTCTTGATCTGTGAATATTTAGAAATCAAGAATATTTTTCCTTTTATCTATTGTAGGTTTACACTGCAGCAATATTATGTGCAGTAACATTGCAGCAATTAGATGTTATTTTTCACTGCATATTTTTAAAGAAAGAAACATGTTTCTAGTGTACAGGGAGAACAGGAAATATAAATAGAAGCAGTTTGTGTCATCTGAAACACCTGGAAAGTTCGATGTTGCACAGCAGGCCAGCTGTTCTTTTCTAGGATGGTATACAATTTTTCTGGAGAAGGACTGTCAGATTGTTTGCATTAATCTTGAAGCACTGTTTGCTGAGATTTTAACTTTCCAGTACCCCATTGTGCAAAATTGTTTGGAATAGACACATCAAAGGAGTGGAATATGTTTCACATTTTGCTTCCCAGGCAGAATAGGAAGTGATGGGGGGGAGGGGAAGACCAGAAAAAGAAGCCATTTCAGCTACTCTTGTTGCCCTTTTAAAGCCAAAGAAGGGAAAATATGCTGAGGAAGTATCTCATTTCACTGCTACTTACAACATACTGTTGCGAAATTTTGAGGATCTGACTCAATAAATGATTCTAGAGAGAAGTATTCAAATATAACACTTTTTATTTACAGTAGGCATTCTATATTCTCTGAAGTATTGTAGATAGAAGCAAAGAGGAGGTGCATACAGTCCTTTATATATTTACAAGGCGGAGCAAAGGAGGGGAGTGGTTACATATGAATATATTAAGAGAGGAAGAATAAATTAACCCCTAATACTCCGTGTATATACAATTCACTTATAAGAGAATAAGGCATTTACTTGTGACACATACATAGTTTGCCTTTGTCCTCCAATGGCTAATAAAACATACCCAGCTTTGAAATTTGCAAATTGCATTCTGCTGACATACTCAGTGAAGTATTACCATGTTTCCCCGAAAATATGACCTATCCCAAAAATAAGCCCTAGTCTGCTTTTTTTGGGGAGTGGGCACAGCCAGCACAGGAGGCAGTGTTGTAGTCCACCAGCAGCCTGCGGAGCTGGCAGCAGAGTCAGACAGTGAGGAGGCTGGGGAGGATCATGGGCCAGTCCTGGAGTCTGGGAAAGGCTCGGACGAGGGCTCTGCATCAGAGGCAGAGAAAGGGCCATCTGGGAGGTACGTGCTGCCTCCAGAGCCTCCAGAGTTGGACCTTAGTGAGGCAGAGAAATAGGGGGAGCCTGTTCCCAGTGCACGCATGTGCAGAGCAGGGCCGGATTTAGATGAAAAGAGGCCCTAGGCTATTCCACTTATGAGGCCCTTTCACCTATAGTGAAAGTGTAATTTTAATTTTGCTAACAATTTGAATGTAGGCCCCTCTTGATCTTGAGGCCCTAGGCTGAAGCCTAGTTAGCCTATAGGAAAATCCGGCCCTGGCGCAGAGCTGCCAGAAGGCAAGAACAGCTAAAACAAAAGGGACGACTTGGGAGTAGAGCTAGGATGATTGGCCCCTCCCATAAGACTTAAAAGAGGAGCAAAGGCACATGGGCCTTTGCAGGAAGCAATGTTTGTTCATTCGGTTCAGCTTAAAGCCTGAAGCTCTGTTTGATTCTGGACTCTGTGTGGCTTTGCCAATTAGGTCTTTAGCAGTGTGTCAAGGGAGCTAAATGTGGGTGATTATCCCCAAGGACTTCTCCCAAAAGACTCTTTATAACTAATTGGGACTCATCTGTGAATGAACAGAATTCACAGCTGTTGCAATAAAAGAGGTTTTTGGGACTACTCATGTGTTTTAATGACTCAGGAAGCCTAGGTCAGAACAGGCAGGCCAACTGCATATCCCCTCACAAACATGGGCAGTGACCCCTGAGGCGTGGTGGCTCATTCCCTTCCCCAGTCACCTCACAGAGGCTCAGCTTCTTAATCAGGCCCCATGGATCAGCTGAGTCAGTGAGGGCTGGAAGCTGCCTCTCATTCTATCTCCAGTGTCCCAGCAGCAGCAGGGCCAGCAGGCAGGAAGGGTGGAGGGCGGTGTACCCTGAGAGCTTGGTCTATTGTGGCTGCAGACAAGTAATGTTGGGACAGTGGGGGCTGATTTTATTATATTATGCTATATTAATTTATTTAATTCTTTTTTAGTTTTAAATGTGGCTTTATATTCTGTAAGTTACCTTGAGTCACCATGGGCGAATAGGCGGCAATATAAATTAATTAATTAATTAATCAATCAAATAAATAAATAAATAAATAAATAAATAAATAAATAAATAAATAAATAAATAAATAAATAAATAAATAAATAAATATTAGTTCTTAAAATGTTTAAATCAAGAGACTTACACTGAGTTGCATATATTAGCAAATATTCCACAGAAATTATCTATATAGTAGGGTAAGGGGGAAACAAAAGGAGTTTTAGATATTTTTATGGATGAAATATATATCATTTATTTATTTTATTTCCTATTTAAGAAAGCCAACTAACTAATCCTGTTCAATTAAGATTGACAGTCAATACACAGGCTTATTCTGCTTTTGCACATGCCTAGCATGAAGCGACCTTCCATCTATGAAGGAAAATGCATATGAAGTATTTTTTTCCTTTATCTGCTGAAATAGCTTATCATAAATGAAACTGAGATACAAGATTCCCTTTTATTCCAATTTGATACCCACAAGCATGAAATATACACACACACACACACACCCATGTACATAGCTATACATCTTTGTAAAAATTTAAGAAAGTATAATTTTTAAAAATAAACTTCAAAATATCATTGTTTTTGACAGTATTCAGTGCAGAAGAGAGAGGGATCACTGCTCACAGTGTAAATATATTTTATCCTCTAAACCTTTTCACTGGTGATCCTTTCATTAGGCAGTTATCTTCTGTGGATAGATATTTGCTTCCCTCATTCAATGTGCCACTTTTCAATGATGAGGCCCGTGTTTGAAAAAGAAATGTTTAAATTGCTGTATTGTAGATAGATACCTGTCCAAATAGTGTTGCTTGAATTACACTTTCATTTGTATTATATTCTTGTTCTTAATTGGTTTTGCAATTATTTGTTGAACCACTCTGAGAGGGCTGCGTACCTGTAAAACTTGATATACAATGCAAACTTTGCATTGTTCATTTAACAATCCAAAGTTTAAAAAGATTTGGGGTTGGACTGGGAAGTTCAGATTGTGGCCCAGACATGCTTGACATTTGATAACAGATTGGTTCTGACAATATTTCAAGACAGTAATTCATATTCTGGAGCCAAAACCCGTATTATGCTGAGCATGCTTTAACATTTTTCAGAAATATATTCCAGATAAACAGAATCCAAACATTTTGAAATAAAAATGGATTTTTAAAAAAATCCTTCCTAGTCACACAACCACTCTAGGTCTGATTGCTAATCACAGTTAACAATCATATCACTCCACCTACATCCTCTTCATTAGGAATCTCATTTCCACTGTGTAAACACTGTCATGTGTAATAAAGAAAACTGATTTTCTGTGGGCTGTGAGGTAGGAAGATGTCAACTCAGATTTTTTTTCCCATCCATGCACTTGCAATAGAATTTTATGAAAGCCATTATTTTCACATGTCAAACATATATTTACAATATGAGGAAAATACCACAAGCTTTTTACAGGACTGCTACAAGGAGCACATATAAAATTATATATGTGTGAGACAGTGGTGGGTTTCAAAAAAATTTACTACTGGTTCTGTGGGTGTGGCTTGATGGGCATGGCTTGGTGGGCATGACAGGGAAGGATACTGTAAAATCTCCATTCCCTCCCCAATCCAAGAGAAGGTTCCTGCAAAATCCCCATTTCTTCCCCATCAGCTGGGACTCAGGAGGCAGAGAATAGATGGGGGCGGGCCCAGTCAGAGATGGTATTTACCGGTTCCCCCGAACTACTCAAAATTGCCACTACCGGTTCTCCAGAACTGGTCAGAACCTGCTGAAACCCACCTCTGGTGTGAGAGTATCTATATATTCACATAGACATGAACACTCAAAGTTTAAGCTTCAACCTTTCCTAGATGTTAGCATAGGAATGTTCCTTGATCCTCATCTGTCATCAGATTTGCAACTGACTGTAGTAAGGAGCACATAAGAACATTAAGTGGAGCCATTCTTGAAAAAATGCCCAGAATCTCCAAATTGAACACGTTACAATAGGTAGGCTGCTATCTGGTGCATAAAAAAGAGATAGCAAGATGCCTGCACTGAAAGATATGTACCAGTTATTTCCTAGCCATGTTTAAAGCTAATACATTTCAAGCACTAAATGGCTTCAAAATTTCTAAGTTTAAGTTTAAGTTTAAGTTTATTTAGATTTATATACCGCCCTACTCCCAAAGGACTCAGGGCAGTGAACAGCCAGAGATAAAACACATACAGTATAAAATTTAAAAAACAATTTAAAACATATTAAATAAATTTGGCCCATACTAATTAAAACACCCTTGTTTTTTAAAAAATAAATTAAAATTAAACAAATAAAAGGAGTTAGGCCAACCCAGCCTGTTGAAATATAAAGGTCTTGAGGGCATGGCAGAAAGTGTGTAAATCCGGGATCCTCCGTATCTCCGGGGGGAGCTCGTTCCAAAGGGCAGGTGTCCCCACAGAGAAGGCTCTCCCCCTGGGGGCCACTACTCCCCCTGGGGGCTGACACTGTTTGACCGACAGCACCCTGAGGAGCCCCTCTCTGTGGGAGCGTACTGGCCGGTGAGAGGCTACCGGTGGCAGAAGGTGCTCTCGTAGGTACCCAGGTCCTAAACCATGGAGCGCTCTAAAGGTGGTAACCAATACCTTGAAGCGCACCCGGAAGACCACCGGGAGCCAGTGTAGCTCGCGCAGGAGAGGTGTTACATGGGAACTTCATGTCGCTCTAAATGGCAGAGGACTACTAGGCAATCTGAGTGACCAACTTTCCAGTCACAGATCTTCAAGATTGCAGATCTTAAAGAGAACTGACTTGCAAAAGCCCATTTTGGGGGGTTGGTATATGTTTGTTTATTTATTACATTTTTATCTACCTTTACTACTTTATAAATAACTCAGCAAACATACATAATACTCCTTCATTTTCCTGTTTTACCCACAACAACTTTGTGAGGCAAGTTGGGCTGAGAGAGAGTGACTGGCCCAAAGTCATGCAACTGGTTTTTCATACTTAAGTTTAAGTTTAAGTTTAATGCGATTTATATGCCGCCCTATCTCCAATGGACTCAGGGCGGCTCACAACAATAAAATGCACAATTGCACATTAAAACAAAATGAAATTAAAAGTCCAAATTAAAACAGTTTAAAATCAATTTAAAACTATTAAGAAACACCGCCCCCCAATCAGTCCAGGCTACGAAACAACCAGGTCTTTAAATCACGGCGGAACAAGTGAAGGTCAGGAGCCATCCAGAGCTCCAAAGGAAGTTGGTTCCAAAGGGTGGGTGCACCCACAGAGAAAGTTCTCCCCCTGGAGGTCGCCAGCCGACATTGTCTGGCTGATGGCACCCTGAGAAGGCTCTGTCTGTGGGAATGCACCAGGTGATTGGAGATTGTTGCTGGCTGCAGGGGGTCCAACAAGTATCCCGGGCCTAGGCCATGAAGGGCTTTATAGGTGATAACCAGCACCTTGAACCTCACCCGAAGGGCAACCAGTAGCCAATGCAGGTCACGTAGGAGGGGTGTAACATGGGAGTGTCAGGACACTCCCATCACAACCCGTGCGGCCGCATTCTGCACCAGTTGAAGCCTTTGAGTGGTTTTCAAGGGCAGCCCTAGGTAGAGAGCGTTGCAGTAGTCAAGACGGGAGGTGACCAGCGCATGAGTAACAGTGTGTAGGGCATCTTGGTCCAAGTAAGGGTGCAGCTGACGCATAAGGCGGACCTGGGAAAATGCCCCCCTGGTCACGGTCGCTACGTGATCTTCCAGAGACAACCGTGAATCCAGAAGGACACCCAAGTTGCGGGCCCTATCCACAGGGGGTAACACCTCACCCCCGATGGTCAACGATGGAATATCTCAATTGGACCCAGATGCTGGTACCCACAGCCACTTGGTCTTGGCGGGGTTGAGTTGGAGCCTGTTCCTCCCCATCCAGATCTGTACCGCTTCCAGGCAACAGGACATCACGTCGAGGGCATCACTAGGCTGGGGTGGATATAAAAAGCTGGGTATCATCAGCGTACTGATGATACCGCATCCCAAAAGTTAAGGAGGGACTAGAATTCATAGTCTCCTGCTTTCTAACTCAAAACCTTAACCACTACACTAAACTGACTCTCTAGAAAAGCCACCTGTAACTGATTTATTTCTCTACAACCATGAACACGAGGAGCACACTGGCAGATTTTAGAAGAATGGCCAATTTGATGGTTGGCAAGAGTAGCCATTTATGAATCATCCATACAATTTGTTTGACAAAAACACAGTAGCTTTTCATTGCCTTTATATGTAAGTCTAGCGTATAGCACTTCCATATAAATATGAACCAAGGTCAGCCATATGTTGTTCATCCTGGAGTTATCTCAATGAAGTGATACCAAGACTCTGTGATCTTTCTCAAGTAGCAAATCCCCTTGTGGAGGCCTGGTCTGGTAATATATCTTGGTAGTTTGAAGCAGGATAAACCTGCCTTAGTGAGACTCTTTGTTTTGACATCATGAGCTTCTGCACATAAGCCCCAGTTACTTCACAAAGTGATATGCTGCTTCTGTCTGATGTTTAGAAGCAGGTTCAATTCAGCTTTGCTTTATGATTTGGTACCAATTTTTCAGTGCCTTTAGAAGATATCACCTATATCTCACTTATGTGTTAAATTTCAATGATTTGCATTGTAATTTATATTTTGATTGGTGTTTTGTTTTTAAGATGCATAGTTCCATTTCAGCATTAAGTAATTAAGCTTTCACAGTAAATATGATTAAATTTTCAATACATTTGTAACAACCAATTTCCAACCAAGTAATATTATTTTGAGAGTCAGTTTAGTGCAGTGTTTGAGGCATCATGCTAGAAATAAGGTGACTTGTAAGATAGTCCCACCTTGAACACAAAGCCAGGTAGGTAATTTTGGGCCAGGCATTCTCTCTCAGCCCTAGGAAGGAGGCAATGGCAAGCCACTTCTGAAAAACCTTGCCAAGAAAACAGCAGGCACTTCTCCATGCAGCCTCCTTATTGAACAGAAACGGGGATGTGGATGGGTGGGTGGGGGGACTATATTTTACTAAGGCTGCTAAAGAAAAATGTACTCTCAAGATTCTCTCCCAGATCTTTCTATGTGGCAAGGAACTATGAGGCATCTTGGTGCATCAGATGCTCCAAAAATAGTCTAGACTGCATCATACAAATCAGCCAAATTTGCAGGTGATTTCCAGATGATTACAAAGATGATAGAAATTATTAAAGTTACTCTTTCATACACAAGGGATTTCCTTCATTCCTTCCCTTTGTAACATTAGAGAAATTGTATCTTCCCACCATTCGATCCCATCCAGAAGATAACCAAACCTTTATACACTGCTGATCATATGCACACGTTCTAAGATACTGTATAAAAATTCAGCACTTGCTCTTTTCTAATTTCTCTTTTCAGCATCAACATTTGTACTTCTTTATATTCAGCAAGCCTCATAGCAGAATGTCAGACCTGTCTGTTAATGGAACTTTTGCTTCTACTTGATCATAATGGGTTAGTGTTGATCTGCCAGTTTCCATGGAAACAAAAGAAAATCAAGGATGTTAAACAGATATTCCAAAGTAATCCCTCTTGGCTGTCCACCAGGAGTGGTCCGTATATGGCTTGCTTAAAGCCATAGGGCTTGTCAGTATTAATGTATCTGGGGATACACCGCATCTAGAGTCACTGTATGAGGGATATGGGCACTTTCTAAACCTGATAAATAATATATATTATATAATATATACATCTTAGCATCTGACTAGCTCATTATCCCATTTAATTATATTTTAAAACTATTGTTTTCTTTCAAAAGTGACTGCATTTATTCTTAAAATGAATGTAATTGCAATAATATTTTTTCATGTTTATTGAATAATTTAGATAATTTTTTTTAAAAAAAGCTAGCAGTAATTTCATTATTATGGAAGTATTAAATGGTGGAAGGTTTGGTCCTATTTGGATTTAACACCCTTTAGAATTGATAAGATTCTTGGGAAAGTATTACAATTAATATTGTGTTTAAAATGGGGGGGAGGAAGAGGAGTTATAATTTTATCCTTTGTCCTTTTCCTTTTTTATATATTCAGTTCTGGGTTTTGTTTTGTTTTTTCATTTTTCTTTCTTTCTGAATATTAAAACTTTTTAAAAAAGAAATTGAGATGTTTGCACCTTGCAATCCCCACCACCATCAAGCAGCTGCAGCAACAGCATTTCAAACAAATGTCTTTGGGTCACAGATAATGTTATATATTGTTAGATTCCTGGTCTGCAGAGTTTGGTTCTTTTCCTGCATCTGTTTTGTTACCATGCTAAGCAGCATAATCGGCAAACAGAGATTGAAGCTTGCTGGTTATCTATGCAGTATATGATAACTTGTTTTGTCACTCTTGTTTGGAGTGTGATTTCTTCCTTAATGGTTCATTGATCAGGGCAGTGGTCCCTAACCTTTCTTGGCACCAGGGACCAATTTCATGAAAGATAATTTTTCCATGGACTGGGGTGAGGGTTGGAGGAGGAGCATGCAACCTAGATCCCACACATGTGCAGTTTCGCTCGCCTGCTATTTGGCTCGGTTCCTAATAGACCACAGAGCGGTACAAGTCTGCAATCCAGAGGTTGGGGACTCCTGGATTAGGATATTTTTTCTTCCATAGTTGTTTATCTGGAGTTATTCTTGCTTACCTGAGTATTAGTTGCTGGAGTTATTCTTGCTTACCTAAGTATTAGTTGCTGGAGGGGATGTGTTTGCTTCCTTTCCAGACTTTTGATTGTATCATTCAAAAGGTATGTAAATGAAGTTTATGTTTATGTATTGGTTGATGGCTGATTTGCCAAGCTTCCAAAAATTCCCTAGATTTTTTGTTTTTCAAAAGTTTTTCAAACTTCCTTAGAATTTTTGGATTGATCTAAAATGACAATAGATTTCTATTTGAAACTGTGGTTGAATCTGGCCAGCCATACTATGTTAAATATGGCACTCTGGCATACATCTAGGCATGGATGATATTACCTAGCATTGTAGCCGCACATCTTCAAGAAAACTACAAAATTCAGAGAATACCAAGAACCTGACAGTTCAGCCTGAGCCATTCACTCCATAATTTTCACTATTGGACTGTATATTATTTAATATGCAAACCTTAGGAGATTACACCTCAGTAAAAAAAAATAATAATCGGGGGAAAAGACAATAAGCAAAACCATACCATCCTGAGAGGCAAAAAGATTGAAGAGTTTTCCCATTAGTAAATGGATATTATGTAACAAGCTATGGCTCTGCTCCAGCCAATTAAATATTGTCATCTTATAGGACCAAAAAAATGTGCCTTCTTTGTTATGGCCTCCACCCTCTGAAACAGCATCTTCTCATAGATAAGGACAGCATCTTCTCTCCTGCACTTAGACCTGGTTGTGGTCTCAGGCCCCTTGTGTTTATGAGGCCCCCTGTTTGGTTTGTTACTACTAGTTGATTTCTTTTCACCTGGGCTGTTAAATACCTTTTTAACATTTTATTGATTATACTTGTAAGCCACCCAGAGTCTATGGGAGTGAATGGCTATAATGCATTTAAATTCATCATCATCATCATCATCATCAGTCATCCCTGGTTTAAAGGCACTGCAGCCTCCAATATCTGCCTAAAATTGGCCACAAACTACTATTAATAGTTTGCAAGAAGACTGCAAAACCTTTTCCTTTCTCCATTTTTTATGATTTGGCACAAGCGCAGCTTCCTCTTGCATATGATATTATTTATAAATATAACAGGAACTGATTCCTGTGGAGCACCTAACTCATTAAAATTACTATCTGTGTGGCAGGGTAGCTATGTGGATTATTCATTCTAATTATGCTGCTAATCCCGGAACGAATAAACTGTGCTCCAGTTCCACTGCTAGTTGCTTTTTAGGCTGAGAATTGATGTACCAATACAGGAGAATCTCTGTAGCTCAGGGTTGAAATGAGGAGGCCTTCGTGCTCTTTGAGCTTGATTGTTTTCTTGCAGATGTTTCATTGTGTGAAAAGTCTGCAAGAAAACCACCAAGCTCAATAAGAACTGATGTTTTGATGTCTTCATAAGATTTCATTACTCAAAAAAAAAATAAAAATGGTTTAAATAGCTCACATTGTGAAATGCCAACATAAGGACTATTTTGTATATTTTCTTAGTATATCACCATTAGGCTAAAATCAGATATTACTGGCAATCTTATTTCTCCAAATGCTAGATATCTGAGATGACAGAATTAATAGAGATGGCAATATTGACTTGATTCAAGAAAGGACAATAGCTATCTTTATTAGTGACTGGAAACTTAAAAAAAGAAAAAAATGAACTTATAGGTTTATAGGTTTGATTATTAGGCTATGGAAAAAAAGGAAATTAGGTTATAACCTTACAAAGGAAGTGTGAAATATAAACATCTTGTAATTGCTGCTAAGAAGACCAGAAATTACTTCTTTATAACCTTTTTCGTCTCTTTCTCTTTTCTAATTTCTTCCTTTGCACCTTTTTTCCCCACTTATTACTTTCCTTTCCTTACTTTTCTTTTTTTTAATTTTATATTGTTTTCTTTTTTAAAAAATTCTTTAATAAAAATGAAAGAGAGAATCACATATGTGCAAGAGATATCAGGAAAAACGTTCAGTAACACAGGCAAGCTGACAAGACTCAGTGGGCAAAGAATTCCTACTTGATTCCTATTTAATCTTTTCTGAAAAGATGTATTTTGATCACCTCAGCTTTATAACTTCAGTTTCTAAATTATGTTTGCATGGCCAGAAAGAGTGAGTATGTACATTAATGAGCACGAGAAGATGTCCTTGTTTCTCTATAAAAAGATCTGGTCTTCACCAAATATCACAACCTTCAATATTTACTTTTACTGTTTAAAATTCCATTAAATGTCCCTTTAATTTTGAAACATGAACAAATCAACCTGAATTATATGAACTGTGGTTATATGAATTAGTCATGTAATCCAATAAAGTCTAATTTATCACAGCAGACATTCATGCAGATAAAGTGAACTGTAGTCCATGAAAGTTTGTGCAATAATAAACCTGTCTTCAAAATAGTAATAAAACTTTTAATTCAGTTATGTGCATTTAACTAGTATATTTTCTATTCTGCTACATGGGTGTTGAACATATCTCTGTGTACAGGTAGTCCTCAATGTACGACCACAATTGAGCCCAGAATTTCTGTTGCTATGACTTTTCTTGCCACATTTGTTAAGTGAATCACTGCAGTTGTTAAATTAGTAACACGGTTGTTAAGTGAATCTGGTTTCCCCATTGTCTTTGCTTGTCAGAAGGTTGCAAAAGGTGATCGCATGACTGACACTGGAACTGTCATAAATGTGAGCCAGTTGTCAAGTATCCAAATGTAAATCACGTGACCATGGGGATGCTGCAACGGTCATAAGTGTGAAAAATGGTCATGAGTCACTTTTTTCAATGCTGTTGTAACTTCGAATGGTCACTAAACAAACTGTTGTAAGTTGAGGACTACCTGTAGTTTAAATAAAATATTTCAAAATTCTCCATGAAGCCACACACTTAAAGACAACTTAATTATATGAATTATCAAAGTTATATTAATAAGGTAAAGATGTCTCTAAATCAAGGTTGACATTTGATGACTACATAAATATAAGCAACAGTCCATTGTTACCATTTGGAGGAGGGATGATTTTCCAAGTTCCTAGTCTAGTCTAGAGTAGAAGCCTGGAATTGTCTGGAGTGTTTCCATCCAAATACTAATTAGGCTTAATTTTATTTCATTTCCAAACCCAGACCCCAGCCAGAAGCTGTCATATGCTAAGGTGATATTATATTATATATAGAGAAAGCTATTTAAAGAATTCTGCTTACAGGTACAGATAGTCCCTGACCTACAACCATTCACTTAGAAACAGATATAAGTTACAATGGCAATGAATGAATGAATGAAAGAATGAATGAATGAATGAATGAATGAATGAATGAATGAATGAATGAATGATGGCTACAACCAATCTTCAGAGTCCTCTCATGCACCCTCCCCAATCTGTACCATGCTTCTCATGTACTCTTATCACCCTATCTTACCCATGCCATGCCTTTTGTGCACCCTCTCACATCCCTCCCTGAGCCAAACCATGGGTTCCATGCACCCTCACACACCATCTCTGATCAGCACCTTGCTGCGCCTCTCAGAAACCACCTCACATCCTTGTAGAACCATCACAATCCATGCCATGTCTCTCACACGCTCCTGTGCATCTACATGCACCCTCCCCAGCCTATGGCATGCCTTTTATTCACCCCTTTACACTCCCATGCACCCTCCCTAGCCCAAACCATGCCTCTTGTGAACCCTCAAGTCTTTCTGACTTAACCCATGCAGCTCTTCTTGTGCGCTCCCTTGCAACTTTGCACACACTCCCAGACCAGCATCATGCTTCTGATACACCCTGGGACACTTGCTCCAACCCATCTCTCTCACACACCACTTGGCACAGTCTCTCCTACCAATGTCATACCCCTCACACATCACCATGCACCCTCATACTTCCTCCCAGACCCGTTCTGCCCCCCTCTCACACCTTTGCATCCTCAACATCCCTGAGGTGCACCACTCTTCTTGCACACCCTTTTATATCCTCATCATCATTTCTGACACTTCCCTACACCCCTGCATTCCCCTTCACTCCTTCCCTCACCGGGCAGCACCCACTTACGTGTCTGCTAGCCTGAAGACGTGCAACTTCCTGCCAACTTTAATTGTGGAAGCCAGCTGGAAGTTGCCTTTCCTAATGATTGTGAGATTTGATTAACAGTGGCAACTGGGTCCCAATTCAGTCCCAATCGCTGTCATAAGATAAAGACTACCTGTAGTCCTTGCTGAGTGACAGCCTTGTTTAGTACCATTTGTAGTTATTATAATGGTGAAAAAGTGACTTTACGACCAATTCTCACATTTGCCGCCTTCACAGGTCTGTAAAGCAAAGGATAATTATAGTAAGATCCTAAGCATCATTGTGGTTTTATTTAGTGACTGTTTCACTTAATGACTGAGTTGTTGGTCCCTATTGTGGTTCCTAAATGGTTACTACTTGGATTATTAAATCAAATATGGACTTTTGATCTCTATTCACTCTTGGTTTAGAAAAATAAAATGCCTCTTGCTTGAACTGCCCGATCTGATTTTTAAGCTATATAGTAGTATTCTATAAAGGTTCAGATTATTACATTCCATTAAATCTCTACCAAATCTTCCACATAGTTTGGATGAGTGAGGTCAGGTCCTCTTTTGTCTACTAAATTTGTCGAATCTCCTGTGTTATTTGAATTGTGTACACAAGCAAACAAGATGGTCTTTGTAGATATCTCCCTGGGAAATCTTTGTGCATGAAAATAAAGTATGGCATCTTGGAAAACATGCTCTGACAAAATATTGCTGTAATAATGCCCCAGTGGCCTATGTCATATTTTTCTCTTTTCAAGAAATGACTTTTTGAGGAGACTAATGCAGATGTCTATAAAATTGTTTATGTCTAAAATAAATGAAAAACTAAACTTACCTCTCAGGCTGACAAAAACAGAGTAAGATATGTTTTGATTGGTAAAATATATAGTAAAGATAATGAAATAAGCACTAGGCAGATTTGCCCAAGGATAATATTATTTCATAGATGGGGAGGAGATATTGCTAGACAGAGTTGCCCTAAATAGCTGTTCTCCAACCCAAAACATCTGAGAAGACTTTGAGACTTTGAACCTGTTTCTCCTGGTGATTTTAGGCTTTGACTACATAGAAAGAGTACATAGACAGACTTCCTATGGCCTTAGCATTTATGTGTTATGTATTGATACTTTTGAGCGGGAGTTTCAAACCTGCCTACGTTTCTGATTGGCTGACAGTCCCTCCAGGATTGTATATAAGGAGGGCTGCAGCCTCTGAGTTTTTGCTGAAGTCTCACTGTAAATTAAAGAGCTGTTGTCACTTGCTTGGTTGTGCCTCTCGTTATTCCCGAATCACTTCATTGGCGACGAAGGTGGGATTGAGGTCACAACAAGCGAACCAGTGAGACCACGAGCTTCAGCTAGGCGACGAGGCGAACCACAGGAGGCATACCAAACATGTCTGCCTACGTTCCGCCCAAGCCTTTTGATCCGACCCGCGAAAAATGGGTCTCGTACCTGACGAGGTTCGAATGCTCGCTCGAAGCCAGCGACATGCAAGGGCTCTCCGCTAATCGGAAGAGGGCCCTCTTCCTAAGCCACTGCGGACCGGACGTGTTCGAGATGGCAGAGTCACTGTGCGAGCCAACGCCGGTCCAGACTGTTTCCTGGGACACCCTGATGGCCACGCTCCGGGCTCACTACGCTCCCGTGCCCTCCAAGTTCGTGCAACGATACCAACTCAGACAGCGCATACAGCGAGAGGGAGAACCGGTCAGCGCATACATGGCCAGCCTGAGAAAAGCCGCAACCCATTGTGACTATAGAGACTTGGACGATGCGTTGCTTGAGCAACTCATCTGTGGTGTCCGGGACATTAGGCTGCAACGGCACCTACTCGCCAAGCCTGATCTAATGCTTGCTGGAGCCCTAGACGAGGCCAGGGCTCATGAAGCCTCCACAAAAGCCGCAGAAACGCTGCAGCGTCCGCTGACCAGCAAAGACAACCCCAAGTCTGCCCCGGTGCACAGAGAAGATGCCGGATCCAGCTCAGAGTCCAAGTCGGATGAAGACGTCTTCTGAACGGAGCACCAGAGAAAGGACACAGGCAGCCCCCAGCGAAGCTGTCCCAGCTGCGGAGGGCACCATGACAGACTGTCCTGCAAATATAGGGAGGCTATTTGCAGGCGTTGCGAGAAAAAAGGGCACTTGGCGCGAGTCTGTAGAGCCATTCTGCCCAGAAAACACCAACCACGTGAGTGCCGCAGCCAACCAGAATCAACGCGCCAGAAACAACCAACGAGAGAAGGCGGCGCAAAAAAACGGCGCGAATTTGAACCTCGAGATGGCCGCAGCATTCACATAGACCAGGCCAGTGCGGAAATCGAGGACAAAGTCAGCACGGTGGTCGAAATCAACGGCAAGCCATGCTCAATGGAGATCGACACCGGATCGGCTCTCTCCATAATGTCTTGGGCGACCCTAAAGACCCTCCTGCCGTCGTTCCGGAAGGACCAGCTCTCCAAACAGAGACTGCGCATCCTAGACTACCAGGGGAACCGAGTCCCCCTCGAAGGCGTGGGCACGTTCCGAGTCACCTATGGAGACTACGAAAGAGACCTGCCACTGACCATCGTCACAAAGCAGCTTCCCAGCCTTCTCGGCATGGGGTGGTTCCGAGCCCTTGGCATGGGCTTCACCGGCGTCCACCAGATGCTCAAGTCATCGTTAAAAGACAGTCTCCTGACCGAGTTCCAGGACGTTTTTGGGGACACGTTGGGCAAGTATGTGGGGACCCCTATCTCCCTTAATTTAGACCCCAACGTAGCCCAAATAAGACTCAAGGCCAGACGGGTGCCTTTCGCATTGAAACCAAAGATCGATGCGGAACTGGACAAACTGATTAAACAAGGGGTGCTGGTTCCCGTTGACCATGCAAAGTGGGAAACCCCTATAGTGACCCCAGTAAAGTCTGACGGCTCAATTAGAATCTGCGCCGACTACAAGTGCACGATCAACAAGGCTTTGCAGCCGAGCGCCTATCTGGTGCCGATCGTGCACCATCTACTACACTCCCTGGGGCCCGGAAAATTTTTTGCCAAATTAGACCTGGCTCAGGCCTATCAACAATTACCAGTTGATGATGCCACGGCAGAGGCACAAACGATTGTTACTCATAGGGGTGCATTCAAATGCACCAGGCTCCAGTTTGGGGTGAGCGTCGCACCCGGCCTGTTTCAAAGCACCATGGAGCGCCTTCTGCAAGGGCTTCCCGGAGTGGTGCCCTATTTTGATGATGTTCTAGTCAGCGCTCGGGACGAACGTCAGTTAGGGGACAGAGTAAGGAACGTCCTTTCCAGATTTAGGGAAGCGGGACTAAGGTTAAAAAAAAATAAATGTATGATCGCTGTCCCCTCCGTTGAATTTTTGGGGTACAGGGTGGACGGCACAGGCATCCACCCTACCGAAAGCAAGGTGAGAGCAATTAAGAGCGCACCTGCCCCCAAGACCAAAGCTGAGCTCCAAGCCTTCCTTGGACTGCTCAATTTTTACTCAATGTTCCTGAAAGACAAAGCTACCGTCACAGATCCCCTACACAAACTATTGGGGAAGAATGTACCATGGGTCTGGGGGAAACCACAAGCAGCCGCTTTTGAGGCAGTTAAGAGACTTCTATCAGAAGACAGTTTCCTAATCCAATACAACGCAGCGCTACCGCTTGTATTGGTTTGTGACGCCTCCCCCGTAGGAGTTGGTGCCGTCCTGGGCCATAGACTTCCGAACGGCCTAGAGGCGCCCATTGCGTTTTACTCTCGCACCCTGTCAAGCGCAGAGTGAAACTATAGCCAATTGGACAGAGAGGCTCTGGCTGCAATTGCGGGGGTTAAAAAGTTCCACGAATATCTCTTTGGCCGGCAATTCGAACTTGTGACTAATCACCGGCCCTTGCTAGGACTTTTGGCAGGCGACAGGCCCACCCCCGCTGCTCTGTCCCCATGCTTGACTAGATGGGCTATTTTTCTTTCGGCCTATTCATACCAGCTTGTACATCGACCTGGACGGACCCTGGGTCACGCGGATGCCCTCAGCCGCTGTCCCCTGCCTGACTTACTAACCAATCCAACACCTGAGGCCTCCGTCCTTCTACTGGACACATTAACTTTGGGACCTATTTCCTCTGCCGAAGTGGCTAAAGCCTCAGCCAGGGACCCAATCATTCGTACTGTGATGGGGTGGGTGCTAAAAGGGTGGCCGGTCAAGGTGGACGGGGGGGACTATCAAGGTTTTGTAAACAAACGAAACGAACTGTTTACGCAAGGTGGTTGTTTGTTGTGGGGTGATCGGGTGGTAGTGCCAACAAAACTACGAACGAGGGTCTTAGAATTGCTGCACGAAGGGCATCCGGGCATTGTCAGAATGAAAAGTTTAGCCCGCAGTTACGTATGGTGGCCCAACATGGACCAAGTCATCTCTGAGTGGGTGGGGAAGTGCAGACCCTGCCAGGAGTCTCGCCCCAATCCTCCGGTAGCGCCCATCCGAGAGTGGGAGAAACCAAAAGGGCCATGGGGGAGGATCCATATTGATTTTGCTGGCCCCTTCCATGGGCAAACGTTTTTAATTGTAGTAGATGCCTTTTCGAAATGGCTTGAAATCATTCTAATGCCCTCTACTACAGCCGAGGCTGTTATTAAAGCCCTTCGCAAGCTGTTTGCCACACATGGCCTACCGGATACCCTAGTATCTGACAACGGGCCTCAGTTCACAGCAACCCTGTTCGAGGGATACTTGGCCGGACTGGGCATCCGCCATGCCCTATCGGCCCCGTTCCACCCGGCTTCTAACGGATTGGCCGAACGTTTTTTAAGAACGGCCAAAGAGGCCCTATCCAGACTAGATAACGGGGACTGGCAGGCCAGGATAGATCAATTCTTAGCTGTCCAGCATGCCACACCATGCATGGCCACAGGGAGAAGCCCAGCAGAGCTCCTCATGGGCAGGAAGCTCCGGTGCGTGTTAGATAGGCTTCACCCCAACTATTCGCACGAAAATTTCAAGGGAGAGACCTCCGGACTAAGACAGTTTCAGGTTGGGTCCCCGGTGTTCGCTCGCAACTATGCCAGCGGACCTCTATGGGTTGCAGGAACCATAGTGGGCATAACGGGCCCGAAATCTTATACGGTAGATGTAGGGGTAGACAGACTCTGGAAGTGCCACATAGACCAGCTGAGAAAAAGGGTAGTCGGCGAAGCAAACATAAATTTAGACATATCCGAGCCTAACTATAACAACTTTCCCAAAACAGCTAACTCAAGCCCGGGTTCACGAGAATACTTAGCTGACAAGCCCTGGTTCCAGCGCCGCCCCAGCAGTCGCCACTCCCAACCGGGGATAACCACGCCCCGGACAAAATCCAGGAGGTTCCATTGGCAGAGCCGGGAGAGACAGAAAGTCCCTCCGACCAGCTCGACGCCCCACCAAACACTGAACTGCGCAGGTCAACTAGGACGAGAACTCGCCCTGGGCACCTGCGAGATTATGTGTGTACTTATGTAAATTTTTGAATGACAGTGCCTTCTGGGAAGGGAGGGGTGTTATGTATTGATACTTTTGAGCGGGAGTTTCAAACCTGCCTACGTTTCTGATTGGCTGACAGTCCCTCCAGGATTGTATATAAGGAGGGCTGCAGCCTCTGAGTTTTTGCTGAAGTCTCACTGTAAATTAAAGAGCTGTTGTCACTTGCTTGGTTGTGCCTCTCGTTATTCCCGAATCACTTCAATGGATGTTGGGAGGGAAACAACAGCATTTTGATTTGGGTCCAAAAAGAATTGACGCCAATAAAGATGGCTCTGCTACTAGACTAATCTGCCCAGAGCATTCAGATCTGTATTATGCTAATTGAAGTTTCTGGATAGTCATCAAAGATGATAATGAAGAGAACATGATGGAATAATCTGAGTCTGCTCTAAAGTTGCAAGCAGTGAAGCAGTGCATTTCTTTTCAAAATCAAATTTCATAAGAGTAACAAAAATTAAATTCTTTTCATACCAACCAGCTAAATTTACTGTTGGGTTTTTCCGCTAGGATGGAAACAAGGTATAAAATAGTCACATTTGATGTAGATGATGATCACCAGGTGCACTTAGTCAATTTTGAAGTGCTTCTTTGCAGTTTCTTTACATCAATCATCCATTGTAATGGTTTTCTTAAGCATCCTTATAGTACTTAATTTATGAACCGCTCTTATATATTCCATGGTAACCCTTTGTCAGCTCAAGGTAAGTCTGTTATTGTCTTTGAAATTGGCTGAGGGAATGGCTGAGCTTGAAAGGAATAATTTGCAAGATATCCTGTAGAACAGAGGAAGTCATCTTGTTACTTCAAATATCTAAATAAGGATTTTTGTCAGGAAAGAATCCCTAAAATGATACCTTATCAATGAAATAACCAATCAGTATTGCTATTTATTTATATTTCCACAAGCTATGCAGACTTTGTAACAAAATAACCTAAGCTCCCAGCTCAAAACAATTCCAATAAGGCAACATGCCCATCTTGAGTGTCTATGAAGATTCTTAGTCATCCAGGTCATGGATGTTCCAGAGGTGCTTTTTCAAGATACAACTCAGTGTTGGGTTCCTCCCGGTTCCGCCGAGCCAGTAGCGGTGACAATATGATGTCACTGAACCGGTTCTGCCTCCCCACTCCCCCACGTTATTCTTACCTTTTATTTGGCCCCACCCCCAATCTATTGCTGCCTCCTGAATCCCAGCTGATCAGCTAGAAGGAAAAAGCTGTTTAAACTCTTGCCGTGGGCTTTAAAGGGCCGCCCTACAGCTGATCAGTGTTAAAAGGCACTGTGGTGGTAGACCGGTGCCTGCAAAAATAAATGGGTAGACCAGTTCCTCCAAAAACAAATGAGTAGACCAGTGCCTCCAAAAACAAATGAGTAGACAGGTGCCTGCAAAAATAAATGGGTAAACCAGTGCCTCCAAAAACAAATGAGTAGACCAGTACAGCTCTGCAAGCAGTTAAAAGCCTGGTAGACCAGTACCTCTGCTAAATCCTAAAGAATTGTCACATGACCATCAAGCCACACCCACAAAATAAACCACACCCACAGAACCGGTAGTAAAAAAATTTAGAACCCACCCCTGATAAAACTGCATTTTCTTGTTTTTCTTTGAAGATTTTTTGCTTCTCATCCAAGAAACTTCTTCAGAGCTGAAGAAGCTTCTTGGGTGAGAAATGAAACGTCTTCGGAAAAAAACAAGAAAGTCCAGTTGTCTCTTGAAAAAGCACCTTTGGGATGCTGATCTTGAGCTATTCATATTTGCTACCATAACAAATATATGTTTATCTAGCATAAATAAGATCAAAACAATCATATTCCATCTCTCTCCATTTTTGGGGAAGTGGTGATGATGGTGATCTGATTGTTACCTAAACATTCTTGATGGGATTGGATATGAAGCAGAATATTACATTTTCTCCCATGTGGATCACATTCTTGCAGTCATAACTTTTAGCAGTGCTATTCCCCAGCTTTGAATCAAGGCTATCATATAGCTCATTGCTTTATAATTTGAAAAACTGTCATGCTGAGGCTGCTCATATGGATTTTAATTCCATATCAAAGGTTGCATGTGCGTTGTCAAAGCATGTACCTACTATAATTCAGATTTTGCAAGCAGTACAATTAGCTCTGATAAAAAGGCAATTCAGCTCATACACAACAGAGAGCAAAGAGATCGTTCTCCTTGGTTCAGAATGCAAATCATTGTTCTAGCTATTGTTATTAGCAATTCTTCATCTTTAACCTGTTAGCCTGCAGATGTGTTGGGAATACAATGAGCAGAATTCAAAGGGATCTAGGAGTTGTAATCTGGTTGGCACCAAATTAGGAAGATTTACAGGATAATTCCCACAAATGAATCTTATTTCAGAACAGCACAAATTACTACTGTGTTTCCCCAAAAATATAAGGCACTGTCTTTTTTTTTTTTTTTTTTTTGAACCCTGAAATAAGCACTTGGCCTTATTGCCATGCGCTCAAAAGCCCGATTGGGCTTATTATCAGGGGATGTCTTATTTTGGGGGAAACAGGGTAGTAAATTCTCAAAACCAATTTTTTAAACTGCCTGTAAAACAAAACAAAACAAAATCACCCTATAATTTTGTTGTCCCCAAAAATAATCCCCTATATTCTCCAAGGCAAGATTACTTTATGGCCTCTTTCACAATGTTCCTTGATTCTTTCTGTTCCTTTCACTTAGACCTTAGGTGAACTTCATTCCATATTTTAACTGAAACTAAGCAAGTCAGATTTTAGAGGATACAGAACCGTTCCAACTACATCTCTCTCCTCATCCTTTCAGAAAAATCCTCCATTCGTTTCGTGAGTATCTCACTTATTGTTTCAAATCCGTTTCATCTCATGGCAAAACTACTCATTACATACAAGTGTTTGTAAAATCCCAATACAGTAGGTGCTTTATCCAGGATAAACTAGTTCTGGAAGATATTGAAATGAATAGCTTATAGCAGTGGTAGGTTTCAAATTTTTTACTACCGGTTCTGTGGATATGGCTTGGTGGGTGTGGCATGGCTTGGTGGGCGTGGCTTGGTGGGCGTGGCAGGGGAAGGATACTGCAAAATCTCCATTCCCACCCCACTCTGGGGAAGGATACTGTAAAATTCCCATTTCCTCCCGATCAGCTGGGACGTGAGAGGCAGAGAATAGATGGGGGCGGGGCCAGTCAGAAGTGGTATTTACCAATTCTCCGAACTATTCAAAATTTCTGCTACCAGTTCTCCAGAACTGATCAGAACCTGCTGAAACCCATCTATGATTGGAGCAAGAAAGCAGCAAAATATGAGTATAAATAGTTTTTGCAATATTGATGATAAGAGTTATAACATCAAGCAACTAAAACTGATTTTTTTTTCTTGAAAAAACCCAAAGTCTTTTCATGTTACTTTGCAACTGAATTAGTTAAGAAAGCTTAGCTTACTTTTTAAATCTGGGTTTCTTGGTGCATTTACATTCTCTTGTTAAAACTTCCTTGATCTGTTCCTTGGCTGAGTTATTTTATTTCTAAAGGTATAACATCTGATGAATTCTTAATTCAATGGATTCCATTTACTAGGTCAGAAATACTTTATAACAATCCTCTAGGCTGGATCATGAAAGTAGATTTTTGCAAGCATAATTTGGATACTTTCTTCCAATTCTTTCAAGTCATTATTCCTTTTTAACTAACTACATATATTATCACTTGTCTTTCATGATAACTTTTGGCATGTTAAATTTCTTGATAAAATTTTACATTTTTCATTTGTAGGGGCCTATATGATGGAGATTCCATATACGGAGGGCAATCACTGCCTGCTACAGAATATGGGAGCCCATTTCCATAACTACATTGATCCTTTCACATCAAAACCAGACGTTGTAATTGTGCCATGGTAGGAGCAAGAAGTGATCAAAAAACCCTGGAGTATGTATATAGTCACTGACCAAGATGAAGAGCTGGTGACTCTTGATGTTATTTCCATTGGGCATTTTGTTTCATTCAGTTTTCACTATTTTCTTCCCTGTTCATGGTAAAGAAGACACAGTTGTCCAATCCTAAATCCGTTGCAATAGCTTGGCTCTATATACAGACAATGCTGATCAGCTATTCTACTTCAGATTATGTTTTTCCATACAGCTCCATATCATTCACGTAAAGGAGATGGGATAGCCTGGCAGATGTTTTTAACATTTGATAGCCATGGCTTGACTATATTATTGACAAGAGGAATCAATAAAATGAGAAACAGTAGTGGTGACTATGATTCCTCTTTTGATATTAACCCCACCCAGTCTATCATCATTGAACAACAACTGTGTCTTCCGTTGTTCCATAGATCTTTGCATAAAGTTTCTGATGTTTCTACTTACCCCTATTATTTCTAGGCACTTGATTATTCAATCCTGGCAGGGGGTAAAATGCCACCTTATAATCAATCCACGTTTGAGTTGATCTTACTTCTCTTGCAGTTTTCCCGAATCATTTTGTCAAGTAGGAGCTGATCTTTTCTTTCTTGGCTGCTTGGGCAGTTTCCTTTCTGCTCAGATGGAAAGAATTTGTTTTCAGTTAGATGCTGTTGGACTGCATCAATTACCACATCAGTGATAATTTGAGAGTTGCTGATAAGTATGGTGGTGGTAGTCCTCTTGCTGGGTCTTTGCTGGCTTCAACAGACAGCCTTGGTTTGCCTTTAAAGTCTAAGTTACTTCTGGCAAGACTTTGATTTCATAATCCTGAATAGACCTTTGTAGTTCTTCCAATTCTACTTTTATGAATACTTTATTTCTTGTTATAAATTTACATTGATCTGCTCTTCTCAATTCTGTTATTTCCAGATGTTGTTCTTTCCAGAATTGGTACATTCTCTTCAGATAGCCTCTTCTATTTGGAGTTGATTTGTAGTAACAGTACAGTAAATTATTTCTTTGTTTTTAATTCTTGTATATTTGTGATGGGTAAACAATATTTCTTCCAGAAGTCTTGCATCGCTAGCTTTGGTTGGTCAGCCAGCAGTCCTATTTCCTATAGCTCATTTGTCACCAGATGTTCAGGAACTCCAATATCTAGCATGGTCTTTGTTGACCTAGGCAATAACTGATCTGATATGGGTTTTTGTAAGTTATATTTCACCATATTCTTTACAGGAGGGACAGTCTTTAGCTGGCTCCTCTGATGAGACTGTATATTTGAACCTCTGGCCTAGTTGTCATCTTCCTCAGAGTATGCTATCCGCACAACCACATCAACGTAGTGCCTCATTGGGCATTTTTATTATTATTTCCTTCCTTATTTTATACAACTCAAGGCAACATATATAAATGTAACCTGTGCACCTCCATTCTTTTCTGCAGATACAGGCTTGTGAAGTGGATCGGGCTATGAGAAACTGGCTGGCTCAAAATCATCCAGCTGGCTTTCATACTTAAGGGAAGAAGAACTCATAGTTTCCTGGTTTTAATCTAGTGTTTTAAACACATTTATCACTAGATCAGGCTTCCCTTTCAGAGATGTTTGAATGCAAAGGTGCCTTGCATTCAAGAAGCTTTTTCAGAAGGAATTTTGGAAGAGAGGGGGAAAGAGCCAGATCTATATTTCTAGCCAACTGGCAATCTAAAAACCAGGATGTCCCAATAAATGAAAGGATGCTCCAAATATTTCTTTTGTCCTCCATCAAGGACACTTTTAACCCATATTTTAAATTATTAAATGGTTTCTCACTTTGCATGGAGCCAAGATGGTTCGTGAAGCAAACCTACAAAGAAATTAATCAAGAGCTACAAAATTATTCTGGATAAAATATAGCCATTTATCAATTGCACGAAAACCATGAATATTTATGCCATTAGTAAAAAATAGGATAGCACTTGTGTCACGATGGACCGTCAGATGCCAGTTGGTAACCATGGAAACCAATGGGCAGCATCAGCTAGTCACCTTTGTGTGCAACCTGAAATATTTTCAGGTGGAATCTAATGTGAAAATCTGTTTTCTACTGTTCCAACAGGCTGTAAGCAAAGACAGTTTCTTAATTAGGATGTATGTTGAGAGTGGGTGGGAAAATCATACCTTATTAGTTTCTATTCCTGGGCATTAGGTCAAAAGGCAGATTGCAAGAAGAATGGCCACCACAAAGGTGCAAAGCATAGCTTTGACATGACTCAAACAATTCATCACCAAGTAATATATAACCTAGTTAGTTGGGTTCCAATGGCCAGTCTACAAATGATTCATATCAGTAATGTATCTTTTATTTCATATATAACTTTTATTAAATAAGTTTTTCTAGAGAGTAAAGACAATGCACATTTTAAGTTAAAGATAAGAGAAATAAAGAGAAGTAATAGGAAAAGTGAAAAGGAAAGAAAGAGAGATAGAAAAGGGGGAGGAAAGAAAAAATAAGAACAAAAAATAAAGAAATTACTTCCAATCTTAACAGCAGTTCATATTTTATTCTCTTTCTCTAAAGTTACATTGAAGTTTCCTTCTTTACATAATCTACCCTATTTAATCATCAATAGACAATAAACTATATTTTCACACCATTCAAAAGAAATATTAGGAAGGAAACAAAATGACCAGAATGCATCGTCTCCAGCAACTAACTCCCAGATAAACAGGAATTAACACTTGTCAAAAAAATTGAGCAAAAAATGATACTCTAATCAAGAAACTACCAAGAGGAAAGCCACACCCCTACTAATGCTGGCTGGGCAAGCTTTACATAATTTGGAATAATACTGATGAAAAAATGCATCTTTAAATTGTCTGTCATTACAATGTTTCCATCTTGTATTTCAAATATATTTTTTCTTTTTCTTTCTTCAATTTATATGCCAATGTTATATCCATTTTTTTTAATCTATCTAACCATACAGTCTCTTTCTCATATTCATCTTCATGATTGTCCCAAAGGTGTTTTTTCAGGAGGCAACTGGACTTTCTTGTTTTTTCTTTGAAGACATTTCGCTTCTCATCCAAGAAGCTTCTTCAGCTCTGACAGGATAGTGGGGAATGGAAGGATTTATATTCCTTCAACTATCCTGTCAGAGCTGAAGAAGATTCTTGGATGAGAAGCGAAACGTCTTCAAAGAAAAAACAAGAAAGTCCAGTTGCCTCCTGAAAAAGCACCTTTGGGACAACCATGACCTGGATGACTGAGAATCTCTACAGACATCTTCATGATTAAATTTCAATAATAGTTTATACACTTTTGCAATAAAGTGGTCATCACTGGTATATAAGTTTTTTTCAAAGTCAGTCTGTTGATCTGTAAAATCAAATTTCTTTTTATCTCATTTAAATCTTTCAAACAATTGTACATAAGGAAAATAGTGGCAAATATAACTCTCTTTTTTCCAATTCCTCTCTTGTTTTAAGTTTAAAATCCTGTTTCACCAAAAATCAATAAAACAGCATAAGTCATCCAAGCTTGTTTGGTTGTCATTTCCCTTCTTTTAAAAAAAGGCTTCTGGAAATGATACCCATAAAATCAATTTAGGAAATATGTTTGATTTGTATTTCTTTCATATTTTCAGAATGTCTAACAAAATGATTCTTACTTTACTTTTACTTTACTTACTTTATTTTGATTTATATGCCGCCCTTCTCTGGAGACTCAGGGCGGCTTACAATGCGTTAAGCAATAGCCTTCATACTTTTGTATATTTTATACAAAGTCAGCTTATCGCCCCCACAAACCAGGTCCTCATTTTACCTACCTTAGAAAGGATAGAAGGCTGAGTCAACCTTGAGCCTTGTGAGAATTGAACTCGCAGGAATTGTAGGTAGCTGGAAGCTAAATACTACTTTTAACAGTAACATTAGTCTGCTGCGCCACTCAGGCCCTTAAACACTACATTAATTTTCATAGTCTCATGCCATAAATAGCAATTCCAATAACCTTTCATTTTGTAGATGTTTCATTACCCAAACTAGGTAACATCATCAGTGCCAAACTACTAGCATTGATAACATTACCTAGTTTGAGTAATGCAGTAATGTTTTCTCTGCAAGAAAACAACCAAGCTCAAAGAGGACCAAAGAACCCTAATTTCAATGCTCAGCTACAACTATTCTCCATTATTTTTTAGAGTTACCCAACATGATTTAAAGTATAATTTCAAATCAAATAAGGCTAACCCAACCCTTTATTTAGCATCCTGAAGCAATTCATATTTAATTCTGAGTTTTATTGCTTTGGCACACAAATTTAGAAATATATTTTTGCAATTGTTTTTAAAAGTAAATTAGTTGCCATTATTAGTATTGTTTAAAATAAATACATTCTTGATAAAAAAAGTCTATTTCATAACTGAAATTCTACTTTTTTTTTCTGAAAGAACATATAATTTTGATTGTTCAATGCTACTCCTAAATATTTAACCTTCTTTTCCATTTTGAAATCAGTCTATGCCATTAATTTCTCTTGGTTTTGTGTATTCATATTTTTAACCAAATTCCTTAGCTTCTGTTTATTAACCTTGAATACCAGCTAATTTATCAAAAACCTTTAACTTCTTCATTAAGCATTCTATATCATTTAGGGACTCTTGCAAAGTCATAACTAAGTCATCAGCAAAAACTGTCACTTTATACATCTCAAGGTTTTAGCACTATCTCCATTTGTAAACATGAGAACCACATTCTTAGCTATCCAAAATATAAAGACTCTTGAGAAAAATCTGTCTTTCAGAAAAGTAAGCGTATTCTTTTGCAACTCCATTTTTATATCTCCATGCACCTATAGGCATTAAATTATCTATCATATTAAAAAAAGTCTTTTGGTAATTCACCTTGCATCATTTTGTTGTCTTTTTCAGAAGTTCTATCCCTTTGAGGACAAATTATTCCATTCCGGTCTTCCATGAAACACCAACTTCCATGCAGTAAGTTAGTAAGGTATCTTTAATTTCTGAACAGTGTGTCCTGTTAACACGGGATACCAAAGAGAAACCCAATTAAACACAAAATGAAACATTTGTCTCTCCCGCCGTTTTTTAATGGTGACACTTTAAATCCCCCTTGTCCAAGACTAGTACCTCTAATGCCTTCTTAAAGAACTTATACTGTAATGATCATATCTTGCTGAATGGCAACTAGAGCATAAAATGCTTCAAGCTGAAAAAACTTTGCAGCCATTGCTATAATATAAAAATAGAGATGAAGCTTCAAAGAAAATAAGACTATTAGTGGTGACCAGTCATGAAAGTTACCTCTAGAATAAGCGGTAATAAGTCTCTGAATACAAACTGTTGAAGAGTATGTGTGGCAGGGAACTATTATGATCATAACCTGCTGGTGGACATCTCAGAGGTTAAAATGAGTTGCTTGGATAAGATCTAGATCTTTTATAAATACTTAGCTTTTCCTAGAGTACAGCACTTGCATGTTTGAATGCATAAAGATGTTGTTACTGCTTATTGAAATGTTGTGTGTCAAAGGACCTTTAGCTTATATTTTTTTCTAAAATGTTTTCAGAAAAAGATGATGATGGTGAAAATGATGATGATGTGCTTTTGCAGAAATGTAATGTTATTATACATATTTATATTAAAATATAGGCCTTCTGTCAACGTTCCAGAAAACCCCCGACTCCCAGTAAAGACGCGGCAGAAGGCATTTTCCAAAGTTTATTTAATTGTTCAACATTTTAATCCCCCATTCTAATAACAATAGCAATATCATTAAGACATACGTAGTGTCACCATCTTTCAACATCTAATCTTTATATCTAGCTATTACTTTTAATATATTATATAAAATAGGCATAATATTATTTCCCCTATTTCTTGTGTCAGCCTCTACTCTAGCTCTTAATAATGCCAATCTTGGGTTACAAAACATTTCCTCTATCCATCATCTCTTGCCTGTTTTAATATTTCAATTCTTATTCATTTTTTGACTTGCCTCCCAAATTCCTCCCTTGGGTCTTCTTCTCTATCTACATCTTTCCTATTTAACTTAAGGATTTCTTCCATCTCTACTATCTTTCGCTGCCAAGCCTCCAGAGGATCTGCCCAACTCTCCATTTTCTTTTCAAAAATATATTTCCTTTTATCCAAAATCATTTTTTGGTCTTTTAGCATGTACTTTACTTTCTCCTTTTTATCTTCTTGTTTTGTTTGTTGATTTGTCTATCTATCTTTTCCCCTGGACTTTCTATTATCTCCTCTATTTCCTGGGCTTTTTTATCATTATTCATTATCTCTTGTGAAGCACTTTCTAGCTTCCCATTTATATTATTCATTAAATCCATTATCTCCCTGTGATTCCTTGTCATAGAATCATAAATGCTTTGGAACATCGCCACCACTTCTTTTTGCAACCCGCTTATTTCCCCCTGCTGAAACATCTTGCCTTCTTTTTTTGATGTCCAAATATTGCTCAGTAGTCTGTCAATGGTCTGTCACTGTCACTTAGGAACCACTTTAGAAACGTGAAAGGTCCACGGTAGACAGTTTAAGGTAAAAGGTATGGGGATTAGAGAGACTAACAACTGGATCAAGTAGAGTGTTCCAGACATTTACTATTCTATTGCAGAAGTCATTTCTCCTACAATCAAGATTAGAGCGAATTACATTGAGTTTGAATCTATTGATAGCTCTTGTATTATTGCAGTTGAAATTAAAGTACTCATTTATAGTTAGGAGGTTTTGGTAAATAATCTTATGAGCTAAGCTTAGGTCAGAACATAGACGGCATAGTTCGAGGCTATTGAGGTCTAAAATTTCAAGCCTGGTGGTATAGGGAATTTTATTTCGAGCAGAGGATTTGAGTACTCTTCTAGTAAAATATCTCTGGACCCTCTCTAATGTATTGATGTCTGATTCCAGGCAGGTGAGCAGTATTCAAGTATAGGTCTGGCAAAAGTTTTGTATACCTTAGTTTGAAGTAGAGTGTTACCAGAGAGAAAACTTCGTAAAATAAGATTGACAACTCTTAATGCCTTTTTTGCAATGATGTTACAGTGAGCTCTGGAGCTTAGATCTTTTGAAATGAGTACTCCTAGGTCCTTGACAGAGTGTGGGTCAATGTTTAGATCATTTCCAGCCAGCAAATATTTGATACTCTTATTTCTATTGCTAATGTGCAGGACTGAGCATTTGTTAGCAGAGATTTTGAGTTGCCAATTGTTTGACCATTCAGATACATAGTCTAGGTCATTTTGAAGGGTAATAGAATTGTCTGTGATGTTGAATAGTTTAACATCATTGGCAAAGAGGAGACAGCTGCTTATAATTTGATCACAAAGGTCATTGATATAAAGCAGAAAGAGTGTTGGACCTAGAATGCTGCCTTGGGGAACAAGTTCAATCCTAACTCCTGATATTTGAAACTCACTTTACTTTGATGTCTTCTATATTTTCACCATTTGAGCTCCAGTAGTCACAGAGTAGTTAAGTATAAAACAATAGATAGCACAGCAGTCCTCCAGGTGTTGTTTCCACTTTCTCTTCTGTCTTATAAGTATTTTCCCAGGATTAAAGGAGTATAATGTATTCTATTCACCAGTAGATGGCGCTTTCCGCTTAACTTCAATGTTGCATAAATTCTAATAAATTCCATTGTGTTTATTCAAACAAATAATCAAAATTCTAACAAGTAGTTCCAGCATTTTAAAATGCCTTATTGCCAATAAAAATTAGTGATCCAATCTTTTTATGTTTTTAAAGGTTTTGTGCTCTTTTCTTAATAGCCTTTTCTTTTTTTTCAGGTCTGTAATTTTTCTCTCTGTAATTGTTCACTTAAACAAACTCTTCAAAGAGTCCCTTTTCCAGAGTTTATTTTCTTTAGCGTTGGTTTTAGATAAATAAAAAAGTTACCTCATCCAGTTCCAGTCACTGTTCACACACTGCTCCAGCACATTATTTGTTTCTTCGGCTGTCCCAGCTTCACGGCAGCCATAATGTCAGTGTCAGACTTCGATGCTATCTCATAATAAATGAATTTCCAAACTGCCAATCTTTAAGGAAATTTTCTCTTTAATTGAGCACAGCAACCAGATCATGACTCAATGCGGACAAAACTGACCTTTTGCCCCCCAATCCCTCCCTTTCCGATCCCCAATTATCTGCTTCTCATTGGCTATCTTCCAAGTCACTCCACTGACATCTTGTCTCATCATTTCACAGGAATGTCTCCCCCCTCCTCATTTCCACGACGACCGGGCTTCAAAGGGATTTAGCAGGCAAAAGTTCAGGGCTTATCTCTCTCCTCTCTATGCCAGCAGTGAGATGCTGACAGCCAGCTTCATTGTCAGCTGAGAGGGAATTAGCCCTGGGTCAAGCAAGAGAGCCACCACTCTTCGCCACCTGCAGGGCACCCCTCCACTCTTCATCACCCCTACAGGGTGACTTTACCCCCTTATGGGGCCCTCCAACAAAGGGATTCAGCGCAAGTTCTCAAAGCCCCACTCTTTGCGTCCAATAGCGCCATGACATAAACCGGAAGTCAGTTCCCTCATTTTTTTTTTAAGGTACCAATCTTACTCTCAATAGAATGGATAGTTGGTAGTCGTGTCCACTGTCAATAAGAATGTTGGTTTTTCTAGTCCTTACAAAGGACTCTGGTAATATGAACATCAGTGTAGTTCTGCTTTGATAAAAAGGTTAGCCATAACTAGATCAATTTCAAAATTATGAACTGATATTAGCTGTTCAAGAAACAATTTTTAGTTTAGTTTTATATCTACCATATTTTTGCCTTTACAATGGCAGAACCTAAGAAGCACTAATGAAACTCTTGTGCTGCAAGTAGGAACTCAGTTATGTGATCCCTATGTAACTCCAATGGAAAAACATCTTAATTCTGGCTTTCTGCCTCAGTCTGATATACACACAAACACACACACACATGCTATTTATAATCAAAGTAGGATATGGTTGTCAGTGGTTTTTGTATCTAGAGTTATCTGAAATATTTAAAATGGATAAAAATACTTACAATATGGAACAAAGATAGAATATGAAATACAGTTGTGTACTGATGATGAACATGTAATTGCTAAAATGTATACATGTCTGTTGAAATTTGAAACAGAGGAAGTACACATTAAATAATGTTTGATAAAGTGGTCTAAGAATGTTGGTTATAATATACAGATGGATCAAAATGTAGTTAAAAGTATTGAAGGTTGTATTAATTATGATCTCAAAAGTATTTTTATAAAATGGTTAGCCATTTGTCCAGAACAGTACAAGGTCTCCTACTTGAGAAAAAGAAAAGAAAGGAAAAGAAAGAGAAAAATATATTGGTTTCCTTTGTAAAAACAGCTGCAGTATCCCAAGAACATGTCTTCTAAGTTGTGGTCCCTTTCATTGAAATAACATTTGTTCAGTGCAACTTCCTAATACTATTTTGAAAACACATCAACTTTGATAGTAGCTTTCCCAAAACACTTGTGGAGTGGAGGAAGGGGGAAGAAGGAAGCCTTCTGCTCTATGACATATGATGTTTATTTCATACTCGTATAAAAGCTCTTGGGGTTTTGTTTTTGTTTTGTTTCATTCATCCAGGACCATGGGAATCAGGTATTTGCCTTTTTCCAACTTAATTTTGAGCTATACTGCTGTATAGTTGAAAATTCATAAAGAGCTTCATTAAATTATTTGGGCAGATGGAACTTCAGCTGTGACTAATGCAGAACTAACTGAACATTATATTGCTACAATCTTTGCCAAATATAATATCAACATAACTTTCACAGTCTCCACTGTTTAAATTCTGTTACTAGTGGACTTCTGTAAACATTTAATTTGTAGATAAGTTTCATTTTGTAAAACTTTGTATGTAAAATCTATCTCACCTTACTATTTATGGCTACAAATTGGATTCTTCTTGTGAGCATCGTATTTCATTTACACATGAGATGTTCATTTTTCCCCTTTAAATTTGTCTATATTCAATTTCTCTATATTTTTCTTCAAGATAAAAAAAAATTAAGACATTGCCACTCAAAAACACACAAGCAGGACATGGGAAGGGAGAGAAGAAATTCCTAGCCTAATAAATTCATGACTTGCTTGTTTGCAACCTCAAAATCTTTACAGTAGCTTTAAATTCCCCATGTGGTAATAGACAAGAAAGCCCTTTCACCTTCCGCATATTACTTGACCAGTCCAGTCAGTAGCTGACATCCCTTTGTTTCTGCATTCTGGATACTATAGCAGAGAAGGATATGAAGACAAAATGAGCCCTAGTTGTCTTGACTTAACGCTGTATTTAAAAAATGATGAAGTAGAGAAGAATTCCCAAGTCGCAACCTGGCAACTTCCTAACTTGTTACAGAATTATTTAAAACATAATTGAAACAACATCATCACAAGTAATTTGCTTAAAGGCCTTGCAATGCCAACATGAGCAGATGGAGGCTGATAAATATAAAGGTAAAACTGTCAAAAAGCCTTAACTAATAATTCCTTATTAATGGGGAATAACTACCTTGGTTCTCTTTTCCTTTCTTATTTAAACAGCTCTGCGGGCATTAAATAACTCAAGGCCTAGAAACGACAGAATTAGATGCTGCTATAAGCCTAAAATAATTAGTAGACATATACAGTGGAACTGTTCGTGCTTTGAAAATGATTCAGAAGTGCTTTAAAATTTCCACAAACATATCACTTCTCTGCTGGTTATTAAAGAACATGTTTTTTGTTCATGTTTAGCACAAGCCTGAAAAAAATAAAGAAAAAAAAGATGCAGTTCCTTCAAGAGTTGTTTTAATGAGTCAGCATCCATTCTTTATATTTTGAGGAGCTTAGCAGTTCCCTCTAATGTACCCAAGGCTGCTGAATAACTATTAATTAAATCCAATGAATTAAATCTAATACAGCTGACTTCTCAGGATGGTATCTACATGATGGACCTTCTCCCTCTCCTTCCCTCCCTCCCTCCCCCCCCCTCTCTTTGCCATAGCTTATTAAAATGGAAGTTAGGATACTGTGGAAATCCAATACAGCTGGTTACTTAGGAGGTCAGAGAGTTTTCTCTCAATGATGCCACTACATACTCTGCACATTAATCATGATGACACCTATAAACAAATAAAGTCATAAAGCTACCTAGCTATTTGTCTGGATTCCCTGGACCTAAGAACTGAGGAGAAATTTCCTAACTGTGAGAATCATCAACCAGTGGAAAGGTTTGCTTTCAGAAGTTGCAGGTGTTCCATCACTGGAGGCTTTTGAGAAGAGACTGGACAGCCACTTGTCTAGAATGGCATAGGGTTTCCTGCTTGAGCAGGGGGTTGGACTAGAAGACCTCCAAGGTCCCTTCCAACTCTGTTATTCTGTAAATGAGGCCAAAATTGTATAAATCAAAAAAAGATTAATCATAATCTGACATAATAATGTCTCCCAGATGAGAGGTGACCAATAGCTAGCTTTGTAAAATTAAGTAATAAAATTTGGTCTAATAAAATGATAGTCAGAAGCAACCCTTACCACTATTAAGTATTGTTGATGCCCAAATTCATGAAGAGAATAATAGTAAGAGTGCACATACTGGTCCCTTCTTTAGCCATCAATAGTTTCTTAACACAGTTGTAAAATGCTAGAACTATGGATTAAATAAATTCCCTACAGTCCTTTGGGTCAGAAAAAAATAATGAAGAAAATATCAGGAAAAGGTTATCAGACACTTGTTTGTCTTGCTGGTAGAAAATCAATGCCTCTTGTTCATCCCCTGAATTTGAGCCCTAAAAATTATGTGTCATGTAGCTACAAAAAAGCCTCCACTAGGTATTGTACCAGTTACCATGTGGCAATTCGTATAACTGGAGCACAGTGGAGAAAAACCTTGATTAATCTTGGTTTTTATATGTAGTATTAATATTTTTAATTAATATTTTTGCTATCAAAGCTCATTTGCTTCAAAGAACAAAGCAACATCTAAGTTGGTGGCAGATCCTCTTTGTGAAATTAAGCAATTCTGTCTAAAGACTCATTCACATTTTAGTGTTTTGTTTTTCCAAAATGTGTCCCTTCTAGTGGAACATATGGTTAGCTTTTCCCTAACCTTAATAGGCTGTTTATTGTGCTCTGTCTGAAAAGCTTCTTTTACTTTCTCTTCAAGCAATGTCATGCTCTGAGAGTTTTGTTTGCTGTGTCTGCTTTTTATCCTTCTGCAGTAGGACTTTAAAAACAAAAGTTGTTGGCCAACAAACTATGTTTAAACCATCTTGGTTCATTTTCATTGTGTGATACTCTACAATAAAAAGATACATTGGGACATAATGAGAAACTATTAAGAACCTAACGCAACACATGTTGGAATGTTTATTTGGCTACTAATTGAAATCCATAGTATTTGTGTTTTACATTCATTCCTTTTTTTCTTCAAGTCTGAAAAAAGTACTACTGATGGTGGGAGACCTATAAAACAGTGGCGTTTTTTAATTCATTCCCTGCCTTATTCTGTCTTGTGCATGCATAAAATATGTAAAAATCACATTAAAGATTCCGTGTTCATGGTTTGTCCAGAAGTTTAAGTAGGTATAAAAGAAGAATTTTCAAATAAGTTCAACAAGCCATTTTGATTTTGCATATGTTTCCATCATTTATAAAAAATGAACAAAACTGGATTCTCCTGATGCTGCCAAAGGCATTAATATTACTGAGTAAAAGCTGGGAAAAGCTTATTATTGGGGAGTAATAGGTCAAAGCAGGGTTTTTGATGAAGTCATATAAATTCTGAGTTCAGTTTTGTCCTTGGCCTGAGCAGTGAGAGACTGTCTGAGCCTTCTCAGATCTCTGCCTTGTTATGCTTCAGCTTTTTTTCAAACAATCTTGTGGTAAAGTAAAATTTAGGAATGTACGTTGAGAAATGGTACGTAGCTATATAATACATTATGACTAATTGAATATATATTTTGGAAAGGACTTGGAATCTTTTGGGATGTAGCCTCATTAACCATGAAGAAATTCATTTTAGATTATTGAAAAGGGAAACAGATGCTGACATTTGAAAAATGAAGTTAAAAGGTGTGAGAGAGTATGTTGAAAGCCATGGCCTCTTCAAGGGATTTACTTTGAAAGTAAGGCTGTATTTGCCAAAACAGTCAGAGTTAATGTTACTGTCATAATAACCTAGGGGTCCAGGGACTCTGGTGATTCTTCTCAGCAGTGGTAATGCTAATTGAGAATGAGAACTCATATATTTATCTAGAAAAATGTTTAGTTGAAAGTAAAACAAGTCCTACAACAAACATACAAAGAACAACCATCAGTTCCCCTTCCCTGCCTGTGAAGTGATTTACTAAGAGACCACATTTGTTATTTCAATGTTCCTGATTTTGTTTCTATGCTTTAAGAGATGATGAAAAAATATAATAATTTCTTAGTTAGAATAACATTTTTGACCAATATCTAATGAAAAGTGATTTTTTAAAACAGAATTGGAAGAAACTTGATGAAATTTAGAATTTCTTTAAATATCATTGACCATGGGTACAGCTTTAAAAAAAGAGTTGAATGATAGCAATAATGCTTTGTTAATGACACAGGAAAAATGCAAAAAATGAATGTACAGAGTACAATTTTTGTGTTGAATTTATGTTTACTGACAAGAAAAAAAAAAACCCCAGAAGGGTACCACTAGCTAATGTGAGCTAAATTGCTTGAAGTAGATCTATACTAGTCTCCAGTAGTGGGTTTCAATTTAGTTTGCTACTAATTCATTCATGTGTGTGCGTGTGCGCACGCATGCATGTGACACTTCTGCGTATGCACAGAAGCATCTGGGCGGGTGGGCAGAGCCTCCCACCGCCACCACCTCCCACCGGTTTGCCTGAACCGGGGCGAACCAGTAGCAACCCACCATTGCTAGTCTCCCTTTATTTCTTTGTTGGTAAACATAAATTCAGCACAAAAATAGTTTGTCGTGAAAGCGACTGCCTGTGAAGGCTCCTGGATTGGGGCTGAAAGGCGAAAGCAGAAGCAGTATGCTCTGTCCCATGATTGGGTAGACCAGATTGCTCTAATAGACCAGTCTCACCAGAATAAAAACCACAGAGTACAACTTTCTCCAAGCTGCCATAATATTTGAAGAACCCATCAGAAACGTTCACTGTTACAGCTAGGATCCTATAGGGGCCTCTGGGAATAATTCGGCTATCAGAGATTTGAATTGCCTGATGTGCTACATTCCTTTTTCATACAGCTAAACCAACTTACTGTTGTATACTTAAGACTGAGAAAAACTGGTCGGGGTCCTTGGTGCTCTCTGGGGTTGCTTGTTTTCTTGCAGACGTTTCATTATCCAAACTAGGTAACATCATCAGTGCTAGTAAAGAGTGCTGTCAGTTTATATTCTGGTGCAGTGTTGGTGGGGATTGTCAGGGATTCTTTGGTTGGGCTGTTTACTGTTGGCTTCTTTGGCAGTTTCTTGATTGGGGTATTGTTTACTTGATTGTTGGTTTTATGTTAATCCTGAAATTAATCTATGCTGATCTGGGTGCTGATTGCTGGTGGAGAAGTGTTGGAGTCTTTTTGTTCCCTTTTTGACTGGTTGGGTTGCATAGCCTATAGATGTTGTTAATGTCTATGTGTCTATTGATGGCTAATTTGTCAGAGTGCCTTCTAGAAATTCCCTGACATTTTTGGACATGGCTTGGTCTAGGATAGTCATGTTTTTCCAATTGAAACTAAGGTTAAATCTGTCTATTATGTTGTGAAATTAATGAGTTTTCATCATGTCTTCTGACTGACTTCATAGATGCATTCCGCCAGCCACCTTTCCAAACAGAGATGTCTTAAATGAATGTTTTTACAATTCACATAAAATAGCTTATGAAGTAATTGCTCATATCCTGTCAGTTGTTGTAGTTAAGTCTAATATATATGAAATACAATACTACTCAATGTTTTCAGATTTTGTCCTAAAGTTGTAATTATCATGTTCTTCATGTAAACTTAAGTATCAATAGTTGCTCATAATGATGCTAATTTTGTTTTGCATAATGGTCAGAAAGCATGAGCCTTTGTAGAATAGTATCTCTCTCATCTCTCTTTCTGTGTTTCTTTGATGCACAGGATGAATTCCCATCTAATATTCCTAAGAGCTGTAGTAAGACTCTTGACCTAAGGTCTCCTCTTCAGAGAAATTGTTAGAGCATGACTTGATCTCACATTTTCTTTTCTTTTTTTAGCTGTACTTCTCTTAAAATTGCAGATAAGAGGACTACAATGTTACAATGACCCAGTGGCCTTTCCTTTATCTTCATTGACTTGTCAGGGTCAACACTTGCTTTTGCAGCTTAGGGTAATTTACTACAGTTTAAAAACATAGCCAGTGCTACTTTCCACTTTAAAGGCCAGCAAGTTCACATCACATGGGAAACAACAAGTTTTTCTCTGTTATTAAAGGTGCATTGAAGTTGGTAACCTTGATCAAGAAATTCTGCTTTACTCTAAGCATGACACCCGTAATGTTAGATCACAGGTATCAAACTCGATCGTGTCTTTTGCATTTGTAGAGCTGGGGTGGGCGTGGCCTGTGCGTGACGCATCTGGCCTATGGGCCACCAGTTTGACAGGCCTGTGTTACATCATTTGCTCATTTCAACTTCTGTTTGCAATTTCTTTTTAAAATCAACTTGAATAGCCATACTCGGCTCTTTTAATTTAAGTCTAGTTTTCTAATGATGCATTTTTGCAGCTGCTTAATATGATACATTGGAGTACTTTTTCATATTTATAGATAAACATACCCAACAAAAAGTAATGCAGCATTCTGGAACATTTGAATATGGAAGAATTTGTGTTTTAGTTTATATATTGATTCAGTTCTTCTGCTGTCAGGTATATGGCATTCTGTCATATAGAAATGGGAATACACCAGTGGTGGGTTGCTCCCAGTTCGGCCTGGTTCAGCCAAGCTGGTAGTGGTGACGATGTGATGTCACCGAACCAGTTCTCTTTGACTGGGAGCTGGGCCCTCCCGCCCGCCCCCGCTTTATTCCTACCTTTATTTCTGATATTTTAGCCCAGCTGATAGGTGCGGCAGAGTGGATTGCTGCACCTCAGCTGGCCAGAAACATAACGCGCTTGCGCGGAGTGCAAGTTTGGCGCGTGTGCAAGTGAAGCAAGCATGTGCGCAGCGATCACGCGCAAAGCACTTGCACAAAGAGAACCGGTAGTAATACTGGTTGGAACCCACCACTGGAATGCACATATGTTATGCTTTACATATGCCTTTTTCCCAGCCAGCGATATCCATAGTATTACTAAATACTAGATAACCCATGATTCATTGGTACATTGTTTCCAAGATATTTCCTTAATGAAGCAGAGAAAAGCACATGGGCAGAAAAGCAGTGGGAACAGAAGAACTTGAATTGAGTTTCTTTGTGGGAAGTTGGCAGGGAGCATTAGAAACCTTCCTTCATCTCTCCCTTTCCTTCCATCCGTCCGTCCGTCCTTTCTTTTTTCTCTCTCTCCCTTTCTCCCTTACTTCTTACCTTGCTATGCCTTCCTTTTTCCCTCCCTGCCTAGAATTCCTGCTGGTTTCCCCATTTACCTTGCTTGTGGGAAGCTTGCAGGGAGGGAGTCACTGGGAAAGCCACCAGGGAGTTGCAAGCCCAAGGTCAGTAGGCAGGTAAGGGGCTGTAGATGGGTCAGAGAGGGAGCGGGTCTGTGTAAGGTTGCACAAGGATGTGGATTGGATGGAGGTGCATGAGAGGTGCCATAGGAGTTGGGTAGGGTGTGTGGGATGCAACACTAGTTGAAAGGTACACAGGGGTATGGAGAAGTATGTGGGTTGCAAAGGGTATGCAGATGGGGTTCATAGTTTGGGAAGGTTCACATGAGTATAAAAGAGGTACCTTGTGGATCAGATAATGCATGCAGGGATGTGCACGTCATGCTGCATGAGTCAGGGAAAGTTGTGTGCATGCTGCAAGGGTCAAGAAGGATGCATAAGAAGTGCCACATGGGCCTGGAAGGGCCCATGTGGAGCAACATGGGTCAGGAAGGGTGCGCAGGGTATGCAAGAGCTGCCCTGTGGGTTCGGGAAGATACATGGAAATGTGATGTATGGTGAGGGGAGCCAGTTGGGAAGGGCATGCAGGAGATGGGTTGGGAAGGGTGCATGGGGATGTGCAAGAGGTTCTGCAAAGTTCTGAGGGGGCGCACATGGGGATAATATGGTCAGGAAGGGTACATGGGGGTTCTTAGGGGTGCGTGAGAGGTGCTTTGTAGATCAGAAAAAGTGCATGGGGGGCAATGCAGGTCAGGTGACACCAACAGTGTGAGGATGCCTTATCAATTGGGAGGGATGCACACAGGGTGCGTGAGAGGTGCCACATGAATCAGCTAGGGCACCTGCAGTTCTATAGGGATGCACAAGAAGTACTGCATAAGTTGGGGAGGATGCAGGGAAGATAGGGTGGCCTGGGAAAGGTACTTGAGTGCTTCTACCTTCCCTTCCCTTTCCAGCAGGTAGGTAAGTGGCTCCTGCTGGGTGTGGGGGAGAGTGAGGGATTGCTTGAGGGGCCAGGAAGCTGTGAGGGAATATTTAAAATGAAGATCATGTGACCACAGCTGCCTACAGGAGCACCAAAGCAATGGCAACCTAGCAACATTGAAGGAGACAGAACTTCTCCAAATTTCATTTGTCTGGGCGTAATGGGTCTTATTATTCTGTAAATTAGCCCAATTGAGTTCAATAATTATTGCCCTATACTTCCAATTTTGCTCAATTGAAGATTACAAAGTAACTTTACTAGTATATAGATGTTTTCATAGTGTCCAATAGAGGTTCTTTTTACACCTTACTAAAAGCTAAACAAATTATTATTTTATCTATATTTTAAAGTCCAAGCTTGATTTTTTAAAATGACAATCACTTCTGTTGTCTGTAGAAAATTCAGCTTTGAAAGCAATAAAGGGGAGAAGGTAACTTTTCTACACCAGAAGTGCTTGCCATTGCTGTCTTAGTTAAATTTATGTTCTTTTTATTGCTGTTTAAATGTGGGAATCTGGAATGAAATACTAAAGCTTGCAGATTAATCATTATAGTATATGATTAAATTATACTGAAAGAGGCACAAAGCAGGTGCAAAGGCAAAAGATCCATCAGAAAGCCAAACTAAGAAGATACCAATACTGCTGAAAAGTTTCTACAGGCTGAATCTGAAAAGGACTTAAATTTACTCTTAGTCATGCAACAGTGGCAGGCATGATACTGCTGCCACCAAGTGGTGAATTTACAGATTTTGTATATACATAATTTGAAATCACAGCTGCCAGTTCTTTAGCTAATGTTAGCTTTCATGCCCAACGAGTTCTTTCTGAGAACCTAGGATGTTGTAATGTATAGATGTCGTGTATGTGCAGATCCAAGCAGTGTGTCTTCTTGCAATTGTCAGATGGAAATTTTGTTAATGCACAGATTTTCTAAGTGCTGTCCAACATTTTTTTGGGATGGCACTCACTGAAACCCCACCCCCACCCCACCCATGGCTGGTTTGAGCCATAATCTTTCAAGTTCAGTTATCAGATCTTGATATTTTGTGCTGTTCTCCTATTCTTTTATCTTCTATTCTACAATACCTTGGTATTACAATTATCAACCTTTTCTTCTTTTCAACTGCTGTGTGTTATGAACAAAGATTTTATCTGTATTCAGAAATCCCCCAATATTTTAACCTTTTCTATTACTTTTTTAAATTTTCTATTCCACCAATTTTTAAATACTGGTATATGAACTTTTTTGCAGATGTTGCAGTGAATCGTTTTGGCAGCTCTGTTATGTCATTTATGATCAGTTTGGACAAACTTCTTGCAGTTTTTTCTGCTTCTTTTGCACAAGCTACATACTGAACCATTTGATGACTTTTCAATTCTGGTTTTGATTACATTAGCTTGAACAGTTCAAATAACTTGTTCTTGAGCAGCCGAAATCAAGCCTTCAGTTTCTTTTTCTTTTTTTTAATGTTCCAGTTGTAACCCATTGTCAGATATTATCTTTATCTACTTTTCCCTTGGTCTTTTAACTTCCTATTTTTTAACTTGCATCAATGCTTGTTCTTGGCTGTCTTTTATATATAATCAGCCAATGCACACTTTTCTACTTTGACAGTTCATTTGACCTGGACTAAACCTCTGCCCCCTTTTCTGCAGAGCAGGTATAATCTATCAATATCACTACAGGGATACAATGTATAATGAATAGTCATCAGCTCTCTTGGCTTTTTTTTTGTTGTTGTTCAAACTGCTTAGTTCAGCTTGCGTCCAGGTAAATCCAGCAGTGTATCATACTGCATAAGGGTTTGGCCCAGTTCAAATGAGCATTTGAAACTATGAGCAAACTATTGCTTCTGTTAAACATTTCTTTTCTTCTTACCACCATACACCTCTGTTCAGAGTTTCTGTTTTCCATTCAATTCATTTAGAGATGCAATTAATGGGAAGGTATATTTCCAGGGAAATGCCCAGAAGGAATTGGTGACACTGGATTTTATAAGAACAATTTTTAAACCAAGAACGTTTATAAATAGTGGGTATATACTATATTATATGTCTTTGAATAATTTCGTTTCAGTATGGGGTCACAATTATCAACATGTTGAATGGAAATGTAGCTTTAATATGAAGCTGCAGTCTTTCATGTGCCATCATTTGGAAAAAATACTTTAGATTTCAACAAGTATAACATCCCTCTACTATTGGTGGGTCAGAAACTTGTGGATGATGTGGAACAAATAGAAAAGTATACTATCAATGGAGGCCTGCACTCAAATCCTTCAAGTCTGATCAAGTCACCTGATCAAATGAGATTAAATTGTTTGAGTTATTCCTAAAGGTGAATAAATGTGGGGCGATAATCTGTACACAAAATTTTATTTTAATGTATTACAAAATTTGGGACAATTAATGCTAGCACAAGTCATATTTAAAAACAAATGTCTTGATTTAGAATGCTGTTTTTTTTCTGCTAATGCTTATGTTGGCAAAATAGGATCATCTACATGAGGCAGGTATCAGAAAATTCCATGTACTCTTGAAGTTTGAAAAATGTATATTAAATTGGTGAAAAAAAATACTCACTGATATCTGTATATCCACACCAGTCATAGGTGAGAAAGCTAACTTTGGGATGAAGATTGAAAATTAAGTAGATAGGAATGGAGAATTTAGAGATGGCTTTATTGTCAAGAATACTGAATCAAAGAATTCCAATTTTGGAGCATCTTGTTCCAGGTCCTGCTTATATAGTATGTTATTATTTTAAATCATCATCACCACCATTCTCTGAAAATCTACTGATGCTGAAGCTTCTTTAATATCACAAGGAAAATAGCTTCTTTATAAATTAGGTAATAACTGTCCAGTCTCTGGAAATTTAAGGCAGAGCAAAGCACTTTTAAAGAGGGAATTGTACAACTAGGGCTAAATTTATATTACATCAATTGGCGAAGCACTCAACTAATGATCAGCAGGACTTAAAAGTTGTAAAAGATGGTAGGAAAACTCATCCCAATAGAAACCAAGAAGAATTCCAGTTTGGACTTAGCTCACAAAGTGAGGTCTAGTTAGTTAGTTAGTTAGTTAGTTAGTTAGTTAGTTAGTTAGTTAGTTAGTTAGTTAGTTAGTTAGTTACAAATAACTCGAGGTTGAACATATCTAACACAACTTCCTCTTCATAATTTTCCCACAACAACCCTGTGAGGAAAGTTGGGCTAAAAAAGAGTGACTGGCCCAAAGTCACCCATCTGGCTTTCATGATTATGATGGGACTTGAATTCATGGTCTCCTGCCTTCTAGCCTGGTCTTTGATCTTTCTAGACCAAATTGAATCAGAATATCCAATGGATAACAGTTCAATGAAAATTGCCTTTAATCTAAATTACCTGAGCTCAAAAGTTCGTGTTTGCTGCTGTGTCTTTGGATTATAGTACCACAAAGGAGATGTAGGTGGTGGTGAAGGAAACTACAGAATGAACAATAACTGCAAATGAAAAGGAAATCGGGGAGCATGGCTACTACAATATGGTTTTATTTAGCATGGAAACATGGAATTTACATCATATGGAGCAATACACACTCATAAGCAAGAGAAACCATTACAGGATATCTCTCTAGGCAAGCATTTTGCAAAAGACATTACTGACAAAGCCTTTTCATTCCAGCTAGACAGAAACAATGGACATGCCCCTGTTTTTTTAAAGTTGTGAAATAATTAAAAGGAGCAAATATCAAAACCCCAAAGTTTTAAAATACACTCTCCTCAACCTAGAGTACACTCTTAAGTTCCCTCTCTGAAGTGATATTTCTTCTCAGACCCACAGATTGTTCTCTGTTTGATGATATGGTAGTACAGAACTTACAGTACATTCACAAATAAAGTTATTCGATGCATTTATTTTAATTATATCAGAAATTCTGTCGATCAAGCTTTAGTTTCTTGTTTTTTTTTCCCTGCCCCAAAGAGAATCATATTTCATTCTTCTTCCCTCTCTTTCCTGAAGCTTTGACATTATGGGGTCCCCCCCCCCTCACTTTTATTGACATTTTTTGCCAGGCAAAGATATAGATGGTGGCATTGGGAATTTATGAGAGTTTTCAGGGGAAAGAACACTATGGTTGAAAAATCAAGAAATGAGCGTCTGTTTCAGTTATTTGCATTAAATGGACATCATGTCTATTCTGCTTACTAGAAGCATATTGAAGAAAATAGTGGGAACATTGGACCGATCCATAAACTAACACCAGTTTGTATGGATAAAAAGAAGGAATCATGGGAAAGGTTTCACTTTTTAACCTAATAAAGAGAAAGGCAAGATGAAGTGATGGATTATATAGTGTCAGCTGATGGGCCCCTCAAGTGGGTGACACTCAACATGCTATGAAGTTTATGTTTCTGCCTTTGTGACATCTAATTGTTGACGTTGTCATGTAAAAAAAGAAAATCCAAAACTGCAAAAACAGAATTGCAGGGGAAGATAGAATATAAGAAGCATGAATACAGGAAAGCACAGTGAAGGATGAAATGAATTGATAATCTTGGGCATCAGCAAGTTGAAATGGATTGGGATTTGATAATTTTAGTCAGAGGGTCATACTGTTTAATACTCAGGACACACAAATCTCTATTGCTTTCATAGTTATAGTGGATATAGCAAGAATAATATAAAGATATATTGCAGTCCGTGAATATACCTGACTTTGTGGTTTCATCCCAAAACCCCCACAATTTTAATCTAAGACTGTCTACTGTTGACCTCACCCCATTCCTAAGAGGTCTGTAAGGGGCGTGCATAAGAGCACCAGTGTGCCTACCATCCCTGTCCTAATGATTTTTCTATTTGTATCTATTTTATGTATCCAATCCATGCTTATACTTATTATCAAATACGTTCTTGACAAATAAATGAATAAAATAAAATTTCACAGATAACCATTTAATATGGTGATGATCCAAGTTTATGATCCAACCACTGGCTGAGAAGGAGGCTGAGAAATCTCATGGTCAATCTTAAATCAACAGAACATTGAAACAAGATATACTGTTTGTACAGGTAGTCCTTGACTTACAACAGTTCGAAGTTACAATGGCATTGAAAAAAGGGACTTATAACGTTTTTCACACTTATGACCATTGCCGCATCCCCATGTCACATGATCAAAATTCAGAAGCTTGGCAACTGACTCATATTTATGATGGTTTTAGTGTTCTAGGGTCATGTGATCACCTTTTGCAACCTTCTGACAAATGGGAAAGCCTTCAGTCAATGGGAAAGCCACATTCACTTAACAACCATGTTACTAACTTAACAACTGCAGTGATTCATTTAACAACTATGGGAAGAAAAGTTCTAAAATGGGGCAAAACTCACTTAATAAGTGTCACACTTAGCAACAGAAATTTTCAGCTCACTTGCAATCATAAGTCAAGGACTACCTGTAGTTGGGGATTTGAATGCCTAAACTGGAAATACTAAAGAGAAAAGTTGCAGTGTTTGACCTAGTAAACAGAAATGAAGCAGAATGTCCTATAAGTTTGTGCCAATCCAATAATTTCTTCATTCCTAATGAAGTTTTCAAACAATTGTAAATGGACATAACCAGAGAAATGAGACAGACTATATTGTTGGTACAAGGAAGTGGAAAATTTCAATTATAATAGCAAAGAATTGGCCAGGGGCAATTCAGACAGTAGAACAGACTATGAGCTGCTCATGTGCAAGTACCAAGTAAACTAAAATGGAAGAACAAAGTTAACCAGCTTCCATGATGCGATCTTCAGCATATAGCCTCCATTTTTAAGGAAAACTACAGGAATTGCTTTGAAGACTTGAACCTGGCTCTGGGATGGCAAAAGATTTAGATAAGACTTCACAACCTCTTCTTATTTATTCAGTGTATAAACAAAATATATATTGAGGGACACTGGTTTATAAAAATATGAATGCAGTTTTAAAAATGAGGAAGAAAATTCAATAGTTTATGCTATATTGACACAATTCTGATGGCTGAAAATGCAAATGCATGCAAGAGCCTTGATAGTACAGTGGTCTAAGGCACCCTGTTATTAAGCTGGTTATTAAGACCAGCTGCCTGCAATTACTGCAGGTTCGAATCTCGCCAAGGCTCAAGGTTGACTCAGCCTTCCATCCTTTCTAAGGTAGGTAAATTGAGGACCCAGTTGTGGGGGCAATAAGCTTTGTATAAAATATACAAAAGGATGAAGGCTATTGCTGAGCACATTGTAAGCCGCCCTGAGTCTCCGGAGAAGGGCGGCATATAAATCAATTTTTTTAAAAAAAATGAACTGCAAGCTGCAGTCATAAAATGAAGGCTTGGAAAAGACAACAGAATATTGTGAGGCATCTGAATTGTGCAAGTAATGGTTTTCCCTGTGATAGTGTATGGAAATGAAAGTTCAACTTTGAAGAAGTAGGATAAAAAGAGTATTGATGTTTTTGAATGCCGAATTGGAGACGATGCCTAAAAACACTAGGATAGTTAAAGAAAAAAACACAACATCAACAAATCAGTCCATAGTTCTCATCCAAGATACAAAAGACTAGGCTCAAATTATCCCATTTTGTACATCTTATGTAAATACAATCTGTAATGCTGTGAAAAGGGAGGGAGGGAGGGAGGGAGGGAGGGAGGGAGGGAGGGAGGGAGGGAGGAAGGAAGGAAGGAAGGAAGGAAGGAAGGAAGGAAGGAAGGAAGGAAGGGAGATCAGAAACAAGGTGAATGGCTACAGCAGCAATGGAGGTAGCATTGGAAGACCTGAGGGGCAGATTGGGGATATATCATACTGGGAAGATCTAAATAGTTACTAATCATCAAAACTGATGTAATGAAATATAATTCATTTTATTTGAAACAAAGATGAGTCCATACAAACTGATAGCCATAATTTTGTATTTTTTTTTTCATATTCTGCAATGCTGTTCCACCTTTGTAGCAAAATTGTTATTAAAATGCATATTCTACAAATGTATATTAGATGAATTTTTTCTTTTTAAAAAAAAACATACTCCAGGTTAATATAATAATAGGAAGGAAGACATTTGGGAAGGAACAATGCAAAATGTATAAGGATCAGAGCTACCTAAATAAGGCTATCCTTAAAATGCTCCAGTAAAATACATCACTTTTATGTGATTATGGAATCTGTTTCAGAAATTCAGGGCATCCACAAAACTGGATATGATGTCATTAGAAAAATAGAGGATGTCTATCAGTCACAACATATCCATAAATATTAGATGCTGACCAAGGCATGAAAGGAAAGTGATTATTTTCAAAGCTGTATTTGTGAGGTTTCGTGTACTATGGTTACTGTTAGCAATAAAATTATATAGATGGAAATAATCTGACCCTTCCCATTTATAACAATACATTCACATTTGCATAGATGATTTTTTCCCCCCTAAATAGAACTCAGAGGTACCCTTCATTTTGATACCAGAAAGATTCCTGAGTATTCATTAGTCTTTCAAGAAAAGCTGCAGTACACTTCATCCATTCGTGATGTTATATAAAGTTTGTGATAAAATTAAAGTGGCCTCTTAGGAGCTATGTTTTCCAGAGGCAAAAAGGGATTACAATGGTTGTTAAGTGAATTTGTAATGATTAAGCGAACACCACGATTGTTAAGTAAACCCATTGTTTGTTATTGGAATTTTTGCCAAATCCAGAAGCAAATTGGAATCATGTGACTGCAGGACATTGCAAACAGCCATATCCTGGCTCCTAAGTGCAGTCACGTGACTGGGGGGGAGGGAGCTGTCAGAACTTCAGAACCGTCATAAGTAACTTGTTGGTTATCCATTTAATTTATGACTTGTCATAAATCAAGGACCATTTGCATTTAATCACACATTGCCTTGAGACATTTTTACTGCTGAGAAACAAATTGTTCTGGACATAGAAGGATGTCCTCCTAACTGAAGTTATATTTGACTCTTTCAACATGGTGACCAGACTTGGGCTACAAAACTCTGGAGCAGGGGTCCCCAACTTTTCTGGCTCTGTGGACTGGCAGCAGTTGTGGGAGAGGCAGGGTAGGAGTTGGGATGATTTTGCACACATGCCCACTGCTTGTGCAAATGGAGCTTTGTATGCTTGCCCACTGCTTCTGCAGCCCAGGTCCCAACAAGCCATGGACCACTACTGGGCTGCAGTCTGGTGGTTGGAGACCCGTGCTCTAGAGCAATTCTAGAGGTCAGCAAAAATATATTTTTAAAAAATTGCTGCCATCTACTGGTCACTCATTTTTTGTAATCCAAATCTTGTAGGTCTACTTATTATAAATTATAATGAAACTACTGTATTTCTTCCTTTCCCTTCCATTTTTTTGCTCATGTTCAGCTGTCAAATGCACATACCCCGTTTCCCCCAAAATAAGACATCACCTGATAATAAGCCCAATTGGGCTTTTGAGCGCATGGCAATAAGGCCAAGTCCTTATTTCAGGGTTCAAAAAAATATAAGACAGGGTCTTATTTTTGGGAAAACACAGTATCTTTAAACTGCTCTTGAGCTTATTTAAGTACTAATCAGTCAACTTTGTTTCTGTGTAGATCTCAACATAAGGAGTGATGACTTGTCTTTCTCTCTTGAAGTCACATTGATGTCCCTAAAGAATCATCTACCATGGAAGCACTGTGTCTGCAAGAGGAAGACCTTGTATCTACAGAAATACTTCCATTTAAACTTTTGGAAGGTCCATTGCTTGTGGATGATCATACTGTTTCAATCTGGGCATTTTGCAGACGTGTGGATCTCATTTCTCAGAATCACCCAAGAAGAACAGCCATTGCTGAGCCATTGCTGAGAATCCTTAGAGTTGAAGTTCACATATCTGGAAATTGTTTCCCCAGCCTTGGGAAACTGAGTGAATGGTTCTTCAGTGACATCATTCGCACTAGTTTGAAAGGGGAGGGGCTCCTTATCATTCTTGAGATTGACATGCAAACATATCTCTGAAACGACTCTTCTCTTCTTGATTTCTGGGTTCCTTAGACACTTCTCCCAGCTACCTCTGACAGTGGGAAACCTTGTAGATGGAGACCTTCACGAACACATTTATCTATCTTGGCTACTCCAAGTTATTTAAAGGAGTCTATGTCTCTTTTTTTTTTCCCTTTCCTTTTCTTCTGCAGATTATCATTGGAAGAAATTAAGGAAAAAAACAATCTGGACCATTTTTCTTTACTATGACTGCATGATGAGTGATCAAAACATTTTATTAACAGCCATATAAAGCAGAAATACACCTCCCAGTTGGAAGAAGGCAAGGACAGGGCAATAAGTCATACAGAAGTGTACAGGTTACCCTTTTCAAGATATCTTTGGATTACCAGAGCATCGATTTCTTTATTTCTTCTGGCCTTTAGAATCTCCTTTCATGTATATATGCTAGGGCACCGCTGTAAAATTACCATGACAAACACAGATATTGTTCATAACTTGGAAAGGAATTTATAGCCTGTTTCATCAATTCCTACACAGTTAAATGACAACAATTCATGTGCAGTTAACAGGCCTTGAAACAACTGGTTTACTTTTTCCAGGTATTTACAATCAAAACTAGCTGGCTATTGTATGTATGATGCATGCAACAGTGTTTGCGATCACATTTACAAAGCCTCACAAGACATATTTATGTAACAATCATTGAAAAAAATTGAAGCTGTGCAGGAAAGAGAACCTGAAGTTTTTATTTACTACTCAATTAAGTGTTTGATGAAATAACACTCTGAAAAGAAAATTTAAGTAAGCAGAAAATTAAGCTTTTCCTGGCCTGTCTGATCTGGATTTGGGGGGGGGGGTAATGTTGTATCCTCAAATGATCGTTCAAGCAGTTATTTCTTCCATTACCATTTCCTGATTGTCTGAGTATTTGCACAATCTTCCCTCTTGAGATGTATTTTCCAGTATTATGCTAACCAGTCAAGATTTGCAGTCTGACCTAAGGAAAAAGAGAACTTGCACTGAATCTATTTAAGGTGGAAAATGAAGCCAAAAGAGGTAAAAGAGAACCGAAAAGAGAGCCAATGGCTGCAATAATTATGTTTCTAGATCTAAGTCTATATAACTGACCATAAACTGTACCTCTTTCCCATTGCTTACACTAACTTTGTAAATGGTGCTCCAAGGAAATTCATATTAAACTTATTTTTGGGGTCTCTAACCCTCTAGGGCAGGGGTGTCAAACTCAAGGCCCATGGGCCAGATTCAGCTTGCAGGATGTTTAAATCTGGCCCATGAGGCCTGCCTGGAAATAGCAAAGGAACAACCCATGGTGCCTCTGGCAGCCGAAATGGGGCACGGGGGGCACGTGCGGCCCCCCATTTCTGGCCTGGACGGCCTCCTGCAGCACTCTGCCGGCCAAAATGGGGCATGGGGAGCTTCACGCAATCCCCCCACACCCTCTTTCGGCGTGCAAAGTGCTGCAGGAGGCCATCCAGGCAAAAAATGGGGCATGGGGGCCTTGTGTGGCTCCCTGCACCCTGTTTTATTTATTATTATTTATTATTTATTATTCGAATTTCTATACCGCCCTTCTCCTTTCGGACTCAGGGCGGTGAACAGCCAAAATAAAAACATTTATACATAAATACGATTAAAAATAGATTTAAAATAATTAAATTTGGCCCATAGTTTAAAATTTATCAATTTAAAATCCATATCAAAATTTAAAACCAACCATAAAATCATAAAATCAAGAGAGACCGGCTAACTGAAAGAGATGAGTTTTTAGGGCCCGACGAAAGGTCCGGAGGTCGGAGATCACTCGTATCTCTGGGGGTAGATTGTTCCAAAGGGTAGGTGCCACCACAGAGAAGGCTCTCCTCCTGGGGGTCGCCAGCCGGCATTGTCTAGCCGACGGCACCCTGAGGAGGCCCTCTCTGTGGGAGCGAACTGGCCGGTGGGAGGCAATTGGTGGCAGAAGGCGGTCCCGTAAGTACCCCGGCCCTAAGCCATGGAGCGCTTTAAAGGTGGTCACCAACACCTTGAAGCGCACCCGGAAGTCCACCGGAAGCCAATGCAGCTCGCGCAGGAGAGGGGTCACATGGGAGCGCCCAGTCGCTCCCATAATCCCCCGCGCGGCCGCATTCTGCACCAGTTGGAGCCTCCGGGTGCACCCCAAGGGGAGCCCCATGTAGAGAGCGTTACAATAGTCCAGACGAGAAGTGACGAGTGCTTGAGTGACTGTGCGTAGGGAGTCCCGATCCAGAAAGGGGCGCAACTGGCGTATCAGGCGAACCTGATAAAAAGCCCCCCTGGCCACGGCCGTCAGATGCCCTTCTAAGGACAGCCGTGCATCCAGGAGGACGCCCAAGTTGCGGGCCCCTTCCGTGGGGGCCAATGAGTCACCCCCAATAACCAGCGATGGCGTCAGCTGGCTATACCGGGACGCCGGCAGCCACAGCCACTCGGTCTTGGAAGGGTTGAGTCGGAGCCTGTTTCTCCCCATCCAGACCCGCACGGCCTCCAGGCACTGGGACATCACTTCCAAGGCATCGTTGGGATGGTCTGGGGTGGAGATGTACAGCTGAGTATCATCAGCGTACTGATGGAACTCCACCCCAAAACCACGGATGATCTCACCCAGCGGCTTCACATAAATGTTGAACAGGAGGGGCGAGAGGACCGACCCTTGTGGCACCCCACAAACAAGGCGCCTCGGGGTCGACCGCTGCCCCCCTGTCAACACGGATTGCGACCGGTCGGAGAGATAGGAGGAGAACCACCGCAAAACGGTTCCCCCCACTCCCAGTCCCTCCAGCCGGCGCAACATGATACCATGGTCAATGGTATCAAAAGCCGCTGAGAGGTCTAACAGGACCAGGATAGAGGAGTAACCCCTATCCCGAGCCCTCCAGAGATCATCCACCAACGCGACCAATGCCGTTTCCGTGCTGTACCCAGGTCTGAAACCGGACTGGAGCGGATCCAAATAGACAGCTTCATCCAGGTACTGTGGAAGCTGTCGCGCCACCACACTCTCAACAACCTTCGCAATAAAGCGAAGGTTGGAGACTGGACGATAGTTAGCCAGAACAGCCGGATCCAGGGATGGCTTCTTGAGGAGAGGCCTCACCACCGCCTCTTTCAAGGCGGCCGGCAGGACACCCTCACTCAAAGAAGCGTTGATAATTCCCTGGAGCCAGCCTCGTGTAACCTCCCGGGAAGCCAGCACCAACCAGGAGGGACACGGGTCCAATAAACATGTGGTGGCGTTCAGCCGTCCCAAGATCCTGTCCACATCCTCGGGAGCCACAGGATCGAACTCCTCCCAGATAACATTCTCAAGGCCTGCCTCAGTCATCTCGTCTGAACTAACCCAGTCAGTGGCCAAGTTTTCCCGAATCTGAGTTATTTTATCATCCAGATACTGTACAAAATCCTCAGCTCGGCCCTGCAAGGGGTCCTCCCGCACTCCCAGATGGAGAAGGGAGCGGGTCACCCTGAACAGGGCGGCTGGGCGGTTATCTGATGACGCGATAAGAGCGGCAAAATAGCTAGATTTCGCCGCTTTTATCGCCACTAGGTAGGTCTTAATATGAGACCTTACCAGTGTCAAGTCGGATTCGGAACGACTGGCCCTCCAACCGCTCTCTAGGCGTCTTTTCCGGCACTTCATCTCTCTCAGCTCCTCGGAGAACCAAGGAGCTAAGTGAGTTCGGTGCCGGGTCAGAGGCCGCAAAGGCACGACCCGGTCCAAAGCCCCGGCAGCTGCACTATCCCAGGCGGCCACCAGGTCATCAGCCGAGTCGTGAGCTAGAGTTTCAGGAAATGGCCCAAGCTCCATCTGGAACCTATCAGGATCCATCAGGCGCCTGGGGCGGAACCACCTGGTCGGCTCCGCCTCCCTGCGATGGGGTGCGGCGGTCAGAAAGTCAAGTCGAAGGAGCGAGTGGTCAGACCATGACAAGGGTTCAGTATCTATATCCCCTATATCAAGGCCACTCAACCACTGACCAGAGACAAAAACTAAGTCCAGAGTGTGTCCCCCCATGTGAGTAGGGCCGTGAATTACTTGGGTCAGGTCCATGGCCGTCATGGAAGCCATGAACTCCCGAGCTACCTCAGAAGTTTCACCAATGGATGGCAAGTTGAAATCCCCCATGACCAGAAGTCTGGGGGTATCAGCCGCCACCTCGGCTATAACATTGAGGAGTTCGGGCAGGGTCGTCGCCACGTGGCAGGGAGCCAGGTACGTGATCAACAGACCCATCTGCACCCCACGACCCCACTTCACGAAAAGGGACTCACATCCGGCTATCTGAGGCACAGTGGTCTCCCTCGGATCAAGACCCTCTCTTATAATGACCGCCACACCCCCGCCCCTGCCCTGAGCTCTCGGCTGATGAAATGCACGGAAGCCTGATGGGCACATCTCCACGAGGGGAACCCCCCCCCCCTCATGGCCCAACCAGGTCTCCGTAATACCTGCCAGGTCCGCTCCCCCCTCCTGAATAAGATCACAAATGAGGGGGGCTTTATTTACTACGGACCTGGCATTACACAACATCAGCCGGAAACTCGGGCCCTGAGACTCTAAGCAGCCTGAGGAACGGGAAGAGCTAAGGGGACCGGGGCACGCAATCGCTCGGAGATAGCGAGCGCGTGCCCCCACCACATGATGCGGCCCCCTGCTCCCGCCATACCTGCCCCTCCCACTCAGCGTATTGATGGAAAAGCCCTCAATAGAGGGCATTCTAACAGTCCCCTTTCCCCCAGAGTCCGTACCCCCTATGGCACCATTAACAGCCAGACTGGCCTCCCTCCCCACCCCCCTCCCCACCCCCCTCCCCAAACCCCTTAAAAATTTACACAAAGACAATTTTAAAAAACCCCTCAGCCCCCTCTTTGCGGCATGTTTTGGCCAGCAGGGTGGTGCAGGAGGCATCTGTCCCATCTCCCAGCCCTCCACCCCCAGCCCATGGAGAAGAACTACAATACTGATCCAGTTCTTGAAGAAATCCAGTTTGACACCCTTACTCTAGGGCAGGGGTGTCGAACTCAAGGCCCAGGGCCAGATCTGGCCTGCGGGATGCTTAGATCTGGCCCACAGGGCTGCCCTGGAAACAGTGAAGGACCAGCCCGTGATGTCTCTGCCAGGGAAAATGGACTTTGGGGGAGGCACTGGCAGAGGGCTACAGGAGGCCATCACAGCCAATAATGGGGCCCAGGAGGGCTGCACGCATTCCCCCAGCTCTGTTTTCGCTGGCAGAGGGCTACAGGAGGCTGTCACAGCTGAAAACTGAGTTCGGGAGCCCATTTTTCCTGGCAGAGTCCTCAGGCCAACACATGAGCTCCCAACACAAGTGATGTCAAGCTGGCCATGCCCATCATGGTCACACCCCACCCATCCCCAAGGTCAAACACAACCCTGATATGGCCCCCAATGAAATAGTTTGACACCCCTGCTCTAGGGTTACTCCAATGTATATTCCCACATTCCCCCCTCCCCCAAAAAAGACATATGAAGCAGGATTGTGGCATCAGAACAAGCAATGAAGATATACCCGGCTTTCAACAGATCCCCTTATCTTCAACAGGACAAAATGAAGTCTTAGCATTGTGCCTGTCTATATCTGACTGAGATATTACTTATTACTTTTTTTCCAAAACTGCCAGGGTTTTTTTTTTCCCAGATCAGATCTGAAAGAAAGGATTAATATTGAAATGCAACAATGTGGCACTAACATCATCATAAATGTGAGAAAAGCAATTCCAGGCAGGAAAGAAAAAGCTGTTATGGAAGGAATTAGTGACTTCACCCTCAAGAGTTTTGTTTGCAGACAGCACACGCACACAGATGGATATCAGCATTCTTTCTCTTTATCAGCAAAAGGAAAACACCATCTGGGTTCTGTTTTCTCACATTACTCGCTGCTTACCATGATTCTGTGACTAGTCATGAATCTCATGAATAAAGAGTTAAAAACTGGAAGAAATATCAAGCAGCCTCTCGTCCCTTTCCCTCCTCTGCCCCTTCCTTTGCCGGCTTTGGAAGAAGTGATGGATACTCATTAAACTCATCTCCCTGTTTATGGACATATGAATAAATTATTTGTTAGCGGAAGTGTTACATTATTACCTGATCTCTTATATAGATCTTTTGCTAATAAAAACATTGTCCTCATTTTTGCTTTTTTGCATAGTATTATTTGTTTTGAGGCAACCATGTTGGAGAAGCTAATAAAGAACTGACAGTCTTTTATGCTTTTCTGTGGGATTGTTTTGTTTTGTTTTGTTTTGAGTGGATAAATGATTAGATTCAGAAAATCAGTTTCACTCAATTATTTAAGTAACCTGATTTACTTTGGATGCCTAAATCAAATTGATGAATCAATTTTGAAGACTTTTCATTTCCAATTGTATTCAGAAAGTCAACCAGACTGTCTATGAACTGACTGGAAGCTTTGTACAGACTTAGTTGAAATACATCCTGTAATTACTGTTCTGTATGTGAATAACAGCCAATGATAGTAGTTTGGCAATTTCTACTGTGTAAATGCTATTTATTTTACTACAAATGTTGTAGTGATGGACAATGTACCTCACAGACAATACTTTCAGTATCTTAAGATTCATACATTTTAGGACCACAACTGCCCAAATATACTTAAAACGTTATTCACTCACCTGAACCTTAATCTGAGCCATTTGATAATCCAAATATTCTACTGCAAGAAATAGGTTGATTGTATTGTTACATTTTAACCTGTTCCCTACTGTGTGGTGTTAAAGTTCTATTAAAGTGACAGAATCTAAACCCCAATAAAAATGAAGGTGGAAAAGTATGGGAGAGCATGCACAAAGAAAAACTGTTTCTTCTCAAAATGGCCTTTAACATAAAGGCCATGTTACGTTAATCTGAGTTGAGATAAAGTGGAGATTTTGAATTGTGGGCAAATGTGTTTTCAGAAAGAATGAACATTCAACCTCCACAGGAAGGAACTCTTATTTAAACAAACTGAATATTAATGCATTAGATTGCAGTCATTGTCAAATATTTTATGAGCATTACTAAATTATTTAGTATCAACTACTGAATTATTACCTAATTGCAAAATATTTGATTCAAATGTCTGTTGAAAGAAGTGCTTTTAATAAATGTGGAAGTTCAAACGGCTATGGTATCTCACTTCATGTGCTTTTTAATGGCTGCTCTTTAATTCTGGAGGTTAAGTGGTGATCAAGATTTTACTTACTTGAAAGTGATGTGCAAAATATTCCAAGCTTGAAACAATTCAGGCTAAAACTGGCTGTTTGAGCTTGGAAGCCCAAAACAGAACTTGGCCATTTTGAATGTTATCACTTTGAGTGTTCTAACTAGTCCAGATCCTGCAGTTAATTAGTTTTATAGCTTGTGACTAGATTGAATAAATTTGGGTGCATCGCTTCATTGGCAATTCTTGTGGAAATGGACTCAAACCTTTACAAGGCTTTGGAAATAGAATTCTGCAGATTCTGTGCACAGATAAGGAGGCCATTTTGACTCCCGCCAATATGAATGGAGAATCTCTTATCAGGAAAGCCTCCCTCCCTGGATTCTTAAGATAGAAAAGAAGTTATTTCTCTTTGTCCTGAAATGTGTTGGATAATCTCTCTCAAAACCCTATTAACAAATGAAAAAATATCTTTGGTTTTGGTTCAGAAGTGAGAAAGGTCCGTTCTAATAGATTCTAAATTTTTGGCTAACTGATTTCCTTTTTATTACAGATGGTTGGTCAGCAAGTATTGCCTTTCTCGCAGTTTGAACTTCCAATATTCTAAGTTTGTTCCAACAGGACATAGAACACTTAAGCCATTTTTAATTTTCTCTCATGAGATCTCAGACAACACAAAATGTTTTGCTGAAATACTTGAAGCAGTACTGAACAGTATTGTTCCAGGCTTAAATTAAAACACATATTCCATTTTATCCCTTATTCCTCAGGGAATTAAATTACTGTTGATAACATCTGGTCATCCTTAAATTCTTGAAATTTCTTTGGAGGGAGGGATTTCCATGGAATAAAACTAATCACAAATCATGGAAAACATGGCAAACTAAATTAAACAAAAATATGGTTTATTTTAGACAAATGAAGAGTCAAGGTGATAAAACTAAGGAGGAAAAGATGCAGAAAGGAAACAAAGATGCCAATAAAGCAAATGGAGGAAAATGGATTCATTCTCACAATCATAATAGCTGACTGCATTCCTAAAACATGTTACTCTACAGCCAAAAATGCACTCTTCCTGTTTGAATGCAAGGTTTGCATTTATATAATGCATAAGAAAAGGAATAGTTTCTATAAATAGCTTTAAAAGATTAATTTCCTCTTGATGGCTCAAAACTATAAAGAAAGCAAAATAAAAATATAGAAATTATGAGTTTAATTTGTATAGTTCTGTTTTCATTTTTGTATTCTTATCTTTACATTTAAAGCTGGATGATTTTAATAAGGTTACAATTGATACTCAAAGTATAAAAATATTGAAGCCAACAAATGCCTCATTCACGGCAGACCTGCACAACATGTCACCACCAAACCTAATGCACAATACCTAGTTTGCTTGTTAATTGCCAGATAACTGTTCCTGTCTCTTACAAAGAACTTTATCAAAAACTAGGTTTCCTAGCATGCATGGCTAACTGGAAATTTAGGTTAATAGATCACCATCTCTTCAAGCCTTATATAGATCAATATATTTTTTCCTGCACGAAAATCAATGGAAACCAGATATGTTTTTTTGGTTGTTGTTTTTTTTTGTATTTGCAGTACATGGTACAGTGACTATAAAACAAAAAATCTTTCATGTGTTTCATCCATAAATCAGATTTGCCAGTATACTCTGCAGCATTACAAATTATTAGAACAATTATTCCATCTATTTTTAAAAAATTTAAATGTGCTTTATTTTTAAGCAAAGAAGTTTGTAAGATTGTAAGAATGTATTTTTAATGCATGATACAAATGCTTTGTTTATCAAATTATAGTAAGCCCTGGCTTGCATCCTGTGAACTGAAAATGTTCTAGGGAGGCAAGCAACCCCTGTGTTAATTCATAGAATACTCCAGCCACCCCTGGCAATCCTTTAAATTTCTATATGTAAAAATACAAATTTTGTGGAAAGTGCCATTCAATTATTTGGAGGGAAGGGAAACCTTTAGAAATTATCAAATATTGGTATACTTGGAAGTCATATAAATAAGATGCCAATTATAATTCAATTAACATGATTGTTAAAATCATAATAAAATTATGTAAAAATGCGGTGTTTTTTTTAAAAAAAGAACTATTGATCAGAATATACAATAGTTAGTGAATTTTTTTAGTAACTGAACATTCAGCTTCTTCATCTCAATTGAGAGAAAGTCAAGGTAGTGCAAAATAGTATTTATATATATATAAAACAAACTAACCTGTGAACTAGATTCTTATTATGCCCATATAAAGGATATACTGTAACAAAAGGCTATTCTAAAAAAACTAGGAAATTAGACCAGCATGCAGGTATTCTCTAAGCATTACTTGACATCACATAATAAGGCAACACCACGTAATATCCAATGTTCAGGTGGTTGGGTAGTCCGTAGGTCCACTGCAGCAATGTAATTCAGATCTGTCCGAAGTGGTTTTTTGTAGATTGGACATGAGTACAGGCGTGGATCTTTTGAGGCTAAGAAAAGGCAAACAAGAAAAGTTCATTTTTATAAGGTGATGAAGCAACTCAAATAAAATTTCAATCAATATAAATTAATTTGAAATGTTAATAAGAGTTTAAACGTAATAAGGATCCATGGTGGTGCAGTGGTTGTAGTAATGCAGATTAACTCTGCTGACTGCCGACTGCCAGCAGTTCAGCAAGTAGTTCCGATTCTCACCAGCTCAAAGTTTACTCAGCCTTCCATCCTTCCGAGGTCGGTAAAATGAGGATTCAGATTGTTGGGGGCAATATGCTGATTCTGTAAGCTGCTTAGAGAGGGGCTGTAAATCACTTGGAGTGGTATATAAGTCTTAAGTGCTATTGCTAAGTTATCAAATCTTAGCTCAGCCAAGGATAAGTTGTGAAAACCACTTATAAAAAGACATTTAGGAAGAAAGAAGGAACTAAGGGAAGTTTTTGATAAATTAACAATACAGAATGGGGGGGAGGGGGGAGAGACCTTTCTGAAAGACCTGAAATGGAACATTGTATATAAGGAATCTTAATAGGTATTTTTACTACGCCAAATTTATGACATACAGCATCTTTGCATGTTACAAGCAAGTGAAAGGGCATAGCAATGGCAGAAATGCTTTCCAATGTGCAGATGTCCTTAGTGAATAAGCAATAAAATATACATAAAAGTATTTTTTAAAAGTATTGCCTAACTAGATTTTAATCAAAAGATTTCTATGTTTGAGTGAATAAAAACCGTTTAAACCTCCATGTCACTCCCTCCACCACTTCAACAGTTTCACTTCACAGGGAAGAAAGCATCAGACAATAACCTTAACACTCCGGGGAGACAGACAGAAAAGCAGATGCTCCTCCAGGAAATTGTACATCAAAGCAGATGGGAGTTTAAAAATTAAAAGCAGCATGTTGAATTGGGTCCAGCATGTAACGCTCAGGCATAATATGTTCTTCAAGTAGCTCAACTCTAGTCAGCCTTTCAGGATAATTAAAATTTCTAGGCCATTTTTAAAAAGAAACATTTATACTGCAATACAGTAATTCAGTTGGGAGAGAACCAGAATGTGGATAATTATTGTCAGGGTATCTTTGTCCAGGAAAGTTAATTATCAGTGTATCAGACCAATGGCCCATCCAAACTGCAGTGGTAATATTTTTTCAGTGATGGGAGAAAAGAGTTCCAACGGGGGGTGGGGGGAGAATGCTATTTCCCAACCTATTTTTTATCATATCTCTGAGAGGCCAATAATGTTGCTGCCCTCAAAGAAAGTAATATGGATTACTTTCAGGACAGGAATTGGTTTTACTCTTCCAAACCAGTTAACTGACCTCCAGTGATTTCTCCTCAACATATTGGATTGTCAAGGCGCGTGGCCTTCTGTTACAATAGCTGGGAAAACATTACTTTCTGCCAGAACTCAATGAACTGATCTCTGAGGTAGAAGCCACCTTGTTCATTGTTAAGTAATTGACATGTTGTCTCTATGGAGATTCTCAATTGTTCAGGTCACAGTTGTCCCAAATGTGCTTTTCCAAAAGGCAACTGGACTTTCTTGGTATTTTCCTTGAAAACATTTCACTTCTCATCCAAGAAACATCTGCAGTTCAGAAGTTGCCTTTTGGAAAAGCACCTCTGGGATAATTGACATACTGTGTCTATCCAGCTGGGTGAATGAGCTCTAAGTTGATAACAGATGTTGGAATCAGTAAGCTCACTTGGGCCTGTAGTGGCAATGATGGAATACAAACCCATCCAATGTTATTTGGAACAAACCTGGTTCCCTGAAACAGGAATGGACCCCACTCCCCCTATCAATGTTACTGATTACCAAGTCTTATAATCAGTATCTGGAGAGCCATGCATTATCCACCCCGCAATTTAGAGAGGGTTCAGTTCTGTTAGACTAGAACAGGGGTCAGTGTCACTGCGTTATTTTATTTGCCAGCTGAACTCATCATTTCTAGACTGTCAGACTCTCCGTAGCTTGCCAACTTCTTATCAGTAAGCTACGTGTTTCCGTATCCACCCACATTCCTTCACACATTTTTTCTTTTTCCTTTGTTCTCTTGCCAGAGGTCCGGCTGGACCGGCAGGAGATCTCGCTTGCCAAAATGTAACAATTTATCTTTCTTAGTTAGTGAGGTGTTTTATTTTCTTTATAACAAATAAATGAGTTTTATTAGAAACTTTTCTTCGCGTTTCTTTTTCAGAATATTGCAAACAAGGAGGAGCCACGATTCATCTCCTCTAATTAAACCAGGGTAATTAGTCCCAGAGCCAAACATGGGATTAATAAATGCCCTGACAGTCAGCAACCCGCAGCTCTGGAGCCACATGTGGCTCTTTCATCCCTCTACTACAGCTCCCTGTCACGCAAAATATGCATCACAACCGCCAATGTGTGGCACCTGCCGGCATGCAATTTATTGAGCTTTTCAACCCCCGTTAGGCCAACCATGGATAAATCCAAGAAAAGATCAGTTTTAGAAGAAAACAGAATGTTTAGTTCAACTGCATATGCTAGTTTTGTGGTCGCTCAGGAAATAGTCAGCACAGGAAGGGTTTTGTGGCTCCCGGTGTTTTCTTTTCTGTGGGAAACGGGTCCAAATGGCTCTTTGAGTATTTATGGTTGCTGACCCCTGGACTAGAATATCATTGAACATGCAGAAAAACTAAGAAAATTGGAGTCAAGGTGGGTGGCAAACAAATTTACTAAACAAATCAATTAAAACTTTTACTTGACTTAGTTTCAGATTTTTTTCTCTCTCATCTTTCCCATTACTGTTAATCCCACTTGGTAGAACAAACCAAGAAGCAACTTCACAGGAATGCTAAGATTATTTTTATTAAAGTGGCTATAATAACAGAATTTTGCAAGTCTAGTTGTGTGGTACACACACACAGACAGACACACACACACACCATCCCCAAACCCAGATGAATTAGCAGGGTATTTGTTTGGGCCACTTCCACATACTTTCTTGTTTTGGACTTAAGCTATGTTTTCTCTTCATCACTTTGGTAACAGATCTGGCCTATCTTGTAATAGTCATTTTTCTTACTCTCTACAATTATTCTCCAAATGCCAGTCCAATTACCTCATTTCTAGATGAGGTCCTTATCTGGATATTAGTAATACATCAACCAATATTCTTGGACAACAATTCCTGCAGTTTTATGTAGATGTTACCACAGGCTCCAGAAGAAGACCATATACTCATGCCATGGAGATCATCAGTATAACACATTTCTCATAATTTTCTTAAGTAGGAGCAAGACCACAGCAGGTTTTCTAAAAGTCTCTGACATGAAAAGTCTTGTGGAAAGCAACACCTGTACTCATCTTATTTCTTTCCTGGCACTGGTCATCCATAGGATGGCGATTTTAAATGCTATCCTTAGAATCCAAGTAGAATAAGACCCCTTCATATTTTGGGCCATGCATGACATTCTCAACTGAGATGGGCATTTATACATGCCTACAACATATAAACCCCTTCATATACCTGCAAATCAGCTTGATAGGACACTGCGTATAGGCAGTCCTCAATGGACAACTACAACTGACCCCAAATTTTTTGATGCTAAGTGAAACATTTGTTAAGTGAACTTTGCCCCATTTTACAACCTTTCTTGTCATCGTTAAGTGAATCACCGCAGTCATTAAATTAGTGAATGAATCTGGCTTCCTCACTGACTTTGCTTGTAAGAAGGTTTGAAAAGGTGATGGCAGGACCTGGGGACATTGCAACCAACATAGGTATGAATCAGTTTCCAAGCATCCAAATTTTGGTCACATGACCAAGTCTGAAAAACTGCCTTAAGTCACTTTTTTGTGTGTCACTGTAACTTTGAATGGTAACTAAATTAACTCCCTTTACAGTGGAGGATTCCCTGTGCAGTTGTCCAGAAGACGCTTCACTTCTCATTCAAGAAGCTTGAAGAAGCTCTGAAGAGCTGAAGAAATTTCTTGGATGAGAAGTGAAATGTCTTCAAAGAAAAAACCAGAAAGTCCAGTTGCCTCTTGAAAAAGCACCTTTGGGACAACCATGACCTGGATGACTGAGAATCTCCACAGACATTTCCCTGTACAGTTATCTCTTACCAAAAGTAAACAAACAGATTTAACCAAATAACTACTGGTATCACAAATAACTGAAAGAAAAAGGGAGGACTAACTACAAAGCTTGGGGTTTTATTGCAGTTGCATTTATTTCTTATGGGATTTTATTTCTTGAAAGAAAAGGCTGTCTATTTTCAGGCCAACATTCCGAACCAAATTTCAGAAAGTAGAGCGACAGTCTGTGTCTCCAGCTCATCGTTGATTCTGACAGCTGTTCCCCCTCCCCCACCCGCCTTCAGGGATCCCAGAGCTTTTTCCCTTCATTTCTGAAGTTGCACTTTCAGTCGTTTGACTTGTTTGCTCAAGCAGATCCAAACTCTATACATTCAGCTGTCAACAAGAGCACCTACATACCAAGTAACAACTTGTAGCCTTGTTCAAAAAAATGCACACAAGTGTAAAAAGCTAGGTTTAAGCTGATTGACATTTTTTAAAAAAAAAAAAGAAAAAAAATCAATAATTTAAGTGGAAAGAAATCCTTTGCCACTGTGTTGAATTTTTCCCAAATGAATAAGTATGTTTTTTATTCTCTTCACTCATAGGTTTCATTTGGTTTTACACAGCAGGTCTGATCTAGCATAAAATGAAGTAGAAATGCCTATTTTATTACAGTCTCCTCTTTATTGGCTAACATACTTCAAGCCACTTCTGAGCATAATATAGTGGGGCGGGAAGGGGGGGAGAGAGCAGCATCCTTCTTTTTTACATATTATTTAGCCACTTTCATTCTGCCTAGAATGTATCCATTGCGAATCAATCCTAAAGCTGGCAAAAGGAAATGGTAAAGTAGTTTCTATTGATCTGTTTAAATATAGGTATTGTTTCTATTGAGAAAGGAAATAAAAATGTGGGATTCAATCAACTGAGTTCTGCATCCCTGTGCACCTCTTTTTTCTCTTTTTCTTTATTGTACAAGTGCATTCTACACCTAATCAATGACAATTCAAGGAAGACTAAAAGGGCACATGGATGAAGGAGAACCATCTTAATTTAGAAGCTGGACCTGGTGAAGGTTTTGTTAACATGCTTTTTTTCATAGAATAACTTAGGATCACTTGCACAATCCAAGAACTGTACCAATATACCTTGCTTCCTGTGCTTCCAAATGGTGATCATGGCTTAGCAGAGATTGTTTCAAATCAAACTCACACCCTCTTTTGAACACAATTCACCATTTTCTAATGCAACTTTATACTTTCTTAATATCCATAAAGCATATAGGTTAGCGTTGCTGTTACTAGGATTACAAAAGTGAATACACTTTACATACTATTGAGTAATACATATTCAGTAAGGAGTATTTAATATCTCTGCTCCCAAAAGAGCAACTAGGAATAAAGCTTTTCAGGACCCTATATTAAAAAATGAAGCATTTGTTCTTCAGGGACTGACAAGAACAACCATTTTCATTTAAAATCCAAACATTGTTTTTCATGCCACAAAATCAATAGAATTCATAGGCTATTTTAAAGTGTGAAATACTCTCAACTGTATCATCAAAATCACATTCAATTTAATACTCACTGTTGTTTTCTGCATATATTCTTATCACAGGCATTGGTTCAAAGAGCACCTTAGGTTTAGATTCAATGAGTTTCATGTTCCTTTTGTCCCATCCAGCTCCTTCTAGGTAGAGGCCATATACATAGACTCCTTCAGAAGGAGGAGTTGAGATGTCATCGTTCATCCACTTTGTGACCTCACTGCACAGAACTACACTGTCAAGTGCCCATCCTTTGTTTGCTCTTGTTATTTCCTGTTTCAAAGCAATGGAACAGTTAGACCAGAATCTCTACCACCAAAGAATCATTGTAGCTTCAGAATAAGTAAGCCAAAAATTGGAAAATACAATGGAGTGACATATTTTCTTTATCTCCTGAGATTTTCCAATTATATACCAATTTCTATAGTATGTATACAAATGAGACACAAAGGTGCTTTTTCAAGAGGCAACTGGACTTTCTGTTTTTTCTTTGAAGATGTTTTGCTTCTCATCATTCAGCTGAAGAAGCTTCTTGGATGAGAAGCAAAACTTCTTCAAAGAAAAAACAGAAAGTCCAGTTGCCTCTTGAAAAAGCACCTTTGGGACAACCATGACCTGGATGACTGAGAATCTCCATAGATATATACAAGTGAGAACTAAACAGGATTTTTTTTGTTTTGTTTTTAGTTTTGGTCCATTCAGGTCAGTGATGACTTCTGGCAACTGCCTTGTCAAGGCCCTGCAGTTTTCTTGGCAAGATTTTGGAAGTGGTTTGTCTTTGCTTGCTTGCTTCTTAAGGCTGACAGCGACTGACTGGCTCAAAGTCACCTAGGTGGCTTCATGCCCAGTCTCCCAGTTTCTAGACTGGTGACTCAACCAACACACTAAACTGACACTCTAACACCACTTCCATAAGTAGTTATAAAAGTGAGTGCTCCCCTAATTGATACGTCTTTCATATTTTTTACTTCTCTTTCTTTATAGATCCTCACTCAACTCATTACATTTTGTACTTTTTTCATATTTCTTACTTCTCTTTCTTTATAGATCCTCACTCAACTCATTACACTCTGTCAAACCATCTGATCAGTGCTTTTATTGCTCATGAAACCAGCTGTAAGGTATATTAAAGCCTAGTTCAGAAAGTCAATATATGCTAGTTATCAAAAGTATCAGAAAGGTGGGACTGATTTAGAAAGATACTTTATAAAGGAGTCAAAAATTAACTGAAATTCAGAAGTCACAACTTTCTCTGAAAAATTACCAGTTAGAACAAGTTTTAAAGTTTTGATTGCTAGAACATTTCCTTGTAACGCCTCTAACTTTCACTCTCCTTGTAAGGGGAGGCCACCTGTCAGCCAGTTAATGTCTACATTCTCTTGTTAGCAAATTCCCTTTTCCCTTCCTAGAAATATAAAAACAGCAGGTTCTCTGTTTCTTATTATTTTAATCCAACATAGAGGCAGCAAAAATACCATGCAAAGGATGGTATTCTGAACAAAAGAAAGGTTTACAACTTGGACAATATACTGTATTTAGCAGTGGAGTCCTCCCTGCAGAATAGGAGTTAGGCAGGAGCCATGCACACAAAAACACACAGTTGTACAGAACAACTGGCTGGCTGCTGGGAACCACAGGATACCAAGTTAGGGAAGCTCTCTTTCCCTAGCGTGATAGGAGTCATTGACAACTGCCAGAAATCAGCTGGTTGCTGTGTTCCATTGTGAGCTCTATAGACAGCTGGCGAGAGCCATGACAACCAGTTGCCCCAGTGCAACAGGCAGTTTTATATATTTGATTTAGAAATGTCGGCTTGTCAAAATCATGGGTAAGAATAAAGTCTGAAATTTAAGATTTAGAATGTTTCCCTGACAATACGGTAGATCTTTGTTCCTGGACTTCCAAAGACTATCTTTTCCTGCCATAATTTATTATTGACTTAAGCTCTCTCAAGCCTAGTACAATATTTGCAGTGTAGAAGAAGACTTGGAACATCCTATATGCTTTGTCACAATCATGAAAATGAAAAAAAAAATTAGTTAAAGAAAAGTGAGGTCTAATTATACCAGCCCTAGTTTCTTCGAGAAGGCAAAGGCAACTCCATTTGCTTTCCTGAAAATAGATGATATCTCCACATGTATTCATTTCAGACAAAAATCAAAACAAGTGGATAGAATTGTAGAGTAATCAGATATTTAACCTGTCTCATTGCAGTTAAAAAGCCCTGTGGATTGAAGAATCCTGTCATCCAAAAGCAATTTGGTCGTTTCTCAAAAATCCAAGAATGAAATTGCCGGTTTCTTTCGAGAAGTTCAGTAAACCAAAAACCAAGTGTGCTGGAAGCCCAAGATGCCTAGAAACAGAGAAAAATATGATACAAGAAACTATGCTGTGCAATGCTTTGAAACCTGGATGTTGAAGCAGTAAAAGTATCTAGTTTGTATACTGCATTTTTAAAAAAGATTCATATGATAGACTACTCCTCCATGTTAAGGACAAGATGTCAGAGAAAAGAGTAACCAGAATCATCCTTCTTATATAAAGGAACATTCAATCATGTTATCTTCTAGACCGGGGTGTCAAACTCGATTTCACTGAGGGCCGCATCAGGATTGTGTTTGAGCTAAGGGGGGCAGGGGGGCATGGCCAGTTCGATGTCACTCATTTTGGGGGTGCCTTTGGTGGCCTGGGCGAGGCTGGGGGGGATCCATTGTCTCCAGCAGAGAAAGGCGAGATCAGGGAGAGGGCCAAACCCTTGTCTTCCAGAGGAGCCTCATCATCCTTTTCAGGCCATGCAGAGGACCCCTGGACAGCAGTGCAGGCTGTCCAGAGCCCTAGGCAGCAGAGGGCAAGTGCTCAGTTCAGCCCTCAAGCTCCCAGGGCACTGGGACCCCACAGCCCAGCCCAGCCCCACTTCCTCGAGGGGGTGCACAGCTGCACTTACCTCCTCCTCGAGGCTACTGCTGCTGTGCTCATACTCCTTGGCCAGGTTGCTCATGGTGTGTGTGGGAGGGTAAACTGTGTGGGTCACAGGGAGGCCAACTCCCTCTTCATGTGAGGAAAGCTGGCTTTGCAACCAATGCATCCTCAGTGTTAGGATGAGAGACCACCAGAAGAGGTCAGGAGGAGGAGACAAGGGGATAGCAAAAGGGCAGCAGGGCTTCTGGAGGCCAAGTGCTAAAGCAGGACTTTCCTCAGACCCTCCCACCCTCTCATTATAATCTCCTTCCTTCTGTCAGGTTTCGCTGCTATCTTAAATAAACTTCATTCTCAAACACAAGGTCTCTAATGAATCTTTTTTTTAATTTAAGAATAGAAAAAGCGACATCCCTGAACTCTTTGTGCAGCCAAAACTGGCACCTCCTTCCAAACCCCTCCCTTTCCGTTCTTCAACCCCAATGTCTCATTGGCCATCGTGCAGATCCATCTCTTCGTCCCAAGCACTTTCTTTTCACAGGAATTCCCCCCTCCCTCTGTCACCCAGGTAATGCTATCTACTAAAGAGCAGGAAACTAGGTAAAAGTTCATGTCAGCATTAAAGCAAAGCTTCTCCCTCTTTCATTCATGTCAGTGCTGGAGGAGAACATAATTTGGAATGCTGACACCTTCCTTCTTTCCCTTCATTCCTTCCTTCCCTTCCTTCCTTCCTTTCCTTCCTTCTTTCCCTTTTCTCTTTTCTTCTTTTTCCTTCCCTCTTCATTTTCCTTTCTTCCTTCTTCCTTCCCATCTTTCCTTCTTCTTTTTCTTTCCTCTTTCCCTTTCTCCTTTCCTGTTCCTTCTTGGATGCTCAAATGCAAAAGGAGAACACGTCTCGATGCCTCCTTGCCTTGTGATCAAATGCCACTTTTGCTAGTAGTTTGTTTTGCTAGGATGCTGCCAATGAAACTGGTGCTCCATTTTCCGCTGCCACGGCCTCCTTCAGCATGCTGCCAGCTGCCACTAGGTTATAGATCAGTGCCCAGTTGGCCTAGGCTGGGCCAAGGCACCACAGACTGGTCTTTTGCTGTTTCCAGGGTGGCCCCACAGGCCAGATCTAGGCCTTGAGTTTGACCCCCCCTCATTCTAGTGCTTTCCCACCCAAAACTGCAGTAGTACATGGCAAGTAGATTAAGCTAGTTTTATAAAACATTACTGTTGGATGCAATGATTATGCTGTTCATGAAATTAAAGGCATTTAAAAAAAAAAAGTGAAGTCCCAGTAGACCCTGCAATACAATTAGTCCTTGATTTACAACAGTTCATTCAGTGGCTGTTCAAAGTTACTACATCACTGAAAAAATGACTTATGACTGTTTCTTACACTTATGACCATTGCAGCAGCCCCATGGTCATGTGATCAAAATTCAGACACTTGGCAATTGATTCATATTTATGACGGTTGCAGCGTCCCAGGGTCAGGCGATCCTCTTTTGCAGCCTTCTCACAAGCAAAGTCAATGGGGAAGTCAGATTCATTTAGCAACCGTGTTACTAACTTAACAACTGCCATGATTCATTTAACAACTGCAGCAAGACAGGTCGTAAAATGGGGCAAAATTCACTTAACAAACATCTCACTTAGCAACAGAAATTTTGGGCTCTATTGTGGTCCTAAATCAAGGACTACATGAGACATCCTTCCTATACTTATGGCCTAGAAACTTCCCACTGGAATGGCATGTAATGCAAACAGAACTTTCAAGTAAATGTATGAGAACAAGCCTTCAATTACAAAGAATCAATTAATTAACAGTAACTATGTAGGTGTGTTTAGATGCTTTGACCATGTCCTAATTGGATTAGGGGTGTTAATTCAGAAGAATGATGCTCTAACATTATTTTCCTTCTAATGAAATAACAATACCAACCTTTCTCCAGCGCTCTGGGATCCGTGCATCATACATACAATCCAGAGCATCCCTGAGATTCTCATTCATGATTATGGTTCCATCAATGGCCAGTTTAAGATCTGTCAAAGTGTTTTGCACCAGAGCAATAATCCTTTGCATTCTGTCAATTTCCTGTCGCAGAAAGATGTTCATTGGCTGAAATGGTCCCATTTGCTGAAGCCTTTCCTTTACCTAACATGAGACAGAGAATATTTAAAGAGAATATTTAAATACAATGCCAGTTAGCATGCTGACCGCCATGTCCACAAGGCCTTAGCTACTGACTTCTATACAATTCTATGTGGAGGAAATGAAATGGGAGGATAGATTTTTTTTCAAAGAGGTGTGGAGCATGAATTCCTTGAACACTAAGATCATGTACAAGAAGCTTGTCTAAAAAACGTCTGAATCAGTTATTTCATAGGTGATACAAGTATTTGAAAATAAATGCAAGTATATTTAGAGGGTTAAGGTATCCATAATTCTCTATGGAAAAACTAAATATATATATATAGAAAGCTTTGAAATGTGAAGATTGCATAAATCTAATTATAAATATAAATATAAATATCAAGTCAAACCAAATAAATGATTAAATATACATGAGTGTATTTGCCTGCAAGAGCCTGATTGGTGTAGGCTAGAAACTAGGAGAATGTGAGGTCTAGTTTTAGGCACGAAGCCAGTTGGGTAATCTTGATCCAGGTTCTCCACTCTCTGTCCTAGAAAGAAGGCAATAGCAAAGCCCTTCTGAAAAATCTTGCCAATAAAACGATAGGGACATGTCCAGGCAATCTCCAAGAATCAAACAGATCTGAAAGCACCATATGCCTCTTTGTTATTTGGCTTTATATCTAGGTTACAAGTATACTGAAAATATTATTTTTTTAAAAGTGGGATTAAGAAAAGGGGTCCTCCCCCACCCTCCCGTTAGACAACGTGAAAAACAATTCCAATGCAGCCGATGCTTCCTATCTCAAGGGTTTATGAACTTACTTCAAAAGGCACATAATCTGCAGGTAGTTTCTCCAGCATATCGTCAGCTAGCCTGGCCACTACAGCTTCTCGGGTTTCACCACTTCCGCTAGAGCTATCTTTGGGCTGAATGCTGAGGATAGTGTCTAGCACATCTTTTGCCAGTTTGCTCTGGTAAGTAATATCAGCATTGGGATGCAGCCCAAAAACTTCTGGAGTATCATAAGCAGGCAAGCCCTGTACAAGCCAACATAAAGCAGATATAACAAGAGTTATCTTGTGGTCAGAGGGACGGTCAGTACATTTTATTAATAAATCTAGCACAGTAATATAGAGACTCTTCTAAAGTACTAGTGGAAACGAGTATAAAAAAAGCAGAGTGGCAATAGCAAAAATTTTTTTTAAAAAAAACATATCAGCATCAGAGAGCGCAGCAAAAACTGAGAGGGATAGAAATCCCTATTTGAATGCATTATTGATTGAGGGTTTAACATTAAAACATTGAAAAGATAACAGCACTGGAATCCAAAAGAATATTTGTAATATATATGTGTCTGTATGTATGTGCGTGCGTGCATATAGTGTGGGTGTGTGTATACACACACACATACTTGTGTTTATGTGTGTATAGTGTATGCATATATAGTGTATGTATATACATATATAATGTTTATAAATGTGCCCATATATGTATCTTTAAAAAGATAATATCAACAAATAGTAAGACTTCAGAGAATTTTTCATTTATACAATACGTTTCAAGAAATTATTACATAAGGTGAAAGAATAATTATCTAACTTAACACTTGTACAGCGCTTTGAAATACAGATAATAGTTCAGTTCAATTGTAACCATGATACCATACCCCTTATTTATTTATATATAAACTGCTCATCAGCAATATTCTTCTTTGTCATGGTAACAACATCATTCTCCCATCCCCTTTACATTGTTATGATTTTAGTATTAAAAAGAAATTCATTGTCACTGTCATCAAGACAAAGGCAATTTTCAGATCAAGAATTTCCAGTTGTTCACAAATGTCTTAATCACTACTATCTCTGAGGCTGTGAGGCAGTAGTTCAATATTCCTACTTAGCACATTATTAATTTCTCAGTTTCTTCCATATTTTGATATTAATTTCTTTACATTTAAGTATCCTTCGTATATATCTTCAAAGTTCTTGTCTGCAAATTCTATACAGGAAGTTTGATTAAGGAGGAAGTATACTACTGCAATGACCTTGTGAATGAAGAAAGCTTTTGATTTATTAACTTCAGCCTAGCCTTAAATTTTTCTTTTATTTGCTAATGATAACAAACCTGTATGTAGTGCAAGTACTGATCCACTGCAGTACACTTGGGTATATTGTATCCTTTGTAAAATGAAAAGTCTTGGCTGAACATGTTTTCACTGAACCACACTTTAGCAAATGTGTTAAGGAGCCTTTTGTCATAGTCATCTGTAACCCTTCCACCATACTGAATTTCCCCAATCATATAACGAACAGTGTTCCAGGACACACCCTGAAAAAGATTAAAAAAAATATGGTGTGTTCATGCAACCATATACTAAAATAAATGTATATGTATATCAATCAATCAGAATAGAACTGGAAGGGACCTTGGAGGTCTTCTAGTCTTTTACTCCGTGTGCATATGAAAGATCTAAAAATTCCTATGCATATATTATCTTATTCTGAATTAGACTGAGTCAAAAATAGTTCCATTATTAAATTGGAATCCTCCCCCAATTGACTTTGCTATCTGTCTCTTGTTTTTAGCTATCTTCTTTCTCTTCCAACAGCATATTATAGCCATCCAATATATATTACATCTGGTATCACGACATCCATCCTCACCTCTAAATCTAATCTAGTGAATTTAATGGCTGTTTAACATTAAAGGTTAATTGACTATATTACATTGAGTGAAGATTGGTTGACAACGTTGTAAATTATTTCAAGTTTCATATATGCTGCTAGAGATTTATTTCTAGCCAATTAGTGCCAATTAACCTTTTTGATGTCCATGTCATCCAAGTGGTTCTGAACAAACTGTACTGTGGCATTGAAATCAGCTTGGTTGAATTCATAAGGAATATTCCATCCTAGAGGTCCAAATTTCCTTCTTTCCTGAACAGTGGAGTGGAGAAAGGCCACAGCATACAACATTGGCTTCCATTGTACCATATTGCTGATGTCCAAGAGATCTTGATTCACACCTGTAACAAAGTAATTGACCATTATAAACAAACTTTCCTATAAAGCCCTTAATGAAAAGCATTTTTCCTCTGCAATTCCCATTTAATCATAACTTCTACATGATAATTGCTTACACAAAAATTTCCCACTTATATGTTACACTTAAAAAGAATAACCATACATAAGTATCAAACCAAATTCTCTAAACCAATCAAAAATCTTGAAGTAATAGAGGTGCGGTGGCGCAGTGATTAGAATGCAGAATTGCAGGCTAATTTTGCTGATTGCCTGGAGTTCAATCCTGACCAGCTCAAGGTTGACTCAGCCTTCCATCCTCCCATAAAATGAAGACCCAGATTATTGGAGGCAATATGCTTATTCTGTAAAACTGCTTAAAGAGGGCTGTAAAGCACTGTGAAACAGGCTAAGTAATATTGCTATTGCTAATATACATGAATGAAAATACTCAGTGAAAAATGTTAATGTTCTGCTGGTAATCATTTTCAATAGTTGGACAGACATGCCTGACTCAATAATTTACTGATTAGCAAATGATTATCCAGATATTTATAGGCATGCCTATAGCCATTTATCTTATATTTAATATATGTTTAAAGTAGAAAATGCACTACAAAGTGACTGATCAAAATACTCCAAGCACTCTTAAGATCATTCAAGCTACATGATTTTGTTTTGCTGAAAATTGAATAAAATATTCAATATTATGGGGAAAACTTATCAAATATTTGTATGACGGCTGAGGCTAAGTCACTCACCTCCATATGTTCTCTTTAGGCCAGCTTTAAGTCCCTGGGGAGGTTCATTAGTGAATTTTATAGACATCTGTAGAAGGGTAATAGGAAAGTGTTTGTGGACCTCTGTAGTCATCCACAAGCGAAAGGCCTCATGAACTATCTCTGTTTCCACAATAGTGTCCATCAGCTCATCCATAAAGTCAAGACCCAAGTGGCAGTTCTGCAAGAGGGCCCATCCACCCTAAGAGAATAAGATGTTAAGAGGCATGTAGCTGGGTTTGTTATTCATTTTGGAAATTAACACCATGCATTCAGATTATTGTTACCTTCCAATGATACTCAATTCACAACTCAGTGCTGACATAGTATTTTGCAAATATATCATAATTTGTTTCTAGCTCCAAAAGTAACTGAAGTATAGCCAATAAACTAAGAATATGAAAGCATTTTATGGATCCTACTTAGAATAGATTTGATTTTTAGTGATAGGATGAACTATCTTGTACACATCCAACTAGCATAATCTTTCACTCAATATCACCAACAATCATCAATTTTATTTTGAAAATGAAATTCAACAAAGTTAACAACTTAATTTATCTGCAATATAAATGTGTGTCACCCAAGCAATACATATTCCTGTCTGCTCCAAAATATAAACATGTATTGGATTGTGCCTAGAATTTAGCAACATTTCTGAATCAAAATATATGGAACAATTGATTTAAAAACATAATATATTTTCATTTTCAGAAGGCTACTGGCTAGAAATAATCCTATTTTGCTCTTTAGAAATAAAAAGAGAAATTTTATTCCATATACAATATTAGTTATGCTATATTCATGCTTAGCTAAACCTCACTAGTAATTTGTAATGTTCTGGTTTTTTAAAAAAAATGGCCTATACCAAATTAGCATGGAAAAGTTGCCTTACATGAGCCATAGTTTGTTGCAGGAGTTTACGTGCATGGACTTCTTGTCCCTGACCCATGGAAACGCAGCGTGTCTCAATTTTCAATCTTTTCCCCAAAGCAATGATCGAATCAGTCGGATCAGAGCCCATTGACAGGAAGCAGATGAGAGGTGTGCGTGGATCAGATTCTTCCCAAGTCTTCTCCAAATCCAAAATGACCCCTTCCGCATATTTTTCTCCCATGGTATCCATAATGTACTTCCTAGCCTAATTTTTTTTTAAAAAAGATATATATTAATGTTTCACTTATACTTAATAGGAAAAATGCAGGAACTTTGGAGACAAAGCATTTAGGGAAGAATTTGCAGGATATTTGATAAGGTCAAACTTGAATGTACAATCAACCCATTAGAACATTTCAGAAGTATGGTGTAAATCTTATTATACTGTGTAAGTGGTGGTATTTTGTATATCTAAATCAGTAGTGGGTTCCACTTACCTTCGCTACCAGTTCGGAACTGGGAGAGCGTGCGTGTACCTGCTTGTGGCACTTCTGCACATGCACAGAACCTTCTGCGCATGCGCAGAGTGTCCGTGATGACGTCTGGGCAGGTGGGTGGAGCCTCCCGCCGCTGCCACTACTGGTTCACCCAAATTGGGGCGAACTGGTAGAAACCCACCACTGTACTAAATGTTTCTATTATTTAAAATAATGTCTGTGGGATTCTTGCTAAACTTTAATAGGCACAAGGCGCCTATAGCAGTATTTGCATTTCAGCATTCTTATTGAAAACAACAGGACAAATATCCAATTTGTAAAGCTGGGGTTGAAGCCAAATGATATTCACTTGCTGTTATAAGAAGAACAATGTCAATCCCTTCATCACAAATAGCTCTGAAGTTTACTGGAAAGCAGTATACAATTACTACTTTCCCCAAAGCTAGTGTTTTGCAATGCCCCTTTAAGGCCTTCCTCTTCGTTCGTTCATTTCTTGGAGATTTTCCACAATACAGTGATATCCCTGGCCATGTATACACTACTGTATGTTTAAGGGAAAGCCTAAACCACAAAAAAAAAAAATCATTGTTCCCATCCATAAGATCAAGAGCTGGTTTTGGAAATGCAGCCCTTGGGAAATATTAGGTATCTCACCAGTATTCAAAATGCCATTGATTGTAGAATCTTTCTGGACCCCTGAATTGTTTGGGAGTTCAAAGAACCATTTTAAAGTGGTTCAGTTCCCATCAAAGTAAAAAGATGTAATTGATGTTAATGGGTGCTGAGCAACTGAACTCTTGATCACTTCTTTATGGGATGCCAGTAGTCTTGATATGTCCCTTCATTTAATTTAATATCTATGTGAAACTGATGGGTGAAACCAGGCATGAGACTGGGAGGAGGTATCAACAATACCTTAATGATATCTATTTGTATGTCTCCATCATGGGATTGGACAAGACTTCAAGTTCTGACTGAGCTTGAAATTGAATCTTAGGTAAATTGTAAATAGAATTGTAGGCAAGGGTAACTGATTATTTATTCCAGAAGCTATTAGATTGGGCAGAGACTCACCCGTCCCCACATGCTGACTCTGGACAAGATGACAAGATTCTCACTGAAGAAGCAGATTACTACTGAGAATTATCCTGGATTCATGACTTCTACTTGATTAGCAAGTGGAGATTGTACTCTGGGGAAACTTTGCCTGCTCTTGGCTGCTGTGCCAATTGTGGCTCTTATTTGGAATGGGAGGTACTCATGTCTTCATTACCATGAGACTGGTTTATTGCCACATACTTTATTTGAAGCTACTTTTGAACTACTAGGAAAGTTTATTTTCTATACATTGCTACAGTCTACAGTATATGCTGGTAGATGAAAGCCATTTCAACAGTGCAATATCAATACTATAGATACTGCATTGTTATCAGCGTGCTTCTGAATACAATCTGAAATGCTGGCTTTGATCTCTAAAGTCTTGTATATTTTAGATCCATGTTGGTTTATCTTCTCCAGAGTCTGGAGGAACTAAAATGTATTTTACAAAGTGCTGCTTCTGTGGCAATAGAAGAAAAATGAAATAAAATGATAGCCTCATGAATGTACATATGAGAAAGGTGAAGCACTTCTCCCTTCAAATGATTCAGCTAGAGATATTCCTGGAATTGTATTTGTGTATGTGTAGAACTATATATGTGATGCATAACCAGAAAAATACTCTTCAACATATTTTATTATTAAAACTTTCATACATTACCTGAGCAATAGTTCTATCAGGACACCAAGACCTAGTAAGGAGGAGACGTCTGAAGCAGTCCAGAGCTTGATCATAGCGAATGGGAGCAAATTCTTCTTCTGGTTTTTCCTTATCAAACCAAATTTTCCACTGTTTTTCTGTCTGTGAGATCTGATAATATAATACAATGAGAGTATCATATTCCACAGGAGTCATCAATATAGTCCCCTTTTCCTCATTCAAAGACAGACTGCTTAACATCTGTTGAGGACCTCTCTCATGTTGGAGTGACCATCTTGAGGCCAGTCTGCCATTGAGTTGGATCAAGGTGATCTGGCAGGACAATGTTTTCCATCAGAAAAATGGAAGAAAACCCCTAAGTGAACATTCTGTGTCACACAGAAGTGTCTTTGGATGGACGGTGATCTGTTAAGATTGAACTAGCCACTGAAGGACAACCCACTCCCATCAGTCAGAGACTTCTGTGCTCCTTGGCTATATTAACAGTAGTTGCAAAACAACCCAAAACTTGGCCTGTGTGGCATGTTTTCCCTTCATGGTGTTGGATTGTCAAATATTAACTTAATGGCAGACCAATATACACCTTCAAGGTTGTTATTCCTATCAGTAACTCTGTCAGCTTAAACGGCACTGTGCAGGCCCTTATCATGGGACAAACCCATCCCCACTGCTGCCCTTGCTTTACTTCTGTGCTTTGCTAGAGAGCACCATCACCAGTTCAGCAGCAGCAACAGCAGCCTCTCTCCTGTGAGGGCAGCAGTTCTTGTGGCCTCCTGAGGCAAAGTAAAAGGAACACTGAGGGGGCAGTGATTTTGAGAATAGATTTTCCTCCCACCTTAAAGATTGGAGAATAATAGCATATTCTATATGACTATATGGATGAACTTTCAAAGAATATAACTTTAATTTCAGACAGCTTAATGAGCGACTCTATGTGCCTTTCTGAAAGAACCACCATTTTTCTTAGTGGTAGGGATCCTTATTCACTACTTATAGTTCTAGCTGTAATGAACTATAAGCATTAATATCCAATGCAGTTTTATTTGCTCCAAAATGTAAAGATGGAACTTTTATCCTAGGTATACTTCAATAAACATTTTACCAGCAAGTTCTTACACTAGATTTTAAAGAATCGGTTTAACTTTAAAGCATTAGCTCCATGCTCCATATTTAAAGAAATATGCTTTATATGCCCTGATGCCTTTAGATCTGAGCCAAGGCTGGCTAATTGGCTGGCTTGTTTATGGGTACCCTCACCACTACAGTAGTGTCCAAAATTGTGGAAACCTTTTGGGAAAAGTGTATTTTCTAAAACTAGCTATTAACATCACTTTTTTGGGGGGGGGGTAGTACCATAAAATTATATATCAATGGAAAGATAATTTAATCAAGAATGTAATGCAATAACTTTTATGAAGGATTTGCTATTAGAATAGCAATTACAGTATAAAGAAGAAAAGTGAAACATGTAGAAAAAAACGAAATATACAAAAATTATCACGTCCGTTAATACTTCATTGGGTAACCTTTAGCATGAGTTACGGCCTTACAATGTCTTCCCATGGAGTGAACCAAGTCTTTTAGGTCTGCAGCTATTATAATGTGAAACCAAGCTTGAATGATTGCTTCTATTAACTGGGTTTTATTGCTGGGTTGCTTCTGGCTAGCAAGTTTCTTTGGTCGGCTCCATAGATTTTCAATTGGGTTAAGGTCTGGGCTATTCCCAGGCCATTCCAGCAGTGGAATATGATTATCTTGAAACTCCAAAAAAAAGTGGTGTTATTAGCCATCAAATCAAAAAATACACTTTTCCCAAAAGGTTTCCACAATTTTGGCCACTACTGTAGAGATGAAAGTGAAATTGAATAGGTAGTAAAGTGTGTTCTGTAATGATCTCAGAACATTAAGTTTCTGAAACATCAATGCTTCAAGTTTTATATTTGCCAGATAATATATAACTGAGGCAGATTAACACATAGAAATTGAAATCCATTAAACTGTCAATTGAAACAAACTGCAAAAACAAAATATACCAACTCCTACTGGTACCTACTTGATCAAGAACATCTGAAAATTGTCTCAGCTTACTGAGCTCCACCAAATTCAACCAAGTCATATCCAGAATCCATTTAGCTGGTTTAGGAGGACAAGCTTTCAGATCCAAAGAAGCACCACCTGGAAATATATGTTTAAAGGTTTAAAGTTTTAAAAAGTATTTTTTAAAAAAGTAGAAAACATTACTAATAACCTCCCCCACACACATACATACTCTTCCTTATTTAAAGGGGGTTCAAACACCAATGCTGGAATTTAAGAATATATTGCCTACTCTACATGAAGTTGAGTATCGTATGTTAAATTTCACTTAGAAACCTAAAACAGAAAGTCACAAAATTTGCAGGTTGCAATGTACAAGGATCAACAGATTCAACATTCAATCAAGTGATGGACAGGGCCCACCCTGTGAAGCACCAGGTTAGTATCTCTAATTACTGTTTTGTACAGGCAAAGAGAAAACAGCACAGGATCATACACTAAGGATGTGATGTAGTTGCTATGACCTTTAATCAGAGTTAGGAACTCCTCGTGTTTGACTTTGCCGCACTGCAAATCAATCTTCAAGGTAAGCAGCAACGTGAACAGAAACTTATGCTCCTCGTAAAGCCCTCGTGCGGCATATTTATACACTTCATAGGTCATATGCTCAATGATATTTGCTATTCTTTTGCTTGTAATTGGGCTCTTGACAGACCTATTCAAAAGAAAGGGAGAGGATAAAAGAGTAATATAATGCCTTAAGGGCAAAGATTTTAGAACGGGTAAAAGTATACACGAATAAAGCATTTTCAAAGCTGTATTTAATAATACTGAGTTGGTGCAAAAGCAAACAGAGTTGCTGAAGCAAATTCAACATGACATTAAATACTGTTCAATCGATATGATCCAACTGGCTAGGACTGTTTGGACTCTTCTTTCAGATGGATTGAAAGGTATTTTAGCTTCATACAATTGATTCCCTTGATCTTTATCCCTACTAGTCCTCCCTCCATTCCTCCCTTTTTTTCATAATATAGTGACCACTAAAGGGAGGCCCTGGCAGTCTGGGCTAGATTGCCATCACTTCATATGGGGGTGGGATCTTCAGCAGACACTTACTAAATGAACAGACAGGATAGGCAGAATTGTAATAGATAAGGCATCCCTAAGATATTACTCTAAGCAATTTGAAAAGCCAGGGATCTGTAGCCCCAGCTGGGACAGCAGATGGCAGCTGTGGCTAAGAGGTCTTTGCACAATGTCTTGTGCACCAGTTGCACCCCCCCTTCCATGAACTGGAGGCTCAACTTGCTGTCATTCACATCTTAGCCACTTCCCAATTGGATTACTGCAATGTACTCTATACAGGACTGTCCTTGAAGACCATCCAGAAGCTACAATTGGTCCAGAAGGCAGCAGTATAAGTTAATTGGGGGATATACTTTGGTATGTCCATGAACATAATTATTTCCTGAGCTACTCCGGCTCCAAAAAGTTTATGATTGCAGTTCAAGGTTCTAGATGGCACAAAATGGGGTTCTTTACAGGATTGCCTATCTCCAGTGTTAGCTGCCATCTCACATGCTGTAGTACAATGGGCACACTTAGGGTCCCTTACCTAAGCAATGTCATCTTGTGTCATTGGGTGGACTTGTGTCATTGGGCGGACTTGATTACAGAATAACAGAGTTGGAAGGAACCTTGGAGGTCTTCTAGTCCAACCCCCTGTTCAAGCAGGAAACCGTATACCAGTGATGGCTAATCTTTTTGCCATCGCATGCCAGGACGGGGGGGTGGGGGAGGTTTGTGCATGTGCATGCCCACACCCATAATTATGCACCCCGCCCTGCACATGCAACCTCCCTCCCCCCCCCACTCCTGGCACGCGATGGCCCAGTAGGCCCGTTTTTCTTTCTCACCTAGCTCCAGATCCTCTCTATGCATCTGGGGAGGGGGAAAACAGCCTTCCCCACCCCCTCAGAAGCCTTCCGGAGGCCTGAAATGGCCCATTTCCCAACTTCTGGTTGGACAGGAAGTGGTGTTTTTTGCTGTCCCCACCCTCCAGAGACTCCTAGAGAGGCTCTGGAGGCTGGGGACAGCAAAAAAGTCACTTCCTGTCCAACCGGAAGTTGGGAAATGGGCCATTTCAGGCCTCCAGAAGGCCTCTGAGGGGGTGGGGAAGGCTGTTTTTGCCCTCCCCAGATGCATAGAGAGGATCTGGAGCCAGTTGAGAAAGAAAAACGGGCCTTCCCCCCCCCCCTCAGGCCTTCCGGAGGCATGAAACAGCCTGTTTTCCTCCTTCTGGTAGGCCCAGAAGGCCCAAAAATCAGGTAGCTGGCGCACACATGCACACCATAGCTGAGCTGGCATGCCAGGCAACATTGCTCCATATGCCACCTGTGGCATGACGCCACACGGCCCTATACCATTTCAGACGTATGGTTGTCCAATCTCTTCTTAAAAACCTCCAGTGTTGAAGCACCCACAACTTCTGGAGGCAAGTTGTTCCACTGATTAATTGTTCTCAATGTCAGGAAATTTGATCTTACTCTTGGAGCCCCAAATAGGAAGATAATTCATTGATAATTCAATAATTGAAATTTAAGAGTCTCAGTTGCTTAAGTTGCGCAGCCACATACATTTTCACAAATAAATAAAATCAAGCTAACACTAAAAGAGGTATTTGCAATCTTAGAGATTGGCTTGTTAGTAATTCCTGCTCTCTCACCCTTTCACTTACTTGCTTGTGAGTTACTGGAAATGTTATGCAAAGCACAGTTCTCTAATATACCACAGACAGACTTAGTGTCTATGTTCCAAGCCCATGCTGGATGGGAATTTATGAGAATTGTAGTCCAAAGTATGGGGCAAAGCCATACATCTGATACATTAGACTGTAAGCTATGCATTAGACTGACACATCCCCTTCAGCTTTATTGGACATATACGCCTCGAAGTGAAGGAAGCAATAGGCTCAGCATCTAGACATCTCATTGCAAAAGCAGTTACTTCTGCCCGCTTTTGCATACAGGAAGGACTTGCTCTTTCTCCTGGGAAATTATTTCTGACTTGATGCTTTCCAAATTCTTTTAATGTCCAATCCCTCTAGAGTACTTATTATATATTCTGCTTCCTCTGAATTATTCTCTCTTTCTCAGTCCCTTTTAGAGAATGCAAGCTGAGGTTTTTGAATGTGGATCACTGCTTGCTATGTCAACACATAACAAAAGAGAATATTTCAATTCTGCGTAGGGTTTTTATTTATTAAGCCTCCTTGTCTCTGAGAATAAAGTCCTTGGAGAGGCTTAAGAATGATAATCAGAAATATACTTAAAATGAGATCTCATTAGAAATCACTAAAGAAAAGACTACACTATCTGCTACTTTTTTTCTTCTCATATTCCCCAGGGCAGGATATTCTTTCTTTCTCCATCAGCCAGATGACTTAAGGCGGAGGGCTATGTTCCGTAGCTCTAAGAAAGAAAGACTGAAATGGTGCTATGTGTGACAAAAAAGAGCTTTAAGGCATCAGAAGCAAAAAGTTAGACCTGAGACATGCATGATCACACCCAGTGGGCAGAAAAGGAATTACTGCTTCAATGTTTACTTTCTTCTCCAATATCCTCCCTTTCAGTTTCATTCAAAGCAAAGTTACACTGAGAAGCTGCAAGGGACTCTACAATGTTTTTTTTTTTTAAATGAGGCATTTATGAATATTAAAACATAAATAATGAACCCATGAAATGAACCCATGCCAAAAATTAAAATGGAGAAAGATACTATTCATATTTAAGGAAAGTTGCTGTGTAAACCAATTTTGTAGAGCTAAGAAATAAAGTAAGAGGTATTCTGGATCACATTTTGTGCACATTCTTCCTTTCCCACTGTCATTTATGATCAAACTTTTTTTTAATGCCTTAAGCACTGCAGAACTTGTTCTCAAACTATGAGATTAATGACATGGGTTTGCAGAGTCTAAACAAGGATGGCTATATCACATCGTTTCAGCTGTCTGAAAGCTGTGGCAATTTTTGTTAATCCAGAATGTGAAAAATGTGAGATAATCAAAGTTACCTTGCAAGCGAAAGATCAAACAGGCCCAAAAACTGCCGAAGTGAAGTTTGATACATGACATTTACCATACTCATCTCCGTTATCAGAAAATAGAGAATGCTGCCTCTGGTAGCAACTGAACAAAACAAGATTGGATTGGATCAACAGAAATGTAAAACCACAGCAACTATTACATCTGTAATTATCAAAGCTCATAATGACAATTAATGTCTGATAATAAATAGCTAAACAGGTTTTGTACACTGGAACCATTTTCCATTTAAATAAGAAAAACAGATATCTTTCCCCCACCTTGTGTTTTTGTTTTTACTACATCACTATACTGCAAAATCAGTTCCAAACAACATCTCTTTCAATGTTATTATTTACTACTCAATAAGAGCAGTTCTTCACTTACAGAAGGACTCTCTTTTTTGGAAAATTTTAGATGTTAGAGATTTATTCCCTTGCACCCGTGGTGGGTTGCCCCGGTTCAGACCAGTTCGCAAGAACCAGTAGTAAAACCGGCGGGAGGCCCCGCCCACCACCCCAGATGTCATCATCGGCGATCTGCGCATGCACAGAAGCAAGGCACACATGATCCCATTGTGAACCGGTAGTAAAGGTAAGTAGAACCCACCCCTGCCTTGCACGGGTAGTTCTCGACCACAATTCTACCCAAAATTTCTGTTTCTAAGCAAGATAGTTGTTAAGTGAGTTTTGCCTCATTTTACAACCTTTCTTGCCATCGTTGTTAAATTAAGCACTGCAGTTGTTAAGTGAATCTGCCTTCCATGATTGACTTTGCTTGTCAAAAGCCGCTGAGAAGGTTACAAATGATAATCACATGACCCTGGGACAGTGAACTGTCATAAATACATGCCAGTTGCCAAGCACCTGAATCTTGATCATGTCATCATGGGGATGCTGCAATGGTCATAAGTCACTTTTTTCAGTGCCTTTGTAACTTCAGTCACTAAATGAAAGGTTGTAAGTCAAGGACTACCTATCTTTAGTCTGCTAGTGACAACGGATGAATATTGCAGTTCTAAGAGCCTCAATTCTCCTTGTCACTTAATTTCTGTGGATAAGGAAAGTTCCAAGGAAATTGTCATTAACCATTAAAGCTCTCAAACCTTCCTCAATATAGGCTTGAGGCCTAGCTAATTTTGACTTTAATATACTACAGTCCAAGCAATATCTACAATTTTGATCTTTAGTTCGGGAGGGGAAGAATCATCTCACCTGGCCTGTATTCCTCCCGAGCTGAGTTAATCTGTACTTCAGTCTCAACTGACGTTTGTAGTTTCTGGGTCACCTCTTCTGCTGTTCTTTTTGTGTTACTAAGTACAATGATGAGAGACTCATCTTCCACCAGAGAGCCTTGTGTGCTTGTCAGTCGATACAGCAAGTTATCTTCCAGTTCTTTCATCTTCCTTTTGTTAGCTGTCACATCTTCTATAAGATCAGTTCGTTCTTTCTCCAACTCCTGTTAAAGCATTTCATAAAGTCATACTTCAGTGTAATGTATCATTGAAAGCAGGTCAATTAATACATGCATCTACAGTATAGTACCAATGCATTGCCAAATTGGTAGCCACAGTATTATTACCATTATCATATGTCTATTTCCTGTGATGTTCTCTGCCCTTGATTGCATAGAGCCAGGGTTGCGCAGTCGTTAGAGTGTAGTACTGCAGGCTACTTCTGCTGATCACCAGCTGCCAGCAGTTTGGCAGATCGAATCTCACTAGGCTCAAGGTTGACTCAGCCTTCCGAGGTCGGTAAAAATGAGGACCCAGATTGTTGGGGGCAATATGCTGACTCTGTAAACTGCTTAGAGAGGGCTGTAAAGCACTATGGAGCCCTTTACATAAGTCTAAGTGCTATTGCTATACCTGATCTAGAGGACTACTCAGAGCAGGGGAGGGAGGAAATCATATTCTGAACTACACCCAACTACATTAAGATTATCCAAGTGAGCACGGTTAGATTCTTCCTGTTCAGACTGCAGCACCCAGGTTGTCATCACGACAGCTTGGATGAAAGAGCTAGGAGCCAAAAAACAGGGTGGGTAGAAAGATGTTTGGAATTATTTGATGACGTGGATTGGAAGCATACTCAGCATGGGGCCTGTAAGTATCCCATGGAACCCACTACCACATGAATTTTTCATTCAGCATATACTGTAGATCACAGGATATAACATTGATTACTACATTAAGCGGATTGAAAGATGAATAATTCAACATTGTTCATGTTTAATGTTTCATACTTAGTGTCTCCCCAGATGGCAGGCACAACACTGTTGCTATCATTAGGAAGAATGAGGTGAGAGCTTCAGGCAGGGATTGTGAATGTTTTAAAAGGTAACAAATATTGTCAAGGTTGGGATTCAACAACTTAAATTATGCTGTATTTAGGTCTATAAATACTGTAGCAGAGGTGGGTTTCAGCAGGTTCTGACCAGTTCTGGAGAACTGGTAGCGGAAATTTTGAATAGTTCGGAGAACCGGTAGTAAAAATTCTGACTGGTCCCGCCCCCATCTATTCTCTGACTCTCAAGTCCTAGCTGATCAGGAGGAGATGGGGATTTTACAGTATCCTTCCCCTGCCATGCCCACCAAGCCAGGCTACACTCACCAAGCCACACCCACAGAACCAGTAGTAAAAAATTTTGAAACCCACCACTGTACTGTAGGTAGTACAGCCTGGATGAAAATAGTTAATTTAACCCGGGTTTTGCTATCAAAAGTAACATTAGCTTATATCTAATTCTAAAGCTCTTTTATTGTGCAGAACATAACTTGAATATGAGCTAAAATGCCTTCCCTGTAAAAAGAGTGACCTATGGCAGTCTGTAAAAACAAATGTAATTGGAGATTATGAAAGTAATTTAGGAGAAATATGAGATTCTCTTTGGACAAGTGGTCATAGAAAATCTGAGCATTAGCTTTGAAGCAAAAGAATAAAAAAATCCAGAAAGTAATGAAAGAGCATTCTATTTGTTTTAATTGGTTTCTATTTCAAACTGGAATGAAAATAGTTGAGAAGAAGACATTTTCCAGATATAAATACATGTAATTACAAAGTTCCACTATATGATCTTATGTCTAAAAGTTTTCCTCTCTGGACAATAGAAGCTAATTTCACCTACAGCATGAACATTTTACTATTATATTCTGAACACCACCATACTCATCTTATCTCACTATGTAATATTCCTTACTAAATGAGATACCTAAAGGAAGAATAAAAACTAGAAAAATGGATTTAGCCTTTTGCTGGCAGGAATGACATCCTGATAATTAACTAAACACATTATCACCTAGAATGTATTATCATACGTAGTCATTTTCTTTTAACTCACTGCAAAGTTCTTACACAATTTGAAGCTATTTAAATTTCTGTGAAAAAAGAATCTGTCAACTTTACAGCCAATCTAAGCAAGACAGTAAATAGACATTATGTTTAACTTGCACATTTTTTTTTCAAATGAAAACATCACTTGCTTTGGAAAATGTGATAATTTTGAGTTCTCAGCAGGCACCAAGGGAGAATTTAACTTCATCCTCATTGGCTAATAAAAATCACATTTTAAAGCAAACCTTCAAAGTTGCTATTTATATTAGGAAGAAATAAGCCATTGGCAGAAACTGTTTTTCACTTTACAAAATGGGAATTCAAACGAAAGCTTTTTAAAAAAAAAAATTAGGAACATTTCAGAGAAATAAATTATCAAATTCTCTAGCCAGCTTCCCTCAAATTCTCATAAATTATCCTAGTTTTTCTCATGACTTCTAAGTGCCAAATTCAAATATCAGTTTGAAACCATGACAAATTTGTTCCCTAACAGTGTAGAAATGCAATTAAGATCAGACATAATAGTCTGATTTGTGCTAATAACTAAATATCATGTTATCTACTAGATTCAAAGCTCACGGCAACATACTACCTTCTTTGACCTTCTGATTAGTGGAATTCAGCACAAATCACAAATACAAAGGAGAAAAGTATGATCTGTTTTTGTACTCAAATCTGAATAATAAACTCTTTATGAATTAGATGGTTTAATTTAGATGGTGAGGTTGAGGCAAAAAACCTTGGCTTATCAAGGTTTCACTTTTTGAAAATATAATTTTTACTGAACAACTTTTCAACCAGCTAAAAACAACATAAATATTAGAAATAAAGAAAATAAGAAAGAACAGTGATTATGGCTTTTTTTTTTACAAGTCCATCAAGCATGATAAGATGATCCTCGTAATCCACATCTGAGGCAATTTTATACATTCTAGACAATTTTTTTGGTAGTCATATACCAATGGTACATCATTTTATAAAATATATCTTTTAAATTATAGCAATGCTTTTAACTACATCTTTTCCCATTGATCTATCAGTATAGTGTGTCCAAAGTCCTTAGCCTATTTTATCACATAATATTTCACTTGCTTTTCTTAGATTTCAAATTTCAATAAAAGTTGATATTTTTTTTAGCAATTACATGTTCATCATTTGTACTTAGTTCAAATACTATCTTCTGCTTTTCAATTTCAAATGTCCTATTATCTATCTTAAATCTTTCTTTTAACTGTGCATATAAAAAGCATTATAAACTAAATTCCTCTGCAGTCAATGGCTCTTTTGATTTCATCTTATTTTTCAATGTTTCTGTTTTAACAACTCTGGATAAGTTAACCATATTGTTTTATCTATCTTTTCTTTTCTATAAAATGCTTCTGTGCTGAGAAACATAAAGGCATTTTCGGCAGTTTGACTTTATATCTGTTCCATATTCTCAATATGGCACTTGCAATATAATAATTCCTAAAATTTACATTAGCCTTCATTATTTACTATGAAAACCATGTCATCTGAACTTCAGATCATGCCTTTCTAATTCTAAGGTCTTTTTATTCCTCAGCAGAACCTAGTTTTTCCTCCAAACTAAGCAACAGACTGCAGAGTCCAATTTCAAGTTAAGCAGATCTAATTCTTCTCATTCCTTTATATCCTGAAGTATTTTATATTTAACCCTTGATTTTTTCCCCCTTCCCATACAAACTTAGACATATTTTTCTGCTAATGTTTAAATGGTACATCATTCCATGTCTTTACATAATTATTTTGGGATAATATACAATTCATAATAATCATAATGATACACAAGTGATGTCACTTTTTTCTCAGTGTTCTTTCCATCAATTCATTTTATTTCTGATGTTAATCATTAGTGGCATCTTTTGTTCGTTCATGTTAAAGCTAGCTAATGCTGCCAAATCTTCTAGTTTTTCATTAATATTTCTATTCCTTCCAGAGGATCTTCCAAAATTATCACCAGGTTATCTGCAAATGCCCATAATTTATAAGTTTCTTTTTTAATCTTCATTCCAGGAATTCTCTCATCTCACCTTATGTTTCTATTCAATACTTCCAAAGCTAAAATAAATAGCAATGGTGACAAGAGGCATCCTTGTCTAGACCCTTTCTCTATCTCTCAAGTTTTTTAAAATTCTCCATTCACAATTATCTGTGCCTTTTGTGAAGTGTAAATCAATTTACCCATTAGATAAAAGTATCTTAAAATACTACACATGTTCTCTTCAATCCATATCTCATTGCATTCTCTATTTAAAAAATCTTTAAAACCTCATCATCCATCCTAATGAGAAAAGTCCATTACCACAAAACAACCTATGTATTATAAACTTGATCTAATAAACCTACTTAAATTCCTTCCTTTTACATGTATATCTCATTTTCTGCCATTAAACAAACCCCCAGCCTTATCATTCAAATCTTGACATAAAACAACAACAACAATGAAAGATAATAACATAAATGGTTTAACTTTGTTTGGATAAATTTAAATTTGGATAAATTTAAACAGCATATAAAGTTGCAGGATCCAATCCGGGTCGGTCACTGGGACCAGAGGTTTTGTCTTCCGAGCATTTGGACTCATGCTGCAGCCCATCTCCAAGCAACTTCTCTCTAGCAAACACACTCTGTTACAGAGAAATTCTCTGAAGGTGGGCTCCAGGAATGAGTCTGAAAAGCTTGGAAGACAAAATCTCTGGTCCCACTGACCGACCCAGATTGGATCCTGCAACAGCAAATAAAGTCTTTCTCATATAGCACTTGTATAAACAAAATCTTGAAATATCATCATCCAGTCCTGATCAGAAAAAAAAAATCCCTTAAAATTTTCTAGAACTAGCAACCTATCTATTTTAACTTAGGTCAAATAAACCAATTCTATATTCCTTTTCCTTGTTCCCAATAATCACAAAGTTTTCCCCATATCTTCCAAAATTTTAAACAAGAATATCCAGTTCAAATTGTCAAAGGCCTTTTCTGGATCAAGAAAAATCAATGCAATATTGGCCTTTATCCAACTGTCCAGTATCTTTCCAATCTTTAAATAGAGTTCATTATATAGTGCAATACTTGTAGTAGTTGATCTTCAAATAATAAGAGGCTGATATCTAGTCCAGGTGCTTTCCCTATTTTAACCTTTTTTATACCTTCAGCTTCCTTTGTTGTTAAAGGTTCATTCATTAATTACTTACGTTTTTCTGTAATCTTTGATAAATTTGGTTTCTTTAAATATTCATCAATCTTTCTTAGGAAATTTTCTCCTTCTTTATATAATTAGAGTAATATTGTTAAAATATTTTTGCATCTTTAAAATTATCAGTGATTGTGGTATTTTCAACTTGTTGCTTAATATCAATTTTCCTATTTCTTTCCTCAATTTATATGCCAACTATTTCCCAGGTTTATTTCCAAATCCAATTTTTGCTTTGTTTTGCCTAATTCATTTTTACCTCCATTTCTCTTTACTAACATAGACAACTGCCATTGTAAAAGTTTAATTTGTTATGAAATAATTTTATTTGGGGGTGGATTTCTTTAATTCTTCTATTTTTATTTGTTCTACAATTTACTGTGTTTTCTCTTGTCTCTTTTTTTGAGATTGCTACATAAAATCTCCCTCAAAAGCTTTACTTGTGTCCTAAACTATTCTTATACCTGTATTTTTATTAAGGTCACTGTCAAAATAATTTGAAATTCTTTTACAATGTTCCATTATTATTTCTTTCTGCAATGTTTTGTTTAACCTACATCTGAAGGGATGGGATAAAAGATGGTACTAAAATTATATTGTGGTGGCAATATCTCTAAGCCATATTTCTTAGATATCAAAGAAAAAGATCTATGTCTTTCAGGAAAAAAATCTTTTGCATCACTATTCTTGTGTTTCCATGCATCCACCAGCTCTAAATTTTCCTTTGTTTTAATATCTTTCTCAGAGATCTTTCTGGACAAATTACTCCATTCAAGTCTATCCTTAAATACTGATTTTCATATGGTTTGTTCATCTGGAGCCTAAGTTACCATTGTCAAAGCCTTGGCCTGATCCAAAGTAGCTTCCACATTTACATACCTACCACAATCATCAGTAAATATCAATTCTGGTTGTAATTGGGTTCATGTACACATCAACCCTATTTCTTTTTTTAACTCCTGCTGAAATAATTTCTTAACTCACATTTTTTGCAAATTAAGTATTTTTATCTCTTTCTCTTATATTTTTCTTGCAGAAAGGTTACACCTTGTTCCATTTTTAAAAAATAATGAAATAATTTTCTTTCTTTTTTTTTTTTGAGAAGCATTTGTTCCATTTATATTCCATGTTAGGCATTTATAATCCATATTTATGCCAAAAGTTTTAAAAGCCAATTCTGTAGTGCCTAGTGTGGTAGTCTCTCCCTCGGTATCCAGAATGCTGCAGCTGTTTATAATTTCCATTTGCATTTTCTTCCAGTACTCCTTAAAACTTTTCTAAAAAAATTATCTTGCTTTTTGGATTTGATCTGTTATTTAAAAATGAAGTTAAATCCTACCGATTTATCTCATCAAAATGTGATATTTTTCTGTTCAAGTTTCTCAGTCCAAAAGAAATCCTCTTTCCATTTGGTTAATATTCTAATTGCAATTTGTTTAAGTACAATCATATCTATATTATTAATCTTCAGTCTGGTAATAAAATGCTGCTGCAAAACTTGACCTCTAGTCTTCCTTCTACAAGAATCTCTCTTGGTACTTTTCTTAATTTTGCAAATCACATACTCATTTTATAAACTTTATCAAATTCTACCTTCATACTGTGTCATCTTCATCCCAATCCAGAAAATTTGTTAAAGACGGAACAACAGTTTTCCCTAGTGTCTTCTGCTGAATCCTTTGGAAGTCTTTTTCTCTCAATTCCAGTAATACTAAATTCTCTAAGCTTTTTTCCATCTCTCTGCTTATTATTACAAGTTACTTTTCTAAAATGTCCCTTTTGTCATTAATTTAACTTCTTCTGTAACCCTAACCCTGTACCTTCTTTTTTATATATCTTCGGTAATTTCTTCTTTCATTTCCTTTTTCCTTTTTATAAATTTTTCCCCATTCTCTCTTCAAATGCAACCATCTCACTTTTAATACATTTGATATATTCAGATACACGCTTTCACCTCTCTTTTCTCTTTCTTTTTTCATTTTCTTCTTTTATATATTATTTATTTATTTATTATTTATTTAATGAGATTTATATGCCGCCCTATCTCCAGCCGGACTCAGGGCGGCTCACAACAGTAAAAAACAGTAATAACTTAGTAATAACTTTTTTCCTTTTAGTTTTTTTTTAAAAATAATTCATTAGAATTTATAATTCCATAACCTTATTGTATATTCATCATCATTTTAGCTATTGTCTATCTACTGCAGGATGAAGGCCTCTTCTGCATGTTTCTAATTAATACAGACCTTTCTTTTGCTAACTGGGCCTACAATACTTGCTGATATCATCATCTTGTTTTAGGTCTCTTTCATGGACATTTTTTTATCAGCTGTGATCCATTCTATGACTGCCTTGGTCCACCTGCCATAAGTTCTTCTTGCGATGTGACCAGCCCATTTCCATTTCAATTCTTTTACTCTCTTGATGATATTGTATAGTTTCACTCGTTCTCTAATCCCTGTGCACGTCTTTCTACCTTGTCTTGTAATGCCGAGCATGTATCTTTCCATGGCTCTTTGCGTCACTCATAGCTTTTGTATCAATTATGAGATTAGTGTTCATGTGTCACTGGCATATGTTAGAGCAAGTAGTACACACTGATCAAAAAAGAAATTCTTCAAGCATAGGGGGAGATTGTTCTTGAAAATTATGCTTAGCTTACTGAATGACTGTCAACCACATTTAACACACCATTCAATTCCCTCTATTGTATTACCTACCATTGAGATCTGTTGGCCAAGGATATGTAGTGGACTACTACATCTAGTTATTCTCCAGATATAAACATTTTTCTTTCTTTGGTGAATTTATTAAACATAACCTGCCTCTTTTACAGGTTTATTTTTAAGCCAAATGGTTCTCCTGCTTTGTGCAGCTCTTGTATGTGTCTTTGTAGCTCTTCTGGATCTTGTGAGAAGAGAACATCATCTGCAAATCTTAAATGATTTAAATAGGCACCATTGATTTTTATTGCATCTTTTGCCCAGTGTAGTTTGTGAAATACTTCTTCAAGGCAGGCTGAGAAAAGGATAGATGATATTGTATCACCTTGTTATTACACCTCATTTTATGTTGGTTTCCACTTTAAGATCATTAAGGCAAATTGTCGCCATTGTTTTTTTCATATATTGATTGTAGTAAGTTTATGTAAGCAGTGTCTACGCCTTAGTTGAGCAATACATTAATTATTGCTTACTGGAATACTGAGTCAAACACCTTTTCATAGTCAAATTCATCACACAGAGAGGCATGGTGTACTCATTGTGCCTTTCAATGACTTGTTGAACAACCTGGATGTGATCCATTGAGCTGTAGCCACTTCTGAACCTTGCCTGCTTCTTTGGGTGTGCATCATTTAATGTTCTTTTTGTTATTATCTTGGTGAAAATCTTGTAGATGACTGAAAGAAGGCTTACTGGGCAAGAGTTCTTTAAATAATCTTGGGCCCCTTTCTTGTGAATAAGAATCACAAGTTTATAATCCCTTTGTTTTCTTCAGTTGCTTTTTCACCAGCTTTACATTAAACTGGCACGTTTCTTCTTGGGTATGTTTTCTATGCTCTTGCAAAGTTCAATGTACTTCATTTTATTAGTGAAATTTCCAGTATTCATTGTCCGTCATTTTTTCATTAAATCAATAGTTTCATCAGAGATTTTTGACTGTACAAAGTGTTTTTCTGGTAGTGCTATAGATGTAGCAGATTCAAGGATGGTTTTGACTATTTGTTCATTATGGTCCATAATATTAATCTCTTCCAAATCTTGCAATAGAGCAAAGCGATTTGATAGATTAATCTCAAAATCACTGTTCTCCTCTAACAGATTATTTCTCTTTATTTTTGTCTTTATCATGTTTATATACTCTTTTTGATAGTTTATCTTCACTTTAGCTTGTACAATTCTATGATCACTTCCAATGTTAAAACAATTGATGACAGTAAATGCATATGGTTTTATCACTTGACATGATGCAATCAATTTCACTTGTGTACCCACATGGACTCTTCTGTTTCCTGTCCTTCAAAAACTACTAGTCTGTTGCCTCTATTATCTCATTCACCACTTCCATACGGGCCAGTCACTTTTTCCTCCAGCAATTGTTCTTCCTATTCTTGCATTAAAGTCACCCATTAGTATTTTGTATTGGCATTTTTCTTTATTTTGAAGCGGGCCACATCGTCATAAAATTCTTCAACCTCATCATCACTATAGCTTATTGTTAGCGCATAAGCTTGGATGATTTGAATCTTGTATTGCTTGTTCAATTGAATGATGCATTGAATTACTCTGTCTGATGTATGTTCAAATTTTACTACAGAGTCTTTTAGTTTTGCGTTGAAGAGAAAACCAAGAGTAAATGCCCAGACTTATCAAGTTCAACTAAATTTTCACCTTTTCGTTCAGTGGTAGGTTTCTATTGGTTCTATCGGTAGTGAAGGTATGTGAAACCCACTACTGTTTTTGTCATGTTTCACATAATCCAATAATAACCCAGTGCATACTGTTGAGTTCAATCAGTTCTTCTAGTCGAACGTCCATTTTCATTATTCGAATGTTGACTGTTCCTATGTCCAAAGACAAAGGCAGCCTGATACAACCCACTGACTCTTAGCACCCTCTGCCTTTGGGCAGGTCTTCCCGCTGCCATGGGTAGTTGCCCTGGGGCCTCTGGGGAATGAGAGCTGTTTTTGAGGTTGTATTGGCATGTGGAAGGAATAGACCGTAATCTGCTATGCTGGTCCAAATCAGAATAATAATATTGTATATTATTCCTGACATTTATATTCTGCATAGAAGTTACTAGTTATTGGGATCAAATATGTTCAAGTATCTTTAATCACTTAGGAATATGGAAAAATCTTAACTTCATATTTGTAAATTCCTTTTATTTACTTGATTCTATATTGATTTTTCTTATACACAAATATTTTTTTTAAAAAAAGACAAATATAAATACCAGTCATGGAAAGACAAGAAAATAATTTGAGAGCTCTTGGGGAGCAAGGTAGAGAAGTTAATTATTCTATGTCTACAATGAGTGTAACAAAAAATCTTTCCTCAGGGCTTTCCCATTTATTTTAAATGAATGGATGATTTCCCCTAAAAGCAAACAACAGTTCTGAAGGTGTGCTTTTATTAGCTTTTTATTAGTTAAAACTCCCCTCGGTGCCCACTATGAACTCATTAGCTGTCATCTCTTCCTAGAATCTCTATTTAACAAGAAATGTGCCAGCTAAACATTAAACTCCTTTTATTATTTAGCACCTATTGGTTATGTTTTATTTTTTTTAACAGATTTATATGGCTGCCTATCTTCCAATGGAACTCTGGTTAGTGAACAGAAAAATAAAAAAAGTTGTATACTGTTCTATTTTGTACAGATCACAAAAACAATTAAAAGAACTATTTGGAGGTGTTGCAAGAAACACCTTTAAAATATGTCAGTTGCTTTTCTCATAGAAACCGAAATGGTTTTAATTTGTGGGGAAAAATTGTTAAAGCAAAAAAAAAGGGAGGGGAGAGAGAGAGAGAGAAAGAGAGAGAAGGCTTTGTAAGATAACGTATCCACATAATTGCTTATTTTATCCATCCCTGTAATAAAAATATACTTCAATAAACAGTCACAAATTTACTCACAAATTTCCTTCTACATACCTGTTTTTCTGTTAGAATGACTCTCCCTAGAAGTTGATCTTCTAGGCCTTTCATGGTGACAGTAAAATCAATTATTGAGGTACGAGCACTAATCTCAGGGGTATAGGCTGGATTTGGAAGCTTGGTGGTGATGTAAAGTCTGAAGCCATTCATCACATCCATTTCTTTATCCCCAACTTTTACCTAATTAACAAAAACAAATCCAAAATGGAAGCATATAAGATGAATTGGACTCCTTCAAACAATCAGTAGATACTTATTAAGTATTCTTTTAATTTTGTGTACATCAAATACGATTAACATAATTAATACGTAAGTAAACTTGCACATGTTAGCATAAAACACATAAATGACATTTCTAAAACCAATTCATTCTATATAACTTTCTGTATCTTTATCTGGTTTATAAATGGTAAGATTGTTGCTAATCTTTATTTTTTTTTCTCTGCTGCTTATAGATTAATGCTTAGAAAACTCTTAATAAACATACAGACTTAAAGCTTAAATCCTACATCTTAAAGCCGCATTCTGGGAATCTTTACTTTAAATTGTAACCATAAAAATTAATTGAAAAATAAGTTGATGAAGTAGAAGTCAACAAGTATGGAAGAAAGATAAAAGGAAAATACTTATTACTAGAATGAAAACGATGCAGGCATTTAAGATACCTTGCAAGGTAGTTCTACTATCCTTTTGATATCCCACTAAAGAAGAGAAGGAAGAGAAATATCCCACTAAAGTTCCAGAATAAAAAGTTTTCATCAAAAGATTTTTTCAAGCATTGTACTATGTAGCAACCATAAAAAGTACAGTGGACCACACAAAATAAATGTAACAGATCATTTATCAAGATAGAGCAAAAATTAAAGACCGCTGCTGTAATCTATTCTCTTGAAGATTTCATGGTGACACCAAAGTCAAGGAAAAGAATTTTACTTAAAAGTAGAAACTAGAATTATATATGCAACTATTTTTTTTAAAGTTGGAATATGTTATTTTTCTCACTTTGTATGTAGAACCTGTTTTGATGAAGTTTTTTTCCAATACGTGGTCCAAAGCTGGATCCAACTCCTCACCAACATCTTCGATCAACAATGGCCTTCCAAGAGAGAGACTATCCTCCAAGTGGTTTCTAAAATATTTGTGATTCAGAGAAGTGATCTGAAAAAAAGAATCATAATGTTCATAAAGTGTGAAAATGGATCACCAGCTCTTGAGGGAAGGGGAATGACATTGGACTTCACTTGAAAAGAAGTAGCTGCTAAATTAAAACATTTACTTATTAACCAACCAGGGTTAAAGATGAGTTTTAATCTCCAGGATTCGATCATAGCTATATTAGAACACTATTTGTTTATGATGTGTTTAGGAAATTTATATTCCCCATTTTCACTCTTTCTTAACAATTTCAAAGCAGAAATGTAATACAATTAAGCTTTAAAATATGGAGCTTTTTAAAAAGTTAGAAACAACAGCAATTCCTATGAAAAAGCCCAGCCTAAAAAATCAATATTGCTGGTTTCCAAATGAACCAAAGTTAATGTTGGCAAGTTAAATTCTTCATTACAGTGTATTGTTCTGGAATATTTTCAAGTACCCTCGTCACTGTTTTGCTGCCGTCCTGAACATGTTTACTTCCAAATGTGAATATAATGCACTAGAATTTAATTCACCTGCAGCTCATTCCGGGTTTCTTTGTTCTTAATCCAAATCTTGCCCTGAGTTTGTGGATCAATCAGGAGAGGGTAACGAGCTGCCTTTGTGACAATGATGCCATTCTGAATTGACAGGTCATCATTTGGCAGCCCTTGAAGGTTCCATTCACTGACGGTTGGCGCATCAATCAGCATCTCTGTGAGATTGAGGTTGTTTCCAAATGGGATTGTCCGAGTTTTCATTTCTTTTTGCCAGCTGGTTAACAAAAGATTACGGAACTCTTGATTGAAAGGACCAGAATAGGACAGAAAGGCTGTGGCCAGAAGTACATCTCCTAAATTGATATAGAGAAAACCCACATCAGATGGTGGTTGAATCCATTTGCAGTGAATATAAAAGCGAACATTCAGGCTAAGCTTTAAAAGTCTTGGTCATGTTTCACTATGAAACAGGCTGCTGGGGAACCTCTTGTTCTTTAAATATTTGATGACTGTTTATATAAAGAGAAAGCAGAAGAGAGGCGTCTATGATGTGGATATTCTGACTAGTATTATGCCATGCTTTCTCTCCGTGAGCAACTTTCAGCTTAATGTGCTAAATCACACAGAGATTTCTTACACCAGGACAAACTGGGGCCAATTTCTACTAGCTGATTTTGTTGTACCCATATTTAATGCAAAATAGACTATGTGTGCAACCAACAATCACATTACTTGTATGCACTATAAAGGGGGGGAAAGCTGTGGCATGGGGAAAGGTATTTGTTTTTGTTACAGAAAAGGGGGAAATAGGCAAACTAGTCTCCGACTTAAACACATTTCTCTCTGGAATCTGCAATTTCCTACAACAGCAATGGTCTATGGAGATTCTCAGTCATCCAGGTCACAGTTGTCCCAAAGATGCTTTTTTCAAAAGGCAACTGGACTTTCTTTGTCTTTCCTTGAAGACATTTCTTTTCTCATCACAGAACCTTCTTTAGTTCTGATTAAAGAAGCTTCTTGGATGAGAAGCGAAATGTCTTCAAGGAAAAATAAAGTCCAATTGCCTTTTGAAAAAGCACCTCTGGTACATCAGTGATTCTTAACACTGATAAGTGATCAATGGCCAATGACCCCCTCTCAGGGTTCTGCAAAATCAAAATTATTCGCCAGCCAATGTTGAAAAATAATACCACATTAAAATTCTATCAAAAATATTGTGAGAAGCAGTAGCAGCACTGAATGCATCAATTTCAATTTTTAATATGGTAAATATCAGTAAATATATCCTATACAAATAAAAGCTTTTGGGGGGCATTGTAAGTGTGAGCCTTCTAAGTCAGCACTAAAACCACATAGTACTTGCTAAAAAAACAACCCCCTTTTTTTAATGTCTGATTTAGATTTAGAAAGCTAACTTTGTTAGTCTATTTCCTGCTTGTATCACCATAATGTTAGCAAATTGATAGTGACATGTTATTTCACAACTTGGAGTAACTCTCACCCTTCAAGACATAATTTTAGCATACAAAAGTTCTTACCAACACAATGTCATTATTTATCAAAATAACAGAGGATTCCCTGCTGCTTTTAACACAAAAGAGTGAAAATAAACAGGAACACGATTTATATGCTTGCAGTCTATACTTGCTGAAAAATACTCAATGCAGCTTATAGCTTTGTAGAAATGACAGTCCCTTCAGCTTACCCACAAGCCTTTTTGTTTGGGCTGCAAACTCTTTACTTTGTTCAGTCCACCTCTCTTTTTCACCAGCCAACCCACTAATAAGACTGGAAGCGGTTTGCATTTTATGCCTGCAGCGTTCTGCATCTTCAAGCAATGTCTGTTCAAAACAAAAATTCACATACACAAATGGCAACTTGAGCCAAAAACTATCGCTAATAATGCTTGAAAAGATAAGTATAGATCAGTGGTGAAATTCAAATTTTTTTACTACCGGTTCTGTGGGCATGGCTTGGAAGGTGTGGCTTGCTGTGGCTTGGTGGACATGGCTTGGTGGGCGTGAGAGGGGAAGGATATTGCAAAATCTCCATTCCCACCCCACTCCAGGGGAAGGATACTGCAAAATCTCCATTCCCACCCCACTCCAGGGGAAGGATACTGCAAAATCCCCATTCCCTCCCTACTCCTGGGGGAAGGATATTGCAAAAACTCCATTCCCACCCCACTCTGGAGCCAGCCAGAGGTGGTATTTGCCGGTTCTCCAAACTACTCAAAATTTCCACTACCGGTTCTCCAGAACCTGTCAGAACCTGCTGGATTTCACCTCTGGTACAGATCCTATCTATTGTACTTCCAGCAAATATAAATATCCTATTGTTTCTATTAACATTGTCAGTGCACCTGGACTTATTTCTTATAAACAATTGGGACATAGATTTTACTCTTATCAGAAGTCTGACAAAAGACATAGAAAAGAGGTCTATTGTGAATCTCACATTAAGATAAACATTTGACTAAGATCCAAATGGCCCCAATCCTATTAGTCTTTTGAGGCTTTTGTAAGACTCTTAAAACCTGGCTTTTCCCCCAGGCATTTGGGCACATTAGATGAGCTCTCTAGGTTATGTGGCTTTTTCTTGGAGGGGGGGGGATGTTGTTGCTTTAACTAGGTAAATGGGAACAAGGAATAACCTCAAGGAACCAGAAGAACAGCCACAACTAAGACAAAAGTGAGATAAAAGAAATCTGATTTTGAGCCAGAATTGCAACCTGAGAAAACATCTCAGATAAATCCCTCTCTACTTCTTACAATAAAAAGAGGGAAGGGAAAAACACACTCAGACTTGCAAAATGTTGTTACTATAACCTGATAATAAAAGTAGTATTAGCATGCCTGACTTGGTTTCTTAGTTTGTTCTACTTTGAAGAGCTGACATCAGGGTATCATAGGTTATATATATATACTGTTATGGGAGGGGTGGGTTCTACTTACCTTTACTACCAGTTCGCAATGGGAGCGCGCGCGCAGAAGCTTCTGCACATGCACAGATTATCCATTATGACGTCTGAGTGGGTGGGCAGAGCCTCCCGCTGCTTTTACTACCGGTTCGCAAGAACCAGACAGAACTGGGAGCAACCCACCACTGCGTTACGGTAGTTTTAATTTTTGTATTGATTGCTGGGATTTGGGAGGATTTATTTAAATAAATACATAAATTAGAATATTTCAGAAGCTAGATAGCTGAACTATCTTCCCAAATGACCAGAAAACCAATTTTCTTGCACTCTTAAATAGCTCAAAATGAACTCATTGTGGTAATATTTTCTTGACCTTTTGACAAACCAGCCAAAGGGAATGGTTATACAAAAAGAATTTCCTACAGGAAGTTACCTGTTTCTCCAATGTGGCCTTTTCGTATTGAGCCTGCACAATATCCAGCTCAGCTTGCTTGGCATCCAATTCAGCTTGGGCTTTCTGAAGATCTAACATGGCAGTAGTCAGACGATTCTCCTGAATGGCCAGATTTGCCTTAAAATATCAACCCACCAAGTTTAAATAAGGGAACTTTGATGCACACTGTGTATTTCTTCAATAACAGCAACCAAAGAAACATGAAAATAGCTTATGATGAAGTACATTACTGATAGAGAGAATTGTTGAATTAGTATTGCTACAATAAAATATTTATCATCTTCATATGCCATACTAATGAGGACAAAGACATCAGTAGCAGGGCTGTTACATGCCCAAAGATGGATAGAGGAAAATATACCCACAATGGAAGAATGGATTTTGAAACTAATGGAACTAGCTGAGATGGCTAAATTTCTTGCAACTTGGAGACCACTGCTTGATTTCTTAAAAGATAAGGAGAAATTTTGACTTTTGACTTTGGGATCTGAGGATTAGATTGGATTGGATCAGAGAAATATTGTAGCTTTTTAAATATAAGATTATATGTATTTGACAATTTAATATCTGTTAAAGTTAAGAGAAGAATATTTTATGAATATTGTTATTTTAGAATGTTGACTAGTAAAATTTTAGGAGATTGATATATCTGTTTAAATTTAGAAAGGGTTTGTTCTATTTTCCCTAGATTAAAAGAGAGGGGGAGGGGGAGGGGAGGGGAAGGGGGAGGGAGGGAGGGGGGAGAGAGAGAGAGAAGATTAACAACATAAACAAGATTGATAAAGATGCTTCTCTTTCTGCAGGCCAAATTTATAGTCTTTTTTATAATTTAAATCCTTCTCTACTACATAAACAAAATAATTTCTAACATTATGGCAGGATTGCCATATCAGTTGAAGCTAGGAAAGCTAGACTTTTCAGTTGAGACTGTAGTTTTTTTGTTTGTTTGATTCGCTCTCCAGGAAGTAGGGAAAGAGAAGACAGAGGTCAAAGAGGAATCATTTGGACATAAATTTAAATCACCCCTTTCACCTATTAAAATGTTCTCAAAAGCAGGACCAAACATGCTGATGGACTGCATTTGACCAAAGGGCCAAAGCACATCACACTAAATCATAACCAAACAAATCTCATTATAGCTTAGTGCAGCATATGATCCCAGTTTAAAACTGTAAATTGCTGTTGATATAGTTTTACTCTGCCTTGCCAACTATATTGGACTTACCTTTAAAGGTAGAACTTCCTTATTTATAGCGAAGAAGGATGACATTGCTTTGGTCCATGAGCAAAGGCCAGCCACATTTCCACAAACTCTCTTAGCTGTCTCAATATTGTAATCTGCCATTTCAAAATAAGGACTCAAGAGCTCCACTGCTTCTTCATTAATTGTATCTTTTGGAAATTGCTAGAAATATCATGAAAGAGATTTTTTTTTTCACTTACCCAAAATCAAACAAAATTAATAATCCAGCTGTTTAATTTTACCCCTTTTTTTCTAAACCACATTTTCTACAGAATTTGCATTCAAAAAGTTATTAATTTTGTCATGCTACTATTTGTGCTCATGAAAGCTTGTCTATTTAATTTGTATTTTCCTGATCTTTACTGTGCCTGAATTTAAACTGGTGCCTGTTTATACTGCTGCCATCTTTAATAAGTGCTGGATTTTTCTTCAAGAATTCAGCAAAATCTCTACGAACACTTATCCAGAAGGACCAAAGACAGAAATAAGAACAATCTTTGAAATTTCTCTCTCTCTGAACTTTTCATATTAATTGGTCATCAGTCTGTTCTGTACAATTTGGTATTGTACCAAATTACAGACAATTACAAACTGGTAATTGTCAAGCTGCGGAAAGCAGCAGTGCAGTCTCTCAATACTAAACATAATAAATCCAGACTAAAGCTATATATGTTACACATTCATATCTTGTCCGGCCTTATCATCTTCTTTTTTCTTATCAGTGCTTTTTTGGTATACCTGCAAGTTCTGTAAGAAGTTTCCTGCTGTCATCAGTTTCAAGGACTCCTGCCACGATGGCATAATGCAGTTTTTCTCCAGGTCTAGCTTAGTAGCATTTACTTTCCTCTGGAAGAGCAGCAACACACAGTCCATGATACGCATGATAAGGTGAGGTGGCCGACCCAGCGTACGGACAGTCGCAATGTCTGCCGGCTTGATTGTCTACATTATTGAAACATTATTGGACAGAATTAGGAATTATCACAGTATTTTTGAAGTGCCTGACAAAATCAGCAGGCTTTTTATTTAAAGGCAATCCACGGTGGGTTCAACATCAGCTGATTACACCAAACTTCTGTATATTTAGAAATTAAAGTGATTTACATTTCACAGGTGTTGTTAAGCAGAGCCACAATGAGCAGCAAATTTTGGTATGTATTGATCCATCCTTAAAATCATTTAAGACATATCCTATCATGCCAGGTAATATTACCTAGCCAGCCTTGGTGTATTTCAAGAAATTAGACAAGATATGATATATAATTATTTGGATGGGAGGCTAACAGGAAAGCATAGTTTGTAGGCTAAATAGTGCAAATTATGTTCTATGTTGCTTCCAATAACATTACATCAACATGTCCATGTAATAAGGACGTTTTTGCCTTATTTAAAATTATTTTACAATAGCTAATATATGAACATGGGCATGTGCTTCTGCATAAGTGCGCGCGCGCACACACACACACACACACACACAGAGAGAGAGAGAGAGAGAGAGAGAGAGAGAGAGAGAGAGAAACATTTGTAAGTCTGCTTATGAGATTAGCTGATACAAATTAATAAAACAGAATTATAACATAATTGTTTCAACTTCTGCCTTCAGCTGCTCTGAAGTGTAGTTAATGTGGTTGCTGGAGAACAAAACATATTTGCTATAGGTAAATAATGTTAGATGCTATTCCCCATATTGCGATCATAATGTATGTATCACATCATTTCTCCATGTTTCTGCATCAGATGGTAGTTCCATTTCTGTCAAATTAAACAGGCAATGGTTATTTGAATTGATGTGGCCTGCAGTTAATTCGTCTAATGCTTTCTGCCAAGTGGCGGATCTATGGGTTGTAAAATGTGAATGCAAATCAGTCATTTTACCTACGTATTGACAGTGACTTCTTGGAAGTTTATATTTAATAACATTAATTACATTGCAGCACCTACAGGGGACTGCCTGATATATGAAAATCCTGACAATCTTTAATATTGGCGGACTTCTTGAAAGAAGCAGGTGATGCAGCATTTGGACTCAGAAGGATGTGATTAATTCCTTCGAATAAATGCAATTTATTGGTACTCTGTGTAGATTTTAGTAACTATAGGATGCCATGACAGGAGGGTGTTTTTTTTTTACTTCTTTGACATGTTTTCACAAATAATAGATACCTTTCCTGTTAAATTGGAGATTGCAGGATCTATCACCAATACTATGTGTCATCTTCTTTTTGTAAATTGTTTTCATACTCAAGGTTCATTCTCTGTGAAAAGTATGTTTTATACAAAGAGACTAAACCCCAAGTAGCAGCTATTGTAGAAAGACAGTGAATCAAAAGTGGTGGTGGTGAGGGAATGACATAATTTCACCCATGATGAGAAAGGGAAAGGAGGGAGCCCACACATTAGTTTCCAATCTGGGGTATATTTCTGAGACGACAGCATATCTGTGCGAGACAGACAGTGGATTCGCCTTTCATTCTTCATTAACCTGTAAAGCAGCTTCGGCCTCTTCTAAAGCAGGTTTAGCAGCCTCTAATTTTTCCTCAGCGATAGCCTTGTCTGCTGAAATGCTGTCTACAATAGCCTGGGCTTTGTCCTTCACTTTCTGAACTTCACCTTTCACCTTTTCAGAAGCCTGTGCTTTCACTGTGACTTCTTTTAACACCTATAGAGGACATTTAAAAAAATAAGAATGAAAGAAAATAAATGGAAAAACAAGTAACTATGGTTGCAGAAAATAATTATTTGCCAAGAGTTTATGTTATACTCAAAAGTTAGCAAAGTGTTTTGGGTTTAGTAAACAAGCAGTGTGAGATCTCATAGTCCAGAGGAAACCTAATGTTTTGTTACCCAATATTTACACTTACTATTTTAGGCTGGCTGAGCCCCATGTAGGCAAGGCTAGGGTTTTTTGTGGGTTCTTAATTTTTTTTATCTGTGTTATATGCATGTTTTAGGACTTATAATGCAACTTTCTTCTGATTCTTGTTTCAAAATAGCCAGGTATTCTGGCATCCAGAGGCAGAAGGACTACAGATGGAGAAAGCCTAAGGGCTGCATGTTATATGATGTGGCCTTTTTATGACCAACAATATCAAGAAACTTCAGTTTATCATATCTGAAATTCAGAGAGTTAACATGTGTAGAAGGGCACCAATTAGGAGAAGTCCACTAACTAATTTTCTTCCAGGTTTTCCCATTAATAATAATCTTTATTGTCTGCACAACATATGTACAATGAGATTGATGGAGCTCCCTCAGTGCACCCCCCTCAACACAATACAACTCACAGTAGAAACAGAAAATCCCTAACCCAATAAATCATATTAACGAACACTCAGTCCTATTACACCAGTGTAAACATGTTACACATTGCGCCGGCCCTGCAAATCCATCGTACTACGTATTTATGATGTTATTTTGCATTCAGGAGCCTGACAGCCCGAGGATAAAAACTGTTCTTCAGCTTGTTGTGTGGCTGGCCATGCTTCTATATCTCCTTCCCAATGGTAGGAGGGTAAAGAAGTGGTGACCAGGGTGAGAGTCATCCCTGAGAATTTTCCTCACTCTTCTAAGGCAGTGAGCCCTTCTAAGGGCCCATTAGTAAAAGAGTCGAAATAAACACACTGGACTTTACCATATCAGCTTTTTCATTGGCAATCTTAAGTTCTTTCTCTTTGGCTTCCAGCTCTTTACTCAAAGCTGCCACAGATTCAGAAGCCTCCTTCAATTTCTCCAATCCAGTATTCATTCTGAAATATATAGAACCATCTATATATTTATATATATATATATATATATATATCCCAAAGCACAGAACTTCACTAGACTAGAAACGATCTTCGATTATTCCCTTTCCCCAAAATAAAAGGTGGTAATCTGTGATCCTAGAACTATTTGTGGCCTTTGGTTTAATCTTATACATCATAATTTCACAATAGCAATAGCATGTAGACTTATATACTGCTTCACAGTACTTTACAGCCCTCTCTAGGCAATTTACAGAATCAGCATATTGCCCCCAACAATCTGGGTCCTCATTTTATTGACCTCAGAAGGATGGAAAGCTGAGTCAACCTTGAGCTGCTCAGGATCAAACTCCTGGCTGCAATACAAATATAATACAAACGCCTGCAATACTGCATTCTAATCACCGTGCCACCAAGGCTCTTCATAAACCTTCTAAAGCAACCAATTCAGATCTCTTAAACATATATCTCTCTCTCAGCAGTACTGAGACTAGTTATTGAGTTTAGCTATTTGGGAAGACAATAACTGACTATAAGAGTACCAAAACACCTCACCTGTGGGCTAAGGTCTGCACCTCGGCATGTTTTTCTTTGTATATAGCTTTATATCCTTGAATAAAGGACAAATAAGACTTGGGAGTCACATGGGTGGATCGACGATATCTTTGAAAATAGTCAACGCATTTTTCAGCAACTCCATCTTGGAAGGAGCCCATACACTGTACCATTTGTTTTTTGATATCTTCGGTGCAATCGATTTCATATGACGACAAGAAATGCTCCGATACTAAAAGGAGATTTAATGCCTATCAGTATAAACACTACTTCATTCTCTGGCAAAAGAAATTTAGGATGACTTCTGACCTATTTCTTATTATTCTTCCCCACCCCTCCATCTCATTCATTGTCATAGACTTTTCTTCTTCCTTGAAAGAAGCAAATTCAACTTTCTGAGCTCCTCTGACATGCACACTTGACAGATAAGTATGATCTAGGTGATATTCAGAGGCATTCCAATGGGCAGGGAGTCAACATGGTACTTATAACCTCATGACTGAAGCCTGCCCATTTTTTTCATATTTTGTGCATACACAGTGCATCAAAAGGAGCAGGCTTCAACTGCATGAGCATCTTGATTTTTTGACATGCCTCTTACTGCAGATACCCTTGATGGTCTCAAAATTAGACCCATGACCTCAAACACTCTAATATATTGATATAAGCAATAACATTAAACCATTGCTAACTATATGACTTTCAAGGCATGTAAATTATACGCAAAGGGAGCTGAATGGTTTTAATTGCCAAAGTAATTGCAGTCTTGACATATTCTTTTTGATGCAGGAGATTTGACATTATTATTCCTGCTCTTTGTCATTTGTACGTCACAGGATCTCTGCTTATCATCTCAGGAGTGAAATCATCTTATTTCTTTTTACTGATGGGTAATCTTCCTCCTGTAATTATTGGGAGCAAAGCTATTATTCTTGTCTTGATGGAATTAAGAATCCCCTTGCTTTAGGAATAAGTAAATGGGCCTCGTTTAATTTTGCCATTTGCATTTCTCACATCAAATCATCTGTTTCAAAGAAAGACGTTCCACTGCAGTATGTTTTCTCAATCACCAACGCTTCACATGTGGAGACAGAAAAGTCTCTATTATCAACACTGAAATGCCGTCAACACAACAAGGCTTGCATAGCCTTATTCTAAGGCTACTCTAATTTATCCAAAACATTTCAAAGTCTTGCCAGAATGTAAAAATAATACATTTAATTTTTGAAGATAATATTCTAAGTTTATTTTTTCTCTGGAATGGGAGAGGAAGATATAATCAATAAATATATATCAAAGCAACACTCAAAATAGTTTTTGATACAGTTTGAATTCAACAACTTTTCTATTCTACTCAGAGTAAAAAAAAACAACCAGACCCTACAGTAAATGATGTACTAGAGAAGAGATTTTCACCATGTTACTGACAATGTTATAAACTTTTCCAATAGTCAAACATGTCAAACCTGCAACTAGGGCGTCTTTGGGCCAGCGGCTAAACCAGTCTATAGTGCAACCAGAAATGAGTGCGGGGAATTTCAAAGCTCTGTTTCGGAATTTTTCACCCACTGGTGAAAAACAAAGAACCACATGCAGGTTCTGGCGAACTCTAGTCATGAAGTAATCATATACATTCTCATTGGTGGGAGGACGTCGTGGATGCTCCCTCTTCATAACTGGAATGAGATCCCCAATGATTTCATCAATTTCATCACGAGCAAACAAGTTGGAAACCTAAACAGGAAGAACATTTTTATTGTACCCCACATACAGTCAGTTGTTATTTTTTTAAAAAAAGGCATTTAGCTACTTTTATATTAATAATTGGGGAACGTGGTGTCTCAGTGGCTAAGACGCTGAGCTTGTCGATCGAAAGGTCGACAGTTCAGTGGTTCGAATCCCTAGTGCTGCGTAATGGGGTGAGCTCCCGTTACTTGTCCCAGCTTCTGCCAACCTAGCAGTTCGAAAGCACGTAAAAAATGCAAGCAGAAAAATAGGGACCACCTTTGGTGGGAAGGTAACAGCTTTCCGTGAGCCTTTGGTGTTTGGTCATGCTGGCCACATGACCACGGAGACGTATTCAGACAGCGCTGACTCTTCAGCTTTGAAATGGAGATGAGCACCGTCCCCTAGAGTTGGGAACAACTAGCACATACGTGTGAAGGGAACCTTTACCTTTTTTATATGAATAATTCATTCATATATTACCAAAAGTTGACCGTATTCATTTGAAATGTTGAAGTTAAAGAGCTCATTGTTAGAGTGTTTCATGACTTTATAATTGATAATTAAAGCATTTTAATTATAATCCATTCATTGCTGTTTTATTGTTATCTACTTTGAATGCTAGTTTATGGGGGAAAGTAAGTTATGCCAATAAAATATTCACATTTAATTTTCCTTTCTCTTCCCTTTTATTCTTAAAACCTGTGGCCATCCAGATGTTACTGAATTACAACCCCTAATCTGCCTTGCTAGCTAAGGCTTCTGGGAGATGATTGTCAGTAATATTTGGAAAATGGCAATCTCTGTGTTTTTGCCCTAGAAATAAAATATTCTCAATCTGTGTGATTCTACTAAAGATTTTCTCCAAGTCTGTCTTTACTGATTTATTGTACCTCAGCAGTAAAATAATTAAAGACTAAGAGCTTGATATGTTCTATATTTACTCAAAAATCAGTATTCAGTGGGTAAGTTTTTTCATCAGCAGTGAACTCAAGCATAGAACTTTACAGACTCAGTCTGTCACTAGAGCTTTATCAGCCAAGCTCTCTGTTTCTGAAAACTCAGGGCTAACTCAATGCCAAAAGGAAAGATGAAAATCCTACTTCTCCTGATGATAGCACATTGTTCATATACTCCAGGAAAGCTTCATCTTTTATTTCATTATCTGTAAAAATAAAACTGATTCCTTTTCCTTGTTGTCCAGCAGTCTTATACAGATGTTTCAAGTCTTCCATCAAATTAGATGCATTGTAGGATCTAGAAAAATGAAAAAATAAAATTGTCACAAACATTCCAAGCTTCCTAGCCTACAAATAATTTGGACTGAAACAAAGTGCCTTAAAATGAGAACAATTTTTTTTGGCCTTTCTGCTCAGTGTCTGTTTTCATGGTTGTTGCTTTTAGAAATATGTAGTTTTCTTGGTTATATAACCATAAACATGGTTATATCTATGCATTTTAATGCTCTCTACTATTTAAATTTATTTCTCAATTTGTCTACTGTTTTATCCTTCATTTTTGTTTCATTGTTCTAAGTTGTATAATATTTCAATAATACAGAATGTAAACATAATTAATAAACCAAATCAAACTGTTTTGATACATAAAAGCCCTATCACTTACTGAAATACTAAATTTACTTCTTTTAAATGAAATATATTTTATGTAAGAAGGCAGACATTTTCATTGTTAGATGATAGATAGGTAGGTAGGTAGGTAGGTAGGTGGGAGGGTAGGGTAGGGTAGGGTAGGGTAGGATAGGGTAGGATAGATAGATAGATAGATAGATAGATAGATAGATAGATAGATAGATAGATAGATAGATATTCTTTTGTGTTCTAGATAAGGGTGAAAAATTTCCATTGTCTTTTCTTTACTACAAATGGTTATTATTTTCTTGTAGTATTGACTGTAATATTCTTCCTATAACCAATTATAGAATTTGAGAGAGTTTTCATTCAACCAAATAAGGGAGGCAAAATAATTCAAATAGCAGGCTAATGATTATGTAATCCTGCACTTCTTAACATTAGAACTAGCACAATAATATGTTTTACATGTTAATTATTTGATTTCTTTTATAAAATGAGCATCCATTTTCATACTGTGTTTTATTCAACAGGTTACCTTGTTAATGTGATCTGGAACATATCATAGCCTGCAATGAATGATGCCAGTTTTGTCAAAATTTGCTTTCCAGACCCTCCAACTCCAACAAGTAGGGCATTTCCTCGGGGAGTGCGGATCACACGCGAGATCTACAAAGCACAGCACCATTTTGTTGGTTGTATATTTAGAATAGCACAATAATAAGCAGATACTTGATAAGTTCCTGCATTGCACCACATCTTTAATATTGGTAGCACAATGGTGATCCCAGTCTTTGCATTGATCATTCCATAAACTCTTTCCAACAATAGAAGCTCCAGGTTTGGCCACAGACAATTTGCTTTCTAGTATCAAGGATAAAGTAGTCCTTCTCTTATTTATTAACAGAAGTCTGTAGATTAGCATTTGAATCCGTACTGTGATGGCCAGCATCTTCTATCACATCCAACATAGAGAGTCTATCTTAAAATAACATGATCAAGTACTGGAATAGTGTATAAACTGGACTGACTAATTGCTAATGGGAATCTTTCCCCAGAGACCACCTAGGATAACTGTTCAAGCCAGTGGTGGGATTCAAATATTTTTACTACCGGTTCTGTGGGCGTGGCTTGGTGGGCATGGCAGGAGAAGGATACTGTAAAATCTCCATTCCCACCCCACTCCAGGGGAAGGATACTGTAAAATCTCCATTCCCTCCCCACTTCAGGGGAAGGTTACTGCAAAATCTCCATTCCCTCCCGATCAGCTGGGACTCAAGAAGCAGAGAATAGATAGGGGCGGGGCCAGTCAGAGGTGGTATTTACCGGTTCTCTGAACTACTCAAAATTTCCGCTACCAGTTCTCCAGAACTGCTCAGAACCTGCTGAATACCACCTCTGGTTCAGGCTGCTAACACCAAAAAACTTTCACTACTTATATAATGAGTCAGGGCAACGATACAGATACCAATTGCTGTTTTAATACAAACAATTTTTCTGACAACAAAGCTCATTTGGGTTTGGAAGTCTATTTTGAGTTCTTATTTGCATAGAATTTTCTTTCTCAGAAAAGTGCATAAGGCCAGTGTCTTCTGTTCTATGGGGATTGCATTAATATACTCAAACTCTGAAGACTCAGGCACTGATCTCTTCAAAATGTCATAGTCACCATTAAGAGGCCCTACATATTGAGCATGCTGTACTGTCAACAGAAGAAGTCTGATTAAATATAGTGGCAGAGGTAAGCTAAAGCATTACTAAAGCAATATCACAATCTATTGGTTGCTGAAACAATGATTTATTTCTGCTTCGCTGAGAAATCTCTCTCCTGACTACCTCAATCTGACTATCTTTAAAAGAAAAATAAAGCTTGCCTCACAGAGACTGGAGCAAGACTGCTGAATGAAGCAGAATCCTACAGGAATGACAGGTGAATTAGAGACAATCATGACTGTTCTTGCCCCCTATAATCTGCCACCAACATAGCCATCATATGCTTGACAGTAGGGCTGTTCCTGGTTACCCTTCATCCCCATCCTTAGTAGAGTTAGTATTTGGCACAAATGCATGATCTATTTCTCACTGATGTCACTTATACATAGTTACACCCACAATATTGTTATTCACTAAATCTGCCTCTTTAAAAAAAAAAAAAGTGGCAGTCTCGGGGTATCAGCCTTAATAAGAGCAATCTATAAGCTCTCATGTTTAGCACTTGTACAAAGTCTAGAACAGTATCCAGCATCAGCCTTGCTCACTTCTGTAGGTGACTGGGTGCAGGATGGAGAATTTTTTAACCAAAAATGAACTTACAATCATTTTGCAAGACAGATTTTTATTGGAGGAATGGGGATAAAAGCCTTTTATTTCCTTTTCTTGTAAAAAAAAATATATAGATGTTCATCTTTACATCAATTCAGTTTTTTATACTTCGAAAGATTTATCATTTAGTTCTCTAGTGTCAACACTCTGATCATGAAAGCAGTATTTTCTGTAACTTTTTAGAATCCACATGGGTAAGCCTTCCTTCAAGAAAGTTTCACTAATTACATCTGAATATTGTTAGAATTTGTGCCCATGAAACTAATGGATTATCAAAGGTTCAAACTCAGGCATCTGAAATCACCAAAACTTAACTAAAGCAATTGTCATGTCCATTGATACCAGTGGTGGGTTGCTACCGGTTCGCCCCGGATTGGGCGGTAGCCGCTGTGGCGGGAGGCTCTGCCCACCCGCCTGGACGCTTCTATGCATTCACAGAAGTGTTGCATGCATGTGCGAGTGTGCCCACAAGCGAACTGGTAGCAACGGGTTTTGAAACCCACTACTGATTGATACCTTTATTAAATGAATCATAGCATCGGTAAAAAACACCAAATCCATTCCTGCCCCACGGATACTCTCATTATATATTTGCAAAAACATGTTTAAACGGTCCTTCAAGGTGCCAAAAGATTCAATGGGTTCATATATTTTGGGCACGTCAGCTTCTGCTTCCTCCGGTTCTTCTCCTATAAGAAAATAACACTTCCAATTAGTATGAATTTGTGTATCATTCCTGTGTGTCTTCTAACTTTACCGTCTACTTGTTCCTGAAAAACGAAGAAGGGCATTAAAATGTGTGAATGACTACAAATGTAATAGGTGACAACAATGAGAAGCAGTGCAGAAGAGTGGAACTTAGCAGACTTCCAGCTTAATGGCCTACCTAATTAGTGAGAAGAAATAGAAATTTTAAAAGCTGTCATTTTGGCTGTTTGTGCAGTGATGTGGCTGATGAACTCCTATGTACTTTGCTGACCCAAGTGGACGCGGCAATATTTTTCCTCTTTTTTAGGGCGTTAAATGAATACACTGAAAACTTGTGTTTGTGCCGTTTAACAAGGAAATGTGGCTCTTAATTAAAACAGGCATGCCAAATTTTTCACATTTAAAATGTTTCGAGCCCAGAACCTCCTACTCTGGTCCAGCCTTGAAATGAGCATTTTTTTAAAAAAAAAAAGTCTAGACTTTTTTCAATAATGTTGGAAAGAATGGCTGTTTTGAAATTGGAATGGAACTTTGTTTATTTCAACTCTGAAACATTTTGAAGATTTGTATTAATTAGTTATACAAGTTTATAATGCTTCCTGAAAAAATTCCCCCACATCCAATAACTGAAGGTATCCACATACTTCTTCCAATCCAATTATACATAGCAGTGCACAAACAAATTAACCAAACTATTTCTTCCTTGCATTCTCTCCAATTTGTCCCAGTTGGCTGCTTTCTCTAGAAGAAAGTATAATTTAATATCATATGCCGAAATCTTAAATGCCAAAATATATGTTCCAGAGTTCAAATTAATCACAACTCTTTTGTAATACAGTTTTTTTTCATGGCAGATATTACTTCTCAGCTTAGAGTTTGGAAATCACTGAGAAGAAATGATAAGAGACTAAATATGAAGAGAACAGATAAACTAAAGCTGGATGACATAATGCAGTAGGAAAAGCTAAAACAGAGACAACAAGATGTGTATCCCCAACATTTCTGGGTTTGCAGACTGGCAGGGAAGGGAGGGGAGGGGAGGGAGAGGGAAGGGATACATGTGATCGGCGAGCAAGCACATGTCTGTGCAGCTTCATTTGCATGAGTGGCAGACACACACACCTGCCACTTGCACAAATGGAGCTGCATGCATACGCCCACTGCTCGCACAAGTGGAACTGTACGCACATGCCGGTTCCAAATTGGCCAAGGCCTAGTAGTGGGTTGCGGCCTGAGGGTTGGGGATCCCTGGTATAGATGACTTGCTAGGAATGGAGAAATACCTGCAGCATCTATGGAGAAACTGGAAGCCACACATTTTGAGTTGTATATTGTAACCACTCTGTCTATAAAAGTGGGCCATTAAAAAAAGCAAACAGAGAAAGTAAGACTTTACATACAACAATTATTTCCATGCATTCAGGTCGTGTTCTTATAACTCCCTGCTAAAGTGAAGACTTGGCCAATTAATGTCCCCTCTTTATGAGAAAATGTCAATACATCTTGATTTGTGGAAAAAGCTCCTGAATATTGAAGTAATGCTTAGCAATATTATGAATACTAGTAAGAAAAAAAGGTTTCAAAGCATATTTGCCAGTTTAGAGAAGGTCATCCCCAAGGTGACACTCAGCCATTTTTCAAAATGCCATATTTGCATACTACGTCAACCAAAATTAATTTAAATAAAAGATACTTTGCACTAAAATAGTTTTTTTAACCATGCAAAACAAAATGCTAGTACTACAGTTAATTGCTCAAAAGAAACTCATCTCAAAAGCTGAATCAAGCATTAAAGCACCTTCAATAAAATTATGCAGTGCTTTCTCTGACAAAGGAAAGGTTTTTTTTTTAAATGCCAGTTGTAGGACATTTCAAATCTTTTGGGATTTTTTTTTAATGTATTATGCCAGCTGGCTTTACCAACTATTTTATCCTACGTTGAGAATATATTTTTCCTATACTGTTTATAAGGCTGGAATATTTATATTTTCTCAACATCATCACAATGCTTAGTTTCAGCTTTATCAGATTGCTGGCTCAACTATTGAGGAGCATGCTATATATCTAAGAAATTATTCCCCATTAGACTATGTATTAAAGCAAAAAAAAAAATCATTATCTTGTCTATAACTAGCCGTGCTTGGTACATTGACATCTATGAATGAATTCCTAAGTGCAGAACTCAAACTCTTAGAAGAAATGAGGCAAATCTGACAAGATCAGAAGCCTCTAGCTTACCTTTGAGAAACTTTTCCTTCAGACCTAGTATGAAATAAAATGTGTTTCCATTTAAAGAAAATATATAACTCATTTCTTATAAAGGATTGTTTATAGCCTTCCTACTTATTTCTTGAAGATACAGATTTATCAAATGGTGTGGAAGATACTGTATCACAGATCTTTCTCATGATATATCAGCGAGAATCCATACATGTTCTCCTAGAAGGTATTTTCTTTATATTTAATGAAAGCCATTTTAAAACATCATGTACAAGGACTAAAATTCCAAGCATAGTCTAATCACAAGTCTGAATTCACTGGAAATCTATTCAAAGTTAGTATCCTTGGAATTATACATTCTGAATTAAGTGGTGGTGATATCTTGCCTTCTGCAACCGGAATATAAAATAGACTGAAGACAGACTTAGTTTGAAGCTCATACTGTCAGCAACTCATGCAAATCAACCTGCTTTTACTTCTTCTGTCCCTTCTACTCATCTCAACTGCCAAGCATAACAATCATCCAGAATGTCTCTGGGTAAATGCTTCTTCTAATATTCACACTTTAAAGTTACTGAGGAAATTGGTATAATTAAGTAGATCTTTATGGAGTGGTGCTTATCACATCAGTAAATAACTTTGGAGGATTTCTGACAAATTGTATATAATTCCTTCATACTAACTGGGACCTCCTCTACTGAGAAAGTATTGGTTTGTCCAGTCTTATGTGAACCAGTCTTGAAGAACTCCTTAGCTTGTCCCTGTTTTGTGGGATCAAATGAAATGAAAATAGATTCTATAGACATTACCAAAGACAATTTTAGGGCCTAGATGCTAGGCATGGAGATTACAAAACATTTGGTTTCAGCATGGAAGAAAGGATAGACTTCCTCCCAAAGCTGCAACCTCTCCTGCAAACAATTTTTTCTCCTCCACCACCTCCTTAATTAAACTTTATAAATAGCTATGAGGTTTTGAAAGTATAATTGTTCTGCATTTTCAAGCCCAAATCTATTACTTCCTTGTATGGTACTAATATCAGGCACATATTTTTTTTCATTTTAGATTAAGTTTACCTGTTGCTTCAGGTGCGTCTCTTAAGAAATCAACAAAGAAAGCTTCCTTGTTGAGTGCCACTAATGCTGCCTTATCACTACCAAGTTCTCCTTCAATTAGCTTTGCTAGTGCCAGATCAAACCACTCCACATCTTCAGGAGTTGTGAAGCGATCAGCAATAACACGCTTACATTCATGCTTCCATAGCTTAATGAGCACCTGTTCAGAGAGAGAAGAGAAAAATAACTGTATGTAGCTTCTTCATCATGTTGGAATTTGCAACATTCAAAATAGATGCTTCTCATACATATTTATTTTGAAGAGGATGCTGCATGAGATTATTTTGTTACTGAAAGAATGCTGCCCATATTCATTCATTATTAAATATGGGAAACAACCTCAGCTACATTTTTTAGAACAGTAAACTAGACATTTAAAAATGTTTTAAATATATATATGATATAGGCACAAATCTTGCATCTAACCATCTGTTTGTATTTGCCTGTGTATATGTATATTTTTTTCAGCTAAGAACTGGGGAAGGAAAAGAAGACAAGGGACTCCAGAATTTCTTTTTAATTGGTTTTCATTTGTTTCCCCCTAAAAAAAGTATGTTTATGTGATATATCCTAACTACCTGCTTTGAGGTTGAGCAAGAGCAATTCAGAATTAAGTTAGAAATGATACCCACGGCTCACTAATGATCTAGCAAGTGTCTTTATGCAGCATGTTAAGCTTAGTCTTGCAGTTTAGTGAATTATGCAAACCCAGCTCACTTAATTAGTTTACAATTCAATGTATTGTATGAATCCATTAACTGAGGTTAAGTCCAGAGTTGATGTAAACAGATGAGAAAGTGGAAACATGATCTTAGTGGTACAAAAATTCAACACATTCACCTTTCTTTTCCTTTCAGAAATCACTTACAGATTGCTTTTTGGGAAAAAAAAATGTTGACAGCATGCTCCCTTACATTTCAATTTAGTTTTGTTGCTCTTCCCTGCTGTGGTGAACTACCACAAACACCTGTGTGAATATCTAAAAGCAGACCTCTGCTCAAGCTCCTCTCTGCCACTAAATGCAGTACAATTGCTTTTGCTCTGTGCCTCTCTAGTCTAAAATAAGGAAATAACTTCCCTAAATAATGCTTGGCATACTTTCTATGTGTAAAAGCTTTCTACAGGTAGTCCTGAGCTAACGACAATTACTACTTGGATGAGAAATTGTTAGAAAAACCAAGACTAAGGTAGAAGTCCAACAACAACAACAACAATTTTAGAAGCAGGAAAAAGCAAATTATTTCCAAATGTTGCCCCAAAATGCTATAAAATAAAGAGATTGTGCCTTTTTAAAAATGTAATTTTGTCTATGAACTAAAAACATCATACATTAATAAAAGGATTAAATAAGTATGATATTAAATCAGCCTCTGATACTAGTTTGCCCTGTTTCCTTCCTGGAGAATAATATTTATGGTAACTTTTTTGTCAACTGCTTTTTCATAACTCATCTCCTCTTCATTTGTAAAAAGTAAAAGGTTAACCTTTTTGGTGCCAAGTGCATTCTAGTGACGTGGTGGTGTATGTATCTGCATTAATACATTTAGACTTAGTGTTTGCAATTAAAGTATAATAGTATTTACTACTTATGGGGCTGTCTATAATTCTGTTTCTGTACTTCTTACAGTATAATGTTTATAATCTTATATAAAAATGCATCCAATATAAAAAAAATGTGAATTTAATATATGAAAAAGACATATATGCATTACTTACATTGGAATCATTGATTACTTCTGAAATAGTATTAAGCATTCCTTGCCAGATCCTGGAAAGGTCCCGGAGATTGAACACATAATGGAATTTGGCTGGAGTTGGCAGCATTTTGATCTTGGTCATTTGCCACAACCGCCGGGTCAATGGGACCAGCTTAGCAACTGTTGCTCTCACTTCTTCCAAAAAGCCTCTTTGGCTACAATAATGACCTGTGCCAATCACACCTGGAGAATTCAAGTTAGATAATCTAAGAAATCCATCCACTTCCATGTCTTACCTATACCACTGAACGTCATCCAATCACATTAAGATTTGTTAACTGAGAACAGCGTAGAAACACTTTAAGTAAATTTAATTAATTAAAATATTAATTAGTTAAAATATCATTTTGTAATACCTAGTGAATGAATGCACTTGTTTAAAAATGCCTGAAGAACATAATTTGCCCAAAATATACATGCCAATACTAAGGATAGGTATAACATATAGAGCGATAAAAAAAAACAACCACTGAATTTCCTTATGCAATCTCCACTAATGTACATTGTTAAAAACTGAATATCCCAGGAAATCTATTTTAATATACATTTCCCAAATCACTGATCTCCCGTATAAACTCATTCGTTTAGTATAATGGAGCTAAATTTTTCTGTTCACACTTTTTATATTTATGTTTCTATGGTTTTGTGGGTTTTTTCTCTTTCTCTTTTGTTTTGGCACTGTTTTGAAAATAATGACAGACATTAGCAATTTAATACTAATGCTGCAATTTTAAGGCATCCACTCACGCAGTGGAAGGTATTATTTACATCTCCCCTCAAATTTTTCACTTCTCTTAGCTTTTCAAAGAAAAACAAACACTAAGTGCTACCTAATGACCAATAAGACTAAAAACCACCCTGTTTTACCAAAAATCTTGTCAATGGATGGATTAGAAGGCAAGGTGCAATTAAACACAGAAAACTGTCTCTTCAATCTCTGAGGGATGTCATTTCGTCCACCACCAGGGTGTATCATGGCAGCCAAAAACTGGATATCCACAATGTTGGTGAACTCTCCAGGTTTCTCCAAATTATAAAACCCATTTTGCTCCATCAGTTGCCTAACAATCTCATTAGTGACCTGCAAGAAAGGTTTTAGAATTAAAAACACCCAATCAACTATTTTCCAGACATCTACGTTTATACAGATTATATGCATAAAACAATGGAATGGATTTTACTGTCTCTTCTTTCCACCATAACCTTTCTAAATGATAATCCTATAATTTTCCCAATGAGTTTTTTTTATCTCTGTGTAGGGACCCACCTGGGCATATCTTTATGTCTTCCATTCTTTGGAAGAAGGACAAGCTGATGTAACCATACCCTAGTTCCAGCAGGGATATAACAGATGCAGCTCTTATCATTTCTAATCCTGATTCAACCAGAAATTGGAAGCAAGAACATCCGGTTCTCAAGAATGCCAGCAACAGAATGTACCAAACCAGAAGGCAGCAATAAAGAGATGAAGAGGTTCCTGGAACCTCAAGAGGTTCCATGGAACAGGTCTAGTCACTAATTCCTTGTTCTTTGCCACAGTCATCAGCTCTGCTTTCACAAAGCCATTTTCATTTCACATAAGTCTCCCCTTTCCACTTGTAAAAATTATGAAGGACCCCAAAAGAGCATATGTTTGTATGGATTTATAATTTTTTACCAAATTAAAAATTAAAATTGATCTACTTGCTGCCACTACCACTTCTCATGATTGGTTGTGATTTTAATATTGCATTGTTTTTCAGCCTAGGCTGGAAAATAATTTTAATTTCACAGACTCCTGAGAAGTTTTTTGGGGGATCCCCAGGGATCCTAGGACCATATTTTAAGAAACACTATGCTAGACAAAGTGTAAAACTTGATATGCAGTATTAAGAGCAAGCACAATCATAAGTGGATTTCCTGGTTTATGACCAACCTGTCTATGACCAACCTGAAACCAGTCAGTCAGTCAGTCAGTCTGTCTTTCTATTTGTATGCTGCCTAATCTATTCACACTCCCAATGACTTACAACTATACAGTTAGTTAAAGCACTCATTGTAAACTACAGTAAATATAATTGATTATTAAATCCAAAACAAAATATTTTACAAGACGAGTCCTCCATTCCTCTACTCGCAATAAAATACCTTATGCCACCAGACTTCAAATTTTGGGCTTAGACAATTTAGTACTATGCCGACTTCGGTCTGACCTAAGTGTAGTACATAAAATTATCTGCCACAATGTCCTACCAATCAATGACTACTTCAGCTTCAACCACAACAATACACGAGCAAATAATAGATACAAACTCAAGATAAACTACTCCAAACTCGATTACAGAAAATATGACTTCAGTAACATAGTGGTCAATGCCTGGAATACACTACCTGACTCTATGGTTTCTTCCCCAAACCCCCAAAACTTTAACCTTAAACTATCTACTGTTGACCTCACCCCATTCCTAAAAGGTCTGTAAGGGGTGTGCATAAGTGTACCAGCGTGCCTACCGTCCCTGTCCTAATATTCCTTTTTACTCTTACTCTTTTCATGTATTCAAATTATGTTTATACTTTTACCTGTTATCTTATATATGCCTGACAAATAAATAAATAAAATAAAAAAATCATATAACTAAATAATAATCCCACCATTCTTTAGTTTGCATATAGAAAAAGGCCGTCAACCCCTAAAGGCCCCATGGAATAATGTGCTTTTTATTACCATCTTAAAGATCACCTTGGGGCCCAGTTTGGAATAGTCAAAAACTGTTCCTGAGATGAATATAGTAGATGAATCAAGAAAGTTAGGTTATAAAACACTTTTTTCTATTTGATTTTCACCAATTACAAAATACAATCTATTTTGACTAGACGCTATCCATTTGGGTTTAAAAAGGAGTTCTGTTTAATGCAGCACACATCCCACTTGTACCATTCCTGGATGGCTTTACATCATCATAAATATCTATTATTTATGGATGGGAAGGAATAGGCTCAGGCTCAACCCATCCAAACCGAGTGGCTGTGGTTTCCGACGTCCCAATATAGTCAATTGGTGCCATCACTGACTATTGGGGGCGAATCATTGGCCCCCACGGAGAGGGCGCGCGACTTGGGCGTCCTCCTGGATTCACGGCTGTCTTTAGAAGAGCACTTGACGGCCGTGACCGGGAGGATTTTTCATCAGGTTCGCCTGATTCGCCAGTTGCGTCCCTTTCTGGATCGGGACTCCTTACGCACAGTCACTCATGCCCTCGTCACCTCCCGCCTGGACTATTGTAACACTGTCTACATGGGGCTCCCCTTGAGGAGCACACGGAGGCTCCAACTGGCGCAGAGTGCGGCCACGTGGGTGGTAATGGAAGCAACATGGTGTTCCCATGTAACACGCCTCCTGCGCAAGCTGCACTGGCTCCCGATGGTCTTCCGGGTGCGCTTCAAGGTTTTGGTTACCACCTTTAAAGCACTCCATGGCTCAGGACCTGGGTACTTGCGGGACCGCCTACTACCACCAATAGCCTCCCACCGGCCGGTACGCTCTCATAGAGAGGGGCTCCTCCAGGTGCCGTCGGCCAAACAATGTCGACTGGTGGCCCCCAGGGGGAGAACCTTCTCTGTGGGGGCATCTACTATCTGGAACGAGCTCCCCCCGGAGATACGGAGGATCCCGGATCTGCGCACCTTCCGCCTCGCTCTAAAGACCTTTTTATTTCACCAGGCGGGCCTGGCCTAACTTTCTCCCTCTTTTTAAACATTTTTAATATTTTTAAATATTTTTTAGTATTTTTAATATTCAAAGTTTAAATTTGTTTTAAATTGATTGGGTTTTAAATCTGTCTGGGCCAAACTATTTAATTTGATTTTATCTCTGCTTTTTAAATTTTGTATGTATGTATTTTATTATTGGCTGTTTACCGGCCTGAGTCCTTCGGGAGTAGGGCGGTATATAAATCAAATAAAAGTAAAGTAAAAAGTAAAGTTATTGCCCCCATTAGGCAACACAGTCAATGATCCTGCTATAACGCTGAGAATTTGAGGGATGCAATTTCTTAGTGGCATGACTCCTGCCTCATCAAATATTTTTTTGTCTGACTCCATCACTGTAGCTGGTAAATTGCTGTAGTGCCACATAGTTTCACATTAATCTTCTAAGATTGAGCAGAAAGGCGATGTTGATACTTACCCTCACATGTTTTTTTCATTTCAAATTTGCCACATAAAACTTCAAAATGAAGAAAGGATAGGATTAGAGCAGGGTACTGGCTTGGTATCTATTTATGCTCTCCATTATTGGTCAGATAGAGGCAGTACTGGTTAGCTATAAAAAGCTGCAGGCGTAAGAAGTTAGGTCAAGCATGAATCTTTCTGAAATTATTTTGAGGTTTTGTAAGCGAACGATAGGTGTAGACGTACTGAATAACTATGCCTATAAAAGCCCATGAGTAGTATTCTATTATCATAAAGGTAGAAACACAAGTCCCAGTGAGAAACTTTGTGATTCTCTTAAACCTTAGCAAACTACCCAAATTAATCTGAGATGTTTGTCATTCAGAATAAAATCAGAAATTATTCTCCGCTGGCATATAAGGAACTCATGCATTATTAACAAATCTGAGCAAAATGTTAATCCTGATCTTAACTACAGTACTTCTCAAAGTCAAAATGTTTCATTGAGCGATGTAAAGAATTGATGCAAGTATCTGACCTGATCTCCCCATTCATTGATTACAGGCATATTCACATCATCTATGAAAACCGTCATTTTCTTTCCTGCGGGAGGACCATACGTTGTGCCCATGCGCTTGTCCACATAGCTTTCTATTGTGCGCTGCAAGAAACACATGAGTTTATAAAATAACTTGCTGTAAGCATCTTTTCATAATCACTAAAGGAAAGGCTGTGTGTTCTGCAAACTGTTGCTTAGAGCTAAAGAACTTCAAGCAACTATATGAAGAAATGTAATATACAATTAAAAATCCTTAAGTCAGTAAATATTGAGACTCCAATAAAAAAAATAAAATATTCCTGGTCAGTTCGGATATTAAAAGTCATCCCTGCTTCAAAGGGTTGAACAGAACAATCCCATATTCCAAAAGTGAGGGGAACGAGGAGAAAGGAATTTTGCCATTACCTGCTCTGAAAGAAGAAAAGACGACACAACACAAAATCTCTTCTGCCAGTAAAAGTTGTAGAGATAAATGATTCTCAAGTGGCACACAAACATCAAGGGATACTAACTTATACTACATACTGCCCTCTTCTGGTGAAATTGACAGAGTGGTTATTAGTGTCAAGATATTTACTTCGAAAACAAATCATCCCATTTAAATTAATACGAGAAACATCTTGCAAAGGTCTATGATGTTCCATTCCAGGCATGATAGTGTTACCTTTGTCTATTGTAAGACTGCCTGAATGTTCAGTCAACATATCTAAGGCAGAATTAGTGGAATTAAAATATAGAACTGTACTCTAAGGCTGCAATTCCAAAATTATTTGGGAGATATCTATTTCAACTCAATTCAATTCATTTTACAATGGACACACGGATAACCCTCAATTTACTAGTTCATTTAGTGACCATTCAAAGTTACACCACTGAAAAAAGTGACTTATGACCATTTTTCAACCTATGGCCTTTGTAGCATCCCGATTATCATGTGATCAAAATTCAGATGCTTGGCAACTGTTTCATATGTTGCTGTGCCCCAAGCTCATGTAATCACCTATTGCAACCTTTTGACAAGCAAAATCAATGAGGAAGCCGGATTCACTTAACAACCATGTTACTAGCTTATCAACTGCAGTGATTCACTTAACAACTGTGGCAAGAAAGGTCATAAAATGGGGCAAAACTCATTTAACAAATGCCTCAGCTAACAACAGAAATTTTGGGGTTATAACTCGAGCACTATCTGTACATATAATTGTATTGCATGTGTACTTTTGAAGATAAAAGTATAAATAAAAGTATAATTTTTGGAACTATTGCACTATGGATTTGGCCAACGTATGATTCCTGAAAGACTTCTGAATATCTTTTACATAATGCACTTTATTATTTATTGCACAAATGATTTAAGGAGGTGAATGAGATTTTATTTTCTTAAATGTAACAATAAAGCTATAAGTTACCTGAGAAAATGAAAACCATGTGCAAGGCTCAAAATATAGAAATTTGATGAAATTTAACATATGAACAAGAAAGGAATGGTTTCTCCAAAAAATGTCCAATTTATTATCAAAGTCAAAAGAACCACCGGAAATAGCAAACTGTGAACATTTGAATCTCTACTACTTATTCAAATATTTTTAATTAATTTTTATTCTGGTATATTTTCAATGAGTTACAAAGTTACCTCTGTTTCTGTATGAAAGAAAAAAAAATATGCTAAGTTTCACCTGAAACATGAAAGGAGTGGTTGCTGATGAAAAGTTAAGGCTCTTAGCCATGTGATTTTCAGGATTATATTTTGACATGTATCCTTTGATGATGACAGTCTTAGCAGTCCCTTGTTCACCAATTAGCAGAACAGCCTGAAGATGAAAAGAGAATTCAAATGATTTTAGGGATATGAGAGTCAAAAGTAGTGATAAAGCTCAGATCTCAAAACTGTTTCAAATAATGAAGAAATAGATCATTCTTTGCAGTATGGTGCATCCATAGCCAAAATAAAATTAGTTCTACCAACAATATTAATATTGTAACACAAAAATAGGTTTTGTGAGTTTAATAAACAAACGATTTGTTACATTCTTCATGTGGAAAATAAAGGATAGAATATTTACAGATTATTACTGATAGAACTGTTTTAATCTTGAAGTGGAGCAAAACCATCAGGACAGTCTAGAGGCAAAACTTTAAAAATGAAAGACAAAAAACAAATAATGAAAGCATCCTAAAAGTTAAAAGATGGATTAGAGTGAACTTCAAAACGACAAATAGAATAATCCAGAAAAGTTGCGAACCGGTAGTAAAGGTAAGTTGAACCCACCCCTGATGGGAACATTCAAATTGCTAGTGAGCTTCAAAGATTTATTTGTGGCTGTAGACATTTGATCCTTACCCAGTTCATAATTAACAGTCTAATAGCAATTCCAGAAGCATTTTAAAATGAAGTCACTGTCTCATTAAAGCACTGCTAACATCTCAGTATGGAACAGGAGAATATTACCTTGCCTTGTTTTGCAATTGTATGAATAAGGAAATCAGTTCTGACGTTGTCAACATTTGGAACCAAAATAGAGCCATATTCTGGAGTACTGTTAGTAGGATACACATATTCTTCAACACATGTATTCCAGTGCATCCAATTACCTAGCCAGAAAAAAATAATTTCTAGAAATTATTTTTCTAGAATTCAGACAGCAATCTATCTCAACTTTAAGTTAAAGTAAGGGTCTTATTGTAATTTTATGTCTTATTAGTTGTTCAAAGTAAAATGGAAATGCAACCAAGTTAAAGCACCATCTTTGTCCATAGTAAACCCTAGCAAAATGATTGAAATGTATAATTATGGGACAAATAACCTATCCAAGTATTAAGTAAAAAATAAAATAAAATAATTGTATAAAATATAAATAGAATTTTCTCCAACTTGTCTGCTATTTAATTAATGTACTGTGTCTATATTTAATTAGCACGTAAGAAGACATTTAGGAATTAGTTTGATAGAACTTTTGAACATTTTCCTCATTTAAATCAATATAAGTATAGAAGAAAAACCTAGTGCCGGTTTAGTTAATTTTTAAAAATAGCCAATGTAAAGCCATTCAGAGGAATGGCACAGCTTGGCAGAGTTCCCATATTTCAGTTAGAAAAAGGTACTCCGAATAACTGAATGTTTATATCATGTAGAACATGTTGCACAATGTATTCATTTGTTTCCTCTGCCAAAGTGAAAAATGAAAAAAAGCAACATTTAATGAGCATTGCTTATTAAATCTGGTCTTTCCTATCATAGCTGATTGTAGTTGCAGCACATTTTTGCCACTTAAGCATGCATTTAAATAATTGTTTTCTCTTTCTCTCTCACGTAAAACAAATCAAAACAGCAGTCCTTATCACCCAAACCATAGCCTCACCTCTCATGATTCATAGAAAACAGCAATTCTATTTATATGTTTGCTGGCCACTCTTCTTTGTTCCAATCAGAAAAAGCAGGACAAAGCATTCTTCCCAGAGACTGGGAAGGCCTATTCATTCTTTCTTATTACTGTCTGAGACGTTATCACTGCCACCACTGTCAGAATCCTGAATTTCTGGATATATTTTTTCTACCAAGCCAGTGAAGTTCAGCTGTAGAAACTGAGTTTATTAAAAAGCCCCTAGGAAATATATCCTTGCAGTTTACCCAACAATAGGTCAAAGATGCCTTGTATCTCACCAATTTAGAACTAACTTAGCAAAACACAGGACAAATGAAATAGAACTTAAAATGATTGACATTGGCTTATGTAGAATGTGTAACCTTTACATGTAGAGAGGAAGAGGGAGGCAATCACATTAACTTCCCCTCAATCTCAATCAACAGTCATCACATCTCAGTGCAGAGGACTATTAACACTGGACAGCTGGAGAGCTGAAGTGTGTGGACATTCTCCTTATACCATAGTTTTAGACATCATATGTGTCTTCTATAAGCAGAAGGTTATGAAGAGGATAGGAACAGCAATTACATAAACTCTACTGCTCCTTTCATAAACTTCTATAGGGTTTTGAGTAACTGAAGGTTATAGAAGTATACAGTAGGTATTTTAAATGCCGAAGCTTCTTTGGTTCAAGAAATGAAATCATTATTAAATAAACTGCAGTGGAAGGTTTCAAATTATGAGATATGATCTAGCTGCATTATATAATCTAGACTTTTTTGACAATAAGCCATAGCTTTTTGAGAGTTCACACACCATCGTTGGTAACATAGTAGTTGAACATCGTGTCTTCACTTCCTTCTGGGATATTAGGAAGATCAAGATTTATAGTTTCATGACTACGAAGCCAGTGCTCCAACTTCCAACGGTCTTCCAATTCCAGTAATGCCCCAACACTCCACATCAGGGAGAATATGTACAATCTTTCCAGATATTCTGCAGTGATTTCCACACCTTGGTCCTAAGTAAAGAAACACAATGATTTTAATCACTGAGCTATTCTGAATTAAGAAACATTTAGAAAACATACTTTTTCAAGGATTGGACAGTTGGTATATTTTTAAGTAGCAGACAACGTTGAGTGAAGAGAAGACAAGACTGAACCACACTATACCCTAATATGAATGCAGCAGTCAGGATTCAACATGTAACATACAATAGATATCAGAAGCTTCAAAAATACATTAATAACATCTGCTTGTATAGAGGCAATATGTTATTCATTTTTATAACTTAATAGCATAATTTATATCAATTGATTCAGCCAATGTAAGATAAGGCTAATTTGAAGTTTTATTAGCTTTTTTTTTCTTTTAAAATTCAATTTTATGGTCAAATCTTTAATTGAAAAATAAAAACTTTAAAGGGAAATGTTATTTGGATTTTAAACATTAATACAATGCCTTTTTGCCACTACTTTAATCTCAAACATCTTTTTAGAAAAGGTTTATTGCTGGAAAAAAATAAGAGATTATAGGAGCCCTAATGGTGTTAACTTGCAAAGCATCCCTGGCCTGCTCTCGAGTTGCCATAGGCCAGGGGGCCATAGGAGGGATGGGAAACCAGAGAAATAGCACAGCAGCCAAAGATAGATGCATATTCCATGCTAATCTCTCTCAAGACTGTATCCCAGGGTTACCTACAGCAGCCAAAGAGGAGTGACCTCTACAACCTGCGAAATTGTTCCGTTGGGAATGTGATTGATGACACACCATGGGGGGAGGGGGGAAACAGGGTCATAATTGGAGCGTAAATTACATAGGGCCAGAGCTGGCTTCACTTGGGAATGTGGTGACATGAAGTTCCTAATAAATAACTGGATTTCTTTTGAAGTTTGGCTCATGATTTAATTAGGGCATCCATCTGGAACCCTGACAAATGGTTAATGATTTATACTTTCATATAAGATCAGGCACTAGAAAAGAATGCATAAAATTTAATATTTCTGATGGACGACAACTAAGAAATTGTTGGTAGAAGAAGTAATAGGATGAGGTACACCAAACATGAGAAGCAGCACAGCAGTATCTCTTACAGTCTAAAGGCACCTTTTCAGAACACTCCAACTGGAAATTGCTATATTATGGTCTCCTTACAATGAGGACACCATTAATTTTTGTAAATTATAAATGCTATTATATTTCAGAGAGTTTTATCTGCTAACCATGGTAAGAAAGGATAAAATAAGATCCATTAACAGCAAGATCAAAGCTGATCAACTTCTTTTATTGGATCTGTGTTTTACTAAAATTTTGAAAATCAACTTAAATATTTTGTGTCTTATGTAATTCAGGATGTCGAAAAATATTTTTGCAACGTATTTTGATCAATCACACTGTCATAATGATCACAATTATTTCAGAGGCCTCAAAACAGTACAAACTTTCACAATTTGGGAACTGTTTTTTCTAACACCATCTTAAAAACTACGATTAACTCCTTATGTAGACAAAAGATTCATTATATGAGACAATTGTATGGATTTGGAACAATAGTATGTAAAGGCAAGCAATTATCTACTATTAGCTCAGCAAGATTTTCACCTTCTGACTTTCTTTTTAATAAGGAGATGCTTTAGTTATGGTCTTGAAATAAAAATACTACATCATAGACATAAATGAATTTACAATTACTTTCAACATCAATGTTCTTGAAGATATTCCAATAATGTAATTATGCATGAAGTAACTCTTAAGTTACTCTTGCAATCCATGAAACTATTCCACAAGAGCATATGCTCATTATTCTGGAGAAAAAGATTTCAGACTTTTTCATAGAACTAGTGCTAATGCAGTGCAGCAATAAATCATCATAATCATGAGTCCGATGACAAGTTTTAGGCTGATGAGAGCAAAGATAATTGATGAATGAAGTGTCATGAATTCCATCAGACATTAACACTGTATTAGCAAGATAAGGAGATTTCACCTGATAATATACTATGATTTTGTAGATGCCTGCATCACTATGAGTTCATGCTGAACAGAATAATTTACTGCTATACCATCGTGAATAAAAACATTCTAATGCTATATTTATTCTAAATCTAATGGTATCTCCCTTCTTTTAATCCCAAATTTGGCAGATAAATATAACTTTGTTTTGTTATGCATGCAGGCTAAATGTAATGGGATAACTGATTCAATATAGGAATGAACTAAACATATTATTTCATGTAATCCATCATATTGCTTTTAATATACATTGCCATGGTACACCCCAGATTTATCTATGAATATGATGTTGTTAAAACATATTAAGTTAGCTGTCTGTCTAAAAGTTAGTATGATGCATTGATTCTCCCTAAGGTATTGAATTCTGGATGGGTCACTCTCAGCCCTAGACTGGAAAATCAAAACTCATCCATTCACAAATCCATACCAGAAAAATCTGTTACAGTCTATATAGCCATCAATAAATACACCTTCATCCTGTAGTTGGTGGATTTCAAATAATTATTTTTAAAAATGGTGCCACAAGGAGTATACAAATACGAAGTATTATTAGTAACACTTGACATATTACAAGAGCCACTTAAAAAAGAGTACTGACTCTAATTATAGAAAATTAATCAAAGAACTTTTGAGAAGAAAATTAAATGTAGGAACATAATTAAAGCCATAAACACTTGGACTGTTCCAATAATTCAATATATTACCGGTATAATTGATTAGGCACAAGCTCAATTAGATAGTCTTCATAGGGAAACAAGAAAATTAGTGACTATGAATCATGCTTTTCACCCAAGAAGCAATGTTGACAAACTCTATTATGCCACTGGGAGAGATTTGCTCCAAGTAAAACAAACACTGAAAGAAGAAAAACACTTCTTGAATGATTTTAACATGCACAGTAAGTAATATCTATTGGTAGAAATTTGTAAAGAAAAACTACTGAAGACTGCAAAATAAAAACAACACTATAAAGCAGAATCGATTGGAAATATAAATCTCGTGTGTGTGTGTGTGTGTGTAGAGAGAGAGAGATTGCTAAAAGAAAATCAGGTACAAAATGTCTTGGCTATTGGTTGAAAAGTAAAATTTGGTAGAAAAGTAAAAAGAAAAAAAAAGATTGAAGAAATAACCATGGCAGCATAAGAACAGGTTACAAAAACAAATATGATACAGAATATCAATTACAGATAGCTCTACTTTAGCCACTGCATTGGATAGCAACTGCAAATGCAACAATAATAAATTCATTTTCCTACCAATGAGCATATTTATCACAATAAAAGCCTTCAGTGTGAAAAACTGATTAAGTTCTGGTCAGTTTTAGGCACCAGCTGGAAGGTTCTAATCCAGGAGTGTCATACTTGCGGCACACGGGCCAGATGCATCACACACAGGCCACGCCCACCCCAGCTCCGCAAAGGCAAAAAAAGTCATGATACATCATGCGATGTCATGAGAGGCAATCAAGTTTGACTTAATTAAGTCACAGGGCTGAGTTTGTAAACTTATAGTTAGCACTTTTCACTCTATGTCAGGGATCCCTAACCTCTGGGTGTAGCTCACTAGTGGGCTGTGAGCTGTTTGCAACCAGGCTACAGAAACAGCAGGCGAGCATATTTGAGTGCACACATATCCTCACTTGTGCAAGCAGCAGGCAAGAGCATGTATGCGCACTCCATTTGCTTGAGGGCTGGCACACGTGCACATCCCTTGCAAAAATGGAGCCACGTGTGCATGTGTACTTGCCGGCCACTCATGCGTAACCAAACCCTCACCCCTCCGCTGGTCCACAAAGCCAGAAAGGTTAGGGAACTCTGCTGTATGGGCACTCTGCACTGCAGAGAAAAGTGGCTCAGGAAGAGATTGCATTTAAGCAATCCATCTGCCTTGTCAGAGGGCAACCCCCTTCCCTGGGGAAGATAAACAGGCTCTTTATTAAAAATTATAAATGAAAAGAATAAAAGTATATTAAAAAAAACCTCTATCTTGCTTGGATCTGATTAGTTACTGATAGTTCCATGATTCCCATGCTTTTGATTAGAACTTGTGACGATCATCACCATCATCATCATCAATCTGTCTGAACAACATAAATGATTACCTTGCAGGGAATAAGGCCCTGAAGCATATTAATGCTCTGCATTATCACAAAGGCTTCTAGCATCTCAATCTTGTATTCCAAGGACTGAATACTAAACCGGTAAAGGTCTGGAAAGGACGCGGTGTACAATTGACGCAAAATCTCTGCTTCCTGTGGAGAACGCCTCTTCAGAAAACCCTGTTAGAATTGAAAGCAAATCACCCTGAGACTTTTGAAATTATTATCCAAATTTACCAGATTGAGCAACTAGACTTTAGTTTCAATCCTCTCATTTTAATTTTCTAGAAAAAAAATTACATTTCTCATCAAAACATTTTGTCTGGGCAAGAGAATAATTGTCTATACTTGAGGCAAATGTTTTATCTTATCTGCTTCCCTGATAGGCGACAGTATGATGGTGAAGATTAGCGTATCAGATGCCATTTTTATATTGGTTAAAACATTTAATGAAAACATCAAATACTAAAAGATGTCAATGGTGAATCTAAGTTGGAACACAGTAAATGAATGAATTGAGCAACATTTTGAGAAAGAACAAAAAGTTGTGTAGTAGGCGCAAAGTCAATCTAAAGTATGAGAGAGATATTTCTCTAATTCTGACTCCATTAAAGTACTAACTGTATTTCTGAATGATTGTTCTTGAGTTCATTTCTATTGATTTTATATTCTATTTTTCTAGTCAAAGAAGTCCTAGAGGCAGCTGAAAACTTTTTAAAAATGTGTGCATGCCGGTCATCTAGTCACAATGCAGCCAACATATGGACAACTGTTGTCCTATCTGCTTAACTAATTTCAACATAATAAACTTTTACTGAAGTCTTCACTTTTGTTGCAGGAGCCATCAGACTACTACTGTGGATAAGGGCAAATTTATCTTCAATTTCTTCCTCATTTTGGGGGGTGGAAACCAATTCCTATGGAGTTGTCAGAGATTCCAACCCTTGGCTGGCTAAGATTGATGAAACATAATTCTAGATGTCTGTCAGTGCCTTACAAAAATTTACTGCTTGGTAGCCTGATCTTTACACTCATTTAGCAGTCTCCTCTCCCTCATATTTGCCATGAGAGTCATCTCTCCTTTTTTCTCTTTTCTTAATGTCCTGACCTTCCAAATTGATTTGCAGTTGTCCCTATCAGGTTCTTTTCCTCCCTTCTCATGTCCTCCTGCTTAGTCATTTATCATATTACTCATCCCAATAATTCAATACTCTCCTTTACCACGTACAACTATTTCTGTTCCCAACAGCCAGATCTGCTGGTGGAAAAAAAATGTGTACTAAGATCTTCTTCCACATGCTAGCTGATTAGATTGCCATGTTCTCCTGTTGTTCTGAATGCTGCAGTCTCATCTCCTGGTGGTGGGGCATACTGTGTACTAATGACAATTTCTATAACTTTGGCAATGATTAAAATCCTTTAATGCAGGGGTCTCCAAAGTTGGCAACTTTAAGACTTGTGGACTTCAACTCCCAGAATTCTGGGAATTGAAGTCCACAAGTCTTAAAGTTGCCAACTTTGGAGACCCCTGCTTTAGTGTTTGCCTCATTGGTAAACACTAACATAGGTACATAGCTCATTAACCATGGGGTAAGATTCCCTAACCCTAACCCTATATTCAGTTCCTTTTCAAGTTTGGAAATCTGTGGGCAGGCTCGTTGAACATTCCTGCCTCTCATCTTATAACATTTCCCAGACTAATTTGGTGAAGGCAAAGCTGACGTTACATAGTAGCCATATGCAGGAATACAATGAAAGGTGAAGCAAGGTAGTATTAGAGGCACACTGAAGTTGTGAATATTACTCCTTTTCAGAAGGCCTTCCAATTATATGATGATGTTTACATAGTATCATATCAGAAATATGTGTAAAACATAGGAAACGGAGTTATGTATTTGTGTCATAAGGGAGCAGAAAGATGTCCCTTCCCATACACAGCTGATGTGGGGAGGAAGTCAACATGAGATAATATTTTACATGCCACCCAAACTCTTTAGAAAATGACTAAATGATCCTGTCAAGCTCTTCACAACAATTAAACTGGGTTGAATGTCAGACCACAGATAAAATGAGTTCCCAGTAGCTCAAGAACCTGATCTAACCTCATTAGTACGGTTGCCCTTCTAGGAAGAGACAATGGCACCAGACTGAAAATCTGAAGATATGAAATACATTTTAAGACTTCAAAATTGATCATCAGTATTTTGAATTGGGAGATACAACAAACACTAGAATCCCTAACTGATTAAGAATAATCAGTTGTATAGCATGTTACAGTAATTCACCATAGAGGTCACCAAAATATGGATATGGTGATCATATTCCTATAGAAGAATCTTGTACCAGAGTTGATAATGACTTCACTTAGAACATATGGCTTAGAACTTAGAACATATAAACATATGTTTAACGTTAAGATAGTTAGTAGTTGACATTATTGGTATTTAGTAGCTAAACCACTGAAAGTAATGGCTGTGGAAGTACATACACCAATTTATTAGAAAGCTAAATGTATATTCAGAGTATGTTACAGATTTTTCTATAATTGCATTCATAACCTAATTTTTAACAGTCTGAAAGCGATCCATGATACAAACAGTTTGAACTCATGAAAGCAAATATACCTCAAGAACAGGGCTCCAGTTGAGAACAGATGAGCTCATAAATACCATGCCATTCCTTGACACTGTTGCAGGAGAAGCATTGTCAATATTATGAGGCTCAAAAACAATTTTACAATTTGGTGCCATAGGGATCCGATCTCCATTCGCCAGGGTCAATGTTTTGTTATCATCAAGCACTGAGTTCAGATTTTCAATCCAAATGGCATCAACAGGACCATCAAGTACTATCCAGATGTGTTCCCCTATACCCAAAGAGGGAAAACATTTCTTGTAAGAGAGCATTTTGTGATACAATCATTTTCCTCATCATAGAATAGGTATGAATATGAATAAAAAACAGAAACAACATAGATTAATGTGCTGTGTGATATTTATAATCAACTTCTCAAGTAGCTCTAAAGATCAATGGATGATCTTAAACAAGTTCCTACTTAAATTTGGAGAAGTGAAATGCAGAAAAGCCTCATTTAAATCATTTCTTTCTTTGGCTCTCTCTAGCAATTCTGAAAAGCACAAAAGGAGTATTCTATTTAACAGTAATAGATTCTATTTAGTAGTAAAAGATTTCTCAAAGCAAGTAATATGCTGGGGAAACATTACTTACAAGATACTTGACATTTTTATTTTACATGTAAAGCCCTTGACAGGTGACACCTAAGCAATAAAAAGTCATCCTCCTATTCTCTTTCCTCATCTGTCAAAGCTGCCATTCAGCAATTTTGATAACTGCTTCTTTTGAACTCTCTTTCCTAGTCTGAGAGGACAAAAAGTATCCATACATAGTGAGCAGGCTAAGGATGCTAATAAAATATGATGTTTAAACTTGGGGTGGGGGTGGGGGTGTGAAATGCAGAGAAGAGTAACTAAGATGATTAAAGGCCTGGAGACTAAAACTAAGACTAAAAGAAATGACTAGGGGTGACATGACAGCAGTATTCCAGTATTTGAGGGGCTGCCAAAAAGAAGAGGGGGGCAACTTATTTTCCAAAGCACCAGAAGGCAAGACAAGAAACAATGGATGGAAACTAATCAAGGAGAGAAGAATCTGGAATTAAGGAGAGACTTCCTAAAAGTAAGGATAATTAACCAGTAGAACAGCTCAGTGTTGAAATCCAATTTTTTTTACTACCGGTTCTGTGGGCATGGCTTGGTGGGCGTGGTGTATTGGGCGTGGAAGGGGAAAGGGAAGGATATTGCAAAATCTCCATTCCCACCCCATTCTGGGGCCAGCCAGAGGTGGTATTTGGCGGTTCTCCGAACCACTCAAAATTTCCGCTACCGGTTCTCCAGAACCTGTCAGAACTTGCTGGATTTCACCTCTGGAACAGCTTGCCTTCAGAAGTTGTGGATGCTTTATCACTGGAGGTTTTTAAGAAGAGACTGGACAGCCACTTATCTGAAATGGCATAGGATCTCCTGCTTAAGTACGACTAGAAGACCTCCAAGGTCCCTTCCAGATTCTATTCTATTCTATTCTATTCCATTCCATTACAAGGTTGCTTGTAGCCTATGGGGCTGAAAATGTTGCCTAGCCTTGCTACAAAAACTTGAGGGTTATCCATGAATTTAAGAATTCTATTTTTCATCTGCACATTTATTGGCAATTCAGGTATCTAACACAAGATATTACAAATTATTGTAATAATCAGATAAATACAGCAACCAACTAGAATAGAGGTGTACTTTCCAGATCAGCAGGTCATTCTCCTCGCAATAACCCAACTATGTGGTCTGTTGATAGCTTTGAAGTACAATTTTCAGTATTCTCAGCCATTACCAATTATATGAGATGATTATATTTATAGTGACATCAAGGGAGCCGAAGATGGTAACCTTTGCTCCAAACTCAACCCTGTCTGCTTTTGCAATTTCTCCTCCATAATATGCTCCCATGAGCCTCCTTAACTTTCAGACTAGATGGCTCTATTAATATTATAACAAATGAGAGGAATGAGGAGAATAACTGGATTTTTTCCTGTGAAAGAATAATCAAATATAACTCTAGCAATTATAATATAGTACCCTTCTTGGCTCTCAAAGTTTTCCTCCAAAGGGTGGAGAATATCCCATCTGTCCAGTCATTGGTTGCAACATCAAGGCGTCCAAACATCTGAGGTGCAGTGATGGCCTTTGGATTCATTCTCATTTCACGGTGGGGTTGGCCACAATCTGTACATGCCAAAGGGAAGATCCATTTGAAATCATTGCTACAGTAGTATAGCATTATATCAATTGGTGGATTTTAGTCTTTGAATTTGATAGTGTAAAAACATTCTGTGCGGTTGCAATGTTAAAGTTATTCATGGTATATTGCAGCCTTCTCTTAACTGAATATTGTTCATTTATTTTCAGCCATATTAAGGGGGAAATTCAAACTGAAAATAAAGGAATCCTCTAAGTTTTAACTTGCTACTTGCTGAATTTTTTTCTTCAATCTTAGATTTCCAGGTGATATTAGTTTACAATTTACATTTGCTTTCATCAATATAAATGTCATGCATTATGGGAATTTTAGTCCAATAATATCTAAGATAAACTTGTTTTAGCTTTGTTCTTTAAATACAAGAATTGTATTGGGCGATCAACATAAGGAATGATTTGTGTTTTGCACTTGCAACTTGAAGTTAACAAAGCATGTTAAATAAGCATATACATTTACACACATTTGCATGCCTTTTATGAATATATACATTTTTGTATTGAACATTATTAAAAGAAGCATTAAACTGCTTCAGGCATTGTACACATGTAGGCATTCACCACAGTTAATCTCTTCTTTGTTCATTTTAAGCAGGGAGACTTGCTGTCTCCTCCTCACCATAATGTTACCTCTAACAAATTTCACTGCAATTAAATTGGTTTTTTAAAAATATCTTTAGATCTAACATTTACAGATTTTGTACAGCAAAGACCCATTAGGTGGTAGTTATTACCAATTAACACTGGCTAGCTCTTTGGATTGGAAGGAAATAATATGTTTGAAGCATGTGGGCCATTCTTGCTGCAACTGTTGGCAACTGATTAAAGCAGTTTTGTCATTTCCTGGGGTTGGATGGTCGTTCCCTGAAGCTACAATGCAATTTCAGGAAAAGACACATTTGGTTTAAGAAGTTAGCAAAAGGTGCTGCACGTGCTCCCAAGTATCCTTACCCCTTTTGATCTGAAACACTGCATAACCCTTCTACAAATAAATACCTTAAAATCTATTATCTCACTTAGGTAGCACAGGATTCCAGACTTCGAAGTCAGATGCTCAGCTAGCACACAAAACTGTTAGCTGAACCCTTGGCACTGTGATGTCAGCAATAAAGTCACTACAACCTCTGGGGAGATACAAAGCTTTCTAACATCAGTGGTCTACTTCTCTCCATGGCTGGTAAGTTTTAAGAGAGGAAGGAGAGGGCTAGAAGACGGGGGTGGGGGGCGGACTGTTTCAACAAATAATTGAAGAGGAAAGGATTTAAACTGTTGCTAAAATAGTATTAAATAAAAAGCATGTCTATTCTGATACATGATGGTTCAGGGAAGAGAAAAAAGAAAAAAGAAATCTTCCTTTGCTTTAGCAGCCTAAACAGTCAAATGGCCTTTCTTTTTGCCATCAAATTTTCATTAAGTGTTTCTCACTTTGAAATCTCAGCTGACTGCTGAACTCAGGGTGTGCAAAACCCAGTATTACTCATAATATTCCTCTTTCAGCATCAGATTTCCTGTGCACCATGAACCACTTACTGTTCAGATTTACTTCCAGAAAATTACGAATCATCCCCAGGATGGTTGGCTAAAAGCATCCTTGGAGAAAATAACACTATCTTTGGGTGTTGCATTTTGTATATTCCTATGCCTTGATCGTACTTTTACATTTAAAAAAAAAACTTTGGAATTATTACTCAAATAATTTTCTTTAATCCTGTCTTTATAACTGTCAATTAGCAATTCAATGCATATAAAAGAAGTGCAAGTGATTTTGGAAACTACCTCTGGATGACCAAAACATATGAACCCTGTTTAAATGCAGCTTATTTGAGTAGACCAAGAATACAGATAGCAAAGCCACTCGTGGAAGACAGCCATGCTTGCTAATTTTCTATCCTCTGTGGCATTGTGCTAATGAAACAGCTTTGCAATGAAACTCACTTCATGGTCAGCCTTACCTCACGCTACTACTCAGCAGTAAGTTGTATAGCTTTTTCCTCTGCAGACTTTTAAAAAATATTTTCGTTAGAATATTGGCAGGGATCAGACAAAGAATTCTGTGATCCTAACTACGCTCACTGCCTGTGGCCCATAACAATAATTTAGACAATTTAGTTTTGTGGCAATATTCTAGCATTACAAGGGCCTCGGAGACAGAAGTCATTGAAAAATGTGGTGTATCTAAAACAAGCTGTAGAAAAATAGAAAAAATGTGTTTCGTAAGGTGCAGTTTATTGTGATGTGTGAACAAGCAACACATATATTCTCTGTTTATACTTCTTAGAAATAGTGATCTACTTAAACTCTGCTGTTGCCTGTATAACTGGTTTCTCAAACAATTTCAAGAACATCACAATGGCTAAAAACAAAGAATGCTAATATTTTCAGAAATAATCACATAACCATTTGGGCAAAACTATACTATTTTTTTTACTATGTAGTCCTTAAAAAGCTTCCTCTGACTACTAATTTATTTTATCAAAATGCATAGCAGATTTTTTTACTTATCCCCGGGTCAGTTTTCCAGACCTGTCATGGATTTCATCAGTGTGTGGATGCATGTTGTTTTTCCTGCTCCACTAGGACCTAGAGCCATCATGCCATGTCTCACTCGTTGAGTTTCAAAAAGCTGGATAATTTTCAGTCTCCAAGGTGGGTGATTAATTAAGCCAGCCTCTTCAACCTGTCAAAAATTACAGCACTAATTACTTTATTTATATAGAATCCCTGCCTGGACTTTACCTGTGCTTTATTACAGGATTTCTCAACTTGGCAATTTCCAGGCATTGTGACATCAACTCCCAGAATTCCACAGCCAGTGCAAGCCATTGTAGAGAATCCTGGGAGTTGAAGTCCACTCACCTTCGATTGGCCAAGGTTGAGATACACTGCTTTATCAGAATATGAAGAAGCTCCTGCTCACAGGAATAGAAATTCCTTCCAAATCTTCCCTTTGAACATGTCTGCCTAAGGAGGTATGCAGAGAGAACAGGTTTAGGTGAATATGTTGGCATTGGGGCTGAAGTGATGTAATTTGTTCAATAGGACTAATACGTTGACCAGTTAATAATAAAACATGTCTCCATTTATGCCAGTAGAGAAAAAAAATCTTGGGTGTAAAGTTGCACCTTTTACTATTACTTGACCTCATTTTAACATATAGTAAAAGAAGGTTCCTTTCCTGTGCTGTCTACAGCCAATTCATTTTAGATATTCCTGCGAGGACATTTTTATATCTAGTCAGTTCTACTAGCACATATCTGCTATCCTATGAATTTCTGCCAAACTGAATTGTCTCTTAGCTCATGGAAATCAAGGTAGAACTGTGCCTTTAATTACAAATCGTGTCTTCATCACAAAACAAGATAGGTAGCTAAGAATATATTATGTTAAGGGGGGGAAATTTACCAATATTTTTATTGCAAAAAAAATACCAGAATATAAATGTTTATAAACGGTACCTGTTTGCTGATGGCAGCTTCTAACTCTGGATAACCTGCCTTGTCAAGTTGTATACTTGGGAAAAGATCTTCTATCAAACTCAAAAATAAGGGTTCATCTTCATCTATCTGGCAATAAAAAGTAATAGGAAAATTAGTGCTTTCTGTCATGTAATACTTAATCAGTGATGGGTTTCAATGGTTCTGTGGGTGTGGCTTGGTGGGCGTGGCTTGTTGGGCATGGCAGGGGAAGGATACTGTAAACTCTCCATTTCCACCCCACTCTAGGGGAAGGTTACTGCAAAATCTCCATTCCCTCCCGATCAGCTGGGACTCGGGAGGCAGAGAATAGATGGGGGCAGGGCCAGTCAGAGGTGACCGGTTCTCTGAACTATTCAAAATTTCCTCTACCGGTTTTCCAGAACTCGTCAGAACCTGATGAAACCTACCTCTGTACTTAATGCAAGTACCTAGTACCGAAGTCACAATTTTATATTAATACAGAAAAACCACATTTCACTAATCTAAATATATTTCTACTGCATTATTAGTAAGAATAATGCGCATTTTACACATCTGGGTCAGAAAAAGGACAGAGCAAATAAAACTGAAACCTTATCAAGGTAGGAATCATTAAAAAGAACAGACTGAAAATGATAAGAATTTACAAGGGCCCAGAAATTGGTGAAAAAATTGTAACATCTGAAAAACTGTTTTCAGAAAGAGTGCAAAATGAAAGGTAATTGGTGCAGACCTATCATCTTTCAGTGAGGCAGGTATGCTGTGTGTGAAAAATTATGTTTCAGAAACTATTTGGAAGGAAAGGAAGGAAAAATAACACCTGACAGACAAGGTGGTTTATAGAAAGTTAGGGTAAGAAAACACTAAATAATGCCAAAAAAAGGAACTTCAACAAAACCAGGGAACCAGAGAAAATGCTAGCTCTCCATCAAAACAAGGATTTAAATCAGCATTTGGAGCAACAGAAGATAGGCAATAATCTGCTGTATGTTACATTCCCAGCACAATGACAAAGGAATTGTCTTGAAAAGAACATTTGTAGCCTATAATATTCTAACTGATTTCTCCATTCAACCCTCAAAATATGAAAAATTGTTCATTCATTCGGTCACCCATTTGGAAGTTCAGTACACAGTATTGTTTTTGCACAAAAATAAGCACAAAGCCAATAGATTTGGCAGGCTATTAAAACGATGGTGAAATACAGCAGGAAAATAGATTTGCAAACTAGAAATATCTTGGATGAACATACATGACTGTCAGCCCTCCCAGGCAAACAAGACAAGATGAAGTAATTCTATTTTCTATTCTAATTCTGACTGTTAAGCCACTGGGGGCTCCTGCCTCTCTTGTCTGTTGTTTCTTAGGCAGTATCTCCTTCCCCAAGGTATATTCCATTCCATTGACAGAGACAGAGCATGCAGGAATGAATCTTAATGAACCCAACTATGGAGCATACCATAGTTGAATTATTTAATAATGAAAGCCTTTTCCTTAGTGTCAAGGTTCTGGGTGTGGATTCCTCAAACCCTATCCTGTTTCCCCCAAAATAAGACATCCTCTGATAATAAGCCCAATTGGGCTTTTGAGTGCATGGCAATAAGGCCAAGCACTTATTTCAGGGTTCAAAAAAATATAAGACAGGGTCTTATTTTTGGGGAAACATGGTATGTCCTCCATCACTTTTGAAAAGCACAGCTTTTTCAAACCAATATAAGCCTATTTCCTTGTATCACTTTTCTTTCATCTCCCACAAACCTCCCACAAGTAGGCTTTGTTGGTTATCTCTATTACTCTGGAGTTTGGTAAAAAGAGAAAGCTCCTTCTCTACTCGCTGGGACCTTATAAGTTATGTTTATTCATCATTATCAAAATTAGTGTTTAATGCTCCATATTACAGATTTTGTATTGTTTATCCAAAATGGGAGTATCAAGAGCCATCAAGCTCACAATCACTGCTCTAATTCAGGGGTTGGCAAACTATATAGCTCATGGCCAGAAGCAACATACCACCTGAAATTGTCTGGCCAGTAATTTCAAAAACAAGTATCATATTCATATGGCCCATGATGATCCTAAAAAAGAATTCAGGTTTGTAATTCTGTGTGTTTATAATGCTGTGTGGATAACCAAAGTACATTACACACACACACTTATTTGTTTGTTTGTTTATTAATTGACAAACAAACAAACAAACAAATGCATGTGTGTAATGTACTTTGGTTACTGAGGTTTCTATTTTCGTACCTTCATTACCATTTCTTTCCCCAATCACAAGAGGCAACCCAAGACTCCCATTTTCCTCTTTGGCTGCACTTCTACCTTTCTCTAGTCCATCCAGTCTCTGGGAATTGGTCAGCTTACAAATTTAATAAATCATCATCTCTACTTAGTTTGGGATCTAGGCTTAAAAATCTGTGGTTCAATATACTTGCTTATTCTCCCCTTGTCACTCTAATGGTCCAAATAAGCTTCTAGTTTTGCTCACATATTTCTGACACCTAATTTAATATATAGATAGCTGGGTCAGCAGCCAGCCTAAGAAAAGGCAAAAGAGCATACCAAATCAATATTTGAATGGAAACCAAGCAATACATCCAAATAAACCCGAGAGCGCAAATATCTGAATTCAGGCTTACCAATTTAGAAAGATTCATATCTCTCAAGACACGCATTACAATAGTGGATTCAGTGTCACTGGGGTTTGATCTTTTGGCTGCACCCAAGGTCCGTAGTACTGACAGTATATTTCTCAAACCAAAGTCATAATGGACCTACAAATAAGACAAAAGGTTCTAGATATAAAAGGAACAAAATTAAAGCAAGGGTGCAAACAGACATTCTGGGTTCCAACACCTACTGGCTTAGAAATAAGGACATTACTTAGTTGAAGACCTGCTGCTGAAAATGATAAAATGAACTGTAATCAGCTCAAAGTTCCCAATAATAACAGTAAATTGCCCATAATGTGACCTAATATAAATGTGCAGTAGAACAAAATATATTTTCCACAACTAGTAATAGTAATAAGTAGAACAAATGTGGAGATATATAGTATGCATTTGTAACACTGTTAAAATAAAGACTGTTGATTGAAATAGAATTGTTGAACAAATAGGAGACTGGTATTACTCTCAGTGACTAGTATTACCCTCTCTTGGTTACTTGTAAATAGTGATTTTAAAAGTGTACACAATAGCCTATCTTAATACTGAAATACTAGGAACCTCTGGAGACTTTGGTTCAAGATAATAAACTGAGAGAAAACATATAACTCATTCCATGTACCAAACTGGTTTTATCAAATATTTGGGAAATCAAATTATCTGTTCTATCTTTCCGATGCAAATGTTATCAAAAAGAAGAAAGAAAGAAAGAGAGAGAGAGAGAGAGAGAGAGAGAGAGAGAGAGAGAGAGAGAGAGATATGAATGAAAGCATCATTCTTTTTTTAAAAGGCTGATAAAATGCATCAATGCATCAAGATAAAATGTATCAAGTAAAAAATAAAGTGTTCCTTTTTTAAAAAAAGGAATTAATTTTCCAGATAAAAATAATTAATTTTTGTTTATTTGGCCACGATATATTTGTTCAAAGGCATAGTCCAATACTAGAAGGAAAGAGGACAACCAGTAGTAAGGTGGCTGGAGTTAATTACAGCAGTGATGGATGCAATGTTGGGCAACCTGAAAAGGCCAGATTGCGGAGAGATTTTTCTGGAGAAAATCAATGCAGTCAGTAAGAGACAACACTAATTTAATGTACATAATCAATCATAGGCCAGGATAGCTCTTGCCCTTTTTCAGTTAACAAAACATTCATTAAATATTGTTTGGTATGATATTAAAATTAATGCAGTTCTTTGAAAAAAATATTTTCAAGGAAACACTGTCTTTCCCCCACTTTTTTTCCCTTTGGCTTTGATGCACCTTGCAAAGAAGTCATATTTAAACTTAAATCTCAAAGGAATGTTTTGAGGAATTACTACCTAGTTTTTTGTTATTTTAGACCATTAAAATTGCTAGTGTCCGTGTACTACTACATTCCATTTTTTTTAAAAAAAGAAATACACTATTGATGAGCTATTCCTTGCCCTCCAAAATGACCGTGAGTCTTAAGGTTATTCTGTAACATTATCATTCCTAAAAACTTCACCACTATAGCTGCTGGCATCCACAGCATTTAAATTCTACTTCATGCTTGTTGTTTGGGTTATTTGCAGAACAGAATTGTTCACAAAAGATAATTTCTCCTACCTGCTTAGACAATTGTTCTTCACAGAGTTTATACAGAGTGAAGAATTTCCTTGCAAGCACAATGTTATCAATGAAGCCACAACTAGCCAATTTGACACGGATGATGATCTGGCGATCAGGAACCATCATTGCCACTGAGCGGAAGTTGATTTTCAGGTTTTCAGGTAACTCTTGACGACCAGCATACCCAGGGTTCTGATTTAAACATAGCATTATTTGTATTATTTGTATTTGTATATGTATTAGACTCCAGACATAATTTTTAGAATTCCTTTTACAGGTTCTACTTCACATACAAAGCTAACAAATTTATTTGTAACTGGCATTCAATATGGTCTTCCTTGATGAAAATTCTAAAATAGCTGCCAGCCCCAATTCCAATACAAATGATCATTCTCAGATAATCATGCTGTACTTCAGACATATTTTTTGTAGACCTAACCCTATGAAGAAGTCTACCATGCTTGGAAAAGTGGAAGGAAAGAGATACAGCAGATGACCAAAAGTCCTCTGAGCTGAGGCTTCAGTCTTAAAACAAAATCATTCTTGATTTATGAAGTTAGAAAAATGGCAACAATTTGAAAATCTTAATATTTTGAGCAAAACTCACAAGTATTGTCTAGAAAGCTAGAAATATATTTTTCCTGGATTTCCTCCTGCAAGAGCAACTGAAGAATGTCTAATACCCAACTTTGAAAGGTTCAAATGGCTTCAAAAATAAATATCATTCTCTGGATAGTGTGCCCACAGCTTGAAAACTGGATCTCATGACTTATATCATTATATGAACCCTAACCCTTCAGGCTCCGTTTTCTGCATCAAAAGCTTTTGCGAAGGAAATGGAAGGGTGTGTAAGAACACAAGATCAAACGAGAACAGCTTCATCAGCATCTGAGAAGATGGTAGCTTTTCTGCCATGTGGCCCTGAGCTCTGCTGATCTTTGAAAGGTAAGTGAATGAACAGTGACAGGATGGGGAGGAGCCGGTGTTCTAGCATAGCAGGCCCAGTGCCTGTTAGAACCCGGATTGGGGAGTAGGCAGAGGGCATGTTGCAGCGTCTTGGCAGTCGGTCATAGGAGTGAACAACTGCTGTGGTGCTGCAACATTTGTAACTTTGAGACTGGTTTGTAAGTATTTGGGGGGATGGTGTCATAACTTTGAATTGTTGCTAAGTGAATTGTCATAACTTAAGGATTACCTGTATTTTAAGTCAGAGCTGGAACTTCTAGAAAAGTCTTAACTTTGCCCCATATTTCATATGTGATATTGCTAAACCACTGTATCTGGAGTACTCACCATTGTCAAAAAAAGGCCAAATTCAGGATTCATTTCTACATTATCACCATCTGTGAAAATGAAGTTCTTTTTGCGCTCTTTCTTACAGGTCAAAACAATTGCAATTTGCTGGGCAGCAACAGACAGCACTGGTAAATCAATGCGGTTAAATTCATCAAAGCAGCCCCAGGATCCAGACTGAGCAAGACCTTAAATCAGAGGAAAGGTTGTTATTAAAAGGAGTCAGCCCTGCGCTCATTTTGCATAATTAGATATCAAATCCCAGTGTTTTGTAAATTTTTAAAAAAGTTAAAGCAAGTTCAGAGAAGGCTAGAGCTGAATTTATGATATTTAAAATGTGCTTGAAATGTTGGTACTTCTATCAGATAAAAGGATTAAAATCAAGATGCCTGAAAGAAGCAAATGACTTGTCATTCTGGGCAAGCTGCTGAACTAGATAATATTTTTTCCCCTTTTCTCTATAGAGCAGTGATGGTTAACCTTTTTGGTGCTGAGTGCCTAAAGCACTTGGAATACACATGTGTGTGCCCAAACCCCCAAAATTCAATGCAAGTGCTCCCCCCATGCATGTGCCCTACCCCTGCGCATGCGTGCATGTCCCCCACGCGTCCCCTGTGCATGTGTGCGCATCACCCTGTGCCCCATTTCAGACCTGGAAAGCATCCTGTACCAACCTGCATCCCCGTGCATGCACCCTGCACCCCCGCGCATGCACGTGGACATCCCTGACATGCGCCCCGCCCTCCTCGCATGCATGGCAGAGACCCGAAGACCAACTGGCCGGCAGGAGGCGCACGCTCATGTGTGGTGGAGCTGGGCTGGGGTGACGGCTGGGGTGCCCGCAGAGAGGGCTCTGCGTGCCACCTGTGGCACGATTGCCATAGGTTTGCCATTACAGCTATAGAGCCTTGTATTTTTTAAAACTTTGCTTTTACCCATTCCTGTGCTTTATTACTTAGTGCGAACCTCTTATATAAAATGATTCGCTATGATTAATCTGAAATGGATGCAATTAAGCACAATAGACACACTTGATAATAAGCATATCCTACTTGTCATATCTTAGAGCATTGGTTTAGAATACATGCACTTTGGAAAGAAAATATTGTGAGACATTTCGGTCCTTCCCTTCCCAGCATTTTCAGCTAGAATCAATATACTCTCATTCTCATTCATATCCAAAAGTTGACACATGCTGTTCATCCATTATTGCGACAATACTGATTTTTACAAAATGTCACTTTTCATAATAAAGAATATCCTGACCTTTGAAGATTCTTCCCAGACCTCGAAAATCCATCTGGTCAGAACAATTGAAAACCACCACGTATTTTCCAAGGCACCTTCCCATATCTTTTGTTGTTTCTGTTTTGCCAGTCCCTGCAGGACCTGCTGGTGCTCCTCCCATGCTCATCCCTAGTGCTTGAGCCAAAGTAATATAACACCTACAAGGAAATAAGGAACAGGAATATGTTCTTCCTATAGACATTTGGAAGATTTAAAGGTAGTAAAATGCCAAGATAAGATATGGAGAGGTAGTATTATTATTATTAGTTCAATTTATATGCCGCCTTTCTCCGAAGACTCAGGGCGGTACAAAAGAGAAAGCTATTTCACGGTATCCTCTCTTACTAGATGTTTGAATGTCCATTTTAGTGAGTTACAGGCTATATTCTGTTGCCTAATATGTTAAATATGGTTTGGTTGGCCTCTCTTAGCATTGTTTCTTGAGAACCAATTGTTATAGAGCCTTTTTTATGCTGTATTCTATAAATCCAGCTATATTTTCCATCATTTGAGCTGGGGAGGTACATTACACAATGAGACATGAATATGCTGTATGTTGCCCTCATAGAAAAAAAAAACACCCTATTTTCCCCCCAATGTAAAATTCAATATGATGCATAATCTAAATGCATCCCTGTAGAGAACCATGGAGGTAGAGGAATGTTCAGAAACCATTACAAAAATAAAAAGTGATTCAAGCTGGCTCCTTCTTGATTGACTGAGGTATAAAAAGGAACGGAAGAAAACACAATCAAACTTACAAGATTCTGTTAACATCGCATATCTCAATCAATTTTAATTTTAGATTTCTTGTAGAGCCTATTTCCTAATCCTGACAAGTCCAGAGTCAATTGAGGCTCCTTTATCTCCCACTGAACCTTCATTATAAATTCATGAGACATTCTCCATAACCAATACTGGAAAATGACACTGCATAGTGTCAGTGTATCTTTTCTTTTCAACCTATAAATATATTCATACGTGCCTCACCTGTCTGTAAGAGGTGTGATGACAAGACGGTCTGTACAGCCCAGAAATTCATTTTGATATATGAAGGCCACATCTGTGATATGCACCATCATTTTATCTGCATCGTCTTTGAAATAAAATCTGCATTGTTTCAGCCACTCAAAATCTGTAGGGCTCTTGATATGCATGCGGCACTAGAAACAAAGGATTGCGCTATCATAGTTCAATATCAGGGTAAGCATTAACCGTACAGACATGCCTTCTATTTATTACTTGGAAACAGCTATTTTCTAATTCAAAGTTAGGTCATCCTTGTGGTAACCACAGAATGCAATGGGAGTACACAAAACTGATAAAACAATCCCAGCACATACAGTAAATACATGGTACAAGCTCTATATCTGACCCTACCCTCAAATGGGATTTGACTATTGTTCTTTTTCTTCTGCCTTGAAAAAACTGAATAATCAAGTAATTACCTTGATTTATAATGCATTAAATTTGAGTAATGGATATTACTTTATGATTAAGAGCAAATGTAACATGACTGGATTTAGAAAGGTAATGGTGAATTAACTTAAAAAATAGACAGGAACCAGTATCTTCCTCTAGTCCCAGTCACTTTCCTTTAGAGGTCCATCTATGAAGTAACCCTTAGCCACAAAATTGTGTTTCCTTTTCTATGAGCTCTGAGTAGATCAAAAGAAGAGTAATCTGGGCTCACTGCATAGGGAAATCCCTAAAACTATTATTTACAATAATAGTTGTAAATAATAATTTACATAATAATAGGATTCTATTAGTAGATGTCGTCAAACCTAACAAGGCGGCTACTAGATTATAATGTCAAAGAAGCTTTGTAACATTAATAAACTCAGTAACATTTGGTCCAAAATGACTGACTACATTGATTACATTTATACATCACAGACACATTTTATTCAGAAGAACTGAGCCTTTCACTAGCAGTTATTTAAATAAGGTTCATTTTTACCAGATCATCAAATATGTCTCTTTGGTGCACATGAATTGTGATCAGTGTCTCATATTTAATGCGTTCCACAGAACTCAGATCTTTGGTAGTCATGTCTATCAGGGTATTCAAGAGTTCTAAGAAGAACTGATTTGTTTTCTGCATCACTTTTTTGTCATATTTTGCATTGGTCAAAGCTTCTTCCGCTTCTCGTGTCCAGATCATTTGAATACCCAGCAAGCCAACCTTAAAAAATAATTTACATTAATTTTTAGAGGGTTAACTGTTAACCTTCCCAAATCCTTTTTTATTCAGCTAACCAATAACTGAATCATTACACTTTTAAAAATTAATTTTATCGATGTACTTTTTAAAATTAATTTTATCTATGCGGTTTTTATACACTCGTGAAAACTGAAACTAGGTCGAATAATCTTCTCCCATCTCAAACTCCTAATCTGCCCATTTTATGTATCAGAAGAGAGGTGTCTGTATCTCCGATATTTACACAAGGCTTAATTGATCTAATCAAAGGAATTGTGGATTATAAAATGATGCAGGGTTTTGCACCAATGCTTCATTATGAGGACAGCTCATGGACCACCTGCACTGGGAATCAAATAGTATTTCCTCAGAAGCAGCAGAGGTAGGCAACAAAGAGCAAAGCAAACGAACTATCTCAGGGAGAACACCCACTATCCTCTTTCTTCCTCCAGATTTAGAAGTACCCCAAAATCTGCATTCAGTTGCTACAAGTCATGATGAGGGGAACAGGTACGGGGTGCAGAAGATCCTCCTTACCAAATACTCTCCTCCTCAAACTAGCCTGCACCCCAAGGATTGCCCTTTTCTCTGCCATGCATACGGTCTCCCTCTTCAACAACAAAAAACATATTTTCATCATGTGGAAGAAACAGAACTACCTCTGTTCTTCATTAGTTTCCCCAGGTCTTAATTTCCGTTTTTATTTATTTTTCTTTGTTTTTTGAAGGCTGACATTATTACAAGCAAACTATCGATATCATCAGTCGATATCATCAATATCATCAGTCTGCTGAGCCTGGTGGCTCAGCAGACTGATAGCATTGTGATTAACACCAACTGTCTGCAATTACTATAAGTTCGAATCTCACCAGGCTCAAGGTTGACTCGGCCTACCATCCTTTCTAAGGTAGGTAAATTGAGGACCCAATTTGTGGGGGCAATAAGCTGACTTTGTATAAATATACAAAAGTATGAAGGCTATTGCTTAACGCATTGTAAGCCGCCCTGAGTCTCTGGAGAAGGGTGGCATATAAATCAAATTTAAAAAAAAAAATGTGGTGGAAGGCTTATACATTATTTAATATAGGGATCTTTTAGATACATTGGAAATTCTAAAAGTGCACCCCACATTTTTCAAGACAGGGAACTAATGCTATTTCATAAGAACTCCAAACCCAAGTTAAGAGCTAAAGATGAATCACATTAGCAAATTACATATCTACCCATTCTGAAGCTCTACTAAATTTAATAAGATTTTCTAAATGCCAACTGTAGTATTTATTAGAAATAATTCATAGTAAAGGTATTTCTGTCTGTATTAACATTTGTAACAATCCCAACCTTGGGAATATAGATCACACCCTCCCTACTGAGAAGAAGGAAGGAGATAAATTCACCTGGGCAGGGAAGGTATTAAGAAACTCAATTAATTGGAAATCTGCTTCTTGAATATTTGCAGCTGCTTGTCGAATCACAAGATGCAAAGAGGATTGGGACTCCTTTAAAAGTAAATTGAGCCAAACTTCTACATTGCCTTCTGCCATAACAGGCTTTTCTAATTCAATTGTCTCACCTTCCCGAGAAGAAATGGAAAGGATCCGGTCATATATCTGTAAATCATACATACAACATGAACATTTCATAGTAACAGTTCATTTTTCATGTTTTTTTTTAATTTAGACTGTAAATCTGATATGCAGACTACCAATATTTTGTATATGCTCTTTGTTGGAACTAATAGCAACTTTGAGGAAGGGAGATTTAAATTAGGAATACAAAATAAAAGGAAAAGGTTTATTTTCCCTTCCCTATTTCCTATTGTTTATTTAATATTTAAAACAACTAATTCTATAAAATATACACAGCACATACAATTCTATCACAGATCTCCCATGGGCTCTGCAGCAAATCTTATACCAAGCCAGATATTTAATACCTCAAGTCATGTATTAATCTGATTGACATTCACTCATCAAAGAGGCAGATAAATATCTTTTCAGGACCCAAGAACTTTTTCCTGCCAATACTACAAATTAAATGTGCATTATTACTAGACAATGGCTCCTCTGCAGATAGGGTAATAGTACTCTGTTTTTACATTGCATGAATCTAGTCAACAAAAATAGCTAACAGATAGCAAAGAGGGGGAAAAAAAGGGAATGGATGAAGCCAAGCACATCAGGATATCATTCTCATCAGTCCCAATCAGCCTGTGTAATGTTCTGCAAATTGGGACAATTCAGCCATGAACATATGGGATTACCTACCTCCGGGTAAGACCCTAAACTCAACCATGAGGTGAAAAATAGAAGTGTGCATCTGTCTGGAACCCGCACTGCATATCGGACATTAATACAATTGAACAAGTCCAGAGATATTTCACAAGAAGAGTCCTCTACTCCTCTGCTCGCAACAAAATACCTTATGCCACCAGACTCAAAATTTTGGGCTTAGACAACTTAGAACTTCGCCGTCTTCGGTCTGACCTAAGCATAGTACATAAAATCATCTGCTACAATGTTCTACCAGCCAATGAATACTTCAGCTCTAACCAAAACAATACAAGAGCACACAATAGATACAAACTCATGATAAACCGATCCAAACTAGACTGTAGAAAATACAACTTTAGTAACAGAGTTGTCAATGCTTGGAGTGCACTTCCTGACTCTGTGGTTTCTTCCCCAAATCCCCAAAACTTTAACCTTAGACTGTCTACTGTAGACCTCACCCCATTCCTAAGAGGTCTGTAAGAGATGTGCATAAATTCACCAGAGTGCCTACCATCCCTGTCCTAATGTTTTCTTTTATTCGTATCCTTTTCATGTATTTATAATTATGTTTACATTTGTATCTGTCATAAAATACATGCTTGATGAAATAAAATAAATAAAATAAAAATAAATTATGTGAATAATTTCACTGGTTACTGAGGAGTCTTTGTATTCTTGGGTACTTGGAGGTTACACCAGGGTTCAAGAGAGCTTGGCAGGTCTCTAGCATTGATTATGCCCTTAATAGTTAATCAAAACCATAAAATATTATAATCCCACAAACCTTATCATGAAATTTTACAGTTTTGATATTGTCAAAAACATTTAGCAAGTGAGCCTGTATAGTGTGAGAGTCTGAAGCTTGGCCTAGGATCTCCAGGAGAGCAGGGTCGGACACAAAGAAGAAGCGAGGAAATGAGAGCCTCTTTTTCTCCAGGTAACTGAAACCAAACAAAACCAAGAGGAATACGGTCACACGTGTAAACTTTAAAAACTATATTTGTCGTTATCTTTCAATGAGCAGACCTCCTCAGTTATTCTCTAGAGAAAACCCCATTAATAATAGAATCAGAGTCTCATCTTGCAGCTGATCTTTTAAATGGTTTGAACATGTCACCGCCATCTGTTAATTCATATATCGTATGAACTAATGAAGCTCACTTCACTCAGACATATTTAAACTAAAACATTAAGCAATCCAAAAATATGCAGAGCAATGGCTTGAATAAGTAGTACGTATGATGAAGTAGTGATTAATTGCCTTGTCTTAACTGTATCCAATCCAGCAACCACATGACTATATCCAGTCCAGCAAGGAAAACACAGACTTTTTTTTTTGATCATAAATTAACATTACGTGCAGATACTGAAAAACTGTCTTATTCTTCCCCATTCCCACAGTAGTACAGACACAAGTAAATCATGTGCTTCCCAATATTTATAAATTTCGGGAGCTCTGATAAATTTAAACTAAAGTAATCTTAATTAAATTCACATGGGCTAGTGTTTTTCCCATCTTTCATGCTAAATTAAAAACAAAACACAAAAATAGGATACCAAAGATTTTTATCTTCCAGCATTCTCTTGATGTCTTCAACATATTCCTTCTACCTGAACCAATTAATACAGAGCTGGGAGCAGTGAATCAACTGTCTTGAATTCCCTTTTCTAACCACAAATCAAATATACAGTAGATTAAATCTTAAACCAAGCCTATCCATGCTGTGATTTAATAATGCCATACAAAGCAGGATTACGTGTAGCCCAGAAGACTTATACACATCATCTTGCATTAACCTAAAACATAATTATCAAACACAGTATGTGTTTTATTCCTTTTGACCCCAACCTTGAAAAATACATTTTATTAGCTGATTACATATTTCCTCGTTCAAATATATGTTTTCAAATATGAATTAACAAAATATTCACAAAGATGCTTATATGCTCTATGTTAAGATAGTCATATATTGTATTCTCTGTCATGAATATATGAGGACCATTTAATTCCTTTGAAATCAATTTTTAATTCCAAAATAATATCAACAGATTCACACCTGCTCTTGCCCACTAAGATAATTTTTAACCTAATGCATATTAAAAAGCAACATGTGTTATTTTTCCTGTTAATTAACACAGTGATTGTATGTTAGTGAAAAGTTTTTAAATAAGTAGAACTTACCCTGTGAGAGACTTTTGGCACATTTCCAGCTGCTCCAATAAATGAGGCAATAATTGTCCCATGGTTTCATCCCCAACACAGCACTGGACAACATTTGGTATTTCATGGGCTCGGGTCATTATCTTTACCCATGATTTGTCAATATTAGAGAAACGCTTGGCTTCCTGTTTAAAGTACAAATAAGAATGGCACTTCAGTCCCCATACACATTTTGTTGATGTGAAGATTTAATAAGTTTCTTTCAGCAATCTTTCTTTTCTCATGATCTTCTGGCTACATTAAGCTAATTTTCAGAAACCAGTTCTGATGTCTATTGAGTTATTAATCTAATTCCCTTATTATAAGATGAGACTCTCTGGCCCTCAAAATAAGGTGTCCCCAACCTTTCTGGCTCTGTGGACCAGCAGCAGCAGCGGAGGGGAGGGGAGGGGATGGTTTCACAGGTGCACACATGCCAGCTTGTGCAAATGATGCAGCTTCCCACACTCACCCACTGCTTGTGCAGCCCAGTTGTCAATGGGCCATGGACCAGTAGTGGTCTGCAGACCAGGATTGGGGATCCCTGCTTTAAAGTATAGCTTCCAACAGTGTCAGTATTGGTCATCCCAGTTTGGGCTTTTGAGAGATGTAGTTCAACAGAATCCAGATGTCACCGCTGCATAAGTTACCTTTTAATACATCTACAGATTCATCTGCAGAACAGAAGGAGGATTCTTACCTTAGGAAGCTGTTTGGCGATATCTCCACCAACAAACACAGCTTCTAAATATATCCACAAATTCTGTACCATCATCCAGTTCTCAATAATATCAGTTGTGTTAGAAAGAAATTGCACCCATTTTTGTATCTGAGCCTTGAATGGTGAGTTATATCTGCAATAATTGCATATATTTAAAAATGAGCAAATGAATATGTTTAAAGAGAGAGGGAGAGAGAGAGAGATCTATATATTACATATTACCTATTGCTCATTAGGGAGCCCAGAATCATCAAGCTGTCCTCCATACTTGCAATAATTTCAGAAGTGCTGTCTCCCCTCAAGAGAAATTCTCCACGGGTTTTAAAGTTAGCAAAAGTAAATGTTTTATTGTCCCATTCAGCAATCACTTGTTTGAGCTTTTGTTCAATGTCCCTCTCTTTCATTGCACTGATGCAGATGTCCTACCAAAACCAATCAGAAGGTTAGTGTGAAAACCTAAATCCAGAATATTAGAATATCTTCCAGTCAATAGTCCTGGAAATTTCCAAGCCAAAGTTAAATGAATTGCTACATACAGTATTGTAGGTAAAAAAAGGTTTAATAAAAGGTAAATGATTATTCAGGCAGATAAACCCACTTGCTATAACCCAAAACAAAATATTTTTCTACCCATGAACATAATACATAGCTTCCTAAGGATGACCATCAGCCAATCAGCTAACTTTTTCAGAAATAATTCATAATCTGATGAGTTGCAACGCTAAAATTTATTTGGGTTGCAAACTTGACCCAAATATCCATGAATCGCATGGAAATCCCATATGTATTCCTGGAGCAAACACAGCACAAAGGCAGTAACTGCAAAATAATACTGTTAAGAGTTCTGCAAACATAAAAGATATCAATGACTAATTGAACTTGTTTTGCAGCTGGAGGCCTGGGAAGTCCCACTCAATTAAATGTACCAGTGTATACTGCAGATGTCAGCCCCAAGTCCTCCACTGTGCCACAGCAGTAGGTTACTATGGCAAGATTGGTTTCTCATCCTGAGCCAAGGCAGTGATGTTGCTTTTTCAGACTTGTAGTGATCAAGATAGATTTGGCTATTCCTTAGAGCAGGAAGCATTATCTGTCAAACCTGTTAAAACTTAAATAGGGCTGAGCTGGGTTAGTATAGGTAGTCCTTGACTTACAACAGTTCATTTAATGACCATTTGAAGTTACAGCAGCACTGAAAAAGTGACTTATGACAATTTTTCACACTTATGACCGTTGCAGCATCCCCACAGTCATGTGATCAAAACTCAAAAGCTTGGCAGCTGGTTCATATTTATGATAGTTGCTGTGTATCCCAGGATCATGCGATCCCCTTCTGCAACCTTCTGGCCAGCAAAGTCAATGGGGAAGCCAGATTCACTTAACAAACTGTGTTACTAAATTAACGACTGCAGTGAGTCACTTAACAACTGTTGCAAGAAAAAAAATCATAAAATGGAGCAAAACTTACTTAACAAATTCCTCACTTAGCAACCAAAATTTTGGGCTCAATTGTGGTTGAAGGTTGAAGGACTACCTGTACTAGAATGAAAGAATATCGTGGCTATAGGAAAGAGATGGCAATGGCAAACAACATCCATACTGCTGGCACCAAAGTTGAGTTTGACTTGGAGACTTTACTCAAATAAAAAAAGTAATTTCTCAAATAGCAAATAACAGATTTGCTATCTTCAGGTTGCTGGGGTTTTTTGTACCGAGTATGTGAAATAAGAAACCTTGTGTGCTTTGGGAATACAATAGTTAGATCATTCATTTCAATATCAAAGATGCAAGCACATCATTTTTTTCTACCTCTATCTCTTCTTTGTATTTCAGCAAGGGTGCTTCCATAATATTTCTCATTTTGAAAGTTTCATTTTCAACATCGAAATTATGGGCAGTGAGATCAGTGAGGCGTTTCCAGTGACGTGCCATCATGGCTTTATTGGACATCAACTCAAGTAAAGGACAACATTCACTGAAGTCATCGATTGTTTTCTTAAGATCCAGAAATGCCTGCCATTCCTTCAATGCTCGTGGTAGTTTACGACACCTACAGGTACACATAGAGTGGGCAGACTCAAAATAATTGTAAAATTCCACTAGCAAGAAATATTTGAAAACAACCACAATCTTAAAAATCTATATACTACTAAGACTCTCCTGTTTATCTGTGTGTAAACTTTAACTGGATGAAATGGTGCATTGTAGGGAAATAATTTTGAATCTCAAATGGGCTAACTTGCAGAATATGTCCAAAGTCCAGAACCCGTGACTCCTGTGGAACTGAAATTTGTCCAATTTTATAAAACATTTTATGACAAAATGCAAAATGTCATCAAACTGATGTTTGACTGTGCTGTACTGTTTAACACTGACTATTTTCAAGGCAGATGCATCTCTGAATTTTTAAGAACTTTTCCAGTGAAGGCCATCCATTAGAAGTTCTGCCATTGTTGAAGGTATTGAGAAATCTGATAACGAAATGTCTCTGAAACAATGACACAACCGGTGACATGTTGTCTAGTATTCATTAAAAGTCTCACAAAATTCAAAGCAATTTTCTTCCCAGGTAAGTGTATACAGAATTGTAATCCTAAACACTTCTATCAAGAGTCTAGTATTTGCAGGACAATATATAATTTCTTTTTAAACCTTTAAAATCCATTAATAAAGCTAGTGAAATGGCAGTGTCTGGCCCTGCAGAGATATTTCACTGATTTTCTGCCAATGGCAGATTATGCAAGTTGCAACCCAGTGTCCACAGGTTCCCACCCCACCTGGCAAAATACATCAGAGCACAGCTTTACTTAATTGGATTTGAAAGGAATTGTCTAAACATATTCCGGGTTCACATCTTACATTAAGCAATGCTTGCTCAAGTTTGTAAAATGATCCAGGACACACATTAATGTGTTTAAAAGGCCATAATAGTTGAATCTACATTAAGCAACAGTGATCTCAAAACAGAAGGGATCAAAATCAATAAGGCAGGCAACCACAAGGCAGGCAACATCATGTACATGCAAAACTGGCAGGACTTGCATTGTGATGTTCTGTCCATCATTCTTGCCAATTTTGACATCTACTCCTCACATAGCACTACATATAAACCACATTATGATTTAGCTGAATCTGCAAAACCATAAAGCAGGCATCTATGAAAATCAATTAACACCCCCGCCCTCTCGGGAAATGTTAAAGCACCATTTCTACTACAGTGACTATACCTACATTTATTGCAATGTTTTAGAATAAACCCAAAAGGATGTAGTAGTAAAGCCCCCATAAAGTAGCCAAGGAAGACTATATGAAACATAGATTACTCCTCCATCTTCATGGTTCAATTTTTGCTTCAGTGAGTCACACAACTGCCCATTAAACGTTACAGAATATTAATTAACAAAGTAAAGACAATCAAGCTTATTTCCATACGATTGTTCTGTTTAAAAAATGCTCCATTATCGGTGCATTTATTTGCATGGCATATGCATTTCTCAATAGAAGAAGGGTCGTGACATAGTGACATTTATTAGAGATGCAGACAAATTAATCAGAAGAAATAAATTGAAATCAATTAACATTTCACCAAGCACCAACAAGTAACTGAGATTCAATTTTCTTTCTATTGGTCTTTCAGAGGTCTGCTTTAAGCAGTGTATTGTTGGCATCAACCTGAAAGAAACCAATTGTTCCCTCCACCTACCCTCAGTAATAGATCACATAACTCAGTTGAATAGAGACATGCAGTTCCTATGTTTTCTCACCTGTTCTGAAACTCAAGCAGTTCATTATTAATCTTCTCAATGTTTACATCTGACCAGAGGATATCATGGTAGCCACTCACTGTATCAATGACATTGTTGTACAGGCTGTAAAGCTTCTGCAACAAGTTCAGTTGCTTCTTTATCTCAAGGAGTTGAGGGTATTGAGTAACAGGCAAACCAAAAAGCTCTTCACCTCCTGTGTAAGTAATGTATTTCCGGAAAAGGTTGTCAAATCGGTTCTAGAGAGTAGAATAAAAGTTTGAGTATACTTAACAATATTCAAAACCATCAGCAATACATAAATAACTACCTTGGGTGGCCTTAATTTTTCCTAAAGCAGAAAAGTCAGTAATGAAAGAAAATTAAGGAGAAACAGCCTCAAGCTCAACCCATCCAAGACCGAGTGGCTGTGGCTCCCGGCGTCCCAATATAGTCAGTTGGTGCCATCTCTGACTATTGGGGGCGAGTCACTGGCCCCCACGGAGAGGGCTTGCAACTTGGGTGTCCTCCTGGATGCACGGCTGTCTTTAGAAGAACATGTGACGGCCGTGGCCAGGAGGGCTTTCTATCAGGTTCGCCTGATTCGCCAGTTGCGTCCCTTTCTGGATCGGGACTCCTTGCGCATGGTTACTCATGCTCTCGTCAGTTCCCGCCTGGACTACTGTAATGTTCTCTACATGGGGCTCCCCTTGAAGAGCACCCAGAGGCTCCAACTGGCCCAAAATGCGGCCACACGGATGATTATGGGAGCGTCATGGCGCTCTCATGTAACACCTCTTCTGCGTGAGCTGCACTGGCTCCCAGTGGTCCTCCGGGTGCGATTCAAGGTGTTGGTGACCACCTTTAGAGCACTCCATGGCTTAGGACCTGGATATTTACGAGATCGCCTTCTGCCACCGAGAGTCTCCCACAGGCCAGTATGCTCCCACAGAGAGGGGCTTCTCCGGGTGCCATCAGCCAAACAATGTCGACTGGCGGCCCCCAGGGGGAGAGCTTTCTCTGTGGGAGCACCTGCCCTCTGGAACGAGTTCCCCCCGGAGATACGGACAATTCTGGATCTACGTACTTTCCGTCGGGCCCTCAAAACTTTCCTATTTTATCAAGCCGGGCTGGCCTAACTCTCCAATGGTGTAATTTGAATTTGAATTTTAAATGGGGGATTTTAATTGTTGGGGCCAAATTGTTTAATATATTTTAAATTGTTTTTAAATTTTGTATTCTATGTTTTTTACCTATAGCTGTTCACCGCCCTGAGTCCCTCGGGAAAAGGGCGGTATATAAATTCAAATATTAAATTAAATTAAATTAAGAACTTGAGAGATAACAGCCAAATATGGAGTAAATTGTTGGTTGGGTTTTCCATTCTCTATTGTACTGCTTCTGAATTCCCACTTCTAGGTGAGAATTGTTAAGAAACAAAAGAAACAATACAGCTACCAAGAATCTTGACATCCCCTATCTTAAAAACTGGCACTCATAAACATATGCAATGATGATATATTAAACTAGATTATTGTTGACTAGATTATTGCAGATGATGGTTGGTGAAAACTGTCTCTGCAAATTCCATTTTTGGATCTTATCCTGATTCTCATTACCACATTGGGAGACAGGCAGCACAATGCAATACAGGTTCAAAATACAGCTTCATGCATTAAAAAGACACCTGCATGTGCCATGTGCATATAATTCAGTCTCCTTGAAAAAGGTGTTCCCTTGGAAATCTCCCTAATCTTCTGGGCATAGATTTCAGGTTTCTATTCCCAGCACATCCATAGAAGGTCAACACAATCAACAAAGTTTGTTAGTGATTCTTTTTAACTCAAAAATAAAAATCCAATTTGTATATTTGAAAACATACAAACAGACTAATGATCTTGCCTTTCTTTTAGGAATAGAACTGCCCCAAACACTTGGGACAAAGCAGGCACTACTTCGTTTTTACAAATTTCTCTGGAGTAACTATGGATGGTCAGTCTGGAAAATACTGTAAAAAGCAAGCAGCCTCTGGGAAATTGCACTCCCCCACCCCTAAGTTTTAGTAGTGTGCAGAGCATTTTTACTTTTCTAACACCAGGCTAGAAACCAGGAGATTGTGAATTCTAGTCCCGCCTTAGACACGAAAGCTGGTTCAATGATTTGGGCCAGTCACACTTTCTTACTTCAACCCAACTTGCAGGATTGTTGGAGGGGGTATAGGATGGATGGATTATTAGGTATTTTCGGCACCTTGATATAGAGAGAGAGAGACACAGAGAGAGAGACAGAGAGAGAGACAGAGAGAGACAGACAGACAGAGACAGAGAGAGAAACAGAGAGAGACAGAGAGAGAAACAGAGAGAGACAGAGTCACAAAGACGTAATTCATTTTCTAAACTCCAATCACCCTCGCTTCCTAATACAGTGGAGGAGGAGGGGGGACAAATATAGATGTCAGCACTGAAATCTGCCCTGCAAATTGAGCATTAAAAGGGGATCAAATTTACAATGAGCTAACAATTTATTGTATTAATATTAGTGATGCAGACACCATTTAATTCAATTATTCACAGAAATCAGGAGCAACAGCTGTAAAAATCAAGCCCTTTTGCTCCTGGTTGTTCCTATAGCCTTGTCCCAGCTGAATCACTTTAACCAAGAACAAAAGAAAAAAGAAATTGGTCTCGGGTAAGGTGAACCAAATTACAAAATGCCAGTGCCAATATAGACATTTACAGAGAACAAGCACTTGTAGCATTTGCACGTATCTTCAGCACAAATACTTTGGTCACTATAGAAACAGAAAACAGAATTGGCATGGTCTAACAGGGTCCCCTTGATTATTGCGGAATTCACTTTTGTGATATAATTTTCTCTTCCTAGGTCAGATACAAATTTAGTGACACATCAGGGTGATGCTATCTTGCAGTTTTTCTTTAAGATTTAGCTATTTATATTAGTCTTTTCCAATCTGATTACAATCCAAGGTATCCTGGTTGGGTGGAAGGTAAAGTCCAGTGCAAGATTATCAGGCTGGGAAGATACTTTACATTAATAAGCAAAACAGTAGGGGAAATACCTGGAAAATTATAAGCCTGTCACTAGCTTCTTGAGGTTCAAGTCCATCTACCATGGGACCATTCTGGAAGAGGAACAGATTGAAATATTAATAAAAATCCACTTAAAAGTATTTCAAGAGTATATACTACCTTTCATTTTAGAGTGTCCGTTCTCGCATCTCCAAAATGATTACATCATTAAGGTTATGGTAATTAAAGTGATACTTCCTTGTGCACATTCAATCCCCAGCTTCAAAGCTTCCAACAGAACAAGTAATCAAATCATAATCAAAACATGTCTAAGTAGAAGGATAACATAGCCTATGATCTGTGGATCAACTATGACTTTGCATAGAATGAAATATTCAATGTTTTTACAGCCTCAAATCAAACTTTTCATACTGGGAAATCTCTTCCCCATGGAGTGTTTCATACATTTAAAATGAAGTGTGACTCTATTCCATATCACACAGAGATACAAATACAGCTCTTGTCAGTTGAGTTACTTCACACCATCCAAGTGTAGAATGCTGTAATTGCTTATGTAAAACAAGTTCTACTCTGAAGTAATCCTTTCTAAAAATTTAACGTTTCTTTGAATTTTCAGATATGGGAGAAATTTACTACATATGACACTATAACTCTGGAATTCCTTCTCTCAACAGGGAAATTTCCAGAGCCTGGCTTGGGATAAAATATATTTCTGTGCAAATATTTGCTAGACTTGTCAGATGATCAATTCTATTACTAAGGTATACTCTTCCATCTTGAATAATATCTGTAGAGTTAGCTGCTTTCTATATTTAACCAACTAAGGAAAAGCAGCTATAGACCTGATAGGAATAGCTTTTTTTTTTTTTTAACTAGTACTGTGCATTTTAAAAACTGCAAAGGAACGTAAGCTAATTTTACCTTATTTCTGCTGGGGGGGTTTAATGTTATCCTGAGCTACCTGAGAATAAACTCTATTTTTAATGTCTAACCTTCAACTTATTTTCAGATACAAGAAACAAGTTTGAAAATTATGTTTTCCCAATGTACTGTTGTATTGTACCTTGTCATAATCCAAGTAATATTGATCACAGTCTTCAACAAATACTTCCACAGTGCTGATTAGTTCCCCTCTGAATTTGGGCTGCAAAGCCACTAATTCATTCTGCACTTCATTTCCTCGGACCAACAATTTCTCCCAGGTATACCGCAGAGTGTCTACTTTTTCCATCTGCTCCTTTGCCACCAGTAACTCATACTTGTTTAACGTTGCATAAGATTCCTGCCAAGGCAACAGTTGTTATCTTTCATTATTAAAGTTTACACATGGCATTACTAACCAAACATAGATCTGGGAATTCAAGATAAATATATCAGTAGAACACGTGCTAAAGATGAAAGAGAATTGTTTGAGTTAGTGCAAAACCCATCTTAAAAATCAGCAACCTTGAATTTCAAATAACACTTATACCAGAAGATAGCCACCATTTACATACTACTAAGTATGAAAGTAGTATCTAGGTTTTGGTTTTTGAGAGTGAATATATTTACAGCTAAAGTATCTCACAACCAAATGCAGATTAGTTAACGCAATAATTTTTTTAATTGCTATTTATGGCTGCAAAAAATAAATGGCTCTTTAAAAAGGCAGATAAGAGAAGGGTGGACGCCTTTGAATTGTGGGTGCTAGAGGTGACTATTATACGTCCGATGGACTGCAAAAATAACAAAGTCCTAGACCGAACTTCACCAAAAATATCACTTGAAGACAAGATCACCAAACAGTTGATTAAAGTCAATCATGCTGGGAGTGATCAGCGGAAGAGGCCACCCTAGCACCTGCTGGCTGGACACTATAAAAGATGACACTGAGATGACCATGGCGGATCTGAAGGAGGAAGTGTGAGAGAGGGGCATGGAGAGAGATGATCCATAGAGGACCAAGGTTTGGACATGACTGAATGGCTGATGTGATGATGATGACAATATCCCAAACAGATTTCCTAAGAATGATCTTTTAGTGCATCAATTATGATACAATTAAAGCTAGATTATTGAGTAATATCTAATGAGTCATGCAACAGCAAACTTTTATTCTGGTTTTGAATTATAATAGAAAATAAAAAAAAAATAAAGCTATTTATCTGTGAACCAAGTACATTAATTTAAAGAAAGATATATACATGCTTCTATTATATATAAGATAGCTGTGTCTTTAAATGAAAAGCAGAGAAGCTTTGCCATTGATAGAAATTGAATTAAGATAGAAATAAAATTGTTGTGTTTAGGAAAATTGCTGCTTTTTAGAAACTAATCTGATATTTTTTCAACAAAGCAGCATCACTCACAGAAACACAGAAATCTTGAACACATCCTTCCATATTTCTGATGGTTAAGTCAACACCAATAGCAATTGATATATTGTGCTAGCCACCAGGAACTCAAATAATTTCAACATATCCTGTATTATTAATTGAAGCAACAATGTTAAAGAAATGTATAGTAAGGGATAGGATCATAGGGAACCATGTATATATTTTAAAAAGTGAAAATAGACTTGAATTATACAGTGTTTTGCATGAAAATAAAGCATGTGTAAGGAATAATCAATATTTGAACAATGAAATAAAAATCTGTATGTTTCCCTAAAAAAATTTTTTTAAACATGAAAATATTGTTTATTTTTTAGAAAATGAAAGGTAGCACTGCCTCTTTAGTTTATATCATTATGACTAGGGCTGGTTATCTTCTTGCATTTTCTACATCTCTGGCCTCAAGAAAATGTGGCCCATCAAACAACCCCTCCCAAGGCATTTTTTTAAAATAACCAATTCACTTGCCACCAAACTTGATGCTGCCCAAGAAGGATCCACTGCCACAATTTTTGCAGCTACTTCTACCCAGAAAGAAATGTTTTTGAATCACTGAACAGCAGATCAGTACACCGGCTATTCTTTTGTGGCCCACAATTATTTTTAAGGTATAAGTCCTTTCCCCTTCAGAAGTGCTGAAGGCCTGTTCTATCCTATGAAAAAGTGTTGCATGATTGAGAAAAGACTTGATGGGCAGGAGAAGTCAATACTTATGAGCCGTTTGTCCCTCGATTTTGAGGGAGTGATTTCTTCTGCTCTCCCCTTGTCCTGTAAACAAAGTTTGTAGATTTTTCTTATTTTATCATTGGAACCATTAGGCAGAAAGCCAGTCAGAGAAAAGCAAAGTAAGTTTCATTCTCTCTTGAATGAAACAATTAAGAAATTAAATCTGTAAAGCGGGGTATTATACAGTGAAGGAAGAGGCAGAAAAGATACTAAAGCTGCTAAAAGCAAAAAAAAAGGTTTTGGTGTGAAAACCAAGATGCAATTTATAGGAGGACTTTAAAAACATTAGCCTCTGAGTAGACTTTTCCATCACAGAGGAATTATTGAGTCTGTCATCTGCACCTCTATAACTGTCTGGTTTGGTTCTGCAACCCAACAAGACAGACACAGACTTCAGAGGATAATTAGAACTGCAGAAAAAACAATTGCTACCAACCTGCCTTCCATTGAGGTATGTATACTGCATGAGTCAAAAAGAGGCTGTGAAAATATTTACAGACCCCCTCACATCCTGGACATAAACTGTTTCAACTCCTACCCTCAAAACGGCGCTACAGAGCACTGCACACCAGAAAAAACTAGGCACAAGAACAGTTTTTTCCCGAACGCCATCACTGCTAAACAAATAATTCCCTCAACACTGTCAAACTAGTTACTAAGTCTGCATTACTATTAATCTTCTCATCATTCCTATCACCCATCTCCTCCCACTTATGACTGTATGACTGTAACCTTTTCCTTTTAAGTACACCGAGAGCGTATGCACCAGGACAAATTCCTTGTGTGTCCAATCACACTTGGCCAATAAAGAATTCTATTCTATTCTATTCTATTCTATTCTATTCTATTCTATTCTATTCTATTCTATTCTATTCTATTCTATTCTATTCTATTCTAGCCTTGCCTTGCCTTGCCTTGCCTTGCCTTGCCTTGCCCCTTGCTCCTTGCCTTGCCTTTTGCCTTGCCTTGCCTTGCCTTTTGCCTTTTGCCTTTTGCCTTTTGCCTTTTGCCTTTTGCCTTGCCCTGCCCTGCCCTGCCTTGCCTTGCCTTGCCTTGCCTTCCTATGCAAGAAAGGAATTTGCCTTCTTTCATCAAACTAGCAGAAGGCAGAGTTAAGTGCCAGATGGCAAGACAAGCAATGGGCCTGGGTTCCCTTCCCAGTTACCTCAATTGGTCCCACTTGGAAGTCTATGGAGATTTGTTGCTCTCGGATCTCTTTCAGGGCAGCCATGGCTATTCTTATGTCATCCAGGTCTTTAATCTGACGGTTCAGTTTCTTGCTGATTTCCTCTACAAAGGTGAAGATGTTTTCCATCTCTGTCCTGTATTTCTTATTACAGTGACGTCCAAATGCAGTCATCCAAGCTTTGGTTTCAGTTGTAAGGGCCAACTTTAAATCCGCTATAGAAAGTGATGGAGAAGCTTCAGTTAGGACCAAATTGTTGTACTGACACAGCCCATATTAAAGCTACTATCCCCTCTTCCATGCATTTGGTGACAAGAGATAAAACAGTAACACCGTTTTAATATACCTCAGGAAAAGCAGCAAAAGAAGAGAAGTTTATTTTATATATGCTATGCAGAAATACATTTGACTGAGTCTAAAGGGGCTTCTAGATAAACTTTTTGGTGGCAGGTAAATGCATTTAACATTTTTGGAAAGAGGAGAATTACACTGTCTAGAGAACGATGTAAAGAAGGATTGTACACACTGTATACTTCAAAGAAGCTAGCATACTCTTTTTTCTTTAAAATGTTGGTGGAAGAGTTTGGAATTTTTTCTTTTCTTGTTAACTAGCTCAAACTTTTAATCTAAATTTTTGATGGTTGTGTTTGTTTGTTTTTTGCCTTACAGTGGCAAAACAAAGAATAGGTTTAGGCTCTGATATTTCAGATTATCCAACCTTATTTTGAGACTTCAGTCTTAATGTTAAAGAAAAGCATTCTGAATGAAAGTAAATAAAATTTACTGGTAACTAAACATTAAATCGCCATACCAGTATATAGTGCAACAGTTCCCATGCATATGTATTCAGATTCTGAATTAATTTTTAATTCTAAGTCTCGGTAATAAAGGATTTGGGATTCAAAATCAGACAGCAAAGGGCTTCCTTTGATGAAATTTTCAATGGTTTCTTCCTTCTCTCTCTGCCAGATGTGATGGTAACATTTGAAATGTTCCAAAGCTGAAACAACTTCCTGAAACATTGATAAAAACCAATATAAGGCAATTGTATACAAACAGTTCCACTGCTAAATTTTGATATATGTTGCTTCATGAAGTAATGACCCATGAACTTTGGCATTAAAGGCTTTCATTCAAATCTGAGAAATCATGGAGTACAATTCATTAATTCATTCATGTATATATTTATTAAGTTCACAGTATATGCCACTCATCTCACCTAGAGTCGCCTTGGCTTACAACCAAGTAAAAGCAATAAAACATTTTTTAAAAGAACATTAAAATATTAACATTAAAACTGATTTAAGATTAACAAAGATGGCAAGGAAGGGATCAAGATATACGAGGTGGAGGTAGACCTTTATCTCAGTCCATTAAATACCTCTAATATGACATGCCCCCATCAGGGCCTCACTGCTACCAGAAGCTGACTTGGACTTTGTATAGCTTGTAAAACAAACATTTTGTTTTCTTTTGGTAGCCCTCCTGGATTAATTCATTTTGTTCTGCTGAAATATTTTGCTTTTTCTCTCGGTTTCTGCTGCCACCCTGTTCACCCTTCACCCCTTCACCCCCACTTCATTCTCTTTCTTTGTTTCCTGCTTCAGGATCATTTCTCACTGTTTGGACAATTCCTGGACTGCAACTTTCACTCATATGCTTTTGCTCACCCTTTTGGTAGAACTGATAGTTGTACTAAGCACAGACACCAATTTAATTATTTCCTTGTTCTCTGAAATGGCTTTGTAGTAGTTCTTTTTCTGGATAGGAGAGGGCAAGATCATAGAGGCTGTATCAGAAGCTGCATCTAGACAAAAAACAAACAAGGAACTCTACATCAGAGGGCCAAAACTGGAACATTTTTCTTTCTATGATCAATCAGGAGTATGTGGCTTCTTTGAGCTGAGATGGTACTTCGTCTTTTTGTGGCAAGAAAAGAGTGATACTCTGAAATAGGAGTGGGTTTCACTTGCCTTTGCTACCGGTTCGTTCGTGCATGTGCTCACTTCACTCACACGCACACCCCATCTGTGCATGCGCAGATCGTCCAGGCGGGTGGGCGGAGCCTTCCACCGCCGCTGCTACTGGTTCGCCCAAACCGGGGCAAACCAGTAGCAACCCACCACTGCTCTGAAAGGTACACTGGACCACAATAAAAATTGAATAGGATTCATAATTGGTACAATTGAAGGTGAAATCTCTAGGTCAAGCTTTAAATGACTTCCAGGGCAGTAGCAAGCATCTATCTGATATTTGCTTGGATCTGCTCCAAGTTGAACTCTGGCCTTGAGACAGGTCTCATGTAGATATCTAAAACTGGGAGAAGTCTGATTACTGCTGATGAAGTTGACAGGATTGTTGGAATTGCTAACTCGGCACTTCATATTAAACCCTGTCTCTCTCCGCTGACTAAGGCTTCCTGGACGTTCTCTGCAGGCTACATCCAAGATTTCTGTGGGTCACATGAAATCTTGCAGCCTTGGGTTGGACAACTTATCTATGTGCTTCGGTATGTCCTTTCAAAAAGGTGTGCAGTGAAAATGTCATGAGCGAAAATGAACGAAATAAAAACTCTAGAATGCTTTTGTGAGAATGAATCGAATTTCTGCAAGTGATTAGCATGTTGCAACTCTCTTAGACCTTAATAAGGAGCTTCATGGAGTAAGTAGCAAAAAGGGGAAAAAAGTGGCACATATTTAGAATTTACAGGAAGAATTATGGAAGACTGGTCTATCTTTTTGGAATTCCAAGAAGCAAAGGTGGATATTCCCTTTTAACTAGTAAATTACTTGTTTAGTAAATTGGTGTATCCACTGCTAACTTTAAGTGATCCTTTTATGCATAAAAATAAGGTTTTGTGTTGCCAGTTCTCTTGTCTTACCTCTTATTTTGACAATCAATCTTTTTCTTTTTATTCTGAGGCTAACTCAATCCATTAATCTAGTCTGCTCTGACTCTGACATTCACACATACACTACTAATGGGATGAGAAAATCTTTCCCACATTCTAAATATATGTGCTTAAAGTATGTTATTGCTGCCACATTGTTTCATGATTAATTGTTGCATCAATGAAATGCCACATAGCAGTTAAAATACTTTGTATTTGAATCTTAGGAAAGTCAAGAAACATAGATAAATACTATATTACCCTGGTTTCCAACTTCAGCCTCTTTCATTTCAGTCTCAGAATCACTGCCTCCCTCATTTCGTAAACCAAGCATTTTGCGTTCTAACAACTTTTTCTGTGCAGAATGAGAAAAAAAATATCCTTAGATTCCAATATCTCAAATTTCATACTGTTTATCAGTAGACCTCTTTGAAGTACATAAACACATACTTTTGATAGTCTCTCCTTACTCCACTGACCAATTCCTTTCATGGTGCTTACAATACAATCCACAGCTTTGTTGAGTGTTTGCTGAATTTCTTCAAGGGTTGGCATTATAGCAAAATTTGGAATAGAAAGGATAACACTAGCTTTAAAGATGGGCGCAGCATTTTGTTTCTGCTTTGAGATATTCTCACTATCTATATGGAAATGAGAAACATAATCTTTATTAATCCACTCAGATACAGAATAAAATCCACATCTTCCAAACAGCCAACAGTTAGATAATTTATCAGTTTGTAGTTAAGATACACTGGAAAAACAATACAAGGCCAACTGATTTTATTCGAAAAACCAAGGAGTTTGTGTTCAATTTAAAAGATAACTTCCTTGAAAACTTTAACACAATGAAGCACAAGATACTTGGGGCACAAATAATATACATTATGTGAATCATGTTGGTCATACAGTCATGAAAAGACCATCAATTTATTGATGAAACATGTATTCTTTGGAGATTGCATACATCTGCACTGCTCACAGATTCCCTTCTGCCATAAATATTTCATTAGGACAGAAAAGAAGCTATATTGCTTTGAACTTTCAGCATTTTGTTCCATATAGTGGGAAGAATTCAGATCAATAATATTCACATTGGGGCATCTTCTGTTCACATGAAACATTGGAATTGAAGCCATGAGGGGCAAAACAAGGAGGCAAACAGTAGTGTTTAGCCTACATTTTATTCCTCCTAAGTCTATTTCATGCTGTTCTGCAGAATCAACCAGCTTTCCAGAAAAATGTAAGAAAAAAGGAGTTATCCCAAACTTTGTTTCTCCATTTGCTTTTACCAGCACAAGTTTGCTATAATAATTATTTTGTACAGAATCATTTAGGGCTCAGACTTCCTTGGTTATAAATCTGGACAAGCAAATCTACAACTTGGGAACTTTCCCTGAAATTAGAGCTCCTGCTGGATTTTCAAGTGGAGGTCAGGACCAAGGAGGCTTCTGCCTAGGCAGCAACCATATGTAGAGCAAAACTGGTAATGGTGAATCATGTCCTCATCACCATTAGGCTAGATTATTGCGAGATGCTTTACATGGGATTATCTTTGGTGCAAAATGAAACAGCCTACACTTTAGCATATGAGAGCCATTGTTGCTATATAACTCTATGGGCTTCACATGGATAAAATTCACACGAGTAAAATTCAAGATATTGGTTTTCATTTATATTTCTTTACATGGTTTAGGTCCCAGGTATCCTTCAAGACTGTTCTTTCATATGAAACTGGCCTAACATACACACTCACCCAGAGTAGGGATGTTGTGGAGCATATGGCAACAATACTTTTCTATGACATCATTTAGATGCTGTCCCGGATATTTTGAGATTACAGAAAAGTTTGATCACAACATCTAGGCTTCAACAGCACATTATACAATGAGCCCAAATATAATTTTGCCTTTAACATGTCATTTCTGCTTAAAGAGTAATATTATTTTCAATGCAGATATATTTTAAGAATAATATTCAGGGAGTAAATCTCACTGCATTTCATCAAGCTATTTTTAGAATGTTCTTGTATTTTTTTAAACTGACTGTCAACAAAGATATGTTCACATTATTGGTAGACCAATGTTCAGGAAGCACAAAACTCGAGTTGCAATGCACTGCCATTTTCATCACAGCAAATTATTACAATAGTGCCACAGAGCTGTGACATGTGCATTTCAGAATTTGAGTTGTTGTTCTACTGATTTCTTAATTCTAGTTTGTGGATAAGACTCCACTTAATCTATGTGGAGAAACAGACTAATTAGGAGGAGTGCTATAGAGATGTGCTTCTTTCACACTACCCTCCTTTCTTGACACCCATCACCCTCCTTAATCCTTCATACCACATTCACAACATAACTGTGTTCTCCATGCTATATACATGGCTTCTTCATAACAATCAACCTGTATTTTTTCTGATCACAGAAGCGGCGTGAATTTGCTTGCGTATGGCCTCCAGAGTGTTACGAATAACTTTCAGAAGAGAATCAACATTGCGATGACTGAAATGGGAAAGCAGTTCCTGAGCTTCTTCTTCGAGCATCTCCATTTCTTTCTTTTTTTTCTTGGTTAAAGGTGAAGACAATCCTACTGAAATCTGACTAGCAGTCTGTGAGGATGCTAAGATGTCCAATGGCCCTTCTTCTTCTATATTTGGGAACAACAACTGAATTAAATCAGCAAAATTCTGATCAACCAATAAATGAATCATCAATACTATTTATAGATGTATGTAACCTTATGCAATTCCATATTTCTTTATGGCTTTAGGGTAATGTGATAACAATCAGCACTAAGTTTTTAAGAGACAAAGGAAAATATATGAATAAGAATTGGTTGGATCTACTATCAACTCCATCACTTTACAATAACATAGTCAGCATAGATTCCCTTGAGGGGGGGCTCTAGCATCCCTCTCCTTTTTCTACATAACATGAGCATTTCAGTATTAGCATGTGTTTTCTAATAGTACTTTACTTTAAACTGTCCAGTTTAGATTATTGTTTCAGCAGCTTGACGAATGAGTTAGTGATCAAAACCTGTATATTGTAAATCTTTCAAGGCAGGCCAGACAAGAACAAACTCAGAGAACTAACAATAGGTTAGTTCAAGGTTGACTCAGCCTTCCATCCTTTTGAGGTAGGTAAAATGAGGACCCGGATTGTGGGGGCAATAAGCTGACTTTGTATAAAAAAGAACACCGCTTGAGGGAGGGCAAAAGCCCTACTAAGCAGGTATATGCAAAAGTATGAAGGCTATTGCTTAACGCATTGTAAGCCACCCTGAGTCTCCGGAGAAGGGCGGCATATAAATCAAACCAATAAATAATAAATAAATAAATAAATATCTTTATTGTAAGGCTAGAGCAGGTGTGTCAAAATCGCATCATCACAGCGTTGTCAAGTGATGTATCACAACTTTTTTCCCCTTTGCTAAATTGGGTGTGGGCGTGATCAGCATGTGACACATCTGGCCCATGGGCCGCGGGTTTGACACCCCTGGGCTACAGTAACAGAATTTTGTAAGTCTGAAAGCCATCTCCTCTCCTTTACTTTTACTCCCTAGAAAATCAAGGGGGAGGGTCCCTTCTAAAACATTTCCCATGCCCCTTTTCTGTGGGTGGCCTGAGATACCTTTTGAATGAAGGTTGTCTAGGTTGCAGCTCTTCCTCCTGTTTCCCAAGGCCCTTTCCACATGCCATTACACAAAAATCCAGGATTCTTGTGCTATGTATTGGTTTGGTTCACATTTATTTAATTAAAATTCACATTTACTTAAGTAAAATTAAAATAGAAAAGTTATAAAAGCTTATTACATCGGATGCCCTTACTTACAAACTATTGTTTGAGAAGTTTTGCTTTTATTATTCAGACGTTTCTCACATCACCTAAATATTCCACTCCCCAAAGGTGTCTAGCATTACCAGTGTAAATATGTTTTTGCATAAACATGGAAAATGTCTTAGCTGCAGTGTTCTATCTAGAATTTTGATCCTCTTCTTATTCTTTAAATAGCTTACAGAAGAGGGGGAAAGTGTTCTCACTGGCTCAATTTGCATTAGCTGTGTAGGTGGTAGAACTGATTATGTTGTTGAAATATACTATTTCATTCATTTATCTTATTTCATTTATTTGTATTCTAACTTACCAGCCACAGATGTTTTAACGAAGAGCATAAACAAGTAATACAGTGCTAGTTTACATATAGTATGGTAGCATATTTGTTCTTACCTTCATTAATTCCTTCAGTTTTGCTTCCACTCAGAAAACTCTCACCAGCATCTCCCTTATGCTGAGCATCCAGATCTAGCAACATGTTGATAAGCTCATTTGTTGCTTCTTCTGCTAATGAGCTTTTGAGATGTAGCATGTATACCCCTTTAGTACAGAGCTCCTGGAAACAAGATATGGAGTGTTAGTTAAATTTCACTCTAGTTTAGCAATGCCAGCAATAGGATATACTTAAAAACTCAGATCATCTCAACATTCTCCTGTACTGCATATCCACAAAAGAAGAAAAAAGTTCCACAGCCACAAGAAACATGAATTAAAGATAGTGGAGAACTCCTAACCAAATATTAAACATGTCTGATTCTAATGAGTTTCCAAGACTCATTGGGAGGTAAGTCAACTACTCCCACCAGCTGGGACTATGAGAAATATAGTTGTTCTTGATTCAAGAGCAGGTTCTTCCATTCATAGTATGAATACGAAGCTGGTAACCACTGACAGGAAAGAAAATCTGCTATCAACTGACACTTTCATATTTTAAAAAACAAAACAAATGGAGCCCAATTTCAAAGAAAAGAGAATAAAACTTTTCCCAAATCTGAATGTTTTAAGACACACACAAGCATTGTTGTGACATTTTCCTGACATACACAGAGAAATGTTTTTCAAAAAATTTGAATCATGTTTGTTATAACCATGTGGTAGTATCCACTGAACAGAGAGAGCAAATTGGCAGTCATTTCCACGAAGGGGCATCGCTGATTCTACATGCAGAATAACTAGCAGTTTTCTTCTCAGCAGTCTTTGCTTTCTAAATCACGCCCATGTTGCACACCCACACTTTCTGCTACATGAAATTCTTTTCTTTCAGAGTTATTTGAATGTTTATTCTCTTTCTTTCTTTGTAATTTCTTTCCCATTATAGTCAACTGATATACATCTGGGCTCACATAACACACTCATCCATACTGTTATGTTTGACATGTTTGGCTAAACCTCTGCGGACCCACCCACAGTGTCTTATTGAACAAATCACGGTTAAAAAAACAAAGAATGACTTAGAATGATACAGCAATTCAGCTTATTTCCCCAGCTTCTATTCTTCCTTGCAGTTTCTTAGCAGCCAGTATTTCTAAGGATTAACCTTTATTTCTAGGACTCTATATGCATCCTTATATCTTGAAGAAAGTCAAGTCAAGGATAGCATTTCAGTTCTTCCCCCTTCTCTTCTTTGTGCCTGATATTTTCTGGTATCATGCTGTTACTGATGCAATGGTGTACACCAATGGTTCCCAACCTTTTTTTAGCCATGCCCCACCCAAGCATCTCTAAAATGCTGATGCCCCCTCCCTGTGACATATAATTCTTACTATTCAAAAAGTGACTCCTACTCACTCGGAGGAAGCCTAAAAAGCCATTAACTTGGTTTAAACAAGGTTCCAATTGCCCCCATTAAAAATCAAATTGCCACCTGTGGGGTATAGTCCCCAAATTGGGAACCACTGATGTATACTCATCTGGTTTCTATTTCAACAGGGGCTGAATGAATGAACTCAATGAAACGGATCACGGCCACATATTACTGCCTTTCTTAAAAATTAAAAAAACAAACAAACCCTTCCTCCTTAAAAGAAATATTGTGACTGCACGATGCCTACGCTGCCTACTTCAAACAAAGACTGGGGTATTGTGCTGTCATGCCAACACTCCCTGCCTGATCTAACTACTGTGATTCATAGCAATGCTTTATATCTGCCATCTTTAGTGACTGGGCATCGTGGCCTCATGTTAATGGTATCTGCCAGAAGAAAAGAGACACACTGACCCCTGCAGCTACCTTTGCCAATCATTTCAATAAAAAAAAAATGTCTTCTATTTGCTAGGTCAGATAGCAGTTTCTTGTTTTCTTTTTCTTCTGTCTCTCAAATGCATAATTCAGCTCTATGCATACACATAGGCACTACCATCTATAAATGATTTAAAAGCCACTGATTTCATTTCTCTGTGCTATTCCTGTCTGACATCTGTCAATCCTATTTTATGGCAAGAAATAAGAGTTAGTGACTGAGAAGGATGAGGATTGAAAAAAAAATCAAAAGACTAACTTTGAAAATTGTCACCATTATTCTTGTGGAGCAAAAGAAAACAAAACTATCATTTTAATCTTGGTTTATGTCTGCCCCTTGCAAAAATTAAACAAAAAACTCCACTCAGAATGTCAGATGACAAAAAGAATCCTAATCTTACCTCGTTCTTTGTAACATACTATTTTTTTTTTTACAATACACCCTATTGTACTGAGCATTAATGTCACAATGTGCAATAGAGGATTTTGGGTTGGTTTCAGGGGTGGGTTCTACTTACCTTTACTACCGGTTCGCAACGGAGCCGCATATGCGCACGCTTTTCTGCGCACACACACGCTTTTCTACGCATGTGCAGAAGCATTTTGATGACTTCGGGGTCAGTGGGCGGAGCCACCCACCGGTTTTACTACCAGTTCTATAGAACCAGTGCGAACCAGGGGCAACCCACCACTGGTTGGTTTGTTGTTGTTGTTGTTGCTGTTTTGTGCCCTCAAGTCAATGTTGACTCCTGGATTTTTCTTGACAAGATTTCTGAAGTGATTTGCCACAACCTTCTTTCTACAGATAAGAAAGAGGGACTGGCCCATGGTCTCATAGCTGGCTTTGCACCTATGGTGGGCCTAAAACTTATGGTTTCCTGGTTTCTAGCCTGGTACTTGAACCACTACAGCAAACAAGCTCTCATCCAAAAGAGATTATTCCCAAGAAATTTCTTTATATTTCTTTGCAAAGAAGTGTGTTTGTGTGCATGTAAGAACATGCAATTTTGAGCTACTACTTTCATTCTGAAAATAGTGATGGATTACATAGATGAGTTTCCCATCACATAAAATGAAGCTATAGAATTATACCTTTGTCATGTTAAGGAATTGCTCACAGGTCAGTGGATCATCTTCAGGAAGACTGCAGAGAGGCACAGTACTAATTTCTTGAAGAATAGCACTAATACGAAATTCTATCAAGTCATTTACTCGATCAAGTAGCAGCTCAAGGTTATCTTGAAAAGCAAAGAAGACATAATTCATTACCAAGACAATATGTTTAATAGTTAAGCCTCTCTCTGAAAACATTTATGAAGAACATGGCAGTATTTCACACCAGCTTTAGGCATCATCTTTCTAGGATAGCAGAATTCATCCTCAAAATTGTCAAGAGGGCAAAAGAAAACATTCCGATGGGATCAGTTTCTAAGATGCTCAAAACAGAGTGCAGCTTTTATCGTAATAGACCCTTAAAAGAACGAGAAAAGTGCCGGCACTGAGATAGAGTCTTATTAGTTTGAACACTGACCAACGATCTGTAGACTAATAGAGGAAAGCAGTAGATGAAGACTTCATATTTATTGATTTATTGGGTCATTTTTTTCAGCCTTTCCTCCAAGAGCTCAAGGCTGTTTACGTAAGGATCTTCTTTCAGTTTATCTCTTTCGCCTTTCCAATAAAAGCAGGCTGCAAAAGCAAGTTTTCTACCTTAAGCTAAGCTTTTTTTTTTTTTTTTTTTTTTTTACAAATCACAATGGCTGCATTCTCACTCAGGCTAAGCCAAATTCAAAGAAACGTAATCACAGATGCCTGTTCCTGCAATAGAATGAGCACTTGAACGTGCACTAAAGATAAAAAGGCCCCACAGGGCAAGGACCGAGCCTCTGTAAAGATACTTTCTCACACATGTAAATCAAAACCTTTATATTTCTTTTGCTACAGCCTCAACAGCAAACCCATACTATGTGGATTCTCTAACAAAAAATATCAATGAATATCAAAATACTGTAATAGAGTAATAGAGTTGGAAGGGACCTTAGAAGTTTTCTCGTCCAACCTGTCAACTCACAAAGCATCCCTGGCCTGTTCTCAAGTTGCCATAGGCAAAGGGGATGGGAAAACAAACTCTGCAGCTGCCGCAAGACAGCACATCAGTCAAAACAAAAGGACATTCCAGCCATATCTCTGTCAAGGCCGTCTCCATGATTACTCACAGTGGCTGGAGGGGAGTGATCTCTACAACCTATGAAATTGCTTCATTGGAGAATGTGACTGATGACACACCTTGGTGGGAGGGGGGAAACAGGGTCAGAGCTGGAGCGTAAATTACGTGGGGTCAGAGTTGGCTTCACTTGGAACGTGCCAACATGAAGCTCCTAATAAATAACTGGATTTCTTTTGAAGCTTCGCTTGAGGCTTATGATTTAATTAGGTCATTGGTCAGAACCCTGACACAACCCTCTACTCAAGCAGGAAACCCTGTAACATTTCAGACAAATAGTTGTCCAATCTCTTCTTAAAAACTTTCAGTGTTGGATACCCACAATTTCTGGAGGCATGTCATTCCACTGATTAATTGTTCTGTCAGGAAATTTCTCCTTAGTACTGGGTTGGTTCTCTCCTTGATTCGTTTCCATCCATAGATTTTTGTCCTGCCTTCAGATGCTTTGAAAAATAGGTTGGCCCTGTCTACTTTGTGGCAATCCCTTAGGTATTGGAACATTGCTATCATGTCAACCTAATCCTCCTTTTCATTAAACCAGATAATTTCTCTGTATTGGAAAAAATGAACTATAGGTGATAAATTGTCTACCAGCATGCCTACTTCCTGAAGATCCATATATTTATTTCCACAGTCCAAACTAGGAAGAATTAAAAAAAAATAAACAAAGAATAACTTCAACAATATTCACGAATTTCAATCATTACTGCAGGATCTATCTATATACCATGAAGATTAGACAGGTACAGCCTTTCTCAACTTTGGCAAGTTTTAAGATATCTGGACTTCAACTTCCAGAATTCCCCAGCCAGTATGCTGACTGAGGAATTCTGGGAGTTGAAGTCCAGACATCTTAAACTTGCCAAGGTTTGAGAAAACAGAGACAGACCATATACAAAGACTTACCAAGTTTACTGAAAATATTCTCTAAATAGGTTTCAATATTCAGGGATGTCCAGGTCAGCGTGGTTATTCCTGGCTGGACCGACTCATCCACTTTACCCACATGAGGAGCCATTAGAGCATGAAGTGGGACTTGGATTTTTGATTTTACTCTCTTATATTCTGCCAGCATCATCTGAAAAAGTACCAACTTAAATTGTAACTGATAGTATAATTGCAGATTCACTTAACCGGTCATGATCTGTGGCATACCTTTCAAAGTTTATTTGCATAACCTTTGACTGAAAATAGAAATTCTGAAAATAGGACAATAATCAAGTATTGCACTTGGAAATTAAGAGGGGGTAAAACAGGGTTATTGAGATTGTTTTTCCACACATTGAAATATAAAGTGTGCAGACGTGCTTAATGACAACTGGAACCTGCAAACTTCCATTTTATCATTAGCTAATGAAACAAATTTAGCCATAATTTATTCATCTTTACATCTGAGTCATACCCTTGTTTCAGGGGTTAGAGAACCTGAACTAAATAAGGTTTTTATAGGTATGTTTAGCAGCAAATGTTATACCTATTTAAAGAAGTCAGGGGGAAAGCCTTTTAAATAATAATAATAAAGCCTTTAAAAGTTTATTTCAAGGCATTTATCTGTAACAGTACAAGAATACCTGTAGTTTATTGAAATTTTGTTTGTAGACATCCTGTTTGTCTTGAACAGCAATGGCCAGTGGTGGGATTTCTAGCCCCATGCGTGCCATGCACTTAGCTTCCCTGATTAAGGTGAGAATCTCGGGATCAAAATTCACAAATATTTCTCCTGTCTCTGGAGCTTTCACCAATAATGATGCCTGAAGTCCTGCTTTAATTAGCTCAACCTAGAAATAACAAATGTTCCACATATTAACCTCATCAAATAGCAGATTATCACAGATAGATATCAAGAGTTTCGAAGAACTAGTAAACAGGTTCAGACACACATAAGCATTTGACTTTTTCTGACCTAAACAGTGATAGATCCCAGGTCTTCTAGCTACAGTATGTAGAACTTTTCTTGACAAGTTTATACCAATAAAATTGAGGGACATTAATTCAATATCCTAGTTACTGTAGCTGGGCAAACTGATCATACCGATTTATTATTTCATACATGCACTGTTGCTGCTACAGTCCCAAGTGTGATTCTTAAAAAAACGCTGAATTTTATAGTAACATCTAAGTATATTAATAGCAAAACATTCCACAATGTTCATTATAAAAATATTTTGGCACGTTGTAGTCCGGTACCTGTTGAAGCCATCCTCTGTGGTAGATGATTTCAAACTCAAGAAGGACTTTAGCCACTCTGTTGTAGTTGCGAATTATAGGCTTTGCTTCTTCTGTCTGCAGAACCGTGGAATGTTTTTGGAATAGATTCATAGGTTCCTGGATTCGGTGAAACAGCTGTCGTGCCCACAAGATCTTACCGGCCATGGGAGGAAGATTACGAGCCAGAGGAGGATCATTCTTGTGTTTTGAATACAGCTTAGAGACCATCTCAATGTCACGATCATAGTTTTGCAGGATGATCTGATATTTATTAGCAATGCCAAGATTAGGGATTCCAAGCCTATGAAAAAACATCATCATAATCAAGAAGGTTCAGTACATTATTTATTTTTCAATTAATCATTCTGAAGAAGACACCAAAGATTAGTTTAACTTTCTGAAGCAACATATTGACTCATTCATCAGTCCCACGGGATCACCTAACCATAGCACATTGATATGTCAAACAGGAATGGACAAATCTATGTTACTGTGTAACTAAGAAAAAAGTAGATTTATTTATTTGCATGATAAAATGTGATATGTATCATTCTGTCCCATAAATTCTAAGTAGAAGTGTGCAAAAGATGTCAAACTTAAAATACTTTCAAGCTCTAAAAGTCATACGAGTACAAAATGGTTCTGAATTTCTCAGGATTCTCTAACCATTTCAAAATATTGTAGATATTGTATTGCATTGCCCTGTATTGTATTTTCATTTCTGTAATGTACAGTATATTGCACTGAATTCCAAAAAGGCTTTGAGCAGCTTGCAGTCATATAAAAGTACAACAAAAAGAACTTAGAAAAATAACCAAACTCCAAAACTCAAGAAAAATCCATCTCCTAGCCATTTATAGTGCAAGAAAAATGGTCCTAAGAGCAGTACTGTAATCACCTGTTTTACGCTTCAAAGAGTGCTTCTTGGTTCAAATCCTACCAGTAACATCTCTTTCAAACTTTAAAATGTAAGTTTTAGATTCCAAATTTTTTTGAATTCCAAATGTTTTTCATAACATTAATTTTACATACCAAACCATCTTTTGTTTGTGGAAGTGTTCAGATAACCTTTTTAAGGACAAGTAGTGTTATTTTTGTCTGCTGTTATCTGTTAATTTAGCCATATATTTTATTTCAAAGAACCTATGGGAAGCATGGCAGCTAGCTAAATTTACCAAGATTGATAAGGTAAAAGATTTTTTAACACACATGCATCACAAGAATGGATGGACATTAGGTATCTTATGCTGGGTATATATGAAAGTTGAGGGTTCTTTAGGCTATATGATTTGGTCCTGTTATCACTTTGTTTAGGTTTGATTAATTTCCTAAATTATATTAACATGTATGTGATGCTGAATTTCTAAACTATGAAAATTTTCCTCTTAGAGACAATGTTGGCATTATTTTGCTTGGTATACAGCAGATGACAATCCTATATAACTAGAAAATAAGTTACTCTACTCTAGATCCAAGACATGATTTTGTTATCTACTTTTTAAAGTATAAGTATAATTTTATTTCTATACCGCCCTTCTCCCGAAGGACTCAGGGTGGTGTACAGCCTATTTAAAAACACAAGACAAACATCAATTAAAGTCTTTGCTCTCTAAAAAAAAAGTGAAGTTGACTATTATGTTGCTATATGGTCCAGATTTAATTATTAGGTCAACAAATGGATTAATTCCATATAAGTATTTATTCTTATCATATGGATCTTTTTTCTTAATTCTTCTTTTTCTCATTATTATGTGGAGATTTAATCACTATATGTTTTTCCACTGTACCATCATTATTCAATGAAGTATTTTTCCTTTGTTATTAATTTAACAATATTTTTTTAAAAAATTGACAGAACCTCTAGATTCACAGATGCTAGATTCATATGTCTCAATTGTAAGAAATTGAGATAATTGGACTTTATTCATCCTGCTGCTAGGTTTTTTTTTCAACAATTAAAAAAATCCTTTCTATATGTTATAGAGATACGTGCTTGATAGACTAAAAGCAAAATTCTCCAAATGTGATTCAAAATTAAAAGAGACTATCAACGTATATTGGTATTATTGGCATTGTTTTTCCAGATTACTCAAAGTAAAAAATGGTCATGTTTAAACCTTTCAAATTTCTTCAGCATATCAAGGGCTCTTTCAGTGTTCAAAATCTTTTCAAAGGTCGTATCCATAAACATCTGTAATTGGTGCTGTAGAAAGAAACAAAAGGATAGAGAATGTTCATAAGCACAATCACTAAATTTATAAATCACATTAGCCATTTTTTACCAAGGTTTTACTGAATTAATGACAATTGGCAAAATTCACACAAACTATGAAGTCCTAAACTATGGTGCAGAGAGCACAACAAACTTGGTTAAGCCAAACCCAAGCAATTATTATTGTTACATTTATTTCCCATCTCCAAGAATTCAGCTGGTTTAACTAAGTTTGTTGTTTGAATACAGTTCCCAAGATTCCAATACATTCTTGTACAAGCGTAACCAAAAAAGGGACTAGTCAAACTGGAGAACTCTTGTGGCATAGGCAAAGAGAGAATCTACAGACCACCAAACTTTTGTATTTACTGTTTTGAAGGCCACATGCCAAAAGTGGGTGAAGACAGTTCAAAATTGATAGGATCACTCATATACTGTTCAGCAACCAAGGTGAACATTTTTCCCAGGCCATATGGAACATATGGCATCATTAAGAGTGAGGTTCTCTCATCATGTTCTATCTCCAGCTCTCCTCTCCCCATTTCTTCCATATAAAATAGCGTTCAATTCTAGGGAAGAATGAAATGCTACTTTAGTGGATTGAAAAGAAAAGGATGGTGAGATAAGACACACCTTAGCTCCAGTGTGAAATTTCATTTAGAAACTATACAGGCAATTACCTTCCTATATCACTTGAAATTGTGCAAGATGCAATTTTCCTGCTAAAAATAGCAATCCTGATCTGAGAGCTCAATTCTATATAAACTAATTTTCAGTCTAAACCCACAACTTACATGATGTAGAAAATGCAACAAAACTTTCATTTAACACACCTTCATTTAGTGGACTTCATAGGTGAAGGACTAGATTTCTATCTCAACATTCCTCTAAAACAAAGAGCAAGTTTGCCATATTCCAAGTTGTTTGGAGAAGTCAGTTGAATGTATGTTAATTTTACCTTAATTGTATGACATCCATGGTGATTTATATCATTTATATCATCTTCAAAAGTCATTGTCCAAATGATCAAAATCACTGAAATATTGCACTTTTGTACTTATTAGATCATTCTCCATTGAGGGTGGAGACAGCAGCCATGCTTGGGTAGTGACTCGTACGATCAGATTGGAGGACTGAGCCTGTAAAATTTGACAAGTCCCGCCTCTGTTGCCAGGGATCTCAGCTTTTGGCTTAGTCCTTCAGACTGGACAGTCGTGTGGTTTTCTCTCTCTGACAATTTTACTAATTTTCCTATTTCTCTTTTTCAGATGGTTGATATCAAGGTTTGACTCGGATTTCTCTTGGACTATTCTTTTGTGAGTGTGACTAATTCTTTGTCCCTTTTTACCTCAGCAACCAGAGTTGCTGGGTTGCTAGGGGGTGGGGGTGAAAAGGAATTCCCTCTTCCCCTTCTATATTAATTTTAAAAAACCTTCCCCTGACTGAAGGGATCGTGGAGCTTCGCGCCCCTTCCTTATTTGGTCAATCCCTTACCTCACCTTAAATATATTGTGATAGCTGGAGGAGTGTTTGCGCTCCCTACATTGTGTCCCTCTAGTCACAGAGCTCCACATTATAGCCTGGAAGCCATTTTGTCTCATTTACTGCCATTGAATTGTAAAGGAGATTTACCATCTCCAGCCTGTGTCTTGGCTTGCCTTATTATCTGATTGCCCTTTTCGCAGCGTTTCCACTTATTTAATTGATTTGAAGGCTCTGAGGCAGTTTCGTTCTTGCGGAGCTTCGCACCCCCGTTTTTGATTGACAGGTGGCCATTTTGAATAGGCATTCACCCGAAATCGCTGTGGAGCCTCGCGCTCCCCTTTTTGATTGACAGGTGGCCATTTTGAACGATCATCCACTCAGAATCGCTGCAGAGCCTCGCGCCCCCTTATTTGATTGACAGGCAGCCATTTTGGATAGCAATTTACTTGGAATCGCTGCTGAGCCCCTGTTGCCAGGGGATTTCAGCATTAGAGTGTATTTTATTCATATCTCAGCAGAGGCACATTGAAACTGGTCAGTTTCAAAGGTTAGTGGAGCTTTCCGTTCCCGGGGGTGATCCAAAGTCACCGGCTTAGCCAGTGGGATCCTAACAATTAAATAATGATACCAGCTGTGGAGCTTTGCGCTTCCATATCGATTCTCCCAACAACTATAGCCATAAACTTTTCCATTTGAGGAGTTGTCTCACTCCCTGATTCTTGCCGCTTGTTGGCAGTTTTAACAAAGCGCAGAGCTGTCCCTGCTATTTTAAACTGCCTCACAGCTGATTGAAGCTAATTAACATTTTTGCTACGAGGTTTGACTCTCTGGCTATCTCCGTTTATCAGAGCTTTTAGCAGAAGCTACTTTCCCCCTAATAGGCTGTTAAAGCGCTACTGCTGCTTAGCCTAACTGCCTCTCAGCTGATTGAATTTGGGGCTGGCTGTGAAGTGGAGTTTCGCACTCCCAAAGGCTTACTGCTTGTCAGCATTTTTTACAAACAGGCTTACTGCTTATTAACTGACTGAGACTAATTGTGTGTAGTCTCTTTACTCTGACAGTGCTTTAATTATTTGGCCAAATTAGACTATTTAAAACAGATCTACCTTCATTTGAGACTGAGCAGCGCTTCAGTTTTTGACAGTTACGACAGCTTGAGTTCTTAGGTGACTGCTCGGCCACCATTTTGTTTAAGGGCAAGGGCACAGTTTTTTTCTATCAAGCCTCCAATCCTTAGTTCTATGTCGGCTATAAGCATATTCTGCCCTTATAAACTAAGATGCCACATCTGGCTACTGGAAATTGAGTTGGCTATATAATTTCAATCTATAACACATTTATACTGATTTAAACTACCTTTAAATTTACATTACCCTATTACAGGGCTGATACAATTTTAGGGGTGTCCTTTCAACCCTATTGATTGATTAAGGCCAGACATGCCTAAGGCTCTGGCCAAGTCAAAACATGGCTGTAGTGCCACAGTGCGTGAGCAGTCAGTGGCTTCTAAGATGGAAGCTTCCAAGCATACACAAGGGGAAGGAGTAGCAATTAAGCCTTGTTCTGAGGCTTCTCCTAAGAGCAAGGAGAAGCTACTAAGAAAACCTATTGTCAAAAACAAAGGCACTGGTTCTGCCCCAGTGGAACCATTGGGTCTCCAGGAAAATGTAGACATGCCTCCTCTCTGACCCTGGATCAGATGTCAATGCAAGATTTCCCACTATTAGTTGAGTCATCTGATTTATGGGGATCTCGTCCTCCTATTCGGAGAAACAATAATGTGGAGTCTAGCGCTCCCACCCTTACGGTGGCACAGTTTGTGGATAGCTAGCTCTGACAGCTTTCAGAGTTAGAGTGTTTTCTTTCATACCTGATTCTTTGGATTTGACCTTGGATGTCGTACTTGGCTATTCTTTTGTTTGCTGGACATTCTGTGAACCTTTTTACCTCAGGAAGCCTCAGATTACAATTCTGAGGTCTTGTTGAAGCCATTCTGCCATTCCATCCTTTCATCGAACTGGTAAGTTTCTGTACATTGGTGGAGCTTTCCGCTCTCGTGAGTGGCTCAAAATCACCGGCTTTGCAGGTGGAGCCCTGTGTTTTAAACAGTGGCTTCTCTTTGTGGAGTCTTGCACTCCCCACGGTCTTTGGGCAGCCATTTTGTCACTGCCAGCCGCATAACTGTTAGTGGAGTTTTTCGCACTCCCTGCCTCTCGCCGCTTGTCGGCCTTTCACTGAGGCGCGGCTTTTCTCCAGCAGACTCAATAGAACCACTTCTCAGCTGTTTGAGACCTGTTGAGTCCCAAACAGGTTCTGAGTGGAGTCTTTGCTCTCCCTGACTATCACCACTTGTCGGTTCTTTTCCTCCAGGCTCTGATTCTTTCCTGCGGAAATGAACAGAGCTCTGCCCGCTGTCACTATTAACCGCTTCTCAGCTGATTGACCTTGCCGCCGGCTTCGAAGTGGAGTTTTCGCGCTCCCTGTGGTTTGCCGCTTGTGGTCACATCACAAGGGCTTGGTGAACTGTAAAATTGCCCTGATTTATTCCTGCTCAGCTCTTTGACTTCTCTTTGACTTCTCTTACCGGTCTGCATCTCAGCTGTTTGACATTGCTGATCTGCTCAGTAACGGAGCTTGGTGATCCCTGAGTTGGCAGTTTTGGCTGCCATTTTGTTTAGGGGTGAGGCGACACGTTGAGCTTCTCTCAGGCCTCCAGTCTTTCTGGCTGTCCCTGCTACCCTGGCCTAACCTTGCCTTCAGCCCTTTTGGCAGACATTGCTGCACCTTACAGGCTTGGAGTTAATTGCCTTCTCCTTTCTCTGTTGGTGCCTCGCATATTTATCACAGGCTGCATCTAGAATTTGACATTCCCCTGATACAGGACTGCCTTGCTTAACACGGAATCTATTTTCCACTCCTTGGGTGTTATACAGCCTATCATGCCTAAGGTTCTGGCCAAGTCAAAACATGGCCACCAGGCCACAGTAAGGGAGCAGTCAGTTGCTTCCAAGCATAAAGATGCCAAGCACACGCAAGAGGATGGAGTATCCATTAAACCTCAGTCTAAGTTTTCTGCTAGACGCAAAGAAAAGCTTCTACGGAAGCCTGTAGTCAAGGCCAAGGACAGTGGTTCTACATCATCTATAACAGCCAGGGTTTCTCCAGGGGAACGTAGACGTGACCCCTCTCCGACCCCAGATCAGATGTTGCTGCTAGACTTCCTGGTGTCAGTTGAGTCAGCTGACTTATTGGGATCTCCCCCGTCTGTGGGGTATCAATGCTGTGGAGTCTAGCACTCCAGCTGGGTGGGGGGTTCATCCACCTGTATCTTATGCTCTGGTTTGAGCCTCTATGGAGGCCAGCCCAGCCTGAGACCATGATTCTACCCCTTTACATCCAGAGGACATTCAATGTATGATTGCAGCAATGGTGCAACGATTCCTGTCGGCTCATTCTTTTTCGACTGCCAGACCAATTACAGTGTATTCGGTCCATTCGGACCATTTGGCTTCGCGCAGATGGTGGCGGTCTCCAGCCAGTTCTAGGGGCTGCCTTTTCTTTGAACAGCAATGGCTGGTGATTATGACTGATGCCAGCACGCTTGGCTGGGGAGCCCACTGTCTAGATCAGGTGGCCCAGGGCACTTGGTCGACACCCGAGTCATCATTAAACATCAACTGGCTCGAGTTACATGCAGTTTATTTAGCCCCTCGAGCCTTTCAACATCTAGTGTCCGGATCTCACGTCTTAGTTCTTACAGATAATGTGACGGCAAAGGCGCACATTAATCGCCAAGGGGGCACCAGGTCCAGAGCCCTTATGCGGGAGGCCAAAAGATTGGGTCTCTGGGCGGAGCGCCGGCTGGCTTCTTTGAGGGCAGAACACATATCAGGGGAATCAAATATACGCGCAGACTGGATAAGCCGACAACTAATTGATCACGCAGAGTGGCGTCTGAATCCTCGTTTGTTCCAGGTCCTGTCCTCCCGGTTCGGCACTCCAGTGGTCGATTTGTTCGCATCGCCAATGAACTCCCAACTTCCACGATTTTTCATGAGATTTCCGGCACACCAGGCGGAGGCTGGGGATGCTCTGTGCTCCCGTTGGCCCCACGGGTTGCTTTATGCATTCCCCCCAATTCCCCTCATCCCGAGGGTTCTGAGGAAACTCATACAGGAACAAGCGGAGTTGCTCCTTCTAGCTCCACACTGGCCGCGAAGGTCGTGGTTTGCCAACCTTCTGCAGTTGTCGGTGTCTTCCCCCTGGAGACTTCCCTGCCCGTGGATTGCCTATCTCAAGGGGCGAAACTGCTCCCGGATCCCCAGTGGTTGCAACTGACCATTTGGAGATTGAGTGGGACGCGCTGCTGCGTGACAATCTCCCGGCCACGGTCATAAAGACCATTCAGGCGTCTAGGTAAATACGGACCGTATTTACTCAGCCACTTGGTGTAACCTGCACGGCATTTCTCCCATCCGGGCCTCAATAGTTCAAGTTCTCATGTTTTTGCAGGACGGCTTAGACAAGGTCTCTCTCCCAATACTCTCCGACGACAGGTGGCGGCTCTCGCTTCGGTCCTAACCTACAGTTCCCTTCCTTCGTTGTCACAGGAGCCTTTGATTTGTCGCTTCCTCAGAGGAGCCTCTAATTTATGCCTGCTGGTGTTACATAGGTACCCTACTTGGGACCTTTCTATTGTTTTGACTTCTCTCACAGGTGCACCGTACGAGCCGTTGAAATCTACCAGCCTACGGCTTCTGTCTTGCAAAGTGGCCTTCCTAGTGGCGATTATGACAGCTAGGAGGATTTCGGAAATTGCAGCATTATCGATGAGTAGCGACTTATGTGTCTTCCATGCAGATCGTGTGGTCCTAAGGCTAGATCCTACTTTTGTTCCTAAAACTAACTCTGTGTTTCACCACATAGGAACTTATTCTTCCAGACTTTTGCCCTCACCCAACCACTTTGTCAGGCAAGAAGTGGCACAAGTTGGATGTCCGGAGGGCTCTCCGGATATACCTCAACAGAACGGCAGCGATCTGGCATTCGGAGTCCTTGTTTGTCTCCTTCCTTCCTGTTTCCTTAGGTTCTAAGGTATCCTCATCTACCATCGGTCGCTGGATTCGCCAGACGATTGCTACTGTCTACGAGCTTCGCTCTTCTCCTTTACTGGCAAGGTTGACGGCGCATTCGACACGCAGCACAGTAACATCCGCGGCCTGGGCCACACAAGCGTCATGAGTGGACATTTGCAGAGCGGCAACCTGGACTTCTTCTTCTCCCTTTGTTAAGCGTTATAAGTTGGACAGGTTTGTCCCACAGGAGGCAGCCTTTGAACGTAGTGTGTTACAAAGGGTTATTGCGGGAGGAGAGTCGTTGGCTCAGACTGAGCCCTCCCTTACCTAACACTGTGAACTTGGGTATGTCCCAAGCATGGCTGCTGTCTCCACCCTCAATGGAGAAGGGGCGTTGGTCCTACCTGACACACTCCTTCTCGTTGGGTGGAGACAGCAGCCATCCCCACCCATTTTCAAACTGGGTCTTTGGGGTATTGTTTTTTTCTCTTTCTGGTACTCTTCACGAATGTCTCTGCCACATGACGAGCCTGTTTCTTCCGTCTTCACCAAAAGCTGGGATCCCTGGCAACAGAGGCGGGACTTGTCAAATTTTACAGGCTCAGTCCTCCAATCTGATCGTACGAGTCACTACCCAAGCATGGCTGCTGTCTCCACCCAATGAGAAGGAGCGTGTCAGGTAGGACCAACGCCCCTTTTCTACCTGCTCCCACCCCCAATGTGGTCCATTAAAATGAGTTTTTGCTGTAAAAGTTTTAATGAATTGACCAACCCAAATAGAATATTAATTATTAACAATATTGAAAACTATGAAATTGGGAAGAACGAAACCTACATGTAGTTCATTTGTTTGCTTGCAAAACTCTTCATAGTCCTGGTCAAAATCAGTTTTCCTCTGATCTACGAAATTGTACTGTTTTTTCTTTATACTGGCAATGATACTCTGAATGCAATGGGAAATATGAATATTTGAAAGGTTATATTATTCTCATCATTTTTATGCTTATAATAAAGATATATAATGTGAAGACTATTTTGCATTATTCCAAGGTAATGTTTTGCAACCCAATCCTTTCTGAAACACAGTTCATTTTTCTAAGGAAACGAAGCATTGAAACATGCAAATTTGCACAGTATATCTGTCAGGTCATCTCCTACAATATCCATGTTACACAATCTTGTGCAATAAAAATGCTGTTTACAGAAAACATGCAGAAAAATCAGAAATCATTATCACCACCACAAATTGTAACCTTAATAGACCTGTGATTAATTACCTCCCATTGCTCTTTCATTGCTGCAGTCCATACAAGTAAAAGCACAATAAGCTATTTTACAACATTAATATACAGCAATTGTGTGAAAGCTCAAAATCCCTTATAACGTCAAAAAATTAATTTCTACAATTCTTTGGGGAAACTTACGAAAGCTGAGTTGACAAAATGCCAATGTGGTTACGCACCCTTTGAAAATGACTTAGAATAAGAGTTTTGGAACTCGCACAACAGTAGTTCCTCTAAATCATAAATTCAAGCAACAATGTATTTTTTTTCAGATTTCCGCATCAATCTGAAAACAACACAGCTACTTTAAGAATGATATTAGATGGCTTTTTAAAGAGCCACAACATTTTTCTAATTTCTGATGAAGATGGGGAAAAAATGACAGACACTTTTCAATGAATAACAAAGAAACACTATCTTTACATAAATCCAAAGCAATTTTTGAGTCTCGATTTTGAATAGGCATAGTCTTAGTTAATGGAAGTTCATAGTGAACAGGTCAAGATCTTGAAGTTTCAGCCTCATTATAGATCTTATTTTTATTGGGCACTAAATTGTGATGTCTGTTTTTTTAATCATTCTTATTATTACTTCTCTTTCTTTATAGTATTAACTTTATTGCAAAAAAAATTTACGAAGTAAAATAAAAATTTTTTAAAGAGAAATAAAGGAAAGTGGTAAGTAAATAAATAAGAAATAAAAACAAAAATAAATAGAAGTGGCTTTCAATCTTCTTTACAGCAATCATAAATGCAGCTGTTTTTATCCTTTCTCTCTCCAGCTATATAGCAGCTCCCTTCCTTCCATATTCTATTCTTTCTAATTGCCAAACCCATAAATCCCTCATTTCGTTTTTCCCCATTTTCAGCAAAATAAAGTCCTTAAAGGGTTTCCAGCCCCTGACAAATGTAGTTATTGTTTCCCCCCCCCTAATCAAACAAGTTAATTTTGCCCTGCAAATTCTGTTTTTCTATATTATTTCTATCTAATCCCTGAGACAGAATTCTTTTCCCTCCAAAACAACCGATATTGTTTCATATAAAGCTAGACAGAGTTTTAGGACAGAATTGCCAGTTTTGCAGTCAGCAATAATATGGGATATGTCCCAAGAGAAGTTCTGCCCAGAATTCTATATCAATAAGCTCAAATTTGCTAGACAGGAAAATAAAAGTATGATGTTGTCACCAGAAAGGCATAAGGAAGCAATTAGACCATTTGCCTCTTGGGGGAACTAAAGGAACAACAGCATAATATCTGCACTGATGAACTAAATCATACAGGTATCAGAACCACAGTTAATAATCATGTTTATGTTATTTCCTATAGAAAACATAGGAATGTTTTTCTCAAAGGTGCTTTTTCCAAAAGGCTACTGGATTTACTTATGGAGTTTTTTTTCCTTTGAAAATGTTTCGCTTCTCATCCAAGAAACTTCTTCAGTTGAACTGAAGAAGTTTCCTGAATGAGAAGCAACACATTTTCAAAGAGGAAAAAAAAACCCAAGAAAGTCCAGTTGCCTTTTGGAAAAAGCAACTTTGGGACACCCATGACCTGGATGAGTCTTTAAAGACACTGTAATGTTTTCTATGATGTGGTCGTTAAAGCAGAGGTCTTCAATCTTGGCAGCTTTAAGACTTGTGGACTTCAACTCCCAGAATTCTCCAGCCAGCATAGCTTGCCAAGTTTGAAGACCTCTGTATTAAAGCATCAGGCTAGAAATCTGAGACTGTAATTTCTACTCCTGCCTTAGATGTGAAACTATCTGGATGATCTTGGGCCAGTTATTCTCTCTCAGCCTTAGGAAGGAAACAATAGCAAATCACTTCTGAAATCTTGCCAAGAAAACTCAGGGACTTGTCCAGCCAATCATTAGGAGTCAACACTGACTTGAAAGCATACACACACACACACACACACACACACACACACATTAATTACTAAGTTAACTAACAACACAAAAACTTATATTGCAGGAAGCCATTAAGAGCTGTTTATGAAATATATGGAGTCTGGCAATCATTTCATGAATGCAATCCAGGCAATTTATAGTCAACAGAAGGCCAAGATTTTGGTCAATGGAGAAGAGTCGGAGGAGGTGACGATAGCGAAGGGAATGAGACAAGGCTGCCCACTCTCCCCATGGTTGTTGATATGCTAGAACCTTTACTTAGGTCAATAAGACAAGAGGTGAGCATAAGAGGACTGAAGATCAGAGAACAAGAATACAAGGTCCAGGCGTTTGCGGACGACCTGGTCTTTGTTCTGGAAGAGCCACTAACCTCCAGAGGGCGACTTATTGACATAATACAGAAATTTGGTGAAGTAGCTGGATTACAAATAAATAGGAAAAAAACAAATATCATAGTTAAAAACATGACGGAAATACAAAAATTAGAATTACAAAACACTTTGGGCCTCCAGATAGTTCGTAAAGTTAAATATTTAGGGGTTTGGCTGTGTGATAGATGCTCCTCAATAAAGGCAGATAACTATCTAAAATTAACTGAGCAACTAGACAAAGATTTGGAGAAATGGGGCAAGATACAATTGTCATTAATGGGACGGATAGCCTTAATTAAGACCCACGTAGTGCCCAGAATAGTATTTCTCTTTCAAACGGCCCCAGTTAGACTGGATAAAACCTTTTTTAGGAACTTGGACAGGGCTACAAATAGATTTATTTGGCAGGGCAAGAAGCCTCAAATTAAGTTGAAAACGATGCAGAAACCGAAAGAACAAGGCGGGTTGGGGGTCCCAAATTGGAAGTATTATTATAATTCGGTGGTTTTGGTTTGGATCCGTGAGTGGATTACACTACAAAGGAGACGTCTGTTAGCAATCGAAGGTCATGATCTCCAACAGGGGTGGCATGCCCACCTATGGTGGGAGAGAGGCAAACCCCCAGCATATTTTACGAAACATCATGTGTGAGGAGTCCTGACTGAGAGTTGGATGGAAATTAGGAAAACATATTATAATAAGGTACCACTCTGGGTTTCACCTGTGGAAGCTGTGATCTATCCGAGTCTGTATAATCCAGGCGAAAAAAAATGACCTACAAAGAAATATTAGATACGAATGGGAAGTTAAAAACAAAATTGTCACTTCAGGAACAAGGAGTGAACCTAGACTGGTGGACGTACATGCAAATTAGTAGTAAGTATATGAGAGATAGATAAGAGACTTGGGATTAGCCGAGAGGTGCAGATTGTAGATAGAATATTATTGGGGGTGGATGAAAAGGTTATCTAGATGCTATAAATTCTTTATGGCTATGGAGGTAGGTGAGGAAGGTGCGAAGACTTCAGTTCATGCCTGGGAGAAAAATCTAGGTTATTCAATAGAGCCTGAGAAGTGGAACGAAATCTGGACTAAGAATATGAAACTAACCCGGTCAATAGGATATAAGGAAAATATATATAAAATGGCATATCGATGGCATTTACCGCCGACCAGACTCGCCAAAATGTTCCCTGGAACACCCTCAGTCTGTTGGAAATGTGGCGTTAAAGAAGGCACATATTTCCACCAATGGTGGACCTGTCGAGAGGCAATGAAATTTTGGAAGAATATTCTGAAGTGGCTTAATGAGATGTTGGGGCAGCATATATAATTGCGTCCTGAGGTATTTTTATTAGGGATAAGACCCAAAAATGTTAATAAAAGGGCATGGTACCTGTTGCTAGATATAACAACAGCTGCAAGATTGGCCTGGGCCCAATATTGGAAGATGGATGTTGGCCCACCCAAACAAGTAGTAATTCAGAAAATAATGAATTATGTGGAATCAGATCGGCTTACTATGATACTGAAAGGACGGGGGGACACAGATTACTATATATCTTGGAGTCAATGGTATAATTCGATGTAAAATCGAGCTACAAATAGAGGTATTGGATAATGGTATATGTAATAGACTTTTGTAGGATACCCTATATATGTAATGGGACAAGTTTATTTCCTTCTCGCGTTGTGATATAGACCGCTATCTATTTAATGTGTGTTGGATGTATAAGATAAAATAAATAAATAAATAAAAAGAGCTGCTTATGAGGGCTACTAAAATCTGGAACCAATTCAGTAGGCAATCTGTTTTACTTACTAACTCAGCGGATACAATGTGAACAAGTTTTGACACCCAACACAAACTGCCAACTCAAGTGGTGATTTTAAAGCAGAGAGTAATGAGCAGGCTAACTCTACAAACAGCTGTCACAGTGGCTGGCTTCACACCTCACATTAAATCACAGTTTGTTTTAATACAGCTTGCTGAAAAGGTCAAAGTGGCTTGTTTCACCAGTGTTAAAACATTCATCATGCTTTACAAACAGTAGCTGACTTCACATAATGCTAGATGAGAAATAAAATACCATGGCTTGGTGGGACGTGTAGGCTCTGAAGCAGTTCAGCTGAGCTAGTCCATAGAATTTGGAGAATTCTTAATCCAGCATAGAAAAGAAAGAGTATTTTCTATCTATAATACTCTCCCTAGGCAATCATTCAAATACTTTGCACTTGAAATGTTATAGATTTCATCCCCACCATTATTATGACCAGTGGTTCCAAATGATATGATAGAATCCAAAATATCTGGAGGCTAAAGAAATTGCGTTTTGCTGGACCCAAGTAATATTGGTAAAAAAAACAACAAATACTGCATACCTGATACTTAGTTGCCATTACTTCTAATCCTTCCATCTTCGAGTCTTGTAAGACTGAATAAGTTGTGATAGTATCAAAGATGTGTATAATTTTAAGTAGGCGGCGATGGAAAGTTTCAAATTTTCCAAATATATACATTTCACTAAAATCAAACTGCCGTTCTGCTGGATTCTCTTCCAATTTCTGTTTGGTCTTGTGAAAACAGTTTTGGTACTCCTTAGCAACATAAACCAAGATATAAATATATGGAAGTAAGTATTAACTGCAACATTGTTCATAATACTCTTAAAGACTCATATAGGCTCTTAAAAGTTATTTTCCCTAGTGAAATTCAGATCCAATTTTGCCCTTTTTGTTTTAGTAAAGTAAATCCTCCCCAATTGACTCAAGGTTGTATTTACTGCTTTTGTCTTCTACCAACTGTAAATATTACCTGCTTAAGTCTTATAGCAGCTTGTATTTTTTCCAAAACTACGTCTTGCGGTTGATCCCAGATGGTGGCAGTGTTGTTATTAGTAATATAAGCTTTGCAGGCTGTTATCATTTGATTTGTAACCTGTAAATAGAATGATAGGCTTTGTCTCAAAACATTTGTGTGGAACAAAGAGATTTGAGGTCCCTTTTCTTTCACAGACAGCAGCTAAATCAGTGGTGGATAACTTGCAATCTTTCTCATGTTGCTAAACTACAATCCCACATAACTCACTACTAGTTATACTGGATCAGCTGCTGAGTTTCACTATTTACTTTTCATTGTAGACTTTTCTTTCATTTCTGGGTTACAATTAACATAACCCAGCTGTTTAATAAGCGCAAACTAAGTTTTTATAAAGTAAAAACAATATGGATGACTTCAGGTCAAATATGTTTAGCTATGATGTAATGATAAACCAATTCCATCTATCCTAATAATCAGTCCAAACAATTTATCAATAATCTCCATTTCAAGGTTCAACAGATCCTATTTTTTAATTAACTTTTTAACCTTCTCTATGTTCCAAAAATATATATTTCTTTAATATATTTTCATTCCTTTCATCCTTTATTAAGGAAAGTTTTTATTTCCTAAAATGGATAAGCGTCCAGAGTTGTTGGGAATAGGGTGGCATACAAGTTTAATAAATTATTAATGAAGTGGGTGGTGTATAAATGTGATAAGTAAATAAATAGATACATTATTATTCTCTACAGTACAGTTTTCGATGGCCAATAGTAGTGGGATTCCAATTCTGAAGAAGAGTCAGCCCGACTTGCCTTTACAAAGAGGGAAGTTATCTTCTCTGAAGTGTTATAATAGCGTGAGATGCTGTGGATCATTTTGATAGCATGAATGAGTCCTGGAATAGCATCTACCATGATCACCTGAAATGCCAACAAGATGAATTGTGATGTGAAGCATCATTTACCTAACATCATTTATATCCAGTTAGCCTGAGGCCATAAGAGCTTCTGCCATCATCCCAAATAATATTTGCAGTCCTTGCCCAGATAATTTTTAAAGTTGCCAAGATTTGGGGCATTTATGAGATCTGTATTACTCAATATAATGTAGGGTGTATTATTAAGTTATAACTCACTTAGCTGAGTTACAGTTGCACGCACAACCATTAACTGGTGATCTGGGTATTTCTGTGCTATCTACAAGTATGGCAGTTCAGTGAGCAGACATTTTTAAACTTACAGGATCACAGTTATACAGAGGGTCACAGCATTTTTCAAGGGTATATAGATATTTCACATTGTCTTTGGCTTCATTTGTTGCATCAGTGATCCGGGTATCCAGTTCTCGCCAATTCTTGGAAAATGAAACAAATGCTATTTAAAAGGACATCTAGCATTTTAGAAAAGAAATTTGCCTGGCAAACATGCTAAGATAGTTTCTTAAATCTCACAAGAATTAGAACACCAATTCAATGACAGCAATAAAATATTGTTGCAGACAATGCTTGGCAGCTTCTAAAAGATGTGGACTGAAACTTTAAGTGTTGAAATCATAGATCATGCTGGTTAAAATTCACAGGAGTTCTGTGAATTTTAACTATCATGATCTATGATTTCAGTGCTTAAAATTGAGGTAGGAGTTCTACCAGGAGATTGTTTTCCTTAGCCAAGTATCTGGCAAAATCATTGTATTTTAGGATTTTTATTTTTTTTAGTAAGTTCAAAACAATGTTTTGTTTCATTATATCAAGCTGCAGCTTCCCCCTGTATATTTGGAAGACAAAAAGAAAAGCCTTTTTAGAAGCATCATTTCCACTGTCCACTTTTTAAAATACATATTTTGTATTTTAATTCTGAAATGTGATAGATTTCAGAGTAAGTTGCTTTTCAGTTTATTGGGCTGCAAGATTTTAAATATATATGCACTGGTATAAAAAATGTTATTTTTAGGTAGAATATAAATTGTTCCTGAATAATCCAACTGACACACCTTCAAAAGTTTTGATTTAGCAACTGTAAGCACACCAAGTACAGCCTTTACATCTGCAGTCTTGAGTTGATCCAGTAAGTAGTTAAATTTGGACAGCCTCTTCTTCCAGTGATCCAGCTCAGCTCGTGGACCAAGGTCATCTGCTTCTTTCCGTAGCTGGTTATTTTCAGCAATAACCTAAAATGTAAATCAAAATTGTAATTTGTCTAAAATACAATCTTTTTGCAATATTCTAAGAACATGATACTATGTGAGCTGAGCTTTCTTTTTCTTTTTCCCTTCCTTCCTTCCTTTCTTCCTTCCTTCCTTTCTTCCTTCCTTCCTTCCCTCCCTCCCTCCCTCAATTATGGTCGTAAATCAAGAACTACCTGTACACTGTAATTGGAAAAGCTGTCCTAACACACCAGTGGCATTAGAGCAACCTCACTTAAATAATTCAAACTATGGCAGGGAATTATCAGCAATCTGCTTGCAATTTGCTCCAATTTTGGCAATGCTACATTATAAACTGTCATAGTCTCATTCATCCTTTTAAAAAGGATGATTGGTGGAATTAGCATAATTAATAAAGCCACAAGCAGAAATCACAAGATTTTTCACCAACCCCTGAAATAAAAACTGGGTTTAACATAACGGGATACAGATTTTCTACATTCTTAAGGTCTACCTAATCTGGCTGCAAAATTCTGGGCCACCTCTATATGAAAGCAAAGAACTCTAGAAAACAATAATTCTTAAACAATAATTGTTTTAAAGTAGTTTTAGTTTAATTTAGTGATTTTAATTTAGTTTGGTCTTCCTACTACTGTAAAACTGGTTTGGAGATAGGAGAGTATGGTAATTGATTCATATTGGGATGGGAAAAAAACTAATCTGTTTTATAACATTCATTCATTGTTGCAAATCAACACCATGAGTGTCTTTCAGCTACAGAAGGAAAAAAAAAGGATTATCACAGTTAACAACCGCTCCAGAGACACTATTGAATAAGAATCTTGCATGTGAAAAGAATGAGTTTGGCAATCCCTTTTCCACTCTGTCTCTGTGAGTAGGATAAGTAGCTACATACTGTATATGTAGCATTCAATATGCAATGGAATATTCATCCAAACAGTACCTGTTCAATTTGCTTAATCCACACTTTCATGCAAGCTTCTATTCGCTCCACAGTCTCCATGCTATTTGCTGCCACCAGAAAATCAGCTGGTCCTTTTAGCATTTTCAGATCATAGGTTTCACAATTCTTCAGGACCACCTAAATTATGTATTAGGCAATTATTCTATACATTTCAATATCTCTGCCTAAGAAATGATGTCTACATAATTCACAGGTTAGCCCAAAGTATTGGTATGCAAGACCAGTGGTTATTTACATGTTATTCCATGCTATTTTGTTCTGCACAGCACCTGAACAATGGCATATTAGTTACAGTTGAAAACCCTAAAATAATAATATTATTGAATAATAATATTGTGCCTTCCAAATGGGCTGTTAGATTTTGAGTTTCTTCCAATAGAAATTCAAAGAGCCTCCTCATCCAAATTCTATTTATATTAAAAACCAATCTGCCACAAACAAAAAAGACATTTCTTATCATTCTTTCTATTTTGTCTCTAGCCTGAAATCACTTCTGCCTGCAGGTAGGATTTACACAGTTGAATGTATCAATATAAAAGTTCTTCCACGTCTCAACAAAAAAGAGGCTTTAGGAAGAAGGATTTAAGCCTTTTTCCATATCCTGTCACACAGTTTTTGGATTTTTTTGTTTTGGTAGAATTATGTTTGCTTTGCATTTAAATGCATGACATTTAAATCATGCAATCCCCATTGCCATCTAAAATGGTTCAACTCTGCTGCCGGAAATAAAGTTCAGAGATAGTACTTCTTGCACATATTTGGCACCCTAGTAATTCTTGTTGCCATAATTCATAGAAAATAATTATTTTAAACATCAGGTAGCAATAATAATTTATGCTGCTTGTTTGCTGCCTAACTCTCAACAACTCTGGATTATATTGTACACCGGCTGGAACCTCTTTCTGATGGACCTAGGTGGTTAAGAAATACTAAATATAAATAAATATATAAAATAAGAATAGTCTTTGAAATGTAGTCTTGATCCTTCCCTGCTACCAAATACATTCATCAAATTATCTTTAAATTAATCTTAAAATGGATTGACGATAGAGTGTAAAACACACATGATCAGAAAATTTGTATCTGATTGATACATTAGTTCTGTTCCCAAATACATAGAATGACATCTTTTTCTCTATAGGATATTGAATTGTACAGTCTTTAAAATATGATATGTAAGTGAATATTCTTATTGACGTAATCAGCTTCACTTTTTCTCCATTTCTCTACTCTTGTGATTGTGACTGGAAATTGCAGGTTCCCGTTGGCTTCCCCATTGAATTTGCTTGTTGGAAGCCAGCAAGAAATCCCAAGTCTCAATAACATGAGGTCCTCACTCAATGACCCGCAATCTTCACTTAACAACAGCAACTATAGCAACAGCAACAGATAACCTCCCACCGGCCAATACGCTCCCCCAGAGAGGGCCTCCTCAGGGTGCCGTCAGTCAGGCAATGTCAGCTGGCGACCCCCCGGGGAAGAGCCTTCTCTGTGGGGGCACCTGCCCTCTGGAATGAGCTACCCCCAGGAATACGACTGAACCCGGACCTCTGGACCTTCCGCCGGGCCCTGAAGACTTTTTTATTTCAGCAAGCTGGGCTGGGTTAAAAATCTTTTAATTGGGGAATTTTATGGGTAAGGGGTTTTAAATTGGGGAAGCCAAAGATAAATTTAATTTCATTTTATAGTATTTTAATGTTTGTATTGTGTGTTTTTAATTTTGGCTGTTCACCGCCCCGAGTCCTTCGGGAGAGGGGGCGGTATAAAAATTTAAAAAATAAATAAATAAATAAAACTAGGACTGCTACGGTTGCAGCGGCCAAGTGATGTGCTCATGTGACATCCTACTTTATAACTATATTGTTTAGCAATGGAAATTCAGTCCCAGTTATCACTGTTAAGCAAGGAGAACCTGTATTTTGAAGGAAGCCCAATTAGATTTCCCCCAGGTATCTATTTATACAATTGCTTCTTTAATCCATTTTATGTTACAATTCAGCTATATATATATATACCTAGAGAGATTTAGATAGACCAGTATAAAAGCCATTATATGATCATCCCTGTTATAGTTGCGGTACCTTCCTTTTTTCCCCAAGTAAGATAAAGAACAGTACAGAATTCCTGCACTTAAAATATGTATAGAGAAGAAAACATCAATTTGTAAAATTGCTAAATGCTCTTCTAAATTAATAGGTCACTTTTGTGCACGTTCTTCTACATTTTTTGTATTTTATCAATGGTAGATTTAGTACTGATATGTACTTTTGCATTGTTCTTTAGCGCCTTTACTTCCTGGCAGAAATAGCAGAAAGATGAATGCAAGCTTACCTTCTCCAGCAGGCTCTGTTGAGCTCCTGAAAGGACACTAACAAATCCCTCCAGGGATGCAATGAAGTCCTGCTTGATGTTAGCCCCTTTCTGAGAACTACTCATCTCTCCCCATCCATAGTTCATAGTATTCAAAGCTGGGATGAAGATATCAGATAGCAAATGCTGAACACTGTTTAGCAAACCACCATTTGTTGTGTCCATCATGTTGAAAACTACTTCCTGATGATGGCAAAGGAAAAAGCATTAAGAGTTGTTAGCTTTCTTCATGTTGGTGTGCTTTCCAGATCTTTTGATATTACAGTTCCTATTTCAAGCCAGTATGATCAGAGAGAAAGAGAGAGGGAGACAGAGACAGACAGACAGACAGACAGAGAAAAGCTGACTTAGATATAATTCTTTGCTAAATCCAATTTATATGATTGACAAGACAATGGATGACCACAGGCAATGCTACAATTTCTTATAATCAAGTGACCAAACAGATACATATAGAAAATACTTACACGATGGATATTCTCTGCATTTATTGCTTTAGAAGGATTAGTTCTAATGAAGAACACACATATACCAGTTAAAGCAACATCATCTCCCTCGGTCACGAATAATTTGGTCTTTTTGCCTTTAGCAGAAGCAGGGTTAGTTCCAGTTGAACTTTCATGTCCTATAAAGTGGAGTAAATTTTATGTAGTTTATGTAGACACAAGCAAAACATTTATCCAGGAATTTGTACTAAGTTTCATGTCTGTATCCTATTGCATTTCCTGTACTGTTACTATCACATCATCTAATTCTATCTAACCTACCAGTTGGGAAGTGGTGCTTATTTTACATTGGGTTGGGCTCCAAAATAAAAACCTTTTTCTCTGCAGAATCTTGTTGTAATCTGAATATTAATTTGGAATTATCTACCACATCTTTTTATGGAGATGTTGAGGCAGTGAGTATTCCACATCACAGACAAGTGCATATTGTGATCTGTTCAAAATACTGGATTTTCTTTTGGATTTTTTTCTCCTTTAAATTGCTAGTTCTATCATAATGAATAGGTGAAATCTAAATGCATCGTCTTCAATAATTTTTTAAATAAAATTTGATTTTGTTTATATCCCATGATAATAGTTCATATCTTCCAAACTGATGAAGAAAAGGCTGAATTATCAAGGCATAAAACTGAGAGCTTCTGGAAGAAGAGGTTTTGAAGTCTTCAGCTTTCCACATTAGAGTTACAGTCCTTTGAGGTAGCCAGATCAGGAAACAGGCTCCGCAAGGAATTCTGAAATTCTATTTTATTATTGCAAGGTACAATAAAAGAATCTTAAAAACCTGGCAAAGATTTTCTCTTGCCACCCTTTTCCCTTTTATATCAAAGAAATCAAGGCAGAGCGATTTTTTTTCTTCACTCCTTATTTTCCTTCAGGGTTAAGCTGGTGTCTGCCTATTGTTTTAAATGGTTTAGTTGGTTTTATCATATATTTTTTACTTTTTCTAAACTGCTGCCTTGCATGATCCAGCAGTCTATAAATACACTAAGTCATCATCTTCACGTCTGGGAAAATAGTACTGCAGGTATCTCTTTGCATACCTATTTCCGGTCCCTCCACGTCTTGATAATAAAACATGACATGACGAAAACCTCCAGCAGTGAAGAATTGATCAATACGCTCAATCTGTTAAACATTAACAACAGAAAGTTAAAGGCTTATACAAAGAATTTTAAAAGGAATACATACGAGTGCTAAATAAAACCATTTACCGATAATTTTATATAACAAGTAAAATACTCTCTTCACATTCAACATATATTCTCAGCAGATGCTTAATTGTGTCTGTTGCTGTTTTAAGGGACCAAAAAAAATATGCATCTAAAATGTGAATCAATGCTCCAAACTTGGATATGGAGATCAAGCAACTATGGTTCAATAAATGCAAGTGTATGGTGAAATTCAAAATACCAACTTCTCCTATTCTATTTTAACTGGCTAACTTTATTTTCTTGAAATATGATTAGTTCGAATATTAAGCCATAAGGAGGGGGTTCAAGGGAAATTGGTCCTATTCTATGACCCTGATTTTAATCACACTATAAACGTTATAATAATCTCATTTATTGGTGGTGCAGTGGTTAGAATGCAGTATTGCAGGCTGCCCAGTTTGGAATTCGAGCCTGATGGGCTCAAGGTTGACTCAACCTTCCATTTTTCTAAGGTCAGTAAAACAAGGACCCAGATTGTTGGGAGCAATATGCTGACATTGTAAACTACCTAGAAAGTGTAGTAAAGCACTATGGGGAAGTATAGGAGTCTAAGTGCTATTTATCTGTAATCTAGCAGTCCAGATTTGTTTCAATTCCCCTGGAGAATAGATAAGGTATCACTTTTTAGAAACGTTGCAGAGGTTGCTCTAGAAAAGTGGTAATAGCTTCATCACACATTTGCCATGAACAGAATGCTACTTTCCTTCTCGGACAAAGTCATTTGCCTTCTGTGATGCAATCTGAATATTGGATTGGAACTGTAGCCTACTCAGAAACAAGGTTCTATTCAGGACCACCCACAACTGTACTATGTGCCACAGTGCCACAGTTCTTCTACATCAGGGGTGTCAAACTCATGGGCCGCGGGCCAGATGCATCATGCACTGGCCACACCAACACCCGGTTCAGCGAAGGGGGGAAAAGTCATGATACATCACGTGATGTAGGGATGGGTTCTAAAATTTTTTACTATCGGTTCTGTGGGAGTGGCTTATTTTGTGGGCGTGGCTTGATGGTCATGTGACAATTTTTTAGGATTTAGCAGAGGTACTGGTCTACCAGGCTTTTAACTGCTTGCAGAGCTGTACCAGTCTACCCATTTATTTTTGCAGGCACTGACTTACCCATTTATTTTTGCAGACACTGGTCTACTCATGTATTTTTGCAGGCACTGGCTATCCATTTATTTTTGCAGGCACCAATCTACTCATGTATTTTTGCAGGCACTGGTCTACCCATTTATTTTTGCAGGCACCGGTCTACTCATTTGTTTTTGGAAGCACTGGTCTACCACCAAACTGCCTTTTATCACTGATCAGCTGTAGGACGGCCCTTTGAAGCCCCGGGCAAGAGTTTAAACAGTTTTTCCTTATAGCCTATCAACTGGGACTCAGGAGGCAGCAATAGATTGGGGGTGGGGCCAAATAAAAGGTAAGAATAATGTGGAGGAGGGTGGGGGTGGGGGGGCAGAACCGGTTCGGTGACATCATATCGTCCCTGCTACCGGCTTGGCAGAACCGGGCCAAACCGGGAGGAACCCAACACTGACGTGATGAAGTGGTGACGACACAAGTTTGGCACCCCTGTTCTAGATAATGATAAATAGAATAGAATAGAATAATGAATTGGAAGGGACCTTGGAGGTTTTCTAGTCATTGATGAAGACGTTGAAGAGTACTGGGCCTAAAACAGAGCCTTGGGGTACTCTACTGCATACTTCATGTAGATGCAGTTCCATTGAGGACTAAATTTGACATAAATGTCAAATCAATGCCAGATTAAGGCCAACAGATGTCTTAAATACCACTGAACAAAAGTGCCCTTCAGCCCTTCCATTGTTTAACAGGTAAGACATTAAGACTCAAGAAATGCTGCTAATAAAAGTTCAGTACGGCAGTGAAAGATTTAAGGGCATGACATGTGGGGGAAAAAACCCCTTGTGGTGCCCTTCTTCACTTATTTTGCTTTGATGCAAAACAGCTATACAGAAACCAAACTATACCAGGGAAGTGCTATATATATATTTTTAAAAAGAGCATTTATATGGTGAATTTTCTAGAAGACTGTATTTGTTTCTGAAAATTGACTTTCAAAAATACTATAAAATCCTGCTTTCACTTTCTATGCACAGCAACTATCTATAAGGCACAGGATTATTTTTGTACTCAGTTGGAGTCTGACAACTGAATCTATCCCCATCATACCTGATTTCCTTCAAGGACAGCATCTTCCACTTCGTTTTTCTCTAGGTTCACACAAGCAGAAACAATTGACAGTATGTAGTCATGTCTGCCATCCAGATGAGCCCGCTTAGCTTCTTTCTCCTCCTTCAGTTTTTGCTGTAGAACCAAAGTTTCTATTATAGCTGTAGAGGAAACTGAACTTGCTTCTTATATATGTTCTAAGTTAAAATATATATCGTCATATATGAATTCACCATTAAGTATCTCAATGTAGCATTATTTTGAGACTAAAATATGTGCTGATTCCTCTATGTGGGATAAGAAAGATGAGACTACATGGGGAAACCTGACTGTTCACAAGATGCAGTTGCAATTTTATATATCATATCATGGGAAAATCTCTTTGAATTAAGTGACTGTTTAATATGGGATTTTAATATACAGGTGACTACTTTGTGATTCAACATGTTGCATGAACCCAGTTTGTATGGTTAGATTTTGAAAAAAAAGTATTGCAAAATCCAAGCAGTTGATTAATTACTGATTAATTCAGTAAGATGTGATTAGAACATAAGATGTGTTCTGCATATAGAACACATGGAATAAATCAGTAAGACCTATTTCCATGTACAAGATTAGGTCAAAAAACATTGAAGGGAGTTGTGTTGGGGAGAACGAGGGTAGTAAATTCTGTTAAGACTAGTAATTTTCAAGCTTCATGAACTCAACTATATGACTACAGGTAATTCTTGACTTATGTCCACAACTGAGCCCACAATTTCTGTTGTTAAGTGAGAATTTGTTGTGATTTATCCCTTTTTACAACATTTCTTGCCACAGTTGTTAAGTGAATCTAACTTCCCCATTGACTTTGCTTGTCAAAAGGTGATCAGATGACCCTGGGATTCTGCAATGGTCATAAGTATGAACCAGTTGCCAAGCATCTGAATTTTGATCATGTGATCATAGGGATGCTACAAAGGTTGTAACTGTGAAAAATGGCTATAAGTCACTTTTTTCAGTCCAGTTAAATGGTCACTAAACAAACTGTTGTAAGTCAAGGACTACCTGTACTACATATGTTTCAAATTAAGCTTTCTTATCTTCTGAAAGTTTGATTATAGGTATACCCATAATGACTACCACTAAACAGTTACAATTGTAGCTTTCTTTAAGCAAAGCTAATTATCAAGTCTCTTGAAATCTCCTTAAAATGCACTTTAAAATTATTTTAAAATGAATTTTTAAATCAATCCCATTTCAAAGCACTGACGGATCAGTTTTATAAATTAGTCATTGATAAAATGAAAACACTTGCTATTCTTCCCGTAGTTTGAACTATAGACTGAAAACAAATTTGACTGAAGTTTAAATTGAACTAGGCTGCTTTGGATCAAATCTTTGGTTGTACAAACTGAAGCAAAGTGACCCTTATCTCATAATCTATCAGGTTAGATGGGTGTGATGTATTAAACCACCTCTAACCATTTGATGACCATAGTATTGTATTCACCCAGCCCTATTTTGTCCAGTAGATCATGTGGGTTGAATAAATAACAATTAAATTAACCAAGGATAAATTTATTGTGTGAAAATTAATCTCCCAGTATCTGAGAGTTTAATCATTTGTAATTAGTGACATTTATATTAGTGATTGTTTTAAGTACAGAGGTTAACACAGTTATAACAGCAAATATCATTTTCAAGAATACTTTATAGAGTTGAAGATAGTTCGTATCGTATCTGCATATGATATCCTTTGGGTGATGAAGGACAGGCAATTTAAGCCTCCAATACAGAATAAGGAGCCTCCAGCATTAAAAGAAGGGTGACCTCATATGCGTAGCTATTCTACAATCCAACCATCTCAAAAGAACTTCATTTCCAAAAGATGTCACACTATGGGGTTGAAAACAAAGCCAATTATTTGATAAAGCAGCCTGAAAGATGGAAAAGATCTCATTTCACTCTGGCAGCAAATTGCCTGCAACAGCAGTTCAACAAAAAGAAGCAGTCAAAGCTGCTAAGCAACCAGTTTCCAAAGCTGCTGCAAACAAACATTACTGAAGGGGTGTTCCAGTTCCTGATTTCAAGATATCTTTTTTAGTTGTGGCCAAAAATTAGCTCTGTTCACTCATTCAAAATGCCATGGTGTTTTTAAAAGTGGGTCTATCTTAAAGAATAAGACGTCACAACAATACTGCAATATTATAAGGGACTATCAAGGAAAAGAAGGTAAACAGTTTCTCCCTTATTCTCCAAAGGGAGGGCTATTAGATCTAATTAGCTTAGATTTCAAGAGGATATCAATTCCAGTTACACATTAGAAGCTTCTGAATAGAAGTAAACTAGCAGGAGTATGAATATAGTCCCTCTCCCCTGTCATTTGCTCAGTAACTTGACCCAGAAGTAGCACATCCTCTTTATATCCTAGCTAACAGGCGTTCAGACATCAATTCCAATATATCTATCTAATTATTTAACCATATAAAGGCCAACAAAGGGATGCCATCCACCTCTGAAGTTCACTGAGACTAAAACATAGCACACCCTCCATAAAATCATGAGTCCAAACGTATGATATACTCAAGATTTCCAATATTTACAGATTGGTTCATGCCTATATTAGCAATCGGGACATGACTTTATATCAAAATATCACATCAAGAAATACATACTTGTATAAAGGGTAGATTTATCATTAAAATGCATAGATCATTAGTCCTAAATGGAGGACTGGCTTATATAATAGTACTGAAACTCTTTCTGCAATCATAATTTCTGCTAGGTTTTATCAAATGGAAACATGGCAATTAAAAACAATTAAAAGTATCCTTTTATATTATTACATTCCTGTGGAGGGACCTCAAAATCATCCTTTTCTCTAAGTTTTACATACCAATTTGGTTATATGTTACCATTAATACACATATTCCTTTTATATTACATTACAAGGATATATCACAGTTTTAAAAAATATATAAAATTCTAAGCAATGCTACTTTTTTCCTATATAGCTATATAGGGACTGGTAAATTTGGGTTTTGCAGACTTCACTTCCATACTTGCTCCTTCCCACATCTCCATATTTCTTACCTTTAAAACTCTTGTAACACTTTGTTTCCAAAGCTGCCGTCTTCCAGTTCTGAACATTTTATTAGCTGAAATTTACTATTGGTGTTGTTAATGTTAAGCCAATAGGATCAGCATCTACTTTGCCATGCTGAATACAAAACTTCCCAATTTAAGGATTGGTTAGAAAGTTCTCACATTTCTTAACAGTACTCTAATTAAGATCAATCCGAACAGAGTCAGATCTGCTCAAAGCTCACCCAGCCTTTCCAAGCATCAGAAATATGAGCAATGTTGACAAACCTACATAGCTTGGGTGTTGTTATGGTAGATGTTGACATATACAGCTATTGTTAAATTTCCCTATCAATCTTAGCAGAAGTCAGTACTCCAATATCTTTCAAAAGAAAGTTTTGGTTGATTGCAGATGAAGTTGCAGATGAATAAATAACTAGACATGATGTATGGAAATAAGAGTTATTCGAGAATAATAATGGTTGGGAAATGAAATTATTATGCATGTTATCAGAAGGTGCAGTTTGGCAATCTAAAGCTCAATTTTGCATGAATGAAATAAATTTACAGTTTAGGTGAGTATGAATGTTTTAACAGCTAAGGGAAGTCTCCATGTTGAAATAATGCATTGCTCTGAACACCAGTTGCTGAGTCCAAACATAAAAGGCTGCTGCTTTCATGTCCTCCTGTTTCTTCACTTTTAACGATCAAGATAAATCCTAGACCAATTATTATCTGATATAATTGTTACAAAGTCTTTGTTATTAATGATACCGGCAGGTATGCTGTCCTGAAAGTATTTGCAATTTTAGATCAGCTTTCCTTGATATGGTGATTTTTAGGTGTGTTGGATCATCTTCCAACATTTCCTAGACAACAAGGTTTTTGTAAAGTACTTCATTAATGAAAAATAACTACGACCCCAATAATTATGTAGTTCTCCTGTCACACTTAACCCTGTCTTGCTTTGTCACTATATTGTCTATATTTCTCACTATCCTCTCAATTTCTCAAACTGTCTTTTGTCCAATTTCCAGGCCAACCTCTTTCAAGCATTTATTTTGCTATAAGCCACAGGTCCTCTTCATTTTAACTGCTACAGTTTGTTCTGAATCTGTTTCTAACTTCTCCCTGTTCAGTTCTTGTGATTGATTCTTAAATATTAAATATAGGTGAAACCAATCGTTTTGTTTACCAGAGGACACAACTGCAAATATCAACATCTTCATTTCCAAGCAGCAGGAATGCTCAAACATCTCATGCCATCCTACTACTCAGTGCCAACTGCTATGCTTGATCCTGTAGCTGTTTGTATAAGAACACTTCTAGGAGCAAGACAGTAATTCTGTAAACATAGAAAGGGAAAGTTATTATGTTCTGGTGTAAAATTAAACTGGCTCATGTTGTGCAGGGCTAATATTGCAGCCGAGTGAATAGTTCAGAGCAATTAAAAGCAGATACTATTTTAAAAACAGGATATCACCTCCAAGGCTCAGGATAAATTGCTTGGAAAGAAACTCGTTTCTTTTGCAATGCAGTTCCTTTCTTAAAAATTTGGTGTTGGGGTGCCCTCAAGTGGAAAATATAAAATATGCTGTACTAAATTTCATTTTTAAGAACCTCATTTTTCAAGTAAGGATATGCAAATACATTAAAGTGTTGAATATTTAAAACCAGTAGTTCAATTCTTCCAATAAACATCAATACACTTGCTCTGGTATTAATTTTAAAAGCTATTTGCTCTTTGAACCAAAAGCCCTCTAACACAACACATACGACCTACTGCATAACCACTAACACTACAGGTGTCCTTGGAGTTGTTTTCAGGGCCTCTTTCTTAGTGTGACCACATTTGAAGCTCCATTTGCAACCATTATATGAGTCTGGGGCAGGGGTGGGCTTCAAAAATTTTAGCAAGGGGTTCTCTGCCCAGTTGCTGGGTGAGCGTGGCCATGGTAGGTGTGGCCTAGTCAGCCTCCTGCACCATGGGGGGGGGGTCTTAGCTAAAGGTTCTCCCGAACCCTTGCGAACCCCCAGCAGCCCACCCATGGTCTGTGGTGACTAAAAGGTGGCACTGAGCACATATGGGGTTTGTTAGCATTTGACAATGTTCTAAGACATTCATTCCTTGCCCCCAGAGTCAACTGAGTTCTGACTTAAACAACCAACACCATCCTGCTGAGGTTGGGCTGCTGCTTCTAATTATTTGGGTTGCTGCTGAGAGTTGTGTTGCTGGGGCATCCCTGGAAAAAGCTCCACTGCGGATCAGTTCCATCCTCTCAACAATAGACCTGACACTAGTAAGGAGCTGCAGCTACTGGCCATTGATGAATTGTTTTTTCTGCTGAGTAACAGTGATTGGAAGTGGCATTTTGTTTGGCAGCCAAAGCCTGCCATTTGTGCCAGAATGTCTGCTGTTGGAATGCAATCCTGCAGCCAGCTATGAAACTGGAATGGCATCTCTCCATTCCATAGGATGGTAGCTAGACAATTGTAGGATGGCACACTCTTTGGTGAGACACTGCCTATATTGGGGGACCAGGGGGAAATCTGCTTGAAATTCTCATCTTGCCCACACACTACTGGTAGCTATGATTAAAACCCCTTTTCAATTTGTTTTTATTCAGGACACATTAACATGTATTTTTGTGGATTTTTGTTTTTTCTCCAGCACCTCTCCACTGATGGGGAGTTTGATAAGGTAGATAATCTTATCTTTTGTGCATCATAGTTAGAAGAAAGTTCTGTAAAGGCCCCGGCTGAGAAAAATAAACAACCCCATTTGACATGAAAGTTTCAGGGAACCGCAACCTCAACCTGGATAGAGTAAGGCCCTTTTATAACCAACATACAGTGGCAATAAATAACAGAATGACTAATTGTCCCATGTTCAGTGGGACGACAATGGACAATAACAATCAATGGAGCAATCTTCCTGATAATAGGAGCCCATGTGCTTATTCCAGGAAATAAAGATGGAGATGATTTGGTTCTCATTGAATCTCTTTTTGGAAATAAACAAACAAACATGTATACCTTTGTGAATTATGTGGGATTGTTTCAGTAATTTAAGTCTCTACCTAGGCATTTTCTTCTTGTTTGCAATCATTGCCAGTTGTAGATGCTTGCAGGAAATGAGTTTGCAAGCATCCTGACAGGGATGAGTGGCTTGGTTTTCATGCAGCCAAATCACGTTCAGAAGTGTAAAGATGCAACCACTACATTTCTAAATGCTGACTGGGATGGTTTCAACTGATTTGTCTCTCCAGTTCTCTTTCTTGAAGGATCTAAACAGCAAATCAGTTGACAAGGGTGAGATGTTGTATAACATGATTAAATGGAATTAATTTAAACCTGCCAGGCTTAGCTGAATCCTTTAACATTTTCTTGTTGACACTGATAGGTAGGTTGTGGGAATGGTATCAGATAAAATAAGGGCTGTTTTATCTAATCTGAAAACCGAGACTATACATATTTGGATAGTAGGATTTTCAGTCTAGATAGGTATGAATATTTGTGGAGCTGCAATTAACAACAATAAATTTTTTGTCTTTGTTTTTTGTCACAAACGTTGTTGGTATTCAATTGTGGTGTAAAATATATTTTTTTTAATAGAAGGAAGTGATTTGAATAACCATTTAAACTGTTCTTGTCTTCCTTGTTTTTACAAAGTATGTTTTCATGAATGTAATAACACTATATAAATAGGTCATTCGTGAAGTTAGAAGAATGTTCTCTTTACATTTTTCTATTAATGGTTTCACATAACGATCCATTGCTGTGCCACACAGATTATGTTTTCCAATAAATATAAGGTTAGGAATATAATTGAGGATCAGAATTACTAGTTCTATTCTTATGTAGCATAAAAACTATGCAACAACAAATATAACCAATTAAAAAGAAAAGATTTTCAGAGCATTGCCAGTAATAAATCTTTCTAGATATTCAACTTGTATACAGAGCTAAACAAGAATAGTCAATGACTAGGCTCAAGTAATGTGCTATAATATTCAAGAAGCTCTAATAATGATCAGTTACTGCAGAATCTAGCAATCCACTCATTTTATTTTCACACACACACAGAACTCCACAGCTAACTTTTTATATCTGTTTTTCATATTTTCACACAGTAATGGATTTCTTACTGCTTGTTTCTTGGTGTTGCACTGCCTTTTATTAGCAGTCCTGTCTACTCTCTGATTCTGTTCTCCTAGTTTTGACAGCTTCAGCACTTACAACTACCTTTCTATTTTCTTCTTCTTCTCCTTCTGTGGAGCTGTAAATATCAGGAGCATTTTCCCTCCTTTCCAGAAATGTTTATGTCCCTCTCTCCATTACCATCTTTTCATCAGATGAAGTTTCCACAAAGAGGTATTGCTATTTCTCTTGGAGATGTCAGAAAAAATCCTTCTCTTCCAGAGTTTCTATCCTTTGTCCTTATAACAGGTCAAAAAATGAGACAATTGACTTCCTTCAGTAACAGCTCATCTTTGTCTAGACCCCATAATTGCCTCCACCCCCCAAAACTGTCTAACCGCCCCACTGCCAACCCTGTGTTTGAATTGTTGGCCAGTGCCAAAGCTGAAGCATCAGAACTGTCAGGAAGTTTAGGTATAAAGGTATTGGAAAGGAAATGCTGGAGAACACAGGTATCACAACCAACTGCTGGCTTCTCGTGATCTCTCTGTATGTGTCCGGGTAGCCTTGTTGAAGAATCAAATGTTCCAATCTGCTCATCCTGCATCCTGCCAAAATGACTAGGGGGTATTTTCACAGATTCATCTTATGCATCAACTATGTCCTTTCCTGGTTTGGGAGGTCTTGCTCAGGATCATTCATGCCTTAGTTTCCTACTGGCAGGACTACTGCAATACACTTTACATGTGGCTGCCTTTGAAGACCACTCAGAAGTTACAACGGATGCAGTACACAGTAGTGTGCATGGTATTAGCCTGGTAGGAGCCTTGGTGGCGCAGCAGACTAAAGTGCTGTTAAGTAGCACTTAGCTGCCAGCTGCCTGCAATTACTGCAAATTCAAATCTCACCAGGCTCAAGGTTGACTGAGCCTTCCATCCTTCCGAGGTAGGTAAAATGAGGACCTGGATTGTGAGGTCCTGGATTGTGAGGGCAATAAGCTGACTTTGTATAAAAAGAACACCGCTTGGGGGGGGGGCGAAAGCCCTACTAAGCAGGTATATACAAAAGTATGAAGGCTATTGCTTAACGCATTGTAAGCCGCCCTGAGTCTCTGGAGAAGGGCGGCATATAAATCAAATAATAAATAAATAAATAAATAAATAAATAAATAAATAAATAAATAAGCCCATAGGTTTGCCCATGTCATAGCTTTGTAGTGTGAGCTGTATTGACTCTCATGCTGGCTGGAGAATTCTGGAAGTTGAAGTCCACACACTTCAAATTTGCCAAGTTTGAAAAGCACTGGACTAGAGATGGTCCTTGTGATTCACCTCCTCAGTTCTGCTTCTAGGATTCTAGAAGCCAAATTCAAATTCTCCTCTGTTCCAGTGGCCTGTGTGACATCATTCTATCATTATTCATGTAATTAAGGACAAAGGAAGTAGTGCTCCATGTAAGAAGCAACAGGAAACCTACACAAAGAGGCTGCATGGAAATGGTAGGAGTCACCCTGACTGCCACTGATCATGGAACAGGTAAGGCAGTTTTCTCATATACCTATCTTTCTCTAACCAGAAAGAATAAAAAACTGAGATAAATTGGATCTAATCCTGGAGATGTTCCTATGAAATCTGACTTTGCAGCACTCCATCTTTACTTTCATGGAGAATTGGAATAAGGTGCACACAGATGAACTACCAGTGACAGGACTGTCTTTGAGAGAAGGAGTCTCTCAGAACCAGATAGGTTGGCTTAGTAAATAAGATTAGCCCACCTGACACCTGAGCCATTCTTATATCTCTAATGTAGCTTCTTTCTGGGATTCTGTCAGAAACTAAACTGGCAAGTATTTAGACGAGCCTTGGTGGCGCAGCAGACTAAAGTGCTGTTAAGTAGCACCAGCTGCCTGCAATTACTGCAAGTTCAAATCTCACCAGGCTCAAGGTTGACTCAGCCTTCCATCCTTTCGAGGTAGGTAAAATGAGGACCCGGTTTGTGGGGGCAATAAGCTGACTTTGTATAAAAAAGAACACCACTGGGGGGGGGGGCAAAAGCCCTACTAAGCAGGTATATACAAAAGTATGAAGGCTATTGCTTAACGCATTGTAAGCCGCCCTGAATGGTGGTTCACTGAAGTGAACCACCATTTTACTCATGAGTCCTCAATCTAATCCTATTCGTCCATAATCAAAAACATGCTTTAGATTTGTATCCCATCACATGCATACAAAAAATATATTTGTTATAGGATATATTTGTTATAGGAAACATTTAAAAAGCAGTGACTACAAGTAACTAATCAACTCCCCATACAAACAGTCAATACCAAAATAGATAATGTATTTCATAATTGACCATTACTAACTAAACAAATAAAAAGATCCTCTAAATTTTATTCATGAATTTTAAAAAATCTTTTTTTTATTCCCTATATCCAGGCAAATATTTTCAAACTCAGATTTAGATAGAATGTGTGAAGATTTATTTTTTTTTTCTTTTATCTTATTGTTGATTTATGTAGATTTCATTGAGCTAATCTATATTAATTTTTCACTTATTCAAAGCATTTCTATAGCCATCCATCTAGGCCACTTACAACCCATTAAACAATATAAAACCAACAGGTCTTTAGTACTCTCTGGAAGGACAGAAGGGAAGGGGTTTGTCAGTTCTTAGGGGGGAGGTATTCTATAGGTTAGGTGCTGAAAGAGTAAAGGCATTCTTCAGAGAATCTACAAGATGACAATGTTTAAGAAAAGGGACCTGGAGTATGCCTATTCTATCTGCTGCAGTGGGAGAGCAGATGTCCTTACATAACATGACATGGAGTCAGTCCAGCACGTAACCTTATCCGGTGACATGTAGGGCTTTAAAGGTGATAGCCAGAATCTTGAATTGCACCAGAAGAAAATTAGGAGCCAGTGCAGCAAGTGCAACAGATGTGTAATACAGTATGTGCAAAGCTAAGAATACGGCGCCCTGTGCATACCATGACTTTCTGGGCCAGTTGTAACTTTAAGATGCTCTTCAAGGTCAGTACAATGTACAGTGCACTGTCGTAATCTAAAGGGGAAGTGACAAAGGCATGAGTGATCATGAGCAATATCTCCTATCTAGAAAGCATACAATTGGTATACAAGGCAAATAGGTGCAAATAGACACACACACACACACACACGGCCTCAGCTGCCTTCCTTGAGCTGGAGCCATGAGTCCAGGAGAACTCATCGAGTCCAGGAGAAATCACTGGAGGCATTTAGGAAGAGACTGAACAGCCATTTGTCTGGAATGCTGTAGGGTGTCCCACTTGAGAAGGTTTGGACTAGAATACCTCAAGGTTCCTTCCAACACTCTTATTCTGTATTCTATGCACTATCCAGGGAAGGATATCATGATTGATGATAATGGAAGTCTCTGAGAGATCAAGAAAGCCAGCATAATTGCACCAATCCCATCTTCTTCTTTTTTGAATCAAGTTTTATTGATTTTTCTTCCCCCACATTCACCCGCATATTTTATGAACAGAGTATTGGCCATATCATAACTTATACAATTTATCTTATTCAAATACATTTTACTCAATTGCAATTTTTGTCATAATCTTCTTTTTCCATTTTTTGATCATATCTTAAAATTTCTATGCTTATTTGTATAAACAACATCTTTATTCGCCCTCAAATTCTAATTTCTCTGTTTTTACTCATATTTATTCTCTTTTATTTTTTAATAATTCATTCTTTATCCTAGTGTATTTACACATGTTTGGGGTTGCCTTTCTTCCATTTCATCTTTTTTATTGCACAGCAATCTTTCTTCTCAATCTCTTCCATCTCCCTTCCTTCTTTCCTTCCTACCTTCTTCTTCCCTCCTCTCCTACTTCTTCTCTATTTCCCCTTCCTTTCTCCCTCTCCTCCTCTCTTTCTCCCTATCTAGCCCTCTCTCCTACTCTTATTTCCCTTCCCTCCCTCCCTTCCTCCCCTCTTTTCCTTTCTTCCCCTTCCTCTCTCTCCTTCTCCCTCCCTTCCATCCCTCTATTCCTCTTTCGTCTCTCTCTATTGCTGTATTCATTTTCAATTTACTATTTTCCATTATGGTGTCCAGGCAACCCCGACTTTTCTTTCATTTATCAAATATATTTCTCAAAATAATTATAAATTATTTTAATTATTAACAATGTATTTCACCTCATTTTCATCTTAAATCCTTTGCTAGAATAGCCTTCCAACCCTTAATCTGTTTTATTTTTAACGATATTTTTCTTCTATTTTACTTCTTACATATATTGCTTTATTCTTACTTACATCATTTACTAACATTTCAATTTTATTCAATTTTGCATTTCAATTTTCCACCTTAATTTCAATTAATTCTTTTATTACTATTATTTCTCTCAAGTTTGTACATCCTCCAACAAGAAGACATGTAATCCATTCTGTCTTTCACATTGCATCTACTGATCTATTTTACATTAAATAGCATATTTCTTCTTTTTTACTTACTCACATTTCATTTTATCCTTACGTATATCCCTTTTACAATAATCTGTATCTTCCTTCTATCCATTTTTATTCTGTCACTGTTAATCCCAGTATAATCATCTTTTTTATTGTCACTGTTAATCCCAGTATAATCATCTTTTTTATTCTGTCACTGTTAATCTCAGTGTAATCATCTTTTTTATTCTGTCACTGTTAATCCCAGAGTAATCATCTTTTTTTATTCTGTCACTATTAATCCCAGTGTAATTATCTGTATCTTTATTTTCATTTATTTCCTTTTCAATATTGTCTCTTTATTTCTCTTGCTTCTTATTCATATTTTCTCTTTTCTTTTTTTGCATTCTAACCAATCCTCTGTTTCTTTATTTCCCTTAAATGCTTCTCTTATCTTTTGAAACATCTCCCTTTAATATCTCATACTCATTCTCCATGTTATCAATTTAAAAGGCAAGGATTTTTAATTTATTATTTTCCTTTGCATATAATTGCATATAATTCAAATTCAAAGTCCATGTAGTGTCTCTTTTTTTTTCTTTCTTTTTTTTTTCTTTCCAGATAGTGTCCAATTCAAATGTTCATTTAAGCCACTCCAATTCCAGTCTTCATTGTTTCCACTCCTCTTGCAATCTCGTTCCAGTTATTTAAACAAAAACACTCCTACAGTACTTTCCCACGGTAATTTAAATAAGCTTAGTACGATACTTTCTTTCCACCAGCAGATGTCTCTCTCCAATTCACAAATCCTTCAACCACAAAGTATCCATTTGTAAATCCATCAAAAATGATTATTTCCTCTTCTCCAAATTAAATCCTTTTGTTGTTTAAAGAATACTTCTCTATCTCCTTTTTTCTTGTCTTGTTTTAATTTCTTCCGAATCCGGTTTTAAATCCAGGTGGAAGGTTCCTTTTAGGGCTTTAGTTTTAGTTTTGAAATTCCTTTTTTTTTCTCCGCTTAAATTCCCAAGTGCCAATTAGCCGCTAATTAGTCATTGGGACTTCTTTCAAGCTTTTAATAGTTTTTCTTCTTACCTATGAGTTAGCCAATTACTCACCCGGTAACAATACTCTGTTCAATCTCCACTCCTGCTCATATCTTAATCCGGTTACCCCCGTTTATAGCGGTCATAATGGCCGCCTCCCCCACTGCTGGGTCAAAGAGCTGTCTCTGATTTTCCGAGGAGCTTGCTTGCTCCTCTTTGGTCTTTCGAGACACCTCTCTCTCTCCCCCATCCCTCCAAGACGGTTCCAGTCTGAAGACCCCCTGACAGTGGTTTATCTGACTGGATTTTCACGAAGCTCATCGGAGCTTCACTATTTCCCAGCCAGTATCGCTGCAACGCTTCCAGTCTCTCCACACCAATCCCATCTAAAGCCCTCCAAAAGTTATCTAAAAGTGCAATGAATACTACCTCAGTATTGTACCCCAGCCTGAACCCAGATTGAAAACGGTCAAAGTAATCTGTTTCATCCAGGGCCATTTGTAGCTAAATACCAATCTCCTTTGTCACAACATTACTTTAAAAAAAGATTCTTTATCAGAACCAAGCTTTCTGACATTCAGTAGGGGATCATCAATTTACTACCCAGATGAATTCAGATTTTATGTGGTTCTGAATGACCTTAGTTCAGTCACCTTGGTTGGTCTAACTTCAAGAACCCTTATGAAGATAGAGGAAAGCATGTTTCATTATAGCTGTGCTGTCAATAAATGCATTAAATATTGAAACTATTTGTTAATTTAAATTTGCCATTTTGCTTGTTTTATTCAAAAAACACAAATTAAGTTGACTTGCTTTTATATTGTATCTTTGCCACACAATAGTCCTCTCTGGAATTTCAACAAATACGTGTTAGATCTTCCAGTTAAATAGTTTGTTGTAACAACGCAGGAGGAGGAATGTGCTATTTCATACCAATTACTCTTCAATGAACTATGACAAACTAAGTTCTGGTAACCATTTACATTGCACTGATCTCACTTGTCCCATTCTAAGACAACTTGCATTGTTTAATTGATTTCATACAAGAAGAAAAATATCAGTCCCATGGAGAATTAGTTCATTAAAATAGGTCTTCTTGCCCTGGCCCAAAGATGCTCCACTTAACTTTTGCCAAGGATATATTTTCCTAAAAGCACCCACATCTTCCTGCTAATCTCCTGCTGAGTCAAAACTGAATCCAATCTAAAATGTCCTGCCTAGACAGCAGTGTTTTATTTATTTACTCAATTTGCATAGCTGCCCATCTCAGCAAGTAATCTGGTGGCAAACAATCTTAAAATAAATTTAAAACAAATTCATAAATACAAAAATTAAAATATGCAAAGGGCAAAGGAAGTTGCCAAAATCTGTGGTTGTTATCACAACTAAGAGACAGAACTCTTCACAACCCAGGCCGAGGCCCAAAGCCATGACTTTAGGGTCTTGCAAAAGGCAGCGATCTCTGGAGGAGGAATGTTCATGCTGGACTGGATCGTTTGGTTGGTTACCTCAGCAATTTCTTTTTTCCTGCAAAGCATTATAGGTCACATGGAGGATGCAAAAAAGGAAAGAGGGAAGGAGGAGAGGGGGGACATAGATGGGACAACATGGAGCACCTTCCTCTACAAAAAGAGTGAAATTGATGAGGCTTAAATGTGGAGGGAATTGTTACATGTGCAAACAGCAATTACAATAGCCTCACTTCTGAAATAGATACCTTTTAGTGACCACAACTGAGACCAGCAAGTTGGTCATTAAGCAAAGTGAAGCTGTGATTGTGCTTATAATCTTGCTTCAGCTTTCCTTTGCTTTAAAGTATATACAGTAAATACAAGGTCATAAAGTTTCATTTTATATAACTTTATATGACATAATTTTTACTTTCATCACACCATAACTGTGAATAATAGCTAAATGGGTTAGTCACTGAATGAGGAATACCTGTACAGGGAGTCCTCAATTTACAACAGTTTATTTAGTGACTGTCCGAAGTTACAACGGCATTGAAAAAAGGGACTTATGACTATTGCAGCATCCTCATGGTTGCGTGATTTACATTCAGATACTTGACAACTGGTTCATATTTATGACGATTGCAGTGTCCCAGGGTCATGTGATCCGCTTTTGTGATCTTCTGATAAGCAAAGTCAATGGGGAAGCCAGATTCACTTAACAACCATTTTGGTAACTTAACAGCTGCAGTGCTTCACTTAACAACTGTGGCAAGAAAGGTTGTAAAATGGGGTAAAATTCACTTAACAAATTTCTCACTTAGCAACATAAATTCTTGACTCAATTGTGACCATAACTGGAGGACTATCTGTATATATTAAAAGAGAAAAAAAAGGAACTTCTTCCTCTCAAAGGTAGGAAGAAATAATATCAACAGGGCATAGATGAATCCTTAGGGTACCGTCATTCTCCCCTCCCATAATTTCATCTTTTTTTTCATTGCATCCCCATCAATCAGTTCCTATCACTGCACATATTGGTAGGCAAAGATCTGTGGAAGAAATCTTTCTGAGCTGATTAAACTCACTACAGGTTTTATTTAATATTTCTGAACTTCATGAAGCATATGGACAAATGCTTCAAGGTTTTCACTGAACCATTTCATTTCTCCCTTTGGAGTGGAGTTGGAGTGAAATTGCCATAATAGGGAAGCAGTAGAAGTCATATGTCTTTCTAGCATTGCCCTTTATAAAAACCTAAATAAATAGATACCATCTTAACCGTGCACCATTTAATTATGATTTATTGAATGAACTACAATAGTGTAGTTTACAAAACATGCTAAGCAGGGTTTACAAACAAGCTGAAAACTAAACAAACTATATTTTTGCATTTTTAAAATAGTTTTTAAAATGTACACCCCACTTTTCAATTTAAAGTCTACAAGGCAGACCATTTAATAAACATCATTAATAAAATTAAATAGCACATTTAATAAACATCAACAAGTAATATGTTAGCCACATTTCTTATATCTTTAGTAATTGTGAAGCAACTAATAAATACTTAAAAAAAAAATCAAATATCCAGCAAAAAAGTTAAATGACCCAATCAAACACTAAGCAGTAAGAAAAGCAGTATCATATAGAATTCAGCCTAGAATCTCTAGCTTGTTTGTTGGATTGGGTTTGTTTGTTGAAAATATTTCTATGCATGTATGTATACACTGTATCCTCTTTCCCTGGCTTCCTGGAGACAGACTGCACTGCGGCATCTCCCCAAGTCACATGCAGCCTGCACAGGGCATCCTAGCGCTTCCCCCACATCCCTGAAACACCCCTGTGCTTCTTACCTGAGATTCCCTTCACTTCTCACTTAACAACCCACGTGTCATGCTGTTACAACAACCAGGACTGCCTGGATTGCTCTTGCTAATCCATGTGGTCATGGAATGTCATCATTTTACAATTGCATCACTTAGTGATGGCAATTCCAGCCCCAATGGCCATCTTAATTTGAGGAATAGCTGTAAGCACCTATTCACCTTTCACAAATCTTTCACTGGGATACGTTACTGTGATGGTATTGTTTCATGCTTTGATTAGTTCATTTGGCTAGTATGTCTAGTCTAAATTCATAATGCCTTAAGGCAGGGATGGGCAACTGTGGCCCTTTTACAACCTGTGGATTTCAACAGCTGTCTCAGGAATTCTGGGAGTTGAAATCCACAGGTTGTAAAAGGGCCACAGTTGCCCACCCCTGCCTTAGGGATCACAGGTTTTATAATTGAATAGTTTATCATCCTTTGAAAATGTTGCCAATGAAATCTTGCTGTTAAGTAGATCTTTTTAAAAGTATTTGTATTTTTTAAATGTATATAGTGAATCCTGTACTGGTCCAGCTCATTCTGCTTTCTTCTCCTATATAATAAATTAAATTTGAAGCTTATGCTTAAGTACTGTACTCTGACTACTTAAGGAAGGTGTTGGTGTTTTACAGTCTTGATTTATGAACAAAAGGCAATATTATTAGTTCACCTGGGATTAAAACTCCCAGATGTTGGAGAGTTTAAATTTCATTTTAATTGGAAAACAAATATCCAATTTCCACTCTTTATTACTGGTAGCAAGATCTATTCTCATCCCAGACATTCATCTTTTAAGCAAGCCTAGGATTAACCTGTCATTACCGGTACAAACCTCCATAAAACAGCAAAGCTTGATCATCATTTCTATAGCCATCTTTTTCACAGAGGATAACTAAGCAGATATAAATCTCCATTCGTGACTTCCTTGCATGTTTTAAAAATAAACCCAAAACTTGTGTCTACCAAATACACATCATCATCAAATAATTCCAGAAATACTAAACTTTAGCCATTTAAATTGCAAGAGGAATTATTATTAATTATTAATAATAATAACAAATTATTATTAATGTATTAATTAATAAAATAGCCCAAAGGAAAACAGATCAGAATTCGAGCGCTTTTGCAACTTTTCCTGAAATGGAATTCTTTGAAGCATTCGCTTCGAACTGAGCCATTGTGTTTCACTTGCTACTACAACTATATCCCTCACCGCGTTTTATCAAAGTTTTTAAAGACTGAATTTGTTCAGACTTAAGACACCGGTCGGTATAGTAAGCACCGCCAGTAAAACGAGCATAAACAAAATATTCCCCCTCCTCGCACTATTCAGAAGGGAGAACTTTTTAAAGCAATTATCGATACTAATTCCCGTAAAGAGTGACAAGCTGCCCCTGCTTGCGTTACTGCTCTTCCTAGGGCGATCCGGCGCAAAGTAGATCAGATCTTCGTTTTTTCCTCCAAGAACTGAACAAAATAAAAAAAAAGAGCAGAGAACTCTCTCGCCCGCCAAAGAGAGAAACCGAAGGACCAAAGTAAACATTCTCCGCCTGCTTACCTGCATTTCCTTGATGTTCTCCATCGGAGCGATGGGCTGGGCCGGTCTAGAATGGGAAGGATAGGAAGTGGATTTGCTCAGGCGAGTCGTCAACGCCTGCGAGGGCCTCTCTTTTTGCTCCATGTCCCGCAACGGCCGGGCGGGGAAAGCAAAGCGGCTGCTCCTGCCGCCCAATGCTCTTCGGTGCAAGATATCCTGCACGCTCCGGCGGGCCTATTTGCTGCTGCTGCTGCTCTCGCCGTTGCCATGGTGAGCCTAAATCCTCAGACGCTTCAATAAGGTTGCTGCTACTGCTGCTCGCCCCGCTTTGCCTCGCTCCTCTCCCCTTGCTTTCCCTCAGACAGCGGCAGAAGAGGCCCCGGGCCTCCAATGGAAAGTCAAAAAGAATCGAGATATCTTCTTTGCAGAGCCCCGAAGGTGCTTTTTTCAAGAGTCAGCTGCACTTTCTGGTTTTTTCAGCTGAAGAAGTTTCTTGGATGAGAAGTGAAACGTCTTCAAAGAGAAACCAGAAAGTCCAGTTGCCTCTTGTAAAAAGCACCTTTGGGACAACCATGACCTGAATGACTGAGAATCTCCATAGACGTTCTTTGCAGTGATTTCAAGAATGTTAACATCTGCACTTCAATGCTGAAGTGGGTTATTTCTACCCAGTTCCTTAGCAGGGGAAAATTAAGTAAAACAGCTTATAAAATAATACAATGGTGTAACTAATCTCATGGGCTGAACTGCCTCATTCATATCATCTCCACAACTGAAAGGTTCCGCTCTTTGAGATTTCTTGTAATGAAAATGATTGTTTTTCTGAAATGTATCATCAGCCCATTTAATCATGAAAATTAAAGAAGTGTTGCAGCCCAAAATTAGTCTTGATTCATCCATAATTGCATGCCTATTTGCTAGAATTAGTATACCTGAATGAGAAATTGGGCCTCTGCTTCCCAAAATATTATTTTGTTAATTATTAAATCTTGACTTTGAAAAATCAAAATAGAAGATTAACACTTTTGAACTTTGGTGTTGGAGAAGACTCCTGAGAACACAAAGGCCAGCCAGAAAGACTAATCTATGGATTATGGACCAAATCAATTCAAAATTCTTGAAGCAAAAATGACCAGGCTCAAATTATCTTACTTTAGATATATTGCATAAAGACCTAGCTGTCAGGAGAAGACTCCAGTGCTGGGAAAAGTGGAAAGAAAGAGAAATAGAGAACAACAAGGTGAATAGACTCAGTTATAGCAGCAATAAGTGCACTCTTGGAAAACCTGAAAGATCAGGTGACGGACCAGATCACCATGGAGAAAATCGTAAGAGATCATCAAGAGTTGATACTGCCTTGTTAGTAATCAATCAATTAGTAAATCATTTTGTTTGTCAGCTTTATACACTGCTCAAAAAAATAAAGGGAACACAAGCAGAAGACATCCGAGATCTGAATGAATGAAATAGCCTTATTAAATACTTTGTTCGTTACATACAGTAGTTTTGTGTTCCCTTTAGTTGTTGTTTCAGTAGTTGTATAAACTACTGTATGTAAAGAACAAAGTATTTAATAAGGCTATTTCATTCATTCAGATCTCGGATGTCTTCTGCTTGTGTTCCCTTTATTTTTTTGAGCAGTATATATTCAAAAGCTCAAGTGGGTGTACACATTGCTCCCTCCATCCTTCTTCCACAACAACCAATTGAAGCAACTGAAAAGTTTTTCTCAGACTCTAGCAGTAACAAATATATAGTACATTATCATTGGGGAAAAAATGCATTGGTTGTCCTGATCTTTACAATAGAAATATCCTTATCTTTCATTATTTTATCAGACATTGCCATTCTTCTCAGGGTTAATTTCCTTTTTATTTCTCCATCAAGCTCTCCCACTTCATCTATTCCTCAGGTCAAGAAAACAGACCAATCTACCACCTTCACCATTTGCCATCAATTGGGAGTTCACAATTGATGGCAAATGTTTCACTAAGCATGTGATTGACATTTTTTTTTATTCTTAATGTTTAACATTAATCTAGATTGGTTACTTTCCAGTTTTTCCTTTCATAATAATCTTTTAAGTCTTCTTTCAGCTGACAGGTGAATCAAAAAACAAAAGCTTGTTTAATGGTTTATACGCACACATACTGAGTGAGTAACTTTGGGCCTTGAGCCACTGTTATGAAAAGTGTAATATAAATCTAACAAACAAAAGCATATTGGTTTGATGAACACCATTTTGTACCAATGCTTGTGAGTAGAAATACTGAAATTAGAACCTAGAACTAAGGAGAAATTTCCTGACAGAACAATTAAACAGTGGAACAACTTGCCTCCAGAAATTGTGAATGCTCGAACACTGGAAGTTTTGAAGAAGAGATGGGACAACCATTTGTCTGAAATGTTTCTTGCCTGAACAGAGGGTTGGACTGCATGACTTCCAAGGTCCCTTCCAACTCTGTTATTCTGTTAAATTAAATATCTAATTTAATCTTATTAATATATAAATTAATATATTTGTGTTATTTTAGACAGATTTTAGATCTGAGGCTTAAGTTTAAATCATCATTAAATCATAAATCTTACTGACTTTAGGTGAAGCTACTATCTTTCACTATCACTCTGGCTCTTAACAAAGAATTCTGATTAATCAGAGTTAATCAGATCTAGATATAGAGTCCGTCATTCTGACTGGTGATGATACATCAGCAGTATCACTTGGAGTAAAAGTTCCATCAAGAATCTCAATGGACTTTTATTTTCATCTTCAAAGAGCAAGTAGTGGCTACAACTTGGCTGAGTATGAGAAAGGGAGATAATGCTGCCTATAGCCTCCCCAATTTCAGATAAGGGTATCGTCTGACTTTACAGTTTACCATTGGTCTACTAGAGCATGATCGTTTTTTCTTTATATTTAAAAATATTATAAAAATGTTCTTTACAGGCAAGCCACTAGAGGGGGCAAGAACTCTCACTAGAAACAGTCTGAATCTCATCTCTGTAATCTCATGATGTAAATCAACTAGCCTTATATATAGTTCCTGACTCAACAAAAACAGCTTACCTGCTTTGTTATATATTATATTATGGTAGAATGCAAAGTTTTTCAGATCTTTTTCCAAAGGGTGGGAAGAATAGAATCATACATGCTGTTCCCACTGTCAGTCATACCTAGAGATTATTCTCTGCAGATTACAAGTGAGACATATTACAAGCACTTTCTCAATTAACAATTGTAACATGTTGGAAACTCATTATGTTTGTTGAATCATGTTAATATGCAAAAGTTTAGCAATCTCTCACTTGCTTATGCTGTTAAAGTTTCGTATGTTCAGAATGAACTTTGAGATCCACAACAGAAGTCCGCAAGAGTGTCCTACTGCAACAGACTTTTCTGATAGGTTGAAATAGTCTAACATTACTTTGTCTTTCATTTCAGTGCTGATGTCAAACTAGGGTTTAATCATTTTTTGTGTGCAAAATTTGTCCCATTTGTCCTACATAGAATCCAGAGGGCACTGCTGATAAATTATGTCATATATTACTTTAGATCAGGGGTGTCAAACTCAAGGTCCGGGGGCCGGATCTGACCCATGGGCTGCTTAGATCTGGCCACCCTGGAAACAGCAAAGGACCAGCCCGCAGTGCCTCTGCCACCGAAAACGGAGCACAAGAGGGCCCCACGCAGCCCTCCCGAGCTCCATTTTCACTGGCAGAGGATTGCAGGAGGCTGTCACAGCTGAAAACAGAGCTCAAGAGCCCATTTTTGCTGGCAGAGAACTCGGGCCACCACAAGCACCCCCCAACGTGAGTGACGTTGAACTGCCATACCCACTCTGGCCCCCGAGGTCAAACACAACCCTGATGCAGCCCTCAATGAAATCAAGTTTGACATCCCTGCCTTAGATGAAAAGCATACATCAGTGCCTCTATCTTGGCTCTCCGTGATCTTTTAATAGCCTCTGATACTACCAATCATGGATTATTCTGGATTGGGGGATAGGACTGCAAGACAAAGTGGTGTTGTAGTAGATTGTTTTCTTCCTTCAGGACCAGTTCCATTGGTGTTGATGGGTGGGGTGGAGAGGAGAACAGGTCCAGCCTTCAAACTTTAGAGGCATATCTTATTTTGTGTGTACAGCTAGTCTCGAGTTATGACCACAATTGAGCCCAAAATTTACATTGTTAAGTGAAGCATTTGTTAAATGAGTTTGCCCCATTTTATGACTTTTCTTGCCACAATTGTTTAGTGAATCACTGCACTTGTTAAGTTAGGAACACGGTTGTTAAGTGACTCAGGCTTCCCCATTGACGTTGCTTGTCAGGAGGTTACAAAAGGTGATCATATGACCCCAGGACTCTGCAACCGTCATAAATATGAGCCAGTTGCCAAGCGTCTAAATTTTGATTACGTGACCATGGGAATGCTGCAATGGTCGTAAGTGTGAAAAATGGTCATAAGTCTCTTTTTTCAGTGCAGTTGTAACTTTGAATGGTCACTGAATGAACTATTGTAAGCCAAGGGCTACCTGTATATTTGTTGGGACCTGTGATGATGCTGTTAGTACAGATCCAATAAGATCAATAGATAAACCTCGATAAGCCAGATTGATTCCAGGGAGCATCTTTTAAAAGATAGACTACCATAACAGAACAACAGTTATCACTATACCTTACAGTTCTGACCATTGAAGCATAATTCATAACCTGCAGGTCAAAGTGGACAATGACACTGCACTTTCTGAGGCACTGGGTGGCAGCCCCATACTTGCATATAGAGAACCATCCAGACAACTGAAGTAGATTTTCACAAGCAACAAGAGAACAGAACTACGGTATATTGAGAAGCAAACTCTGCAGTAATACCAGATGTCCATTTTGCCAGAACAAGTACCGTGTTCTGCCATAAATAATTCATGACCCTGAACAATTCTATCTAGATACTGTGCCTAGGCCTGAAACCTGAGAGAAAATAGTCCACATAATCCATTTCTTCCAGGGCCCTCTGAAGCTGTTGGCCTCTTTCTCTCCATCCTTCTCCAAAAATGAAAAGTTGGAACTGGGTCAGAAATTATCCAACGCCATTAGATTTAGGAGTTGCTTCTTTTGAATATAAATGCATTTCCTCTTTGGTGAGCTCCTAGGATTTAACAAAAGAAAAGGTTCATCAAATCATTTTCCATTTGGAGTTTTCCAGAGTTTCTGCACAGAACAATGAAATGTTCCTTTAAAAAAAAAATAAAAAAAAATTCTGCTGTCATTGTAAGCAGTAGTCTTCCTGTATATGACTAGTCACCATTTTTACTACCTGTGTTTCCCCTAAAATAAGACCCTGTCTTATATTTTTTTGAACCCTGAAATAAGCTTTTGGCCTTATTGCCATGCACTCAAAAGCCTGATTGGGCTTATTATCAGGGGATGTCTTATTTTGGGGGAAACAGGTTACTTACAACAAAGTTTTTCTTGACATCATTTCAAGATTTAGGAAGAAAAATTATAGATGCTCTCTGACCCCAGTGGTAATAAACATTTTCCTAAGCTTTCTTGGCTAAACTTTTCTAACAGTCCTTATGTCAGCCACCTGCATGACATACTGCAAAATTCTTTAGTAGCTGACAGCCAAAATATTATAGTTTATGCAGATATCTGTCATAAATTAATGCACACCATTAACAATAAAAAGGAGTACCCTAAGAGTAGCAATGGACAAATAGTGGAAATCTAACACAATGTTTTTCGCACTGTCACAATGGCACATAATAAACTCTGATACACCATCAATGAATCATGATAAACACTTCCATTGATGCTCTCCTGATGTCTTTTGATAAAGCATTTTGTTAAAGGCAATCTTATTAAGCAGAAATTGACTTGAAGATGATGGAACTAAGGGTGGTTATCTGAAACAGAGCTCATAAACCGATGCTGTTAATGTGCTTTATATCATTTCCACATTCTGCATGACATTAATCCTTGGAGTGGCTGCCAAGAGGAAACACCCACTCTACAAGTGTTTTTGAATTATAAATAATATTCATTCGATTTTCAAGGTAGGTTGAGCTCCTCCAACAGGAATTTGACTTTATTCCAGGGATGAAATCCAGCAGGTTCTAACAGGTTCTGGAGAACCAGTAGCGGAAATTTTAAGTAGTTCGGAGAACCGGCAAATGCCACCTCTGGCTGGCCCCAGAGTGGGGTGGGAATGGAGATTTTGTAATATCCTTCCCCTGCCACACCCACCAAGCCACACCCACAGAACCAGTAGGGAAAAATTTTGGATTTCACCCCTGCTTTATTCCTTATACAGGATAGCCCTCAACTGATTTTTCATTACTCCTAGACCATTTGAAAGTTAAAACAGTTCCATCCAGGCACAGTTTTCTGAGAACTTTTGTTGATTTTGAGTTTAAGTAGTTTGATGCAGGTAGTAGGGTGAGGGGACAACAATATTTTTAATAACTAAAAAGTCTTTTTGTGATTCATCCTAATGAAGCTATCTAGCTGATAACTTATAATAGAAGGATTCAGAAGATAATTTGGCCTTATTCATTCAACAACTAAATTAATAGAGTTTTCTGGGTTCACACCATGTGATGAAACATAAACTAACCACTAGGTTGCATTATAGAATGTGCTAGGCTAAAATATGCTTGGCTGCTTTGTGCTTCACTGTATATCACAAACCCACTCTAAATCACAAATTAAACAACCCACATTTTATCTTAGCATGTTGTACAAAGTTAATTGCTATAGTGCCACTTATTTCTTTTGGATAAGGCCAAAAACCTAAAGCATTACTATGCACCATATTCCTATACTTCATTTTTTAAAATAGTTTATTAAAAATTATTAATTAGTTTATTTAATATGTATCCCACCTTTTTGTCCAGGGGGGCTCCGAAGGCATGGTAGGATGGTTGGACAGCTGGACAATGCAAATTTAAGTCCATTCATTTGTACACATGGCAAAAGAATATAAGTGCATAATTGATTTGATTGTTTATTATAAAGAATGAGAATTACAGAAGGATATCAGAATGTGCAACACATTATCTTTTAATAATGTCAAGAGTATGAATGAATGAATATTTTTATTAAGGTCACTGAGCAGGGTTAAAGACACAATACCCTAAAAATAAAGTAAAACAAAACAAGATCATATATGAACCCATTGTTGCTGGGTGTGTCAGTGGATAATCAAAGTCTGCTTAATTTTACAAGCAGCATAATAAAACTTTGTTCAAGAAGACTGAATCATACTAATCTGATAATTTTACATAAAAAAAACATCAAAATTTCCCAGATGTTTTGCCAAGTAAGAGTTTCATAAGGTAGGGATCCCTGATGGTATAGTATTGCAGGACATAGGGGCACAATCTCTAGTCATAGGGGAGATTTTGAGAAAAACTAGACAGGAAGGCAAAGGAAGGAAGTGGTATTAGAGGGAAATTAGAACTGCTGGAAGAAAAACTTCATAAATAAGGATGTGTGAGAGAGACACTGTATAATTTGTATATAGAGAAGAGAGTTGCAGGGAATATAGTCAAAGAGAACATGGAATATTTTAAAGGCAAAGAAAGTCTAGGAATTTTGATGAAAATTCTTTTAAAAAATTCTGGAAGTGGGTAAACAGGCTTCAGTAAAATGAATGGAATTAAAACCCAAAGTGATTAATGTTTCAGTACGATATGAGGAAATGCTGGAAGGAGTATTTTAGAGATATGTACCGGAATAATAATTATACCCTCTATGATGGAATTGAAAAAAATGAAAAGGAAATCATAAATTCCGTGAGCGTCTAAAAATGATAAAATCAAGTGTAGATGGCATAACTGGAGAAATTTGGATATGAGTAACTGCAGCTTGCGTGTGTATAAAAATGACTGCATCTCCATGTGTCTGCATCATGCCTGTTGATTGAAAGAAAGCTGTTATTGTTCCCCTATCCAAAAGGAAAAGTAGGAAGACTGAAAGCAAAGGCTATAGAACAGGGGTGGGTTCCACTTACCTTTACTACCGATTCGCAATGGGAGCATGCGCATGCACAGTTCACCCATGATGACGTGAGTGGGCAGAGCCTCCCGCCAGTTTTACTACCAGTTCTATAGAACCAGACCGAACCTGGAGCAACCACCACTGCTATAGAGGGATTTGTCTGTTATGTCAAGGCAGTATTTGACAGATTTTAATCAGAAGAATACAAGAGGTTAACTGGGTAAATGTAGTATAGTTTGATGTTTGTTGGGCTTTAAGAAGGTCAGATTTTTCCTCTTCAGCAAGGCATTGAAAAATGTATGAATATAAAAAAAAATAGTGTATGTTGGTTGAACCCAAGAAAGCATATGATATGGAACATTTTACACAAATATGTTGAAGATTGATTCCTGGACATAGAAGGGTAATATTTGACCGAAGTCCTACATGTATTACAATAAAGAGAATCCTTAACAAATAGTTCAGCACTGAACAGGGGGAAGGGCAAGGATGTGTGGGAGCTCCTTCTTTGTTTAATTCAGTGATTCTCAATGTCCTAAATGCCTCCCCAAGGGGTCACATTTACTTTTTGTTCCCATGTGACTATGAGCAGGGTGGGATCAGAGAGGTAAATGAGGCTTAGGAGACCATGAACAAAAACCCCTGGTTTATTGTAATCATGGATAAAGTACAAGGAATGCTTGTGAGAAGATATACTGGAAGGAAACGTGAATGCACATGTATTGTTGTAAGGAGTTAATGTTGAATGTTTTGTTGCAAATATTGGATAAATTATATGAAACAATGAGAAGCCTGGATGTGAACATTAATTTATCAAAGACAGTCATTCATGTTTGACATACAAATAAATGGAACAATGGCATGTTATATATAAATGGTGAAAAACTAGAGCCAGTGGATGAATCTATGTATCTTGATAGAATGTTTGCTAAAGATAGGAAAACAGATGGAGAAATTTTAATTCATGCACATATTGGAAGAAAAATCAGTAGATGGTATGTAAGAGTATTGGCAGGGATGAATATTTGTCAAAAGAAACCGAAATGGCTGTGTATAAGGAGATATTTGTGCCTGCTTTGTGATATAGAAGTGAGAGTGGGATATGTCAAGAGAAACAAAAATAATGACATTCAGTGGTAATGAAGTACTCAAGAAACATTTGTGGTAAAACAAGAAGTGATCAGCTTACCCATATATGACTACAAAATGAATATGGACTGAATATCTAAGAGATCAGTATAAAAGAAGTACATTGAGGTGGTGTAGTCGTTTAAAGAGAATAAATGAGGATCGTATTGCAAAACTAACATATGATGGAAAAATGAGTGGACTGAAAGGAAGAAAAGGACCCAGAATAATGTAATTCATGAGGCCTTCAGAACCAGGGAAGTGAAAAGTTTAAAAAGCAAAAGGCAATTAATAAATCACTGTATGGATATAGTAGAAACAAGGATATTTTTAAAGAATAAATGTTTGTGCTGTAGTGTCAGGTACATTTATTTTTTTATATTGCCTATATATGCCTTTTAAGGGATATATAGGGATGCTGTGGCTCAGTGGCTAAAATGCTGAGCTTGTCAATCGAAAGGTCGGCAGTTCAGTGATTCGAATCCCTAGTGCCGCGTAACAGGGTGAGCTCCCGTTACTTGTCCCAGCTTCTGCCAACCTAGCAGTTCAAAAGCACATAAAAAAATGCAAGTAGAAAAATAGGGACCACCTTTGGTGGAAAGGTAACAGTGTTCCGTGCACCTTTGGCGTTTAGTCATGCCGGCCACATAACATGGAGACGTCTTCGGACAGCGCTGGCTCTTTGGCTTTGAAACAGAGATGAGCACCGCCCCCTAGAGTCAGGAACGCCTAGCACAAATGTGCGAGGGGGATCTTTATCTTTTTATATATGCCTTTAAATTCCTTAGCTTACTAATTTTTTTTTTGCTCCTTTTCTGCACACTGCATGATATTGCTTATGCTGAAAGGAAATAGTGTATTGTATTGGGATACATAAGCAACTGGTAAATAAGATTTTAAAAAATAGGTGACAATCCCATTTCTTTCTCTTATTCTCTTTGTTTTATACTCTGGCTGCCGTTGCAGGATCAAATTGCATGTACAAAACATTGGAAGTTTGATTGATGGTTATCAATTGCTCAATCTGAACTTACATATGACATAATGTAAAGTCAGAACGACATTGCAAGTATAAAATACAATAGTCTGATTTCTAAATATCAGACTGTATCTTGGATATAACATTCAAGGAGATGGAAATAACATAAGAACAAAGAATCTGAGAGGTTTCTTAGAGGTGAAGGACTGACTGCTATTACAATGCAATCGTCAAATGCAATAATAGTTTTGTATGCTAAGCATGGTATGTAAATTCTTTATCTGTTAAAATTGCATGAAAGGGAAGTAAAGCATCATAGATTGCTCTATATTGGCAGGACATAATATGTTATCAGTAATTTCTCTTTAATGCAATATTTTTGTGGATTTTTTCCTCGCATATATTTACTATAGTAACAGTTGGATTCTTTGCTAGCTTGCACTTGCTTTTACCCAACCCATATTTAACTTCAAGTCAATGACAGCTGGTTACGTTTTAATCTAGTAGCCTATGCTAGACACAAGGATGCAAATCCACCCTGCCTTGTGCTTTTATTATTTCCCTTGTTAATTAACAGCAGCTCAAGCTGGAGGGTACAAGTAAGATTTACATGAAGCAGAGATTGCATGGAAGCAAAGCATAAATGTTGTTTTAACCCTGATCCAGGTTTTCCATGATAGCTTTTAGCAAAACCAAACATTAGGACATGCATTCATGCATCTCCAACTTAATGCCTCAATTCACTGTAAAAAAAAGTGAGGGATTACTGATCTTTTTAGCAATGTTGCTTGCTTGAATTATGAAAGCAGAGAGTAGTTTTAATCTAAGAATTATATAGCTTGATAACTGAAACATGGTATTCTCATGAACTTTCCAATGAAATTTTCTCTTCCCTCCATAAATTGTTTTGTGTCATGTTGCTAAATTGTAAGGACTTGCAAGAAGATATATTTTTCTTTCTTTGTATGTAAGCTCTTCTAAGCACCTTTTTCACTGTGGAAGAAGGCTATCACAGCTAAAAAATAGACCCCATACAACAGACTGACTGGGGATTATAGGATACTTTTGGAGACCATTCAGTTAGGGTAAAGCTACCTTGAAGTGCTCATGACACCTTGTTACTCATTCTGCCCTAGTCATTCTGAATAGAAAGTAGTCACATTTCTGCACATCACACTGTGCAATGTACAGTTGGTTAGGAGGATGAATTCAGTAGCGTGGATTAAGTAGACTAGAATTTAGTAGTCTTCTAGTAAGTAGCATTCTTTTATGCTAAACTACAGATCAATTTGATTGTTGGATGACTAAGTTTCCCTAAGCTCCATATTACTTCAATGAGAGCATTCAATGGCAAACCCATGGGAAGGATTTTTCTGTAGCCTTGAATCTTTGAAAAAGTGATTCATGTTCATTATAAAAGTGCAGGTAGCAAAAGTAAAATCTGAGTGCTCTGGTTTTCCCTAATCAAATATTATATTCATGAATCCTATCTTTCTGACTGATTTGCTATTGCATTCCAGTGTAAGAATATATAACTAAACAGGAAAATTTAAAAAAATGAATTGGAGCTTTCAGTTCCCTTCCTCTGTAGCTGCCCCAGGTGAATTCAAGTGGAAAAATGAATAAACCTCTATGTAATGAGTGTTGATCTAGTGAGGAATACTTTTTTAACAGTCTGGTGCCAGTGGTTGTCCAGACTTGTTTTCTATTTCTTGCTTGCCCATAGCTTAAAGTGGAATCGAGTTGTTAAGGTTCTCAAAACATGGTTTGGAAAGAATGTTCCCTGCGTTTCATGTCCAGTTTTTACAATCAAATCAGAGATGCTCATTGCTCCTTTGAGAGTATTCAGTGCTAAAGGCAATGACGGGCTCTACAAGATGAAATAAATGGCACACATGCAGCATAGAAAAGTGAAAATGAAGGAATAATGATCAAAGGTGGTGAAACTGATTGTATGATTTCTAATTTCATGCAAGATGTGCTCCTCTCTGTTAATGATTCCTTGCACCAGAAAAAGCAGAGAGATGGCTAGACAAGATTCTTTCCCTAAGCAACATATTGTGAATATATTAAACTATATAATAATCAACTACTGTATTGGGGGGTCCTAATATTGTGCCATGGGCATCTATCATGCTCATGGATATGGATATGTTAATTTAAAAAATACCATCAGTATCTGGCAATTGTTAAGCAAAAAAGCAAGACAATGGGACAGTTCATTTCCAAAATTGCTCCTGAACCCGAAAGTGTGTATGTTCGTCTGTGTGTATAGATGTGTAATACAAATATATTTGGCATGTACAGAAGTATTACCAAAGTGCCCCAAATCCCATAGAATTCACTTGATACTAAATACACTGTAAGGAATGAGGCAATGCAGGGCTGGATAGGCAATTAACAATGAAAACAATCAACCAGTGAAACAGCTTGCCTTCAGAAGTTGTGGGTGCTTCATCACTGGAGGTCTTTAAGAAGTGACTGGACAGCCATTTGTCTGAAATGGTACAGGATGTCCTGCTTGAGCAATGGTTTGGACTAGAAGACCTCCAAGGTCCCTTCCAGCTCTATTCTGATTGATTGATTGAATTGAGACAAATATCCCCTAAGCCACATATTTCAGAAATTGACCTTAGTCAATATATCAGATTGTTCCACGAGACCCTTTCCTAGTCCTATCAATATAAAGATTTTGCACAATATATTGGGCTGTTTTTCTTTACACAAAATGATATGTTCTGTACATGTTAATGAATGTATCTTCCTATGAATAGAAAGACAAACTTAACAAATAGGCCACCACTAGGTCAAGGCAGAAGAAAATTAGGTGAAAGGCAAAGATGTAATTTACTTGCAATTGGATACTTTATTAATTATTGGAAAGATAAGACAAATGGATTTAATGTAGTATAGCAACATTACTGTTTATCCAAAGCAATAGTATCAAGAGTATATATACTTGGATATATATGTTTGTGTGTATTTGATTCACTAAGTAAACAAAAAAGATGTATTACACAGTTCTTTTATAGCAGACCTCATATATATCCAAGTCCATGTTTCTTATAGACCAGAGTTTATCTGTAGAGCATCCACATATTTAAGCTAATTTGGCAGAAATCCTGCATTTATCATCTATATTTGATTCATACACAAGCTCAAGAATATCGCTAGACCAGCCCATCTGTAAGAAAGGCAGGATTTCTAGATATAAATTGATCAGCTCAGTTCTCTGGGGGAAAACTGGCATTTTCTGCCCTGAAGGAACTTGTACTATAAATGTTGGCTGTGAAATGCTTTTTCATATGCTATTTATACAGTCACCACTGCCTATTGTCTGTGTCACAGAATGATAGTACATTATGCCTCAAAATGAAGGTTCCAGCTCTATAAAAAAAAAGAAAGAAAGATGAAAAGTCAAATGTGGTTCTATAAATCTATTCTTTTGAATGAATGCTGACATTAATATATGTATATATATATATTGATATATCAAGAGGAGTGTGACTTATCCATTTTTGAAATAGCAATTTTATCTACTAATCAAAACATGACCTAATATGTTTTTCTGTGGCATAGATTTTATAATATTTGGTGATGTTAGACAATCAATATTTTCCCCAAGGTCATTTTAGAAATCTGTTTGACATTTAATTAATATGTGATGTATATTGATAATTTTTCCCATTTGGGTTTTTGTTTGTTTGTGCAATTTTTTATCTATTCCCCCCCTTTTTTTTGTATTTGTAATGTTTTATTTCTTTCTGCAACAATGGTTAGGAAATGAACAATAAAAATACGTAAATAAATAAATAAAAAGAATGTTGACATTCTAGTAAATCAAAATCACTTATTCAGATTGATTATGTTGTTTTGAATGAACCAAACAAAGCCGAATCAAAATCAGAGTTGTATTTCTTTCTTTTGACTGGAAAATATGTTTGCAATACTTCACAGTATTTTCCTAAGTCACTGTTGAACTGGAGACTATATTTTACAGCTGACCTCAATTTCAACTCAATAGCAAACATTTCCCTATGTATTCGAATAATACATTTCCCTAAACTACCCATGTCCTTTTAAAGGACAAGATAGAGTCTAAAGATCTGATGAGGCAGATCTATTAAAATAGAGTATACTTAAAGTATAGTATAGGCTATGTTTCCCTGCAGGAAAAGATTCTTTTGGAGTCACAAGTCTACCAGGAAGGAAGGCATCGCTTGGAATTAGAGGTTTCTTGCAACTTAGTCGCTGATATCTCAAAGCTACAGCTAGATGGGGCTCCAAAGGCAGAAGTATAACAGTTTACAGTTTACAAGGGAAAAAGTTATTTTTGTTTTGCTCGTTTTCTAGCTAATTATGAAAAAGAAGAGAGAAATCTCAATACAGGTTGTCCTCGACTTACAAAAGTTCATTTAGTGACCATTCAAAGTTACAACAGCAGTGAGCAAAGTGACTTATGACTGTTTTTCAAACTTACGATTGTTGTAGCATTTCCATGGTCACGTGATCAAAATTCAGATGCCTGGCAGCTGACTCATGACGGTTGCAGTGCCCCAGGGTCATGTGATCAAATTTGTGACCTTCTGACAAGCAAGGTCAATAGGGAAGCCAGACTCACTTAAAAATTGTATTACTAATTTAACAACTGCAGTGATTCACTTAACAAGTGTGGCGAGAAAGGTCATAAAATGGGGCAAAATTCACTTAACAAATGTCTCGCTTAGCAACATAAATTTTGGGCTCAATTGTGGTCATAAATTGAAGACTACCTGTATTATTTTTGTCATTCTATGCCTGCCTTCTAACTGCCAAATCCAAATGTCTTCATGCTTTGGCTTTCTTAGACCACTATTCTTAGTCTCCGACAGTGTGAATAGATTGTACTGAGGTCCTTTTTATGGTCTATAATAATATATGTTTTTAAAGTAAGTTTTTACTTTGTTTTTGGCTGTGGATATCTGGATTTTTTATCCTAACCTATAATTATTGATTACTTGCATCAAGATAAGGACAGTGGAAATGTTGACTCTCCCATTCATGCTGGACCTCTCAAAGGCTTTTGATACTGTTGACCATGATACCCTTTTGAGCTGATTAAGGTTTACAAGCTTGCAAATTCCATGCCTAACAGTAACTTAATCTCAGGTCATATATAATGCTAAACCATGTTTAACAATGATTAGTTGGGTTTTGTTGAACCATTATTCAGTGGAACAATATATGGGTGATTTTGTAATAGTGTGAAGTTGTGTCATTTGTGAGCTGGTGGGGGTTTAAACTTTTATAGTCTGCTAAGGAACTCTGGTATTTTATGAGCTACGTTTTCTTTCTACTGTTCTAAGATGTATGATCTAAGAATGCATGCTATTCTATTGGAAAGAATTGGTTACCGAACAGCAGGATAGCCAAATTATCCCTATAAATCTACATAAAACATTAGGATATTTCACAACTTGCCAATTAAGAACAGCTTCTGCTAATTAGAACAGCTGATTCTTGTTATAAAATTTCGTAGGAAAATGAAACTGAATGAACAATTGCAGAAATACTTGATATCACACTTTGATGATTTTTGTGACTTAAGTTTCATAGTCAAAGTTCTTGCAATAACATGATGTTTGCTTAGATGTGGTATTGTCATGAATCATTCTTGTTCAGCAAGATTGGAGATAATATAATTTATTATTTCCTTCAAAAACAAATAGTTCACACAAGCTACATTTTCTATTCAGAACGGTAATGATGGTGGTTGGGTGCTCTTCTAAATACAGGGAGGGAATGATCAGGCATCCTGTCTGGCACCATGAAATTGTACTGTTGTGTTATAAGACTATAGTAATGATAATAACAGAAGAACAGAATTGAAGGGACCTTGGAGGTCTTTAAAGAGCACAAGGCTGAAAATAATTATTGCAACAGAAGAAGCCCTTGAGGTTCTGATATCACCACTTGGAACTCTTGAGACAGAGACACAATATTTGTTCGATCACTCTTTTTTTTTTTTTTGCCCTGTCAATGTAACTTTTTTCCTTCATTGATTTTGTCTGTTGAAATACTCAGCCTAGTAATAATAAGGGGATGGGGGGGACATTTGAAGTAATCGGAATAAACCCCAATACTTATACTTTAATTGATTAGTTTGTAGGCTTGAATGGAAAACATTGACTAAGCTGATCATTGGTCATTTATATTTCTGAGATACGCTTCTCTATGTGTGGGGTCTGGGAAAATACCTCCATTGCTTCCCCCCTTTAAAAAATTTATTTATGCCCACTCTGGCTCCATGAAGGCAAAAAAACATTGCACTATATCATGTGACGTGATCGAGTTTGACACCCACGCGCTACATAATAAGGGGTGCATTTTAGCCCCCACCCCACTCTTCAATTTCTACATTAATGACATGGCAAAATGGTTAAATAAACCAAATCATCACAAACAGACCCAAAATAGGGGATCGAAGCTGCTCTATGCAGATGATGCAGTAATCCTCTCCAGGACAGCCAGATCTTAAAAGAGCCTTGCAGGGCCTTGTCCAGCATTGTAATAATGACAAACTAGACATAAACTACCAGAAAGCTAAGGTTATGGCCTTTATTAAAAAGTAAAAACCCAAAATTCAGCTCATGGTATCTCAATGGACATAACATAGAGCAAGTGACTAAGTATCTAGGTGTTGTCATTACAAGCTACCAGCTCAAGAAAAGCGCATTGTGACTATGCAGCTGCTTCTGGCCAAAGATCAGCTGTGGGTTCTTTCTCAGGTAGTTCTCCTTGGGCCACCTTAGTTAGTTAGAAAGGCAGTTTATTAAAGCACAGCATTTAAGGAGAGATGACAAATCACCAATCATAAATAAAATTGTTTGTCAGACTCCATTGTGGATTTTGTGTGTACATTCACATTGGAGTAGAATGTAACAAAAGCCCAAGGAACTTCTGAAATGTATAATGCTATAAGCTTCTATGTACTCTGCATTATTGAATTACCAGGAAACCACTCGAACCTCTGTGTCTAGGAAGTAGCCAGATAAATATCTAGAATACGGACGATCCATGTATCTAATTCTGAACTACTGTTCTTTGCCAAATAGAGAGATTCTTCTCTCTAAAGAAGAATCTTTTCAAAATAATTTAGAGTGAAAAGCAACCTAAACAAAAAATAACAGCTCAATTGTCCAAGCTAGCAAAGTTCTTCATTGCCATACCAAAATATGAAATAATGGCCAAAGGGCCTTTTGTGTTGAAGGCTTCTTGAGTCTCCTCCAGAGTAAGCAAGCCATAACCTGATTTATTGAATGAACCTTCCAAATCTCTCATCCATCTGCTGCCAAATCCACTTAATTGGGAGTAATTGGAATTGTTTATATTGCTTGTCCTGTTTTGCACCTTTTCCATCTATGGAACCTTGATTTTGAAATAGATGGTTAAATGATAACTGCTAAAATGGAGCAGATGCAGCCTATGGTGAAATTAATATAAGTCTATCTTCTTTGAAAATTGCCTTCTTTTGACAACTTAACCACATAGAATTGTTTTTTCTTAATGTTTTATGTATATGTATAGCATCTTGTAAGATACTGTAATACTTTTTCTTCTTAAGAATTATTTGTTATTATTTGTTACTTAAAAGTTATTCCATTTATTTGATATGATTTCCAATGTATAGGGCTATCAATATCTGACAGTTTTTCACATGTGTGACATTCCTCAGTATTTCTACGTGGGAACATCAGATCACGGGTCCAAAATTTGTCTCTTGGACATTCTGTCTTCAAATACATTTTCTGACATCCTTAAGTCTACTTAAGCAAGTAAAAACACATTTCCTCAGAATGTGCTTATTCAGACTAGCTATGAGCCTCTTGGTGTAATCTGTTAATTACTTTCCCTTTTTATCCTATCCATTTTCCCAAAGATTGTTCTCCTGTCTGGATAGATAGTTAAATGTTTTTAAAAAGAAAATTTCTCATTAAACCTTCCTGAATGTGATTCACTGCACAGTTCCTAAGTTCCCTTTAATATTCTTAGACTTTTACATGAACTTTTGGTACTGTATTTTTTGGAGTATAAAACGCTCTGGACTATAAGACGCACCTAGCTTGTTTGGGGAGGAAAACTAGAAAAAAAATCTGCTTCTGCCTCCCAGCATCCATCCTGTAATCATCTGGCCCTTTCACTGCTGCCCATTTGCCATGGCCCATTCGGCACAGCCCATTCGCCACCACCACGAACCATTTGCCGCTGCCCATTCGCCGCAACCTGTTTGGTTTGGCCCATTTGCCTCCACCGCAGCTCCTTCAGTGTGGCCTGTTTGGCACCACAGCGGCCCATTTGCCACTGCTGCCGTAGCCCATTGAAAATTTTCACCCACTTTTAAGGGGGGGGGGAGTGTGTCTTATACTCCAAAAAATACGGTAACTATAATGTTTGGAAATCTTGAACTTTGCTTATCATTCTTTGCCTTTGTGTTTATTTAGAACTGGTATGAGGGGTCCTTAAGTAGAAATTCTTTGATCAGATGGATAGATAAGAATTTATCCAAGAATTTATCCTGGAAAATGGCAGCCTCTGAAAATTGGATTGTTGTTCTTTTTTTAAAACAGGAAGGGGATTTTGATAAAGAACAGAATTGTTCAAGCAGTGCAGTTCTTTCCATTACCCTTTAACAGTTCTGGGCATATCTTCCAATTAATTATAACTCATCTAACAAATCTTAAAATTTTGCATTCCCAGCTCAGCCTTTTCATTATACTGTATATCTATTTTGCCATCCATTGTAAGCTATTTATCATGGAGGTAAAATTAGTATTTTGTATTTTCAAACCTTCATTTTATTACTTGATGATGTAGCATTTTCTAACCTTTTCCAACTTTAGAGGAGGCCAAAAGAATCTGCCAACGAAATTTTTTTCACAGATTTCTTTCCTTCAAACTGGAAGCAGTGCTGTAATATATTAAAAGAAGCTAAATTAAACTGGTAATAATTTATGTATAATATTTTCAAAGGTCAGTAAGTAGCATGTTATTATAGTGTCATTAAAAATAAAATCATTAGGAGATTTGTCTTCTGTGATTTAATGAACTCATCCGGAAGGTGAATATAGATGAAGGAATATTTTATTATGCTTGGTAGACATGTAAAAAAGAAAAAAAAAATACAAATACATACATTAATTTAGAAGATTTTAAAAGTAAAGTTACAATCGAAACCAGAATCATTTAGGATTAATGTGCAAGCAATTAAAAAAATCATGAAATTTATGATTTGTGGTTTTGATGATTAGACAGAAAGTTGATAATAGAAAAGAGTAAGATTTTCCGTAATTATAATTTCATAATTTTTTAGCGGTACAGGTAGTCCTCGACTTACAACAGTTCATTTAGTGATTGTTTGAAGTTACAATGGCACTGAAAATAGTGATTTATGACCATTTTTCACATGAGAGTTGCAGCATCCTCATTGTCACAAGATCAAAATTCAGATGCTCAGCAACTGACTCATATTTATGATGATTCCAGTGTCCCAGGATCATGTGGTCACTTTTTGCAACTTTCTGATAAGCAAAGTCAAGGGGGAAGCTAGATTTACTTAACAACTGTGTTAGTATCTTAACAACTGTGGTAAGAAAGGTCATAAAATGGGGCAAAACTCACTTAACAAATGACTCGTTTAGCAACAGAAATTTTGGGCTATTATGGTCGTAAATCTGTAACTACCTATAACTTGTATTTGCTACAAAGAATATCAGAAGCTTCTATTTCTTCTCATTCTTTCTTTCTGCACTTTTTTTTTCTCTTTATTTTCTTTACTGCTTTTAATCTTTATTAGTTTGTTGGTTGTTATGTTCTTCGTAAAGCTTTTAATAAAAATAATTTTAAAAAATCAGCTTCACATGCCACTCATAATCCCAAATGTGGTTTATTTGTGATTTAGCATATTATGCGAATCCAGATATCATAGTTTATGGCTTACAAAGGAATGTGAGCTCAGCTAAATCAGTGTCAATTGTGAACCCATCCTGTGTAGATAATGCTTTTACTACATTTGTGACAGGTCATTCAAGAACTATTAAGACATCAAAATATCTGCTATCAGAGGAGACAAGAAACAATGATTCCCATAAATTTGCCTCTGGTTGCTAAAAAGACTCAAAAATATAACTGAAATATCAAATTTCTTATTAAACCTGAATTGCTATAAAGTTAAATTTTTAAAAATTAAGTTTTTGTAGGGTTGTGTACATTTTGAATTTTGTTCTAAAGAGATGCATCAAAGAATATGGGAAACCTTCTGCAACTCTTTAAAGTATCCATGTTGTTTCATAAGATTGTGTAGCAGCTGTTTTAAAAAGTTGAACAGATGTAATCATTGTACCCTCCACATTCCTAAGCATCTTTGTTGAAGCAAATCTGAAACATTACAAAACTGCAATATCTTGCTATATTTATATAAATATTGTCCTTGAAAAATGTGGCGTTTTTTTTAACAAGAGTTATAGATGGATTCACAAGGACTAGATTTATCAAGTATTAACCATACAGCTAAATGAGAAGCCAAATAGAGAAATTATGCCTCTGAATATCTGCTATATTTGGAGAAAATAGAAACAGTTGTCCAGGTGCCAGTTCTGTAACACAGTACATAAATTACATTGAGCCATTATGTGATTTGTCTATTTGATTTAATTAGTAGCTGTACTACCCGATTGTGATTTATTCCCTAAACCATGATTATTATGAAAAATGATTTTGTGTGTATTCAGTAGTAGTAGTACTATGATCAAAGATGTTTCTAGACTGGCCTAGTAAAAAACTCACCAGAGTCCTATTAAATATTAGTGGCTTGAGTTTTCTTGTCACTACTCTGACAATGTCCTTCAAATGATGCCAGCATCCTGCAGACATTCTTGCATTCATTCCAGTTATTCTCAAGAAAAGTTTAATGAGTACTGTATATAATTAAAAGTTCCTGGTTTTCATAGAAGCTATAATATCATTACTGTATTATACCTACCGGTAATCATTTTATAATGTTGAGGGGGCCTTATAATTGTCCTCTTTAAGTGACACCTAATCAAAAGATGTGTTTCTTTTATATTTTAAGCGATGTAGCTGCCTTTTGAGCTGTACAACTGAAAAACAATTGTTTAAATAAGTATTTTCTTGATTGAATTTCCTTGTTTTACCAATGGATATTGTAGTTTTGAATCTTTTAAGATAATGTATACATCAGTCTGCTATTGCTGCTTCGTTTAGATAGCCATCTCATTTATTTCTTACTCATATCTAACAGATAAATCAAGGGTGCAAAAAATGTGGCGGAAGGGCCATGAGCAAGAATTTTGAGATCTTCCTTTTTTTGCCTCTCACTAATAATAAAATCTCATGTCCATGGCTTTTTGCTAACTGAATAGAAGAATAGAATAGAATTCTTTATTGGCCAAGTGTGATTGGACACACAAGGAATTTGTCTTGGTGCATACGCTCTCAGTGTACATAAAAGAAAAGATACATTCGTCAAGAATCATAAAGTACAACACTTAATGATAGTCATGGGGAACAAATAAGCAATCAAATCATATTAGGAAACAGTCAATATAACTCGTAAGGATACCAGCAACAAGGTTTCAGTCATACAGTCATAAGTGGAAGGAGATGGGTGATAGGAACGATGAGAAGATTAATAGTAATGCAGATTTAGTAACTAGTTTGACAGTGTTGAGGGAATTGTTTAGCAGAGTGATGGCATTCGGGAAAAAACTGTTCTTATGTCTAGTTGTTCTGGTGTGCAGTGCTCTATAGCGTCGTTTTGAGGGTAGGAATTGAAACAGTTTATGTCCATGATATGAGGGGTCTGTAAATATTTTCACAGCCCTCTTTTTGACTCGTGCAGTATACAGGTCCTCAATGGAAGGCAGGTTGGTAGTAATTGTTTTTTCTACAGTTCTAATTAACCTCTTGAAGTCTGTATCTGCCTTGTTGGGTTGCAGAATCAAACCAGTTATAGAGATGCAGATGACAGATTCAATAATTCCTCTGTAGAACTGTATCAGCAGCTCTTTGGGCAGTTTGAGCTTTCTGAGTTGGCGGAGAAAGATCATTCTTTGTTGTGCTTTTTTGATGATGTTTTTGATGTTAGGTGTCCATTTTAAGCCTTGAGATATGGTAGAACCTAGAAACTTGAAGGTCTCTACTGTTGATACTGTGCTGTCTAGTATTGTAAGAGGTGGTAGTATGGGAGGGTTTCTTCTAAAGTCCACCACCATTTCTACCGTTTTGAGTGTGTTCAGTTCCAGATTGTTCTGGTCGCACCACTAGGCTAGTTGTTCAACCTCCCATCTGTATGTGGATTCATCATTGTCTCGAATGAGACCGATCACTGTTGTGTCATTTGCGAACTTCAGTAGTTTAACAGATTGATCGTTTGAGATGCAGTCATTAGTATATAGAGATAAGTGGAGAGAGCACACAGCCTTGGGGGGGGGGGCTCTGCTAATTGTACAGGTATCAGATATGATTCTGCTTAGCTTCACCTGCTGCTTCCTGTTAGGAAGCTTATGATCCATTTACAAGTGTGTTCAGGTACCACTAGCTGGTTTAGCTTAGTTAGAAGAATGTCTGGAATGATGGTGTTGAAAGCTGAACTAAAGTCTACAAAGCGGACCCTTGCGTAGGTCTTTGGAGATTCAAGATGTTGTCGGATGTAGTGCAGAGTTATATTAATAGCATCATCTGTTGATCTATTTGCTCGGTATGCAAATTGCAGGGGGTCTAACAGTGGATCCGTGATGGTTTTCAAGTGGGACAGCACTAGCCTTTCAAAGGTTTTCATAACTACAGATGTTAGAGCAACTGATCTGTAGTCATTCAGATAAATTTGCACAGGCAGGATCTACAACCTTTATTACTCAATGACTCAGTTACATAAATATTGAAAATACCACATGTATCGTGTTTCCCCGAAAATAAGACCCTGTCTTATATTTTTTTGAACCCTGAAATAAGTGCTTGGCCTTATTGCCAATAAAGCCCAATTGGGCTTATTAAAAGGGGATGTCTTATTTGGGGGGAAACAGGGTAGAATACATTCAAATATATCCTTGTCATTATGGAACTTACTGGCAAGCAAAAACTTGGGGCTGGGGGACAAGAATTGCTTTTTGCAACACCTAAAACTCTGTGTGTGTGTGGAGTCAAAGTCTATATTTTTAATGGATGTGTTTTAAAGGGTAAATACATATGAGTAAACTTTATAGAAGTTCAAGGTTCCAATTTCATCCCCTAAGAACCTCTCCCAAATTAGGATCCTTACCCTATCCACATTTGGAATGTATACATGCTACATAAATCCCAATATGGCCCTTGAGTTGGCAGATGTGCATAAATTATCTGTTATAGCTGTTTAAAATGTGAATAGGCATTTTCTGCTTGAGCGTGCTGGCATCATCCATAAGCAAATATGGACCAAATCTTTTAAGTGTCTAGGGATCACTTTGTCAGCATTTGCCAAAAATTGGTGACTATTTTCTCCCATTTGAGACAGGAAACCAACAAAACTACTACCTATTGTTTATGCTAAAACAGACCTGATACATTAAGGAAAAACCCACATATCTTCCTCATTCCAAATAGAAATGGAAATTCTTGAATTTGCGAGGAAACAGGTAGCAAAGGTAAGTGAAACCCACCACTGGATCAGATTCTCTGTTATCACTGCAATAAAGAATGCAACCTCCAGCATATCACAATATCAGTGGGCAAGCCTTATTTTGAATAATTAACATTCTTTATAACCTAAAGAAAAATACTCTTTTTAAAAATTGAGCCCATATAAATCAAAGATGGAGAATACAATATGGAGAAGAGATCAAAAGATGATAAAATAGAATTATACCATAGTATTTGCACAGTTGAGCAAACTGTTGAGAGATTGCAGGAAGGCTCCAGAAAGACAAGATGAAACCCCTTAAATTTATAGCTGAGTTATCACACTAATATCAGAAAGACTAGAATACAGTTTGCTTGGTTGAGTTCAACTCTGTTCTTATTTAAAGACTTACCATGGAACCATTGAAAGTCGGTTCTCCCTCTCCCCTCCCCTTATAGTTACACCCAAATTTTAATGTTGCATGAGATCATCTTCAAATAAAAATGTAGAAATGCTGCCATATGGACCGTCTCTAGGCATACAACGTAACGAATTTATGGGAGGAGAATACATATTTTATAGCTGAAAGAAAGAAGAGGAGAGAGATCTTAATAAGGAAAATCGAAATCGAACTGTAAAAAAAAAACTAAGCGGGGGAAAAATATGTGTCTTTCTGACAAACAAGAGCAGCAATCTTGAAAGGGCTAAATTTAGGAGCAATTCCTATTCAAACTCAATTGAACTTGCTTGGTTATTAACATTGTCGCGTCAAACGCCCAGTCTTTGGCGGGGACAGATTATAAAAAGTACCGTATATCCCCATTACAAGCTTGCTCAGGTTGGGTCTCTTCCGAATCTTGCTCGTTGGGAGACTGAGCTGGGAGCGGAAAAAGGCTTTTTGATCAAACAATCGGGCGTCTATCTCCACCCACATAAACTTCACCGGGTGGATATCGATCATTGTTGCCTCGTGAAAGCCTGCCCCATTGTCAGAATAAAGATGGCTCTGCCAACTATTTCAGGGGAGAGATCTACCGATCCCTTTTACATACATTCCCACTTTTCTTTCCTGATGCCAAAAAAAAAAAAAAAACCCCGAGCGCAGCCTTTCAGACTGTTGTTATTGATCGGTCGGGTAGGAGGAAGACCAGATTGGGGCATTTCTTGAAGCACAGATTCCAGGACTTCACAAATCTCAGTTGCAGACACCACGCCTTATGATGGCCTCCCCCAGAAAGAGGGCGCTCTTTCCTCCTCGTGGTTAACAAGGCGCAAAAACTAACGAAGGCCATCTATGTATTAAAAGGGAATTCCCAGCTTGGACTTCGGCGGCCGCTTATAATACGCTCTCAGCCAATAGCAAACGGTTCTTTTCTTTAGCGGCGCTCTCCAATCACCGCTCTCGACTGCTTCTTCCTGTGCAACCTGCCGAACGCTGACGGAGTCGTCCGGACCTTTCCGACTGGCTGCCCTCCCTTCATTCCCAATGCTGGTCTCTTTCTCTCTCTCCCCCCCTTTTTTTCTTGTCCCTTGACTTCCCTGGGCGGGGATAGGAGTCTCTTCCTTCCTTCTCTGTTCCCACCCACCTTTGCAATTGCAATCAAGATGGAGGAGCGGGGCGGCTTCAGTTCCCGTCCAGAGTGCTGTTGCTAACGCAGCTGCTCCTGCCTTGGCTCCCCAAAGACTGCAATACCCTGCCACCAACTTGCACGCACGCCGCCACCTGCTTTCATTCCCTTTCCCTCCCACCGGCTTGCTGCTGCTGCTGCTGCATTGATTGCAGCCCCTTCCTCCCATCAACATCCATGCGCCCTCCCTTCCCCCTCCTGCGATTGTCTCTCTCTCTCCCCCCCCCCTTTTGCTCCCGCATGCATCCATTGCTTATGCATGCGCCGCACACCCTGCCTCTCCGGAGGGGCTGCCGGGGGCTCTCCGAGAACGGTAATCGCTGAGCGCACACCTTCCCGTCGGGTCCTCTTCCTATTATTGTAACCGTTTGCTGCTGCCTGTGCAATCGAGCCATCCATCCATTCAACCGCCTCTTTCTCTCACCCCCCCACCGCCCCCACCCCGTCACCTTTGCACCATCACCACCCCACCATCGTCTCTCTGGATGGATTTTTTTTGCTAGAAGGTGAAAACAGGGGATCCGGTGTTTGGGGGGGGGGAGGGAATAAGGTTTCGCTTTCCCGTCATCCTGCTGTCAGGATCTAGGAAGGAAGGCTGATCATCGTGGCGGTAGTCGAGGGATCAGATCCGGAGGAGCCCCCGACCTCAGTCAGTAGCCATGAGCGGTTCCACGACCGCCTCCTCCAACAGCGGCAACGCGGCTGGGGAAGGGGCGGAAGACGCAGCCAAGGATTCCGCGGACATCGCGGCTTTCTTTCGTTCGGGTAAGTTTGCAAACCCAAAGCAAAATGTGCTTTTTCAGGGTGGGGTGGGGATGAGGATGAGGATCAAAAGAGTTCGGGAAAGAAGGGGGAGATTCTCCTAATATTCTCTTCCTGGCCCTCCTCCCAACGGGTCCGGAATTGATGATCTATACATCCATGTTCGAAAGCCAAAGGGAGTGATTCACGTCTGGTGATTAAAACCGTGCCTTAGGAGGAGCTTCCCTTTCTAATACTTACGGAAACGAAGAGATGTTGTCTTCGCCCCCAGTAAAGATAATCTTTAACTAGCTCTGGTATCTTATTGCAACCCCCCCCTTTTTTTTTAGATAAAGTCGTCTTGTTAAAAAAGATGTAAAAGTGAAGAGATTTTTTTTAAAAAGGCTTGGTTTTCTGTAGGTTATAAAGATAGAAGGTGCGTCAGGCTTACTTGTATATCGTTTAAGGATGATCCACAGTTGATTGCCAAGTGTTCCTTCCTCTCACTGTTGAAACAAAAATGTGATTAAAAACAAAAAAAACCCCCCAAAATTGTATATTTGAAAAAGCTGTGGGGAATCAGGAGTGGGCTTCCGTTTGAACAGATAGTGGGTTCAATCCTATTGAATGCAAATTCATAACATCAAGGGTGGGCTTAGAGGAACACTTTTCAAACATTTGAAATCCCCCTCTGACACTTGACATTGATGGATGAATCTTGTAGATCTAATAAACACAGTGGAATCTGATAAGCCAGAAGTCTCTTTATCCCTGCTGTGCTCTAAGTGTGCCTTAATGTCATAACCATGGCCTTGTTCAGCAGCCACAATTTCTGATCATTGTAGTTGGTGGAAATGGCAACAAATGCAACTCCTTTTGTTTTATTTTCCAGAAAAAGAAAGCATCTTGTTTTGCAGCATTTGCTGCAAGTCTTTGGTGGTTATTTTTTTTAAAATTAAAATGGTAACATAGTACAGATATTCCTTCCAGCCAGTTTACTTGCATTTTGCTGTCCATTCTTATACTATTGAGTGCCATATTGATTACATGAAATGAGAAGCTCTGATTGGGTTCACTTTTGGGGGGTACTTATTAGGAATTTGGTAGAATGTGGACATCAAAACACTTCATATTTATTGTAAGATACGATTTTTAGAGGACCTGATGGCAAAGCAATGTATGTAACTTTGAGACTTAAACTGTAAAAAAAAAAATACTTCGACAGGAGGCAAATGCCAGAAGCCTTTCCTTACATGGTCACTCCAGCTGTTGTGGTAACCTTCCTGTATCCAGTTACAGTGGTGGTAAACTTTTTTTCTTTTTCTAAAGCATGTTGATGGCCTACTAGCTGGAAATGGAAACAAAACTAATAAAAGCAAACAATAATTTCCTCAGGCTTTATCCAGGAAGGTACAAGCAAAAAGGGAATCTGTATTGTTCAAACTGTCAGCTTCCACTTTTTGTGGGACCTCAGTGTTTGGAGCATAAATCAGGGAAATATTCTAAAAGTTGTGGAGAGGGAGAAAGCAAGCACTCACAGGGATTGCCTTGGGATATGTGCTTTGCATGATTGACATAGAAATGCTGTGTTATTTTTGAAAGTATGTATGTGTGTGCTGTTCCTGGGATACAAGTAGGAAGTTGTGGGTTTCTTTTTTGTTGCCTTGAGTGAAAATAACAGTATTTAGAACCAAAGGAGGAATCACTGGTGGTGTTAGACAAATTCAGGCAAAGCAGTGGATCTGGGTTTATATTGTGGAGGTAAGGCCTCTCTATAGTGGGGGTGGGCTGTCATTACAATCTTTGCCTGTTGCCAAACTATGCAGAAAGAAAAGCATGTCAGAAAACTATTTCTTGGAATAGCTTTCTGAACACTCTTTTTCTGAACCAGTAATAGACAAAAGGTGCATTTTCCCCCTTTTTTATGGCATTTTTGTGGCATTTTTGTGTTCTTGATTAATACCACCTATATGTTCCTTATTATCTTTTCAATGGAAAGGGAAACAAGCAGCAAGCTTGAAAATGTATTAATCTGAATGCAATTTAAAAGACTAAGCCTGCTGAGATCTAGGGAGACTCATTTCTTGAAAAATGAAATGCAGGGACTTGAGTGAAGGTTGCATGTTAGCTTTTCTTTGTGATAGGCATATAGAAGGAAAACCGGATATAACTTGTTTACCCATCATCATATTGGCTTGCTTCTACTTTCTTGGACAAAAAACAATGGGGGGTGTTCATGGGCAAATGAAAACTATGCAGATACTATGTTAGAGGCTTGTATTCACACCAGAAATGGATGTGCTCTGGCTACTTTATTATATGTATAGCAGAGTAACGAATAATGTAGATTATGTAGATTATTTAAAGGTAGATACATGAATAATGTAGAATAATGAATAATGTAGATTCCCAGGGTAGATATATGGAACCTGTTCTTCAGAAAACCTCAGTCCTGTTTATTATTACTGTCACTGGGCAGTGCTCAGGCCATAGGCTTCTTACCCTTTCCAGCTTTACAAAATCACTCAATACACAGCATTGTTTGCAATATAATTTGCATTCCGGATCATTTGAATATCAGACAGTTTTATATTCTCACAAGGTCAGCATTATTCCAATTGGAATTGTCTAATTTGCTCTGCCTTGCATTTCAAAGATGTTTTGAGATTATGTGTGAATAGTAAAAGGTTATCTTATTCTTGCATTTGGGCTACCTTTTGTCTCTGGGGTAGCTTTGGTATAGTGTGGATTTATCTGTAAAGTTTAAATTGTAACTCCAGTTTTAATCATCTGAAGTTTAGGAAATGGGTGGCTTCTCTTCCTGGTCAAAATAAAGATGTCTTCCTTTTCCTCTTTGAATTCCATTGTATAACATATTCCCCATGGATTGTTCTGTTTCAGAAATTATTTGATTTAGTATGTCGCTACCCATTGGACTACTGGGAATCTTTCAATAAAAGCATAAACATTTCTTGTTAGCATTGATGGAAAATGTGAAAACCTATAAAAATCATAGTGATGGGCAAATATTTCCTTCCTGTAAGAAGTGATTTAAAGAGCTGTAGAGTGAGTCATGACCTGGCATATTCTAGGAGGTGATGGGATTTTTTTTTTACTTGTCATAGTTAAATCCTAGGATATATAATATTTTTAATATATTATAGTATCCGGAAACTCGAAAGTAGCTTTTTGTATTAGTTGATCAATGGTTTTATGCTATGAAAAGCATCCTAATAAGTATTTGAATAGAGAAATCATGGAATTGGGAGCATAAGGAGGATAAGGAGTTGATATTTACTACAAATATATAATAGGGGAGAGAGAAGAAATACAATCACTGAAAACTGGAAGAAAGGGGAGATTTAGAAAGATTCGAGGGGAAGGGGGGGAGATTAAGCCAAAGAGCAGTGTTCCAAGCATGTAAGTAGGAGTATGTAGTTAGGGAGCAACAGTGACTGGTCTTTTAGGATTGCAAAGGAGGGAGTGGGCTTTGAATTTAAATTGATGCTGCAGCTGTTAAAAGAGAGTTATTAGTCATTGGGAAGGCTGAACTTTTTATGGCATGGAATGTATTGACTGGGCTGCCAGTTGTTTTCACTGGGCCAGTTAGTCTAAATCAGTCTTAAATTCTGCTTGTTAGAGTCTGAGGTGTTGAGTAGCTTGATCACCGATTAGAAGGAAAGGAAAGATTTAGGAAGACTAGTATGTGATGCTTTATAATTACAATTAGTGCTGCACTATTCTGAAAAGACCTAAGAAACAGTGGGATTATGCTTACAGTTGGATAGGTCCAGCCAAACTGAACATAAGTCTGGATTGACAAAGTAGTATAATATAAAAATAGCACTTCTTTCTGTTTGTAAAATGCTAGTCTTCATCCCCTTGTAGTCTGAAGATTGTGCTAAGAAAAAGTTCGAGTATAAACTTTGATACTAAGCTAAATGATAATCATTGATTAGATTTCTTGATCCTTTTTGAAGAAAGAAGATGAAACTATGGGATCTTCAAACTGAACTGTGGTGTAGCAGAAGAAAAAAAATCCAAGCCTACTTCCATCTTCTTTCATAAAGCTTTTCTTTCTATATGAGGTTGATGAGAATTCACTGCCCCTTGCCACCCTAGACAGCCGTCTAATTTTTTGCCTGAGTCCAGGGCTACTCACAATTATTTTATATTGTTTGGACACATGAGTTCACCCATCTCTTTTAGCTTGGATTGCCAACCATAGTGCTCTTAAGGACATTTCTTTTTAAAGCAAACCTCTAGCACATTTTTATTTCCTAAGAAACAGTAGATAGATATCTCAGCATGCTGTGGGAATGTTTCTATATATCTAAGGTAACAGATAAAACAACACTTGCCACCAGATCCAATATGCATCTTTTGAAAGAATAGTGTATCAAGCTGTGATCATAATACCTTAGTATATATAGAATTCCTGCCAATTTTGTTTTAATTGGCAAAATTAATATTGGTGGCATTGTAGAGCTTACATATTAAAAAGCACCACAAAGGCATTATTCATTGTGTTAAAACATCTCTGGTTGTACTATATACAAGGTCTGAGAAAGAATTTTTGCCATGTTCTTCACCTTTCATTCTTTCCTGTTCCCTGCAATTATATAATTTGACCCACTAGATCTGATGTGCTGCTTAGCACTTCGTGGTCTACATTTTTAAAATGCCTTCTAAAAATAGATGGAGTGACTTTGAACAAACTAGATCAAGAAAAGTTTCAGAAGTTGTGTAATGTCCAAAGATATTTTTGTCTTATCTTTTGAACTACTTTACATGGAATTAGTTTCTTTTTGTTCAGTATTTTTACAAATCCCATAAGAGTCAGTTTGGTTTGGTGGTTAAAGTACCAGGCTAGAAACTAGAATGCTATTACAGGTAGTCCTTGACTTACAATAGTTCATTTAGTGACCGTTCAAAGTTACAGTGGCACTGAAAAAAGTGACTTATGACTGTTTTAAAACTTATGACCGATGCAGTATCCCCATGGCCAAGTGATCAAAATTCAGATTCTTGGCGATTGGTTCATATTTATGACAGTTTCAATGTCCTGGGGTCATTTGTTCAGCTTTTGCGATCTTCTGACAAGCAAAGTCAATAGGGAAGCCAGATTCATTTAACAACCATGTACCTCAAATGGGCTAATTTATAGAATACATCCAAAATCCAAGACCCATGACTCTCATAAAATTGAAACTTGGCAAATTTTATAAAATATTTTATGACATATGACAACATGTCATAAAACATTTCTGTGGTCAACTCCTGATGTTTGATTGTGCTATGTATACAGTTCAACATGGGCTAATTTCAAGCAGATACATCTCTGAATATCTCCCTGAACTTTTCAAGTACATTAGAAACTCCACCATTGTTGTTGAAACTCCGGCATTGAGAAATCTAGTAGGGGAATATCAGTGAAATTATGATCCAAGGTGTCATGGGTTATCTAGTTATTGCTAAAACCCATGTTATGTTTAACATCTATCTTCTCATCCTTTTAAAGCAAAACGATGCTTTTCTGGTGATTTTCCTTTTGCAATTTTCTCCAGAACGTTTTGGTTACTAATATTTTTACTGTTTACCACCACAGATGAAGGAAAGCAGTGGCTATCGCCTTTCCATATTCTTGCCAAGAAAATTAAATGGTATATACGAGATCGCCTTCTGCCGCCGATAGCCTCCCACCAGCCAATATGCTCCCACAGAGAGGGGCTCCTCAGGGTGCCGTCGGCCAAACAATGTCAACTGGTGACACCCAGGGGGAGAGCCTTCTCTGTGGGGGCACCAGCCCTCTGGAATGAGCTGCCCCTAGAGGTTCGTATGATCCCCGACCTGCGTACCTTTCGCCGCGCCCTGAAGACTCTTTTATTCCAACAAGCCGGGCTGGCCTAATAGGAATTTTTAAATTGGGTGTTCGTTAGTTTTTAATTTCGTGGGCCAAATTTTATATATTTGTTTTTAAATTGTTCTTAAATTTTGTGGTTTATATGTGTTTTAATATGGCTATACAGTGCCCTGAGTCCTTTGGGAGAAGGGCGGTATAGAAGTTCAATAAAATCTAAAAAAAAAAATCTAAATCTAATCATGAGCAGACTTTAATTCTCTTTAACTCCACTTCATGATTGCAACAAGGTTTCTTTAGTTTATCTTTTAGCTTTGAAAGTTGCCTTGATACTTTGACTGACTGTATTCTGCCTTTTTTCATTTTTCATTTATGTTTAGTGTTAATCATTTAAGAAATTTGGAACATCCCCCTTAATTATTTTTTTTAATAACCTTGATAATAACAAGAGCCAGTTTGGTGTAGTAGACACTGGGGTAGAAACCAGGGCATTGTAAGTCCTGCCTTACAATACATATGAAGCTACTTGGGTGACCTGAGACCACTCATTCTCTCAAGACCTAGGAAGAAGGCAATGGCAAAATACGTCTGAAACCTTGCCAAGAAAACTCTGGGACTAGTCCAGGCAGTTCAGCTCAAAAACACATGTATGTTGTACTCCGGTTTTATTTCAGTTGATATAAATCTTTCACTGATTTATTTATTGCATTTGTAAATCTACCTTTTTTGCCTGTAAGCTTAAAGTGGTGTCTATGGAGATCACCTCTATTTTGATCCTCAGAACATCCTGAAATACATTGAGCTGAGAGAGAAAGACTAACTTAAAAACAACCAGTAAGTCTGTAGCTGAGGAGGAATTTGATAGTCTCTAAGATGCATTGTAACGAATATGTTAGATTAAATTTGATAACATTTAGAGGGAAATCAGAGTTGTGATTTGCATCATGCCCCATTGTTCAGAAACAAATGTTAATAAGCTTTATTACAAACACTAAGGTTATTTTTTCCCATGTATTTTCTAATTTATAGCTGAAGTATTTCACAAGCACAAGTGTACTTATCCAGATATGTACATTATATTGTTGATTCTGCCAACCCTCAGTTTGCAGAATCATTCAGTGGCATTCAAGTTTAAGAATTATTTATTATGTCTGAGCTTCAGAATCAATTAAGATAAACTTTATCTGATAAAGGCCATGTGTTCATTTGCACGCTGTCCCAGTATCTAGGTTTTGTCATTTTAGAGCAAATTTTGCAGTTAATTTAAAGATACTCTAGTATTTTATCCCAGGCCATGGACTAACATTGGTCCGTGAGACACCAGGAACCAGGCAATGCAAGCAAGCAAAGCCCCATCTGCACATGCATGGGATCCAGGCAGCGCACAACACCCCCCCCCCCAGTCTGTGGAAAAATCTTCCTCCACGGAACTGATTCCTAGCACCCCAAAGGTTGTGGGCTGCTCCTCTAGTGGTTTATGGGCAGCAGCTTTTTTTGTTTTGGTGAAGTTTCAAATGGGATACCCTGAGAGGCTTCAAGTGAAATGCACATTCAGCCAAATATTATGCAAATCAGATTCCTGGATAGAGCAAATGATAGTATAAGGTATGGATAGATGAAAATTGCTCTTCTATGACATGACAAATATGAATTAAGATCAACTTTACTTGCTTGAACTTAGAGGAAAGACCGTCCGTTCCCTCCCCCCCCCCCCCCGTGAGTTAGGACTTCTTTACTGCAATTTATATCAAAGGATGTTTACTTGACTGCCTTGGTTGTCCTGTCTTGACTTTCATAAGCATGCTTAAATTGTATTTTTAATATATTTTATAGATTAACTTAAATGGCTGGTTTTGAACAAATGACAGTAAACAGATAGGATGTAATAGCCAAAAATGGCTTTGTTGTGTGTATTGTGTGGCAATATCTTTGAGTAGTATCTAGAAAGAATGTAAATATCAAGGTAGCTGAGATAAATAAAAAATAGATGTTAGTTTCATATGAATGTTTATTGGTAAGGCACCAGGTATTGCTTTTAGGTCAGTGATGGTGAATCTTTTCGGCACCGAATGCCCAAACAGGAACGTGTGTGCATGCTGGAGCACCGGAAGACCGAAGACCAGCTGGCGGTGCACATGTGTGCACTGCCAGCTGTCCTTCGCGCGTGCTGGAACGCTGGAAACCTGAGAACCAGCTGGCCGGTGCGCTCATGTGCATGCACACCGGCCAACTGCTGGCTGGTGCACGTGATGGCACGTGTGCCCACAGAGAGGGCTCTACTTGCCACAGGTTCACCATCACGGTGTTAGGTCATCTAAATTGTTTTCAACTATGCTTGGCTACACAAGCCGAGTCTTTAGTTTTTCAGCTTAATTTGGATCATTTTGTAACAGAGGAGTCATAAAAAGAACTAAATTATATGGAAATGGAGTGAGCAGAGTATAGTTATATGACAATGCAATATGAGGATATGAGTAAAGAGATTAGATAAGGAAGACTTGGGTTTAACTCCACATCAGCCATGGAATCTGACTGAGTTACATTCTCTTAGCCCAGTGTATCTGACAGATTGTTGCTGTAATGAAAAATGGGAGGTGGGAGTGCTGTTTATAGTGCCTTGAGTGCCTGAAGGGATGTATATCTAGCAACTAAGCAAAGAAACAATGGCCTTTCTGGCTTTTCATGGAGCAACAATAGGGTTGACCCCAGGCTGATGGAGATGTCAAACCAGCTCTTCCAGAAGCCCTCTAAGTCTACATGACATTTTTCTACCTCCTGCCTTCCTGGAAGACAAAGTGTGAGGGAGATCAGTCTCACAAAATATCAAGGCAATCATATTTCTGTTTAAAAAAAAAAACAAGAAAAAGGACAAAGGAGAACGTTAAAAATTATTTTTAACTTTTAAGTTGTCACATGTAATGAATGCCAAAGGGCATAAAAAATAGAGCTGCTAAAAACCATCACAAAGGATATGTCTTTAACACAGTACTTTAGTTAACTTTTCCCCATTCCTCTGGAGACTAGATTCATTTTGGAACCAATACAATCTCTGAGGGGTTTTGTTATTTGGAAAATACTTCTTCCTGAAAATTTCAGCTTTCAGGGTTTGGAGGAGAACCTTAGCTCTTTTTCTTCTCTCCATCAGCACAAACTTTCTCCCTCCTTTTGTCACAGAGTTCTCATTGTGATTTTTTTCCCCAAAAGAAAAATAAATCTTCTACCTGGGAAGACAGGATGTTAGGCAAATCTCTTTTTGCTATCTGCTAAATTACACATCTCTTCTCAGGAAGGTATTGACTCAAATGTCTAAGCTGGCAATTTGTTATCTAAGATGAGAGCCTAGCAGGGATGTTGAGAGTTTTGTAGCATGACCATATCCTACCCATGGAATCTTCTTTTGTGGAACTAGAATGTGAATAAAAGCTTTTTGGGTTCTGCTGGTGGAGGAATATGATCAGTTTATAGTTTGAGGAACATGAATTACACTCTCTCTCCTTTTCATTAATTCTTGCCTTTTCTCCATGTGAAATGGGTCAAGATGCTTGTTTAATATCAGAATTCTCAAGCTGATGCTAAATGCTGGCAGACCACATGTCTACATTCAGTTTTACTCGGGCTCCAGTAATTGAACAGGGGGAAAAGGTTTTGCCAACAGTTCTGTTTTTTTTTTTTAATAAAATGGTTTGCAGAGTCTATGGAAAATATGAATTCTGATTGAATACAGGCAGTATTCAGCTTGCTTTAACAATGGTCCGGAATTATGATGGCCTCAGAAAGGGTGTTTTCCAGAACGCTGCTACTACACTCCAGCATTGGGAAAATCCTCTTCTCTGACAGCAACTGAGAGAACTTTTTTTACACTTATCTACCTACTCTGTGCTCTCTCCACGCCCCCTTTTGCACCCGAATCCCCAGTCTTTCTCTCAGTTGCTGACAGACTGAGAGGGTTTTCTCTGTGCTCTGAGTGTTGCGGTAGGCCTTTTGGTTATTTTTGATTAGCCCCCTTTCCTTTTATTTCTGTTTAGTTCGGGCAGGTTTAGGTTTTCCTTTTTTTGTGGATCAGTCAGCTGGTCGTCGGTTTCGTGCCCAGGGAGCTGGGTCGTGCCGGCGTTTGCGCTGCTGCGCTAGCTGCCGCCGGCTTCTGTCCCTTCGGGGCGGATCCGGCCGGATTTCCATCGCTGTGAGGTCGGGGCTGAGCGAATTGCTCCCCGACCGCCGCTTCAGACCTTCGAGCCGCTGCAGGGTCGTTTCCAGGAGCGGCTACCAGCGCCCCTCACAGCGCGGCGTGGTTTGTCCAGCGACCGTCCCGTCAGGTTTCTGCGGGCGGCGCTGCGATTTCAGACTTGATCGGCCTCATTTCGACCGCAGTGAGTGTTGGCTTGGGGGGGGGTGCGGCGTGGCTTTCTGTTGCTCGCCACCCTCCCGCCGTGAGGCGGCCAGCCAGGTTATCATCCCTGAGTGGCGTCCGTGTGCAAACGGCGCCAGGGGAAAGCGCCCAGTCACTCTACAGAGCGAGGGCGGGCCGCCATTTTATTCCTACGCCACCAACGCGCGGCCGCCATTTTGGATTGCTCAGGGCAGCGCGGACCCTAATTAAAGGGCCGCAGCCTTTGTTCTGAGAGCTTGCTGGCTGAGTCTCTGTCCCGGTCTGGGCATTGACTCAGGAGGAGGGAGAAGGGGGGGGGAGCGTTTGCAGTTATCGCTCACCCCTTTGGCAGCCTTTTGTGCAAGGCCTTCCCACACACCTGGGCAGAGACAGGGGTGCCCTCGTGCTGAGCGTGGCAGGAGTGCCAGCACTGCTTGCTGGGTATAGTGCATTGCCCAGAGCTGTAGCCAGACTATCAATTACTCAATTAATCAATTAAGCAAGCTTTCATCCAATCAATCAATTAATCAAGCAAGCTGATACCTATTAATCAATTATTTAATTAAAGCAACCAATCAATTGATCAAGCAAACGTTCATCCAATCAATTAATCATTTAATCAGGCAAACTGATATCTGTCAATCAATCAATCAATTATTGATTCATTATTTATTATTATTACAAATCCATCTGTCAATCTATTGATTAATAATTACTATTCAGCTTGGGGCACTCTCACCATGGCGGACTGTTCGTTCTCCTCAGACAGTGATCAGGAGGTCAGTCCTGTCAGAACTAAGTCCCGCAAGAAACAATCGGGCAATCGCTCTGAGTCTGGCGGTCACAAGTCCCGCCACTCTAAGACCTCCTCTGCCGCTGAGAAGGATGCTCTCAGGCGTCATAAGGCTTTGGAAAAAAGATGTGAGAAGGCCAAGCAGGCGTCAGCTTCTTTGGTTCGTGGTGATACGGGATCCGCCCACCAGGCTGTTCCTGTTCCTGACCTTTCGGAGCGGAGAACGGTCCAATCCGGTTCCTTGGCTTGGCAGAAGGGCGTGTCCCAGTCGATGCCTGATGTTTCCTCAGCGGGTTTAGAGGCCTTTCAGCCCCCTCGGCGCCAACCTTCGGCCACTTTCACGCCTACAGCAGCGGGACTCCGTGAAGTGGACAATCCTCCGCCTCCATCTCAGTTTGACTTCCAGACGATGTTGTCAACAGCGTTGGCTTCTATTATGGCGGCCGGAGCGCAGACAGCGGCCCAGACATCAGCGGCGGGGACTTCGGGCACGTTGGCCTCTTCAAGCTCTCGCAGGGTTCGTTCCCCCTCGCCTCGTGAGTCTGTTTCGTCTGAGAGCTCGGGCCATGACGAGGAGGGCCCCGATGACCTCGAATTCTCTGAGGATGAAGGTCTGGTACCTGACACTCCAGCCTTCACGGGCTTGTTTCGTCCCTCACTATTTAAGTCCCTCCTTCACAAGGCTCGTTTGACTACTAATCTGGGTTCGGTGGGAGCACAACCCCCGACTACCCCGTCTGAGACCGGCCCTCATGATGCCCTGTTTAAGCAAGTCAAGCAGGAGAAGGACTTTATTCCGTGCCCTCAACTGTTCGCGGATGTTCTGCAAGCGCCTTGGGCCCAACCAGGGTCGTCCACTGCACCAAGCAATTTAGATAAGAAGCTGTTCTGTGCGGCGCCCGAACTTGAAGCCATGTTGGACGTGCCCACCGTGGATGCACCGGTGGCGTCTCTCACTTCGCATTCGATGGTCTCATCCGATCCGCTGGAGGGGCTCAAATCGGAGGACAGGCGCACCGAATTGGCCTTTCGTAGGTCTCATCAAGCCGTGGCCTGGACTGTTAGAACTGCCACGGCTACTTCATTCTTCAATAGGGCCTCGTTGATCTGGCTGCGCCAACTTCGGGAACGGCTCCCTCCAGAGGATACCCGTTTGCGCCACGATGTTAACAAGATCATTGCAGCCACAGAATATTCGGCGGATGCTTCGTTGAATTCAGTCAAGTTTGCATCGCGGGCGTTGGCGACATCTGTCACATCGCGACGCCTTTTCTGGCTGCGGCCGTGGAAGGCCGATGTGAAAACCAAATGGAAGTTGGCGGCGGCCCCATATAAAGCCCCGAACCTGTTTGGCACGGCGTTGGAGCCGGTCCTTGTGGAGGACAAAGACAAACGCAAGATTATGCCCTCGTCCTTTCGCAGACAAGACAGGCGTTACACCCCTTACACGCAGCGTCAGCCATTTCGTTCTTACTCGGGGCAGGGAGGCCCCTCAACTTACCGGCAGTCATTCCAAGCTCCAGATCGCTTTTCCGACAGACAGCGTTTCAGAGAGCGTGGGAGATCTCAGTCCTCCTCCAAGCGCCCCTATCGTGGGTCCACTTCTAGGCCCTTCAGAAGGGGCAAATGACTCACCGACTCCGGGGCCAGTGGGGGGACGTCTCCGGGCCTTTCGTCATCAGTGGGCCCGGTCCACTCCGGACGAGTGGGTGCGTCGCACGATTTCGGAGGGCCTCGCAATCGAGTTCACGGATCGGCCCCCACGACGGTTCATCCGGTGCCCAGTGCCCCTATCCACAGATTCTCGCAGCCTGATGGTGGAAGAGATAGCACACCTGCTGGAGATCAACGCGATAGAACCGGTTCCGTTGGACCAACTGGGGACAGGCTTCTATTCGATTCTGTTTTTGGTTCCCAAAAGTTCGGGCGGGGTCAGAGGCATTCTCAACCTCAAGGAGTTGAACCGGGCGGTACGTTACCGTCGTTTCAAGATGCATTCTCTTCGGTCCATTCTGGCATCCATTCGCCAAGGGGACCTGATGCAGTCAGTGGATTTGCGAGAGGCATACCTGCATGTCCCAGTACTTCCTTCGCATCGGCAGTTTCTGCGATTCGAGTATGCGGGCAGGCATTACCAGTACTGTGCGATGCCGTTCGGTCTTTCCTCGGCTCCCAGGACTTTCACCAAGCTGGTGGCGGTAGTGGCCGCGTCTCTCAGTGCCGTTCCGGTGAGAGTGTTATGTTACCTGGACGACATTCTAATCCTGTCCTCGTCCAGGACACAAGCGGCGCAAGACAGGGACAGGGTGCTTTCGGCGTTCCGGGAGCACGGATTCTCCATCAACTTGGACAAGAGCCAGCTCGTCCCCACGACCTCAATTTTACATCTCGGGACCCTGATAGACTCCGAGAAGGGTCAGGTTTTCCTGTCTTCAGAGAGGGCGAAGAACATCAAGTCGCTTGTGGGCCAAGTGCTGACCCGGAGGAAGGCTCCTCTATTGACTCTATCACGATTGTTAGGGAAGATGGTCTCGTGTTTCCGCATTGTTCCGTGGGCACGCAGACATTCTCGTCCACTGCAATGGCTACTTCTTCCGTTCCAGAGAACAGGCAGTTCCAACTCCGTAGGGACAGTGTTAGTGCCTCCTCAAGTCAGACTGTCACTGAGTTGGTGGAAGTCACCGGCCATCCTGCGAGGCTGCGATTTCCTGGAACTAGACCGGGTCGTGATCACCACCGATGCCAGTCTCCATGGCTGGGGAGCCCACCTGGGTGCCCAGGTGGGCCAAGGACAATGGTCTCCAGAGGAACGTGCACAGAGCATCAACCTATTGGAACTTCGAGCCATTCGTCTCGCCCTTCTGCATTTCCGGGCGCTGGTTTGGGGCCGTCACGTCCTGATTCTCACGGACAATACATCTGCCAAAGCGCACATAAACCGGGAAGGGGGGACGAAGTCACAGACGTTGATGCTCGAGTCGATACGTCTGTTCAACTGGGCGGAGAGAAATCTGGAGTCCATCCTCGCAGACCACATTTCGGGGAAAGCCAACACACGAGCGGATTGGCTCAGCAGGGAAGTGATCGACCAGGCCGAATGGCAGCTGCTTCCCAGTCTATTTCAGGAGATTTCTCTTCGCTTTGGACGACCTCTGGTAGACCTGTTTGCCAGTCCGACCAACGCCCAACTTCCCCGGTTCATCACTCGGTATCCAGCTCCAGGGGCAGAAGACACAAACGCTCTGCGGTGTCGTTGGCCAGCGGGTCTATTATACGCCTTCCCTCCTGTCACACTGATTCAGCAGGTGGTCCGCAAGATGATGGCAGAGAGGGCAGAGATGTTATTGGTGGCACCACATTGGCCCCGCAGGCCGTGGTTCGCGGATCTTGTGGAACTGTCGGTGACAGACCCGTGGGTGATTCCTCCACATCGGATCGTGCTGTGTCAGGGGGCCATTCGTCATCCCGAGCCCCAGTGGCTGCAGTTGGCCGTCTGGCATTTGAGCGCGTCCTCTTGAAGAAAGGCCGTTTGCCGGATACGGTGATTGGTACGATTCAGTCGGCCCGTCGACCATCCACGACGAGGATCTACGAAGCCACGTGGAGGGCCTTTTGCCGTTGGTGTGCGACTAATCATGTGGATCCTACGTCTGCAACGGTTCAGGATGTCCTCATCTTTCTACAGGCGGGTTTGGAACGGGGTTTGTCTCCCGCCACTCTCAGGCGCCAGGTGGCGGCCCTGGCAACTGTGTTGTCCTGTCCACCGTACACTTCCTTGGCTCATCATCCGTGGGTGAAGGGGTTCCTTCATGGAGCCACGAACCTGAGACCGCCTACGGTTCATCGTTATCCCTCTTGGGATTTGTCTTTAGTTTTGCAGGCTCTCACATTGTCTCCGTTTGAGCCGCTGGGTTCCGCCTCACTTAAGTTCCTGTCGTTCAAAGTTGCATTTCTTCTGGCGATCACGTCGGCTAGACGCATTTCTGAGTTGGCTGCCTTATCCGTTAGGAAAGACTTGTGTATTTTCCATGCTAATACTGTGGTCCTGAGGATGGACCCTGCCTTTATGCCCAAAGTTAATTCGTGGTTTCACCGGGCGCAGGAGTTAGTGCTTCCGGATTTCTGTCCATCGCCGAGACATCACCGTGAGGTTCTTTGGCACACTCTGGATGTGCGCAGGGCATTGCGACGTTACATGCGTAGGACGGCGGCGTTTCGGAAGACGGAAGCCCTTTTTTGTTTCGTTCCATCCTGCATCCATGGGTCAGAAAGTGTCGTCGACTACGATTGGTCGTTGGATTAAGGCCTGTATTGCTTCTGCTTATGAGAATCAGCGTCGTCCTGTTCCTGGGAACATTTTACCTCATTCGACTCGGAGTGCGCCTACTTCGGCCGCCTGGGCTACCCAGGCTTCTGTGTTGGACATCTGTAGGGCGGCTACTTGGACTTCTTTGTCGCCCTTCATAAGACATTATCGGATTGATGCCTACGCTTCGGCTGAGGCGTCTTTTGGGCGACGTGTTTTGCAGGCGGTGGTGTCTGGGTCTGATGGGGTGACTAGTGTTTTGCCCGACCCTGGGAGTTAGGCTTGGGTATGTCCCAATGCTGGAGTGTAGTAGCAGCGTTCTGGAAAATGGACATTGACTTACCTGAATGTCCTTTTTCGGAACGCTGCGTATACACTCCATTTCCCTCCCTTTTCGTTTGTTGGCTTGTGGTTGTTTTGTGTTAATAAATTTTGTTGTGGTTCACCTGTTGTGTCTTCGTTCAAGACTGGGGATTCGGGTGCAAAAGGGGGCGTGGAGAGAGCACAGAGTAGGTAGATAAGTGTAAAAAAAGTTCTCTCAGTTGCTGTCAGAGAAGAGGATTTTCCCAATGCTGGAGTGTATACGCAGCGTTCCGAAAAAGGACATTCAGGTAAGTCAATGTCCATTTTGCAGCGCATAAACACTAATGGCCGTTGCAAAATGTTATATCATTACCCTTGTCACCTGATCACAATCTGGGAGCTTGGCAACCTCTTTGCATTTATGACTGGTTGCCAAGATCTCCACAATCCTATGATCACCATTTGCAATTTTCTCTGCCGTCTTCCCCAGAAGTCAATAGGGAAGCCAGCAGGAAAGATTGCAAGCTACTGCTGCTGGCTGAGAGAACTCCCTTTCATCTCTAGGGACTGCTGGAAATCCTGAAGATTTCAACCCTGTTTCCGAATTCTGCTGAAGGAGTTTCCTTCTGTGCAACGAGGGGAACTCCTTTGGCAAGCAGGTCTTTCACTCAGCCTCAGAGACAAGAGGGAGCCAAAAATCCAAGCAGACATCAGAGAGTCAGTGCAGAAAGATAAAGGGGGGGGGGATTGGTCTCCAGTGTGGGGGAAGCCAGGTGCAGTATCTCTCTGCTCATCGACTGAAACCCTTCTTGGATTTCAAAAGGGAGGATTTTCAGTTCCTGAGTGGAGGTCTCCCCTACTCTCCTGAGATTCTGTCCACTTAACGGCTTATACAATTGCTTAACGACCATAACCCTATTTTGACCTTTCTTGCCACAGTTAAGTGAATCACTGCAGTTATTAAGTTAGTAATACGGTTGTTGTTGTGAATCTGGGTTCCTCATTGACTTTGCTAGTCAGAAGGTTGCAAAAGGTAATCACATGACCCTGAGATACTGTAACCATCATAAATGTGAACTAGTTACCAAGCATCTGAATTTTGATCACACGATCAGGTGAATGCTGTAATGTTCATAAATGTGAAAAACGGTAATTCACTTTTTTCAGTACCGTTGTAACTTCAAACAGTCACTAAATGAACTATTAAAGTCGAGGACTACCTGTATGTTTTTATCATGGTGTTTTGTATTTTTGCTGGCCAAAGGTGTATCTCACAAGGTGGATGTCTTTATTTTTTCATGCGTCACAAAGATCCAAAGTTCAATAATAATCATCTCCAGAGATAGGAGGAATAGGAAAAATTCATGAGAAATGGGATCAGAATTATAGCTTTTTTCTTTAGTTGTAGTGCAATAGTTCTAGAAAGCCAAAATCAAAACCCTCAATATTTAGAGATAATGCTTAGCATCTGATAGAGTAATATATTGCTTTTTTTTAAAAAAAAATTGTTTTCTTTAGTTTAAACTTGTTCAAAGAGCGAATTTGCTTAGCCTGTTGAACTTACTGCTTGATCCATTGGACAGTTCTTAAGTTCTAATCAAGACATAACTCAAAGGAATTTTAAACTGGTCATTTTCTGATATTTGTATAACTTTCTACTGTTTTGAAAGCTTGAGATGATTTCTCCCTTGTCATATAGGAAGAATGTCCAATCTAGAATGCATGTCCCCACATGCAGAGAGAAATAACTATTGCCCATATGGTTAATGCTTCTGAATATAAGCTTTGCTTCCTTAGAAACTACATTAGGGAATTATTAGCACTTTGCGTTACATTTCTGGGAAACATATCTGTATGGATCTTTTCCAATAACATTAACATTAAAAGAATTTCCAGTAGCAGTGCCTTATACTAATGTCACAAAATGTATCGAGACTTTGAACTATAGCTTAGTTTTCTTATTCTGAAATTAATCTTTGCTTGGACAAACTTACTCGGCCAGTCCAAACAAAACAAAAATGCATGTTTTTAAAAAATGTGCAAAGCTAATAAAGCCTGTGTAACAGCTTATCGCTCATTGTGAATTTTCAGTTTTTCAGTTCAATTATAGTGCCAATATGGACTTAAAAGTGGGAAACGACTAGCTTGGAAAATATGAACACACTATGTTATGCTAGTCGGACAAATAATTCTGTAGTTACCTAGTTTAACATCCCAGTGCTTAAGGCCCCATAGATTCAGTCTGACCAACTCTGATACCTGATTTGTCTTATCCATCTACGTAGTCCTTGGTTGGTTAATGACAGTAACTGGGACCTTAATTTCTGTTGCTAAGCAGCACAGTTGCAAAGCAGAACATCATATGACCGTACTTCTTAGCAATGGCATTTCCAGCAGTTTCTGGTTGTCATTGTTAAGAGAATCGTGTCATTTTTAAACACAATGTCACATGGTCACCAATTGTTTCCTCTTACTGGCTTCCCCATTTTGACTTTGCTTGTTGGACGCCAACAGTGAAGGTTGCATATAGTGATCACATGGCTGACTGCAGGATGCTGTGACAATGTAATCAATGAACTGGTGGCTGAGCATTTGGGGCACAATTATGTAGTTATAGGGGCACTGTGATGGACAGAACTTTGAGGACCAGTCATAAGTACCATTTGCTCGGTGCCACTATGGTCACTGAGTGAGTGAGTGGTAAGCAAGGATCACCTGAAGTTTAGAATGTAGCATGGTAGTTGAAGTTCCAAACCTACAATTCAGAACTGCTTATCAGTTAGAGTGGTTATTAGAGAAAAAAACAAGAGTAGTAATGAACAAAGAGTTCAAACACAATACTAATTCTTAATATGTCCAAATCATGGTTTGCTAATAAACATCTGACCATAGTTTTGGATCATGGCTTGATCATGACTTATCAATATTGCAGCCCCAAAGCTCTATAAAACCACTCTGCTAAAATGTGGCAGTAACATTTCTGATTTGGAATAAAAAAGAAAAGTAAAAGAAAAGTTTATCCTGCTTATTCCATGACATCATTGCATTCCTGCAGATCTCCTCCCTGTGGCTATAAGAGACAAAAATATGTGTTGTAAAAGTGTGTTTCCCCCACCAAGCCAAAAAAGTAGACTGCCCCTACTCTAAACCATAGTTAAGTTCCTTATTGTTGCATTGGTATAGTGTCTAGACTGAATTGTAGTCTCTGTGTTGACATTTGTGGGTCATCTGATATATAGTTCAAACTATACTGCAAATTTTGCTTTGAGAAATTGACTATTATGCTGTATTTCAAGGAAGTGCTGGGGGAAAAATTACAATATTATAATAAGGCAGTATGTGATGCAGTTGTTAATAAGTAAAATCAATTTCAACTTACTATTATTTACCACACATTCTCCTCAACCCTATCCCTTTTCCTTACAAATCCAATTCTGATTTCTGATAGTTAAATTTCAGTTAAGAAAGAAGTGTGGCCTGTATGATCACAGATCATCTCCTTGGAGTCCCATCTAGCCATGTAATATTGTCTCCTTTTCTTACAAAGCTATGACTCTCCATGACACTGTTATCACCATTTTGCCTGCTTGAGATTCCAAGTGAACTAAGAATAGAAAATAATATTTTAGCTGCAATTATATATATGGGAATCCTGTTTAATAGTACCAAAATAACTGTTAACCATAGTTATGAAGACAGGAAGAAGAATTTATCCTAATGATGGAAGTGCACAATCCATTCTTGGCTTCGGATTTTTAAATTACAAGAGTATTGTGAAAAGAACAGAGAAGATTGTTACAGCAAACAATAACATGTAACAAAAATGAATGTAAAACAAAGTGCGTTCTTATGTTTGTTTATATTGTTAGACGAAAATTTCCTGTGTTCATTTCCCAGCTGGGAAGCAGTCACCGATGCTGAGAAGAAATAGACATGAAAGCCAGCTGCCAGAAAAGGGATCATTTAATTCAGGAAGGCAAGAAAAGTAGTGAAACAGCTCGAGCGTTCCTGGCTTGCAAGCAAACTTGGAAGTGTGACTCTGAGCCTTTTTTGCTTAATTCCCCTTTGAAGCTTCTACAGCTTGATGGGTTTTGATGTGTTTCTGATTGCCCTGGGTTTTGTTTTCCTGTTTTCCTGGGTTAATCTTGATCCCAGGTCTTCTGTTTTTCCTGTCTTAGGAGTTAATCCTGTCAGGGAGGTAGGAAAAGGTGAGTTTTGGTTTATCTTGGAGAGTTTCATTTTAGCCTGATTCCCCTTATTTTAATGGCTCTACTTAAGTGTTCCTTTCAGCTGGTGCATTTGCCTGGGGTTTTCTTAAAGGCTAGCTTGAGTCTTTTGGCACTGTTTTCTGAAGTTTCTGGTGCTGTGAGGTTTCTGGCACTGTCCTTTTAGGGTATACTTCCCACAATATGTAATATTAAGAATAACAGAATAACAGTTGGAAGGGAACTAGGACCGTGATGGCACGCGTGCTGGAAATGGCATGCAGAGCCATCTCTCTGGGCATGCGAGCCGTCGCCTGTTACTCTTCCAGGTTTTGGTGCACTGGCCAGGTGGTCTTCACATGCGTGGGAAACCGGAAGACCATCTGGCCGCTGCGCATTTGCATGCTGGAAACTGGAAGATCACCTTCCCGATGTGCACATGTGCTCCGGGCAGCTGCTCTTCTGGCTTCCACTGCTGCCGTGTGCATGAAGACCAGCTAGCCGGCATGCCAGAACCCGGAAGAGCAACAGGTGACAGCTTGCATGCCCAAAGACAGGGAGAGGGGATCCCGGTGGTTGCTTCCTAGCAGAGCTGTCAGCCAGGACGGGTGGGCTGGGGCTTCCCTCCCTCCCTCCCCACCTGAGTGGGCTTCTTACACGGCCCCAGCCCTCCAATCCACAGCACCAATGCATGTTCACGGTCTGGAGCGCCTGGACAGGGGCGAGGTGGCGGAAGCGGTTCTCACACTGCCGTTTCCAGCTGGGATGCTGGAGGAGGAGGAGGAGCTGCCATCGGGGAGGTAAGTTGCCCCAGGAGGAACAGAGGAGAGCACAGTTCTCATGCATGGAGACCCTGCTGAGGGCTCAGCTCACTAGTGGGGGAGCAGCTGCGGGGCCGGCCGGTCGCTCCTGCCCCTTGCCCTGCGGTTGCTGCTGCTGCTCTTCTGGGGCAGCGGGGCTGCACAGGAGCTGAGTCCACGCAGGAGGAACGTCTGTCCAGCACTTGGGTAAGAGGCACGCCAGCCGGGAAGTGGTCACGCTCCCTTGGCAGAAGTGGGAGAGGGGATGCACTGGCTTGTTCTTGGTGGCGGGCTGGGGGTGGCGCTTCTTTGACACTCTTCCGGTTTCTGGCCCATGCATGGGCACTGGCTAGCTGGTCTTTGCATGCGCATGTACCCCAGAAATTTGAATATCAGGTGGCCTGCTCGCATGTGCGCGCCAGAAGATCATCTTCCCGGTGTGCGCATGTGGGTTGCTCTTCCGGTTTCCGGCATACACTCCCGTTTCGGCACACAGTACCATAAAGGTTCGCCAACACTGATCTAGGAGGTCTTCTGGTCCAATCCTCTGCTCAAGCAGGAGACCCTATACCATGTCAGACAAATGGCTATCCAATCTCTTCTTTAAAAACAACTTCTGGAAAGCAAGTCATTCCACTGTGTTGGAAGAAACATCCTTCTGGGTTCTGCTCCAAGTGGGGAAACAGACACTGGAAACATGGAGACTGCTTGGAAAGATGGTTTAATGGTGGACAGGATCACATGGCTTGAGTTCCTGAACAGAAAAAGGGCTGATACAGTAAAGTCCTCGGGTTTTTATGCTCTCTCTGGCTCTGCATTCCTTGGGGCCCCAAAAGAGTATCCTGATTGGTTGTCAGATTCCCAGGGGGTGGGGGTCTTGCTGGCTGATGCAATCTTCCCAGGTGCCATGTGGTGAGCCTCGTCTAGATGGGTCCCATTGTGTTAGTTTCTGTTGCTATTGTGTTGCAAATGTCCTTTGACAAAGGATTGGGTTTCTGCCTCTGTCCCATTAACAAAGGGTGGGGGGCAGGAAGGTGGGAGCTGCTTCTCCCAGGGAACATGCTTCTCCCAGGGAAATATAATATTCTGCCTTTTTCATATTTCCTAAAATATTTCACTCTTCCAGGAGAGGGGTGGGTGCTAACTTCCTACAACTGATTGATTGTTCTCATTGTCAGGAAATTTCTCCTTAGCACTAGGTTGGATCTCTCCTTGATAAGTTTCCATGTTTCTTCTTGTCCAGCCTTCAGGTGCTTTAGATAATAGGTTGATCCCCTCTTCTTTGTGGCAGCCCCTTAGATATTGGAACACTGCTGTTATATCATCCCTAGTCCTTCTCTTTATTTCACTAGACATACCCAATTTTTGCAACCATTTTTCATATGTTTTAGCCTCCATTCCCCAAATCATCTTTGTTGCTCTTCCCTGAACACTTTCTAGAGTCTTCTTTGTTGTAGCCAAACTTGAAGTTTTAGTGATCTTGGGTAGAAAGTAGGACATTGATTCAGTTAGGTACTAAATTCTGAAAAGCTGAATCACTTTGTTCAGGAAAAATATGCATGACTAGGGAGTGATTCATATGCTGGTGATTTCTACACTACTTTTCTTATACTACTCACTGGGGCTGGGGGATTAAAACAAGAGAAAACTGCTGGAAAATAAACTTTTTGCTGCTTGAACTAATTTTCCAGTGACTTTGATGAAGGTAAATAAGTGTCCCCTATCCTCCCAACTGAATTATAATGCTCCACAGTAAATAGGCTTCCAAGATCATATTTCAATTCTAGTAAATGCAGTGAATGAAACCTAAAAACAACCATTGTGTCCTGTGGAAAGGAGGGAGGAATATATTCATTCTAAGGAATAGTTTTCTTTTTAAATATAAAGAGAGGCATTATGACTGTTGCTAGTTCAGGCTCCGCTATATATGGGTTTAGATTGTAATGTATGTAAAAATGTTCACAAACACGTTGATGACGGGTGTTTCTCTAAATTCTAAATCGAACCATTCTCATCAGCTTTTTTTTCCTGCAGAGCAGTTTTCTGTGTGAATAGGAAATGGAGTCAGGAAGCAATGTGGAGGAAAAGGAATGGAGCCTTCAAAGCAGAACACATGTTTAAGAGTCTCAGACCGAAGGGTGAAACGGCATCTGTTTATGCAGATACAAAGTGAAGCTCAGTGAATAGAAGAGTCATTGCTAACTCTGCTTGCTGGACAGTTTTTACTGAAACAACTGCTCCTTGTCAGTTCCTCATCTTACTTTCTGGAGAAACGGGCCTTCCCTTATACAAGATAAGAAATTAATTCAGTGCATCCAGCTGAAGAAGATGTAACTTCATCTTGACAAGCTATTGTTTTTCCATAAAAGCCCAAAATCACTGGCTTATTCATGATTTCTTTTTTTTAAAAAAAAAAATTGGGGTGGCTCTATGAATTGATATGTTATGGCAGGGATGGGCAATTGTGAGTTGCATGAAAAACAGTATACAAAACAGTAACTATGGCCACAGGAAATTTGTCTCACCCAGTTTTGTAGTAAACCACAGTCCCTTACTTAAAAGCTAATTAAGCTGAACTCCGCTTACTTTATTTATATTTAGAGGATGTCTGACTCCAAACAACTCTGACCAGCCCACACTTTAAAAAGTAAAAAAAAACAAAAAAAAACCACCACCATGAAATGAGGGTGGGGGGGAAGACCACATATAACATACCAAAGAAAAAGCAACAGTTTTGACAAGTCCTTATCCCAAGGCCAGGTAGAAAGAACAAAGATTTCAGGTACTTTCAGAACATTATCAGGGTGGGAGCCTTACAGAAGTCTATAGGGATTTTGTTCCAGAGGGTAGGCAACGCAATAGAGAAGTGCTTGCTAGGTAGGTCCCAATAGATGACAGTGTTTAATTAATTCCCCAGGGTAGCATATTTTATGATTCTCATACCACATTAAAAAAAAAAAAAAGCAAACCACATTATGGCTTGATGTGATAGATGAGGCTAGGTCATGATGTCCTCTACAGCAGCGCTCCTTTGCAGTGTCACTGGGGCTGCAATAGAGGCCCCAGGATGTATAGCAGTATCAGCCCAATGCCACCACCGGGCCACTACTTCATCACTGAGCCACTACTTCACTCCCAGCACCACCACTGCCAAGGAGTGCCTTCTCAAGCCTTGTGCCATGGCTAGCCACCCCAATCCCACATCCCAAAGCTTCGGCCATCGCTGCCACCCTGCACTTTGCTAGACTTGCACTCCATTGGCCTTGCTGCAATGCTTTCCACTCCATAGCCCTGCCACCAGTGGTGAAATCCAATTTTTTTTAGTACTGGTGCTGTGGGCGTGGCTTGGTGGGCATAGCTTGGTGGGCGTGGCAGGGGAAGGATACTGCAAAATCTCCATTGCCACCCCACTCCAGGGGAAGGATACTGCAAAATCCCCATTCCCTCCCTACTCTGGGGCCAGCCAGAGGTGGTATTTGTTGGTTCTCTGAACTGCTCAAAATTTCTGCTACCAATTCTCCAGAATCTGTCAGAACCTGCTGGATTTCACCCCTGCCTGCCCTGCCATCACCATCTGACTTTCACTGTCTTTCTCCCACTGCTGAAAAAGTGCTCCATCCTGGCCTCATGCAAGGCAACTGCTGGCTGCCCCCTGGCTTCTTTCTGAAGCTTTCTGAAGTGTCCAAAAATGGTCCATGCTGTTGGGAGAATCGTCTTGGGAAAAAGTTCAGCAGCTGCTTCGCATTGGGTCAGGTTGGGTAAGATGAAGAAGGCAAAGGTCAGCAGGGATGGCAGCCCAAAGAGTGTAGGGCCAGAGAGTGTGGAGCAGAAAGACAATCAAAGGCAGCAGAGTACAAGGCATCCAAAAAGGCAGGTGAGGAAGTTGAAGAGGAGGCAGTCCCTTTACCTTATTGAGGTTCAGGATTGGGAGGGAGCAAGCCAACAATGGCTTGGGTGGGTCTGTGTGTAATGATTAGTGGTATTCAATTAATAATGGCAATGGGGACTGTTAGGATTGCTGTTACTAAGCAATGTGCTGTTACTAAGCACCATGTAACATGATGCTTTATGATTACATCGCTTAGCGACAGAAAATTTGATGAAAATTACCATCATAACTCAAAGACTACCTGTATCTGAATTTCAGGTTTGATACTGTTTCCAATTTGGGAAGGAGGAGGAGGTGAAGAGGGAACATCGTTGGTGGTAAACATAAATGTACTAGTATTCACTGACGACCAGCAAACTTCAGTATAAATATAATTAAGTTAAATTGAAGTTGACTTGACCCAGGAGGGTTTTACACATGAGAGACAGTAAGACCCCGGAAGTTTTTAGGCTCTGCGACAGCTGATTGAACTTCATGAATGACAAATTTTGTTGTTATGTTAGACTACTTAGGTCTAACCTAAGGTCTAACCTCTTGAGTTAATCAAACATACTACTTACTCTTGCTTGAATGAAAATATTTACTAGATCTAAAAAAAGAGATGGATTTCTTTGATTTCAACTGCCTCGGTGGCGCAGTGGTTAGAGTGCAGTAGTGCAGGCCACTTCTGCTGACTACCGGCTGCTGTAATTTGGCAGTTCAAATCCCACCAGGCTCAAGGTTGACTCAGCCTTCCATCCTTCCGATTTACTGAAGTTAAATGAGGACCCAGATTGTTGGGGGCAATATGCTGACTCTGTAAAATCGCATAGAGAGGGCTGTAAAGCACGATAAAGCTGTATATAAGTCTAAGTGTTATTGCTAATTCTTCTTTTCTTATGATGTGGTTCAGTACCCCAAAATAAAACAGGGTGTGAACCATTTAATCATTGAAAACCACACTGTAATGGGGAAAGACTTGTAAAATTAGCCTTTCTTATCCCCCCCCCCCCGTTTTAAACATACCTATATCAAGTGAACAAATTATGAGAGATGGATAGTGTCCTTATTTACAAAAAAGAAAAGAAAGCTTAAAAGAGATAACATTCTAAAGCTACCAGTCTGTTTAGCCAAGCTAATCCTTATTAAGTTGCAAGCTCATCCATTAGTGAGTTATGTCCAGTAAAGACAACTGTATGAGAAAAATATCTTAGATGCTTACAGTGCAGTTTGGTAGACAATATAGCTTTTGTGTGTTAATGGCTTTTGGAAATTGCCTGCCAAATCACTGCATGGCTGGAGATGGGGAAGTTGGGGGAATAAAACAGGAAGAATACAAGGACGTACATGCACACCTAATCTGTTTTCCACAATTACTTTTCTCCTGTGAACCAATGTTGGTACTTATCATTTCAGATTATTTATTTCTTCAGATACAAGATTTGTTTTTTTAAAAAAACCTAAGCCTTCCCTCCTACGATTAAAGCTAGTATAACAAATTTTATAACTAATTTTGCTAACTTGTTTTCTGTACCTTTTCCTCCTGCTTCAGTTCCTCACTGTTGAAATTTTGTAACCATACTCCTTTCGTTCTAAAGGTTATTTATTTTACTTTGCTTTTATGTGCCATATCCTGTCCAAAACTGTACCTTTAGATTTGTCTGGAAAAAGGGTGACCATGTACATTGTATACATTTATTTATTAGATTTTTTTTAAAATTCTGCCTTTATCATTTTTATAAATAATTTAAGGTGGTGAACGTATCAGTACATTCCTCCTCTTATTTCCTCTTCAACAGCTCTGTGAGATGAACCATTGCCTCTCCTGATATGCCCACTTTTGCTTCTTTTTTTTCTAGAACTTGAGTAAATTTTAATAGTAGTTTACTAGAACAAACCAATTTCAGATTGGTTAGTAAAGCATGTTGTGTTTGAACAAACTGTAGTTAAGGTTGACTCCAGTCAAAATTACACCAATATGCAGTTAACTGAAAAAGATAAGAATAAATCATATTCCTCCCACTCATCAAAACATGGAGAGAGAATCTCTGTCGAAGACTGCATTTAGATGATACAAGAAAGAAAATGTCTGATTATACTAGCTGTGATGCACTATATATGCATCACAGGATAGTTTAAAGCTGATTAAATCATTGGCCTATAGCCACTTGCTGGTTTCATGCTTAATATGTTGCTTGCTTGCCACTTCTGTCTGTTGTGTTTATTTTAGATTTGCTTTTCTGATTAGCAAGAATTCAAGTTATGTTTTTTTCTTCCGTTCATTTGTGTCTGACTCTCAGTGACTGCCTGAACAAATCCCTGAAGTTTTCTTGACAAGATTTTTCAGAAGCTGTTTGCTATTGCCTCCTTCCTAGGGCTGAGAAAAAGTGAGTAGCCCAAGGTCATCCAGCTGGCATTGTGTCTAAGGCAGGTCTAGAACTCACAATCTCCCAGTTTCTAACCTGATGCCTTAATTACTACACCAAACTGGCCCCCAAACAAATGATACACAGCTCTAAAAACAAGCCAATAACTGCCAAAGAAAAGTTGTGTGGGATGAAAATAGGTGGCATGATCATGTATGTTCATGACAACTAAACTGTATTATATAGAAACACTATGAGATTCAAACCTATGCTCAGAGAAAAAAATACTAATTTTCGCTGAGTTTTATATTATAATTTGAGCTTTTTTTATAAATTAGTGTGTGTGGGGAAATGATATTTTTTACTAATTTAAATTGCATATGGGAGTTCTCTTTCCATTCCAATCTATAAAGGAACAAGGCAACAAATATAGATAGTCCTCATTTAGCGACCACAATCAGGACTGGCATCTCTGTTGTTTAGCAATGTGATTGCTAAGTAAAACTGTGACTGTGCTTATCATTTTGCTTCAGCTTTCCTTTGCTTTGCAGACCTGCAGAAGTAATAAATGAAAGGATGAATTGCCAACATATTTTTCATCACAATATAAACAGTTGCTAAATGAGGCAGTAAGTCAATGAGGACTGCTTCTGTTATTTGGTGGGACTCAATGGCTCAGTGGTTAAAGATGCTGAGATTGTCAGTTGTAAAGCTGACAGCCCAGTTCGAGACCCGAGTGTCGCTCAATGGGGTGAGCTCCCATTACTTGCCCCAGCCCACCTAGCAGTTTGAAAGCATGCAGATGCAAGTAGATAAATAGGTACCACTTCTGTGGGAAGGTAACAATGTTTTTTTATGTATTTATTTTATTTTATTGTTTGTCAACAGGTACAAGGAAACAAGTATCAGTATAGACATAGACATGGACACATGAAAAAAATGGCACAAATAAATTGATATAAATAGGCAAAATATAGCCATAAACACATGAAATGATTACATATAAATGGGGACAGTAGGACAGGGATGGTAGGCACACTGGTGCGCTTATGAACGCCCCCTTAGGGACCTCTTAAGAAATGTGTAAGGTCCACGGTAGACACCTTGGTGTATATGTGCCCAGAACATTGTTACGGAATGTCTTTGGACAACGCTGATAGTCTCAGGTAAGAAATGGGGATGAGCATAGCCCCCTAGAGTCAGACACAATTTTACCTTTTGTATTATTTATATTATGGAATATGCGAATGGGGTTCTGCAGAGCAATGTGAAACAAAAGGGCTCTTGTCCCAATACATTTTTAATCTACATGGGGGGTGGGTTGCATAAAATTGAAGAAAAGAGATGGGACCAATGTGAACGAAGAACTGTGATTATTCTTTCTTAGGCTTTCCTTGTAAGAAAATGTTTGAGAGCAAAGCTATAGGCTTCGTATGGTGGTGGGGATTTTGAGTTGGAATTTCACCTAGAATTTCTGGACATTTCTGGTAACTCTTTAATAGATATTTAAGAGTAGTCAGAATTCATTTTACTGACTCTTACAACAATAGTTGAATCAAACTGAGCAGCCTGATGTTAGCCTGGGCCTTGGAAGGCAATGTTTCCTAAACATTAATGTGAATGGTTGCTTGCCTTAGATTGCATTTAAAAATCTATCTGTTGTATTTTATTTGATGATACTAACTTGCTTTATCATACTTGCCAACTGTGCTACAGTCTTTCAATTACCTTTAGCTGCCCAAACAAACCTGAGTTGCTAAAAATATAAACCATATTATAAATAAACTGGTATCCTAGTGCCAACTTTCACTTTGGATCATGTCTTATGTAGGCTGTTCAAAAGAGGGGTTGGGTATGTGTATGATGTAGAGAAGGAGAGAAGTTTTAACTACGTATTACAAACTCTTTAACATCATTCTTGCTACAATCCTCTCATTAGAAATACATTTGATATATTTAGATCAGGGGTGAAATCCAGCAAGTTCTGGAGAACAGGTAGCAGAAATTTTGAGTAGTTCGGAGAACCGACAAATACCACCTCTGGCTGGCCCCAGAGTGGGGTGGGAATGGAGATTTTGCAGTATCCTTCCCCTGTCATGCCCACCAAGCCACACCACGCCCACCAAGCCACGCCCACAGAACCAGTAGTAAAAAAATTTGGATTTCACCACTGATTTAGACCTGGCAATTCCTTTGGAAATTTGAGGATTTGAGGTTTTGCAACAATTAGTACCAAATAATGACCACAAGGAAACAGAACAAAGAGTACAAATAACACTTGAATGAATCTTACTTCCATATCCTTTTCTCTATTTATTATTTAGGCATCTGTATGAAATCTTTGCAAAGAAGTATTTGTTAAGATGAGCAGTGTGATTTGTCAGTTGTTTCTATTTACTCGTGCATTTTCATGACAGCAGATTCAATGAAACCCATTGGGATTTATTTCTGAGGAAATATGATGCTGTAAGAGTAAATATGAAGCTGTAAATGTACTGCATAAAGTAATGTGATATTTGACCAGTGATTGTACGTTGCCATAGTTTTGACAAAGCTGTATACCCAGAAATAAGTTAATAATTCATGTTCACTGCTTTAGAGAGTTTTGAGTTGAATCTACACTATTGTTTTCATGCTAATGATTCTTTTTTTAGTTGATGATAATATGGGTACACTTGATATGTTTATTAGATAATAATATGCTGCCAGGATAGCATTGATAGATAACATACAAAGATATCCAACTTATAGTAACCATAATGATAGTTATATATGTTGTTAGTGAACAGTTTATTTTGTAAAGGAAATATCTTGTTTCACAATTAATTTTAATTAATGAATTATTTAATTGATTCAATTGAAATTAATTGTTTTGTCCTAGCATTGTCCTTTTTATTATTTGGATTATATGCACAAATATCAAACATGCAAACCCAAATTAATGTTTATTGGGTGGCTGGACAGGTATATCTACAATTAGTTTCAGCTGGAACTGGCAGTCTTATGTTGATAAGATAAGGGAGCTAGGAATTGTCCAGGATTTTTGTCATATATTTTTTTCTTTGTACTGTTCTTTTTTGGAGGAAATCACACACTTCCCAATCAGTGTATTTTGGAACATCTTACATGTTTTGCCCTTCAGCTAATTAAAATGAGGTCATGTAAACTTTGTAAAATAAATAGTACTGTGAACAGGTTTGTTTGTGAGGGGTCTGTACTATAAAACCATAGCTGTTTAATTAGATTAACAAGCCTTGAGTATTCAACTAAGATGAATTTTAATTACTTTTCATTTTTCCATGTATAAAGCTGCTTAGCTATTCCCTTATCATGAATTGGATATTCTGAAAGAATGTGTCTCTTTTGACCCGTTTATTTATCTACTTAAGTCTAGTTCAGTCTACTAATATTTCTCTCTGCTATATATTTATTATCATGTCATAAGCATTTTCTGTATTCTGTATAAATGCAATCATAGCATGAGTACAGGATCTTAATACTGAGGTTTTTTTTTCTAGATTGTTCAGTGAGTAAACTTTGAAGGATATATTCTTATATTAAACTGAATACAGCTTACTTGGGAATTTGGACTTATTGATTGAGACTGCCCTTCATCTTTATTAATATTGGGAGAATGATAAACTATTGTGATGAATAGGTATTCAAAGCCATGATGTAATAGCCGTCCCGAATAAAATTAAAAATCATGATCAGTGTAATCCCAGTTTTCTTTTAAAAAAACAATCAATCATAACTAACGTAATGAAAGTAAAACGTGAACAGAAATATACCACAATATAAATGCTTTTAATCTGATACAAAGAGGACTTTATTGTTAATACTAGATATATTTATTTATTATTATTTATTTATTATTAATTCCCACCCCTAGATTGGGGTGGGAATGGAGATTTTACAGTATCCTTCCCATGCCACGCCCACCAAGCCACGCCCACAGAACCGGTAGTAAAAAATTTTGAAACCCACCACTGCTTGCCAGGTATTATTCTGCATGTCTGATTTGAATTTCTGGAGAAGGCTTGTTGAGCATCTGACTCCTAAATGCAAGAACTGTCTGCTAGACACCAACCATTTTCTGTAAAAGCCCCCATATTTTAGAACAGTGGTTATCAAACATTTTGGACCCCTGTGCATTCTTAAAAATAACTGAGAATCCCAGCAAACTTTGGTTTATGTGTTTAGGGAGGGGTAGCACTCCTGGTGGAGAGTTCAGCCATGCCCCTTTTAGGGCTGATTGTCCACCTTTGATCTTCACCTGATGCTCAGCTCTCACCTGTAGCTACAACACATGCAGCAGCCACACTCTGGTAAACTGTCTTAATAGATGGGCCAAACTTGGTGAGGGTAGCCAATGGGTCTTTGGCTCTCAGTGAGATAGAGTATTTGTCTCTCCCGGCATGTGAAGATTGGCCCTGACAGGTGGAACGGACATCACATCCAACAGACAAGAAGGTAGGCCCAGCAGGCATTGTGGAGCACTAAGTGCACAACAAGACTCTTAATTGTCTTGGTCCTCTACTGCAGCAAGAGAAGTCTCAAAATGTAATGGTTCCCCAGACCACTGAATTAATATCTGCTGAGAGAGTGAGACTGCCCCTTTGCAGTGCTGTTCCATTTAACACTCCATCTCGCATACAGGTTTATGATGTGCAATTCATCTTTACAACCCATCAGCAAATCCTTTCAGTCCAAATCTAATTCACTGAAACCTGCAAGCGATGGGGGCAGTGGCGAAACAACAGATAGAGAGGACCATTGCAGTAGTCACAAATCTGCACATGGGTAATCCTTGGACCCGTGGTCATTTGTCTCTATATCTGGGACAGAAGAGATTTCCAGCACAATCCAGGGTGATTGGGGAGTCTTTCTAGGAGAAATTGCCAGCTTCACACGAAGGAAGGGTGTTAGAAAAGGTACCCTAAATATTGCCTGCCCCATAACAACATTTGGCTAGTTACCTGCAGCTAGCAGATCATCTCCTTGGTAGTCAAAAACTGAGGGAGGGAAAAGAATCAAAACTCATTTTTGGAGTCTTAAACTTTTGTTTCTTACTGGATAGAGAGAAGATGTTAAGGCCTGGAAGATAAATTGGACTCATAGCAATCAAACGTCACTGTTATACCATTGATACTGAAATCAAGCTGGTAGATGAGGGTTCTTTACAGAAAATAGCAGGTGGATATACATTTTTGGGGAGAGGGAAACTAGAGACTGACAATAGGAGTCACAGAGTGGGCTTTGTAATTCAAAATTGCTCTGCTGAAGAACATCTCTATTCTACCACTGGAATAAATGAACACATCATGAAGTTCCGCTTTCCTCTCAGCAAGTATATCACCATTGTCAGTGCCTACACATCAACTCTCACAAGTCCAGATGAAGACAAAGAAGCTTTATATGAGGACCTGACCAGATTATTCAAACAACCGCTGCCAATGACAAACTTGCCATTCTGAGTGACTTCAACACAGCGATGAAAGCTGGATAAATTGGTTTTACTGCACATGTTTTAGTTAAATATATTTTAGTTTAAAATCAGACTATTCTAACATGAAAAGCTTACTATTGTTTTATTACAACAGTAGCATTAAAATAAGTCTCTGATGAAAATAATCATCCCGCCATGGCCTTTCATTTGGGTATCGCATACCTACAACAAGTTCATTCTAGATCATAACATGACAATGATTTCTAGTTTGCTGCAATATGTGCACCAACAATATGTGCTGCATTTTATACTTTCTGGGTTTTATATGAACCAAGAGAGTGCACAATTTTTAGAATTCAAGCCACCTTGAATGTAAAATGCCCTGTTTGAATTTGAAACAGTTGTTTCAAACTGGACTGTTTTAATAATTTTGAAACTTTTGATCCTAAAGTATTCATGATGGGATCAAAAGTTTCAAAATTATTAAAATAGCCCAATGTTCATGACTGAAACAGCCCATCTTGCAGTACATAATGTTTGGCACATCAGTATGTAATACTGTCCATCAGTATCTCTGCTTTTCTTGTGCCATATCTGTCATCGGACATTGGCAATCATATTGGCGATCCTATTTTTATCAACAGCCGCAGGAAAAAGTGCTGTTGAGTTTTGTCCAAACCAGTCCCTTAGATTTTGAAGCCATGATGTTCTTCTGCCTGGATCTTGTTTGCCTTCAATCTTTCTTTGGAGGATTAAGTGAAGTATCCCGTATTTTTCTGGGTGTTGCATCACATGTCCAAAATATTCTAACTTTTGCTTTTTTATGGTTTTGATGATTTCCCAAATGTCTATTTAAAATAATGACCAGTTTCAACTGAAACTGGTATGTGCCATTTTATTAGTACAGTGGTAAATTCAAGAGCAAAAGGGTTACCTTCTACCTTAAGAGGTTTTAAACAAAAAATCTTTTTATATTTTATGGTTCCAATTCATTATCTACTTCTCAGCCATTTGCATTGGTTGTGGGTTCTTTATATCAGTGTTCAAATCCCTATCTTTCTTATAGTTGGCTTCAAAGTGTGAGGTTTTATTATTTTTCTCACGGTGGATATTATTGCAGGGCTCTAGATCCTGATTGATGTTTATAGGCACTATTGCAGGGGTGAAATGTTCCCGGTTCAGACCGGATCGCCGATCCAATAGCGATGGCGGCGGGTGGTTTGGAGAACCAGTAGCAAAAATCTCTGCCCCCCCCCCACATGCCCAGCTGAGCTGCGCAATCATCAGAGGCTTTTTTTTTTTTTTACTTTTAAAAGCATTTTTTCTACAACCTCTTCGGCTGAAGAAAATGCCTTTTAAGGTTGTAGAAAAAATGCTTAAAAAAAAAAGTTGGCCACGCCCACCCAGTGCCATTATCCCCCCCCCCCAAGCCACACCCAGAGAACCGGTAGTAACAATTTTTACATTTCACCCCTGCATTATTGTTTTATTTAAATCAAAGCAATAGTAACAACTTGTTGACTACTAATTGAAATCAGCTTGTTAAGCCAGGTTGCTGGTTAGTTCCTGGAGAGAGATCCAAAAAAAACCTTTGCCAAAAGATTATTCTTTGTTTTGTTTTTGAATATTACAATTGACTTTATGTGAAGTGAAACTATTTTGGTAGAAGAGCACATGGGCCTTCTAGAGCAACAGAAAAGCTTAAGAAATTGGGTGCTATGGCAGACCAACCCTATTTGTGATCTTTGACTTGTTTCTCTTCTAAGCCTGTGTATGTTGTGGGGTGGTGACAGATGATGACGTTGCTTTTTGATAAAGAGAATATTGAGAAATGGTCAAAACCGTGGGTCATAAAGGAAGTGCTGAATCAGAAAATCCCTCCAAAATAGAAGCCTGTTTTTAAAAATACAAATCGTTTCCCTCCCCATGTGTTGCTGTCTTGATGCCTGAATAGTTCATTTTTGTATATGAATTAAGTGTGACTAGTACAGTGAATCATGTTAATTCTGTGTATCTGGCCAGTGTTGAAATATTAATTGTAAAGAGCCAGAGAAAGCCTTTGTGTCTCAGAGGGAAAATAACCTCCCATGCTCAAAAGTCCCCTATTTCATTCATTCCCTGAATGAAAGATTTTTTTTTTCCTTTTTGCAAAATCCCCCGAATCAATAATAGCTTAGTTGCCATGCGGCTGCCCTGCCTCATAAAGAGACTTTGTCTGCTTGGTATTCAATAAAATAATCAATGCATGGCATGTTTGCTATGTTCAACAATAAGGAGGCACAACTTGATAAATAAGGAAAACTAAAATATTAAAATTCCAATGAAACATAATTTTTAGACACGATTTGGTATTATAATAATCGCCATGACTCACTAGTTCTGCACTTTAACAATAGTTGCTAGTTCCAATTAGAACACTATTCTTGCAACATTATGAAAGGTTACAAGCATATTCAGCTATAAATGTTTTATGTTTTTTGAGTCAGAGAACACTAAATTATCCAGTAAGGAATGGAGTTCATATACATGTGCACACATAAAACCTAAAAAAAGAAAATAAAATGGTGAGAATTGCCGGAAATCAGCAGATCTTGCAAGAGCCCAGCATGTTTTCACCTTCTAACTCATCACCCAAGAATTGTAACATCAAATAACAGCTGATAATGTTGTTAGCTTTTGATCTTTTGGAAAGGTTTTAATTCAAAATTGAATTATGTAACTTGGAGTTTGTTTAGGTACAATTTGAAGGAGTTGCAGATACTTTAATGCCAACAAACACTGTTTTTTCCAACTCTGGATTTATAGAGTGAAGATTAGCATAACATGAGTAGGAAAGTCTGAACACATTGTAATTTGTATGTGCGTTGGAAACTGCCCCAGGTTCAGAATTTATTTTTTTCTTGTTTATTAAAATTGTGTTAATTGTGTTTACGCTAAAGCATGTAGACCAATCTACAACTCAAACTTGTAGATTGAGTTGAATACTCATGTAGATCTTTAGAACAAAGGTTTATCCTGTATCGATTATCAATGTTTCACAGTAACCCTATGTTGCATTTTTCTCTAATTTTGAAATGTCTGCTAAATGTTCATTTTCCATCTTTAACTGCTTGCTTTCTAGATGGATTGGTCTTAGTTCTTTTTTATGCTCCTGTGTTTGTGTTAATAGTTGGTGCACCAAGAAATTCCTGAAATAACTTGGCCTGGAAAACGTATTAGTCCTTAGGTATCATTGAACTATGTAGTACTTACTTCTGAGCAATCATACAGGGAATACTGACACTGATCTCTGCCCAAATGGCAGACTACTGTAGAAGATAATATGCATTGTTTTGGCCAACACTGTTATGCTTCTGAAGAGATATAATCTCCTGCAGGCTAAAACTGTTCAATCCTACTAAAGCTTGAAGGAAAGATTCAAACTCTGCTAAATTATAAACTCATTACAGTGATCAAGGTTGAGATAATGAAAAGGTAGCATTTTGCTCCTCAGTTGAAAGTGTTAACACTTTCACTTGACACAGCTGTTGATGGTAGAGAGGTAACTCCTAGTAGTAAGAAAGTAGCCATTTTCTATTGCTTAGGGGTTGTGATTGCTTTTTATTTGTTATAGCACTGTGATTCAGTTGCTCAGCTGATTGTAAATGAACTAAGAATAATTATTTCATATTTCTCAATTGCCAACATAGCATCATAGCTATAGAAATAGCTGTTTGGTTAGACATGAGATATTCCTTTTTTTCTTTTTCTAAGTAAGCTCATAAAAATTTGAAGAGACAAATGGAACAGCAGATTAATTCTATAACTGATTGCTCTTTCTAGTACCAGTGCTCAGAAACTAGTTTTCCCTTTTCAATTTAGAAATTTCAATTAAAATTTTTACATTGGTATTGACATTAACTTTGGAATTATCTCCCTAGGAAAATATTGAGTCAGAATTTGGAATCAGAAAGTAGAATCTTCATTTATCCACATCAAGGATAGGAATCTTCTCTCATATGAAAAATTGTATAATGGTGCGTGTTGTCCGTTGCTTCTTTTATTTTATTCTACCATTCTGCAAACCAGTGTTACATTCCCAGAACCATTTTGTAGCAGATTAAATTTTCTTTGTGGCATTGGTGAGTTCCTGTAATATGGCAAGTACGGTAAGTCTTTTGATGAGCTATATAGTCACAAAGCCAAAATTCAAATCATATTTAGTAACAAAATTTAGTTACTTTCTTATTCTTTTCCTTTTCTCCCTTTTACTTCATCCTTTTGGATAAAATGTAAACTGCCATTAAGTATTCTGACACGTCCATGTACAGAGAGAGAAAGAGAGAGATATATGTTCAAAGAAATGATATGTTGCAGTAACTGAAGTTTTAGTTTTATTGTCTAGGAATACACCTCTCAGCTAACAGTAAAGCATTCTGGGTGATTGATGTAGAGTCATTGTTAACCTATCTGAGTGTATGAGAAGGTAGGATATTTATCTTTTGAATCCTTGGGAGAAATGGTTCATAAAATGTGAAATAATATCAAAGTAGAAAAGTGTCCAGCATGAATGGCTTCCTTTGGAATGATTCCTGGTTTATATACAAGTCTCTGTTGTGAATCATCAACCTACAACAAGAGATTTTCTTTACACTATAACAATAGTCTTCATCAAGTCTTTCTAGATCAATTTTTAAACTACCAAAATTAGCTGCTTCCAAAGTGAATTGCCAGCATATCCTATATATTTTGTCTTGCCTTCTAGAATAATTTTTTGGGAAAAAAATCTGACTAAATGTTCAATGAGGAACACATTTGTAGGGACCTAAATTATAACCAGTTAAGATGTTAAGTTAAAATTAGTTTAGCTTAGAAAACCATGATATAACTAGGTGTGAACTAATTAAGAACCCAACAATTTAACAGGTTTTAATTTTTCTTTTGAAAACCTTTTCTCTTCTGATTTGGTTTTATTAATGAACTCTTTCTCAATATCTCTTCCTCTTACCTGTATGAATCTTATCTCTGTGGTTGATCATTCTACTATGATGTCACAAAGGATTGTGAAGTTTAAATTGTCACAGGGCCAGACATTCAGATTTTAAGGGACACTGTATGGAGCAGTATTCATCTTTTAACAGGGTTTTTTTTTTTTTAACTGAAGCAGTTGTTAACTGGACAAACACAGAAGTATATGACAGTCAGGATTTACATTTAGATTCAGAGCATATATGCTGCTTTCAGATATAGCATATATTGGATATTTATAAGGAGCCTTCTGTGACTGAGAGAGAAAGTCAGGATATGAAAGTTTAGTTACCAACCATAAAAATTTACCGAGTAAATGAGATAAAATATTATGGCGCTAGACATCTATCTATAATAGAAAAATGAAAGAAATTGGAAATGAAATTGGATTTCACTCTGCCAACATATTGCAGGAACTATATTTTGTTTAAATATGATTTAAATTATAATTAAAGTTAACTATATTATTGTAGCATAATCCACCTCCAGACTGGATTACTATAATGCGCTTTACATGGGACTGCCCTTGAAGAACACCTGGAAGTTTTAACTGGTGCAGAGTATAGCTACGAGATAGTTATGTGGACCCCTAGGATGGTGCACACTACAAGCTGCACTGCCTGACAGTTTCTGGATGCAATTCAAGATGCTGGTTTTGACCTTTAAAGCTCTGGGTGGCTTGGGACCAGGTTATTTGAGGGATCGCCTCTTCCCAATTACTTCTATCTGTCCCATCAGATCAAGCGGAAGGGATAGGCTGAAGGTCTCATCTACCAAAGAGCTCTATCTGGTGGGACCCAAACAGCATGCTCTGGGCACATAATTCCCTTTGAGTGAGGTTGGCACCATCTTCCAAAATACTCTTAAAACCTGGTATTTCCATCAACCTTGGTGATCCGATAGTGAACTTGCAAGGTGGTTAATGACCGTTATTCTCCTGCATTTCTGGTTTTTTTAATACTTTTTATTTATGTTTGTTTTATCATTTTAATTGTTAATATGTTTGTATGCCACCCAGAGTCATGTTTCCTAAGATGGGTTGCAGATATATACCTTGTTTCCCCGAAAATAAGCCCTCCCCGAAAATATTTAAGCGCGTGCGCAGCTGGTCCCCGTCATTTCCTCGGGTTAGGGTTAGGGAGACGGGTGAAAATCAGGTAAGAAGGCTCAACACGGCCCAAAATAATAAGACCTCCCCTGAAATAAGGCCAAGCGCCTATTTCGGGGTTCAAAAAAATATAAGACAGGGTCTTACTTTCAAGGAAACACTGTAATTTGGATAGATGGATGGATGAATGGACAGACAGATGGACAAATAACTAGTATGCCTATTGAGACTAGATAACATTTTCTTAATTTCCTTGCAACAGATATGTAGAATGTTTTTTTCTAAAAAGAAGGAAGAAGAGATTTATTTATACAAAGCATTGATTATGTGGGAGCTGCGATTTCATTTCTGTGGTAAAAGTAGCCTGCTTAGGACATGCTAGTCTAAGAATGAATGAATCATTTATTATGAAGGAAATTGGCTTTATTGTTAATGAAGTGGATTAAAAAAAATGGAGATGCTATCAGTCTGGATACAACCGTTAATGAATTGTTGTAATTGCAATATTTTTATAATATTAATAATGCATTATTTATAAGAACGCACATTTTATAATAGCTCTATTAGTTTTTTTTCAAGTTTTAAAATGTTTTTATTAAATAAAAAAATCAATGTCTACATAAACAGTGTATTGTCTGAATACAGTTACTTTTGAGAAATAGTAATCATCATAATAATATTCATAACAATATTGGTCACTTAATAATAATATTTAGTTATCCATTTCACTGGCTCTATTGTTATTAACATCCATTGTTATTAACATCTGCTTCTACCTTTTATTTGTTCTTTTTTATCCTTGTGTTTTTTAAAGTTTTAAAAGATTTGAAATAATAATAATTGGAAAAGGCAGCTTTACTTGGAACAACTTAAAATTCTATGACTGTACGTTTAATATATCAAACAACAATATCTGCCATTCCAAGGTCCTGGGAAGATCTTGATAGGTATATAAAAATGCCAAATCCAGGCTAAGTATCTGGCTGACTGGGTGATAACAATAACAATAGCAATAGCAACAGCAACAACGATACTACTACTACTACTACTACTAATAATAATAATAATAATAATAATAATAATAATAATTTTTAGTTTTATTATATGCTATCCAGATTCACTTGTTTGTGAGTTGGGCAACCATATAAATTCAACAAATAAATAAAAATAAAATATGGAGAAGTTATGTACAATGTTAGGCTGAATAGGGTTTTGCAATAGGCTTTAGCATTTTTGTGAATGGGTATGAGAAAGAAAACCGGTTTGGGAGCTTACCATCTGACCAAATTATTGCAAATGCAAAGTATGAATATATACGTTTCTATAGGTCTACTGATTCCCAAATGACTGCATGGCTTCCAGCCAAAAAAACCCAACATATAAAGAATATAGCCAACTGAAAGAGCAAAATTCCAAAACAAATTAGAGTAAAAGCAAAACAAAATGAAAAAGAAGGCTCCACAGTCACCCTGTCTCCAAAGTCTAGAAGAACAAGTATGTCTTCAGTATTTTCTAAATGATATAAAGGGTGGAAGAAGGCAGCAATGAAACAGAGTAGGTAAGCTTCCTGAGTTTCACCGGATGAGATTCTTTAATTGACAGGACCTGAAATCATCATCCTACTGGACTATATCAGATGGACAAAGACAAGTAGTCCTTCAGATAGCCTTCAGTCTTTCATATGCTATTCAGGGCTTTAGTGGTTATAACTAGCACTTGAATTGCATACTGAAGCCAATTGGTGTTCAGTGCAACTGGTGAAGCAGTGGGTCACAGGCATATAACACAGCCCCCTCATTATTGTGTGCACCACTAAATTGTGGACTAACTGTAGCTTCTGGATGGTCTTCAAGGGCAGCCCTATGTACAACAAAGCACAAAAATCTGATAATGATATGACTAGTATATGAGCAATTGTGTTAACAGCTTCCCGATCCAGATAATGGTGCAACTGACATTGGTGCAATGTCACCAATGGTGCAAGACTCTCTTGGCCACTGCTTCCATCTGCTCTTTGAGTAGGAGTCCAAGAGGACACCTAAACTGTGAACACATCTTGAATGCAAAAATTCAACCGGACCGAGAGTTAGTGATGGAATACCTCCAAATCCCATATAAACATGACCAGTTGGTCTTGGCAAGATTGTGCTTGCTTTCTAAAACTGCATAGTTGAAGCAGGAGATGCTTTTCTAGGTACCAAAATTAGTTTTGGTACCTAGAAAAGCAGTGATCAAACAGATCAGAGGAACACCCTTTTAATTTGAACAGGACAAAATTATGAATAAGTCAATCATTGGTAACTATAAACTGGTACTAGTAGCAGAACAAAATGAAGCCTTTGTTAGGCATAAAATGATAAATATGCTCCTTTGAGTAATGAAGCATATATTTGAGGTGAATTTATGTGCAGTATTTGCCACAACAATTATATAGAAAGAGCAAAGAGAGAGATGTTTATAACAGAAATTACCATCTAGAATGTGTTATGCCCCTACTAATATGTCCAAGATCCTACAAGTACACCTGAGAAAGTCAATCTCTCTCAGTTTAATGGAAATATTTTAAGGGATTGATTGAATTAAAAAGCTATTTCTTAATCATTCTCATTAATCCCAGCCAAGCCTTAGAGGTCTCAGTGCTTCATTTTTCAAGGTGTACCTTATTAATAATGGGAAAATATTTTGCTTAACAAATGTATAGGTAATTATGTAATGAACAAAATAGTTCTGCCCAAATTTGATCAAATTGCTCAAAAGTTCACTTCTTCGCCACTCTATTGTATGAAAATTAATGCATATTTTAACAAATATGCATAATAGCAATCCAGTGCTACAAATCAGTTGTAAATTTGGCATGTGCGTGTATGAATATATGTATATAATGTTTTTGCCTTTTGGTCTACATAATTATTAATGGTAGTAACAAGGGCATGTACATCCCAACTATATCAGTGACGGTGAACCTATGGCACGTGTGCCGGATGTGGCACACAGAGCCATCTCTCCGGGCATGCCAGCCATCACCCGTTGCTCTTCCGGGTTCCATCGTGCACATGCGCGCCAGCCAGCTGTTCTTCGCACATGTGGGAGCGTCAGAAACCGGAAGAGCAGCTCCCTGACACGTATGTGTGCACTGAGAAGCTGAGCTTCTGGTTTCCGGTGTGTGCATGCGCACCAGCCAGCTGGTCTTCGTGCGCGCATGCATGCCAGAAACCAGAAGACCAGGTGACCGGCATGAATGCGCATGCAGGAAACCAGAAGCTTAGCTTCCCGGCGCATGCCGGAGAACTGCTCTTCAGGTTTCCAGCGCTCCCCTGCGCGCGTACACACGCGCTCGTTTCCGCACTCAGTGCCGAATGGGTTCGCCAACACTGAATTATATGATTCAAAACAGTTTAATTTAAAAAAAAAAAAAACAGACCTAACAGTGTAAATAATTTGATCACCCAGACATAAGACATACCCTACATATACAACAATGAATACAGTGGAACATTCAGTAAAAATTTCTTCAAACCATAGCAAAAGTCTGCCATATTATAAATGCCTTAACTAGATAATGTTAAACGTGTAGCGGATTAATAGTAAACTATGTAAAATACATAATTTAAGCAGAATCAAGAAGTTTCCTATGCTTCACATTATCATTGAATCATGCAAATAAGGAATATTAAATCTTTGGAAATAAGCAGGCTTGCGTTGGAGGAAATGGGCTTTAAAATATCATAAGCCCAACAGTTTTGAAAAAAGATAACCAGCACACTAAAATATAACCAGAATGATAATGGAATTTACTGTAATAGTTCAACAATCAAGGCCATTTCCATTGCATTCTGTGCTGAAATTTCTGAAGACATTTAAAAATACAGCTCCATATAGCATTCTCTGAGGTTCAATCTGGTGGCACCAAAAGCAAGTGTTACTCAATTTAAGTTAAAATCAGAAACAAGTACAGTAGTTTAATGTGGATTAGATTAAACAAGTGTATCCCTAATTGTAACGGGTACCTGACCAAGTAGGAACAAAGAGAAATCTGAAAAATGTTCCAGTTCTTGTATTTTTTTAGAGAAGTGGTACAAAGAAACTGAATTCCTATTTTATGTTGATCAGAGGCACCAATGCTATGCCTCCATTAATGGATAATGACAATACTCTTGAAAAAAAGTACTATTTGTACTCATTGTGACAAATTAGAGCTAGCCAGTTGGCGAAAGAGTTACCTGGATTGATTTGTTGCACAATGGAACAGTTTCTACTTTATTTAGAATGAAAAATCAAATTTGGATTCATTTTGGTTAGAGTTGAGTCTGGATTGGCTTGGTTGCTGTGATAGATGATCTGTACTCAGAGAAAGACAAGAAGGGTATGATCACTTCTTTTTTCATGTGTCGCTTTGGATGTCCATCAACTGTGGTATCTTCTTGAATAGGTTATGTCAAGATAGGGTTGGAGACATTGTATTCTTCTCAGACCTGCAGGTTGAATTTTAGACAGAGGCATTTGAAGGTCGCACTTTGGCTCTTTGCTATGACTACCAAAAGTACTGTTTTACTTGTGTGCTATATTAACATCTGTATAAACTGCTGAGAATGCTCATTAAAGCTTTTGAAGGGAGGTGTCATTAGTGTGTCATCTTATGGTGAAATGTTACTCTAGTTTCTTGGTACACATGAGTCACTTTTGTCCTGCACAACCAGACCAGTGTCTGAACTCAGTGAGCGGTTTAAATGAGGCAAATTGGCTAAAGTTGAATTGAACTTCTGTCAGGCTTTGCACTATAGGTTGACAGTAAATCACAGCTCTTCAGATGCTTAACCCTTTATTTAACATTTAGTAGAAGATTGTCAAACACAGTTTGGCTATTCGGAATCTGTATCGCAGAACAGAATGAATCAATACAACAGTTGTTTGCTTGAATAATGTATTCGAAAGGATCTGGTTCATATTGTAGGGACAATTTACAGAGGGATGTTAATTTATATTTGAGAGAATCGGGATGTAGCAGTCAGAAAATAACAGAAAGAAGAAAAAAGAAAACCTACCTGTGACATTCTTGGCTGTACATCGCACAGAATAGGTTGTTAGATATCTCTCTAAATACTAAAGAAACAGAACACATGTAATGAATATTTATATTAGAACTGTGTAAGATATGGTCATTGACATTTTACTCTTATGGCTTAGTTATAATTAGAAAAAAGAAACAATCCTTTCATATTGATTATGATGAATGAGATTATGATTATCATGGTCAGTTGGTATTGAAATTGTAAAGCAATAATTGTGATGGTTTGTTTTTGAAAATTTTGTACTATCAATACTGTTGAGATTTAGAAACAAAATTATGAGAAATTCTACTTTACTCATTTGCTGTATTTGTAATTTTATATTAAATAAAAAAAACATATACTTCTGTGTCAATTTCATATTGGTTTAACTTTCTAGTATCTTGGCAGAGCATTTCTGTCTGTTTAGTGCCTTAATATTCATTAGCTGATGCCAGTACATGAAAAGCAGTACAGACCTTACTTCTGTTTTCAGCTTTGCACTAGAAGAATTTGAGAGGAGGTCAACTGGGCCACGATCCCAGTACTCTTAATACGTCACATTTTCTACAAAGGCATAGATAGTCTTATTGTGAGATCCATGTTATAATTTGTAAGCAGCTTAAGTGATGTCACAGCTGCCCAACCACCGCTTCGAATTTCATGATCCAGCTACAAATTCTCAAAATGCCTACTGTATCCTGTCTACAATGTCCTGCAGAAGCATTCTGGAACAGTGGTTTATTGTTTTGGGAGTACTTCACCGTCTTTTATGAGCAGTCACTATGTTCACCTTTGCATTGTCTGTTTTATACTGTTTAGTTGCAACTGGGTTGCTTTTTAATTTTTCTCCCAGGAAGATTGTTATTCTCCGTAGTGGTGGAGATAGCATCCAGGAATGGGGATGACCTCGTCTGCTTAGCTGATTGGACTGAGTCTGTCAGAGCTGTTACGACACGCCTCTGTTGCTAGGGCTCCCCAGCTTTTGACTCAGTCCCTCAGCTAGGACACAGGTGTCAAGGCTTTTCTCCAAACCTTTGACAGGAAAATTCCTGGATCCTTTCTTCAGCATTATCTTCAATATTCATGAGTGTTTAACCCAGCTGACTCCTGAACATCTGGTTGAATCGCTGGGGTCACCTCAGCAGCGAGGGCTTCGGCTCCAGCCGCTAGACAGTGATCTTCTTGATTGTCAAGGTAGCGGGCCTGGTTCTCTCCCAGACAGCTACCCAATTTGACGGCCAGGGAAACAGGACAGTGGAGCCTTCATGCTCCTGCCCTTACCAACAGATAGCGGAACTTCGCACTCCCAATTTGACAGGCAGGGAGGCCAAATAGTGGAGCTTTCATGCTCCCTCCATTACTCAAGTTGAGCAGCCATTGCGGGAGCTTCGCACTCCGAGAAGAGCCCTGTGCAGTGGCGCCCGATGTTTAAAGAGACAGGCACCTGGCGCTCTCTGCAAACGGAACAAGGAGCAAGTGTGGTGCTTCGTGCTCTCATTAGCCCCAGAATAGCAGCACATTCCCTGGAGCCATAGTGCTCCTGTTGCAACAGCCACACAGCGGCATTACACAGAGCTCCGCGCTCCCATTCAGACTAAAACCCCAGATTTCTTGAAGGAGCCACAGCGCTCCAATTTAAACAATTTCCCATTGTTCAGGCAGATATCCTTCAGGAGCCACAGCTCTATATGGTGTTTGTTTGTTTGTTTGTTTGTGACTTTGAGTTATTCTTAACTCATTGAAACTGCCAAGATAAATCCCAGCAATTTTCTTGGTAACAATTTCAGATCTGGTTTGTCATTACCTTCTTCCTAGGACTGTGAGAGAATGACTGGCCCAAGATCACCCAACTGGCTTTGTGCTAAAATAAAATTAGCTCATAATCTGCCAGTTTCTAGCCTGATGACTTAAACCACTGCAACAAACTGGATCTCCTAAATATTTTAATTTAATTTTGGACTGTGCAGACTAAACGCTCATGAGCCCTTAACTATGGTTAAAAGGAATTGGGCAATGTTGTTGAGGAAGAACTAAGCACTGTTTCGTTGAGAAACAACTGTGCTAAAATTCATTTGGAAATTTAAAACCATTTCTCATGGATTAAACACCATATGTGTAGAACCAGTTTACCAATGCAGGAATGCCTGTGTCATGACTAACTATTCTTTCATTTATAGTCACTAAAGGTAATTCTGTCTTTGACCTCTCTTTTTTACCATTCCTCTCCTCTGTACTGATCAACAACAGCTGTATGTATATTTTTAATTTTCCATTCTCAAGATGATATTCCATGCATCTGATGACATGAAGTATGAGTCACAATAACTTGTTGATGTGCTAATAAATGCATTAGTCCAGTATTTGGGGCTCTTGCATCCCCCTCTACAACAATGGGCAGAAGCTAAGATGCTAGTTTTCAGAAGTGTGAAAACCTAACGTGTAAAAGAAATAAAACCATCGCTTCTGCCAATAATACTACCATGCCCACATGCATTGTGTGTCTACTTTTCCTTCTACTTTCAAATTCCAGAAACAGACAGTTGCCTTAGCAACCATCCGACTGATATATCATGAAATTTTCTTCTTTGAAGTGGAAGCTGAAACCCAAGTTCATACACCAGAATCAAAAGAGGCAACTATTGGAGCACCACATTTATTATTTATTTATTTATTTTATTTTATTTGTCAACAAGTACAAGGAAACAATTAACAGTATAGACATAGACATGGACACGTGAAAAAAAATTGGCAGAAATAAAAGGAAATAAATAAGCAAAACATAGCCATAAACACATAAAATGAGTACATATAAATGGGAACAGTAGGACAGGGATGGTAGGCATGCTGGTGTGCTTATACACGCCCCCTTAGGGACCTCTTAAGAAACGTGAAAGGTCCACGGTAGACAGTTTAAGGTAAAAGGTATGGGGGTTAGAGAGACTAACAACAGGATCAGGTAGAGTGTTCCAGACATTTACTACTCTGTTGGAGAAGTCATATTTCCTACAATCCAGATTAGAACGAATTACATTGAGTTTGAATCTATTGATAGCCCTTGTGTTATTGCGGTTGAAATTAAAGTATGCATTGTTATTAAAGAGTAGCAAGGATGGAGTAGAGAGACTTGTCAGGCGTTATGGTTCAGTGTCTTGGCCCATTTTGTTTATTTGTCCCAAACATCCAATCTGAAATAGTTGCTCTCAAACCTATCTGCTGCGTAGCCTAAATAACTGTATATTTGAGTTTTGAAAAGTCATCGTAATAAAATCATTGAGGTGTTGCTGCACAGGAGAGCAACTATCAGCATTTACTAAAAAGTAGATCAATAAAAACACCCTACTTGATATTAACTATGACTTTAATTTTTTTCTTTGAAATATGTTTACAGTTCCGTATTAGTCTCTGTACCGTACTGTTTAAATTGCTTTCCTACTGCATAATTTGCAACCTATCACTACCCTCTCCTGCTACTCTCAGGAAAAGCTTTTGTACTGGTCAAGGTCATCTGTCAGTGCTTAGGTGGAGAATGCCATATGCCATAGATGAGTCATTTTACCACTGACTCAGATCCTGTTCTTAGCATTTTCATAATGAAAGATTGTGGGGCCAGAACTAACTTTCTTGTTGTACTGGCTTATAGAGGATAAAAAAGAGTTTCTTTTTGCTTGAGCCTAAAATAGACAAATGTTGACCAAGGGCAGTGTACTGATTATTTAGGGAATGCTGAGTTTAAATCCTTTTCAGCCACCCTGCCATATAAATATGACAATTCAGTTAAACAACCTATCAACAGAAAACTACCAGCATGGGATTTGGTGTCTCTGTTCCCAATTACATTCTTGTTGTGTTCCCAATTCCATTCTGTTACCTCCTTTTCCAAGTCACTTGCCTGCAAAGTCATAGGTGACAAAACAGAACTAATGTTGTAAACCTGAACAATGTAAGAATAAGAGAAAGACCCTGATTTAAGAGGGTGGTGGTGCAGTGGTTAGAAAGCAGTATTACATGTTAAATCTGCTGACTGCCAGCATTTCGGCAGTTCGATTCTCACCAGCTCAAGGTTGACTCAGCCTTCCATCCTTCTGAGGTGGGTAAAATGAGGACCCAGATTGTTGGGGGCAATACGCTGACTCTGTAAAGCACTTAGAGAGGGCTGTAAAGCACTGTCAAGCGGTATATAAGTCTAAGTGCTGTTGCTATTGCTATTAAGCTACTTAAAGATGACTTAAGGCTTCCTCATTCATGGAATGAGAACAAAAGGCAGTGTCATGGAGATGTGGCAGGAAAAAAATAGTGGCATATGCACTTTGGGAAAATCCCTAAGAGCCATCATTTAAATTTATTGCTTAACGCATTGTAAGCCGCCCTGAGTCTCCGGAGAAGGGCGGCATATAAATCAAATAAAAAAAATAAAAAAAAATAAAAGTGGTGAGGCATGCTTTAGTTAAGATATTCTTGATATTCCATCATGCATACCTCATTGTCCTGTTCAAAGATAATTGGTATGTTTCTAGTTGCATATATCTGAATCCATATCAGAGAGATGATTATAGATGCAATTAGGTTTACTAGCATGTATCACAAAGTATAATTAGTGGTAGTCATGCATAAGAAGTTTACCCATAGTGTACTGTCCTAGGCAGTGGTGGGTTGCTACCGGTTCGCCTCGGTTCGGGCAAACCTGTAGCAGCAGCGGCGGGAGGCTCCACCCACCTGCCTGGACGTCATCAAATATTATCTGCACATGCGCAGAAGTGTGCGCGCGAGTGAAGCGAGCGTGTGCGTGAACCAATAGCAAAGGTAAGTGAAACCCACCCTTTGTCCTAGGCCACAGGACAAACTGCTGCTGGAAGTGGGTTACAAATCTGTCTCCTTTGCTGGCAGGATTCTGGCCACGTTCATAATTGTGCATGGCATTACTTTAGGTGTTTTGTCTTGGAAAAAAAAGATATGATTTCATGGTGGCTTGATTAGAGCTGTAGGTATTGTACGCATGATGTCAGAAAATTAATTCTTCTCCCAAGAACATTTCTTTCATTTTATATGCAACTTGTGTGTAGCCTCCATAGGAGAGGAGACTAAAGAAAATGGCATACAACAGCACCCAAGACAATATTTGATATTTAATACTCCATTGCTGATCTCCTTTCTTTCCCCTGCCAAATCAAAACAACTAATGACAATTTAGAAATGCACCCCAAAATAAAATAAAATTAATCCAAACATAAAAGCAATACTATTAAAGTAATAATATGAAAGTATTGGCAACAAAGCAGCAGACTGCAGATAAAGGCCCTCCAGAAGTTGTTTATTTTACTAATCCTTGGAATGATTCTTGGGTAGGTGCCAACAGTAGAGGGGGACAAAACTGTTTTATAGGATGGAGGCTACCACATACCTCTAGATTACCATCCCTCTCATCTTACTTATGTTAGTGATGATTTCTCCACCATGAACAAGTGCCCTGGATAAGATGGTTCCAGCTGGAGGAAGCAAACCTGAAGATACCTGGGAGCCAAGTCATGTGTGGCTTTATAGATTAAAGCCAGCACTTCAACTAAAACCTATTCAAAGCCAATGTAGCACCTGTTCAAATCTGAACAATTTCCAAGAGACATATAGACATGGTGAAAGAGACACATACCATGGTGATCCACAACAATTGTGATATGTTTGTGTTCCTATCTGAGGAGGTTTCCAATTGCATCTGCAGCAAATGCAAACCCATTGCTTGCTGGAGGGAAAGCGGAGGGACTGGAGGCCAGCTTGGCCACACATCGAGACTTATCAGGGAATTAAAGAAGTTTCTGAGCAAGGCAGAAGGATTTTCAAAGCAACAACAACAACAACTCAGGAAGGAAGACCACAGAGAAAAAACAAGAGCCTTTGGGGAAGACACATGGTGGCCTGTAACTCAGAAGACTAAATGAAGGAAGAGATGTTCCGTGTCTATAACAAAGCAGAATCAATTTTAGGCAGTTCGCCTGGAGGAAGCCTCAGACACAGAGAAGAGATTTCCCCTAGCACCTCAGTAACAGGAAGGAGAAAAGGTCAGAAGGTAACACAGACAAGCAATCCAGTGACTCCCTCCAAGGAGGAAATTGCATGATGGTGATGGGTGACTTGCTGCTGAGAGTAAGAGTCAGCAGTCTGCAGACCAAGAGATGTTATCAGAGGAAGCATGTTGTCTCCCACGTGCCAAGATCCAAGATCTGATGGAGAGGATGACACCTGAAATGATGACCACTATCTCTTCTGTTTTATGTTGGTGTTGGAACAAATGACACTACCAGAAAAAGACTTGGGAAGAAGTTATGCAGGAGGGAAAAAGTTTGGATTACAGACAATGTTTTCAACCATTATTCCAAGTAATGGTCACAGCCTGAGGAAAGAGCAGAGGATTCTAGAAGTAATCTCCTGGCTCAAGGGAAGGTGTCATTGAGAAAACTTTGGATTCCTGGGCCATAGTTTTCAACAACTACAGGAAGGCTTCTCGCAGGAAATGGGCTGCATCTCAAAAGACTGGAAAGAAGACATCTTGCTAAGGTCATCTGGAAGGTTTTAAATTAAATCTGAAATAGAAAGGAGATCATTACCTATAACCACAACCAAAACATAAAACCAAACGCAATAGCAAAGAAGGAAGGGGTAAGAAGTAAGACTGCTTAAGAATATACCAGTCAATGCAACAGAAAACTTAAGGGCATTACACAGGGGCTTAGATGCCTGTACACCAATGCACAGAGTATGGGCAACAAACAGGAAGAACTTGAAATCCTAGTACAGGGGGGCAAACATTATATTGTAGGTATAACCGAAACTTGGTGGGACAGATGTCATGACAGAAATACAGTACCGGAATTAGCTCAAAAGAAACATAATCTTTACAGATATTGCATTCATTGACCAGAGAATTGAACAGTCAACATCGTAAAAAGAAAAGAGCTAAGTATAGGAAGCCATAATAATGATGATGGGTGAGTTTTACATAATGGAATATGCTGCTTGTGTTACTACCTACGATGACATTGTCACAATTGAGCATTTGAGATCCGTGAATCGTAATAAACCTGTAAAAAAGAATACTTTTCATATTACCAGTAATAGTTGCGAGACAGATCTGGAATCCTGCTGTATTTTAGATCACACTGTATATGGGGCTGCTCCTAAAGAGTATTCAGAAGGTGCAGGATATAATGGCATTGAGCAGTTAATGGTGCTAGTTATTTGGTGCATGTGACACTGCTGCTCTGTGAGACGGGTGGCGTATAAATTAAATAAATAAAATGCATCGATTTCAATGTAATTTTGGGTACAATTCAAATTTCTGGCTGTCTCCTTTAAAGCCGTTCATGGCATGGGTCTCTGTTACTTATGGGACCATCTGTCCCCAGTTTTTCAATCAATTCTACCCAATTTGGTAGGGAATTGCTCTAGGAAACATCAGATAGGGAAGTCCTAAAGAAGAGCCCTATGTGACATCATTCCTTCTGACATCAGATGAGCCCCAACTCAGTAGGCTTTTCACAACATTTGGTTTTATGCGCAAGCCTGGGGCCCTGGGCCTGTGATAAGAGCCAATCTCCTAGCTCGGTTGATGGTTATTTTTCAGTGCTCAACTGCTATGTGTTTTTATATTATATATTGTATTTTTTTATTGTAAGCTGCCTAGGGCCACATATGTGAAACGGATAACAATATAAATCAAATACATACATACTTGAGCATGAACAAGCAATATGCCACAGCTGCTAAAAGAGCCAATAAAGGTGTAGTGCTTGGTTATCACAGTACAAAAACGATGCTAAGAAACTAAAAAGGGTACATCCAACTGTCCACTGGAATCTACCATAATTCATAAGGCTGTGATGGCGAACCTAAGGCACGCGTGCCACATGTGGCACATGGAGCCATATCTGTGGACACGCGAGCATTGCCCTAGCTCAGCTCCAGCGCGCATCTGCATGCCGGCCACCTGATTTTCCGGCCTCCCGGGCCCACCGGACGTTGGAAAACGGGCTGTTTCTGGCCTTTGGAAGGCCTCCGGGGGGTATGGAAGGCCATTTTCGCCCTCCCCAGACTCCTAGAAAGCCTCGAGCCTGGAGAGGGCAAAAAATGGGACTACCGGGGCCACCGTGCGATCACGTGCCAAAAGTGGGGGGAGCATGGGGGGTCACGCATGCATGCGCAGTGGGGTGGGGCGCATTGAATTATGGATGTGGGCACGCACGGGTGCAACCCCCCCCGCATTCCCCCCACTTTTGGCACGTGACAGCAAAAAGGTTAGCCATCACTGTCATAAGGTTTCTGTGATGGACCATTTTAATCGATTCACCACCGCCATTGCAGATATCTGGACTGGGTAAAAAAGTGTCAGCTGGATGAGAAAGTGATCTGACTTCAGCAAAGATCTTGAATTAATATCATCCATCTTCAAAACATATATCAACTGACTCAAAGATAAGGTTAGCAGTATGCCAGTTGGTGTCCATTAGTCCTAAGATCACTTAGGGCAAGATTATAATTGCTCTGAAGGTCATAAACATCTTAGTCTTCCCAAATGCTTTTCCTATATAGGAAATTTAAGGCCCCCAGGACCAAGAATCAGGACAACTCCAAGAGCAATCTGACAGCAAGGATCAAGCGCTAAGAAACACTCACCCAGGCAAGATACTCAGCAAAGTCATCTAACCTAACTTCATATACAAACATTTGAACTCCCATCACACCAATAGAGAGCTCTGGTCATAGCCATCTCAAGATGATCACCATATTCAATGTTGACACCATGACCATTGTAGGAACCAAAATTTTCAGGGCAAATCTCTGAAAAAGCCATATTTGCATCCTTGCCCAGTTAAGTTTGGGAAATAAATGCCTATATAGCTAGTCATGACATGTAAACACACCAACTGATTAAATGCTTTCTACACATGTAATCACATTTAAATTACAGTCAAGAACTTTTGACTGTTTCCTTTCAGTTGGGAATGAAATTTAAAAAGTATGAACAATTAGTTTATAATTGCTGCTGAAAACAAGCACCAGGAAGATGCCATTTGGTTTGGCAGAGAGAAATGAGATGCAGTTGGAGAATAAACAGATGTTAGCAACGGAAGTTTTAGCCCTGCTAAAAGTTATTTGGCTGGGGAAGGGGAGGAGAAAACATCCCAATTCTTAAATTTATGGTAATAAGAACTTAATTATTCTAGTAAACGGCACAGGCCTACCACATTTTCATTGATTGAAATGACAAGTACTGTACATTTAGGTAGTATGTTGGATTGTGAGAATCGAGAAATATAAGAAGCTTGATTAAACTTTTTGATACTGAAATAACTTCCTTTATTTTCACTTTCTGATTCCGTGAATAAAATTGGCTAATACAGTACATGCAGTGTGTTAATGCTTCCTTCTCTTCTTCATCAGCTTCCCAGTTCCCTTAAATGAGGTGCTTATAGAAATCTGTATGAGGCTACTGAATAGAACTAACTTGGCTCTGCCTGCTTTCTCTAACCAAGATCTAAGTGATTAATCTCCAAATTAACCTGAAGATGTTGGCAACTGCTTTCTCAACCGTTAATTTTAGGGTTGTTCAAGTTCGCTGGAAGGATTTTACAGCAGTGCTTCCTACAGCTACTATAAATCAGATTTAAAATAATTATTTAGTATAATAATGAAGCTCTGTAAAAGTACACCCACATGTTTTTTCATGAACGAAACACTGAATAATAAGATTGGAATGCTACATATGGGTAAACACAAATTGCAACACTATTCTGGAGTAATAAGCCGCTAAGTAATCTATTTCGTGCTTCGAAATATTAATGATTACTGAAACCTAGTTTAGAGCAGTGTTTCTCAACCTTGGCAATTTTGAAGATATGTAGACTTCAACTCCCAGAATTCCCCAGCCAGCAATTCTGGGAGTTGAAGTCCACACATCCTCAAAATTGCCAAGGATGAGAAACACTGGTTTAGAAGAAAGTATTAATAGCAAATTAAGTGTTGGACCCAATTTTGAAAAAATGCATATTTAAATAAATAAACTTTATTTAAAATGTATCATTGGATTTTAGTGGTTAAAGGTGTTCTTTTCTCCATCTAGGTGGAGACAGCATCCAGGAATGGGTTGACCTCATCTGTTCAGTTGATTTTAGCGGTTAAAGGTGTTCTTTTTTTCATCATTCATTTTTCTTGTTTATAATCCAATGCGCATATCAGTAGTTTCTCTGTATAGACCTATGCTCAACATGTTGGCAGGTCTTTAGTTTAGAAGTCTATTTAAATTCATTTTCAGTTCTCAGATTGAAACCAGGCCGAGTTGTTTGCAGTGTTTTGATACTAAGTTGGGGCTCCGTTCTTCCACTCCTCCAAGCTTTGACCCGGCCCTGCTAAACTGTGAATTAGTTTGGTATTTATAAAGGATTAAAAGCAATCATTGTCAAAGGCTACATGGTAGTAGTCTTTAAAAAAAAACTGTTCAGCAAACTAACGATGGAGTCCTGGCTGAACACATACGGACAGTAGCATATTTTTTTGGCTGGGGAGGTGGGAATTGGGTATGAAAGCAGAATTGTCCAGTACACAGCAATATGGAAAAATACTGTATGACAGTGTTTACTTTGTCAAGAGAAAAGCAAGCAGAAAGAATGGGAAAGTAATTCAAATTGAACAGGAATCAGCTTTGACTAAGTTAACGGTTGATGCTAACTTGGCTGAGTTTGCCTAGAATTAAAGAATTTTTAAATTATTTTGACTATGAACCTTTAAACTGGCTTGTGTTTTATTATTTTAACAGGAGGATTTTTTTAGCAGTAAGCTTCAACATTGATAAGCAAATATTTGTATGAGACATAAGCATGATTTGGATATGAAAGACTAAGCTTATTAAATATTCTTAATATTTGAATAATGCAGTTGGTATTGTTTATATGCTGTTCAAACTTACATGTGTATCAACTTTCCAACTAAAGATGCAACATATCTTAATGTAGGCTTTATTATGCTGAACATTTAACATATGCCATATGTAGCTAAGAGTCCAAATTAAGTGTGAGTGGTGGTCCATTGATGAACAAAGCAAGTACTTATGTAATGGGGTTTGTATGTGTGTGTGTACATGGGTGTATCTGTGTATGTATGTATGTATATAAAATTTTGCAAAGGATCAAAAAAAACCCATAGGTCATCCGGAATATTCTACAAAGACGTTATGTGGAAATGGTTGATCTATCTTACATGCCTTTGATATAAAATCTATATAAAAAGCAGAACTTGCTTTTGCTATCTGCAGTTAACCTGTATCATTGTCATTACTCAGGAGACGGTGCTGCTTGGATAATGAATTGATCCACTGTCTATAGTTTCTGCCGTTTGACTGTGATTTTGGGTTTTGTGTACGGCGAATAAGGAGCAGTGTGATGGCGAGTTTAAAATTGTCACATGCCATAGAGAATTTGCGTACTCTGAGCCAGCATTCAAAGTAAACTATACTCCTAATGCTGGCTCAGAGCCAGAGATGCGAGTCAGTATAGACATGCATCTCTGACTCTGAGCCAGCATTTGGACTATAATTATTGGCAAAGAGGAAGTCTTCCAGAACGGTGTCCTTCCCTTTAGTAACACTGCTTCCCCGAAACTAAGACGGAGTCTTATATAAATTTTTGCTCCAAAAGATGCATTAGGACTTATTTTCTGACTAGGGCTTATTTTCAGGGAAATATGGTACTAAATGCGTCCCTCTGACTGAAAGCTTAACGGGGGTCTTATTTTTGGGGTAGGGCTTATATTACCAGTATCCTAAAAATTCATGCTAGGGCTTATTTTCCGACTAGGTCTTGTTTTCAGGGAAACAGGATAGTTTGAAATTTCCTCAGATTGAAGAGCTTCCCATCCACTCTGTACTTGAAGCTGATTCCAGCATAACGTTGACCTGAAAGGCATCATTCAGCATGGCACTCAACATGCTAAGCACTCCAGGTGCAAGCACAAAGTCATGTTTAATATCATTGGTGACTGGGAATGCCTTAGAGGATTCTTTGCTGACCAGCACTCTTTCCATCATGCCATTATGGAACTGGTGCGCCATCTTAATGAATTTGGTGGGGCAGACAAGCTTAGACTTGATGCTCCACAGGCCTTGTTGACTGACATTATCAAAAGCTTTTATGAGGTTAACAAGTTGGTGCACCACAAAAGTCATGTCGGTAGTCTCATAATTTCTGAGGAAACCACACTTTGACTCTGGCAACGTCCAGTTCTTGATGATTCACTAGACAATTTAGCAGGACTCTTGCAAGTGTTTTTCTTACAGTGGAGAGCACCAAAATTCCTTAGTGGTTGTTGCATACTTGTTGATTGCTCTTCCCTTTGTAGAAGTGTATAATGAATGCATCTTTACGTTCTTGAGGAATGGATCCTTGCTTCCAAAAAGACTGGAATAACTTGGTGAATATCTCTATAAATATGGGACCACTGACGGTATATCTCTGCAGGTATGATATCTGTGCATGGGACTTTGCCATTGGATTGCGGGCCAATGCCTTCCATAACTTCATCTATTTCAGTGGGTCATCCATGGCACTGCTGATACTAATCTAGGGAATCCTGTCCACTGCTACATCATTAATAGATGATGAATGATTGAAGATAGTTACAAAATATTTGGCCCATCTCTGCAGGATTTGACTTTTCTGTATAATGAGAGTTGTACCATCTATACTCAGAAGGGGGTAACTTCCAAGAGACTGAGATCTTCAGAAAGTGTTAAGGGCTTTTTAGAATCATTTCAAGTTGTTTCTATCAGCATATCTTTGTGTTTCATCTGCCTTGGTGGTCAGCCAGGCATCTTGCATTTTCCTCGGTTTAATCTAGACTATCCTACAAGCAGTGGTAAAGGCATTTTTCTTGACAACTGATGATAAGTTGTTCTGATAGACATGATGAAGATGATGCATTTCAACATGTAATGCCTGTATGTCCTCATTATTTTAATCAAACCAGTCATGCTGCTTTCGAGTAGAAGGCCCCAGCATCCTCAGTGCAGATGAATGGACAACATCCCTGAAGCATTGTCAGTCATCCTCAATACTGCCAGCAAGATGTAGGTCAGCAAGCTTAATTTCTAAGCCTTCAGCCAGTATTGAAGTCATGCTGGGGTTCTTTAGCCTGGCCATATTCATTCTTTTCATGGCCTTGCTTCCTTTTGGTCACTTCTTGAGCTGATGTGGAGCTTCATTTTGGAGACAGTGAACCTGTGATTTTTCCAACAGTCAGCATCACACTTGGACTTAGTCACTCCGGCATTCTGCCTGTTTTCTCCTGACAATGACAGTCAATAAGATGCTAGTATTTAGAGTGGGGATTCATTCAGGAAGTCTTGTTACTGGTATGGAGGTATAAAGTTGTGTTGGTAATGAGATTATGTGTTGCACTAGTCTTCAGTAAAAGTAGGCCAGTTTGTTACACTTACACACTCCATTTCTCCCAATGACACTCTGCCAGGCTGCAGAATCAGACCCTACTCTTGCATTAAAATTGCTGAGCAAGATCAGTTTGTTGGTACAACTTAGTTCTGATAGTAGGGCAACTAGAGCTTCATAGAACCTGTATTTTGTCTTGTTGTGGTTGGATATTGTGGGATCTGTAGACACTGATCAGGGTGGCTTGATTTCTATTCTGTATGGAAGTTGCAATATCATGAACTGGTCATTTACACATTTGACATCACACATTTCCAAATGAGGTGACTCTTGATGGAAAATCCAACTCCAGCTTCCTTGATGGAAAGTATACCACTTTATAATGCCTTGGTAAGGCCACACTTGGAATATTGCATTCAGTTTTGGTCGCCACGATGTAAAAAAGATGTTGAGACTCTAGAAAGAGTGCAGAGAAGAGCAACAAAGATGATTAGGAGACTGGAGGCTAAAACATATGAAGAACGGTTTCAGGAACTGGGTATGTCTAGTTTAATGAAGAGAAGGACTAGGAGTAACATAATATCTCAGGGGTTGCCACAAAGAAGGAGTCAAACTATTCTTCAAAGCACCTGAGGGTAGAACAAGAAGCAATGGGTGGAAACTAATCAAGGAGAGAAGCAATTTAGAACTAAGGAGTAATTTCCTGACAGTTAGAACAATTAATAAGTGGAACAACTTGCCTGCAGAAGTTGTGAATGCCCCAACACTGGAAATTTTTAAGAAGATGTTGGATAACCATTTGTCTGAAGTAGTGTAGGGTTTTCTGCCTGGGCAGGGGGTTGGACTAGAAGACCTCCAAGGTCCCTTCCAACTCTGTTATTCTATTCTATTCTAAGTCCAACTCCACTCATCTCTTTCACGGTCACGGAAAAAGTATAACCACCCCCAATTTCAGTCAGCAGACCTTTGTTGACAAGACAAATCTCATTCAGGGCTTCACTGTCAATATTGTGTCTTGCAAAGTCTCTGGCAACTAAAGCTGTTCTTCTCTCTGGTCGGTAGGGTTGCCCAAAAGTGTGCACATATCCCAAGTACCAATGGTGAGATGTATCATCTTGCATTTGCTGTGTTTATTCAAGCATTGATGGGATCCCCACAAGTTGTGGTAAACTAACCAGGAGGGAATGAACAGGCAATGTTTAGTGCACTTTTTCTAGACGGTTTCTCATATTACAGAGGTAAGCAATGCATTTCTAAAGTGGGCTGCTCAATCACCCAAGCAGATGCCTGATTTCATTGCTGCTTCGCTCAGTGTAAATAATGGCCATTAGATCTGAGTCATCTATGTGCATATTTATTACTATAGTTCCCATTGTATCTACACCTGCTGCTTCATCACTCGCCCATTGCTACAGAATATTTTTTCCCAAGAGTGATGAAGATGGTGTGGAGTCTAGGACATGAAATATAATTGAGGGAAAGTTGCACAGCACATCTCACTCACTCTTCCCAATTTCCATCTAAGACCAGTGGCAAGACGGCATCAAGACAACTGAGGATGAAACTAGCTATAGTGGGTAACCAGGATATCATCTTTGTCTTGTCATGACATTTGCAGAGACTGCCATAATGCCTCTTGGGCTTTGCAATGGTCTCATCCACTCAATCTGCCAGTCTCTCTTTTCACATGCTGGGACAGTCATCGCCTGTCTCACCATGGGTTTAAGACCTATTAGCTACCCTCACTTGATTTAGTCAGTTTGACTGAAGTGTGGCCATTGCCTCATGCAAAAAGCTACAGGAAGCCATGGGTAGATACTGAGTGCCAGGTGGGGACCAAAAGTGGACAAAGTGCCCAGAAATGATGCAACATGTTCTCCTGCCAAAACTGCTATTCTTCCGGAATACCCTGTACAGCTCTATAGAATATGATCAACCTTATTGACAACTGTGTTTAAAATAAATGATGTTGTATAGTAGTCATGCCAATCATTTGATAACTTTCTATGAATAGTAATGCCACATTTGAGGTAAGGCAACAGAGACATCCTATTCGATTTAATAGCTGCTTCCATTTTTCCATTAGACAATTTCTACACAAGCCTCTCATAGATGAAAACATAGTCAATAAAAATAATGCATTCACCATCAGAAGCTTAGATTAGGTTTTTTTCCCCAATCAATTAGTCCTGACCTTAATGCAGATTAACAACAACAACAACAAATGAAGCAAAAGTTGCTACATACAATATTTCTGGTATGAATTTGTATGAGTTTTAAGAACAAAGATAAAAACTAATAGAAACTAATAATAGGACAAGAATAAAAATAATACAGATTAAGAAAGAATAAAATCAGAAAGCTGAAAGAGCAGAAAGAAAAAAGTAAAAGAAAAAAAGATACAATTCTGATCTTTACAGAAGTTAAAAATGCAATCATAAATAATTTACCCCATTTAATCATTATTTTTTATAGTTTACAGAAAAAGTCCATAAAGGGTTTTCTGTCAACACTAAATATAGCTAATCAAACAAATCAATTTAGCCATCTCAGCAAGTTATATAATTTTCACCAGTTTTTGCTCTGTTATAAATATTGCCAGATCATTCCATCTTTATGCATACAATAATTTCATTATGGTTATCACATAAAAGGCAAAGTTTCATGACTTTTTCCATTTTTTTGTCCCATCAGTTCCAAGAGAAAGAATTATTGTCTCAATTATATATTGATCTTTAAAATCTTCTGAATCAATATATGTATTTGAATCCAATGTTTTCTAGCTTTTTTGCATGTCTACAAAGCATGATAAAATGACCTCTCTTGTCCACATCTCCAACATAAATTTGAAGTGCCTATACACATTCTATATAATTTATTTGATGTCATATACCAATCACGACCCTTTTAGAAAAGAGTATATCATAGTGTAAGTTTGAATTCTTTCAATACCATCTTTTTCCACTGTTCAATCTAAATATGATAATCAAAATTTGTAGCCCACTTTATTGTGCATTCTTTCACTAGTTCTTCTGTTTCAAATTTCAGTAAAAAATTATTTTAGCAATAACATGTTCCTTTGTATACAATTCGGTTTCAAAATTGGTCTTACAATGTTTAATGCCATAAACTGTTGTCTACTTTAAATCTTTACCTGTAAATAAGAAAACCACTGACAAACTTTGTCCTATTGCCATCAGTTGTCTTGATTTTATTTTGTATTCTCCTTGACAACATTCTATGATCTTTTGCTAGGTTAACCATTTGTGTTTCCCTATTATTTCTTGTTTCTAAAATGCTTCTTGTGCCGAGAGCCATAAAGATGTTTTTAGATCTCTACAACCTAGATTTGCGTCTATTCCACATTCTCAGTATGGAATATGAACTCCCCCCCCCCCTTTGGCTTTCAAAATGAGTTAGCTGCTGGTTCAGTGTGGAATAGGTCTCCGTTTCTGTATACCAAGGCATGCTTTCCAAAGAATGATTAAGGGCTTAAAGTGAATAGTGAGAAGAGATGCACCAGTTGCCCTTATTCTTACATCTTTTGTTTCTCTCCTCAGTGTTGCGTTCAGTAGCAAATTCAGGCAAGTATATTCACCTTACTATAAATTTTACTCAGATATTATAACTCACCACAGTAAGTTGGGAGCAGAAGTTCAGGGAAGGTGTAAACATAAAACAGTTCAGCATGCAAAGCCATGTTATACCCTGTTCACTTTCAATTCCCATGCCTTTCTAGAATGTGTACAAAGACTTCAGTCATATGCAGATGCCCTACTAAGTGGGAGGAAAAGGCTAGTGTCAAGCTCTTTGGCAGTTTCCTAAAACCAAAAGTGATTATTTTCCGTGTATAATTCTCAGAGTTCTCGTTAGCAAGTCAATGAAGTGAATGGGGTAATCTGTAAACATTCCAGCAATTGAATTATATTTTATATAGAAAGATTCCAGTGAATGTTAGGATGGATACTTTCTGATTTTCTAACAACCTTCCTGGTGATACTCCAAGGAGCCAGATCTCCACTGATAACTGAGTAGCTGGATGTTTACAGAATGGGCTTCTGAAACTTTATTAGTCTGAGAACCAATTATTGCATCAGGATTTGGCACAGCTTCCCTCCAAATCTTAAGAGAATTTAAACCTCTCTTGTTTAGTACATTTGATATACTATATGGTTCTAGGTGGCAACACTGGATGTTTGCATCAGTGTTGTAATTTAGTATATGTGGTTGGAGTAACCTCAGGATTTTCTTTATGATTTATTTATTTATTTATTATTTATTAATTTTATTTCTATACCGCCCTTTTCCCGAAGGACTCAGGGCGGTGTACAGCCTGATTAAAAGCACAAAGACAGACAAAATTTAAAAATAATTAAAATTATTAAATGATAGGCCCAATTTATAAAACCCCAAATTTAAAATCCATTTAAAACCAATTAAAATCTTTACATTGATAGCCCAGCCTGGCGGAACAACAAGGTTTTGAGGGCACAGCGAAATACACGGAGATCAGAGATTTTACGAATTTCTGGGGGCAGTTCATTCCAAAGAGCAGGGGCTCCCACAGAGAAGGCCCTCCCCCTGGGTGTCGCCAGCCGACATAATTTGGCCGATGGCACCCTGAGGAGACCCTCTCTGTGGGAACGAACTGGCCGGTGGGAGGCTACTGGTGGCAGAAGACGGTCTCGAAGGTATCCAGGCCCAATGCCATGGAGCGCTTTAAAGGTGGTAATCAACACCTTGAATCGCATCCGGAAGACCACTGGAAGCCAGTGCAGCTCGCGCAGGAGGGGTGTTACATGGGCACAACGAGTTGCGCCCATAACCACCCGCATGGCCGCATTCTGGACCAGTTGGAGCCTCCGGGTGCTTTTCAAGGGGAGCCCCATGTAGAGAGCATTGCAGTAGTCCAATCGGGAGGTGACAAGGGTGTGAGTGACTGTGCGCAAGGTGTCGTGATCCAGAAAGGGCCGCAACTGGCTGATCAGGCGAACCTGATAAAAAGCCCCCCTGGCCACGGCCGTCATATGTTCTTCTAAAGACAGCTGTGCGTCCAGGAGGACGCCCAGATTGCGAGCCCTCTCTGTGGGGGGTAAAGACTCACCCCCAATAGTGATGGCATCAGCTGACTATATCGCGACACCGGGAACCACAGCCACTCGGTCTTGGAAGGGTTGAGTCTGAGCCTATTTCTCCCCATCCAGACCCGCACGGCCTCCAGGCAGCGAGACATCACATCAAGGGCATCGTTGGAGTGGTCTGGAGTGGAGATGTACAGCTGAGTATCATCAGCGTACAGATGGACTCTCACCCCAAAACCACGGATGATCTCACCCAACGGCTTCACATAAATGTTGAACAGAAGGGGCGAGAGGACCGACCCCTGCGGCACTCCCCATGCAAGGCGCTTCGAAGTCGACCTCAGCCCCCCTGTCAACACGAACTGCGAGCGGTCAGAGAGGAAGGAGGAGAACCACCGCAAAACGGTGCCCCCTATTCCTAACCCCCTCAACCGCTGCAGCATGATACCATGGTCGATGGTATCAAAAGCTGCTGAGAGATCTAACAGGACCAGGACAGAGGAGCAACCCCTGTCCCGAGCCCTCCAGAGATCATCCACCAACGCGACCAATGCCGTTTCTGTGCTGTACCCCTGCCTGAAGCCCAACTGGTACGGGCCCAGATAGATAGCTTCATCCAGGTGCCTGGGCAGTTGTCGTGCCACCACACTCTCAACAACCTTCACCACAAAATGAAGGTTGGAGACCGGATGGTAGTTGGCTAATTCAGCTGGGTCCACGGAAGGCTTCTTGAGGAGGGGCCTCACCACCGCCTCTTTCAAGGTAGTGGGAAAGGCACCCTCACTCAGAGAAGCACTTATAATCCCCTGGAGCCAGCCTCGTGTAACCTCCCGGGAGGCCAGTACCAACCAGGAGGGACACAGGTCCAATAAACATGTGGCAGCACTAATCCTACCCAGAACCCTGTCCACATCCTCGGGAGCCACAGGATGAGGTTGTAAGTATTATGAGGTCTGTAAGTATTGTTTGAAAAGTGAGATCAGATGGAGGTCTTGTGCAGCTACTGCTGTAAAATTCTTAAGGGCCACCTGCTTTCATGTCACATTCCTGTTTTGTACTGTGAAAGACTAGCAAGTCCACTAGTACTCCTCAGCATGATTGTTTACAAACAAAACTTGATTGTGGTGTGAAGAGAGAGATGGGAGTCGTATGCTTGCCTTCCCCTTGAATGCTATTCCAAGGACATGAGCAATGAGGACAATTGGCGCTTCCAGGCTTACATCATAATGCTATATCTCCAAGAATGAATAAACATTCATTAAAGTTAAATGTGTGTTGATTACTTCTTTGTTGTTATGCTTTTTCAGAAAGATTTTTTTTTTTAATTTTTGGAAGGAACTAGATAATTTGGAAAGATAAAATATACTAATCTACAAAAAATTGGTCACTTTAGGAACATAAACTGTGTGTTGTGTAATTTGACTGCTCATAAAGCCATCTTGTGTATATTAAACTTAAATTGTGCCTGTGTGTGTGTGTTTTAAAAAGGTATTTTCCCCAAATGTAATTTCCCCCATCTAGTAAGATTCAATTACAGTTTACATGGGGTAACAAAGATATATCAATACAGCTAAAATATCATTTGATAGAATAAATTCAGAACTGTTAGTTTGCAATAAAGAAGGATATGGTGATTTCTTTCAGTTCCATTATGCAACACTAGTTACAACTATCAGAGCAGACTCAGAAAGCTAGAAAGGAGGAGTTCCTTCCAAATAGCTGTTGCCCTGTCCTACTGAACAAATCTTGTAGCAAATCATTACTCACATAGATTGCTTTACCAAATTCTGCAAAAGTGAACAAAGGAACAAAAAACTCAGTTGTTGTGAGTAGCTGTTAAGTACTCTATTTTTTGGACTATAAGACGCTCCGGACTATAAGAAATGCCTAGCTGATAGAATGCAGGTCATGATTTCATCTGGTGTATCATATGCAACAAACCATTACAATAAGTAACACTCTCTGAAGTAGCACAAATACAGGTAGTCCTCGAGTTACAACGGTTCATTTAATGACTATTCAAAGTTACAACAGCACTGAAAAAAAATGACATGACCGTTTTTCCATTCACTTAACAACTAAGTTACTAACTTATCAACTGCAGTGATTCACTTAACAACAGAGGCAAGAAAGGTCATAAAATAGAGCAAAACTCACTTAACAAATGTCTCACTTAAATACAGAAATGTTGAGCTCAATTGTGGCCCTAAGTTGAGGGCTATCTGTAGAAAAACTACTTTGGAAAAAGCAGATTTTCTGACCTTTGAAATGAATTTACAGCTGCTTCTCGGTGATGATCTGATGTTGATAAAACTAGTGAATGCTTTTAAGCTTTACTATGCTGATTGGTGAAAATAACTAGGTATGCTGATTTAGCGTGTATATGAATATATGATATGGGGCTGCTGGCTAGCATCCTAACTGATAATGGGGATTGGAAAACATTGTGGCTGGACTAGCAAAACATATTGAGGGATGGAGTCATAACTGGTGTATGTATGTGGTCTAATACCAGGGTCCCCAATCCCCGGTCCATGGACTAGCACTGGGCTGCAGCATACCCAGCATTGGGCTGTGCAAAGCCCCATCCGTGGGATGCAGGCAGCATGTAAAACACTCCAACTAGAATGTGCATGTTGTTGTTCCTATAATCTAGTTTCAAAAAACCTCCCATAAGAATTGGGGAGAAAATGACCGTTGGGAGCATCTTGAATTAAGTACAACTATTTTTTTTTCTTCCCCCTTGAACAAGTAAAAGTAGAAAAGAAAGAAGTGAAGAAATTACATTTTCGATATAGCATGATAGAGCTTGGTGTATGGTTTTATCTGTTCTTCTAACTTTACTTTCTAACTGGAGAGGAATAGAGAGAGGTGTTTCAATTTCAGAATAAGTAGCCCATCTGGGTACTGAAATCACTTCTTTTAGCGAGGGAAGCCAAGCAAGAATAACCAAATAATTAGTACCAGCCATCTACTTATTTGTGATACAACAAAAGTCTTTATGAGTACACATTTATTGTGTAGTCTGAATGCAACCATTGACTTTATGAACACAGAAAAGTATTCTTTCTCAAGTTACCATCTGCAACTGTGATGAACAGTTGCTCTCCTGAACCTTAGTTATTTTCTCCCCTAGAGATCAGAGTTTCCTTGCACAAAGCTTCTTTGCAAAGTCCTGCTTGTAGGCAAAATTACCCAATCTAACTAAATCCATGATCTCACATTGGGTTTTCACTCAGTGTGTATTTAAAACCCAAATATAGTTTGACTGGCTTTGGCTTTACACAGTGGGTAAGGCCAGCTATTGTTCAAGAAAATATGTTTAAATACCCTTGAATCAGTTGAATGTGTGAACTAGGTCCCTGAAAGATTTATTTGCTTCCATGTTAGTGTCAGATTGGGGCAGTATGCCCCTATCTGAAAGCATTTTGAAATTTTCTGTATATAGGTAGTCCTCGACTTACGACCATAATTGAGCCCAAAATTTATATTGCTCAGCATTTGTTAATAAATGTTTGTTAAGTGAGTTTTGCCCCATTTTACAGCTTTTCCTGCCACAGTTGTTAAGCGAATCATTGCAACTGTTAAATTAGTAACCTAGTTGTTAAGTGAATCTGGCTTCCCCATTGGCTTTGCTTGTCAGAAGGCCGCCAAAAGTGATCACATGACCCTGAAACATTGCAACCAACATAACTATGAACCAGTTGCCAAGCATCTGAATTTCGATCACACGACCATGGGAATGTTGCAACAGTCATAAGTGTGAAAAACTGAATGAACTGGTTTAAGTCGAGGACTACCTGTATTTCTATTAGGCTCCCCACCATGGTTATCCATCATTTTAAAAGATTGGGGTGATTAGAGAGAAGACTTTGTTGCCTTAAAGGGAAGCTTTTGAAAGTATGTTTCCGCACTATAGCAGTGTTCTGAAACTGATGATCCTTGGCCGAGTGATTAGAAGTACCAGGGTGATGTTGTGCCCCTGAGGAATTCAACACATCAACAGTTAATGAGAAGGAAAACGTCTCCAAGTTCCTGTGTAGCAGATGAATGGCTCTGGATTTCTCCTAAAGGAGAAATAAAAAGATACTCCTGCCAGATAAGAGCAACAAGCAACATCCAGGACACAGGATTTTCCCCCCCTCTTTCTTTTCTAAGTCACACCACTGTATCACATGGATTACTAATCTAGATGACCTAGCAGATAACGCGGGAGATTCATAATCGGTGAAAAAAACTTCAGAATCTTTTAGAATATTAGAATGAGGTCCCTCAGCAAGTCCAAATCTTAATTTTTACTTACTTAATTTTTGTCAACTGGGCTTTTCTTGCTGATGAGTATTTCAAAAAGGGAGCATATGCAATCATTTGAAAAAGTATGTCCTGTTGATTTTTTAAAAAAAACTTTTTAAACATATTTCAACATAAAGGCATTTGGTCTTCATTTCAACAATATTGATAGATAAAGAAGATGTAATATAACAAATATAATGTACTGTTTATACTTTGTACTCCATTGTATAATTTAAATATAAATGCAGATTTCCCATGTGGAAAAAGTAAGATTACCGCTACATTTATCACTACCTCAAATATTTAAAATTAGAATCAAATGCATCAAATCAGGCTCAAACATTGTTTGAGAGGATGTGGGAGGAACTTGTCTTGTTTAAATCTCAGACACTTAGTTTCATTTGCCCTTTGTTGTTGAAGTGGGTGGTATCACCATGCCTAGATTGAAAGAGCTCTCCTACATGCCTAAGAGTCTGGGAAGGGATTTTAAAAGATTGCTAAACAAAGGGACATCAATCATTCCACTGTCTGGAAGATCATTGACAAGTGGAGGATTTCAAACAACTGTCAACTTGCCCAGGCCACAGGCTTTCTCAGCAAGTTCAGCCTGAGTGCAGAACATAGGATGCTGAAAGAAATAGCTAACAATTCCAGAAGGTCATCATATGAGCTACATGGAGGTCATGTAACAATTGATGTCAGTGTGCATGAGTTTACCATGTAGAAAGAAACTGCACAAATTAGATCTACTTGGAATGTGCCTCAGAAGGAAACTTTTGCTGTCCAGAAACAACATCATTGCAGGGCTGAAGTTTATTCACAAATATTTAGGCAAAGACCAGGATTTCTGGAACAATGTGCTCTGAATAGAAGAGACAAAGATGGAATTATTTAACCACAGTACCAGAAGTCATGTTTGACAGCATTTCATCAGAAGAACCCAATACCAGTTGTAAAATGTGGTGGTGTTGGAAATATTGTTGTTTGAAGTCGCTTTGCTGCATCCAAACCTGGGTAACGCACCATCATAAAATCTATTACCAATTCTTCATTGTAGCAGGGGTTGTTTGAAGATAATATGAGCCCATCTGTCAGCAGATTGAAGTTTAACCCAAAGTAGACTTGCAACATAACAACAAACCTCAACATTCTAGTATATCCACCAAAGAATGGCTGGGGAAAAATGGAGGATTCTGAAATGGCCAAGTCAAAGTTATAAATTCCATCCAGATTTGAAAAGGTCTGTGCATGCAAGTAACCCTCAAATGTTGCACAGATGAAAACAATCCTCCCAATTGATGTCAGAGACTGAGAGATATTTGTAAGAAACATATACTTGAAGTTGTTTCTACCAAAGGAGTCAATATCAGGAACTAGAGCCAAGGTGTACTTACTTTATCCACAGAAGGAAATACATATGTCGTCTTGCAAAGTCAAATTTTCAGAGTTTTTTTGTTCATTTGCATCACCTTTATTTTTCTAAACTGTTCGAATGAAGATAAAATATTGAGTTTGCTTACATAAAAAAAAATTAACAAAGAATGTATTTACTTTTTCAAAGAATAGTATTTTCATAGTTGGCTCCTGATGGCATCCTAGAAAATATGCAATTTTCCATAAGATTAAGATGAATACAGTCTCTGATACATAAACCTAGGGAAAGTTACAAAGTTTGAGTAAAACAGTGGTTCAGAAGTGTTGAGCAGTTCTTAAAATTCCTCCAGTCATGAGAGAGTAGGACTGGAGAAATGCAAACGCATTCACTCGAGGACATTTAAAAATGCAAGCAGAAAAAAATTCCTTCAGTGGCTTTTTGCAGAGCAGAAGTGAATGCTGGAAAACTAACACAGACTATCCAGTCCTATTAAGAGCCGTGGGATCACAGGTAAGCTTTAGATGTTTGTATTGACAGGTGCGTGTGTTCCCAGAACAGTGTGCTACCTACTGCAGATTGAATTCATTGACAGTGTGAGTGCTTGAAAATGTGCATTTGCTCTTTATCGCTTATGTCACTGGTATTCATTAGTGGACAGAATGTCACTTTAGTAGACAAAGCATAATATGAGTGAAGAGAGCAGGATGAATGGGCTCGCAAGGGAAGTTATCACCAACGTTCTTGCAGCATATCTGGGAACCGTAATCCTTAATACAGGGCAGCTGCTTCCCTCTTAAGTAAAGAAGATTTTATGACGAATAGAGAGAGAGAAAAAAGCGCGAACGACTTGTATCCCCTACCATCCCAATATTCTCCCCCATCTGTTCGTTTGAGGGGGGGGGAAATAGAGTTTCAACCTTGCGGGGTTTAATGTGGGGATACCATCTGTTAATCGTCTTGTGGTACAGTAAAAGCAAGCTTCATCAGATGCTTTGTTTGGAACGGGGTGTGGGGGGGAAATATGTGCCGGGTTATTTTGACATCTGCAGACCATAATAGAAGGGAGATGATGTAGGAAGAAGCTTTGACAAGACGGGTCTTTTTTTAATTTTGCGTCATGTTCAGACTCCAAAGGTGGGAGGCAGGTGGTAACTGCAGGAGCAGTGGGAAGGCAGTTCCATCTGGCTAGCTCCTCGATTTAAGCGTATTCACTGTCTCAGCTCTGCAAAAGGATGATGTAATCCATTCTGCTGCAAGGGCTGCTGACTTATAGATAGAGATTCCTGTTGCTGCATTTTATACTGATGCGCTGGGTTACACTGGTTCATTATCCAGGAGGGATTTCAAGGCTACTGTAAAATTGGGGGGGGAGTTTACATTGTCTTTTGCATCCCCCTTCGCCCCCGTGCTGAATTGTCTTGGTAGTGTACCTGTTTACAAGGGAAAAAGGTCTGCGCTTGTCTTTACATACAATGTGCTACTGTCAATGTGGAGTCTTTGGGACATCGGCTTGGGGATTGGAGGCTGCTTTTATCCGTTGCGCTAAAGCGAGGGGGGAGGGAATATGGGTTGCTAATGGCAACCACTTGCCTACATTAAAGAAGGGTGTAGAGTTCCCCCACACTACCCACCCCCTTTGTGTGCAGCTCGTTTTTATGGTCTTCAAAAAGGTTTCATATCTGCGTTTACTGCAGGTTGATAATAGGAAATCCTTGATTTTTACACACACAAAAAAACCCACAAAAAATATTTTGTTTTCTTTTCAAACAAATGCCATATATGGGGGAGTTTCAAAGGCTACAGGGAGTTAGGCTGAGGATGAGAAGAAAGCAGGGAGGCAAAACCACAAGCACCTTAAGTAGGTATAAGAGGAAAACCACAAAGCTGATAATTAACAGGTGGGCACCTAGAGTAAAATGTTCAATGATAAATGATTGTTAGGATTTAAAGCATAGAAACAAGGTGGTTTAGGCATATTGGTGTTTGTTTGTTTTTACACAGTTCTGGCAAATGTCAATGAAAAGGTAGCTTTCCTTGTATTATGGGGGACCTTGGAACTAGCTTTTGGTACCATGACGTGGCACATTCCCTTGGTTAAATTTCCCTCTTTCCAACTTGTTTTAGATAAACATGGAATGTAGCTATGTTTACAGACAGATTGATAACCCCAAATATGCCTTTTGCAAAACAAAATTAAGAAAAAGAAGAATAACTAAATGCACGGGTAAACATTCTCAACTTTAGAGCTGTTAGTCCTCATAATTAAGTCCTCATAATTCAGCTAGTCCTTATAATTAAAAAATAGGTTTGAAATAGTCAGTGCCATACCACTTCAAAGCTGAATCCAGAATTCCAAGGGTGTAAAAGTACATTTGGAAATGTGTGATCATGTTGGAAAGTTCAGACAGGCTCTTTTGAGTACACTGTAATTATTCATGCAGCAATATTTAAATGACATGCAATTTATAATGTGTGTGTTATTTAGAAATTTGATTGTTTGGTATAGGAACCCTGATGGTGCGGTAGTTATAATGCAGTATTGCAGGCTAATTCTGCCCCCAGCCAGGAGTTTGATCCTGACAGTGCTTGAGGTTGATTCAGCCTTCCATCCTTCAGAGGTCAGTAAAATGAGGACCCAGATTGTTGGGGGCAATATGCTGACTCTCTAAACCACTCAGAAAGTCCTGTAAAGCACTGTGGACTGGTATATAATTCTAAGTGCTATTCTTACTGCTATTTTATGTACTATAGTTACAGAATCTTCCTAGTCAGATTCTGCAGAAAGGAAAATCATTTATCCTTATTTTCAGATAAATTAGGATCATTTCTAAGTGTTATGAGTTGTTTGTACTTATAACAGTGTTCTAATTTGTTTGTTTAAGAATTGGAATGTATATCAAGGTGAAATAACTCTCAGGTTGAATTGAACGCACTGAGATAACAGCAACATTATTCACTCAGATAGTACTGTTTAGTTCTGTTTTTTCTCTTTTATATGTATGACAGATTCTTAGCAGTTACAGTTTTTAAGAAACCAAGTGGTCAATAAGTCTGTATTTGAAATTGTTTTGAGGGAATATCTTTAGGTTGTGCAAATTATAATATTTGCCTTATAGAAGAATGAATGTGTGAAACTACAGTCTTGCAATGTAATTCATTATATAAGCCTTGCCACTCAATCAAGCATCTTGCAAGAAGGTTTCATACTGGTCGTTGTTAAACTTTAGGCCAAGAAATTAGGAATGAAATGAAATTTGTGGCATGTGAAATTTTAACACAAACTGAGTAAATCAATAATCAATGCTTACCTTCAGATTTTTAGACCTTAAATGTAGTGGGTCAAGAGGACAAGACTCGGAGAGAAAGGAAAGATGACTTCAGTAGCACTATTAAGCGCAGGAAGATTGGTTTATCTCCCTGAGGATCCATCAAAAATTCTTTCAACTCACTATGAAATACTATCCACCAATAACATGGAGGGAATCTTTATACAGTTATCAACAATATTACCTTCAAAGGAATTCTTCAGATTCACATCTTTAATCTGTTGAGTCTAATGGCTGTGTTTATGTTGGCATCCTTCCTGATGCATAGAAATTTCAGTTGTTTCCAACTAAAATGTTTTCCTTATAACTTCTATGTCAACTGGAAATAAGATTTGGCCGGGTCATCTTGCCTTGCCTGTCAGATTTTGTTTAATCCCAAATTATATATATTTTTTGTCCTTATTGATTAGATCAATCCTTGTGCCCCCTTGCAATCAGTAGACTTTTATTTCACCATAGGCTATAATTTATACTTACTTATGAAGGGTGGGTAGTTTGTTTAACACATATACACAACACTATGTTGGGTAAGGCTACGCTGCAGCAATCTTTGGGAAAGAGAGGAATGCCCATTCCCAAAATGGCAGGAATGGTCAAGCAGAAAACACTCATTTCATAAAAGCCAAACCGATGAGGCTCAGGGGCTGGTTACATATGTAAGTATGAACTCCAGGACAACGTTGAAACCCAAATGCTAACTTATGTATCTAATTTCACAAAACATGGTATCTATTTCAGAGAAAGAAGGTTGATGCTACACCTACAGTATAGGTAAATGCATACTGCATCAACAATGTAAATGCTCCCAATATAGGCAGAACATAACTTTCAGATTTATTTAATACAGTAATACAGAAGGCAAACCTCTTCTTTTTCTTTCCTTTAATTCTTCAGACTGTTTTCTGCCAATCTGATGATTTAGCCTTTCTGAATACACCCACGATTTTCTGTAAGTGTCCTAGTAAATATGTGGGGACTATAGTTCTTGAAAATTGGTGTTGCTGAATCTATTTCTCATGCTTGCCTCCTGGTTAGGTTTTGATTTCCGGGGGAAAAAAAAAAAAATTCAGATTTGGCTGGCAGAAACTCCTTGGACCTTATTTGTGGAACTTCAAGAGTGAGTGAACAATCAGAAGAGAAAATACTTATTGTTCTATAACTTTATGTTCTATAACTTTACTCTTATTGTGAGAATAAAGAAGACTTTTAAGTAAAGTGACTTTTGATTTGTGGAAAGCTGCCTGGACTATTTAAATGGAACTGATTAATAATCCTGAGATGTAAAGAACGATGATTATTGAACTTTCTGAGGAGCAACATTGGATTTGAATATATTGTTTTTGAACTATTGAGTAAGAGTGGGACTTACTAAAGTAAGACAGGATGCTGCACTAGGGGGAAATGTGTGAGATTTCAAAAGAAATGGTGGTGTTGTTTCAAAGCATTAGGGACACTATGACAATAAATCATAGAAAGATAAAGAATCTATTGCAAGGCATAAATGGGAAAATAGAGAATATCCTACAACTGATAATGAATGAAGATCAAAGAGTCCAGGAAAGAGAGGAGACAGCAGAAAGAATGGAGGAAAAGATAGAACAGACAAACCAGCAATTAAAGCAAGAAGATGAGGAGAAGACGATAAAGATAATAATGACTGATGAAATAAACCAAGGGAAAAGTACTTTAAGAGATTTAAAAATGGAATCGGATAATCTGGAAGATACTTTTGAAAGGGAAATAGGGGTGTGAGTGGACACTCTGGAGACCTGGCAGCTTAAGAGGATAGAGATGGGAGAAATATTCAGACTGAATGGTAAAGACACAGTTGCTGATAGAGACAAAGATCCAAGAAATGAGTAAGGGAAGCAAGCTAAAAAACGAATAAGAATTGAAGTATTAAAACGGGCAAGAGATGATGAATAGAAAGAAATCTTTTTCTTTTTCTAATATAATAATAGCCTGATTAAAAACCAGAATAGAGGTAGAAATAAGAATACACACCTTTATATAAAGCAATAGTTAGATGGAAAGATTGGAGGTTGAAAGATGGTACTATTAGGTATGGTTAAATAATAAGATGATTGGTACTAGAATGGCATACTGAGACTTTGAATAATCAAATAATGAAGGACTATGTCTTGATATAAACATGTGTATTAACACTAGGATTAGTAATGGTGGCCTGACTAGAAACTAAAATAGAGGTAGAAAAAAGAAATAGGGGGAATATTAGCAGATAAAAATTTTATATAATAGAATATAAGTAATAACTAGATGGAAAGATTAGAGGTTGAAAGATGGTATTATTATGTATGCTTAATATCATTGGCATTAAATGGAATATTGAAATATTGAATAGCTACTCCGAAACAAATATGTATATTAATACTGGGATTATATATTTGATTAATGTAACAAATATTATTATTACTGCTATTTGTATCAAAATGAATTATACCCAGAGGCCACACTATTCATGTATTTATATTGATGTATATTTAAAAACAAAAATCTAATAAAACTTAAAAAGAGAAAATACTAATAGGAACTAGTTAAATCTTACTTCATGCTAGTAGCTAAAATGGGATTAACTAAACAGGAATTCTAGGCATAGGGTTTATGCTCTTCATATTTAATGAATTATTGTCAAACTGTTCAAACTACTCAATGAATTCAAATAAAACCAAGGCATTGTTTTTTCCAAACAGTACAGGAAATTGAAGATTTGGCAGGATCCCCAAGAATTGTTCTTGTCAATTTTCCCCTAGTTTTCCTTCATGGAGTCACTTAATACCATTGTTTAGTTTGCTCTTAGAAGTTTATTAATGGCATATGAAGTATCACAATGTTTGTGGTTAGTTTTTTAAGTATACATAGGATTAATGTCAACTTCGTGTTTCTTAAGAAGCTTATGGTTTTAGAGAATTGGGCATATTTGTTGTTATCTCTAATTGTCCTCTGATAATTATGAGCCACTACAGATCAGATGAATGTTTTTGCTGATACTTCATGTTGAGCTAGGGTTGAACTGTAATATAGGTGCTCTTCATTTTATTTCCGGTGTTGAAACCCTTAAGTACTACTACTACTACTATGTATTTACTGTATTTTCTTATATCCAGGTTTGCAGTAGTTAAGATTTGTTGCCAAATTTAGAGAAATAAATTCTCATCTGCTGAGATGTGTTGAAAAGTATAATCCCCAGGATCCACTGTTTGGTGGATCTTTCGTATCTATTGCAGATCCTTGTGGTACTTTTCTTTAATGTCAGAAGAGAGGTCCTGGAAAAATAAGAGGCATGTAGTCCTTGCTTGCACTTGTCTTTCTATCTTAACACCAGTATCAAAAACGGCCAAACCCAAATTGTATCTTGAAATTAGATTTAAAGATTTCTTCTAGGGTCAGTATCCCAGAGGGATACTGCAAAGAAACATAATTTCAAAATGCTTTATAGTTTATTAAAATGTAGCATTTGACACACATCATTTGCCACAACTAACTGGACATTCAAATGTTGATTATATATATCTACACACATCTCAAAGCAACTCAAAACAATAAACCAATAAATTAGTATAACAACTGCAGGATCATGAAAACCTTAATGGGGAAGGAAAAAGCAGCTCCCAAGAAACTGTAGCCCAAAGACTTATTTTTTAACTTCTCATGAATTCTAACATAGTTACAAGAAGAAATTCCAAGGACAGTTACAGGAAGAAATTCCACAGCTGAAGCACCATCCTCAAACAAGTTATTTGAGCATATGTAAGAAGCAGAGCTTCTTACTTGTTGGTTATGCTCCCACAGTTTCTACCATGCCAAACTGAATGTTATGATGTGAAAGGGAAGAATTGGGTAGAACCTTTGAGGCCATCAAGGGCCCTTTTCTATATATTGTTCTTATTTGTTTGTTTGTTTGTTTGTTTGTTTAATGTGTTGCCCATATCCAAAGCAACTCTGGTTGGCTTATAATACAATCTATATATATAAAAGCGGAAACCACTCACGCATTAATCACGAAATCTCCAGAACCGTAAAGCCTACAAACTTGAACTTTGCCACGTATGTTCCTCTTGGCTTCTAGGTGCTCACTAAAAAAGGATTTTTCAAAATGACCATCACAGCATTAATATTTCCTATATTATTATAACACGCTCTGATGCTAATTAGTTAGATGTTCTACTCCCCCTCCCAACTTGAAAATAACTCTGGAGAGAATGGGATAGCATAGGACAGGCTTCTATGGGGCAAGCCTCATGGAGAGAAGGGGCTAGAAAGCCTGAGGGAGAGAAGGGCATAGGATAGGAGACATTTCTGTGGGGCAAGGCTGAGAGAGAGAAGGGGAGAGGATGGGGAGGATTCAAGTTGTAAAGTATCAATTTATCAAGCCCGATCACATAGTTTCGTAGCAAAGCACGGGGATCCAGCTAGTATAAACATAAATATAAGTACTGTACATGAATATTTAGTAAGTATCAGATAAAAAATACAAACAAGAGCATGAATGATACGGAGGTGAGATCTTCTCTATTTTAGTACTTCAAGCAGAGTACAGGTCCTTGACTTGCAACAGTTCGTTTAGTGAACATTCAAAGATACAACAACACTGAACAAAGGACTTATGACCGTTTTTCACACTTACAACTGTTGCACCGTCCCCATGGTCACGTGATCAAAATCCAGATGCCTTTCAATGACATATTTATGACAGTTGCAGTGTCCTGTAGTCATGTGATCCTCTTTTGCGACCTTCTGACAAGTAAAATCAATGGGGAAGCAAGATTAATTTGACTAACTTAGCAATTGCAGTGATTCACTTAACAAATAGGGGGCAAAAGTCACCTAGCAACAGAAATTTTGGGCTTGATTGAGGACTACCTGTATCTTTGCAAAGCCTGTGCATTTCTATTATCTATGGTAATACTGTTGCCTCCTGTGTTGCAGAGTAGCTTATAACTTTGTGCTGTTGTTGTGCAGCATATTTCTGATTTATAAAAAGAGGCTAAGTGTTTCCTATACAGATGTAGACAAACTGGAGGAAGTGTGCCAGACCAAGGAAGCAAAAGGGATAGCTAACAGATTGCACGTAGCTTGTGCTGTAAGGATTCTGAATAAGAGGTTTGGTTTTTCTTGAACTACATTAGGAGTCACATTTGCAGTGAAATTGATGTGCAGTGATTCCTTTTCTTCTTTTCTTCCTAAGCATTTCCTATATAATTCCAGTTTGTTTGGCTATTAAATTAAATTAAATTTTCTAACAGGAGAAAAGAGGTAAGTCAAAGTGCAGCAGAATTAGGTTGGAATTTAGAAAGTGTTATTGTAACTAACTGAATTTTAAAACAAACTGCTAGATGATCGCAAAGATAAAACAAATTAAGCAATTGTACAAGGTCAATAATAGGAAAGGGATAAGAAAATGTAGAGGCCCTAATAACTAATACAACAATGGTTTATTTTTATATTCCTTTTAGTTAGCAAACTAGATTTTTTTTTCTGCTAACCATTTAATAAAATTTGATATTTAGATTTATGTATTGTTAAGCTATAAGTATATTAAATTTATTGATTGCTGGGATTGGCACAGGATATTAGTACATGCTGGGGGAATAAGGCATATGTAATCATTTTAGGACCTCATAGGTATCATGTTGAATGTTATGTTATACTCAGTACAATTTGCTTCACAAATAGCACTGCCTGATGTAACATGCTCTGAATTTCAATGTGTGTTTTTGTGCTACATCACTGTAAACTGATATTCATTGCAAGTTCAGTATATATTCAGCAAGAAGGGAACAATTAATCATATACTTTTAACTGGCATACTCAAAATAAGGGGAGGAATAGCGGTTGAAACCTTAGCACGGTTTTTAAAATCCAGGGAATCTGAAATGTTGATGATTTCTGCCTTTGGAGCTCATGGGAAAGCAAGTGGGCTATGAATTACACACTTCTGGCGTAGCATATTATGTAGATCCAGTACCCGAAGTTGTGCTGTGCTGTGACTACTTGCTTAGATAACTCCTTAGATCATTTTCCAGAAATTTTGCAGAATGTACAATTTAGAATTCTGACATTTTAATGGCATTTGTACCTTTTGTGTTTGCAGTGAAGATTTGATATCACGTGACATAATATTTTAGGAATAAAAATTCAAAATGTAGCTAAATCTCATATATTTCAAGAAAACCATTGCATGTTTTGTACTATTTGTGTGTGTGTGTGTGTGTGTGTGTGTGTGTGTGTGTGTGTGTGGTGTGCATGCATCTGTGCGCCAAAAGAGAGAAAATAAACTGTACCATTTTGTAAAACATAGAGACACAAAACTGATCTTTAAAATTACATGCATGAGATTTTCCCTCAGGTTTATCACAAGGCACTAATCTTGATTAGATCACAGTATATTCCTGTTTTTCAGTTTAACAAAAGGTTTGTTATTCATTACCTTGAAGTTAAAAAAAAAAGTAATTTTATTGTGCTGCTTCAGTCTGATGCATTTCTTTCAAAATATGCACAAAACATACAATACTTATAGTCCTGTCTAGAAATAAATCTAGCCACAAAATAGAAATAGAAACACATCTGTTATTGTGCTGAAATCATTGGTAGCTACAGTAAATACCCAGTGATGCTAAGATATTAAATATATAGAAAATATCTAATTAAGACATTTTAAAGGTGCAAAGGTTGTGATCAAGCTTTATTGATTCTATACAATATATTATAAAAAAATAAACACGAGAAAAGGAAATAAAAGAAACCAAACCACCAGCTATAATCAAATCAAATCATTTCACTTCCATTATTCTTGGTTACATTGTGAGAAAGCCCTATTTTGGTTTACAATTCTGATCATTTGGTGGCTTATATCTTAACTACATTTGTGGTTTCTTAGAAAGAGGAAATGAAATGATACAAGCTAAAAGAGCAATGGAAATTATTCAGATTTGACCCAAATACTTGTTTCTCTGAGGACACCCATTATTCTATGAAAATCTTGTTGAACAGGTCAATTTAGACTTGCCAAAAGTATCAAAGCTGCTTTGTTCAATCACATAACATAAATTCTTGTGAGTGATAAATTCACAGAATGCAGAGACTCAAAAAATACTTCTTCTCTTTCTTTTTAAAATCTGTCCAAGCAGGATTTCAATAAGTCACCTCTCTTCCTGAGCTCCCCAGTTCAGTTTCTATTTATTTATTTTCTGAGCTGCCTTGTCTTTTGCAAATCCTCTGAATACTGCAGGCACTGCAGTGGAAGAAACAACAGTAGCAGGAGCTGCAGACTGCTCTGATTTTGAAAAGATGACATCATCTCTATTAATGTGTGGTGCTGAGAATGCCTGCTTGAAGTGTGTGTAAGTAGAGATTGATGCAGATATACAGCATTATAGCTCGGTGCATATATGCAGTGATTTTTGAAATCCTCACAGTTCATATCTGAAATATAAATGTTCTCATTTTGTTACCTCCCAAAAAGAAAAACTCTGAATAAACTAGATACATGAATATTCTTAAGAGGAAATAGGCACCTCCTTTCTTTATTTCTGAAGAATTAATCCACAATAAGATGCAAAAGATTATTTTTTTTAAAAAAAATTAATAGCTGAACTAGATTGAAATTCTGGGGTTAAATCTAGGGCAGCCTCAGAAGTGAGCTTGAATTATGAACATGTTAAAAGGTTGGTTTTTGTTGAAATCCATTTGATTATCGTGACACATGTAATAGAAAGTATCCATTTTTTCACAAAGGACTCCTATTTTGTTTTGGTTCATATGTGTACCTCATTAACTTTGCTATTAAAAAGGGAAATTCTCAGATTTTGTTAAGCAATTCCCCAATTGCTGAATATTTTAATTGAAGAACAGAAATAAAGCAGGTTCTTTTTTATGTATAACCTCATTGAAAAGTTGCTTGATTGGCTTAAATAATTAGCTGAAAAAAGATCTTAAATTTAGAATAGTGAGAGGATTCAGGTAATATTGTGGTTAATGTTCTAATCATGAGAGAAAAAAATACAGATTTTTTTTTACTGCTTTATTCACATAAAATATTTGCTACCCATTAATCTACCTTGAGAATGCTTGCCTATTCCTTTGTTTACATTAAACTGTACTGATCTTATCCATGATTATGCTAAATCACAGGGTTTACTGTTATTAATTCTCTGTGTTCACCCCAAAGTTGCTCTGGAAGTTCTGTCTGGGCTTATGAATGGGTGCAGTAATAAGTATACATGATTGTAATAGTGGGTTCAATTCTAGTGGCAAAAGACCTAATTAAATACAGGACATTATTACTTAGTTCTGAACTGCTAAATATGACACTGAGAGCGAGTTTGGTGTAGTGGTTAAGACTCTAGGCTAGAAACCAGAAAACCATGAGTTCTAGTTGTGGATGAAGCTAGCTGGGTGACTTTGGGCCAGTCACTCTTTCTCAGCCCTATGCAGAAGGCAAGAGCAAACCAAAAATGTTGCCAAGAAAACTGCCAGGCAGTTGCCCAGAGTCAAGACTAACTCATAAGCATACATATGTACATACATACATACATACATACATACATACATACATACACACATGTTACACATAAACATTATACATGCACATTACACATACATATACCAAAAAAAAAAGATGTTAAATGAAAGCTTTAGTAAAAAACTTCCCCATATTGAGCTTGATTCTTAATTCTAAAAAGGTAAGTATTAAGAAACTAGTTTGCCTAGATCAATGCTTCTCAAACCTTTGTAATTTACTCCAAATTGGGCAATAGTACTTTTTCTTTGAGTAATAACACCAAGCCATTACCCATCATGACAGGGACATTTAAATTGACTTAAATATTGCCACGTATACTAAAATATATTCGAACATTTCCCAAAGTTTTCCTATTAAGACCAAAATCAATGAAATGACTAGTAGTAATTTGGTGAAATTCCAAGATGTTGTTTTTATAATATAATTCTCAAATTACAACCATTCATTTGAATTTAGGATGGTGCTGAAGGAAGAAACTTATTGACAGTCCTTGAAATTCAATAAAACTTTCTGATAAAATGATTTGGGGTAATAAAGGAAAAGGTTTGGGAATCACCGATGTAGGTGATTTTTCAACTTTCAAATCTACAGTTCCTATTCTAGGTTTACCTTGCTTAGCTGTCATGATCTTTCTATCATATTATAGAAACACATTAATGTCCAACAGAAGAAAAATTTGTGCCAATTTCATTATAAATTCTGCAGTATAAATAAGAATTCGTAAAGTACTATAAATCTAAGAAGGGATATTCCTAAATAAAACTACTACTTTTCAAAATCAGATTTATAGAAAATGCATTACACTTTTGCCAAATAATGGCAGGTGCCAGAGCAATTGATCTATTTGAATTTGGAGTAGTGAAAGTAGCAGGTAGGGGAATATTCTGGGCTTGGAATTGCAGCTATTCTTGGATTTTTATCCCAAACTCAGGATAAAACAAAGTTTTGTTTTACTGTTTTGAGGGTTCAGACATTCTTCAAAAGGTTTAATTTTAGTAAGTTATTCCAGCCATGGAAACTTGGTGAGTGAGTGCATTAGTGTAATGGCCTGTGGGAATGACCTTGGAAATGGGGAGAATGTTGCTGCCTAGGAAATGATCAGGTAACAGAGGCCATTGTCCACAGCTGCATAATAGGTCAGAGAAAGAAAATTAAAAAGGAATCACCCTAACTCCTCAGTTTTACAAACAGACTGCAGGAGATGAGTACTATCAGACTTGCAAGGTTCTATTAATGCAGCCTTGCAATAAAGTACTATTAGCTCATCTGGTTGTATTTCCTGTCTGGTCTACCTAGGAAGACTGACAATTAGCCAGTAAAATAGAAGGTAGAGATTATATCCCTTCTCTCTTTGGCTGGAACTAATTTGAAGAAAGGACAGTCACTGGGGATGGAGGAGACTAGACTTACCATGTGTTCAGAGATGAAGAAAGGATTTCAACGTAAGGTTTTTCCTGCCTACTACGTGAATTTACTGCTGTTTTAAAAATCTCTGCCTGGGTAAATTGGAATCCAGTTCTTGTAAAATTGTGTTGGTCACTTCTTTTTCAGAGAGGTAATGCCTACATTGGAAAGTTCTATTTTCCTTTTGAGCTTCATAGACAGAATGCCAAATAGAAAAAAGTATTCCTTGTATATATTAGGAACAAGTCTTAGCTACTGTTAAGCTGTTCATGGGCTATGTTGAAGAAAACAACTATCTGTGATTTCGTGCTTGATACAGTGTTTGTGCCAGCAGGCCAGGTTGCAAATTAGTGCATAATTGTTGCATCTGTTGTTGGATATGAGAATGTTTAAAACACCTTGGTATGTCATCCCAGTTGCCATTTTTTTTAGGATATTGAATGGTAGATAGCACTGATTACTAACCACATACATTTGTGATCCCAAGGGGGGGGAAAGGTGGGTGGGGGAGACAGAATATTTGGAACATTTCAATTCTAGGCCATGTTCATGTAATACACACTAATATTATTAAATGAATTGGTTGGTCTGTAGCAATTTATGCTACTGCCCAGTCCCAAAATCAAACACCTTTGTTTCTGAGTTATCCAGAATCTCCATCATTTGACTCGTTATTACACTTGTGCAATTTAGTTGTCTCTAAAGCTTTGATTGGTGGTTTTTGGGGTCTGTTCCATTGAGGTTATACACAATGATAACTATCAGTTTTGTGAGATGTTCTTAACATTTCCTATCCTAACATTCCATGAATACTTTTCATTACTCTGCTTTTGGCACACTTACTACAGTTATAGAATACTGTTTTCATTATTACTAAAATTGCAAGCTTTAATCAGTTTATGACCTATCAACTAAAGCTTTAATTGATTCAAACATAGGAAGCTCATTTAATAATTAAGAACATGTTTTTTCTCAGTGGAACTGTGTGTTAAGGGTGTCATGTTTCCTTTCTAAAAATGTTAAAAGATCTCTTTGATTACTGGAGCTTTTAAAAAACACTTAAAAATTCTTCCGGTGAGGGGTTTCATGAAAGTATCCATTGCAAAAGAGGCTTCTGGTACTTAAATGAACACAATAAGCTGCTGAAATGAACAGATGCTTGCAAACCATAACATTAAAGGGTAATTCTTCTTGAAGTCTAGCTCTGGATCATAATTTAAATGGAGGTGAAGGGAGGAGTCCTTAACTACAGTGTGAGCTCATAATGTTGTTTTCATTTATTCACTTTAACCATGATGCTGCAAAATGAATTGCATTGTGGGGTGGAATTCGGCTAGCATTCTTTTTCAGCCTCTGGATATAGAACCAGGAGGAGAAGTTAAATATTTTTGATAGCCAGACTCTATTACATTTCCTGCAGGCATGTAGAAGGCTCAGTCTTACCTAACCCCATGTGAGATAGTTCCAACTTTGATTCAGGCTGCTGCTAGTTTTTCTTATTTGTCTCCCCTAAACATGGGGAAAATCTTAGCAGGTAAAGATGCTGAGCTTGTCATCTGGAAAACTGATAGCCCAGGTTCGAGACCTGAGCACTGTGCAATGGGGTGAGCTCCCGTTACCTGCTCCAGCTCCTGGCAACCTTGCAGTTCAAAAGCATGCAAATGCAAGTAGGTACCACTTCAATGAGACAGTAATAGCATTCCATGCGCTTCGGCATATAGTCATGCTGGCCATATAACCATGGACGTGTATTCGGACAACCCTGGCTCCCTCAGCTGGCTCTTTTGGCTAAAAAATGGAGATGATCACTACTCCCTAGGCTTGGACATAACTGGACTGGGGAAGCCTTTACGTTTATCTTTAAAAAGAGAAATTGTTGGCTTTACAGATGCCACAAAATGCTTGGAAGAACTGATTGACAAGAATATGTTGATGCACCTCTCTGTACATTTTGTTTCACTTGTTTAGCAAATGGTGTCATGCACATTTGTCCATTATTGTCTTCTATCACTGATTGCAGTAGGGCTGAATCTCAGCTAACTTTGTCTAACACCGATCAGTTTAGGTACAGTGCTTTGAAATCCATGATATTTTAGTACTGATAATTTCTTGCCCACCCCTGTATCTGGTCATTCCTTAATCTACTCGAAAGATTTTTGAAAAATTACTGATAGACATAAAGAGGCAAATTGGGGATTATGTAGTGAATGCCCTGAAGAGGATTGGAATCCCAAAATAAATACCTTGCAGAGGTTCCCAGAATTCTGGATGCCTTAGAAAAACTGTCTCTTGTTTCAAATGGTTGCCACTGATTTTTAGAATATGTATACAGGTAGTCTTCACTTACTGGCTGCAATTAGGATTGGCAACTCTGTCACTAAACAATGTGGTCATAAAGCGAAACATCACATGACTGTATCAATTTACGATGTCAGTTCTGATTGCAGCTATTAAGGGAATCATCCATGGTTGTTAATCACAATGTCATGTCACGATAACTTGTGACTTCTTGCCAGATTCCCCCCTTGACTTTGCTTGTCAGAAGCTGGCTGTGAAGGTAGCAAATGGCAATCATGTGACTGTGAGGGGTTGTGACTATTGTAAACACACACCAGTTGCCAAGCAGCCAAATCTCAATCATATGGCCAAGGGGATGCGGTGAGGGCCACAACTTCAAAGACAGATCATAAGTCTCCTTTTGCAGTACTATCATAACTTCAAACTTTTGCTGAACTGTCAGTTGGTAAAGTGAGGACTACTTATATATCTTTAATGTGCACCTTTAAAATGACTGTATTTCATGTTGCGATGTTGTAAAGTATACTCAATGTATCCAGGTTTTCAAATTTCCTAAAAACTTTTTCTTTGACAATTTAAATGATCAGCATTTTTTTGTTTTATTTTATTGTTTTATTCTACGAAACAAAAATACATCCTGCCCCCAACAGTATAAAGAATAAGATCCTAAAATAATGTTACTGTTCCTGTGCAACTGGACTTAATATCCATTTTGTTTTTGTCTTCAGGATTTCGTAAAAATGATGAAATGAAAGCTATGGAAGTCCTTCCAATCCTCAAGGAGAAAGTTGCATACCTTTCAGGTAATATAATGTGTTTGTATGACTTAGCTATTTGGTGAGTGATTACTGACAGCGCAGTACATAATTATGATAACTGAGTAACAATGAATATATCTTCAATTATTTATTATATTTCTTCTGATACATGTTTATACTCTCAGCATTTTGTCAATTAGTTTCTTCCAATAAAATCTTTAGGCAGTACTACTCAGGAAAAAAAAAATAATCTAGTACAAATCAGTCTTCTCAATCTCAGCAACTTTTAAGATGTGTGAACTTCTAGAATTCCTTAGCCAGCATCATTCATACAACCATCATCCCTACAACCAGGAGGTGGACTCTAACCCACCTCCATATGCATGGATTATGTAACCAGTTCATAACATGAGAGAAGGAAGTTTGAAGATTATTTAAGGCATGTTATCACTTTACTTTCACAAATAGATTTCTTTGGGGGGTATATATTTTGTTGGGTAGCTTCCAAATACTCAACAGTTATTAGTTAATTGATCTGTAGTGTCTGGTTCCCAGTCTTGAATTTAGTGGCTGTTGCAAGTGTTCCTGTCTGCGTTAGCTTACACAACTTGTACAGAACCTAGAGTTAACTCGCTTCTGTGAACCTAGTCAAAGGGAGCTAATCTGTTACTAACATTCTTTTTTTTTAATTAAATTTTATTTATTTAAAAATACAAACAAAACAAAACAAGTAACAACAAAACATACAAAACATGTAAACAAAAATTCAATATACATCTTATCAAAGTTGTCGCAACTGTAATCTATGTTCTTATTTGTGCTTTTGACTCCTCCTTGTTTTGATCTATTCTCTTATGTCTATCTTTATAGTTCACTGTTAACCTGCATTAGTGGTTTGTGTTCCTATCCCTATATTAAGTCATTCCAGTTACTTCCTAATCTTTTTTTCCTTTTCTATCTTCCAACCAAATGTACCACTTTTCCCATACTAAATAATAGTCATGTTCCTCTTTTTCTTGTAATTCCTTTGTGAGTCTGTCCATTTCTGCACATTCCATGATTTACTAACATTCTACCTCCTTTTCTGACCTCTGAAAGTAGGAATGTGAAGGAGTGACCACAAAGTGGATCTGATCGCTGTTTGCTCTATTTTCACACATAAACCCTTACACACAAACACCCGGCAACCTTGTTGATCTACACGGGAGGATAACAAAATGGGGACAGCACAGATAATGAAAGAGGCTTAGGCACTCTGTATAGCAGAGAAGCTCTGACTCTGATCATGCAGGGATTTTTTCCCCCTGAAGTATCAAAAATGCAAATCGACTCACAGAAAAATAGGATGCTGGCTAACATTAGGGAAAATGTGTGAATTGTGGTTCACTGTAGAAGCAATAAATAAGTGCCTTCTTCATACTTAACACCAACCTGGCATAGCATATTACATAAAGAGGTTCTTTGATTGTGTTTGCACATTGTATTTACTTAGGCTTATGATTAAACATGGAACACATCTTATGACAGTTGCTGATTTCTCCTCCCAGGTATAAGGCTTATTACAGTTTTCCCTAGCTTTCTTCACTCTCCAGATGTTTGGGTGACACCTCAGCCAAAGGGAATTGGAGGAGTTAGTCCATACATCTGGAAGGCACACAGATTGTAAAAAGTTGGTGTAATATATGTCTGAGAGTAAGACATACACCATGCACAGTCTCAGCCAACCAGACAATATAGTTATGGCCTGTGGTAGATTTATTTATGGTTATGTTCTCTGGCTGATTGAGTCTGGAAGTAATATATGTCCTGCATCATACAATAAGATGTACATTACCCAAATATGGCTGTTTGCTAGTCATATTGGTTGGAAGTGCAGATGGGAGAGAGAAGAAGAATTGGCATAGCAAGCAAATACACTCATACTTAACCATAAGTCTAAATAAACATGACATAAAAACTGGCCCTCATCCATCCAAATTTGCAACATTTCCTTTCCTAACAGAGTTGTTGTATAGGCTACTGAAATAATCTAGATGCATTTCTTTTAAACTCTCAAGAGCTGTATAAATGCTTCAGATTAGTTCTTGGAATCTCTGTTTGTAGCTGTCACACTTACTGCAAGCTGAATGTATGTCTTGAGATCTGGCTTAGGGGTTTGGGAAAATAGCAGAAACTGGGTATAATTTCACTGCGATACCCTTCTTCTTTTTTTCCTTTCTGCTATCCCTTTACAACAATCTTCTGGTTTTTCTATTGGCAGTCTGCCTCCTCTTGCCCCTTCCCCATATTTCCTTTCTTGGAATTTTGGCTGTTGTGTTTTTTTTGACCAGTGGTGATGAAGGGACTTTCTATAGCTTCTTCACTTGTGCGTTTACTTATGTGTTCCAACAATGATGTGTTGGCAGAGTTCACATTTAAAGTACACATTTTAAAATTTTTGTTGTACCCGAATACTGCAACTGCACAATGGATAGAGCAAGAGACTTAGAAAGGAATTCTAAATTCTTGAGCTATAAAGGTGACAAGTGGGAAAATTGTACTTTCAAACTTGCAAGTTTCTGTTAATGTAGCTTTAGAAGAAAGTAGAATTAGTGTATCTCATTGTGTTTCCTGTCTGGTCTACCTGGTGAGGCTGAATCTATTGTATCTATTAACAGTATGGACATCAGGTGAGTTAGTAAATTATGGAACATTAATAAACATTCCAGTTGGGTTTCAAATCAAATTACTTCATACAGGAAACCAAATGCTACCATTTTGACTGGAGAGAAAGTTTCCACTTGGGGATCAGAGCATTATTCACTGTAAATATTGCCATCACACAAACACTTCTAAATCCATGTAAAAATCCTAAAGAGGCTCGAAAACCATCCTAATTGCTGAATAGCAAAGCCTGACTGTCCTCTCAGTCTGTGAGACAGCATTTCAGTTCTCGATAAGTAAGTCCGTTCCTCTCCATGTTCCAATATTTTGTTCTTGGTGAGAAAATGAAAACACTGATGTAGTTCAGAAAAGACTTGTAATAGTGCAAATGGGCAAATGATACTAAACTAACTTCATAGCTGAGGGGAGAGGAGACAGCCACCTTTCTTCTACACTTGTATTTCATCTTCCCCTTATGTATTTTTCTGCTTTATAGAATCTGTTTCACTTCTACATTTGATAATAAAGCCTCATTTCCTTGATCAATTTGTATCTAGACTTTCTTATTACCTAAGATTAAGGATAAAATCCAGCAGAGCAGAGCATTAGAATAAACATTAGCAGGCCTAATTGGCTGTTTTCCTAACAAATGTGAGAGGCCTAGGAATGGAACTGAAAGGAATATATTATGGCTATGCTTATCAGTGCATAACTGGTCTGAAGCCTTGGTTGGGAATGACATCCTTTAATCAAATGGCTTTAGTGTCTGGTGACTGTCTATAACTGCAGTTACAATGAAATAGTGTTCACCCCAAGATTTCATCTTTCTGTATGTATTCTACTCCCATTCTGCTATAAAGACTGGCTAGAATGTTTTCCCCACTTCTATCTATTGACTGGCATAATAAATAATGAACTACGTGTGACCCAATAAAAGATTTAAATTAGATTAAATTAAAGATTTTACAGGATTCAAAAGAGAGATGGATTGGTGGTTCTGGATTGTAAATAGTATTATCATGCTAGCTGTTTAACAAGGATTTCAAAACGGCTTGTATCTCCTGGCTCCCTACCTCTAAAAAAGGGATGAGAGGTTTAGATGCGCTGCATAAATATCTGTAAGCTGAAACAAACAGCAATAAACCATTCACAGGGGATAATGCAAAATAATTCATGTACTGAATACTTGGGGTAAATAGAGAACAAAAATAAACACAGATTTTATTTTCTTTTGTTTTGCTGTTTATTTCTATGAAGAAAAAAAGACTAAGAAATTTGCTCACTGGAGATTTAATAATTTGTTTAGGTTGCAAGATTTAATTATTAACAAGATGAAAATAAAATCTTCTGAGCTTTATTTCACAATGAATTAGTTACCTGATTTGCAGAAACAAAAGGGAATATTGTAAGAGGGAATATTGTGGTATACATGGTCCTCAGTTAACAACTGTTTGTTCAACAACCATTCAAAGTTAGCAGTGCTAAACAAGGAGACTTCTAGCTGGTCCTCAAAGTTGCAGCCTTCATAGCAACCTCGCAGTCACATGATCACAATTCAGATGCTTGCAATCAGCTCACACTTATAATGGACAAAATATCCTGCAGTCACAGCATCACTATTTGAAATCTTCACTGCGAGCTCCAATGGGGAAAGTCAGTGGGGAAATCAGCAAGTGATTGCAAATGGCAATCAGGTGACATTGCGCCTAACAACCATGTGGGATTCACCTAATGACCACAACTGGAACTGCAAGTTGTAAGTCAACACAGTCATTTGATATCATGCTCTTGTCAAGCATAGGAAATCAGGAGTCCAGGCAGTTCAAATGAATATGTAGGTTTACACACACTAAAGCTCTCTACATGAATCTGAACTATTAACTGTCAAAGCAAATTGGCAGTAGATAAGAGTCAATGGAATTCAAAGTGAGCTGGATTTAGATCTCTTGTGGGCACAAAGAGACTGGAGACTGATGATGCATTTGACCCCTCCCTCAGGCTCAGCTTGGCCCTCTTATACAGCTTTACAATCATGTCACTTAGCAATGGAGTTATCAGTCCCAGTTATTATTGTTAACTGAGGACTAATTGCATCTGACTGAATTTGAAATTTTTACAACAGAAATTTAGGATTTATCTATAAATTGTTGGGGAACTATGATTTAGTTCTCAGTATTCATTCTTAGAGTTGAATAGTGATTTTTAGTTTGTTAAAGCAATATATTAAATTATTTATAGTTAACTATGTTATACTGGAAATTATAACCTCTATAAGGTTTCTAAACCCTTGTTAAGTCATTTGTATGTTACTGTTTTTGTCTTATGTAGTTTATATAACTTTTAAAATGTTCCTCAAAAAGTACCAAAAAACCCTTCAAAACAAAAAAGAAGGTTGGTTTATTGTTCTATGGCCTGAATTCAGCAATGGAGTACATATAAGGCTACTGTAGTATATTATACAGTATGTAGCAGCAGAATTTACCTCAGGTTCGTAGTAGTAGTAGTAGTTGTAGAAAAAAATGCATCTAATAATAAACAGCATCACAAATGCAAGAATGTTGCCTTAATTTTTGTACGCGAGAAGGAGAAGCATAGGGGATGGGAGGAGTTGATAGCAAAACATGATATAGGAGAGAATAGTAAAAATATAAAACCTATAAATTTAGTATAAAGTTATTACAGGTACATTTGTGATTATGCTGTTACTGTAGTGCAGCTGACTTACATCACATTACACCCTCAGCATGTTATCCAAAATAATCCTAATATTGCTACTCCCTTTCTCTTTCGTGAGAGATCCAGGATAAGAGAACACTATTGTTCAAAAGGACTTTGAGGACTTTTTTCTCCAATGGAAAGCAGAACAAAGAATAGTGTCCATTTACTTTCTTATTTAGAGAAGGGAAGTAATGGCAATAGCTACCATCTTGCATTGTCTGGTACTGTGTAAAAATCCCTCTCGTCCCAGATAGCAGATAGCATCTGGAGCTGAGCACAACTAGTCCTGACTCCATTCATTCCTCAGATTGTGCCTGCACCAGACTCTTCCATGGGTTCATTTTCTTGACATTTCCTTGCTCTTGCCAACCGTTTGGCTTTTCAACCTTTCAGAAGTTGAGAGAATGGTACAAAGGCGTACAGTATCTTTACAGCTTGGAAGCTTGGAAGATTTGGGTCTAGCTATGATTCTTGTAGAAAACCACCAGGAAATTGTAAATAACTTGGAGAGGGAGCACTATCTTTTCTGTGCTGGCTTTCAAAATTGGAATCAGCCACCGAAAAGAAATTTAATTTAACCATTCTCAGCCTTAAGTCATAGGAGAACATTGGTTTCTTAGATGTGATAGTACTTTAGGCAGCATTAGAGTATGCCCAATATTTTATAGAGCTGTCTAAATAAAATACCTCTCTGCAAAAGAGTTCCCACCCTAAAATGGACAACAAAGAACACAACAAACTGAGAGGAACTGTAGGACATGGGTTTTCCCCATGAACATAGTTACATATTGAGTAAACACTGTTCTTTCTAACCCCACCTTCAGTGATTGTTGCAAAGATAGGATTTCTTTGAAGCCATTTGCAGTCCTTTTGACAAGATGAAGGGTACAAATGGATACATAAGATACATATATAAAATACATCCAATATATTCAATATAAATTCTGCAGCCGTAAAAGAACTTTCTTACCCACATCTCCCCCTAGTGTTGTGCCTTTTAACTGAGAACATAACATATACAGTGGTGCCTTTCTGTTGAAATGCAATCTTGCCCAAATTCTTGGCTCAGATGCATAGCGAGCAATTGCAACTCTCTCTGGGAAAGAGGCTTTTATCTTCAATGAATGCCACAGTCTGCAGTGGGCACTCAATGTGTTTCTTTTTCAGGTGGAAGAGATAAGCGTGGAGGCCCCATTCTAACATTTCCAGCTCGAAGCAATCATGACAGAATACGACAAGAGGATCTTAGGAGGCTCATTTCATACCTTGCGTGTATCCCTAGGTAAGGACATATTTTGTGTATTATGGCTTGAAGCCGTGTGTCACTGCAGCAAAACAAAATTATTTACAGGGGCTATATTTTGAGGCTATATGACTGGACAAATGTGCTTTATACTTTCATTCTGTCAATTTTGTATTCTATGTTATATAGTTTTTGTAATTATGTAACTACAAGGAGAGCTTGTCCTGGAAGGAATGAAAGTAAGTATCAGGGAGAAAATGGTTTTGACAAAATTAGCTTTATGGGGCATTGCTGTGATTTTACTCAAGCATTTCACTTAGGTATTTGACAAACAGCAATAGTGAAAGCATCCTTCCCCTAACTTCACATCTTAATAGGTGAAGGCTTGAAGCTCACCTTGTGATCTTCTAATTATTGGGTGCCATGAAAACCCCTAGAAATAGTATTAATTCAAGGTTGATTTAGCCTTCCATCCTTCTGAGGTGGATAAAACGAGGTCCCAAATTGTTGGGGGTAATATGCTGACTCTGTAAACTGCTTAGAGAGGGCTGTAAAGCACTGTAAAGTGGTATATAAGTCCAAGTGCTATTGTTATTAAGCATGATACCGCAAAGGTGCTTTTCTGAAATTGTTCATTTTTGAGATGACTGCTTCTTGTTATGATTTGCAGAGTTTTTCAAAAGTTTCAGTACCAGGTTAGTTTCTAGGCATTGCTAGTATCTGACTAGAAGAGCCAAGTTTGCTTCATAAATTATTGAGGGTGAAAATGAAAAAGACTGATGGGAGGAAGTGAAGCCAGAGGACTGGGGCAGGCTTTTACACATACCCAGAACATGGTCAAGATTGCTTGCCAATCTTAACCATGCTGGAATAAAAATCTTAAGTTTTTAAAAAAAGTATGACTGGAAACAATATTTCCACAGGTAAAACTCCTAATAGGTAGCTAGATGAAAATGTAAACAGAATTGGCAGATGAATTATCCATTTTACACTTGTAATACAGCTTGCCTTTTTTAAAATTGCTCTTTTATTTCCTTTCTAGTGAAGAGGTGTGCAAGCGAGGTTTCACAGTAATTGTAGATATGCGCGGATCAAAATGGGACTCTATTAAGCCACTTTTGAAGATCCTACAGGAATCCTTTCCATGTTGCATTCATGTTGCACTGATAATCAAGCCGGATAACTTTTGGCAGAAACAGCGGACTAACTTTGGCAGCTCTAAGTTTGAATTTGAGGTAATGTATTGCAACACTGCAGGATTTATTTTTTTACAGTGTTGGGTGCGCCAAGCAAAAGGAAAGCTGCCTTTTGAGCCTCCTTTCCAGACATTTATATATTTAATACCTGCATTTGTTTAAAAAGAAAATCTGCATTGCTGGACCATGGAAGGAAATTACATAGCAAGTCAGCTATATTTAGAGTAAAGAGTGTGGGGAAAGGATGCAACATTGCTTCATCTTCTAGGCAGTCATTAAATACATGCCTCCTTCTGCGATAGAAGAATAAACTAGAAAATACATAAATGCCAGTCATGACCCAACTTGGCTGGAAGTATTTGCGTTTGCTCACTAATGAAGAACCATGCTGTTAAGGATATCTATCTGCTATTCAAACATGGAAGAATGTTAGCAGATTTGAGCAACATGGTATAATCCTTTCTAATTCACATACTCTCATAACAGTCTCACAGTCGTCCTAATTTATTACTCTAATTAATGCAGCCAGTCGGTCTTCTATCCCCAGTTCTGAAGTATCCTTTAGACAAGGCAGTATATTTCCTTAGGTTTCTGAAACTACTTTTTTGGAAGTTACTCACACCAATAGGTGGAAAATTCACCATTCATAAGAACCAAAATAGCTAGTTATCTCTTAGGTCTAGTAATAAGCTCCACCTTTTGGCTAGTATCCAACCAACTAGCATTGTCTATTTTGGAACTCATTCCCATCATCCATATCCATGCTTCCTATCCCCTTGTTACCCCTGAGGACTAAGGCTGCAGAGTCTACTCCACCGGTATTTCGAAAAACTAATCTAACAAGAAGTGCAGGAACACAGACCCTGAACCTATCAAGCTCTTTAATGCTTCTATCAGGATTTTATTTAAAAGAAGGCAGACCGTATCAGAACATTAAAAAAGCAAGTTCCTTATTATTAAAGAATCTCAATACATGGTTGCATTTGATGATTTTCTGGGCTTCTCCTGTACCATGGTCAGTGGCGCTCGGTATTGGCTTGGTGTTAGGAATAAAATCTTCTCATGCAAAATTATGTGTCAAGGACTTGGTCAGGAGACAGTAATCTTGTCCCACTGCATATCTCTGAATGCTTTGGGGGATGGAATAGTGCAGAATATCCCAGGCATTGCTGCTACTGATAGATGGGTCTTTTTTTATGGGCCTGGTGAAATGAGCTGTAGTAGGGATAACCAGTTTCTGTAGAACAAATATTTCACCACAAGTAGACTAACTAGTAGCAGCTAGGAACATGTAGTCTCTGAATATGTTTCCCCAGTATTAAAATATCTGTTTTATATTGAATATATGAATATGTTTTCCCAGGATTAGAATATATAAGAAGCAAGAGTAGTGCTTGTGGCGGTCCATCCCATGCCTTCCTCCACACTACCTTCATTGCATATTCTTACTGTGCAATGACTTTGGTTGCATTGGCATCTCCTCCTCATTTACACCATGTCAGCAAAGCAGAGTGGATCATACCCATTCTGTCAGAGTGGGTGGGACAGGCATCAACCACAAGGGATAGGCTGTCCCGCAAGTAAGCCACTCCCCTGCCACGCAGGGCATCAAAGATGAAAAGTTAGCAACTTGAATTGTACCTAGAAGCCTACAGGGAGCCAGTGGTGCAAGTTGGCCTTAGTGCACGTATCATGGGGTGCCCACTACTTCACATGCTGCTGCATTGTGGATAGTCTGAGAATTCCAAATACTTTTCAAAAGTAGCTCCTTTGCAACCATCCAATTGGGAGGTGACTACAATACGAGTGACTGTAAGCAGTGTCTCTTCCAATCTCGAGACAGATGCAACTGATGGTCAGGGTTTATTTGTGCAAAGATTTTCCTGGCTGTAATTGCTACCGGTTACTCAAGCAGAAGCCATCAGATTGCATACCAACTCTCCCTGGGGAACTCTAACCCCATTCAGAGTTAAGAATGGAAACTCATTAGACCTTTTAGTGAAGGGTATAAAACCCCTGTCCCCTCAGTCTTGTCAGGGTTGAACTGAAGCGAATTCTTCCCCATCCAGACCTGAATAGTCTCTAGGCACCATATGGAGGTGTATAATGCTAATAGATAACCTCACCCCGGGTTTTAAAATATATATTCCAAATAGCAGTGGAAGAAAATTAAACCTTGTAGTGCCTTGCAAAACACAGACCGAGAGATGGATGCCACCCCCATCCCTCCGATTGGAACCAGCTATAGGAACAACCACTGGCAACTGTGCCTCCCACTCCTGAGCTACTTCATCAGAAAATTTCCATGAATGATGGTAGTGAAAGCTGCTTAAGAGACCAAGGAGGGCCAGGAATTGGGTATACTCCATCCATCCTGGCCTGTCTTGGTACTATTTTATTTACTTATTTGCTTTTTATATACTGCAAATATAGCTCACAGGAATTGTGTTTCTTAAATTGATCCATTTTCTATGCCACTTAGGGAAGTGTTGCTGTTGGATGATTGATTAAATGGAGTAAATAGAACTAGGATATTTGTATTGAACTTCTAATTTTGGAGGAAGAGCTCTCCTTTGCTACTTGTTTGAGGATGGAGTGTGGTGGGGACTGTTGTTTTGGCCTAAGAGTTTTGAAGCAGAATATCTCTAAAGTACCGACTGTATTTTTCAGACTATAAAATGCTCTGGACTATAAGATTCACCTAGCTTTTGGGGAGGAAAAGAAGGGGGAAAAAAAACTGCCTCTGCTTCCCAGCAATTTGCCTCCTTGCAGCAAACAGCATAGTCAACTTCAGCACAGCCTGATTTAGCGTGAGCACTGATTGGCAGTTGGATCAGCCTCCCAGAATACTGCCTATCAGTTGTTCCAGGCTGCGGGGATTGCCATCGCTGCTGTCGCTGCCCATCACCACTGCCGCCACCTATCATCATCTCCGTGCGCCCCATTTTCGGCCTCCGTGTGCCCTATTTTTAGCCTCTGCGCATCACATTTTTGACCCGTTCCAGGTGGCGGGGATTGCCACCACCTATCCCCGTCCTTAGAACGGGCCAAAAATGGGGCATGTGGAGGCGGCAATGGGCGGCAGCAGCGATGGGCGGTGGTGATCCCCACAGCCTGGAACAGCTGATAGATGGAATTCCAGGAGGCAGATTTACCGCCAATCAGCTGCTCGTGCTAAATCAGGCTGTGCTGAAGCTGACCAGGCTGTTTGCTGCAAGGAGGCAAATTGCTGCGAGGCAGAGGCCGAAGTGTGGGGGATGGTGGGTGAGCAGGGCTTCAGCAACATTCGCTGTATAAGACGCATAAACATTTCCACCCACTTTTTTGGGGGGGGGTGGAAATGCGTCTTATACACCAAAAAATACGTTATATCTTGATAGGCTGCTGGTTTGCACCATCACCATTTTGTGTGCTCTGAAGAGCCAGAGAGAAAGAAAGATAAACTTTACACGCACTTTGCCTTCGTGGGGGCCTTGTATAGTGGTTATACGGTGCTGAACCAGATTACATCCTGTGCTCTGTTGTGAATACACACAGATGCTTCTCCACAAGTTTTAATGCTTCCCTGTACACATTTGTGCATTAGATAAAGGTTCCAGGGAGAAGGGCCAATTGGCATATTCAGTATTGGAAGTAGTTTCTTGGCATGGCCTTATTCCCTGCTTTAGTTATAACTCCAGTTTGGATTAATTTATTTCTTGGGCTTTTGCAACAAGAATAGTGAAATTTGTAAATCTGAATTGGAGACACCTCAGATTATTTTATTTTGTACCTTCCTATATTAGCCTTCTTCGCATGGAATTATAAATCCAAATTTTGGCTTCAAATTCTGACTTTTGGGTGAACATTGAAATGAGATTTCCTAGTTCATGTAGCTAATTGCATGATACAAGCTATGGGGGAACAATTACAAAATATAAACCAGTATGGGTGTTTGTTATGGTACAGTGTTAAAATTCAGCAGAAGAGCAAGTTATCAGCGAACCATCTTGGATTTTAAGATCAACACACGAGGTAGCTTTGTTTCATCCATGAAATTAATAAGATTATGAGTCAGGATTCTGCCCACTGTTGTCTCTGTTCTTCCTCTCGAGAGAGAACTGTCGGGGTTCGTATATAGTTTTTCAGGAAGCAAAATTAAATATTTATAATTTAAGAAGACATTGCAATCTTGACTACTGGGAATTGAAGTTGACTCCACATATGAGTTTAGTACTTTGTTTAGTTTATATACAGTACTAAAGTATGTATACACACATACATACACACATACATACATACATACATACATACATACATACATATGTAGTCACAGATTACTGACCATTCTGTGACCATTCAATGGCTTACAATGGCACTGAAAAAGGAGGCTTATAACCAGTCATCAAACTTCCAGCTGTCACAGCACCTCCACAGCCATGTGATTCCAATCTGGATACTTGCCAACTGGCTTGCATTTATGGTGGTTGCAAAACCCCCCAATCAAATGATCATCATTTACAACCTTCCCTGCTGGCTTCCCACCAGCACAGTCAATGGGGCAGGCAGAGGGAAGGTTGCAAATCACTCCAGTAAGTCGCTCACACCCGTCTGGCAGCAGCCACCCGACCCTGCCACACTCTCACCATGCTTCATGAACTGCTTGCACACCCTCCCCCTGTTAGACAGCAGCCATCCCCTGCCTCACCGTGCTTTACTTGCCTGCCAGCCTTCTTGCAAACTGCACGGGACTTGCTTAATAACCCATGATCCTCATTTAATGATGGGAATGGGGAATGTTGGGATTGCCGTTGCCAAGCATTGCAGTCGTATGAAGTCGTGCTTTATGTCCACATCGCTTAATGTTGAAAATACCGGTTCCAATTACCGTCATGAATCAAAGATTACCTATAATTAACTGAGTTTGTTCTTGTATGCCGACAATTGAGAACTACCTATAAATGCAAGATGGGACCAAATGAGTTAGCTCTTTATATTCATATTAAACGTTGGTCCCCTCATTCTGAAACTGATTCTTACCTTTTGCCTAAGAGATCACTTGATTTAAAAAAAAAAAAATCTATAGCCAGGCTATGTCTAGTGAAATCTTGGTTCAGCCACAGCAGTGGGAAACTTGGCCATCTTAAAATTATCATCTTTCAGGATGATCTTGCCTAATCTAAATTCATATCCCTTAGCCATTTATGCAAAGTGTTGAAAGAACCCCACGTATATGGAGAAAAGATAGAGTGGTCAATAGAACAATTAAAACTGGTGTTACTTCATGTTCTGCTCATTGGGTTTCATATGTTATTTGTCATTGCACCTAGTGTGCATATTTGTTTGCTTTAATATACCATGTCACATAGCTAACAATTAATCCTTGCTTTTCAGACAAACATGGTGTCTCTGGAAGGCCTTACCAAAGTTGTCGACCCTTCTCAGTTAACTCACGAATTTGATGGCTGTTTGGAATATAACCATGAAGAATGGATAGAAATCAGGGTTGCCTTTGAGGATTATATTAGCAATGCCACTCATATGCTCTCTAGGTTGGAGGAGCTGCAGGATATATTGGCCAAAAAGGATTTGCCTCAGGACTTGGAGGCAGCCAGGAGTATGATAGAGGAGCATTCACAATTGAAGAAAAAGGTCATTAAAGCTCCTATTGAGGACCTGGACTTGGAAGGGCAAAAACTACTGCAGAGGATACAGAGCAGTGAGACTTTCCCCAAAAAGAACTCCGGGTCTGGAAATGCAGATCTACAGAACCTCTTGCCAAAAGTATCTACTATGTTGGACAGGCTGCACTCAACACGGCAGCATCTGCATCAGATGTGGCACGTACGGAAATTGAAATTAGACCAATGCTTTCAGCTCAGACTTTTTGAGCAGGATGCAGAGAAGGTAAATGTCAACTTTTACAAGCTGATTTTAGGTGATTGGGCTGTGTATATTAGCACTTGGTTCTGTGGAAGCATCCTGTATTTTTCCCTTTTAAAACCTAGATTTTATGATTCATCTGTTCTGGCCATTCAGGCATAGGAAGTATGTGATGATTAATGCTTCAGGAAGAAGAGATGGCTTTCCTAGCAAATTATGATGTTGCAGAGCCCCCATTAGTTATTAAGCTTGATCTGAAGCAACCTTTTCCAAGCTGATGCCCACCAGATATGTGGGATTCTTTTAGTACAACCGGAGACCAATTTAAGGAAGGCAGTTGTAAATTATGATATGCACACAGACAGAGAGAGCCATATATATGCATATATACTTAAAGGAAAAAGAGGTAAGTGGAATTTTGGCCTCTAATTTTCAGATTCCTTGATTTTTTTTAAACAATTCGGCAGTTTTTTAAATTAAATGTTTGTTTATTTTTATCCCTCCTTTTTTATTCTTATACGTCCTTGATTGATGGTAATTCTGATACCAATCCTTTGCACAATTCAGAATAAATCATGCTGCAGAAACTTGCTATATCTAAAAAACAAGACTAGGAAAAAGCATAAGATACTGGAGTAATATTTATTGTTATTGTTATAATAAATCACGTTAACCTAACTAATTTGATGATTTAGGCAAATTAATCATAACACTGGGATTGGAGTGAGATATCTTATTACCCTTACACATATGTACATGCTGTTCTCAGCCAAGGTTGGCTTCAAGTCTGGTTTGCAATTAGGAACCAACACAGAACAAACAGCCCAATAAAATCATAATCAGTTCACTACTATTACTGTAGCCTGATCTTTTTTGGGATTCCTGCCATTTTTTTTCTGGGCTGAAAATCAACATCTCTAAAGTTTTTTCTTTCACAGAGGGCTTTTTCAGGAGACCCAGCAAGCTTTTAACCATACATTTTCATCAACAACTAAAACATTGGAAAAATCTCAAGACAGTTATATACCATTCCCTTCTGTTGAAATAGCTTTTTGAAGCTTCTATACAGGGTGGATTTGATTTAAATCAAGTCAATTTAAATCATGATTTAAATCACTAGTAAAAAGACTTGATTTAAATCAACTCGATTTAAATCATAATTTTTAAAGAGCAACTGTCATCTCTGCTACTCCTTTGACCCGCTGTTGACTCACCAATAGTCCTAGTGTTTCAGAATATACAACTTGTGCTACATAACTAAGCTCCATTTCATGCTGAATAAACTAAATTATTTATGTATCTTAAATAGAAAACTATCTTACGATAGATTTTTACCCCAAAAGTTTTTTATTAAAATAAACTCAATAAAAAGCAAAAAAATCTGATTTAAATCAAAAAATCCGATTTAAATAAAAAAAATCTGATTTAAATAAAAAAAATCCGATTTTTTTTAAAAAATCATTGATTTTTATCCACCCTGCTTCTATATAAGTAGAAGTCAAATAAAGGACATAGGATCCGGGGTGAAATGCTCCCGGTTCGAACCGGAACAGGCGATCCAGTAGCGATCATCGCTGTTGGTTCGGCGATCCGGTAGCGATGGCAGAGCAAAGCTCCGCCCACCTGACTGGGTTTTGTTTAAAACCAGGAAGTAATGTCGGGTTTTTTACTTTTTGCGCATGCGCAGAAGGTCCGCCAGTGAAGAAGCAATGTGAGAGGCGCAGAAGCCGCCAGTGGGGAGAGCCGCTCTGCTGGGGTGTGCATGGGCAGTCTCGGGAGGGCGGGCAGATGTAAGACCAACACTGGCAGTCGGGAAGGGGGACCCACTGCGATCGGCTGAAGAAGAGCCGCCTTGGGTCCTGCCATCTTCATCCAGCCAGTGACGGGGGGGCGTGCCCAGTGCGCCCCATCCCACTACTCCCCCCTCACTCCCCCCCCAGTCATGCAACTGCGCACAGTTCCAGCTGCACCTCATCCAGGCTAGCAATCCTGTGCTGCCTGGGCTATCGAGTCCTGATTACTCCTGGGCAAGCCCTGAGTAATCTTGGGCAGCCTGGGTGGCGATGTTGCTCCCAATCAGGCTTGGAGCCTCTGCGCAAGCATGGAAGCAGCCAGTGCCGACCAGAGCGCCTGCTGTTTCCTGTCCACCTTTCAGCTGAGAGGCAGTAGCGGGCCAGCAGCGACTAGGAGACCTGAGGTCGCAGCAGCGATCCCGGAGGCAGGAGCAGGAGAGGGAGCCACCAGCAAGCAACAGGACGCAGGGCTAGAAGTGGAGGCAGGGTGAGGCTTCCTGGGCAGCTGGAATGTGGGGCAGTTGGCTCCATCGCTGCCATCCCCGCTGGAATGACAGCCCCAGCGCATTGGAGCTGATAAGAGAGAGAGAAGAAAGAAAGAGAAAAAAAGAAAGGGAGAGAAAGAGAGAAGAAAGAAAGAGAAAGGAAGGGAGAAAGAGAGAGAGAGAGAGAGAGAGAGAAGAAAGAAAGAGTGACGTGAGTGACGTCATGTTGGCCCCGCCCACCCAGTCACACAACCACCAAGCCCTGCCCACGAAGCCCTGCCCCCAGAACCGGTGGCCAAAAAATTTAGATTTCACCCCTGCATAGGGTGCATAGTCTTTTGGGCTATTCTAATTTCTGTCTTCAAATAGGGTCTTTCTCATAGCATTAGCTAATAATGAGAAGAGGGGGGATTTGGAGGAAACTGGCAACTAAGGCTATGAAAAACACTAAACCTTTCTGAATGTGAAGTATCCAGCTTTTAAGTGCAAAGTGCCTTGCTTGGAGTGGGAAACAACCATTCCACGTAATTTGAGACGCCTACCGTGTTTTCCCAAAAATAAGACCTCCCCTGAAAAAAAGATCTCCCCCGAAAATAAACCTTCCCCCGAAAATAAGCCCTCCATGAAAATATTTAAACGCATGCGCAGCCAGTCCCCGCCATTTCCTCTGGTTAGGGTTAGGGAGATAGAGCTGGAAATCAGGTAAAATGGCAAGAGGATCCCCGTCTCGCTCCATGCGCCCCAAAATAATAAGAAATAAGGCCAAGCGCTTATTTTGGGGTTCAAAAAAATATAAGACGGGGTCTTATTTTCAGGGAAACACGGTATGAGTGTAGACTATCGTACTTTTCAGAGTATAAGACGCACTTTTGCCCCCCCTAAAAGAGGGTGGAAATGTTGGTGCGCCTTATATACCGAATACAGCTATTTTTGACCTCCCGAAGCCCTTCCCCTTTTGGGAGGCCTGCAGAGTGTTCCTGCGGGCTGGGGAGGGCAAAAACACCCCCGTTTTTGCGAAAAATGGACTCATTTTTTGCAAAAACGGGGCGTGCAGAGGGTTTGGGAGGCATGCAGAGTGCTCCAGGGGGCCAGGGAGGGCAAAAATTTTTTTTTTTTCTTGCTTACCTCTTTGAAATCCTGGTGCGTCTTATACACCGGTGCGTCTTATAGTCCAAAAAATATGGTACTCTGTTTTGAGCCAGGAACACTTCCGGAGTGCTGGAAACCAGCAGTTTCACACCTAAAAAAAGTTCCTCAAAGTTGAAACATAAATAAGAAATAGGAAGTTCTGAATTTGAAAACAGTTTGATTTGGAATGTTGTGCATATCCCTGTTTTTTAGCCATGCCTTAATATTCCATTGTTTGGATTTCATTTTTATAGATATTCAAAAAAATTATGGTGTTTTCTGTTTAGAGGTTTACAAGCTTTCTTAGCGGACTGAATTGCTGAGAAGATCTGAATAGATTTTACCTAATTTATATCCTTACACGGGGACAGATTTCCTGTGTGGAAAATACATTGGATTCAGCATCCCATACATACAGGAAATGTTCCCCAAATTTTAAGATTCAGCAGGGGTTGGAAAGAAGCATCTGGAAATATAAGATTGATTCATCCTTTTTTGCCAGTGACAACAGAAGATGATAAACATGAGTTGGAACAAATTCTAATCTCATATTTTTCTTCTGTAGCCAGATACCCTAGAGAATTAAATAAGTGAAAAGAATGTTGTTAGAATGTAACATACATTTGGGTTTTGCACTATTTTATTCTAAGCAAAAAACGTGTGTATATCATTGTATTTACATTTCAGGTTTGCTATCTGATTATCATTATTATAATGAAGTAGGCTCGTCCATGAATGTTTATTCCATAAGAAATTCTGTATTTGGTGATTTTAGAGATGCCATAGCTCAAATTGAACTGTTTTTTTATTACAACAGAATTTTAAGTTACTGTACATTTGAATCAATATTTGTGTCTGCTGGGATTTCCTGCTTAATCTTTGCTATTAAAGTAAAGGCATCTGGGCAGCTGGCCGTATACTTACATTCAAATTCAGAGCTCTTTGGAGCATCTTGGTTTTACAGAGGTTTTCTTTATTACTTTGCTTATCTCTAGGGAGATGATAAAACAGACAAATTGGATGGTGAACCTGGCTCCAACTCCAGTACATAGCATTGGAGAATATTTGTGTTTGTTTATTGTAGCAGCAGAGAATTATGATTGTAACACATGGGCTTGTATCAAAGCTTTAACAGATTATAAAGCGGAAAACCACCCATGATATTATTATTTGGATATTTTATAGGACTCTTTTAAATTACACCTATACCATCTTAACTAAATAGCTGCTAAGAAAACAAACAAACATTCATTAGCTAATGAATAAATGCATTAAAAAAAAAGTTGTAGTTAGATGGTTTAACTCTCCTCCCCAAATTCCAAATAGCCATGCCAAAACTTCACGTTGATTGATATTCTCACTTCTAAGATCTCAAGTATAGCATGTAGTAAATTAAAACTTTCTTAATTAAAGCTCCCTCCTTGAGCGCATATCAACATCAAATTTAGGTTAGGAGTATCTTATTCAAAATTATGAGTTGATGTCCTAAATATTTTGGTTCAAAAGAGAATTTCTAATCTGTTTTAGACATATCTGACTGTGAAATATTCTATAATATATTTATTCAAATGTAGCCTGAAATTTTTTTCAAGGCTTTCTTTTAATTTAATCTCAGGTATCCATTTTTTTCACTTTATTGTTTATTTTAAAAAAGCATTTATTTTGTAATTGTCTAAATTGTCTAAATTTAATTGTTGACATTTTCTCTCAACCAACTACACTACAGAAGTAGAAATTCTGAACATCTCAGTTAAAACATGGTTTCAGGGTCAACAAGATAGTTATTTGCTCCTGGAATTACTGAAGGGGATGGAGGACAGATTCTTCAACCCTATTTTGTGACTCAGCAGTCTCCTTTCCTGAACAGATGGTATGATCTCAGAGCTTTCCCAAGTGATAGTCCTAAGGGAGCACAATGTACTGGAGTTGCTGAAGCTAGTCAGTCTGGTGCCACCCAGGATTTTATGGATATCATTACAACAAATAGAACTATCTAAGTATGTCATTGACCTGACACGTAGAGGAAATCATACCCTGGATTTGGTTTTCTGAGTTAAACAGAAAACAGCTGATCTGGACTGAGATTTGACATCCCACTGTCATGGACAGCTCCATTGAGATTATCAGTGTCTTTTCCCTGTTGCACTGTGGCTTTCATGGTTATGGTAGACACTTGTGTTGAAGCCCTCTGACTTGCCCATTACCATATGATAATTGAGCAGGTGGAGGGATTATGGGGTTTTGCATTGTGATATTTCAATGTTATAAGCTGCCCAGATGCACTGTGTATGAATTTGTTTAATAAAAAATAAACAAATTAATCCCCTTGCCACTATCTCCTTTAGTTTAGCAATAGCACTTAGACTTATATACCATTTCATAGTGCTTTACAGCACTTTCTAAGCAGTTTACAAATGTCAGCATATTGCCTCCAACAATCTGGGTCCTCATTTTACTGACCTTGGAAGGATGGAAAGTTGAGTCAACCATGAGTCGGTCAGGATCAAATTTCTGGCAGTGGACTGTGTCAGCCTGCAATATTGCATTCTAACCACTTGCCACCATGGCTCCTTGATGCTTGTCAGAATTACCTGGGATTCTTGGAGCTGAGAGTAATAAAGTAAATAGAACAGTGGCTAAGAAGCAAATGAAGGAAACATGATGAATCTAATCTAGTAATTATGAGAATTCATTACTGAGCTTATTTTATGGCAAAGAAGGAATTGTTTTATATCATTCATTGTATTTTTTTGTATTTTTGGATGTTTGTTCTGAATAGTGAAACATTTGTAATATTTCGACCTCGAAAAGGAATTGATTATACTCACCATGGCTTAATATGGTAAGGGGATGGCATAGCTAGGTAAATTTGGTCACCTGATATTTCATAATTAAAGAAGATATTTTGGAAGAGGAATCCAGAGCACTGTATAAGTCCACTATTGTTGAATAAGTTCCAGTTGTTGAGGCCTGAAGATGAAGATTATGCTCATGGATACATTCAACCAGTTATGTGTGCAGGTAGTCCGTATTAGTGACTGCGACCATTTGCAGTTACAGTGAGGTTGAAAAATAACTTTGTAACCATTCCTCATATTTAAGACTTTAACAGAAATGGAAAGGAAAGCGGAAGTAAAATAAGCACAATCACTGTTTCATTTGATGAGAGCTTCAATTAATGACTGAGTTTCCAATCCCAATTATGGTCACTAAATGAGAACTAGCTATGTTTGTTTGTCTTTATTTGTTACATCCAGTGAGGAGGGAATAGCTAGGTGAATCTGGGACGTCATTAATTCATGTTATTATTAATTCTGATAATGATACCAGATACTTTTGAAAAAAGCAAGGTCCAGGCCACTAATGAAGAAATCGTGCCACAGACATAGAGTGGAGAATAAGGAAAAAATTAACAACCCAACCTTTATTATCAGATAAGATGCTCAAGTGTGTGGATGATGACCAACTCCAAGCATTCCTGCATGAACTTGATTTTTTCAGATTCATTTCAAATTTGGTCATCCTGTGGGTATATTTCTTTCTGAGAGTAACAGATAGAACAGAGATCTGTGAATTATCTTTAACAGCTTTCAGTAGCATTGATGTAATATCTTCCTGAACTGCCTGAGATAGAAGCACTATTTTTTTAAGTTCCACTCCTAGTTGACTAAATATTCTCAGAAAACGGTGCAATGGTCTTAGACCCATTCCATGGCAGTATGGTCACAGTGGTCCTTACCTTTATGTCCATGAAATTCAATATCTACCTATGTGAAAGCCATTGGGGTAGATAATTTAAAGTAGTAAACTTTGTTAACAATACACAATTGATATTCAGCTTTACCTCACTTTTCAATCTAAACTGGTGTAGCAGTAAATATCCCAAATCAGTGGCTCTGCACAGAAATGAACCTGATGAAGCCCAATGAATGAAGTTCTATCCACACAAGAATAAGGTGTGCTTGGTGAATGGCACATCTGCTCAAATGGACCACATTTGGTCTGTTCTGAAAAGGATTGCACTATTCTTAAAATAGTGAACTGAGGGTATTTCTGGATCTAGTACTGTCACTAGTGTCATAGATTGCTTTGATGGCCTGCAGTCTGCTTAGGGTGAAGTACCAGTTTGGATCCTTTCCAAACAGGAATATCTTGACATCAGTTATCAGCTCTGACAACTTATGCTTGGGGTTAATTTTGAAGACAGTTCAAAAACTTTGAACTGTCAAAAATAGAGCTGAAATTGGAGCTTATCAATATGATCATATTGGTTGATAATACTCCTCAATTTGTTAGTGCTTGTTGGTATCTACCAAGCCCTTATAAATGAAGTTTCCTATTTTCATTAAACGGTCACCTTTTCAGTTTGTTCATCTTTTGAAATCTTACCTAATCCATTGGAGGGAGCCGGGATCAGCCAAACACATTTTGGAGAGTATATACAAGCATATTTTCAACCAAAAAATATAGAAACTAAAAGAGCCAACTAGTTGTCTCAAGGCAATTGTTACTACCTACCTAAATGGTTATTTACATGACTGTCTTGCTCAGCTCTGTGCCATTATAAAGGTTTGCTAAAATTGTAAGTCATTTATATGATAATAGGCAATGTTTTAAGCCTCTGTCCACTTCTGTGCTGAACATTAATTTTTGCTTTCTTTAGATGTTTGACTGGATCACACACAATAAAGGCCTGTTTTTGAACAGCTACACAGAAATTGGAGCCAGTCACCCTCATGCTATGGAACTTCAGACACAGCACAATCATTTTGCTATGAACTGTATGGTAAGAATTTTGCAAGAGCACTTCATCTTTTTGATACACCTTGTTCTCTTTAATATCAAAGAATATACAGCTTTGGTTTCTGATCCCCGCTGAAAGCAGGGTAATGGAAAACCTGGGGGAGAATCCATTGTAAATAAATAGAAGAGAAGAGAGATTGAGAAGAACATAGCTTGCTCGATTAGGTAACACACAAATGTAAAGGAGAATTTCACGGAAGAATCATTTTGTGTGTGTGTGTTAGATACATTTACACATATATCTATGTGTCTGTCTATGGGTCTGTCTTTTCTGTCACAAAGACACATAGAGTCAGATGCTGTACAGTTTGAAAGGGAATAGGTAACTCATAGAATTCCCAAAGGAAGAATAAAATACTTTTCAAGCCTAATGACTGAATGGACCTAACACTTAATTGACAGTTCTTAAGAGGGGTTTTGAAATGGAAATGCATTAATAAAACAAATGCTAGGATTTATTCAACTTTTAAATTGTGGCTTGTTTCTCCTGGGCATTACTTTCCCTTGGATCTATAATTTGGATGTGACCTGTTTTGACAGCAGTTTTGAACTTCTGCAGTTTGGAAGTGACTTATTTTGACAGCAGTTTTGAACTTTGTAGGGCTACTTATCAAGAGGTCTGTTTGGGTTTTCCTTAGTTAAAATAGAAGTGAATTTATGTAGCTCAAGGTTGAATTGTGGAGTCCTTGGTGCTCTCTGAGCTTTGATTTTTGCTTGTAGATGATGTTACCTGACTAGGTAACATCATCAGAATTTCTTTAAAAAAAAAAAAAAGCATGAAAGTTTAGCCTTTAGTAGACTTTTATGTTTTCCTTAATGCTTTATTCATATGAAGTCATATTTGACTTCTAATCAGGCAGTTTGCAATATGCCACTCATGAAAGGGTACCTTCAAAAATGGTTAAATCTTTTCTAGAGAAAAGTAGAAACTTATCTAAATTAAGGTTTTTTTTTTATACTGACATGATTCTAGCAGATGTATCAGTCACATCTGTCCCAGCAGACAACACAACCTGTAGTGTTCCTTTTCTGGAACAAAATTTGTTTCTCTGTTCCTGTCAATTTATGTACAGCTCTTCCTTATTTATGGAGAGCAGAGTCATATTACTGAAGCAGGCACCTGTAGGCTGAATAAACAAACCAAGAAGGAAAATTCCTTTTAAAGCTGTAGTTCTTTCAGGAGAACTATTGCCTGTTTTAAAGAAAGCAAAACTTTATACTTAATTTTTTTAAAATGGTTGTTCCATTATCACACTTCTGTATATTTCTCTTAGCATTGGAAAGATGCATGCTTAATCAGATTATAGAATGATGAGCTTGATTTTGTGGTACCGTGAAAGTGAAATCTGTCATCCAATTTGAAAGCAAATGAGATCAGGTCAAGAATATAGTTGAACTGGAAAGCCAATGTCTAAAATGTAATTCTTTTCTTGAAGTCTCTCTCCCCACCCAAACCTGAAGTTCTGATTTTTTTTCTAAAATTACCCTACAATAGATTAAGCAGCTTTTATGCTTCTTATACAACCTTGAAGGAACATTTTAAACAAAAGGTCCATTATTATCATTATTGAGCTGGCTAGGTGGTCAGTGGCTAAGACGCTGAGCTTGTCGATCAGAAAGGTCAGCAGTTTGGCGGTTTGAATCCCTAGTATAGATCTGCGTGAGCAGGGGGTTGGACTAGATGACCTCCAAGGTCCCTTCCAACTCCGTTACTGTTACTATTAATATCAGTTGTTTACATCAGTTCAAAAGTGCAGTATATTCAGGGTTTGTCTTCCCCTTAATGTGCTTCCTCTGGCTAATTTCTGATTATGGCTCAGTTTTTCTATTGCTCCTTAAAGTAAGTGGTGATGAGTTGGAAATGGCATTGGCACAAAAAATTGGCATTTGTGTTTACTTTTCCAGAATCAAGTAGAGAGTCCTAAAACATGGGGACAGTCAATTATGTTTTCTTACGATTTAAGGATCAGTGCCATATATATCATGTTGGGTGCCTAGTCATTTAAAATAAAAAATAAGAAGCTGGTAGTATCACACCAGATAATTGCAATAGCTTCCTGTGTTTCAGTTAGACCAGTGTATGTCAGGGTTTCCCAATCTTTTAGCCTAATGAGTAATGTTATAATCTGAAAATATGTGCAAGCTCTCAGGCCATGTGGCTTTCGGAAAGGGAAAGCTTGCCCTTTCACAAAATAAATTCTCAGAAGTTACAAAGCACCACTTTTATCAGAATGCTAATGGTCACCACATCTTGTCCTCCTCCAGCAAAATGTTCTTTCTCGGAAAGTACTGTGGTATATTATATTCTGTTACAGGGATAAAAACTTATTCAATGTTAGTATATTGTTAAAAGCCAGTGTCAGTTTAGATGATTTGACAATCAAGATGAAAACAAAATAAACCTGGAGAAGAGTGCTTTACTTTGCAGCACGTAATGTGAAAAAATCTGAGGAACAGAACATTTGTCAGATCTGTGTTCTTTGTATTCTCCCTGCCTTAGTTTATTTTGCTTATAGTAAAAAAAAAAGTATATAACAGGGATAAGATACCAAGGGCCCTGTAGGTGTTATTGAGTCAGAGCTTGAGAAGAAGTCTAGCTTTAGAATAGTGTTTACAGAAACTCAATATTCTATATTTTCAATTCGTCATACTTTTTTGTACTTTTTGTACTTTTTTGCCTCCTAAATAATAACTGGAGAATTTCTCTTCATACAGACCTCTGATGCTTACTCAAGGTGCCTACTATAAGGATATTAGCAGAAAGCTTTCATCTTGGCTGATGCTGGTTTTTAAGTCAAACCATCAAGTTTATTCTCCTTAGTAATTTTGTCTGCCTCCTATTTTTTTTATAGAATGTGTATGTGAACATAAATCGCATAATGTCGGTAGCCAATCGTTTGGTGGAGTCCGGTCACTATGCTTCACAACAAATCAAGCAGATTGCCAACCAGTTGGAACAGGAATGGAAGGCATTTGCTGCAGCCTTGGATGAACGCAGCACCTTGCTGGATATGTCAGCTATTTTCCACCAGAAGGCTGAACAGGTCAGTCATTCCACAAGACCAGAGGATGTCTGTTGGTTTTCCAAGGTATCATTTAATTTTATAATTGGTTTAGGACAGTGATTGCGAACCTTTTAGACAAAGTGTGCCCAAATTTGAAGGTGTGTGCATGCACTCGCCAGAGCGCCGGAAACCAGACGACCGGCAGGCTGAGCTGGGGTGACGGCGCACGTGCCCACCGAGAGGGTTTTGTGCACCACCTCTGGCATATGTTCCATAGGCTCGCCATCACGGGTTTAGGACAAGAGTAGACAGTGTGAAATTCTGAGACACTATAGAGCACGGATGTTAAACTCGCGGTGTCACATTGCCATCACAATTGTTTTTCCCCTTCACAGAGCTGGAGTGGGTTTGACGCATCCGGCCCACGGGCTACAAGTTTGAAACCCCTGCTATAGAGCATCTCAATTCTTTTACTAAATTGATGATTGCAGTTGTCAAAAGTGGCAGTTTCCTGCTATTTTGAGACACATGCCAACTATAGAAGTCACGTGCAAACCATATTTCTAATAGTTTAAACAGCTCAGCCAGGAGGAAGAGGCGTGGTTATGCAAATTCAACTCAGTCTCTGGCCAACCAGATAGAAGTTAACCCATTGCTTGGACTCTCTAAGCAGCTCACAGGAGAAAGATTTCCAGAAACACAAATGAATATTCCCTTAGATGTTGAGAAGAAAAGCATGGGTCTTACCTACTTGGTATCTCACTTAATCTGCTGGGACCCTCAGCTTCTCCTATAAATGTTAGACACAGCCCCCTGGCTGCCAGAATATTCTCCATCCTGGTTAGAATCAAGGGACCAGCTTGTATATTTGGCTTGCAGAGGCATTGAGAGGAGAGAAGACTCCTTTCAGCTGGTGAATCACTTAAAGTTACATGCAGCTGTGATCTGGGATCCACCCTCCTAGATCTTGCTTTGGGCAGCAAGAAAGAGCATCATTGTGGTTTTGCTACTTTGCAAAACTACACTTTATTTTTGCTAGAAGAGACAAGGAAACTCCCGTCTTGATTTTCTTGCTTCCTCCTATAAAAATTACACAAGGAAAAGGAATCAGGGACTACTGAAATCTTTTTTTCTTTAAAGCTTCTAGCAAGGAAAGGCCTGAAAAATGGATCTTGAGGTAAGATTTGTCTGTACCTGCTTTAAGGATTATTGATCTGTAAATTAAGAATTCTCATAGGTTCATACTCAAGGTATATATTGTAAAGAGTCTCAGAATTGAGCTGAGGATGAGTGAAAAGCAGGGACAAAACAATGCTTTGTGCAGATTCATTTTCCATAATTAGTAACATTTATAATGCTTAAGCAATCTCCCCTATTTAACATTTCAAAAAAGTAATAAATAAATATTTCATCCAAGGCAAATACTTCACTTTGGTTCTTAGCCATTCTTTTTGTTATGTAACAGTTATGTGTTGCTTCTAATGACTTAAAAACCTAATCTGGAGAGAAACTGGCATAGAAGCTAAACTCATGCTCCTGAGTGGCCTATCTCCATAACTAGAATGTGACTTTCTTATGGCTATATAGTGTTATAAACTTACCTGTGTGATCTATAGTATTGTTTCTATTATAGCAGCACTGCTTGAGCTACTTTTATTGAGGGAAATGGGAGACCAGTGTTCAGCTCTATTGTCTTTGATCATTAGAATACTGTTTCAGTTGCTTGCTCCAATTGTCCAGAAATAGAGAAAATATAGTATCATATAATTCCTGGTGCCAGCCCTCTTTAGTCCCAATGTGTATGCCAGTACTCATGATGGGAACTGCAGTCCAAAAGTATACACTTCCCAGAGTCTCTGTGAGGAAAGTGGGCAGTTTTTAAATGTGATATACAACTAAGTATAAATATTCAAGGGGGCATAACTTTCTTACCTGATACTTGTGTCCTAAATTGGAATCATATTGGGACAATCAGGACTTGTGCGCAATCACGTAGGACAGTGATTCCCAAACCTGGGTAAATTATCCAAAATTGGATAAAGGTGTCTTTTCACAAACCCATTACCCATCACAGCAGAGACATTTAAATTGACTTAAAGATTGACATGTGCACTAAAATATATTCAAAAATCGCCCAAAGTATTCTTATAAAGATGAAACTGCTAATAGTAATTTGTTGAAATGACATAAACATCACTCAACAATATTGTTTTTATAATTCAGGTCCCTGAGTTACGACCATTCATTCAGCAGTTGTTATGACAGTGCTGAAGGAAGGGACTTAGACTGTACTGAAAATTTGAGAAGATTTTCTGATAAATGGTTTTGGGTAATGAAGAATCAAGTCTGGAGTTTTAGGGATTTCCTTTGCTTGCTGATGGCACAAGACACACACAAATTATCCCCTTCCAGGCTGCTGCTATTCCTCATTACCAAGCAGAGAAACATTGCCCTGACAACTTGATTGAATCTCAGTCATACTTTAAACACCCAAACCAGGCCCCTGCTTCCTGCTAATCATACAGTACATATACACACTAAAATCAACTCCCTAGTGTAATTGGGGTTTTCTAATGGTTAAGAATTCAGTTCTGCTATTCTTTATAACAACTTCCTTTGACATTATTGTCTTTTCTTTCATTTAAGCAATGAAAGATAGGTTGGCAGGGAGGCTGATTATTTTGGGAAAGATCATTTGACTTCAAAGATCCAATCCAATGAAAATTGTATTTTCCAAGGCTTGTGTCAAAAAACAAAACAAAAAAACAACCCCTAGATTTTCTCATATTAGAATGAAATAACTGCCACCTGCTTAAATTATATTTCATTACCAAGGGCCTTAAATGAATGCAGTGAATGTGATATAGCTGGGAAACATTTCTTCCAAATTAGAAAATGATCTGTTTTTGATCTGAGCACTTTAAACAGGTCGCTATCTTTTGCCTTGAGAACTGGCTTAATGCAGCCACAAAAACTGCAGATTGCTGGTTTGCAAAGTAAAAATAGCAAGGCTGAGTTGTGATGCAAAAAGTCATGAATTCAGGTAGCATGTGTCTAGGTTTGCTACAGGGAGATGATAAGTTTCCCCTATTACAGTATTGAGAGATTAGTGAAATGTGAAGAATTCCACAGATGCTAAATATGTGCCTATATATAGAAAATTTAATATATAGTATCCCCCCAAAATTGGACAAGAACCCTACCTGAAATGATACATATTGAGCTAGGTGACTTCATCTGTATATACAAGTTGATCTATACATTCATATCTTCTGTGCGTGATTTACCAGTCGTGTTTGCTTCCTATGGCTTTGTCACTGAGGTGAGTTTATTTGATAATAGAATAATAGAGTTGGAATGGACCTTGGAGGTCTTCTAGTCCAGCTCCCTGCTCAAGCAGGAAACCCTACACTGTTTCAGACAAATGGTTGTCCAATCTCTTCTTAAAGCCTCCAGTGTTGGAGTACCCACAACATCTGGATTCTGATTAATAAAAACTGATAAAGATTCTGCCGATTAAGATAAAGAGGTACTTTCTACTTTCCCCAGGTCAACACCACGTAAAAGATGTCATCATTTTGAGTATCATTGTATCGCTGAGGCACATATAAATAGTACAGAAATTGTTGAGGAAAACAATTCCCTTCATCTACCTTAAAACAGGAAGGTGGGTTCATTACCTCCAAACAGGGGTGGGCTGCTGGGGGTTTGCAGGGGTTCGGAAGAACCCCTAGTTAAGATTCTGTGCAGTTTGGAGAACCCCAAAATTCCACTCCTGGCTGGCCCCGCTTACCCTGCCCCTCCCAGGAGTCCCCATGCAGCCCATTTTGGATGCAGGTAAGTGTAGGGTGTGTGCGGAGGCTCAGGGAGGGCGAAAAATGAACCTACTGGAAGTTCTGGGCCTCCAGAGCCTGGGGAGGCCATTTTTGCCCTCCTGGAGGCTCGAAAAAAGCCTCCAGAGCTCGGGGAGAGCAAAAACGCCCCTCCAGCTATGCTGCAGGAGGCCAACTAGGCCACGCACACCATGGCCACCGCCACCCAGCAACCGGGCAGAGAACCCCTTGGTAAAAATTTTGAAGCCCACCCTGCCTCCAAATGCCATTGAATTGTGTGGGATATGTATCCAAATAAGAGAAAAGAAGCGATTTGTTTTTATTTGGCTTTTTTTCTGTGTAAAAGCTATTCCTGGAGAAATAAAACTAGAATGTTTATGAATTGACCTCATTAATTGTTTGATTGGCTACTTAATTGTGTACTTTCTCTACACAAACAAGAAAACAATCCATGAATTGCAAGTTATTGTATTAATGCAATGTCTCTCTTGAGTGTGTACAATATTGATGATGGGGATGATAGAAGCAAATGATTTGATCTGATTTTCTGGTGCCAGAGATTGCAGCTGAACTCTTTTGGATGCATTTGGAATTCTTTTGCATGTGAATTGAGGTTTGGCTTCAGATTATTTTAATGTTTCCATATGTGTTTGTTTCCTCTTCCAAGCCACTCCATAGTTAACAAAGAATTCTCATATTACTAAAGTGTTTGTTTTCTTTTTAACAACCATTTCTGTTTTGCAGAGTACAGTGAAATGAATTGCTAATTTTTTTGAAACGCAACTATTTTTATGTTTTAGAGGAGCCAGAGTGGAAATAAACTCGAAATTATGTTAGCAGCTGAAAAACTTTCTCTAATTTTTAATGGAGGAAGAAAAACTTACCTTTGAAGCGAAGAGCACATTTTCTAACAAAATATGCTTGCTCGGATAACTTTATATTGGTTCTTAGTGCTTGTAGTGAATAAGTTTTTATTTCTCCTCCTAGTACATGAGTAACGTGGATTCATGGTGTAAGGCCTGTGGTGAAGTGGAGCTTCCTTCAGAACTGCAAGATTTGGAGGATGCTATTCACCATCACCAAGGAATATATGAGCATATTACCGTGGCATACTCTGAGGTAGGTGATATTCTATTTTCTGCTTGTAAATACAATGTTTGCTATAAAAATATACAATGTTTGCTATAAAAATATACAATAGTGTTCACACATTCAGCAAAAAAATAAAAATAAAAATAGGTTCTCTGAACAAATCATAACTTTTATTATTTTACTGTGGCACAAGATTCTGTGGACCAGAGTTCATTTTATCGCTTATGTGTTTGTGAGGAAGAAAGCAAAACTTGAAATGGATTAGGCTGAGAAAAAGTGGTTAGCCAAAAGTCACCCAGCCAGCTTTCATACCTAAGAGGACTAGAATCCACAGTCTCCCAATTTCTAGGCCAGCACCTGAGTCACTATGCCAAACTGGCAATCAGTCACATATGCCAAGCAACTGTGATTTAGAAATTTTATGAAGAAGATTCTGGTCTGCAAATTGTGTTCCTTATGGGAATATGTTTGTCCTTAAGGTGCTAAATTTGCAATAGCAAATATTTATCATATTTAATTGATATGGAGTTTTGATTTCAGCTCTCTGTTAAGTAAACCCTTGAAGTAAAACAATATTAAATATGTGTGAAATGATGCAATTCTTCAGTCTTCAGTTCACTTACTGTGCTAAGCCATGATTTTAAAATGGTTTGTTGAATAAGCCACCATGGCTGCATTCAGATATACTGCTTCTGCTTTTGAGAACAGTCTCCTCCCCCAAGTTGTTCTTTAAAGCATCTTTTGTAGAAAAAATATCCTAGATAGTAGGATTTCTGTTTTGGATGTTGGTCACTGACAACATACATTTATAGGCTGCAACTGTGGCTCTTATCAAATTTGCCCAAAGAACTTTGGATCCATTGCCAAAACTGGTCTCTCCAGCTTCATTTTGGGTGATAATCCAAAAAGATTAGAAATATTTCTTATGCTCTCACCTCAGCTTTTAAATAACAAGAAATCATATGTCAGATGTAAATGCCTTATTCTCCAATGTGTAAATAATGTATATATGGAACATCAGAGGTTAACTTATTCTTTGGACTTTAATGTATTCATAACTTACCACTCCCATTCCTAGCTCCACCCCTTGTATATATAAGGAGCCACCCTCACCATTCTCATTGCTTCTACCTTGAATATTCAGTGAATATAGAATGCCTATCATAATTAAAAAGAAATATATTTAAAGCTCTAACTCCTATTATCTTTATTGAGTCTGATCCTGAAAATATTGCAACAATCTGGTAGCAGAGGATGGTTAATTGACTCAATAAGTAATTAAAAATGTCCAAGAAAGATAGGCCCAACACCAGGGCCTACAGCAAAGAAATAGAAACTGATCAAGAGATGATCAACGAATCCACCAATGCGATTTCGAGAGAATCCGAAGAATACACCACTGAAGAAGAAGAACTAATGAGTGAAAATAATGACCAGAAAGAAATCGAAATAGAAAATAACGAACTCAGGTCAGAGATATTAAAGATACTAAAAAGCCAAAAGAATGATGAAAGTCTCATCGCGGACCTCCAGGAGATGCTGAAGAACAGCGGAGCAGCGAGAGAGAAAAACGTCATTAAAGAAAAACCCAAAGATCAAAAAACCGTAAGTGAGATGACTACTGAGAAAATAGTTGTTAAAAAGAAAAGATGTGATCCCGCGCGAAATTTTGAATGGCAGCCATCTTGGTTTCAACGAACTTCAAAAGAGAATGGAGCAGAGCCAATCAAAACGCTCAGTTCAAAATTTCTGGCGCGAAAAACACTATCAGACGAAGAAAGTGAGAAAGAAGTCTCAAACTCTTCAGATGATCTAAAATCAGAAAGTGAAGACGATTTAACAAAATCTCAAGTAAAATCAGCAATGAAAACACTTTTTGCTGCTTTTGGGCCAAGACTGAAAATTACCAAGACATCTACGAAGAAGCAAGAAATCAAACCGGCGACTCAAGACCTGCACGCTCCCATCCTGACTTCGAAAGCGACGACGCCCGAGCCCAGAGAGCCATGCCGATTTCGCCCTACACCACAGACAAGATCGAATATCAACGCACACAAAAAGAAGAAAAGAACCGTCGCCACCACCAGAACCCCAAAAACCGAGCCAGAGACCGACTCATCTGAGGAAGAGCGGATCGAGAGAGCTGAAAGGGAGAGAACCTTCCACGACGCCACCAAAGAAGAAATGAGCAACGCGCATGTGCGAAACTACGTAGACGACCCAGAAGGACTTGAACTGGCCAGAGAACCGCGCAGACTCATTGCAAGCATCCCAATGCCGTTCTGTAATTTCCTGCACTTGAGAGATCACGGACTGCCCCAGGTTGTAAGTAATGGACAGAATAATGTAGGTAACTTACCCAGTGACTTCCCAAAACTTAGAATTGATGGCATTAATTTACAAGAGTGGTATCAACAGCTTCAGGTTATTTTCATGAAAGAAAATTTACTATTCTTTATAACTAGCCCTCCAAGAAGACCTTGGACTTTAAAAATAGATTGTTTACATCATAGAGCATTTTTCATAATAATATCTAGCGTGTCTCCTGCAATGTATCATAGCATCAAACCAAACCTAACTGTATCAGAAATAATTCAATGCATGTTTAATCTATTTCACAGCGATAGCGTAGCTACAACCACAAGAATGTCTAAGGATTTCTTTTCCTCTAGAGTAAAACCAGGGGTTTCTATAAGTGAGCATTTGATAAATCTAAACAAAATAAGAGCTGAGCTACAATTGAGGGGGGAAGTGATTTCAGATCAAACAATGAAAAGTGTTATTATCAATTCACTTGATCCATCATGGGATAGCTTTATGTCACACTTAGATACCATTAATTTGGGATATTTATCCATAGAAAGTCTATCTAACAAATTGATAGCAGAAGACAATTCAAGAAAAAATCGATCCAGTAACCAAACAGACCACAAACCTTTTAGGAAAGTAGTCTTTCAAGATAAACATAATGAGGCCTTTAGATGCTACAATTGTGGATCCAGGGAACATAGTAGAAGAGACTGTCCCAAAGTCTCAAGAGAGAGACATAGGCCAGAATATAGGAGCAAATATAATTACAGACAAACTTCCACAGATAGACACAAATATAGAAGTCCACCAAATTACAAAGAAGGTAGAGGGGGTAGAGAAAATTCAAAAGAGAGGAAATCTGGGTCACTGAATGGGCTAAATAAACAAGACAGCACCAGAACACAGCAGGATGAAAATAACAATTGGCTTATTGATTCTGGTGCAACAAATCACACCACCAACAACAAAAGTATATTATCTTCATTTATAGAAGATAAGTTTGTGATAAAGGTAGCTAATCAAGAAAAGGTTCAAGTACTAGGCAAAGGAAATGTGACCTTGCCTGGTCTAGGGAAAATAGAGGGGGTATTATTAATCCCAGAAATACCTCACAACATACTAAGTGCCATAAAATTAAGCAGAGAATCTGATATCAATATAGTTTTCTCAAAAGGGAAAGCAACTATAGAAAAGAACAAAACAAATGTAGGTACTGTAATGATAAAAGGAGGTCTACCCTATCTGATAACTAAAGAAAGATGTTTACATAACATTGATTCAAATATGGAAGATTGTATTGAAGCAGATGATGAAAATGTCAGTAACAGTGACAATGATGAGTGTAGAATAACTCATGATCACAAAAATACATACAAGGAAAAGAAACCAAAAATAGGTAAACCAATTCATGATGAGTGTGCTCACATCTTACACAGGAAGTTAGGACATGCAAGCTTTCCTGTAGTACAAAAAATGACTGAACACGCAGAAGGTGTCAAAATAAAAAATTGTGAAAATTATTTGGAATGCTCAGTATGTAAATCCACCAAACTAAAAACCAGTCCCAGACCAAAAAAATCTAACAGATCAACTAACAATATTTTTGATTTGGTACATATGGACTTAGTTGGTCCATTAAGTCCCTCAATTACCTATAGAAAACGTTACTTCCTAACAATAGTGGATGACTACAGCCGATATGGTTTTGTTTACACATTAAAGCACAAGGATGAAACATTTCAGAAATTTAAGGAATTCTACAAACGTATAGAAACACAACATAATATCAGAATAAAGCAAATTATGACAGATAGGGGATGTGAGTTCATGTCTAAAGAATTCTCCCAATGGTTAAAGGATAGAGGAATGTTACATTTCACGTCCAATCCTTTTTCTGCATTTCAAAATGGAGTTGCAGAGAGGAAAAATTCCACACTACAAACCATGATTAGGTGCACATTAGAGGATGCTGGTTTAGGCAAACAATTTTGGTCAGAGGCATTACATTATTCGAATTACACTCAAAATAGAACCTGGTCCAGTATTGTGAATAAGACACCATATGAGGTGATGTACAATAGAAAACCCAAATTATCACACATGCACATATTTGGAGTCACTGCAGACGTACACATACCTAAACAATTGAGGAGAAAGGGAGAAAACGTATCCAGGAGATTAAGATTCATGGGATACGAAACTGGAACCAAAGGGTACAGATTTATTGATAGTAATAACAAATTTATAGTATCCAGAACAGCTGTGTTCCATGAACAGGCCAATTGGTCAAAATTGCACCTTAATGAAATATTTCCTAATAAATGTAAAGATACGATATCTTGCGAGGAAGGAACAACAGAAAATCAAAATATTAACAAAAGTAAGAACAAAACCAAAACTTGGACTAATAGTCAGCATAAAATAAAGACAGATACATTAACAAAAAAGGAAGCTAGATATTTGCATGATAACCATAGCAAGCCTGAAAGAACTATTAGAAACAATAGAAACCAAATACCAAATAAATACAAAGATTACATAATGCATATGAATGGAGAACAAATAACACCTAATACATATGAAGAAGTATTGAAACTTCCACATGAAGAAAGAGAAAAATGGGAACTAGCTATGGAAAAAGAGATGGAAAGTTTACAAGGATTAAATGTATTCACACCTGCGATCGCACCTAAGGATAAAACAATTATAGGTACCAGGTGGATTTATAAAATTAAGAACTTAGAAGGAGGCAATACCTTATACAAGGCTAGACTAGTTGCACAAGGCTATGCACAAAAATATCCAGAAGACTATACTGATACATATTCACCCACAGTGAGAACAGAGAGTGTCAAAACAGCCCTTGTAGTAGCATCTGCACTCAATCTGGACGTATTCCAATATGACATACAGACCGCATACTTACATGCAAAATTAGATAAGGAAATATATGTAAGAGCACCACACAGTCAATACACTAATAAGAACGAAATTTGGTTATTAAATAAGAGTCTGTACGGATTAAAGCAATCCGGCAAAAGATGGTACGATTGCTTGGTAAAAGTACTTAAGACCATGGATTTCAACGCCACCACTGCTGATAATTGTTTCTTTGTAAAAAAGAGTAATGATCATATTGAATTTGTATTAATTTACGTGGACGATATTTTATACATTGGAAAGCATAAAGAGAGCAGGGAAATCTTTGTAAATAAGTTAAATGAACACTTCTCACTGAAATCTCTGGGTAAAGTGAATAAATACCTCGGTGTGCAAATTAACAAAACTAAAAGGGGATTCAAACTTACACAGAAAGATAAAATCATCGAACTCCTAAACAAATGTAACTTAAATAATGCCAAAACCTGTGACACCCCTATGCAAACTGATTTTCTTAGAAACACTGATGAATCTTCCCCTGAGTTTAAAGACAACACATTTTACAGATCAGTTATAGGTTCACTCCTTTATATATCTAATTGGACTAGGCCAGATATTGCATTACCTCTCAACCTATTGTCAAGATATGTTAGTAAACCAACCTTGTATCATTGGGAAGCTGTCAAAAGAATTCTAAGATATCTGAAGGGTACATTAGATTTTTGTTTAATGCTGGAACCCAATAATGACAGAGAACCAAAAATTACTTGTTATGCTGATGCAGATTGGGCTGGTGATACATCATGCAGAAAGAGTACTTCTGGTTATGTTTTTCTATTGAATGATTGTCCAGTTTACTGGTATACTGGTAAACAAGAACTAGTAGCCACTTCTACTACAGAAGCGGAATATGTTTGTTTGTCCAAGGCTGCAAATAACCTTGTATGGTTCAATGATCTGATCACTGATGTTTGGAAGAAACCCACTTTACCATTTATTATGCATGAAGACAATAAAGCGGCCATTGAAATATCCAGATCCGATGCAATTGGACAAAGGTCCAGGCATATTGATATAAAGTTTAAGCATGTGAGACAACTGTCTCAAGACGGATTCATTAAAGCAATACATTGCGATACTTCTGAACAATTAGCTGACATATTAACAAAACCCTTACCTTCTAAACAACACAAATATTTAACTTCTAAATTATATGTATTATATTGTCCTGAATCAGAATGTAATTGGTGTTGTGTAACGAACCGGCATTTAGAGGGGGATTTGTCAGATGTAAATGCCTTATTCTCCAATGTGTAAATAATGTATATATGGAACATCAGAGGTTAACTTATTCTTTGGACTTTAATGTATTCATAACTTACCACTCCCATTCCTAGCTCCACCCCTTGTATATATAAGGAGCCACCCTCACCATTCTCATTGCTTCTACCTTGAATATTCAGTGAATATAGAATGCCTATCATAATTAAAAAGAAATATATTTAAAGCTCTAACTCCTATTATCTTTATTGAGTCTGATCCTGAAAATATTGCAACATCATATTTGTTCACTCCTTTTTTCTTTTTTTGTTGTTGCTATAACTAAAAACATTCCTGCCTTGCATTAAATTATATGGCTTCTGTTCCTTTTTTAAATTCAGTGGCTGAAATTATATCATTTTTAAGCAATGTCTGTTGGCTATTTTATAACAATTTACAGTATATTAACAGTTCAGGCTTACTGCTGCTCCAATTATCACCAAAAAATAGAAATATAGTGCTGGTGACTTTGTGATTAAATAAAATTATTTCAATCTTCTACTTCCTGTTGTCAGGCCTTATATTTCATTATGTCTCTGTAATAAGATCAAGGACACTTTTCTATATCACAGCAGTGGTGGGATCCTGCGTTAATATAAACTTGACATCTCACATTACTCTCACTGCACTATGAAGGCAGTTCCTCATCTCCTTTAAAGAATAGGGGGGAAATGAGCATCTGAATCAGCACTTTATAGTTTGAGTTAATAGATAACATTGCTAGCTAAAATTTCCATATCTCTAACTTTGAGCTGCGTTGGTAGCAGTAAATCAACATTTCCCATCAGGATGTGTTGATACAACTGAGTTATCTTTTTGCTGAAAAATGTGTATAAATCATAACTGATAACTAGTCAAGGATTATTCTTGTGATCTTATGCAAAAGTAGCAGCCATTCTTATGATATTAATTGAGTACCAAAGCCCACTCTTTAGGTAACCAAACCACAGGGTTTGGTTTGCAACATGCAAATCAAATACTTTTTTTTAATAGAAAAAAGGAGGAAATTTTCTCCTTCCAGGATTTTTTTAAAAAATGTGTCAGAAAGAAATTCAGGCAGGCTGCAAATCTTCCCTTCCTGGTTCTTTTTAAATGGGATTAAATTTTGTACATAGGATTGTACAAAACATTTAATTCATGAAATTTCATGAGAGGTGTTTTTGAATTTGTTACTGTTTTATTTATTTTTTTTAATACAAAACAGTCTGCTCTGAGCATTATGGAAGGATTTCGAATTTGAAAACAAAATGCTTCAAATTTGGAACACCTCTGTTTCAAGCTTGAGATGCTTCCAAAAAGACTTCAAAATGCTGTTTGCCTTTGAAGCAGGGCATTTTGAAGAATTCACACTCAGAATCTTTTAAAATGAAACATTTATCTATTTATACAGTTCCATTTATTTGAAATAGTTTAACTATTTTAAATAAATAATTTGTTTATTTGATATTTAAATAGTTTAATAGTTTGACTATGTATTTTCTGCCAGTTATAAAATCTATTTGACTGGCCCTCCCTAAAAGTAATGTTATTATTATTATTATTTTTTTAAAAAAAAGCTTCCTTAAATGACAACTTCCCATTGAGACATTCATTTTTCAGTCACACTAACCATTAAAAGGGAAGAAGGCAAGCTTGTACAATCTGAATAGTGAGCAATTTCCTTTCCTTTCTAGGAAGTGAGAAAAATATCAAAGCCCTGTTTCTACATATATAAAACAGAATTATGAAGATAAAGGAACAATGTTCTCTTCAATAAACCTCAATAAATTGTAGCCAGAAGATGTGTTCAGTCAAGCCTCAGACTGATTACAAAATACTTGTTCCACCACAGTCATATTTAAAATTTGACTGAAGACAGATGGCGAAAGTAACTCAATTTATAGCAATGTTGCATGGTCCCCTACAGGCATTCCCAGGCACCCTGCTGAAGAAGACTTAATGTTTAAGCAGTCTGTTTTCAGTTCGCTCAGGCTAGATGCTGAGGAGAGTTTTTAGTCAAATTAGCATAAGAAACCTTGATGGTGAGCAGTCGCCTTCAAGTATGTCTCATTTTAAGTTTAATTCTCTGTTTTAGTCTACTTGCATTTGCATGTTTTCGAACTGCTAGGTGGGCAGGAGCTGGGGCAAGGAAGGGTGCTCACCCTGTCGCGCGGCACATGGGTTTCAAACCCGGGCTGTCAGCTGGGAGCTGACAAGCTCAGCATCTTTAACTGCTCTAGCATCAGATATGACTGGAAATACAGGAAATTCGTTACCCTGTTAAGGCAGCATCCGCTTGGCCAGAAACGTCTCCATGACTTTGTCAACTTTTGATTCTGTTAGAAGGTATCCCTCTACCTTTTCTGCACTATTATCTCCTTGTTTGCAGAAGCTCTTGAGACATAAGGATTCTTTCTGCATTACATACTATAGCTATAGGGATGCCAATATATAACTAAAAATAATCCAGTCTGAACCAATCAACCAGAGGCTTTTGTCTATCTGGAAACTTCTGGGAAACCTTATATTTTAATATTTATTAATACCGTGTCATCTTGGGAACATGGATGTTGTGCCAGCATTTAATCTGATGCATACTTACTGACTAAATAACTTTATCAAATGATGGCAATTTTCCCCTGTGCATGCTGCAGCTGAAAACTTTTGTTTTTCAGACTTACACAGAGAAATGTGTAAATGTAACTACTATAAACCTAACATCATCTCCCTCTTTCCTAAGACAACATTTGTGGAGACAAATTTGTAAATATATATGCTATTCTTGTAAAGATATATCTAAATGGCAAAACCGGTGTTGCAGTTCCATATTATAGAACTCTGCAGCCAGTATGTATACACCTTCATTCTTACTTTCTAGGTAAGTCAGGATGGGAAATCACTGCTTGACAAATTGCAACGACCTTTGACACCTGGAAGCTCAGATTCGCTCACAGCTTCAGCCAACTATTCCAAGGCAGTACACCATGTCCTAGATGTTATTCATGAAGTGCTGCATCACCAGAGGCAATTGGAGAACATTTGGCAACATCGAAAAGTTCGCTTACATCAACGGCTTCAACTCTGTGTCTTTCAACAGGATGTACAACAGGTCAGTCCATATCTCCTGGTACTGGGGATTCTGTGTGGAAATGCATGCAGAGGCTACCCATACCTTCTTGATCTAAGGGGACGTTTTAAAAAGTAAAATTCTCAGTCAGTGCACTTTCATATTATCTTGGTTTGTTCCAATTACAAAAGTAGGCTAAAATAAAATGCTGGAATTGAAGAAAAAGGAAGGGTGGTACTGTAGAACTGATATACTGATATACCAGTAGATTTCTGCTGGACAGCTGGCAATTCCAGGGCTAAGTACCATCTAAAATATCCTGTCTGATCCTGTTTGTTGAAAATTGAAATGAGCGTTTCCTATAAAGTCTGAATGAGAAATATCTCAAAAACTTTCTCCTTGAAATGTTACCCCTCTTCTCATTGGTAGTGTGATGCCACTCACTTTGAGACCTTCAGTGCATCTGCAAATATTAAGTGAAGCTCTTGCCACCAAAATGTAGATCAAATACATGTCTTTGCTTGTGTGTTCTTATGTACTGCAAAGTATGGTGGCCAGAGACATCAAAAACACAAAATTACTGAAGAGTTGAAGAAGAGCGCTCTTTGAGGAGTCAGATTATTTCCAAAGTCTAGTTGGATATCCCGAGGTACACAAAAAGAGAATTAACTCTAAAATATAAACAGGGAGAAGCACAAAATAAAGCAATAGCATTAGAAAGGAGTTAGCATCGGCAGGACCTATTTGTCTGGTAAATCACCCCAACGATCACCCCAACGATGCCCTTGAAGTGATGTCCCGGTGCCTGGAGGCCGTACGGATCTGGATGGGGAGGAACAGGCTCAGGCTCAACCCATCCAAGACTGAGTGGCTGTGGTTTCCGACGTCCCGATATAGTCAGTTGACGCCATCACTGACTATTGGGGGCGAATCATTGGCCCCCACGGAGAGGGCTCGCAACTTGGGCGTCCTCCTGGACTCACGGCTGTCTTTAGAAGAGCACTTGACGGCCGTGTCCGGGAGGATTTTTCATCAGGTTCGCCTGATTCGCCAGTTGCGTCCCTTTCTGGATCGGGACTCTTTACGCACGGTCACTCATGCCCTTGTCACCTCCCGCCTGGACTATTGCAACGCTCTCTACATGGGGCTCCCCTTGAGGAGCACCCGGAGGCTCCAACTGGCGCAGAGTGCGGCCGCGCGGGTGGTAATGGGAGCGACATGGCGTTCCCATGTAACACCTCTCCTGCGCGAGCTGCACTGGCTCCCGGTGGTCTTCCGGGTGCGCTTCAAGGTTTTGGTTACCACCTTTAAAGCGCTCCATGGCTTAGGACCCGGGTACTTGCGGGACCGCCTACTACCACCAATAGCCTCCCACCGGCCGGTACGCTCCCATAGAGAGGGGCTCCTCCGGGTGCCGTCAGCCAAACAATGCCGACTGGCGGCCCCCAGGGGGAGAGCCTTCTCTGTGGGGGCACCTACTATCTGGAACGAGCTCCCCCCAGAGATACGGAGGATCCCGGATCTGCGCACCTTCCGCCGCGCCTTAAAGACCTTACTATTTCACCAGGCCGGCCTGGCCTAATTTTCCCCCTCTTTTATAAAAGATTTTTAAAATTTTAAATATTTTTTAGTATTTATATATTCAATTTTAAATTGGTTTTAAAAGTTTGGGGTTTTAAATTTGTCGGGGCCAAAATTATTTAATTTGATTTTATTCTATTTTTTAAATTTTGTATTGTATGTGTTTTTATTGTTTGGCTGTGCACCGCCCTGAGTCCTTCGGGAGTAGGGCGGTATAGAAATCTAATAAATAATAATAATAATAATAATAATAATAATAATAATAATAATAATAATAATAATAATAATAATAAAATAAAAGATAAAAACAGTAGAAACCATATAATCAGTATATTAATTCCCACTGCCATCAGGCTCAATTTAATTAACTAGGAACTAATGAGGAATTAAAGTCCTCCCATTACATATGGAACTGGCTCCTCCAGTTAATAAAGACCTGAAATAGTTGATTTTGGGAGCCAGATGGGAGATGTGTCCTTCTGGAACTCGTGCTACAGAGTACCCTTTCCTCTTCCTTGGGTTGCACAAGCTTAGAAGAATCCTAGATAGCATTGTCAAATGTCGTTCCATTCCATTTATTTCAAATGGTTCTACCCATGAATATCCTGATCAAATATAAGTCAGGTCATCCATAAAGAAATCTGTAGAAAGCATCTATGGAGCCTGTTGTCATCTCACTACTCTCTTCTCTCCATAAGAGAACCCGGTCACTTTAAACTAGTTGGCAGGTGTTTATAGACAAAACAAGAATGGAGAACATCTGTAGAGATTCTCAGTCATCCAGGTCATGGTTGTCCCAAAGGTGCTTTTTCAGGAGGCAACTTACCAGCTGTCTGCAAGGAATATAAATCTTCCAATTCCCCACTATCCTGTTAGAGTTGAAGAAGATTCTTGGATGAGAAGTGAAACATCTTCAAAGAAAAAAACAAAGTCCAGTTGCCTCCTAAAAAAACACCTTTGGGATAAGAATGGAGAACAAACATTTTTGCTATTCCTATTACCAATGTTAAGCCCAAACCTGAGTTTGTGTCACTGTTCAGTCATGTTTTTACCTTATGCCATCATCACTTTAGAAGCCTTTTTAATCACTTCAGCTCCTTGATATATCAGTGAGCTGCCTGATTGGCAAGTGGAAAGGGTCCTTGTAGAAATGCTCTTATCCAGAACTATAATCATTTCACACTGCCAGGGGCTTAATCAGATTCAAAAACAGAACTGTCTGCCAAATCATCAAAAAAAAAAAAAATCCCTAAGAAAAGAAGCAAGAATTATCAGGTGTCTGGTGCAAACCATCTTTAATAGGAGTTTTGTGCTTATGGAAAAGTAAGGAATCCACAACTTCGTCCAAAAGTGATGTGAGCATAGCAAAAGACTGATATCAGCAACCTCCATGATGACATCTGCTATGAAGTATATATCAGCTTCAGCATGTGCCTACCTTTGTGAGTTACAACCAAAATTACATGCAGTAGTTCTACGGTCCCCGTTGGAGGCTACAAATTCCCAGGGCAGTCCAGCTCCTATTTCCAGGGCTTGGAGCCTGAAGTTCCCAAGCTCTGCACTATTCAGTGCTTCCTTCAGCAACCTAAAAATGAGGCTGAGGAGGTCTTGGAGAACTTATTTTGGGCAGCAGGGTTGTCAGTGCACCAGCAGCAGTTCTACCATATCCCTCTGGACCAACTTCACATACAGGCATTCCTATAACCTCTGGAACAGTGTAATCACTGTCAAAGTCTCACAAATTATTGCAGCATCACTTCCTTAGCAGTGGAAGAACCTGAAACCCAAAGACAAAGACCTCCAATAGGACCATACCCCCTAACTGCCCAATCCGTTTTCAGTAATGTAACCAGTGTATTGAACACTCAAATTAATCATAATCTTTTTGAAGTAAATTGAATGTTTCTGACATTTTGAAGAAATGTAAAATTGAGACTTTATTAGGCAACTCCTGAAGTCATCTGTTGGCAACTACTCCCCAAATTTAATCTGTGGTGGTGTCTACTTTTTTATCTATGGACAGGTTTTATTTTTATGATTGGAACTTCTAGCATATTGTTTTATCTGCATAGATGAGTAGCACCTGTTTGGGCAAAAGTGTCACTGGTGTAAACTCTTGTCATTGTTTGCTTTCATTTCAATATTTTGCATATACTTGGAGAAGGAAGTTTTTGTGAGTTCTAACACTTCCCAGATTCTGAAGGGAAAGGGGCTTAATCCCTCTACTCCGAGAATATAAGTGATCTCCATATCTCATTTGCCAAATATATTTCAAAATTGCTAAACCTGCATATTCTAACATTATTCTTGTTCCCCAAAGTCATCTCAAATAAAAAAGGCTTTGCGGAAATAAGTTTTGACTTGTTTTTCATACATGATAAAATAATCAGCATGAAATGGCCAAATCGGACAGCAGTTTATAAGAGAAAAAATACCCATCTGGAGGTGGACTGTCTGTCTGTCTGTCCAACCAATCAACTACATATTTTTGTCAATTTAAGGCATTGTACCTGTCTAATCTCCCATCTCCTAATATTCCCCACAACAGCACTTTGTGGTGTTTGAGAGAGAATGACTGGCCCAAAGTTAGCCAGCTGATTTTTGTGCCTGAGGGAGGACTAGAACTCACAGTCTGGCTTCTAATTCAGGAGAAGCCACTACCCCAAGTTGGCTAGGGAAAGGTTTGTGGTTCAGATGAATACCATGACTTATAGATTGCATGCACAAGAAGTGACTCTGGCCAGCCTGCAGAAAACAAAGTCAAAACAATAGACATTTCTAACACAATACAATAGATTTGATCAACAACAGAGCCTCCTCAAGATCTCACCAGTCCCCTGAGACCCCCAGGCCTAATGACAAAGCCAGGTTTTGAGGAATTTCCAGAAAATAAAGTATGATGGATGTGATCTGACTTTGGGGAGGGGCAGAATTTATAAGGTGAGCAGGTGAGTAGATCCCTGACAGGTGGGATCTGCAACATGGCCTTTCTTGCCAGATCTGATGGGATGAGCAGATGTAATCAGGAAGAGACAATCCTTCAAATAACCAGACTCTGTGCTGTGAAGGGCTTTAAAGGTCAAAACCAGCCCTTTGAATTGGACTCAGAAGCATGTTGGCAACCAGTGCAGCTCACAGAGAAGAGGTAACGTGCACATAACCGTGCATGTTTCTGCATTTTGCACCAGCTGAAGTTTCTGGATACTCTTCAAGGACAGCCCCATGTAGAGCACATTGTAATAACTGAATCAGAAAGTGACTAGGACACGAGTAACTGTGAGCAGAGCCCTCCAGTTCAGGGACAGGCATATCTGGTGCACAACACAAAATTGTCCAAAGACTCTTCTAGCTACAATCACCACTTGCTCTTTTAGCAGGAGTTGTGAGCCCAAGAGGAACCCCAGATTGCTCACCGGGGCCATACAATTCAGGACCATGCAGCACCAAAAATGGCATAATCTTAGAACCAGCATGCCTCAAAACCCAGTACCACTCTTGCCACAGTTCAGCCGAAGCCTGTTGTTCCTCATCCAGATCCCCACAGCCTCCAGACACCTGGGTGAGACTTCTTAATTTGCCAGGGGCAGAGATGTATCATTGGATATCATCAGCATAGTGATGATATCTCACTCCATGGCAACAGATTATCTCACTAGGTTCATAATAGCAGTGGGATCAAAGAGTAACTTAGCCTGTCTATTGTAATACAGCTATTGGACAGTCACTGGGGACACTCAGTTCAGCTTCTACCTCAAGCTGTGGGAATTCACTGAGTGACTTTTCGCCATTCACTTCTTTCATGCTAGTTTATCTCATATCTTTCCCTATTGTTATTGGAGGAAAGGAAGGGAGATCCAGTATAAGATGCCTTGAGCTTGTAAAGAAAAGGTAGGATACAACTGTAACGAAATAAAAATATGGTTGGTGTGTGCCTCCGAAAACTTTCATATGTTGAGAATGGAATTAGAATGAAAATTAAAGTAGACTAGTAATTCTAAATAATGGCCTTAGCATATGCTTGGAAGCTCAAATTGTAGTTTGGATTCTAAATTGCAATAATCTACAATAGTGCAACGTTTGAATTAGATGTATTGTTTTAACAAGGTTTTGAGTTGTTGCTTTAGATTCATAGAGTCCACAATTGCCAGATGATGAAAGAAAATGGGCTCATTTTTTTTGACGTGTTGGCTAAGTACTTCCTTGGAATATGACTAAGGCAGAGGCATAAAGATTCTTTACAGAGTTGATGACATAATGACAAAGGCATGGTTTCCTTTTTTTCCCTTTGCTGTCTTTTGTGGTTATGCAGGATATTAAACAGTGGTACTGAGAACTTGAAGAGCTGTGCTAGCCCAAATAGTCAACATTAAATCAAAGGATCAGAAATTAGATTCAGCAGAAGTCATACGCTTTTCTTGTAATATTTTTTATTTTGTTATATCTTTGAGGGGTACTTGGTCAGGGCAGACATGTTGTATAATGAATTTTAGTCAAAAGAGTGAGTATATTATCTGAAGCTAATTTAAGCAGATGCTTGATGAATAAGGGTTCCCTCTGCAGGCTCCAGGGTGAAAGTTGACTGGTACAGGACATGCCATTCCGCCAAACATTTCTTGTATAGGCTGAATTAAGGCTTCATATTCATGGAAGAGCTTCTTAGTTGTACAAATACTTGCTCATATGATGTATCTGTAGAGAATTTGCAGAATAGAGAACATCTTGTTTCAGTTACTGCTTTAATTGCCACAGTATAGGGATGTATATGTTGGCTTCAGTTCCCAGAATGTTTAGTTACTGAATAGATTCTGATTACTAAAATCATTGGGACTTGAATGGAATGGAAAGAAAGTGAATGGAAAGAAATTTTTGCCAGATGGTTCAATTGAAATCTTGCATTTTATGGTTAAGCACAAAGGGGCAGCTCCTTAGGTCAGGGTAAAATTACATTTCAGTTCAGTGATTTTCAAACATTATGTCCTCAGGGACTCTTCTGTATGAATTTGTCTGCCAAGGAATTTTGTAGATAGGACTTAGAATCTGTGGTTTACAGAAGATACTGGTGATATTCCTGCATGCACAGTCTATTGGATAGTGGTATGGAAAATTAATCTCTTAAAGCAATGTAGAATTTAGAGGCAGCTCCGTGTATCAGTATTTGAGATGGGGGAGTGTTTTTTTTTTCAGGATAATTTAATTTAGTTTTCCAAATTTTTCTGACTGTGAGAATGATTGCTGGAGTAGCTGGACTTTTGCTGATTTCAAAAGAATGCTTTTTCTATTATCATTACGAACTCTGGTGAGAGAAATTGCCGCCAGTCTGGATGTCTGAACTACTGGACTTATAACAATATCATCCAGGTAGTGGAAGTTTTTATACATATATAAATCCTAAGGTAGAATTCATATGGAGCAGTGGTGAAATGTAAAATTTGTTACTACTGGTTCTGTGGGTGTGGTTTGGTGGGGGGTAATGTTCCTGAGTGGGCGTGGCCAACTTTTTTTAAAAAAAAACTTTTAAAACCATTTTTTCTTCAACCTCTTCGGACGAAGAGGTTGTAATAAAATGCTTTTAAAAGCCTCTGACAATCCCAGCTAAATTGCCTAATCATCCGAGGCTTTTTTTCTTTTAAAAACATTTTTTCTACAATCTCTTCGGCTGAAGAGGTTGTTTAAAAAAAATGCTTTTAAAAGCCTCTGACGATCAGGCAACTCAGCTGGGATTGTCAGAGGCTTTTAAAAGAAAAAAAAGCCTCAGAGGATCTCACAGCTCAGCTGGGCATGTGGAGGGCAGGGATTTTTGCTGCCGGTTCTCCGAACCACCCGCCACCATTGCTACCGGATCGGGCGATCCGGTCCGAACCGGGAGTATTTCACCCCTGATATGGAGTGAGAATGTTAATAATTGCTGGATTTTCACTGACATTTCAGTGAAATATCCCTGGAATATCTGTATTCCATGATACAGTAAAACATTTTAGTCTATTAGGAAAATAATGAATGATAACTTTAGCTGATTTATCCTATTGTGTTCCACAACAGCAGAACCCATTAGAAGAAACTTACAAATATACAGTTGGATTTGGTTCATAATGATCTCTCTTGCAGGTGCTGGATTGGATCGAAAATCATGGAGAAGCTTTCCTTAGTAAACATACAGGAGTTGGGAAATCTTTGCATCGAGCCAGAGCACTGCAGAAGCGCCACGAAGACTTTGAAGAAGTGGCTCAGGTAGGGGCTCACCATTGGCAATATTCTTGTGAAAAAGATCATGGCTGGATATCCTGCAAGGCGCCCATGCTTTCAAGCTGCGGTGTTTGCAACCAGTTTGAAACAAACAACAAGGAGATGCAACTGGTTGCAAACATTGCAGCTTGAAAACATGGGTGCCTTGCAGGATCTGACATTTAACCTTTCTTCTTCATTTGTCTCCCCAGTGCTCCTCTCCATCCAGTTTTCTTTCCCCTTTAATGAAGATAGCCCTTTCCTTCACATCACTTCCATTTTGTTTCTCCTCCTCCTCCCTCTTTACTCTTTCTAATGGAACATATCCATGAGGCAGTTATGTGTCCTTGAGTAAAAATGTTAAATATATTTAGATGAGAGAATCAAACGCATTTATAAATGGAGTAACTTATTTTACAGGTGATTAATTTTAATTGGCAGTTTTTAATTCAGTAACCAATTTTTTTTTATAATCCTGACACACAGATATAAGTTTGTTACTCATGTATTGGGGAAAGGAGAGAATCTAATACAGGTAGTCCTCAACTTACAACAGTTTGTTTAGTGATCATTCAAAGTTACAGTGGCACTGAAAAAAGTGACTGATGACAGTGTTTCACCTTTACAACAGTTGTAGCATTCCCATGGTCACATGATCAAAATTCAGATGATTGGCAACTATTTATGACAGTTGCAATTTTGCGACTTTCTGACAAGCAAAGTCAATGAGGAAGCCAGATTCATTTAACAACTATGTTAGTAACTATTCTGCCCCAGCTATGGACCCCAAAGAACACAGCACACACAAAGTTTATACAAAACTTAAATTTACTAAAATAACTCAGTCTTTTACAAACAAAGGCTGTTAAGAAACTTTCTTAACAGCCTACAAAAAACCAAAGATAAAGTAATCACAATCTTACTAAGGTTGGCAGAAAGCCCAGAAGCAATTTTGCAGAGAATCCAGACGTGAAGGAGAATGAACTAAAGTTGTTCCCTACAAATTACTTCAGTCGGCGTGCCTCCTTAAATAGGCTAAGGGAGTGGCCAATTAGCCCAAGACTTACTCTCGAGGAGACCTCCTCTTGAGGAGCCACTCCTGCCTTTTGGCAGCTCTGCGCGCCCCTGCATCGAGAAGAGGCTCCTCCTCTTCGTCCTCTTCACTTAAAGATGCTTCTGGAGGTTCTGAAGATCCTGGCTGAATCCCTGCCTCTGGCACCACATCTTCGCCAGCCTCCTCATTGTCTGACTGGAGTGCCAGCTGCACAGGCTGCTGGCGAATCAGCTACAATCCACACAGGCCGCTAATGGGCCACAACACTAACTTAACAACTGCAGTTATTCACTTAACAACTGTGGCAAGAAAGGTTTAAAATGGGGCAACTCACTTAACAATTGTCTTGCTTTGTGACAGAAATGTTGGGTTTAATTGTGGTCGTAAGACAAGGACTACCCATAGAAGGATGTTAAATTTAAAACCTTTCTCCCCATTGGATAAATCCAGTAAATAGCCACATATATGCAATAAATAGAGAGATGGTATATCCAGAAGCCAAGATGACTAAAACACTATATAAAATCTCTTCTAAAGTATACTTTAAAAATTGCACTGAAGAAATCTGTTTAATTGTTTTTCCTTTTTTTCTGCCAAAAACATCTATATAATGTATTTGTTATTTGTTGAACTTGTACCTTGCCACAGTTACTGTACTCTCAGCAACTTACAAGGTATAAAAACTGTTAAAACATCCACCATAAAAAAGAACCAGACTAATAAAGGTAAATAAAAATTATAGAGATGGTGCCACTCAGGCAGTCAAGAAAATGCTCTCCCAAATAATCCAGTTTTCAATAACTTCTTGAAAACTAATAAGGAAGAATGCATCTACTGGGGAAGAGGGTTATAGGAAGAGTCTCTGATCAGTGGCTGAATGATCTAAGAATAGGGGATATAGACATCAAGCCCTTGTCATGGTCTGATCATTCTCTCCTTCACATGGACTTTCAAGTCACTTCCACCCACTGCAGGGAGATGGAACCAACCAAATGGTTCCGTCCCAGGCGCCTGATGGACCCCGAAAGGTTCCTGATGGAGCTTGGGCCATTTCCTGAGACTCTGGCTCACGACTCGACTGAGGACCTGGTGGTCGCCTGGGACAGGGTGGCTACTGGGGCCTTGGACTGCGTCGTGCCTTTGCGGCCTCTGACCCGATGCCGATCTCGTCTAGCTCCTTGGTTTTCCGAAGAGCTGAGAGAGATGAAGCGTCGGAAAAGACACCTGGAGAGCGATTGGAGGACAAGCCGATTTGAATCTGACCGAACACAGGTGAGATCTTATATTAAGACCTACCTAGTGGTGATAAGAGCGGCGAAGTCTAGCTACTTCTCCGCTCTTATTGCATCTGCAGAGAACCGCCCAGCTGCGCTGTTTAGGGTGACCCGCTCCCTACTTCAGGTGGGGGTATAGGAAGATCCCTTAAAAGGTTGAGCTGAGGATTTTGTACAATTCCTGCATGATAAAGTCGCTCAGATTCGGGAAGTCCTGGACTCCGATTGGGTAGATCCAGGGGAGGAGACGGGGGCAGGTCTTGAGAGCGTTATCTGGGAAGAGTTTGACTCTGTGACTCCTGAGGACGTGGACAGGATTCTGGGCAAGCTTAATGCTGCCACATGTTTATTGGACCCGTGTCCCTTCTGGTTGGTACTGGCCTCCCGGGAGGTTACACGAGGCTGGCTCCAGGGGATTATAAATGCTTCTCTGAGTGAGGGTGTCTTTCCCGCTGCCTTGAAAGAGGCGGTTGTGAAGCCCCTCCTCAAGAAGCCTTCCCTGGACCCGGCTATATTATCAAATTATCGTCCAGTCTCCAATCTTCGCTTTGTTGCAAAGGTGGTTGAGAGTGTGGTGGTGTGACAACTACCCCGATACCTGGATGAAGTTGTCTATTTGGATCCGTTCCAGTCGGGCTTCAGGTCACGATACAGCACGGAAACGGCATTGGTCGCGTTGGTGGATGATCTCTGGAGGGCTCGGGACAGAGGTTGCTCCTCTGTCCTGGTCCTATTAGATCTCTCAGCAGCTTTTGATACCATCAACCATGGTATCTTACTGCACCGGCTGGAGGGGTTAGGAATAGGGGGCACCGTGCTTCGGTGGTTCTCCTTCCTCTCTGACCATTCGCAGTTTGTGTTGGCAGGGGGGCAGAGGTCGACCTCGAGGCACCTTATTTGTGGGGTGCCGCAAGGGTCAGTCCTCTCACCCCTTCTGTTCAACATTTATGTAAAACCGCTAGGCGAGATCATCCGTGGTTTCGGGGTGAGTGTTCATCAGTATGCTGATGACACACAGCTATACATCTCCACCCCAGACCACCCCAATGATGCCCTTGCTGTGATGTCCCGTTGCCTGGAGGCCGTGCGGATCTGGATGGGGAGAAACAAGCTCAGACTCAACCACTCCAAGACCGAGTGGCTGTGGCTTCCGGTGTCCTGCTATAGTCAGCTGGTACCATCACTGACAATAGGGGATGAGATCTTGCTCCCCACAGAGAAGGCCCGCAACTTGGGTGTTCTCCTGGATTCACGGCTATCTTTAGAAGATCATTTGACGGCCGTGGCCAGGGGTGCCTTTTATCAGGTTCGCCTGATCCGCCAGTTGCGTCCCTTTCTGGATCGGGACGCCTTGCACACGGTCACTCATGCCCTAGTTACCTCCCGTATGGACTACTGTAATGCTCTCTACATGGGGCTCCCCTTGAAGAGCACCCAGAGGCTCCAACTGGTCCAGAATGTAGCCGCGTGGGTGATTATGGGCGCAGCTCATTACGCCCATGTAACACCTCTCCTACACGAGCTGCACTGGCTCCCGGTGGTCTTCCGGGTGCGATTCAAGGTGTTAGTTATCACCTTTAAAGCGCTCCATGGCTTAGGACCTGGGTACCTACGAGACCGTCTTTTGCCACAAATAGCCTCCCACCGACCAGTTCGTTCTCACAGGGAGGGACTACTCAGGGTACCGTCAGTCAAATTATGCCGACTGGCGACTCCCAGGGGGAGGGCCTTCTCTGTGAGGGCTCCAACCCTTTGGAATGAACTGCCCCCGGAGATACGGAATATCCCTGATCTCCGTGCTTTCCACCGAGCCCTCAAGACCCTGATGTTTCAACAGGCGGGGCTAAACATATGAACATGTGAATGATTTTTTTTTTAAAAAAATGTTATCTAATTCTGGGTTTTATTTAATTGATCAAACTAAGTAATAATTTTAATTAGCAATTTTATGATGTTTGTATGTCTATATTTTTCTTGACTGTACACCGCCTTGAGTCCTACGGGAGAAAGGCGGTATAGAAATAAAATAAAATAAAATAAAATAAAATAAAATAAAATAATAAAATAAAATAAAATAAAATAAAATAAAATAAAATAAAATAAAATAAAATAAAATAAAATAAAATAAAATAATAAAATAAAATAAAATAAAATAAAATAAAATAAAATAATAAAATAAATAAAATAAAATAAAATAAAATAAAATAAAATAAAATAAAATAATAAAATAAATAAGATCAGGAGCACCACCAAAGAATAGCAGAGTCACATAGCATTGGCTCCCTGTGACCAGGGCCCTCTTGGAAAATGGACTAACAAGGCAGGTATTATTATTTGCCTTAAAACCATACGTTGCACTCACCTATACAAATGTCTGTGTGTGCATCTCTTCATTGCCTGAACTATGGGAAAGTTTGTAGCCACCTTGAAATAACTTCTATTGCTGCCAGTTGCTGTTCTGAACCTTCCTTATACCACCTGGAAAGGTGTGCATTATTAGAAATGAGCTATTGGGCAACTCACTAACTCTACAACATAAATTGCTCGTGTAACCATTAGTCTTGCATTACTGAACATTTTATTCTCTTTCTCCAGAGCCCGTGATGGCCAAATATGTAGGGATGGGCAAAACCTTACAAATTTAAAATGATTCAGATTGGATTTTATTTGTATACCTCTACAAATAAGTAGGAGCATGGTAGTTTATAGGAGAGATCCTTCACATCTTGTCTTCCCCCTGTACAGTGATTTCAGTTGCATTTGAAGATGTCAGTGAGGCTTGACAAAGTATAATGCGTACTATGTAACATAGTCAAGCTACCCTTGAATTCTTATAATTTATTTAGCCTGTAGAAGGATATGATTTCTTGGTTACAAGTGTGTGTGGAAAGCTTATTTATTTTACTGTGAACCATGCAGTACAGTCGTAGTGTTCAAGTACAGTTTTTGGTTGCTTGATATTATATTTAGTAACAATTTATTTGCTTGATTGTGGCTGCAAGGCACATATGCAAAGGGGGAAAATAGGAGGATGTCTGCCAGCAAATGTGTCTATTTATCATAATATTTGTATCATTCCACAATCCTTCTGAGACATTATGACATTTTGTAGCCAAAGGACTAAAGCAGTAGGATAGTGGCAAGACAGCTTCCAGTTCCTATAAAATAAAGTTTGCAAATGTTTATAAGAGCTGAGCCCAGATGGTTTTTTCAAAGGCAGAGGATAAATAAGCAGTGATAACCTTGATTACTCTAAAAACAAGTACTGAAACAAAGTGTTTTTCATATATGGCACCTTTAAGATGTACGGATTTCAACTAATTCCCCAGCTAGCATTTTACCTTCCCTTTTCTCTAGAAAGATTTTGTTCATGTCAATTAATAACTCAGAGCCCTTCTGAAATTGGCTGTGTCACATGGGTACATCATATTCCTGGGTTGTGTTCCACTGATAACTAACTGCAGAAGATTTAAATAGATCTCATTTGAAAACACTGTAATCCAGTGATCCCTGGTGATATGAAATAGCTGTATGGTGTTTTATTGTTATTTACTTTGTTGAATAATTTAATAAACACATCTGTTACAGTACATCACACCTTTCTTCCTTGACTCAAGGGCTGCGCATGACTTTCCATCCAGTTTTTACGCACAAAGCAAGTAACATAAGATAATCTTAAAAGCATTTACCAAAATCAATTGTGAATATGAAGGTAAATGACAGATTTGCAAATGTTCTCCTGTAAAGGCAGTATCTTAAACCATGTGTTTAGTGGTAATCATGGGTCTTCAAAAGATAGGGTGATGATATCACCAGAGAATCCAAGATTTATACTCTGCTTCTTTCGTCTTTTTGAGGAAGATGAAACCTACTGGAAGCTTGGCATACATGGTTTCTTCCATTTGCCACCAAATCTTGGTTGGAATTCATGCCTCAGCAGTTCAGCAATGTACTGCTAGATTTCAGTAGTGGTCTTGTAGGACATCAGAGGTTACAAAATGGGGTTTGGGAATTGTTTGTGGGTCAGTATAAATGTTTGTAAAATCCCTCTGCAACTCCTATTCTCATGCCATTTCTGCAGAACACATATACTAACGCAGACAAATTGCTAGAAGCAGCTGAGCAACTGGCACAGACAGGAGAGTGTGACCCTGAAGAGATTTATCAAGCAGCCCATCAGCTGGAAGACCGGATACAAGATTTTGTTCGGCGGGTGGAGCAGCGCAAAATCTTACTGGACATGTCTGTGTCTTTTCATACTCATGTTAAAGAGGTAAGCAAAACAGTAAATAACATTGGGATCTTTGTAAGTGCATGTTCAGAAGCTAAAATATAAACTTACAGCAGTAAAGGCAGAATTGGTCTTTCAATAGAGCCTTAACAATGTGACATTTTCTGGGTCCCTATTCCTTCTAAGGGACCCTGGCAGGTTTGCCTAATGCAAAGCAGCCTTTCAAACAGCATTGGTTATCTGCTTTGTTAGCTGCTCTTTTAATTTCTTCCAGTGCCTCAGAATGCTGTTAAGTTGGGCGCACTCTAGGGTGGGTTCTGGCCCCGCTTGAAACACAAATAAAAATGTAAGTGATCGTGGTAGATAACTAGCTTTAGGCCTTGGAAGCCAGGTAGCCACTCAAATACAGTAGGTACTATACTATGTAAAAAATGCATTCGATAGTCGTTTTCTGTGAAGGGACAAGCAATCATTTAATGATTGCAATTAAAAGAATTAGTGATCCGAGAAAGAGCAACCAATCCAATTCCAGGTGGTTAATGTAAATTTCACTAGTATTCAGGGTGTAATATATAAATGCTCTTTCAGTTTAAAATTTTCCTCAAAACTATAATCTGTTCCCTTTCCTTAAAGTTATTCACTGTCATGCTTAACCAGACTAGTCCAAATGTTATCAGAGAAGGCTCCACAATCATTTTTGGCTGATGTACTCATTTGGTGTTTTGAGAGCATACAATAGGCACTTTTACAAAATAAGGAGCTGGATAAGCTTTCCCTTTCTACCATGGAAAATATAAAAAGTACAAATCACACATTTCCCAGAATGTTACCTATTAATGTCTCCTCTCCATGCTGCTAGATGTTATTTTCTATCTCAACTGTTATCTTCTGGGAATCATATGATTCTAAATGCATTGGGTTGAAGCCATTTTCTAAGAAAATGTTTGTGGCCCAGAGGCCATTCCTGAAAATAAAGATGTTATTCAAGATTCTTTCCTTCCCTTTCCATGTGCTAAATCCTCATTTTTTTCAATTAAAAGAGTGTTTGAAAGATGAGATTGGGAGTTCAGCAGACTACAACATGGGTACTCTAGCTTCCACTTTGGAGATTTCATATCTAGTGGCTGCAGAAAGCATTACAAAAAGTCAGCCACACAATTTCTCTCAGGTTAAAAAATAATGGAAAAGTCTCCCCAAAAATGTTATCTTTAAAATAGAATAAAATGAAAACCAAAAAATAGTCAAAATAAAGAAGGGGGGAATTATATTTTCTTTTAAACATGAGTAAATGCCACAGTTTCCCTGATTACTAAAGTATGCATAATGAGAATTCGTACAAGAGTATGGCTAATAAATTACTCTTTTTGTTCTGGCAATAAATGGATTTTTTTTTTAGAAGAGAGGCTTTATTGTTCTCTTCTTTTATTAAAATATTTAATGAAAAGGATAAAAAATACGGTAGTTTCCCTCCCTCCTTCCAGCACGTTAAGCTGTTATCCCATTACAAAGCAACTTCCTGTCTATCATTATACTTACTTTATTATTAATGTAACACATAAATGGTAAACTTGGCTCTCAATAAGAAATATCTTTTCTTCTTATGTAGTTTTATTGGATTTGTTTATACTAGAAAGTGAAGGGAAATCTAAAGGATAGTTGTACATTTATGAGTAATTGGAAGCTATTCCACAAAATGGCTTGCTCAGCAGTTGGCTTTATTAGAATATTCAGCAAAAGCAGGAGGCAAAAGAAGGCATGACTATTACTTGTTGCCAAAGATGAGGAAAAAATAAATGGAATGTAAGTAACAAAGTTGATACTTCAGTTGTTAATTGTTCAGGGTTGCCCAAATTTGTTTTTTTTTTTCTACCTCTTCTCTATTCTGTGTCATAATCATATTTTGAAGGCAAGCTACAGTCATGTCAAAAAGAAAGTACATCCTCTTTGAATTCTATGATCTTACACATCAGGACATAATTAAAAAATCATCTTGTCCTTAACAGTTATTAAAAATAGGTAAATACAACCTCAGATGAACAGCAATATATGACATACTATACCATGTCCTTATTTTACAAAAAGAAAGCCAAAATGGACTGTAGGTTGGCACCTGTGTTGTTATATTTCACATGAAGAACCAGTTGATCCTTGTGATTTACTTTATGTTATTGTTTCAAAATATTGTTCAAAATAACTTTTCCTGAGGCAGCTATGTGTGCTGTCCTTTAACCATCAGTTTCCATAGCTCCAGAATGCCTCTCAACCCCCAACATATCCAGAAGCATTTTTTTCAAAAGTGAGTTAATGATGGGAAGCCCTTGTTATGCTTTGAAGTATTTCCAGAAATACTAGTCAACAGATTAGCCAGGTGGTAGCAGTAGAACTACCAGGAGAATATTGGAGTATTTTAAGTGGGAGTTTAAAAGAATGAAACTGATACGGAGTACAATCGAACAAACATTTAGAATGCAGAAGAACAGTAGGAGAGACGAGAAAGGCCTAAGGCTACTAGATCTGGGCTGCAAAAAGCCAGATAAACAGTAACAGCTAATGAATCCCCACCCTCACCCCAAGTTTTTGTTGCCCTGCTGTGCTCATTCAGCCTTTTAGAGCTCTAATGTAATAACCTTAAGAAAATGCACAAGATGATCCAATAAAGAACATGTAGCAGAGAGGGGTCTGTCTGTCAATACTTTTGATTTTCAGGGTGGGGCATTTTCAGTCTATGTCTTGTGTGCTGGGTGTCTGGAATGACAGTTGCAGAGTTTCAAGCAATGATTTTAAGTATGTTCATAGATGTTTGTGAATGTGTGCAAGAGAAAGAGCGAAAGAACAGTAAATTCAATGAAAATGAGTTTCACTCCTTCGAGTTAGACCCTGTCGGGAAATGGATACTACAGAGTCTGCTAGAACCTGTCACTGTTACAGTGAGTATCTGTTCAGTTTTGAAAGTAGTTACAACCAACTCCAGCAGGAAAGAGCTGACTGAAAAATAGCTCAGGCAGCACTGATCACTAATTATTTGTAATAACAGAAAAAAGGATCTTTTTTAAAAAAAACTTACCATTTGAATAAACCTTTTAAAGCAAAAAAAAAAAAAGTGGAACAGTAATCTGTACTGGCAACAACCAGATCTAAATTAAAATAAAATTCTATTCTATTCTAAATGAGGATGAAATAAGCTTTTAGTCTAGTATTTTCAGCTGCAGGCATCACTATATAGTTCTTGATAATGGTTAACCTAATTTTCCAGTACCAAAATTCAAATCTAGAAAGATTATTAGTAAAGAGTAAAACTCTAGTCTCGCTGACCGACCCAGATTTGATCTTACAACATTATCCTGGGACACGTGTATTTGTCTTCTTTTGTAAGATTATTAGTATTTGCTAAGCATTCTGGTTCTGTCTGGAGCTGGGGTAAAAGGATAAATCTCACAAAATAAGTTGTTAGGAGAACTGTTTATAGCAACAGTTACTTAGGTGGAAAGCTCAGAGCAAGAATTAATGGCAGAAACTGTAGTCTGCATCCCAGAGGGCAATTTAGCTTCATTCGCTGAGTAATTCAAAGCCGTTATTTTTTGCTCAAAAAAAATGCTTTGACTAATGTCTGCATTTGTCTGCACACATAACTTTCTAACTTTCTAAAGGTGCATTTAAATAACTTCCCTTCCCCGGGTGGGAAAAAGTGGAATGTGAATTGGCCCAGGTGTTTGCCTAGCTGTGCCAAAAGTAGGAAAAACTCAGCCATGTCAAGTATTGGTGGAAGTATGGATATTTGTTTGATGAAGATGAATCCATGACATGTAGTCCCTAAACATTCTTGCCTGGTTTTTTAAAAAAGCACTCCTCAATGGCTTGTAAAAAAAATAAATGTCAAAATATTTGTTGTTCCAAATGCAATTTTTAGAGAATCTGTCAGCTCCTTTCTCAGTCTTCATACTTAAGCATTTCTATAGTGAACTCTGAAAACCTAGGCTACATTGAAAAAAACGAGACAGACTATGTCTTAGTTAAGAAATAGTTGGTCTCATTTTTTTCATTCTAGCTTAGATTTTCAGAGTTCACTATAGAAATGCTTAAGTATGAAGACCGAGAAAGGAGCTGACAGATTCTCTAAAAATTGCATTTGGAACATAAAAATATTTTGACATTTATTTTTTAGAAGTGAGAAATTTCATGACCTTGAAAAAGAGTCATTATTACAGAAACGTAACACAACTTTACTATTTGCTTATCCTGTTTATGGGTGTGCATGCGCCCTCACGCCTGCAAATTAGTATACAGTATTTGCTGTTTCTCTCACTGATTAGATTGACAATATATTTATGCTGTGTTAGAGTGTTTTTTATGATGAGCTGATCTCAGAAAATGATCATAGATTAAATAACATCAAGAAAAATTCAGCAATTTCGTACAAATTAACCTCATTGCTCACAATCATGAAATTAAATGAGGCTTGCATACTCAAAGGTGATGTAAAGTTGAATAGCAGATGCTGTTATTTTTCCTCACAAATTATGTAAACATATACATACTGTAGATTACTATAGATATACATTTATTTCTATTCAGCTTCACTGCATCTGCATTGTCATATGTTGAAACATTCAATTGTTATATAAAGCTTTTCTGAGAATATTCCTTAAATTGTTACTTTCTTGTTTTAGCCATTGGCCATTGTAGAAATAACATATCAAGCTTATGTAAGTAAAAATAATAATAGTCCAAATAATAACGGAGCAAAAGTTGCCTGAAGAAATGTACTGGAAAGAGTAATTCAACTGACATTCTGTTAGTGCTCCCGGCAAACACCATAATCATAATTTACTACTGTGAATTGTAATAGTTATGCAATTACCCTGCAGCTTCTAACTGGAAGACAGAGAATCTGGTTTTGTCTGGCTCAGATACTGATTCAATATTCTTTACCGTTCAGTTAACAGTTAAAGATTGTTGTTTTAGTCAGTGACATAGAAGATATGATATCTGGGTGCACATATTGTTTTAAACCATGATTTCATAATTTCATACTTCATTAAGGCAGACAATAAACGGACAATCCAACAACTGCAAAGCCTCTTTATCATCCCCAGTAGACTAAGGGATGAGGAAATGGGGATGAGGGAAAATGACCCTTAAAATCAGGAAAAATACCCAATTGGCCAAATTGCTTGAAGGCTGATATATTGAAGAGTTTTAGCTGAAATAAGAGATTGGGAAAGATTTGAATAGATTGATGCTTGGTATAATCCAGGAAAGTGACTGATATGTTAAAAATACATTTGAGAATATTTCCCCACGTTGTTGCTTGGACAATCTAAACACTTTATTTAATGATTTTGCGCCAATAGTGTGCCTGCTGTCTGGAACCTATATTTAAAGCTATGATGCTGAATAAACGATGCAAGAGACTTCCACATAGATAAGGGATGCTCTAAGATAGGGGTGTCAAACTCGTGTAGTCATGCTGTCATCACCTGACATATTGCGACTTTTCCCCCCTTCACTAAAATGGGGGTGGGCGTGTCCAGTGCTTGACGCATCTGGCCTGTGGGCCATGAGTTTGACGCACCTGCTCTAAGATAAGAGTTTGATTCCCTAAAGTTTCCTAATGATGCTACATTAAAATAATTATTCTATCCAATAACAAACATTCATCAGGTAATTTGAACACTAGATAAAATGTGCAATAATTCAGAGTCTATAAGAAATAAAATACAACATTAAAAAAAGATTTTAAAATTATCTCTAAAGCCAGGAATATAAGCACTAAAATACATAGGCTGCTATCTCTGGAATTTCCATAGACATAGTCCTCGATTTATGACTGGTTGCTTAGCAACTATTCAAATTTACAATGGACTTCCCCGGAGCTACTTACAACTCAGTTTTAAAGTTCTGATGGCTCTCCTCTCCCTGCAGTCACTTATTCTTATTTTGTATGATTGGCAACCAGCCTGTGTTTTTCGCTGTTAATAACAACCCACGGGCATGTGAGTACAATTTTTGTCATTTTTGCTGGAAACTAGGGTTTTTTTCCACTTTCAGGCAAAAAGCACCCATTCACTCAAATGAGTTCATTTAACAACCACTTGCATTTGCATAAGGATCATGGCATTCCCTTAACAAACACTGCAAAAAAAGGTTGTAAAATCTGCAAAGTCACATACTTAACTTAATGAATTGTCACAATTTACAACTAATTCCAGACTCAATTACGATCGTAAGTAGAGGACTATCTCAGATAAGCCTCCTGGGATAAACAAGAGCGACCCAGCTGAGAAAATCCTTCTAGTCACTAAACTATGGAAGTTCCCAGGGGGTAACCCTACAACTTTATTTTGGATTAATGGAAGTGGCTGAGCACTTTTCAAAGTATGCCCTGCATGCATCCCATTGCTGTGATTTAATTGAATAAGGTGATATAAAGGTAAAGGTTTACCCTATCCAGTCCTGTCTGACTCTAGAGGGCAGTGCTCATCTCCATTTCTTATCAGAGAGAACCAGCAGCATCCAAAGACACTTCTGCAGTCATGTGGTCAGCCTGACTATATGCCGAGGTATACAGAACGTTACCTTCCCATCGAAGTGGTATCTACTTGGATTTGCATGCTTTCGAATTGCTAAATTGGCAGGAGCTGGGGCAAGTAATGGGAGTTCAACCCGTTGCATAGTGCTTGGGTCTCGAACCCGGGCTGTCAGATTTCCAGCTGACAAGCTCAGCATCTTTAACTGCTGCTGAGCCATCATGCGCCTTTATATAATACCACTTGAAAAATGGTATAATATAATATATATTATTATTACCTGATATTTGAACTATAGGTGGTATAGTGACAGATTTTCCCCGGTATAGAAAGTATTGTAATTATATCAGCCTGAGTTGATAAAACATACTCCTGGCCACCAAGGCCATTTACCTTTCAAGTGACAATTATACATCCAAGGACAAGAGTAAAGGGCACATTTGACCCTTTGGGTGAATGCAGTGCCCATTAGAACAGAATAAATACATTTTCACTGTGCAAACCGAACAAACTAGCAAGTTCCACTTTGCCTGGATGGCGTTCCAATTTACTAGCTTTTAGCCAGCCTATTACACTAATCACAGTGCAGATTAATGATTTAGGTTAATATAAAATTGGTACCGTAGCTGAAAGGAAAATTACCTGCTTTCAGTGGACTATATATCTCACATCTATGTTACCTCTTGTTAAAGAATCTTGTGCTAGAGAAAAACTCTACCTAAACTTGTAGAATTATTGGCAATTAGCCTAAGGATCATAAATCATGGGCCAAAAGCTGCTCTGTTTTGTTTTATAGGCTTAAGTCATTTTGAAAAGAATTGATTCTCAAAACCCGGATTGATAGACGGAATGATTGATTTGTATGCATTTGTATTAGAGAGATAACACAGAGAATTGCTTTCTACTCTCTTCTATTTAATAGTAATTGTACTCGGTATTCTAACTCTCTGGGAGAGGAATCCTGGAGCTGCTGTTTTCTAGTAACCAAGCAGCAAGAGGGACTTCTATCCTGATCAAGTAGGATTAAAAATTCAGATACTAATTCAGAACTATATGTCGTATTAACTCATTCAGCAGTAAGAGGGTTTTTTGCTGTGTTGCCATCTGTCATGTAATGACTTCTAAAATGTAGACAGGTCTCAGGGAAGTAGATGGAACACTATTCGTATTCTGTTCATGTAGTTCCTGCTGCTGACTGAGTTGGTCTCTGAGTGGATGTTGGCAGGTCTCTTCTCTCTTCTACAATTGATAAACCATAATTAACTTGAGTCTGTGATACAGACACAAGTAACCTTTTCAGCTTAACTGCTGTAACATGTACAGTGGGATCTTTTGTGTGTAGTCTAGCAGTCTTATTTGGTACAAAATTCAGGAGTCAGTTGCCTTAGTGGGTGGGTGGGTGGGTGGGTGGGTGGATGGATGGATGGATGGATAGATAGATAGATAGATAGATAGATAGATAGATAGATAGATAGATAGATAGATAGATAGATAGATAGATAGATAGATAGATAGATAGATAACCAGATCCAGATCCAAATCCAAATCCAGTCTGGAAATCATCTGAGGAAGTTTATCTGCAATTGCCAAGGGCTTGTCTCACAGAGTCTTCAAGATTGACTCTGAATGTAACTTCCTTTCCCTATTCTTTAAAATGTCTACTTCTGAGTTGTGGCCTTATTTTTCTTCTTCTTGGCATTCATAAAGATCTAAAACCAGACCTTTTCCAGAACAAGTTTTAATTGTTTATTTTTTTATTACCATTTTGAATCTCTTAACTAGTTTGAACTTACTGCAGATCATAAAGAGACTTTAGGGCTCAGCAGTATAAGTTTAATATAATTAAATAGCAATGCATGTTTATTTAATGCCTTAGAAAATGCAGATAATTCTGTATCTACTATTTCTTTAGCTACAGTTTAAGAAGGGCCCTGCAGGGACAAGTTCAAAGGTACATGCAGTCTACCATCTTGTTTCCTACCTTGACCTACCTGTAGGAAGCTTGCAAGTAGGTTTTGATGTCAGCAACCTCTTCCTTCCTCCCTGCAGGTCCTCAGGAAATAGGGATACATGCCTCCCAACATGAACACATAGGGTAGAGTTATGAAATAGTGTAACAACACTGCAAGAGAAGGCCAAGTTTGTCGTCCTTATGATGCACATGGGGGAAATGGGAGCTGAGATGTAACTAGAGCATTACACAAACTTTGGCAGAATCATATGAATTCTGAACAACTAATCTTTGCATATCATAACCGCTTTTCTTGCAAGTATGATTAAAAGAAGGGGCTGAAGGAGAGACGAACCTAATCTAACAGTTGGTTTTCTTTCATAATTGTATTTTCTGTCCTGCAGCTCTGGACATGGCTGGAAGAGCTGCAGAAGGAATTGCTGGATGATGTCTATGCTGAATCTGTGGAGGCTGTGCAGGAGCTGATCAAAAGATTTGGCCAGCAGCAGCAGACCACTCTGCAAGTTACTGTGAATGTTATCAAGGAAGGCGAGGATCTAATACAGCAGCTGAGGTAGGAGGATGTGGCCTTCTGTGGAAATATCAACTTTGCATCAAGTCCTCTTCTTTTCCTTCCAGAATCTACTGCACTTTTCAGGCTAAGAGTTTCTCTGCCCCCTTTCCCTCTCATTGCTGGGAGGGTCAAGGAAAATGCCATAGCATAGATCTACTACACTCTGCAGAAAGGAAGGACTTCACATTGGTCCATTTCAAACCATGTTCCTTGCAACCTATAATTGCGGCCTAATTCTTGGTAAAGGAAAAAACGCATTTTAATTCATTGTTAATTATAAAAGCAGTTTGTGTAGGCAATATTGCTAGCTCAAAGCAACATTTTGGTGAAAAAACATGATTTTGGACATGTGTCACCAAAGATTGAAGAGATATTTTTTTTTGCTTTAATTTATATGCCGCTCTTCTCCGGAGACTCAGGGCGGCTTACAATGCGTTAAGCTATAGCCTTCATACTTTTGTATATTTATACAAAGTCAGCTTATTGCCCCCACAATCTGGGTCCTTTATGCACATGCTTATATTTCAAGTTCTGTTTTTACATGCCTGTTCTCTGTGTTGTATAGGGATTCGGCCATCTCAAGCAACAAGACGCCTCATAACAGCTCCATCAATCACATTGAGACAGTCCTTCAGCAGCTGGATGAGGCCCAATCCCAGATGGAGGAGCTCTTCCAGGAGCGCAAAATAAAGCTGGAGCTCTTTTTGCAGTTGCGGATCTTTGAGAGAGATGCCATTGATGTGAGTCTGCAGTCCATATTGCACTGTATTTAATATTTCCTTTTTCTCACTAAGGGTTTGGGCTGGTGTGAAAACAGGAGTTTCTCTTCAAGAAGAAAAAACTTGGATGCTGTTAGTTTTTCTCATTTTCTTCATTAAATCTCCCAAAGGCAATAAGTCAAGGTGCTTTCAGGTAATAATGTAAACAGTGTGAGATGCTTCGAATTGTCCATTTCCTCCTAAATACCAGTTTTAAAGAATTTTTTTTTATTTTTAGTAACAACAATCTGCTTGTGGTTTATTTTGAGTTCATATCTTGACATTTTTGAGTTCTTCTTGTCCCTAAGTATTATGTTATATATATTAAAAATCTAAAAGCTTCTCAATGAGCCATTAGCTCAATTCACAATAACAGAATCCTCATGAAACAAAATATACATAAAATTCTACCAGAGAATTTTTGTTACTGAGCCTCGTGTGTAATAATGGTCTCCTAGACTACAGTTTCCATTATCTTCCATGACATCTGCACAACATGGGAATGCAAACTCTATGACAGAGAACAATGACACCTACTGGTTTCTTGTTATTTCTTGCTTAGTCATCATGGTATATGAAAATAAAGCTTTTTCTTGGAGAGTCCAGGTATATTTTACCAAATGTTCAGTCTTTTATAAGACTCGTTCTCTTCCCTTTGAAATCTCAGACCTTATTGATAATTTATGAGTGTTATTTTCTTCTCCTTAGATCATTTCAGACTTAGAATCTTGGAATGATGAACTATCTCAACAAATGAATGATTTTGACACTGAGGATCTTACAATAGCTGAACAAAGACTTCAGCACCATGCAGACAAAGCACTAACCATGAATAACCTGACTTTCGATGTCATCCACCAAGGACAAGATCTTCTACAGTATGTCAATGAAGTTCAGGCTTCTGGTAAGATGGGTTTGCCCCACTTCAACCAGGTTAATGGATTTATTGAGATTACCTAGGCTGACTTCACGAGAATCATTGATTTTTAATCTTATTGTACTCCTCAAAGAAATAGAATGTGTCAGGTATTTTGCTTTTGGAAGGGAAAAGGTATTTTATTAAGGTTGGTATAGAATATGTTTTACTGAAAATTAATAAACATTCCAGTTTTAAAATAAGCAGCTATATAATCATTTTTCAGTTTCAGTTTCATCTATGTTATCTTAAATAAATAACAAAAAAGTTAACTCTGCCTTGCCAGATCTGCTTGAGATTCTGCAAACTACAATGAATAAGTACCATGTTGGGAAGATGTGATAGATAACTCTGAGGCTGAGGATTACAGAAGAGCTTCCACTGCTCATACTCACATCACTGTATATTACATTGGGTTTGTGTTGGCATATACAGTGCAAAGTAGCAACTCCTTAGGCTGTTTCTCTTATGTTTCATGGTATGGAAAGATAAGCGGGAATAAATATCTAATGAAAGTATGTTGAAAATGTACAGCAATATGTGTAAGGTTAAGTAAATTCACAACTTCGTGTGTGAAATTATATGGACCTGGATATGAACCATATCCTATTCCCATCATATAGGTCAGTGATGGCTAACCTTTTTTTCCTTGGTGCCAAAAGTGTGTGTGCAATAGCACGCGCATGCATGCCACACCCATAATGCAGTGCCCCCCATGCACTCCCCACCCCCTGTGCATGCATGTGCAATCCCCCTGTGCTGCCCTGTGCATGTGCGTGCAACCCCACCCACCCACTGCACATGCGCGTGCAACCCCCCCATGCCCTCTTTTGGGCCTAGCAGGCCTCCCTGAAGCCTCTAGAGGCCGAAAACATCCCGTTTCTGGGCTTCCAGTAGGCCCATTTTTCACCCTCCCAGAGCCTCTGCGCAAGCCCTGTACTTACCTGACACCCAAAACGGATCGCATGGGGACTCCTGGGAGGGGAGGGGCGGCATGGGCATGTGCACACGTCTCCCGCATGCGCGGCAGAGACCCGAAAATCAACTCTGCCAGCGGGAGGCACACGTGCATGCACGGTAGAGCTGACCTAGGGTGATGGCGCACGTGCACACAGAAATGGCTCCGCATGCCACAGGTTCACCATCATGGATATAGGTTATGGTACCCATAACCTCCACTTCAAAAACACTAATAATAATATGAATAAATATTTAGATTTTTACAGATTGTGGCATTATTGGATTGTAATGTAAAGTATAGCCAAGTCACCAATCAAGAGGGAAAAATGAGTTTTGATAAAATGCAATAAAATTAAGACTTCCATTGTATGCCTCTTATGAGCAACTATAATGTGTAAACTATTCTTAACCGTGGGGGGGGGAGGGGTGTTAAGTTGGGTTTGATTTTTGAAAATCAAGGTAATCAATTTTGCTGTGTAGTTGATGAACTATTTTAATTTGGAATAGGAACAGAACAGAACAGAATAGAATATTGGCCAAGTGTAATTGGACATTCAAGGAATTTGTCTCTGGTGCATAAGCTCTCAGTGTACATACAAACAACAAAGTAATATAATCATAAGATACCAATAGGAGAAGGTAGTAGAAAAAAATGAAAAGGATAATAGTAATACAGCCCTACTACATAGGTAAAAATATCCTTAGACATAAGGCAGTATTGTGATACATGGAAATTTGCCACGTTAAAAGAGTATGACACCTTAAAAGATAAACTTAGATTCAGCTTCCTATCTCAACCCTTTCTAGTTTTGACAGCAACAAGCACAACATGATTTTGCTGCTATTAAAAGGAACAGAATTGTTTTTGGAGCTTTGATGAGTCTGTTTTTTGTTTAAAAAAATCCTTCTCTTTACCACCTCATCTCAAAGGGATATGCAGACATCTTATAGCATATGGACTAATACCTGGCTCGGTGGCTAAGACATTGAGCTTGTCAATCAGAAAGGTCGCAGTTTGGCTGTTCAAATCCCGAGTATAGGTCTCCTGCGTGAGCAGGGGGTTGGACTAGATGACCTCCAAGGTCCCTTCCAACTCTGTTACTGTTACCTGCCCTTATCAAACTTATCTGGTCCAGTGCTCTCCAAATGAATTGGAATGTAACTTACCCATAATTTCCATCTACCATGACAAAGGCTGTGAATTATTGTAGTAGTAAATTAGCAGTAATTATTGAGGATGACTGCTTTAACACTCATTGGTAGGCCCATCTACACATAGATAATGGGTGGACTGGTTGAGCAGTTTATATGCATGCAATTAAAAAGCTTTTACTATTGCAAAATTAAAGTTAAGGTTGACTCAGCCTTCCATCCTTTCGAGTAGGTAAAATGAGGACCCGGATTGTGGGGGCAATAAACTGACTTTGTATAAAAAAGAACACCGCTTGGGGGGGCTGAAAGGCCTACTAAGCAGGTATATACAAAAGTATGAAGGCTATTGCTTAACGCAATGTAAGCTGCCCTGAGTCTCCGGAAAAGGGCGGCATATAAATCGAACCAATCAATCAATAAATCAATAAATCAATAAAATTGGCTGTGTATCCTTTAATACAGTGGTTCTCAACCTGTGGGTCGGGACCCCTTTGGGGGTCGAACAACCCTTTCACAGGGGTCGCCTAAGACCATCGGAAAACACATATTTTCAATGGTTTTAGGAATAATTTTATGGTTGGGGGTCACCACAAGATGAGGAACTGTATTAAAGGGTCGTGGCATTAGGAAGATTGAGACCCACTGCTTTAATAGGTCATGTATGTGAGTTTTAGTGAAGTATGCCACATGGGAAGGTATAACTTATGGGTGTGATTATAGGTGTTGAACTGCTCTGTGACAGAGATGTGGACATGGCAACTCGGGTGCAAGACTTGTTGGAATTCCTCCATGAGAAACAGCAGGAGCTAGACCTCGCAGCAGAACAACATCGGAAACATTTGGAACAATGTGTGCAGCTACGCCATCTGCAGGCTGAAGTCAAGCAGGTATAAGACAACAGTAGTTCTTAATCTCTCTATACCATGTCCATCCGTTGGCATAAAACGAACTTGCAGTCAACCCAAATCATTTTTGTATGCAATCATATTTATCTGTTAGCAGAATTGATAAGACATGTCTGACAGTTCATTTGAATTCCCACCGAAATTACCTAGAACGGTCAGCCAATTTCTCTTTGTTTCCATTTCCCAAATCCCAGTTTTTTGAAGAAACAAATCGCATATACCTGTGAAGGATAAATGGTACGATCCAAAAGGAGAAATGCAGTGAGGCTCCATTGTTGTATCTATTCAGTGATATGAATCTGCCATGGTTCAACATCCGTTTTTATCATAAAGCCATATTGTTAATTGAGTGGGTTGGCACATGACATTAATACAACTGAACATTATCTATGGATAAGTGAAATGCTCAAAGGAAGACAAAAAGAGAAAAAAGGATATCTATATGATGTTTCGAGTAGAGTTACAGTCACCAGGAAAAGCCAAATCTCCCTCCACTTCTGTTTCTACAAAGAAGTCCTTGCAGAGAGCTGGAAAGGCAGAGGAAATATGGCGTTCCACTTTTCTGCTTGGCTTAAAAGCTAAATCTGGGGGAGGGGGTAGTTAATCATTTGTTAGTCTTAATGTCTATGGAGATTCTGAGTCATCCAGGTCATGGTAGTCCCAAAAGTACTTTTTCAGGAGGCAACTAGACTTTCTTGTTTTTCTTTGAAGATGTTTCACTTCTCATCCAAGAAGCTTCTTCAGCTTTGACTGGATGGTGGGGAATGGAAGGATTTATATTCCTTGCAGACAGCTGGTCATTTGCATTCTTTTGAGAGAGCCGTTGAGGCCACTAGGAGGTTTATCTGTGTCCTCAGGGTCACCTGAGTAGTGCAAATGTGCTTGGAGGCTTCTTGGCTGCAGGATGCTTTCTGCCCTATGTCCCTTCACTGTTGAAGACAGGTGTAGGCTGTTGGGGATGAGTCTGTGTTGCCTGCATCTCAAACTGAAGCGCAAATAGTTCCTGTAGTCTGCAATTTTTCTGGAAATTAGTTCATACTCATGCACTGTTCGAAGGGTGTTCATCCCAAAGTGCATAGCTAAATGTCTGTGGAGATTTTCAGTCATCCAGGTCATAGTTGTCCCAAAGGTGCTTTTTCAGGAGACGACTGGACTTCCTTGTTTTTCTTTGAAGACATTTCACTTCTCATCCAAGAAGTTTCTTGTAAGTCTTGTTCCAGGATTCTGACATGTGGCGGCATGACTTTAGATACTTAAACGAAAGCAAATCCTTAGCTACAGATTGTGGTTAAACTAATGAACCATCAATAACTTATAATTATGGGAATAAAATTTGTATCTTCCTAGAAATGTTAAAGATTATCATATTGTTAAATTATAAAGTAAGGAAAGCATAATAATAACCATCTGGGATGAAAGTTTTTTCTTTCTTTCAATAAAAATATATAGAAATGGATTAGTAAGTAAAGACCTATAATCTTTTGTTTAAGAATAAGAACATTAATGTCAGTCTTACATTGTCAGTGATCAGAATTCTAGAATTTCATTTCTCATTATTTCATATTTGTAAGTAGAAATTTATTCTGCCGCAAGTAAGGTTACTCCAAAAATATAAGTCTTTTTATTTTTAACCCAAGAAGGAAGACACATTAGTATTTTCATTCTACGTTAGAAAAGTCTTCATAGGTCAGCAGGTGCTTGATCAGATATGGTAGAATAAATTGTGTTTGCTCTGTTACTTTTCTGGGCATTCAGTGCATGGTTTATTCAGTTTCTCTGCCAGATAGGCTGTCCTTGAACTCTGACATGTAAAAAACACTTAATAGAACTAAAATAGGAATGTTAAGAATGTGTTGAGACTGCTATTGCTATTTTAGTAAGTATACAGTACAGAAATGCAAATGTTTGAACATTTATATTCTAATGCTTTTCTCTGAGCTTAATATCTGATAAACAGGGTGAATTTGTTTAACCCTGTTGCAGTTACATCTTCTTTTGAATTATGAATATCTTCAGTATAGTCAACAGAAAAGACATTTTAGGGCATGAAGATGGACGAAAGTCTTCACCATGGAATCTGTCAACTTACTTGTTTTTAATGAATCCCTTCTAAACACATATCTACAATTGGTATTTTGTTCTGATAAAAATTATGCAATACCATTTTATCTAATAATATAGAAAATAAATTATATTTATTTGGGGAAAATGAAAAGACTTAATAGTGACTGTTATTGCAAAATGATAATTTCTCTAGCATTTGCACATAATTCCAGATGTTCTCTTCTATCAGGTGAAAGCTTAGCTAATCTAGCCAAGTCTTTTCATTCCCTTGCTTGAATTTGTTTTACCCTTCCTGATACTCAGAACATTTAATCATGTTAGATGTTCATAACATCTAATCATTGTTACTTCTCCATAAAGAACGCTTCAGAATCCTGATTAACAAACTTCAAACGTAATGATAGGGTGGGTTTCAAGAGATAGGTTGGAAGGGGCAATAGTACCATCTAGCCAGCCCAGTGTCCCGAATTTTAGAAAGGTTACCAAAAGAGAAGAAAATTCAAAAAAATCCTCTCCAGTCCCCATCCCATATGAAACGTATCTGTCATCTTTAGAGCTTCTTTTTAAAAAATACAATACATTTTTATTTGTTGATTATTTTAAATGGTTTCCCCCTGCCTCTGGGATTGTTTACTGATAGAAAATGGATAATATTAATTGTAAGGTTGATTGTGCTGCTCAAATGTAGAAGAGAAGGTTCTATATTGTTTCTGTCTTGCATTTTGTTTTAGGTATTGGGTTGGATCCGAAATGGAGAGTCCATGTTAAATGCTGGCCTAATTACAGCTAGTTCGCTACAGGAGGCTGAGCAGCTGCAGCGTGAACATGAGCAGTTCCAGCATGCAATAGAGGTAAAAGTGGTGTAGTCTGGGAGACTGTGTAAAGGCAACTTTTGAAATATGGACTTAATAGTATATATTTATTCATATTTAATATATTGCTAGGTGCACCACTTTAATATGCCAGATTCTATCTAAACAGATTCTTGCCTCCCATGTGAGCAGCTGGTCCAGAGGCAAAATTATCCCGTGTGATTGATTTTTCATAAATCTGCCACGGCCTGCGTTTTCTGCATCAGGAGCAATAGCCATCAATCATCTATACAGCTGCTAGGGCATATTCACATGTAAAGAAATTGTTTTGTTGCATTTGCTCATACTTGCTACAAAGGCTACATTATCCTTTCTTGCCAAATATGAGAAATAGGATTTGAAATCATTAGATAGAGGGGCCTCTACTTTGCCTCTTCAGCTGTGCCTGCTTGAAATGCAAAAGAGTTGCTGTCAGTGAGTGCAGAAAAATATCAAGTTGGATGGCTCAACTATGGAGCAATATTTTAAAATTAGTTGACAAGGTCACTAATAATCAACTGCGCTAAGCTAATACTGAGGTTAAAATTATCTTCACTTCTGTAGTATTGGATATTTCTAAGTTATAATTTCATTTATGATGTATTGCCCAAGTTTAGGTTGCCATGGTAACATAGTATGCATGGCTGAATCCCATATCATGGAAATAGGACTAATATGGAAGCAAAAGCACCAGTGCCTCTTCAGCAAGAAGCTGGTAGTGCTGATATGCTTGCAAATTGTCATGAGGTGGATTATATCATAAAACAAACAGTGACCAAGCAATTCAACCATGTTTTTGAATCAGTGCTGGGTGTTCATGCTCCTTGATATAAGTAACAGAGGAATTCTTATCTCACCTGGAATAAGATCTGTCTTCATTCTGTCTCTACAAGCTTCATAATCTCTTCATCCTTGTCTTGGGTTGAGGGTAGGGGTGAAATCCAGCAGGTTCTGACAGGTTCTAGAGAACCGGTAGCAGAAATTTTGAGTAGTTTGGAGAACCGGCAAATACCACCTCTGGCTGGCCCCAGAGTGGGGTGGGAATGGAGATTTTGCAATATCCTTCCCCCAGGAGTGGAGAGGGAATGGGGATTTTGCAGTATCCTTCCCCCAGGAGTGGTGAGGGAATGGAGATTTTGCAGTATCCTTTCCCTGTCACACCCACCAAGCCATGCCCACCAAGCCACACCACGCCCACCAAGCCACGTTCACAGAACCGGTAGAAAAAAAAATTGGATTTCACCATTGGTTGAGGGACATATTGGAATGAAGAGCAGGAAAGCATATTTCTGCTGTGAAACTTCCTCTCCATTTGATTCTCTATATGTGGGCAATGGTGTGTGAGAAAGACTTTGAGAGAGGGGTTAGATCGCAGCTTCTTAATGGGAAGAGAAAGAGGCGGAGAAGGGACTTTCCCTGGCATCTCCGACTGTAAAGCAGACAGACAGAAATTTATACTTTCAAACTTGCCAGATTCTGTTAATGTAGTCTTATAATAAAGTACAATTAGCTCATCTGGTCTTGCACGCGCACACTGCTTTATAATCTAAAAAAAGACAAGGGAGCACACTTGGTCACCCCATGTGATTGGGAAATGTGTTGAAATGTACTCATCCTGTCAATCTGTGAGTAGAGAATACTATCTCTAATTGTCTATCTCAGTTTTTGTTAAGCTTTGCCCATGATAAGGAACGTACAACAGAAGAGCAGAATTTTATTAAAATAGGTTAATAATAAGCTGTATGTGTCTGCCTGATGCTTATTAATTTACTAGAATTATATGCCACTTTTATCTGTACAACTGGAGGCAACATACATAATATTCCTTCCTCCTGTTTTCCCCATAACAATAACTCTGTGAGGTGGATTGGGCTGAGAGAGAATGACTGGCTCAAAGTCTCCGGGCTGGCTTCCAGGCCTAAGGGAGACCTGGAATTCATGATCTTCTGGTCTCTAATCTATCACCTAGTTCCCTGACAAAAATGAGACATGAAAGAGCTGACATAAGCCTCTTTTGGAAATGCTGATACTATGTGTTCACAAACCTAATGGTGTATTTTATTTATATTTCATCAGAAAACTCACCAGAGTGCCCTCCAAGTACAGCAGAAAGCTGAGGCAATGTTGCAGGCTAATCATTATGACATGGACATGATCAGGGATTGTGCTGAGAAGGTGGCCTCCCATTGGCAGCAGCTGATGCTCAAGATGGAAGATCGGCTCAAACTTGTGAATGCCTCTGTGGCTTTTTACAAAACATCAGAGCAGGTAGGCTTGTGTAGATATTTGTTTAGTACGGTAATGTAACAGTTTAAACTGTTTAAATCTTAAACTATTATAAAAAATTCTTACACAGTATCATGGCTGCCATTCTGCTAGCCAAGCATCACAAATTGACAGCCTGACATTAGTAACTGGCAGAGGGAAGAAAGGATTGGAATGTAGGGAAAAATTAGGGGGGGAATAGAAACCAAGCAGTGCCAGCTTGACACGTGAGAAACACCAGCCAGCCCAAGGTCACTCATTGGAATGCAGAGCTGGAAAGGAACTGAGTGTCCATTAACCAAACAATATACAAGCACCTAGTTGGACATTAATTCATAACAGGGATGGCCAGGGAAAAGGGAAAGCTAATTGTACTGTTTTGCACACCAAAACACCAGATTCAGCTTCGCTACTTCTTTAACCATTTAAGCCTTAGTAAAGTATACTCCTATTAAAACAATGGGCCAGGAGTCTTTCTTTGCTAGAAGATTGAGTGGGTTAGTTAACACACAGATTCCGCAGCTGAAATGAATTTCACTTACAGAATCAGTCCATTTGCTTTACTTCCATACTTTGGCAACCAGAGGTACCATGGTCTCAGCTGGTAGCAGAGTCTAATTGATTTTAGCCAAGCCCAACAATGTAATGTCATGTAATAATATGTATTAATCAAGGTTAATTCTTTTTTAAAAATATAATATTTTTGAACATTTTGATATGAATAAAAGATAAACATGAAAACATATATAAAGAAAAATTTAAAAAAAGATAAAAGAAAAAGTAAGAGACAATACAAGTAAAGAAAGAAAAGAAAAAGATAATTAAAGAAGTGACTTCCAATCTTTAAAGCAGTTAAAAACAAACTAATTATCCCTCCTTCCTCTCTGAGATTATATTACCATGTTTTCCCCAAAATAAGACCCTGTCTTATAATTTTTTTGAACCCTGAAATAAGTGCTTGGCCTTATTTTCAGGGATGTCTTATTATTTTGGGGCATGTGGAGAAAGATGGGGCTCCTCTTGCTGTCTTACCTGATTTCGAGCTCTGTCTCCCTAACCCTAACCAGAGGAAATGGCTGAGACCGACTGCGCGTGCGCTTAAATATTTTCAGGGAGGGCTTATTTTCGGGGGGGGGAAGGCTTATTTTAGTGCATGCGTTCAAAAGCCCGATTGGGCTTATTATCAGGGGATGTCTTATTTTAGGGGAAACGGGGTAATTCTGTGTGCTTATTTATGCACAGCATGAATGGGATAAGTTGCACATATCAAATATGTAGGGCTAATCAAATGCTTGTGATTTTTAAAGAAGCTGGCAAACCAAGTTGTGATCGTTGGTTGTGTAGAAATGATCACTTATCCTTCATCATTCCTGAACCTGTTGGCTGATAGGTATGCAGTGTGCTGGAAAGTTTGGAGCAAGAATACAAGCGAGAAGAAGACTGGTGTGGAGGCGCTGATAAACTGGGCCCCAACTCTGAAACAGACCACGTGACTCCAATGATTAGCAAACACCTTGAACAAAAGGAGGCCTTCTTGAAGGTAATGGTGACAGTTCCAATGTACATTTCTCCCGTATTTTATTAGGCATAATTCTTGCACCTTCAGAGCCTAGTGAAGGTTCCTTGGCTTTGTGTGCTCAGTATCAAGTACTCTTCTGAAAAACAGCTTTTGGTCAAAGGGATAGGCACAGCGTACAACTGCAGCTGTTCTTCTAAGCACTTTTCCAGTAGAGTTTTATACATGTGTGCTGAATTACTTAGGCTGGGAACAACTACCATATTTTTCAGAGTATAAGATGCACCTTTTCCCTCCAAAAAAGAGGGTGAAAATCTGGGTGCGTCTTATACTCCGAATGTAGCCCTGCCTGGCTTCTCAAATGGAGGTTTCAGAGGCTGAAAAAAGCATCAGAAATGAAGCTTCAGAAAAAAAGCCCCCAAACAGAGCTTCAGTGGCTTTTTTTCTGAAGCCCCCAAACAGAGCTTCAGTGGCTTTTTTTCTGAAGCTGTTTCAGAGGCTGTCAGAGGCAGGAAAAAAAAGTTTTTTCTGAAACAGAGTTTCAGAAGTTTCAGAGGCAGAAAAAAAAAACCCCAAAAAAAGCAAGGCATAGAGCTCACAACCAAGGAACCTGTTGTTAAAATTCACCTCTGGGAACAGCTGATTGGGGGTATTCTGGGAGGTCGATCCACCTGCCAATCAGCTTTTTTCTTATTTTCTTCCCCAAAAACTAAGGTGCATCTTATACTCCAAAAAATACGGTACTTGCTTTTAATTGAGGAAAGGGGGGGGAATGGGGAATGAAAATTGGAAAGATTACAGAATAAGAAAGGAAGAGAGAGTCTTGATTGGAAATGGAAAAATAATTTTCAGTTGTCTTAGCCCTTCAGGACAAGAATACACCTATTACTCGGCAGCTTAGAAACAAAGCATTGGTGTTAGGCCTGATAAGGTTAAAGTAGCTTCATGTAATCCAATGTAACTTTTCTTTCCTTCCAATTAATATTTATTGGTGATAAATATTAATACTTAAGGCATAAATATGGAAATAGCATTGTTTGAGAAATACTACAGGAAAAGAGGATCTAGGAAGGTAACTGAAGGAAATGAGTAGGAAGCTGTGGTTTTTCAGAACACCATGTCAAAACTGTTAGTTAATTGGAGTAGAAAACTGAAGAAATTAGGAAAGCACAAGGATATCATGTTGCCATTTAATACAAAATCTTATTTATTTTAATGTTATTAAAATGACCAGATAAGAGCATGTTTGAAATGCTGGGTAAAATAAACTATAAATGTAAAACGTACTATTTGGAAATAGAATGGCTTGTTTCAGGTTCAAAGCAGATTTCTTGTTTCATGCATATCCCTAGCTCCAGGGGTGAAATCTAGCAGTCTGACAGGTTCTAGAGAACCGGTAGCGGAAATTTTGAGTAGTTCGGAGAACCGGCAAATACCACCTCTGGCTAGCCCCAGAGTGGGGTGGGAATGGAGATTTTGCAATATCCTTCCCCTGGAGTGGGGAGGGAATGGGGATTTTGCAGTATCCTTCCCTTGCCACGCCCACCAAACCATGCCCACAAGCCACACCACGCCCACCAAGCCACGCCCACAGAACCGGTAGTAAAAAAATTTGAATTTCACCACTGCCTAGCTCTATCCACTAATTAATGCAATAAATTGGAAAACTGTATTATTTATTATAACAATACCTGGAGGCTTACTTTATTAAATGCTAATTTTTATTAGTCATATTTATATTGGACAGGGCCTCAATATCTCATGCTGTAAATTCATGTTTCTTAGACTTTGTTCTATTGCAAATGATGTTTCACAAACAATTTATAGCTGTACAATGGGAGCGCAGTTTATCCCAAGCACACAACCTGAAGTGGTGCCTACTTCCCTGGCATGACTTGGTAGTGTCCATATTTCCCTGTCAAGTCATACCTGTCTGGGGTTTTATCCTTCCTATCTACCCCTGCTGTAGTTTTACAGATAATAGCCACAAGTCTGCAGCTCCTGCTGTCAGCACAGCTACATATCATACATGAGCTTGTCTTTCGCAGCCCAGTTTAATCTACACAGCTAGCTTGCTATGGACGGTCCTTATAAGCATGAGGACAGTTATGCAAGACTGAGGAGCTGTTACAAGTAAACATTCTTTTCCACCTGTCAATCCACCTAACTGTCAGAGAACTCAGTCACCTTCTCACTGCTGCTATGGCTTCTGGCATGAGCAGACAGTCTGAAACAGCACCCTCCAGATAGAACATCTGGTACCCTTTTGGGTAAGTATCTGTGATGAGATGGCTCCCTCTAGTGTGATTTAGCCACGTAAGTATCTACTATGAGAAGAAGTGATCTGGGCAGCTGAAAATAAATAGAAGGACTGCATCTCAGCTGTGGCTCAAAGCTGCAGAAAGTAGACGGAAAAAAGACTTAGCAGCTACTATCACATTGGTTTGGCTAATCTTCCAGAAAAACCTTTATTTTAACTACCTACAGTCCTTTAGTTATTTAAAAAAACCCATTTTGAATAATGTTTACAAGAGGTGATAGCATCTCACAAACTAGACTGATCTAAAAAAGGATAAAACAGACCTAAACTGGTTAGTTTATGGATGGGAAACCACTAAGGAATCTCTCAATTTTCATTTGTACTGGAGAATTAAAAAAAATATCCATAAGAAGGCAGTGGCAAATCATGTTAATATTTTGTCAAGAACATGCCGTGGATATGTCATCCATGAAGTCAATAAGAATTGAGTTGAGTTCAGAGGAGCCTACTTTTAAATAGAGGTTCCCAATTAAAAAGGTTAGTTTGGTAGTATATCATTTGTGCCATAGTTTTGAATGGCTGAGGAAACACTGCACAAAATAATAGCTGGCTCTATATAAAAGATTTCAAAAAGGAATAACAAAAAAATATTTTATTCTGACAAGAGTTTATGAGTTAGAATCCAGTTAAATCAGAAATACTGTTTATTGTAAGGTACCCAGAGTTGTTGAGAGTTGCGTGGCATACACATTTAACATAGCTATTTTTATTCCTTAGTAGAATGTAGGTTAAGAACCTTCAGGCCTGACAGTTGAGCAGAGCCGTTAAATTCAACTGTCACCATCATTCTCTCCTTTTAAAAATAAACTTTCTGCTGGAATTAGGTATTTAGATCCACAGAGTCTAAGTACCAATTCTGAGTATAGATCTAACATTAGATTTGAGTAAGAAGAATCTTTGCACATCTTCTTTGTTAACATAATGGATGTGAATTAGCACGTTCAAGATGCCTATAAAGAATCTCTGAGAAGAAACAAAATGTACTAAAAATGATTAAGAAAGCAGTAACTATGAAGTTGGTCACGATTTCAGCAGCTGCTCTTTTGTGTATAAAAGAGACACAGTAAAGGACATCAAATATTTGAACTTGTTTTTCAGAAGAGTATTAAAAAGATTACTGAAAAATGACTCATATCAAACTCTTATCCTGGATGATTGTTTACTTTGGTATGTTCCATAGATGCCAGTCAATTCTTATTGGTGATTTTGATTTGAAAATATTAATTTTGATGCTGATTTAACTGGATATGTTGGCACTTAAATTATTTAGTTTGACTACATTAAAATATTATTGAATGTTTTTATGGTTTTGTTCCTCTATGCTGATGTTTCCTAACCTTCAGAGGTGTCAATCTCTTTTCCCAGAATTTCTCAGCCAGTCTGGGCATTACAGAGAATTCAGTGATCTAAAATCTACCCATCTGGAAGTTGCCATGATTGAGAAACATTGTTCTGTGCAATGAACTCTGAATCTCCTGTATTAGCATTCTTGCTGTTTAGAAACTGACCCAATTAGAAAAATAAGCCTCTCGCTCTCCCTTTCTCCCTCTCTCTCTGTCTGTGTCTTGTATGCTGGAGCCAATGCTCTCTTGCTACCTAATTTGCAAATTGTGGATGTTAGCAAAAATATATGTACCCTGTTTCCCCCCAAATAAGACATCCCCTGATAATAAGCCCAATCGGGCTTTTGAGCACATGGCAATAAGGCCAAGCACTTATTTCAGGGTTCAAAAAAATATAAGACAGGGTCTTATTTTCGGGAAAACACAATAATAAGAAAGCCAGTATGGTCTAGTGGTTAAGGCATCAGGCTATAAAGAGAAAGATCATGAGTTCATGTACTGCCTTAACCATGAAACCATCTGAGTGATTTTGAACTAGTCACTCGCTCTCAGGCCAACCCAGCCCATGTTGTTGTTGTTGTGAAGAAAATAGGACAAGGAAAGTGTGTTGGATATGTTTGCGCCTTGAATTATTGGTAAAAATAATGAAGGCAGGATGCAAACAAAGACATAAGCATGCAGTACTGTTACAAAGTTGTTTTGCTTCAACAGTCAATTGTTTGCTTAAATAAATATTTTCTCAATGATTCAGAATAACGATGTCTGCATTATTTTGATCCTTTTTGGTTGATGCATCTGTCTTGCCCTTTCTAGGCTTGCACATTGGCTCGGAGAAATGCAGATGTGTTCCTGAAATACCTGCACAGAAATAGTGTCAATATGCCAGGGATGGTGACTCACATCAAGGCTCCTGAACAGCAGGTCAAAAGTGAGTTTGGGTGTTTTATTAATATTAGCAAACATTTTGTATGTCTATTGTTATATGGGCTTAAATTATATATCTGCACATGATTTGTCCTTTACTAATTTCTCACCTGGCAGATATCCTGAATGAACTTTTCCAGAGAGAAAATCGTGTCCTACACTACTGGACAATGAGAAAACGACGCCTTGACCAATGTCAGCAATATGTAGTCTTTGAAAGAAGTGCTAAACAGGTCAGGGTCTGTCTTTATTGATATAGTTGAGTTGGGATGTTCATATCTTCTTATAACTCTTCCTCCAGCTGTCATTCAAAAATAACCAACAAAACATCATGTCACTACGTTTTTTTCAAATATGTCCCGTCCCATCCCCAACCACCTTCAAACATCTTCCTCCCAGATTCCTTGTCAAGCAAAACGAAAGTTTAAGGAATACCTTTTAGCATTCTGTGCAACACAAAAGAAAAATAACAACAGAAAATCAGTGGACCTCCTTCCATTCTATATATTCATAGCAATATTAGAGATACAAACACAGATTACACACACACACACACACACACACACACACACACACACACACACATCATTCCCTCCTACATAAAAATGCAGGATTGTTTACCTCTATCTATCTATTGGAAAACAAAGAGATGACTTTTAACAATTTTAGAGTGAGCCACTTTGGTGTATTGATTATGGCATCAGATTAGAAATTGGTAGAAAATAAGATCAAGTCCCGCCTTAGACTTGAACCCATTTGAGTGGCTTTGGGCCAATTATATTCCCTCCAGCCACATGAAGAAGACAATGGCAAGCCACCTTTGAAATCTTGCCAAGAAAACTGCAAGGATTGTCCTGGCAAGTGCTATGAATTAATATTGCCTTGAAAACATCCTCCCCCACCCCTCAAAAAATAGGAGAATGGAGAAAAGAGATGGAGTTAGCAGTGTTTCAAACAGGAATAGTAATTGGTTGTCTCATACATTAAGAGCTGTAGTACTGAGATGATAGTGGTGCCTCTTGCTGGTATCTTCAGACTAACCCATATTGGAGAATTCTTTTGGGATAATTGCGAATGAGATATAATAGAAGAAGAAAAAAGACTTGGGAGGAATATGTGCACGTAGTCCTCAACTTAGTACCAGTTATTTAGTGACCATTCAAAGTCATGACCAAAAAGGGACACCTCAGCTGCATTTTTGGCCATTTGCAGTGTCCTGTGATCTCATGATTGTTTTGCCAAAACTCAGCATTTACTTCCAATTTTCAGCAAAATCACACCCATAGCAAACAAAGTGTTCGCACTTATGACCTCCTCATTCACTTAACAACTGTCACAAAAAATGTAACATTGGGTTGATTTTTATGACCATCATGACAATTGACCATAATGGGCTGACTTCAGTCATCAGTCAGCTAGGTGGGATATTGCTGTGCTTATTGAGAATTTATCAACTAATGAACAATTGTTGATTTCAGTTATAGTTTTTTTGTCAAAATCACTTTCCGGTTACTTGTATTGCACTTCAGTTACACTATAATTTGTGTTCTGCTGCTTTTCTCTATACTTTTCTGTATACTAATATATTCTGTTTTGCTTTGGCATCACAACTAATGGAATTGGCTGTGCACTGAGCATTTTGTCTTTTATGTTAGGGGGAAAATGCATACCAGCCCTAAATGTATTTAATTAGAAATAAACTCAGTTGAGATAATTATGGTATTTTGTCCCCAGAAAAATTACTTCAGACTGTGACAAAAATACAATTTGAATATTTTTGAATGATATAAGGGAGAAAAAGGACAAGACAAAAACTCCCAGAATTTTGAATAAATAAGCTGTTGTTGGGAAATGGTCATGTTGCTTCTCCTAGAAGAAGTTATTTAATTTGTCTTCTTTAATTGTCTTCTTAGGCTCTTGAGTGGATCCATGATAATGGAGAGTTTTATTTATCCACACACACTTCCACTGGCTCTAGTATCCAGCATACTCAAGAGCTCTTGAAAGAACATGAAGAATTCCAGATAACTGCAAAGGTAAATGTAATTCTGTACACATTTAGGTTTTCTGTCATATCACTGTATCTTGAAAAAGACACCAATTTGGCCCCAGTTTGGAAAAAGTGGGTTAAATCCATCTCCCATGCCATATAGTGATCCTGCAAACCTTACTATTTGGGATAAATCTAATGTGTTGCATTTGGGATCTATTATAATTGTAGGAGATTGGCATTTATAGTTTCTACCAAGTCTATAAAATACTTGGGTTTACTCCTCTTCCAATGTTTGTCACAGTATATTGAATTAAATATGTTAATCAAAAATGTGTTAGGAAAGCTAAAGCCCCTAGAGTATTTTTTGGCCAAATTGCATTTACCTTGTGAAGATGATGACTTTAATCTACCATTGAGCGTTTATCTTTACATCTACAGTATATGCTTCTGGGATGAGACTGAGTTTGATTTCCTCTTTGGGCCCATTTGTAAAGCAGATGTGTAAAACCTTTGAAATCTTGGTTGAAGCTATGATATCCTAAATCAGGGTTTTTGCTTCCTGCTTTGAAAGTTGTTAAGCATATTTGATAATTGAGAAGTTATTTGGCACATGAGAAGTTGTTATTATGGTATAATTCAAATCTGAATATAATGGAGAAGATGTGTCACTGAAGTGCCTAGGCATTGTATGGTCTACATAGAATAACAGAGTTGGAAGGGACCTTGGAAGTCATCTAGTCCAACCCCCTACTTCAGCAGGAGACCCTATTCCATTTCAGACAAATGGCTGTCTAGTCTCTTCTTGAAAGCCTCCAGTGATGGGGCATCCAGAACTTCAGAAGGCAGGCTATTGCACTGGTTTCTCAATCAACATTTTCTGTTACGAAATGTGAAATATGACATTAGGCTTTAAACATGAAAATAATTTAACGGCCAAATCGAATTCGAGTAAATATTTGTAGATTTTTGAAATTAATTCGATTTGGCAGAAGAGTTGGTCAAAGGGCAGATGATAGCCTGGGCGAGGAACATAGGGCATAATATACAATTAGAAGATTGGGAAAGAGCATGGGAAGATAACTATAGAATGACAAAATCGGTATCATACAAAGAAAATCATTATAAAATGTGGTACCGATGGTATCTGCCACCCGCAAGGTTAGCAAAAATGTATCCAAATGTGAACCCGGCTTGCTGGAAATGTAAAAAAGCGCAGGGAACTTTTTACCATGCTTGGTGGCTTTGCCCAAAAATCAAAAAATATTGGAACAAAATAAAAACATGGATATTAGAGATAACGAAATTGAATTAACACCTGAAGTCTTTTTACTCGGCATGATCAATAAGAATATTAGGAAGGACATAAAATACCTAATACTCCACATTATAACAGCGGCAAGATTAGCGTTGGCACAACTTTGGAAAATAGACCGTTTGCCAACTGATCAGGAAGTAATACAGAAAATCTACGTATGCGCAGAGATGGATAAATTAACCCTAAAATTACAGGATAAGGAAGATTCAAAATACTTTAAAATATGGAATAGCTGGTACCAGTGGATAAGTCAGAGAGGGGGAATGCTTAGAGATGAAAGTTAGGAGAAATTAATGCAAATAAACAACTGCACTGTCAGAGAGATATAGAAGGAAATAAGTCACTGTGTGTATATATATATATATGTATATATAACATTAGAAAGTAGTTGATAGATGAAGTTGAGCACTATATATGTATAGTATATGTACTTGTAATTTGTGTGTTTGATTAAGAAAAACTTGTTCAGTTTTTCTTATAATTGTTTTAAATGTCCTTTTTTTAAATACGAATAAAGTTTGTTTAAAAAAAAAAAAAGAAAATAATTTAACGGAAATTATTATTTTTAGTTGATTACCCTTAAAGTATGTTTTAAATGAGGTGGGCATTAAATCTCTTGTGTTGGTGATATAAGAAATTTGAAGTTTCTTTAATCCTGTAGATTTTGTCTTGTTCTATGATATAGCTTTATTTTGGTTTCAAGTTAATATATATGTTATAATTTGGGGAATTAGATTTAAGGATCTCGGTAGGATGCTGAATTATATTCCTAAAAGATAGGATTTGTCAAAGAGTTTTGGCTTTATCAGGCTTGAGATGTACCAAAGAGGATAATCTTACATAACTCGAAAGAGTATAAGAGGATATGAGTTTTTTATCTATTTTTTTAAAAGTGCTCTAAAAATGAGAAGACGCATTACTTTATGATCCAGGTTTGATGACAAGCTCAATGACTGAAATAATTCCATGTAGATCTTTATACTTACATAGATATTTTCTTTCCCATTCCAATTGTTGGAGTTTGGGTTTTGTTTTCTTTTCTTTTCCAATTATGTTTAGTTCATTTAACCACTATAATTTATTTAAGTTTTTTAAAATTGTATCTTCATTATTCAGTGCAGACTATTTTCTCTTGTATTGTACTATTTTAGCAATTTAGAAAATTGATAGGTATTGGCCTGCTTGGATCATAGTTTCTAATAAAAGAGAAGTTAACCTAGCTTATTATAAGCTTTGGGGCCTTGAAAATATCAATATTTGTTTAACTCATGCATACCTAAAAGTAAAAAAAAATGGAATGCCTAAAACATGCCTTTTCTTGTGGCTAAAATAAAATACATGTTTGGTTTTAAAACCATGACATTCCAAAATATATATTTAATTATTGAACAGCAGTACTGAAATGATGTCAGCAAAGTATCAGTAACATGCCTGAGGAATTCTGTAATCCAAGTGGAAATCATCTGCCTTTTTCTATTACTTTGTGAAGCTGCTGGTAGAACCTTATATGTCACAATTCGCTTGTCATTGGTTAGTACAGGGGTCAGCAACCCGTGGCTCTGGAGCCACATCTTTCATTTCTCTGCTGTGGCTCCCTGTTGCTGGTCGGCTCCACAATTGATAGGGCTTTCGGTTAGGACAGGTAGAGGAAAAAGGATGCTGCACTAAGAGGAGACTCTATGGTGGGAGAACCGGACTTCCAGTCGGCTCTAGAATTGAATGGGGGCTTCTGGTTAGGACCTTTGTGGCTCTTTGAGTGTTTAAGGTTGCCAACCCCTGGATTAGTATTAAATTACTTTATGCACAAATGATAATAATAGATTATGTTCAGTTAATGATTTTGAGAAAGTATATGCTGGTGAATAGGCTTAAATTATGGAAAGCTCTGGATAAATTTAGTTTTGAATGATGGCTGCTCAGTGGCAGGAAGAGTAATATGTAAGAGTAAAGTAAAGCACAAGTGAGCATTAAAGAATACTCAGCTAATACACCAAAGAGGAAAAAGTCAAAATATATGATGCCACTTGGTTGTATAATGTAGGTTTGTTGTGATATTCGATGGCGACTGGTTAAAATTGTGAACACTTATGTATTTTCATATGCGAATAATGCCTATGAGAACCTGGATGATTTGCAGCAAATTTTAGATACAAGAAGGATAATGGATTTGAAAATTGATATATTAGAGACCAGAGTTATTGTGATTGATGGAGAAAGTAGATGGAGACATTTTTAGATTAACAAATGTTAGCAGAAAGATGGTGGGTAGTATATGCAGTATGTTGTAAATAATGAATATTTGTTTAAAAGGTCACTATTTATGAAATATGAATATGTCAAGAAAAAAACATAAAAGTAAGTTGAATGTAGTCGAGGTGATATCTTTAAGTGTATGTGCTAAAATAAGAAAAAAAGGGTTCAAAATGTATGGGTATTAATTGCATATTGATTAAATGTCCACATTGAATAAATGAGATGATTTATGAAGATGGTGAATGGGTTTAGAGGAAAACAAAGAGTGAGAAAGTTTGAATTAACTGGAACAGATGAGATCTTGAAAAAGAGAAAGAAGAGTTTAAAGAACAAAAGACAGTATATGAAATTATGGTTCGTTACAGTCAGCTAGATGTTGAGCTGGATTTGGTAATTTTGTCCGCCTATTGAGTCCTTACTGAGGATCTTGGATGGTGAGATGTGGCTCTCGATGGTGTTACAGATATTGTCGCAGGATGAAAGCTGTTCCAAGTAAAGCTGGCTTTTACAATTGACTGGTAATGAATTTGTCAATGCCAATAGTGTTCAACTGGTACTTCAGTTGTTTTGGGATTAAACCCAAGTTGCCTATTACTATTGGTATTATCTTTGCTTTCTTTTGCCACAGTTGTTCTGTTTCTATTTGCAAGTCTTTTAACTTTGTTATCTATTAATATTAATTAAATCTGCATATCACTTGACTGACAAATGACTCTTGGAGTCTCATAACAATCAAACAAAGAAATTACAAAAAAAATCGATAAAAATAAAGATAAAAGATGGCAAATGTGTTGAAAAAGGGGGTCTCACTGTCCTTCGTCAAAGGCCTGGGTAAAGAGCCAGGTCTTCACAGACTTCATGGCTCTTCTAAATAATAGCAGAGTGGAAACTACCCAGATCTTAGGAGAAACCATGTTCCAGAGGATAGAGAAGGCATGCTTCCAGGGTCCAGAACCCAAAGCCTGCCAGTATGGTAGAAGCAGGAATGATTGGTAAAGACAGAAAAGCATGGATATGCACAGAGAATGTTGGTGTTGTAAAACTAGTGTTAGGTATGCTTCCTTTTCTTTTTTTTTATCTCATGCCTTTCATTTCTTCTATTTATTGCTTTTTACTGTTTTTCTGCATCTGCTTAGAGTCCCACGCTCTAAGCCAGAGGTATCAAACTCAGTTTCATTGAGGGCCGCATCAGGGTTGTGTTTGACCTCGGGGGGGGCGTGACCAGGGACCGTGGCCAGCTCAACATCACTCATGCCGGAGGCACCTGTGATAGCCAAGTGCTAAGGCAGGACTTCCCTCAGACCCTCCCTTTCATTATAATCTTCCTTCCTTCCTTCCTTCCTTCCTTCCTTCCTTCCTTCCTTCCTTCCTTCCTTCCTTCCTTCCTTCCTTCCTTCCATCTTTCCTTCTTTCCTTCTTTTTCCTTCCTTGCTCTCTTCCTATCTTTCCTTCTTTTTCTTTGTCTTTCCTCTTTCCTTTTCTCCTTTCCTATCCGTTCTTGGATGCTCAAATGCTAAGGAGGAAACATTTCTCCTTTTGTTTTGTTTTGCTTTTAGTTTGTTTTGCTAGCCCTCTGCCACCAAAAATGGAGCCGGGGGGCAGCATATGGCCCCCTGGGCCCCATTTTTTGCCGTGACAGCCTCTTGCAGCCCTCTGCCAGTGAAAATGGAGCTGTGGGCGGGGGGGGTCATTTTTGCTGGCAGAGGGCAGCAAGAGGCCATTGTAGCTGAAAACAGAGCCTGGGAGGGCGGCTTGCAGGCCTTGAGTTTGACACCCCTGCTTTAAGGGGAGTGCTCAGAGCACTTCTATAAGAAAATGAAATAAATTTGGAAGACCTCTGCCAACCTATAAGTAGATCAGACTTTTTTCAGCATAATACTAATCAGACTTCCTTTCTGCTAGCATTCATCCGATCATCAATCCCATTTAGAGTGATACATCCCAACAGAATCTGTGACACAATTTTTTTACACCCATACTGTAGGGGAAAATAGGACTGTTAATGTTACATTACTCTTTGAATACTATATATTTAGGGTATTATCAAACTCTCTGCTACTATAAAGACTGAAACTTCTTGAGTTCTTTATCAATAACACGTGGTATTATAAATTGGGTTTTTAGCATGATGAGGCATATTTCCCCAAACTTGTGTTTTCTGGATGGTTAGGTAATTCCCAGACACAGTAGTAGTGCCAATGCATGAGGCTATCCTAAATTAATTCTGTCTTCAGGTCCTTACTTTGCAGAACCCTAAAAGCTAGAAATGTAAAAAATGTTACAATGATCCTGATAATTCTGTTCAAGTACCAAAAAGCTGTTAGCATGGAAACAGAATATTATCTTCTATTTATAGCGTGAAAAGGCTGTTATTCATTAGAGGCACTGAATGTCCACTCTTCTTACCGCCTTCCCATCTTTCGTGTATCCTATAGCAAACCAAAGAGCGGGTGAAGTTGTTGATACAGCTAGCTGATGGCTTTTGTGAAAAGGGGCATGCCCATGCCACAGAGATTAAAAAATGTGTCACAGCAGTGGACAAGAGATACAGAGACTTCTCTCTGCGTATGGAAAAATACAGGACCTCTTTAGAGAAAGCTCTGGGAATTTCTTCAGATTCCAATAAATCGGTGAGTTGCATTTTTATTTTTATTTTTGCTTGAAGTAATGTGGAATGGCTTAATCTGGCTTGTAGAGTTTCTATCTAGATTAAACCCCTTTTTTGTGTTTGTTTCTCCTTGTCTTGCATCTTCCCTTCCTTAATTTAGAGTAAAAGCTTGCAACTGGATATAATCCCAGCCAGTCTTCCTGGGTCAGAGGTGAAGCTGAGAGATGCTGCTCATGAACTTAATGAGGAAAAGAGGAAGTCTGCCCGCAGGAAAGAGTAAATCATTTGTCGTCTCCTAGCATAATGCATGTTTATCCATGTTGGACTTGTGTGTTATTTTTAATCTACAGTATTTAGTTAGGTTGTTGTGCATTCATAGCCCCAGCCAACGTATCATTAATATGTCACCAAAACATTCTTTTTTACATTTATGTAAATTATGTACATTAAACAATCAAGGGAAAAAGTAACACATGCTAGTCTTGGCCATGTCAGAGTATACAATATGTCATGTTTTCCTCCCTCCTCCTCACTGCCTTTTCCACTTGTCCCTTTCCACTTCTCAGCAATGACCCTATATGTTAAAAAGAAAATGAGAATATGGATTTTAAGTTGTGCATTGCTATTTGATAAGTCTGAGGCAAGGCATTTTAAAATAGGCTGATCTCTTGAATGTCCAAAAAAGAATCTAGAATATTTTTTTCCTAAGATTCAACAACAAATAAGAATGAGCAAATGTACTCTTCCTTTATGACCATCTGTCATTTTATTCAGTATTTTTATTGCTTCCTTTAGTCATTACTTAAAGCATAGATTAAATTGGAGGACAAAATGCTTCCAAGATGAGACTTAATATTTACTTATGCAAAAACAATGTTAAATCATTTTATTATCATTTTTACTGACCTTAATAGTCCACATTTTTTCTAGTTGCAGTTCTCATCCACTCTGTGCTCCTGAGCTCATCAAATATATTTTACTATGTAAAATCCTTGCCATGTATCTAATTTCTGTTGAATGATATATGATGAAACGAATAGTCTAAAGTTGTTTCTCTCTTGTGTGTATGGAAAGGTTCATCATGGCTGAGCTTATCCAGACAGAGAAGGCTTATGTAAGAGATCTCCGGGAATGTATGGACGTAAGTTCTTGTTTCCAAGCTAAATATGGATTCTCAAATAGATTTTATATTGTATGATCTGTAACCATAGAGCTAAGTTGTGCAGTACTGTATCAGAAGTAGGCGTGTTTGTCAATTAAATCAAGAATTGCCAATGCTGGCTTGATCAGCTTCTTGTTTTGCTCTTTAAACATTCCTATGTTGATTGAACAGGGACAATAGCATAACTATTCATTTTCAGGCACAATGAACTGGTTGCTGCTTTTGTTAAGCTTTTACTGTTTTGTTGAAGGGATAATGTTCTATTATTGCTTCCACTGTTACATTGCACATTCGAGAACTGGCTTATTCTCTCTGAACAGAAACTCCTCTCTTCTTTATTTCAGGGTCTGGTTTTAAACTGTTAGTTTTTCATTGACATGTTGCACTTGTTAGGATCTTATGATTATAATACCAAAGAATGGTATACAATCTAAAATAGACATTTATAAAATGTCCAATATGATTTTGCATATATTAGTTTGAGAATGGTTGGTTATACCTAGATCATTGTTAATGATCGCTTCCCCTCCTCTTTTTTTTTTTTTTTGTTTCTTTTCTTTTCTTTTTCTTTTTTTTTTTTACCAGACATACCTTTGGGAAATGACAAGTGGTGTTGAAGAGATCCCACCTGGTATTGTCAACAAAGAGCACATCATTTTTGGAAATATGCAGGAGATCTATGAATTCCATAACAAGTGAGTGAAGAGAGTCACCCATGACCCTGCTTTTAGAAAAAAAAGAGTGATTTAATGTCTTCTGATATATTAAATGAATATATGGTTTTATTTTGCTACTGCAGATTGAAGGTTGAATGAGTGGAGCTTGACAATTTTCAGATTAGCATTGTTTTATTCTGGTTTTCTATTTGAGTAGATCTTGAAATAGACTTGCTTTATTCTGGTCTGGAAATTTCATGTAAATAGGTTGATCTAGGTTGTTCAGCCACCCAGACAATGAGTTGTTTTGGTTTTGCTGCGTAATACATAAAACTGATAAATAGAACACATCACCTTTTATCTGTGAGATGACTGATAATGCTAAATAGGATCTGAGAATAGCATTAAAGCCTTAATTCAGACTTACTAGATCACATAGTCTGAATTCAGGATTTATTTGAAGCTCCAGACTCACTAGAAGCACATAAAAATTATTCTGTGGTGTTTCCCACACTAAATCTCCTCCCCTTAGTAAGGATCCCTAATTTGATATATCCTTTTTCTCTGTTAATATTTGTGGAGTCTAAAATTTTCTGTGAATAAGTAACAGATGAAAAATCTATTACAACCAGCCTGCAAGCATACCTGCAAAACACAATGCTTTGTTTGCAAGAGCCTTATTTAAAACATAATTGTGTCTGCATAGAGTGCAAGATGGAGAAAAGCAATTGTCTTACACTCTGAAACCCCCAACTGTTGTAATTCTGAACTCTATGCACAGTCATCTCCTTTGAATTTGTCTCACTAGTCCATGTGAACATTAGGTACCATATTTTTCGGAGTATAAGACGCACCTTTTCCCCCCCAAAAAAGAGGATGAAAATCTGGGTGAATCTTATATTCCAAATGTAGCCCCGCCCAGCCTCACAAATGGAGACTTCAGAGGCTGAAAGAAGCCTCTGAAAGAAGCTTCAGAAAAAAAGCCTACAAACAGAGCTTCAGAAAAAAAGCCTTTTTTTCTGAAGCTCTATTTTGGAGGGTTTCAGAGGCAGAAAAAAAAGCAAGGCACAGAGCTCACAACCAACAAACCTGTTGCTAAAATTCACCTCTGAGAACAGCTGATTGGAGGTATTCCGGGAGGCCGATCGACCTACCAATCAGCTTTTTTCTTATTTTCCTCCCCAAAAACTAAGGTGTGTCTTATACTCCGATGCATCTTATACTCCAAAAAATACTGTAGTTCAAAATTTCCTTATGTGAAAAATGTCTATGCTACATATATTGTCCAAAGTTTATGGTTAGAATTATGGCTACATTAGTTCTCAATATGTAATGAAAGGAATATTATTTTTTATATTGTAATTATTGTATGGAAAAGATGTTTAGGCATAAAAGAAATCAATGAGTGTCCAACCACATCTTAAGTCATTAGAACTTGCTAACAACTGAAAACTTTCGGGGAAGAAAGGGTAGACTGATTTTGTGGAGCTGCTGATTGTTGCAGAATAAAGAGCCAGCAAGTGGACCAGTTTTTCGTAATTCCTCTCCAGACAAAAGAGAGGACTGAGATCACCCACAAGTGCTCCAGGCAGTTGTTCCTTGCAAGGAGATCTCAATACAGCAGTTTACAATAGTTTTAGAGCTCTGGGAGATGAGGACCAATAACCGTCTTGCTCAAATTGTTTTTGAAAGGACTATAGGTTTGCATACTTTCTTTTCTAATCACTTTTGGAAATTGCTTGTTAACTGCTTTCAATCTATCGGGAATCTTTGGACCTACAGGTTTTACAGCCCTGGATGTGATGGAATGTAGTAGGCTGGATTCCAAGGAAAGAGGGAATGCATTCCAGAGGAATAAGAAATAATTCAGTCCAGATATTTTGTGTGAGAGAAAGGGTGAAGTTAGGCCTTCCCTAATGTTTCTCAGAGTATATGCTAGATATAGATAGTAGAATACTTAGCCTGGCAAGATTCTGTATGTAAGTGTGGAAACAATAAAGTCAGCTTGGAAGAATCACCATGTGTTATCCTTGGTTTGGGGCCTGCCTGACATAAGTGAGTTTTCTTCAATCCTTAAGGAAAGAAGTTTTAAATACAAATATAAAGAACAAAAAAAATCTGGAATAAACAGCAAAAGGGTGATATAAAACTTTGATTTTAAAAAGATATCAATGGACTAAAAGTCCAAAAAATTTGAAATAAAATTTTGGAATTATAAAGAATCTTTCCCATGGGAAGATGCTTTTGTTTTGAATTCTGTTAATTTTTTTTTTAATCGGATATTAGAGGGAACTAAAAGGAACTAAAGATTACGTTCAAAGGAGAAGAGCAGTCAAATTAATTTTACAAACATAGAATATAAAATATTTTGACATTAGTCATATTGAAAATTACTTTTAAACAAGGGACTCAGAAATTAATTTTGAGAAGGTCTACTTTTATAGCAGACTGCGTTTAAAAATATTATAAAAGAAGAACAAGTTTTACCTGACATGACTGAGATTTGAAAGTGGATTTAAAAATGACATGGAAAAAGATATTACACTGGAGGTACAAAAGAAAATGTCTGATCTCTTAATAATTAAAAGGGATATACAAATAACAAACCAAGAGAGTGGTAATTTTCCTATGTGGGATTTACAAGAGGCTTGTAAAGCTTTGAAGAATTTTGTGAGAAGGGACAAAGAAAAAGTAAAAATTAATCAAATTCTGGACATTATTTGCAAGATCTAGAGTTAAGTTTGTTTGAAATAAAAGGAATTAATATAAAGTTGGTTTATTTGATCAAGTTTAAAGTAGATATAGTTGTTACAAGAGTTGTTATCTCTTGTAACCCTTAATGGATTTTTGCTGACACTGGGAATAAAATGGCAAGGCTTTATGGACTTGTTTGTAGATAAAAGATGAAATATGAGAACAAAAGATTATTTGTTGTATTTTAGAAGTGATAAATTACTAAAATTGGTTATACTTATTGTAATAAATGAGGAAGTCACTTCTTTATATATGTCTTTATTCTTTTTTTTTTCTGGTTTTTTTCTGCATTTTTCTTTTCTGCCTCTTACTTTTTCTTATTTTATTTTTTAGTTTTTATTGTTGTAAATTGTAATCTTTAATAAAATTGTTACAATAATAAAAGAACTTGCTAATTGTTCATAAACTGATAGTACAGATTGATTTTATAAAGCTTGGAAAAGCAAGCATTCTCTTCCTGTAATAGATTTGTTTGTTTGTTTGTTTGTTTGTATGGTCAGTTTTAAATCATTTGCAATGAAGTCAGTAAATAAGTGCTAATTTTCTTATTAGTTATTTCAATGTGTATGTTTTGTTTAATGCATAGGGGACTATGAGCCAGTTCTAACTCATCACAGCTAAAAGGCACCACATTTTGTAAGTCTGGCATGATTACAGTGTACCATAACCTGACATAGCATAGCTGTAGCTATAGCTAGATCATTGTTTTACTGGAACTATAAAGTGTAGTTTAGTTCTAAGGCTAGATTGACTGAATAATTCTGCACAAGTATTGCATATAACAATATGTTATAGCCACTATGGATAGTATAATTACAATGTAGAAAGGGAAGAGGAACATGTTAATGGTTTTATTCAATCATTTCTTTAAACAGTATATTCCTGAAAGAGCTGGAGAAATATGAGCAGCTACCTGAAGATGTTGGTCATTGCTTTGTTACTTGGGTAAGATGTTGGTCATTGCTTTGTTACCTTTATTAAATGATCAATTGTATTTTGAGTTGTGATCATCCACATCTGAAAAATAAAGCTATGGCCTAATAGAAGAGATTTATAGTGTGAGATAGTAAATACAGATAGTTCTCAACTTGAAACCACAATTGAGCCCAAAATTTCTGTTGCTAAATGAAACATTTGTTAAGAGAATTTTGCCCCTTTTTATGACCTTTCTTACCATAGTTGTTAAGTGAATCAGTGCAATTGTTAAGTTAGTAATAAGGCTGTTAAGTGAATCTGGCTTCCCCGTTGATTTTGGTTATCAGAAGATCACAAAAGATGGTCAAATGACCCCGGGACACTGCAACCATCATAAATATGAGTTTTGATCACATGACCATGGGGATGTGGCAATGGTCATAAGTGTGAAAAACAGACGTAAATCAGTTTTTTCACTGCTGTTGTAACTTTGAACGGTCACTAAATGAACTGTTATAAGTCGAGAACTCCCTGTACAATAGGGCTCTTTAGCTCAGAAAAGAGACCTCCACTCTAACTGGTGAATATAGAAAATTATCTTTTGAGTTATGGGATGTGAATAGGCATCCTGTCAGTTTCATGTAATATTAAGCAGCTGTACTTCAAGCTGTGGGATATGAATTTAAAGCATCTCATGACCAATCTTTAAAATGTATTGTTGCAAAAGAGGTTTAATAGGCGAGCTATATCTTAGAAATCTCTTATGATTCAGGATATACAGTATCTGAAAACATGCATCTTGGGAGGCCAGATGAATCAGTTTACAACCTGACTAATATATAACATTTCTTTCCTTTTGTAATAGTTATCCTTCTTGCATGCCAGCTTCTTTATCCAACAGATTTAAACTCAAATAATTCTTAAATAGCCAAGTTTCCACCAGATGGAGCTTTTTACAAATCATTTAAATCTTTGTTTTTTCTTTGCAGGCAGATAAGTTCCAAATGTATGTGACTTATTGCAAAAACAAACCAGACTCAACTCAGCTAATTTTAGAGCATGCAGGAGCATATTTTGATGTAAGTACAGGATTATAGTGCTGCATTTACACCACTTGAGCTCTGAAAGGATATTTATGGGCATAACACACACATTTGCATGTACATATATGCAAATGCACATAGTGAGAATTCATCATTGGCTTTGAAAGGATATGGATGAAAGTTTGACACGAACCCTATTCAAAGAATATCTCACAGACCTTTTCATCACAGTGAACAATCCTACTCATGGCAGGATTTAGTTTCATTTAGTTCTTAACACTCACTATGCTAAAACTGGAACATTATACTATTTGTGACATCATAATTACATCATAATGGCCTGATTTTTATTCAATTACCTCAGGTCAGCTTGACTGTCACAAATGTGAAGAACATTTGTGTATGTTCTTCATTTGTTCCTATTAAAAGATAGGTTGATATTGATATGCCCCAGGAAGAATTCAGTTCTGAAAGCCTGCTTCCAGGATTTTTTATTCTTTCAAAAAAGAAAAGGTACAGTGAAAGATGTAAGGTAAGACTGCCAACTGTCAGTTACTGACACAGAATGAAATCAATAATGTAATACATTATGTTTTGTAAATCTTTAGTAATGGAGGGGGTGAAGGTTATAACTGTAATTCCTTTTATTGGATTTGAAAGGCTTGTTTTAAGAAAGGAATTATCTTTCAATCAATAAGCAGTTCTTATATTGGCAAACATCTTTCTTAGTCTAGCGCTAATCCACCCAATTTTATACCTACCCTTATTAAAGACACATCCAGAACCCCTCTGAATAAAATATTTCTCTTATAATATCCTAAGAGGCTATTTATGGAATTCAGAATGAAGTCTGAATAATCAAAATATTTTGATGTATCAGAGTATTCAACAATTGTAAAAGAATATATTTGCTCCTTCTCAGTAAAGTAGTCTTGTTTCACTTTGCCAGAAGAAACAATATTTACATGTATTTATCTATTTATTTAGCAAATTCATATAGCCACCCTCTTAGAAATATGACTGCAGGCAGCACACAACAGAACAGTTAAAAACTAATATAAACAACTATTAAAAACAATTAAACATAGATAAAATCAAGATTTTTGCTACCATCATTGCATCAGAAACGTTGCTTTAGGTGAACCAGTAGTTAAATTGCTGGCTGGCCCCGCCCCTTCCAGGAGTTCCCGTGCACCCCATTTTGGCTCCCAGATAAGTGCAGGGAGACCTTCTAGGCCCAAAACGCGGGGTGGTGAGGCCCCCCGTGGCCCATTTTCGCTTCCAGGAGGCTGCAGGGAGGCCTGTTAGGCCCAAAACTGGGCGCGGGGGGGGCATCATGGCCCATTTTTGCTCCCAGGGGGTGCAGGAGGCCGAATGCTGTCTGTCACACCCCTTGGCCACACCCACCATGGCCACACTTACCATGGCCACACCCACCCAGTCAGTCGGTCAAATTATTTGAATCCCACCACTGCTTTAAAGTAGTGAAGATGGGGAAGTGATTTTCTCTCAGAGCAGTTTACATCAAAATGCTAGATAATACAAAAATCAAAAAGAAAAGCATAATCAAATTGTTGGAATCTAAAGCAGGATTCTTCACACTGATAGAAATTGGAGCAAGTACACCAGCCATAATTATACTACTAATTTAACAAAATATAATAAAAGTGATAACTTGAATAGTCTGCATAGTGATGTTGATGTTTTATGTTGCATTAATATTTTACAACATGCCAGCGTAAACTAAGCTTTTGATATTCTAATAAATTACATGCTCATACTAACAAAATATGGAAGAAGTTTATACATGTGCATAACCACCATTGGACTCAGCTGGGTTCTTAATAAATATTTAGCAAAAGTGAATAGCGAGTAATCTGTGGTTTCAGATGTTATTGAGCTAGAATTTCCTAGAGGCCTGGCTGGCATGGCAAGTGGTGAAATGGCTTTCATAATTTTTAATATATAGGTCATGCATAAATATACATATGCTAATTGATGAGCATTATGGCATTGATTTAGGACTTCCTCTCAGTTTTTATAATGAAAAGATTATCTGCAAATTTTCTAAGTTAATTTATACTTGGTTCTCAAATGTTTATCCTGTACTGCAGGAAATACAACAGCGGCATGGCTTAGCCAATTCAATCTCATCTTACCTTATCAAACCAGTTCAACGGATAACAAAATACCAACTCCTTCTAAAGGTGAGTGTCAGTGTGGCCTTCATTTGTGTAGCTGGGTACCTCTTTTATACTGAAAATATGCTTTTTGAAACAGTTATATTGGGCTGCAGCTAAATAAAATAACTCTTTATGAGTGACCCAACATACATTATGCTGGCCTAGTTTGGTATAAAAAATATACCATATTTTATATAAAAAATTATATATAAATATAAAATTTTAATATTTTATATTAAAGCAGCATTCACCAACCTTTCCAGGTTGGAGGCCTGGTTGGGGGGGGGGGGAGAAGGGGGAAGAGGGAATGGTTTTGTGTGAGGGGCAGGCACTCACCCGCCACTCATGTTAGTGGAGATTCCAGGAGAAATATATTACCAGATACATAAAGTAAAGTATAAAGTAATCTTACTAGATTCTTCCAAATGGTTGGTTTAGAAATCACAAATGAAATCAGGCTCAGTAATAGTATACCACATTAGATCTCACCAGAAGTTTAGGATATCTTTCATTGTTGTTGAAATATTTTTAAATGAATATGTATCTTCTGTGCACACAATCTTAAATTTCATGAAACAATTCTTGTTAGTAGTTTCCCTTATTTCCATGTCTCTCTATTTTTAATTTAAAATGTTACCTATCTTTCCTTTTCACTCAAGTGTGCAGCCAGCAAAAAATGACTTTGTGCATCACAAACCAGTGTTTCTGCACATTACAATGTACTGTCAAGGGACCAAAAAGCCTATTAAAAGTAAATAAAGGAGGCTTAACAGATAGTAGAAGGTGCATTTGATTAAGCAGTGGAAACTTAGCAACCTGTATATTGACAGAGCTATGTACAGAATGTTTATGATATTCAGAAAACTTCCTTGTATTAAATGCAATTAATTCATCTCATTTGGAATATTTTTAAATGTCCGAGTAAAAGAACAAAGCAATATCTTGACATTTGGAAATGGATTACTATCATTTTTACTGGAATGCAGTAAAAAAAAAAATTGGAACGCCATTGGCATTTGTTAAATGAAAAGAATGAGTGCTGTTTTCCTGTACATTGATTTCTTAAATAATGAAGCAAAGCAATGGACATGGCTTACAGCAGGGATTTCCAAACTTGGCAACTTTAAGAATTATGGACTTCAGTTCCCAGAATTCCCCAGCCAGCGTGGTTGACGGAGAAATTCAGTCAGCCACGCTTTTACCTCTCATATTCCAGTTCTGTAACGAACTGGAATATGAGAGGTATGTAGAGTATGAAGAACTGGTATCAGTGCCCTCCCAATCTGATGAAGTTTGTAATATAGTGCAAGCTCAACATTTCATACCAGCTTTAGTCAAATACATTTCAGCCTACTACTAGCCACTGCTGGATCCTCTGGCACATTGTTTCTCAAACTTGGTAACTTTGCTTCACTTTGTTCTTTCTTTTACATCATTTCATATATAGCTCCAACAATACATAGGGTGCTTGAGTCTCCACTGCTTATTCATATGGACCTTCTACCATCTGTTAAGCCTCTTATAATTGCTTTTATTAGGCTTGCAAAGCCAAGTTTTCAATGCCTTGTAAAAAGCCAGCAGGGTTGAGGCAAGCCTTGTGTCAGAGGAAATGATATTTTTTTTTAAAAAATTATATTTAGTTCAAATCCTATATTATTTCTCAAGTGTCTGGGAAATAATAATGCACTGGAATAAAGCACTAACCTCTAACATAATTTATGTTTTTTAAATATTGTTTTAGCTTTATAGGCATTCTCAGAAAATAAATGTGTCTTTCTCTATAAATTCTGTATATTAATCTGTCCATAAAGAAGAAAAAGATAAATGATATGGTGGAGAGGATCATTAAGCTATAGAAGATTAGTACAATATTGCCAGTTTTGTTCCTGGCAAATGGGTGTTTACTTTCTTGGGAAGCATCCATTTTATGAGGGCACTCTGAAGATGCATTGAAGACTTCAGAGGAATAAGTTGTGGTTTGGCTAATGACTTCAAGCCTCCCACTTAATTTCTCTGAAATATAGACATATGCAAGATAGATCAGAAAGCTAAGTGTCGACTATTATATAAACCCCACTCCTAATGCTCCTTTGTGTGATGTCACAGTGCAAGTATGAAAGAGCAGAACTTGTGCCATGTGGTCACAATGCCCACCTTGATCTTCTAGTATCACTGTAGTTGGAAACAAACACCTGTATTCTCCCAATGGACTGCAGAATGGTCCAGAAGTGGGTTGATACAGTCCAATCTGCCCAGAGATTGAGTTGAAACCTTTCGGGCCACACCCCCTCTTGTGACCATTGGGGCCCAGTTCTCGACTCAGTCTTCTGACAGAGACACCCATTTGTAGTTGCTCCGTTCATTCCACTTCTGGACCTTTCAACTGTTCATTGGATCAGGTTTTTCTTGTTTCTAATTTCATTTACATCTCAAGTTAGAATATTGACATTTTATTAAAAGACTGCAAATGACATGTTCTGGGTAGATAAGATTTAGTAGAAATAAATGATTGTATAGTAATGTGATATCTTTACAGGAGCTACTCACCTGCTGTGAAGAGGGTAAAGGCGAGATTAAAGATGGCTTAGAAGTTATGCTTAGTGTGCCAAAGCGAGCCAATGATGCCATGCATCTCAGTATGCTGGAAGGTAAGATTCATGGTTATTTCTTTTCTGTGTATTCTCTTACCTCTAAGAAATTATTAAAAGCTTGTTTAAAGTAGGTTTATATAAAATCATTTCTTAATCTTCTAATGAATTTTCTGAAGGTTTTTTTTTCTCCTGTGACCTTAGAATTATGATTGTTCTATATCGGAAAAAAATAATTGCAGGGTACTTGCTTATAATCATGTTGTGTTTACAAGTATTTGAAACCAAATCTGTTGTATCATTTAGTCATGGCTACTGTTTTTTAACATTCTATTTTGATCGATGGAGAAGAATGCAGCTAGTCAACCTCTTGTAATTGTTCCTGTGGTAAAGTTATTAGCAGCAAATCAGCTCTAAAGTCACATGAATTTGGATAACCCGTCTTTTAGAACAACTACCAAATTGTGTCTAAATGAAATATGAAATAGATTTGAAGAGTCCTGTACAGGCAGAGCAGAAAATATGTAGGTCTGCAAATTTATGTATTTGTCACATCAGGAAAACAATAGTAAAAGATTAGCCATTCTAATCTTGATTCAACTCTAGATATTTTTGTCATTTGATTGCCTGTTGAAAGATCATTAAAAGTTTGCAATTTTTTTCAAACAAAAATTAAATATTTAATTGCCTTTTAGAAAGCTGGTTAGACAATGAAATGTTATATTACTTATGCTGTCACGTATAAATTAATGGTCAGCATATTACACTTAAGAAAATTTAAAATATTTTTAACAGAAAGGGTACAGGTTGTCCTCAACTTACAACATTTTGTTTAGTCATTGTTCAAAGTTACAACAGCACTGAAAAAAGTGACATGACCATTTTTCAGTTACGACAATTTCAGCATCCCAGTGGCCATATAATCAAAATTCAGAGGCTTGGCAACTGACTCATATTTATGATGGTTGCAATGTCCCAGGGTCATGGGATCACTTTTTGTGACTTTCTGACAAGCAAAGTCAATTGGGAAGCCAGATTCACTTAACAACCATGTTGCTAACTTAACAACTGTAGTGATTCACTTAACAAATGTGTCTGTTAGCAACAGAAATTTTGGGTTCAATTGTGGTCATAAATTGAGGACTGCCATACTACTATAACATCTTCTCAATAGATTCTCGTATATACTCAGGCAATATAATTTTGATATTTGTTGTCATGGTGTTTCACTTCTTTTGAGCATGTTGCTGTTGGAACCTCCAAATATGAATAAAGGTTTGTCACATTACTACCACAGGTACATTAAACAGAATTGTTGGAATAAGTGTGGAATTCAGATTAATAGTCACCTTGTCAAGAAATATGTGGGTAGACTACATGAAATATTCTGATACATCTCTTTCACAGTCATTCTTTCAAACAAATGATGTTGAACATTTGTGTAGCAGACAAGTTGAAGTGATAAATCGAAGCATTCCATTTTAGAAACAAATCTCTAAATCTCATAATCCATCTGTTGTTTTTTAGTTGGCTGGTTTGTTTTAGTTTGACTGATTATGCTGATCATTAAAAAGAAGTATTTGTTAATTCTGAATACATATACTTTCTGCTTGGGGAAGCATACCTAATCATGATATAAATATAAAATACTTTTTGTCAGTATTATATTTTAGTATTTTGATATCTAGCTAGTATATTTAGTTTAATGCAGATTTTTGTACTGGGTGGTTCCTTAGTTTAAATAAAATTCTTGTTATGTGGCTTTAATAAATCGGTGCTCTCATAATGCTAAGGATGACATTTATTAATGGAGATTTCCCAAGTTCTTTATAATGATTGACAGCTTTAATGAAGACAACATACAATTTTCAAATGACTACTGTTCAGTAAAGAAATGCCATTAGGACTGCTTCATACATAATGCCATGTTCCCTGTTTTAAGAGCATAAAATTAACAGAGTTTTGAACAATAGTATACATATAAAAAGTTGAAACAAAGTAACTTTTTGATTGCTTGAAAACATTTTTGAGAGGAAACCAATTCATTCTAAAATGTTGTAAAGGGAACAATGTTAATAGCCTTTCTGTTTGGACAGATCTAAAAAAAATTATCAAGTATTAATTCTTTTTAAGATATTATCTAGAAAGTAGTACAAAAACCAGGGAAAGTTTTTTTGTTGGAACAATGTTGTATGTGATCTGAGAAGTATAGCATAAGATTTAATTGGACATCTCTTGGATTATGCTGCTGCTTAGTTCATCATATGTTTTATAGCAGGGGTGTCAAACCACGGGGTACTTAGAACTGGCCCCCAGGGCCATCCTGGAAGCAGTGAAGGACTGGCCCATAGTGGTTCTGCCAGCGAAAATGGAGCTCGGGAAGGCGGCACGCTGCCCTCCCGAGCTCCATTTTCACTGGCAGAGGGTTGCAGGAGGCCGTGGCAGCTGAAAATGGAGCTCGGGAGCCCGTTTTCACTGGCAGAGCGCTCAGACCACCACAGGTGCCCCTGACACAAGTGATGTCGAGCTGGCCATGCCCACCCTGGCCACACCCACCCTGGCCCCTGAGGTCAAACAGAACCCTGATGTGGCCCTCAATGAAATCGAGTTTGACACCCCTGTTTTAGAGCAACAAAAAATACCACATTGCTCCTTAATTTTTTTAACTTAATTAGTTCATTACTTTTCCAATATATAAATATTGCTTAAATGTCAATATGTTAGTATCTAATAGCTAACTAATTAAAGAGCCATGGTAGCACAGTGGTTAGAATGCAGTATTGCAGGCTAATTCTGCTCACACTGCCAGGAGTTCGATTCCTTCGATCCTGACCGGCTCAAGGTTGACTCAGCCCTTCCATCCTTCTGAGGTTGATAAAATGAGGACCCAAGATTATTGGGGGCATATGCTGACTCTGAAACCGCTTAGAAAGGACTATAAAGCACTGTGAAATGGTATATAAATCTTAAGTGCTAAAAGTGTGAATTAATTAAATATTATTATAATTGCAAATTAAATGAAAGAATAGTTTTACAATTTTGTAATTGTAATACAGTTCTTTCCAAGGCAATTTATTTCTCAAGGAATCCTTACACATTGTTACTAAATTTTATAACATGTTCTGGTAGTCCTCACTTAATGACCCTAATTGGGACTGGCAACATCACTATTAAACAAAGTGATTGCTAAATGGGAAATCATGTGATCACACTTGTGCTTTCCATCTGGAAAAAGTCAAGTCTACTCAGTTTCACACGTTCAGCTTTCGTTTGCTTCCTAATTGCTCCCTCATCCTTTGGAATGCTCAAGTGCCCACTTACTGTCTTAAACATATTGAAAGCAATGCAATTTCACTGCAGCTGAGGGCTGGGAGCTGTGGGCACAGTACACAAACAGCCTACTCTCTTGAAATGGTTTTCTCTCCAATCTCTCTGCTCTGCAAAAAGGGGAAAGAGTTAGGCAAAGAAGAGATGACCTACAAAAATCATTTCCTTTTTTCTTCCCCTCTCCCTGCAGAGCAGAGAAATTGGAGAGAAAGAGATTTCAAGAGAATACTATAAGCTATTTATGTAGTTTACCTGTGTTTCCCAGACATGTGCTTGCCAGCATAATTACATTGCTTTTGATGCATAGAAGAGCAAACAGCTTACTTTTTTGCAATTGCTTTCTCTCCAATCTGTCCACTCTGCAAGGAAAAAAAGAAAATCTATCCCGACTGTTATGGTGATCACTTGACTGAGACTGATCCTGCAAAGGTCATAAATGGGCTGTAAAGTTATTTTTTCCAGCACGTTCATAATTTTGAATGATTGCTGAACGAATGATCAGTAAGTGAGGATTACTTGTTTGCAGTCTCTGTGCGGCTTAAACTACAGATGTTTTATATATATAGTTCCCCTTCATAAACAGCCAATCTCTAAAGGAATTATTGATGATGTAAACCTTACATACATTTACTAAAGAACTTCCAAGACAACTTCTACATTTCTAAGATCTTCCTGGAAGAGTGATTTAAAAAGTACTATAAGAAAATGAACTAAGTTTTATCACACACCCATGGCTCTTTTTCTCTCTCCTTTTCTTCTTTCCTTGAATTCTTACAACTTGCTTCCTAGGTTTTGATGAGAACATTGAATCTCAGGGAGAACTTATCCTTCAGGAATCCTTCCAGGTGTGGGATCCAAAAACTCTCATCCGGAAAGGACGTGAAAGACATCTCTTTCTTTTTGAGATGTCACTTGTCTTTAGTAAAGAAGTGAAAGACTCTAGTGGAAGAAGTAAATACATCTACAAGAGCAAGTTGTTTGTAAGTTACTATTACACTGAAAAAAAAAGCCAAACCTAATTGCTAACAACTTGCAGTATGCTCAGATATTGGAAAATGGAGTAAAATTGCTGTCAGATTTTTCTTAAAAGTTGTCCAGTTTGTTAAGTCATAAACATATTATTGAACATGCCACTTTTTACATAACTGCAAAAGAAACTGGTAGCTCTTTTGGACTCTGAAGAATACATTCTGAAATGTTTTTAAAAACGTTCTCTTAAGCAGAGAGAGAGAGATATTGTAGCATTATTCTTTAATCATGGAGCAGATCTGCAGTAAAATAAAATATTTGAAGGGCACATATTACCAGCCATTCCAATTTGCATGAAAGCTTTTGATTAATACAGTGAAATACGTTTGTTGATCCCAAGTCAGGATTTGAAACACTGACGAAGTTATTCTTTTGAATCATGTAAGCCAGCCAGGAAATAATAACTGCTTATTACTACACAAGTGCTTATTAGGTACTTTGACTTTTGTTGAAACATTTTTGGTGATTAAGAGGTAACTGATGTTTAAAACCCATTAAAAATGTGTTTTCATGTTACAAAACTTTTCCCACAACTAACTAATCCTTTTTCCTTTAATTTTCAGACTTCTGAGTTGGGTGTCACAGAGCATGTAGAAGGTGATCCCTGTAAATTTGCACTGTGGGTTGGAAGAACTCCTACTTCAGACAATAAAATTGTACTAAAGGTAATTGGTATTCATACTTCTAAACAGAGAGGGCAATCTCTGAGGCAGTTCATTTTGACATGGACATTATTGTTTTTGTCTTAATTTGGAGGCTATTTTGAAGGCATAAACAAAGAAGCTGCCGCTGAAAACTGTCCATTTTAAAACTGAATTTTGATACAATCTCAGAATGCTGGAAGCTACTTACAGCCTGAATGCTGAGGGCTCCCATCCCTGATGTTTTAGTTTATAGGTAGTCCTTGACTTACAAATATTCATTTAATGACCATTTGAAGTTACAGTGGCACTGAAAGAAGTGCCATCTGACCATTTTTCACACTTACAACCATTGCAGCATCTCCATTGTCATGTGATCAAAATCCTGACGCTTGGCAGCAACCATGTATTTATGACTGTTGCAGTGTCTCTAGATCATGTGACCACTTTTTGCAATCTTCTGACAAGCAGAGTCAATGGGTGAGCCATATTCACTTAACCATGTTTCTAACTTAACAACTGTAGTGATTCACTTAACATTTACAGCAAGAAAAGTCGTAAAATAGTGCAAAACTCACTTTACAATTGACTTGCTTAGCAACAGAAATTTTGGGCTCAATTGTGGCCATAAGTCAAAGACTACCTATAATAGAATGTCACTTTAAAACAGATATTACTCATAATACCCAAAATTCAAAGCAATGTTCATGTCTTGAAGACCAAAGTTGTAAACAAGACATGACACTTTTTCCTAGGAACTCACACAAACTTTGTGGAAGTAAATTTGCCAAGAAACTGGAAGTATCTGTATGTAAATTGTGAATAGGATTTTCTGACGCCAAAGTCTTATATTATACTATATGTTCCTGACTTGCTGTCATGATCCCTGGAGATTTGTATACAAATTAGGGATGTAAAATGCAGGAAGCAAGTCTTATCTTAAAAACAATAAATAATAGCAAAATCGGTATTCATTTTTCAGAACTAAAGAGCAAAAATATTTCTACCAGTACTTTGTATCATTCTTGTTTAATACATTCTGTTACGTTGTGACCATGACTTTTCAAAAGTTTATACTTTATACTATACTATACTATACTATACTTTACTTATACTAAAACAAGATATTCTTGAAAAGATATTCTTTTTCTTTAAGGCTTCCAGTATTGAGAACAAACAAGACTGGATCAAACATATCAGAGAAGTAATACAGGAAAGAACAATTCATCTCAAAGGGGCCTTAAAAGAGCCTATTCACATTCCTAAAACTGCATCAACCACAAAACAAAAGGGAAGAAGGTTAGTAGAAGTCGACTCTATTGCTGGAAATGGTTCTTGTCTTTTTTGAGATCCATCTTAACAGAGTGGCTAACCAATTTTTTTGAAAGTACATTCTGTGCTCTTTTTTTTTTAAAAAAGCAATCTGGATGATGATGCTAAATTGTAATATATTAAAAACATATATAGGTGGATTAGAACCTTAAATATAGGCATGTATATCAAATTTGAATGATAAATCACTCTGCTTAGAAAGTTTATTGTGTAATGTACAAAATTGCAAAAAAAAAAAAAGTTAAATGCTAATAGGAATGGACCAATGTGCCTATAAGAATTACAGCATTTGAAATTTCTTAGGGAAAAAGTCTGGAAGGAAGAAGGACACATAATAAAAATGTCTGCATTGTCCTGATATTTAAGTACATATCAAAGTATTAACTATGAAATACTGGTAGATATAAATACAATGTGTAATACTACAGCGTAGAAAAGGTAGCTAGAAATACCTTTGGGTTCAAAATATTAGAACCTAGTAGCATATCTTGATATGAAACTCAAAATAGATAAAAGATATAGAAATAAACTAGGATTTGCAATCACATGATTAATTCGGGGAGATTTCAACAAGGAATTGGACAGATTCATAGAACATAAGGTGACTGATCAGTTAGTACTGTATATATTTAATACTTGTTATATTTAGCTGTAATAGTATTTGTTAAGGAATTGATGAACAGAAGAATACATTCACTATTCTATTCTGAATTGAAATACCAAGCTATTTCAGTATATAACATGATCATTATTAAGAAATTGAGTTAAGAAATTTCTGTAAGAGTCATACAACACTTTATGCTTACAGAGATGGAGAAGATCTGGATAGTCAAGGAGAAGGGAGCAGTCAACCTGATACTATTTCAATCGCATCACGAACCTCCCAAAATACATTGGATAGTGATAAGGTAAGCCAAAGATAATGAATTTGATTGCTTCCTTTGTTATTTAGCACAACTTACAATGAAATCATGCACACATTTTTCTCCCAGTGAACATAAATGAGCTTCCAGAACCCAGAAATTAGAAACCTGAAGCTTTTTTAAGAATTGGATTTTATCTTCATTTTTATATCCTCTGATCTCCAGTAAATTCAGAACTGCTTGTATATGTCTTCCAGATGGTCAATAGCGCTAAGCTATTAATGCTCGTGTTCCTTTAGTTTCAGCTATGAAAATTAGATCCTTTCAGTTTGTGCAACACCATTCACATAGATGAAAAACATATTTATACGCTTAAAGAGAACATAGGCATTTGTACAATTACAGAGAAAGGAGGTGGTTGTTTCCCCATCAGTTGAGGTGTGTGCAGTGGTGAAATCTAAAATTTGTTACTCCTGGTTCTGTGGGCGTGGCTTGGGGGTAATGTGGGCGTGACCATTTTTAAAAAAACTTTTAAAACCATTTTTTTCTACAACTTTCTCTTCGGCAAAGAGGTTATAAAAAAATGCTTTCAAAAGGCTCTGACAATCCCAGCTGAGTTGCCTGATCAGCAGAGGCTCTTTTTCTTTCAAAAGCCTCTGCCGATCAGGCAACTCAACTTGGATCGTCAGAGGCTTTTAAAAGAAAAAAACCTTTGCTGATCAGGCAACTCAGCTGGGATCATCAGAGGCTTTTAAAAGTATGAGCCGGACAATCATCAGAGGCTTTCTTTTTTTTACTTTTAAAAGCATTTTTTCAGCCGAAGAGATTGTAGAAAAAATGCTTTTAAATTTTTTTTAAAAAGCCTCTGATGATCACGCAGCTCAGCTAGGCATGGGGTGGGGTGGAGGGGCGCAGGGATTTTTGATACCGGTTCTCCGAACCACCTGCCTCCATCGCTACCGGATTGGGCAATCCGGTCTGAACTGGGAGCATTTCACCCCTGGGGATGTGTGTGTATGTGTGTGATTATGTGAGATAGGATAGGGGCAAGAAAAGGAGCAGAACATGCCCCTGCTCTGATAGAGAGGCTTTCTTCTTTAGTCAGCCTTCTCATTTGAAAAGCAAATTACTGAAGATGCATCTGACTCTACCCCTTTGGCCTAATGTTATCCTTCAAAAAACTTTCATGAAGTGAGATGCTTCTTGCTCTACAGACGTAGCTTTTTGATCTTAGAGGATGCTGTTTAAGAGTCCCTAAGTGCTTGTACAACTAGCAAAACTTTAAAATTCTTCTATCGTAATGAACAATAAACCACATCATGGCTTCTGGTATTTTGGCTTGGTACAAAATACTGGGTTGATTAATTTATGCTTTTAACATTTCTATTAAAACTAAATGGCCAGAGACAGATTTATACCCCTAATAAGACATGCCAAGATTTAAAACTTCCATGGTCTATATTTCTATGCAGATAATCATAGTTATAATTCTATTAATAATTTTATGTAAATAAAAGTGAAGATCAAATTTAGGTAGGTCACTCCTTAATTGGGGGCTTCTTAGTGCTTTTTGGTGTGTTTTTTAATTATCAAGCTAAGAGAAAAATGAGTTAAATTTCTTATATTGAAAAAGCTTATATCTCTGGCAATATAGATACCAAGCCTCAGTTTATGCTTGTAGATAATATTAAAAGCCAATTGTCAGCCCCTCTTCATCCAGTACATTAATGTGAAAGAAGCTGTGATTTATCTAACAATATAAGTTCATGATTCTTGTTCATTAATTGGTCATTCTATCACTTAAATAAAAGAGTATGATTTCCAGAAATACTTTCTATTCCCTTATTTTGCTTAGATTTTCCTTATTTTGCTTAGAAATTAGATTTTAAAAGGCTTTTTAAAAGTCATACAAAACCTGAGTGAAGTTTCTTGGCTTGTTTAGTTATTTTAAAGGAGTAAAGAAGAAGTTATTAAGAATCCCTAGGGCTCTTTGTTTGTTTGTTTGTAGTTGTAGCAGCTGGAAGCATTTCTGTATTGAGGAAGTGCATTTAGCCTCTTCTATTTTAAGAAACAAATTTCACTTTTCTGCCTTAATAACCTTGGAATGAAACTTTAGAGGGAAGATTCATGACTTCTGCACTTTGAATGAAAGTTTGGAGAAGTCCATAAGGCCACATTACCCTTGCTTTGCTAATCATTTTTGGAACATTTCCTTACAAATGTCTTTTTTATATGCATCAGACACACAGGTCCTATCCAAGCATTGTGAATGCAACCAGTAACAGCTTGATCAGTCTGCACAATCTTAATGCTTGGTGATGTTTACTAACCTCATTTTTCGCTGCAGATGTTCATCCTAAGTGTAGGCAGCATCAGGGAAGCCTTCCAAGATACAATTGCACTTGTGTTGTCTTCCATGTGATCCAGGATTCTAATAATGCTTCCTGGCTTATGGAAACCAATATGACCGCATTAGTATTAAGAAAGACTTCACTGCATACATCTGTAGTAAAAGTGTGAATGACTGAAGAAAAAAGAAATTGCTGGAGTAAAGTTGATGGAGGAAGGGGGTGGTTGGATGCTTCTTATTTGTAATATCTTCTCCTTTTGTAAAACTTCTCCTGAGAAAATGTCATATATTTGAGGAAAATGGCAACTGTGTACAGATGGATACCACTTAACTGTATTTCATCTTGGCCAGGATCCCATGGAGTATCATGATGCTTGAATAATAGGGATGAGAATGGAATATGGGTTTCCCACATGGAGACCAATAGCATATGCAGAATTTAGAGTATGTGTTGTCTTCTGATTGAAATTTATAGCTTTCTGAGGTTTGGAGGATTGGAAAATTCGTTAGGAGTATTTCTCAGATGATATCTTCCCAGTTTGGCAGTTTGAAATTGTTTTACCGAGAAATTTTACGTTTAAATGTACGCAAAGCAAGAATTTCATTATTAAATAACAGTCCTTCCTCTCCCATTAGCCATTCACTCCTTTCTTCCAATCTTCCTTCCTATGTTCCTTCCTTCTGGTTATACCCCACTATTTATTACTAAAAAGCCAATCTTCTAATGTGGACATCACTATATTTTTTGCTATTTCAATTTGCATCTGCACTACACTAACAAGGCCAATTTTGTATTATCTATTCAGGATGATTCAAACACAAATTTTCTATTTGCAGCATTCTTTTCTTAGAAGATGTACATATTGGCTTGTTGTTTTGTGGTCAGACTCTAAATCAAAAAGGCCCTTTTCTCAGACCGCTTTAGGAATACAGCTGTTTTCAATTGTTTCTGACTCCAATCTAAGGGAAGTAATATAAAAATAAATCATTTTTAAAAGCCCCAAGGGCTTTTTTTGCCTGTCTACCCTTTCCACCCCCAAATAAATTATCTTTTGACATAATTTTGAGTGGATGGAGTGCTAATATAAGCAGAGCATAATGGGTGTGGATGAAGAAGGGTACCCCGCATACACTTAAGGGGGGAAGGCAACATGTTTCTGAAAATGCACACCTCTTAACTTGAATGGAAATTATCCTGAGAGATTACGTGGGAACAATTCCTGCCTGTGTCTTGACGGATAGAAGCTGATTTATTTTGCTTCATTATGAGAAACATACATCGTCTTTTCTCTTTACCCTCTCCCCCTTCCCACTTTCAAAACTAGGATCAGAAAGCCAAGCTTTTACAATCTGTGATCATGGGAAAGTTTTGGGATAATTCCAGCTAGACTAACTGAAGTTTTAATACAATATTTAGAAAGGAAGTGGAAAATTACTGTACATTTATTTTTCTTTTATTTATTTATAAGTATTGTCTGATGAACTAGAAAGATACACCTTAGCTCTCGATGACCAGAGACATACCAAAAAGTAATATTCAAAAAAATGAATTGATTGCATCCCTTTTGTAATGCAAATTACCAAGAGAAATACATCCCTAATCCAGACCACATAGTGCATTATTCAAAGCTCAGAAGTGAAATCAAATTCTGATTTTTGTATTATGTAATTTGAATGTATGATGTAATTTCCTATTTATTTTGGAATTTAAGAAAGGTAAAGTGTAAGTTTATAACCAAATTATAAATTCAAAAAGATGTGTTCTTTTCTGAAATTTTCAATACATTTCAATAAAAGGAAAACCTTTTTTATTACTGGATGACCAGAGGAATACTTAGGTAGTGGCATAATGTACCATGAATTTTCTAGGGGAATCTATTTCAGTTATTATAAAATCACTGAATATTTTTGCATATAATGTAATGTAAAAACCTTATTAGAATATCTTTTAATGACAATGATTTATGTTGACATTTCTTTGTGAATGTCTTATAAAACTTAATGTAAATTAAATAATGTAAATTATTTATCAGCTTTTCAATATTTTTCTTATTAAACTTATACCTGTTCTCGCTGAGAGGGCAGACATAGATACTCATAAGAATTGAAAAAGAACAATTATGTAAGGACTATCACATATAATGCAAAGTGAGAATTGTGTTAATGTCACTAGCTGTTCAGTTTGTTATGGAACCACTTCAGATGGTCAAAAAAATTATCTAGATGGGTAGATACGAACGAATTTTTCAACAGGGGTGTTTTAATCAGTATGGGCCAAATTTATTTAATGTGTTTTAAATTGTTTTTTAAATTTTATATTATATGTGTTTTATCTTTGGCTGTTCACCGCCCTGAGTCCTTCGGGAGTAGGGTGATATATAAATCCAAAATAAACTAAAAACTAAACTAAACACAGAACACTGAGGTTTCTTTTTTGTTTCCTTTTTCTACAGTTATCTGGTGGTTGTGAGCTGACAGTGGTCATCCATGACTTTACAGCATGCAACAGCAATGAACTCACAATCCGTCGTGGTCAGACAGTAGAAGTGCTGGAGAGACCTCATGATAAACCTGACTGGTGTCTAGTACGGACTACTGACCGATCTCCAGCTGCAGAAGGACTAGTACCATGTGGTTCTCTCTGCATTGCCCATTCTAGAAGTAGTATGGAGATGGAAGGCATCTTTAACCACAAAGGTAAGAGGATTAAGTTTTCCAGTTGTCTGATTTTTCCTTTCCCTGTACTTTTATTTAACAGTGCTGTGGTGGATATTATAAAAAATGAGGGTAGTGCAATTTAGGCTACTTAGTTTACATAGGATGAGACTTTGTGTAACTTTTTTGTAGATTACAAACTATGAGTGTTGGGTTGGGTTGTTGCTTGTTTCAGTGACTCTGGGGGCTCACAATAATAAAACCCAGTACCTATAAAACCTTTTACATAGGGTGCCACTGAATTTTTCATGATAGAAAAATTAAATATAGCTAATAATTTAAATCATCTTATTAACTTGTTGACTGTATTACATGCATTCTCAAAAAAAGAGAAAATGTTTTGTAGAGATCTCAAAGGCAAAAGCGTAAGTGTAAATGATCAATTTGTTGCCAAGGTATTATTTGTTATTGATATGATCGATCAGGAAGTCAACAGATTGACATCTTAACAATATTGGCCTCCTGCACTTTTCCCTTGTTAATTGCAAGAAGCAAAGCTAAACGTTTCTTATTGTGCCATATATATTACAGAGAAATGGGAGGGACCCGTTCTCTCAGTTTGCCCTATCACTGGAAAAGGCAAAAGTAACAAGAAAGACATTCATGTGTGCTTTCCTGTAAAAGCTAGCTGCATATGCAAGACAGATTTTTCCCCTGAATTCTTTATACATACCAAAGTGTCTGAGTAGACAATTTCAGTGGTCATCACAGATAACACTAGCCTTTTAAGTCAAGTCAAGATTTATAGGTTCCTGTACTTGAGAATATTTGGCTGCCTAAGGAAATTGTATAGAACCATCAAAAATGATATTTATACATACATGGTTTATGCTTCTAATACTGCAACCTCTGCTTTGTTTCCAGTCTATAATTCTTTCCACATCTTCCTCCTTGTCTTCATAACATAAAGCTGATAGAAAAGTCACTGCTTCTCCTAGAAGGGAGATTTAAACTGAAAGTAATTTTTTTTTTCCTCCATGGGACAGGAAGAAATCTTAAGCCCTACCATCTAACTAGAAAGAGTTGATTAAATATTTTCTTTTAGCTCCATCTTTGGTGGCCAAGAATGTTCCTCTGTTCTGCTCTTGATGAGTTTTAACAGTTCACATTTAAGTAGCTGTTTGATTAGTAATTGACCGTCTTCTGAACACCTTGAAGCAATTCCCAAGACTTTCAAATCGTTTACCATAAAATTCATTATACAATGAAGCCAAAAAAAAAAAAAAGTTAGAAGTTGATTATATCGGGGGGTGGGGGGAATGGACACACAATGAAATTTAAGTTATTCTTCACTCATGGAGAAAAATGGTCTTTGGATAGTTTGCAGTCAAAGAGATTAACTTTCAGCCAAGCATATAAAAAGTATTATTATTTGAAAAGCTGGAAAGCAAGATGAAATAATATCTTTAATGCTTTCCAAAAGTCTTTATCTCCTAATCATTCAGTTTTTGCAAGCTAGCTAATTTTTATCTGGGGGGAGGGGATGCAAATTTCAGCAAACAGCACAATCTTTGTGTTAGTAACTAAAGATGTTAAATTCTACTGAATGCAGCTGGTAATACTGGAACTGTAATACATTGTATAGCAAGGACAATAAAACCCTATTCTGTCCTGTTTTTTCATGTACTATTGATTCTGAAATGATTTGAGGAGGCTCCCTTCTTAATGAGAGTAAAAGGGGGGGGGTTGGCTTACTACAGTTAAGACAAGGGTGGAGAAAAGGATCAAACTGGCTGGCTGTAATAATTCTTTGCTGCTGAGTTCACAACCAAGAACACCCTCTTTTGTTCCTTAGAGAAGAACAGTATCATAAATAAAATTTCTGGCAATTTATGTAAACACAGTCTTTAAGCATTGCAGCTAGATATTTGACTTTTCTCTTCTGGGATTGGGTGGCCTTTGAAACTGAGAAATTTGGCATGATAATTCATGTTGCATCTTCCTTGAAATGACCGTTGATTAAGTAGTAGAAAAAATAGGAAGATAACCTGTTTTAAACTATAAGATTATTATATCTAAGCAAAAGATATCTTTTCCATTTTCATTGAAAAATATAGTGCTAGAACTCTCTCTAGGTTTCTGCAGTCATGGATGTATAATTATGGTTTTACCGTTTTATTTCATGCGTTCATCAGAGAAATATTTCAATATTTTTTAAAATTAAAAAACCTTAAGCATACGTTGGGAAGATTAGATAAGTTAAATAGACTAAAGATATATATTATACAACCTTGTTGGCTTACTGTGTTTGTTCTTTGGGAATGCATTGTTTTCTGTACTCAAGATATTCCTCATGGAATAGGACAACTCACTGCAGCCAACTCGCAATGACCAATTTTCCACGGGGCAACTCGCCACGACCAATTCACTGCGGAACAATTTGCCAGAGAATAATTCAACAATTCAATGTAATTATTTTTTGTCATTCACATTTCATTTTGTCTCTCGTTTTGCATCCTTTTTTAATAATTCTATTCCACCATTTCTTCAATAGTGTAATTCTTGTCCCCCGGCAAGTTGGCCATGATGATGGAAAAGATAATCAAATAACGAATAACCAAACACCTAGAAGCAAACCAAAAGCCAACATGGGTTTGTCAAAAACAGATCATACCAGACTAATCTTATTGCATTCTTTGACAAAGTGACAAAAATAGTGGATCAGAGGAATGCTGTCGATATAATTTACTTGGACTTCAGTAAAGCACTTGATAAAGTAGACCATAACCTACTACTAGATAAAGTAGAAAAATGTGGGTTAGACAGCATCACCACCAGATGGATTCATAACTGGCTGACCAACCGCACTCAACGTGTAGTCCTCAATGGAACTGTATCTACATGGAGGGAAGTATGCAGTGGAGTACCCCAGGGCTCTGTTTTAGGCCCAGTGCTCTTCAACATCTTCATCAATGACTTGGACGAGGGGATAGGTGGGGAACTTATCAGATTTGCAGATGACACGAAGCTGGCGGGAATAGCCAACACTCCAGAAGATAGGTTCAAGATACAGAAGGATCTTGACAGACTTGAACATTGGTCACTATCTAACAAAATGAAATTCAACAGTTTTAAAAAAGCAAGGTTCTACATTTAGGAAAGAAAAACAAAATGCACAGGTACTGTATATGTGGTACCTTGCTCAATAGTAGTAACTGTGAGAGGGATCTTGGAGTCTTGGTGGACAACCATTTAGATATGAGCCAGCAGTGTGCAGCAGCTGCCAAAAAAGCCAACACAGTTTTCCATAACGCTGCTCCTCCAATCCATAGTACGGGATCTTCTTCCTTCCTGTTACTAGGGAACTGAGTGCAGATCTCTTCCAACGTTTCTTTTGGCCACGCCCACACTGCCTCTCCTACGCCAGTCTTTCTCACTCAGTTACTGAGGAAACTTCTGTTTTTTCTAACTCTGCAGTTTAACAGCTTTAATTAGATCTCTTTTATTTTAGTTTATTATTTTTGTCTTAATCATTATTAGAAGGAGCTGCTATGAGGGAATTTGATTGCTGTGGAGGAGCGGTAGCGTCTCTGGGGCGCCAGATCGCTCCGTTCTCTCGTTTAACTGTCAGCAAGCCGGATTCTGTCCCAGCTGGGCAGATCCGTAGTTCTGGACTGCATAAACAGAGGGATAGAATCAAGAACACATGAAGTGTTAATACACTTTATAATGCCTTGGTAAGACCACACTTGGAATATTGCATTCAGTTTTGGTCGCCACAATGTAAAAAAGATGTTGAGACTCTAGAAAGAGTGCAGAGAAGAGCAACAAAGATGATTAGGGGACTGGAGGCTAAAACATATGAAGAACAGTTTCAGGAACTGGGTATGTCTAGTTTAATGAAGAGAAGGACTAGGGGAGACATGATAGCAGTTTTCCAATATCTCAGGGGTTGCCACAAAGAAGAGGGAGTCAAACTATTCTTCAAAGCACCTGAGGGTAGAACAAGAAGCAATGGGTGGAAACTGTTCAAGGAGAGAAGCAATTTAGAACTAAGGAGAAATTTCCTGACAGTTAGAACAATTAATAAGTGGAACAACTTGCCTGCAGAAGTTGTGAATGCCCCAACACTGGAAATTTTTAAGAAGATGTTGGATAACCATTTGTCTGAAGTGGTGTAGGGTTTCCTGCCTGGGCAGGGATTGGACTAGAAGACCTCCAAGGTCCCTTCCAACTCTGTTATTCTATTCTATTCTATTCTATTCTATTCTATTCTATTCTATTCTATTCTATTCTATTCTATTCTATGAGTTAGCTGTGGTGAATTGTCATAGATCAAAAAGGTGCTTTTTTCAAGAGGCAACTGGACTTCCTCGTTTTTCTTATCCAAAGGATAATTTTCTTATCCTTCGCTTCTCATCCAAGAAGCTCTGCCTAAGGAATCTTTCCTTCAATAGGTAGAAAACCTAATTTGAAGAACAAAAAGATAAACATTCTTGATGGAACAAAATTTGATACCTTAGGACATCTTGTAAGGCTAAGACCTAATAAATCACTAATTGCAATAGCACTTAGACTTATATACCACTTCGTAGTGCTTTATAGCCCTCTCTAAGCAGTTTACAGAGTCAGCATCTTTTCCCCCAACAATCTGGGTCCTCATTACCAACCTCGGAAGGATGGAAGGCTGAATTAACCATGAGCCAGTCAAAATTGAACTCCTGGCAGTGGGCTAATTGGCCTTTAATGCTGTATTTTAACCACTACTTCATCACAGCTCTTGTCATGCAACTAAATCCTGGTCTATCAATGGTTATTAAAGAACTCAAATATGACTCGTAAGAAAATATGTAACTTGTCCTACAAATAAGCTCAGTGCCAGAGGACTAGATGGTAGCCAACTATCGCTAGTTTTTAAAAATGAATCCAAGGGAGTTCTAGGAAACTACAGGCCAATAAGATTAATATCTTTTTCAAGCAAATTGGAATGATAGAAGAAAAAACATTGTGGCTGTCCCAGAGGCAGATCACGTCAATCTTATAAAATTCTTTCAGAATTTTAACAGACACATGGGTGACATTATGTACTTGGATTTTCAAAAAAATTGACATAGTTTTTCATCAAAGTACCTGAGTAATTCAGTCATGGGATTGGAGATTCTGCCTTTTTATGGATTGCTAACTATGTCTTTAAAAAACCCAGAAAGCAAAGAATAGGAATAGTGTGAGCAATTGTCTTAATAGATGGAAATAAGAAATATATATTCTAAAGGATCTGTGTTGAAACCAGTCTGAAATACCCTGATGAGGACGAAGTCGTAAAATGATCTCAACTTTATTTTTTCTCCACTTACCATCTTATCACATGGGCTCTAAGAAGTTTTTGGGGGAGGCATACCTCCCTTTTGGTGTAAATATAAATATAGTAAAATGCAATTTTGTTAGGCCCTGGAGAATCTGTTAGAAATTGCTGATGTTCTATTTGTGCTGTATGGACTGAAGCTGCTATGTGAATCCAAGCAGAATAGGAGACTGTGAGAATCTGCATTTGAGGACTCAACAGGACCAAAAAGTAAGATTTTTTTAATGGAATGGACTGGCTGATGAAAAGGCTGCTGCATTTGGAAAGGACAAATCAGATGTCAGAGAAGAAAACTTGACAAAAGTACTGGAAAATTAAGAAGTTCGGGAGTCATTTTCCTTTCTTCTGTTCTGTTCTCTGGGCTAAAGTTACTCTGAAGTATGAATATACTGAAGTTGACTAGCAGAGTTAGCACATCAGAATCATGTTAAGGAATACCTGTATGAATCAGGGAAGAAGGAAGCAAAACTTTTAAGAAACTAGAAAAGGAGGGCTCAAATATTTTTCCTAAAAGAGATTGGGATTGGGATTCTTGCACTTGGAAAAAGGCATTTAAGATGGGATAAGATTAGAGTGAATAAAATGAGAAGGGTTTTTTTTTTCTTCTCAAAACATTTGAAAACTATTGGCGATATAGAGATTCTATTCATTCATAGACATTCTGAAAACATTGGCCCTGAAGATTCAACATTACCTGCAAGCTAAAGGAGGAATATCAGTTGCAGAAGCACAGGCAAGGTGTTAGTTTCCACCATCACACACACATTTTGCTTTTGCCAGAGTTCGTAACTTACTGGACTATATAAAAATGGATAAATATATCAAAGTTCCCAATCTTGGAAACTTTAAGACAGATGGACTTCAATTCCCAGAATTTTCCAGAATTCTGGGAGTTGAAGTTTACATATCTTAAAAGTTGCCAAAATTGAGAGCCCCTGATATATGTTGTCAGCTGTCAGTGAGCACTGAGTCAATGTGCACATTTTTCCCTCAGTTGGTTTTCTTTCTGCACATTCAATTTTAATTTTAATTAGTCATTATTTATACCATAGGCTGAGGTATATTTCTTGCTGTTCAGAACAAAATTTTCCAAACTGTTTCCATCTGGTTTTCTCTTGGCAAATTGAAAGTAACCGTAGATCTGGACATAGATGTTTTTTGTCAGATGTTTAAAGAGTTGCTTGCTTGAAGGGTTGCATGAGAAAAAATATTGGACACCTGAGCCTTCATAGGAGATAGACATTTACTCAAACTGTATAAGGAGACCTTGTAGCTGCCTTATTCATGCATTGCTGATTGCTCAAACAGTCTCTTTTATCTAAAGTATTTTCTGCTGCAGCTCTCTTTCTGTATATATAGGCTTTATATATCCATGATAGCAGTGGTGGGATTCAACTAATTTAACAACCGGTTCCTGCCCTAATGATTTCTTCCAACAACCAGTTCACCAAACTGCTCAGAAATTTAACAACCGGTTCTCCTGAAGTGGTGCGAACTGGCTGAATCCCACCACTGCATGATGGCGAACCTATGGCACATGTGCCGGAAGTGGCACACAGAGCCATCTCTCCGGGCATGCCAGCCGTTGCCCATTGCTCTTCTGGGTTCCGGCATGCACATGCACGCCGGCCAGCTGGTCTTCATGCACACATGCGGGCCAGAAACCAAAAATACCAGGTGACGGGCACACATGCGCATGCTGGAAACCGGAAGCTTAGCTTCCCCGGTGCATGTATGCATGCCTGGGAACTGCTTTTCCGGGTTTCTGGTGTTCCTGCATGTGCGTGCCAGAGAGCTGTTCTTCTGGTTTTCTGGTGTTTCCCATGCATGCTGCGCGCTCTCCCATTTCAGCACTCACTGCCGAAAAGTTTCGCCAACACTGCTATATATGAATTGAATTGTATACCATTAAAGTTGATTCTTCAGTGTTCTTTTTCAAACCGTAAACTTAGGACTAAATTATTTGTATGTGATACTCTCAATACAGGTAGTCCTTCACTTACAACAGTTCATTTAGTGACTGTTCAAAGTTACAACGGCACTGAAAAAAGTGACTTATAAACGTTTTTCACACTTACGATCTTTGTAGTATCCCCATGGTCACATGATCAAAATTCAGGAGCTTGGTAACTGACTCATTTAAGATGATTGCAATGTTCCAGGGTCATGTGATCACCTTTTGTGACCTTTTAACAAGCAAAGTCAATGAGGAAGCCAGATGTCACTAATGTAACAACTGCAGTGATTCACTGAACAACTGTGGCAAGAAAGGTCGTAAAATAGGACAAAGTTCCCTTAACAACTGTCTTGCTTAGCAAGAGAAATTTTGGGCTCAATTGTGGCTATATGTCAAGGACTACCTGTAGTAGCTAGTGTATCTACCTAACCCTCATACCTTAAAATCAGCAAATGTAGATTTAAGAATTGGGTTCATAGTGCTGGAGCAAGCTGGCTGTGTCAAATACATCAAAGAAATTGACTTTTTATCATTAAACAGTGTGGTAAATCTTACTGACTAGTATACCTTGGTGGATCAGTTCTTAGATTTTTAATATTTCATTGTCAAGTTGAAATACTGTATTCTTATCCTCCCAAAGAAATAAGTGCTACAGACATGTGCTTTTTCTGTATCTCTTATATTCCAGACCGTTTCTCTGATGATTTCCTTTTTCTAGTTTGTCCTAATGTTTGAATTTAAAAGACTGATAAGTACTAACTTGTTACTTTCTTATAATCTGCAGCTCTAATCTATTTGATATGTCCTGTTCGTGCTTTTATAACATTACTATTTCTTTGATAATTGCTAAATAAGCGGATTTATTTTTTTTCCCAAAGCTAAGAAATGTTTAAAAGTTAACTCCGCAATGTAATGAAGAATCTGCTTGAACTTCAGTTAGGCTAGTTACGGTATCACATCTGGCTGTTCCCAAGTGTGAGCCTGAAATCTGGAGTTGTGCTGGGGAGTGAGTCAGAGGATAGCATCCCCTGAAGGGAGTAGCTCTGCTGAAGACAAGGGAATTTACAAGAGCTGAAAGCTTAAATGCATTCTCTACCCCACCTCCTGGCCAAGGAGTACTTAGAGTGGAGAGGAACAGGAGAACACCAGCATAGCCTTTGTGTAGAAATTGTCTTCAGAAAAGTACAGCAGTGGTGTTAAGGATTTTACAGCCGCTACCATTTACCATGTCAGATAGAACTGACACTCTGCAATCTCATCATTCTCCATACTGTGGAAATGGACAGTCTGACAACTGTAAATACTGGATCCTGGACTTAGGTACACTCAAAATTTCTTGAAAGCTGGGATGCATGTTTCTGTGTGTTTGTGATACTTTTCCATTGCAGAAGCAAATGCATGTAGATGAATAAATCAGAGCTTCCAAGTAGAATCAAATGTATTTCCAGTAGATTCTGGGAAATTGATAAGAAACTTTAGCAAATAAATGAAGACTGCTTCTACTTGTAGCAAGTTTTAAAAGAAAATGCACATCAGAAATGGGAAGACGAGCACTGGTGTAACGTATCACAAGCTGCCTAATTATATTTATGTGTAACCAAATCAAAATTAAATTAAAAATGTAATTTATGAAAATATCAGTGCTCAGTTAAGTATCTTCTAGAAAATATACCACATCAAGTTAGACAAAAAAGGCTATTATTATATTTCCTTCATTGTGCACTTTGAATTAGATAGGTACAGAAAGTTGTACATTTGGTTCTTAGTAGTTTCGACTGTTTTAGTCTTTATGGAAAAGACAGCATGGAGGGGAGGGGTATTGATGAATGGATATGTATTTTGCGCTTTCCTGCATGAAAAATAATGAATTCAAATAGAACTATATTAAATAATGTACTGGTTTTGTTTTCTGGTCACACAATAATAATAAAACCTTTTAAAATGTACCTTTAACATGGTTTGTGAAATGCTTGAGTACATTTTAATCTTGCCAGTGCATAAAAGCTGAAATACCTTTTGATAAAGCCTTTGAATGTATGTTTTCATTCTCATACATTGATTAAAATATATCCAGATATATTTGTATTTTTCTGCATACCATCAATATATGAAAATTCAAACTACTCTAATGTTACATGTACATCCCAGCCCTATGCATAAACTCTCAGAGGTTCAGTTGCTGTAAATATCTGCTGCAGCTGGTTGAGTTCAGAATAATTTCAGTATAAACATGTCATGTCTGAGTTAGAGGTATTTACTTATTTATGGGTATATTAGCATTTCAGACAAGTGTTATGTTGAAGACTGAAATGATCGGAAAACAGCAGGAAACTATTTTTATTGTTATTCATTCATGAAAGTTTTACTTCTGCCTTCTGAACAGTGTGATAGTTTCTTGATGAATATTTGATATCTTTCCAGAAGCATTAATTGCAAAAATATTTCTCAGATGCTTCAGCCGGTAATATTAGTAGGATAGATATTGTAGAAGGTAAAATAACACATTGTTGTAAATCACGTTCTTGCCAATTTAGGCTTAATATGTGCTCCCGCTCATCATAAACAACAGGAAGTAAATGCACCTTATTATTTGACACAAGTTTTTATAAGTTGATAGATTTATGAGGTGGCTAAAAGAGGAAAATGCCAGGTTTTTTTAAAAAAATAAGTTTCTTTAATGCAATAATATCTCTTCTTTCTTTTAATATAATATGTATACTAAGTGTATTGAAAAAATATAAAATTACTAATTACAAAATATTCACATTTACTGGATTTTTGAATTCTTGATGATTATCAAAATATCCAGATACTGCAAATTTTAGGGTGGAAAGAAATTCAAAGAGCTCCTCTGTCTGAGGCATCCCTTATGCCTCAAGTTAAACATGGCTAGCAAACAAATCTCATTCCAATGAGGTTACAAAGACTGTTGAGTCACCTTGCAATAAGTTTATTGTTCCCTGGAGCTTGTGCAAATCAATCTTATTCTTCCCTGAACTTGATCCATTGTAATATCTATTAAATGCTCACACATTCACATCTATTAAATATCCCCATGTAAAACGGCTGTGACTTTATAAAGTGACTATTTCTTATTAAATACAGGGAGATTATAATTGTGAAGATGTGATCTTTCTTGATCCATTGCTTTTCTCAATGAAAATAGGCAGTCCTGAAATACTATTTTCTCCCAAATATCTAGAATTAGTAAATCACAGTTTTAGGGTCCTTATATGTTGAGACAAATACTTTTTGCCCTAATGTAATATTGTAATATTTATAATGCTGTAATTCGTTATTTTTTTAAAATAAGAGAAATGTTTATAGTGTTATATGTCACACTGATTTAAAATAGATTCCCAAATGCAGTTTAGAATTGTCTTGCTTCCTTTGCAGTCAACACAAAATCCTATCCCATCTGTGAATTGTGGAAGTACCCTGGGTAATAGACGCTGCCATTTCTCAGTGTTCTCTTTCATTTTGCAGACCCAAGTCTACCAAAGGAATGACTATTTGAATGGAAATGGAGAAAATCTTAAGGTTATTCCAATCAAGCTTAATTAAAACATATTTGCATTGCTATTCCGTGGCATTGAATAATGCTTAGGTCAGTTTTCATTGTTCCCATATTGAATAGGATGTTATTGGTTTCCCTTTTATGCAGCACTTCTACCAGGATATTGGATAGAGAAACCAGACTTTTAGATTTGGTATAGATTTCTTATATATTTCTTCTAAAAGAGTAGATCAGTCTGGGGGTTATTTTTGATTCTTACTTATCTTTGGATTTTCAGGAAACATAAGCATCGTTAAAGGTGGGGTGGGCAAGGGGGAAAATAGTGAATGTGTGACTGCATCACCATATCGCCTTACATCAGACATTAGGATGATATGAAATAGTGATATTTGTATGAAGACATCCAGTGGTGGGATTCAAGTAATTTAACAACCAATGTTCTGCCCTAATGATTTCTTTCAACAACCAGTTTGCCAAACTGCTCAGAAAGTTAACAGCCGGTTCTCCCGAAGTGGTGCAAACTGGCTGAATCCCACCACTGAAGACATCACAGGGGTGTGATGTCATTTTGGTGTCATATTTTGCTGTGGACAGTTGCAGTTATCTCTAGTTCACCAGCAATGATCATTCTTGTGCTGTTGGATTTGGTGGTATCTCCCATGGCTTAGTTACATCCTGAGTTGGCTATTACAAAAGGCAAGTATCCAAAATTTCAGTTGTAGCAAAATATTGCATCCAGGCTGTTAATGAAAGCATAATATTGAAGCATATTATGTCTCTACTGAAGCATTTGCCCTGCATTGTATTTGTTTTCTACATTCAATTTTAAACAATGGTGTTGGCCCTTAAAAATCTTAGTTACCTTAGGGCCTGCCTATCTCAGTATGAATTCTTAGATATTAGTCAACAGAGCAACCCATACCCTATTGAAGAACATCTCTCTTTCTAATATCCATTTGTCCAAAACATAGGAGAGGATCCTCTCCAGTGTTGCTTCCAACTTATTGAATATGTTTCTCTAAAAATGCAATTCATAGTTCACTTTTTCAACTTTCAGGAACAAATTCAAGATCTTCCCCCATCTTTAGAGTTTATGGATTAGTCTAAAACTTATTAAACCATTCTTATCAATGTTTTAATTGTTTCATGCCTTGAGTGTCCTAGAGACAATAAAATGGAAACCAGTGAGATAGTGGATAGATGCTGGAGCAGGTTTAAATTTCTTCTTGGGTGGTTGTTATGGGAAAATATTGGAGGAGGGAGTATTATATATGTTATCTCAAATTCTTGAGGAAGATGGGATATAAATCTAATAAATAATAGTATATATAGTTAAAATAAATACATAAAAAGAGCCTATTAATTGTTATTATGGAGAATACCTCCCAGATAAAGATGGGGCAGAAATAACTAAGAAGAGAAACTACAACTAAGTATCTTATGCAAATATTATTGGCTGAAGAAAATGTATCAGAATGGCAGAAAAATCAAAAATATATGTATAAATGCTACTCACTTAGAGTCTAACTTCATAGCCAGAAAAACATAGATTTACAATACATTGAAAAAAATAGATAGCATTGTGTAACTTCAGCAATTAAATGTTAATACAGTTAATACAGATTAACATTATTACATTACAGTTTAGATTACTTTAAATTAATCATTTAATGATTCATTAATATAATTAATTTAATTTAAGTATCCTGCTACGAACAGATTGTATTTATACAAGTGTCACTGAGAGATGGGAAGTCAATAAGAAATGTAAAGTTTTTTTTTAAAAAAGTCCAAGGAACAAGACTTTTTAAGACTAATTAAGAGTACAAAACTGTCTTTCCTGAGCCGTGTTGGTGCAGTGGTTAGAATGCAGTACTGCAAGCTAATTCTGCTGACTGCCAGCAGTTCAGCAGTTCAGTTTTCACCAGCTCAAGATTGACTAAGCCTTCCATCCTGAGGTTGGTAAAATGAGGACCTAGATTGTTGGGAGCAATATGCTAACTTTGTAAACTTCTTAGAGAGGGCTGTATATCACTGTGAAGCAGTATATAAGTCTAAGTGCTATTGCTATTGCTATTCACATAATATTTCCTCCAAAAATTTCATTTATAATATTAGTTATCATTGATCATTAGACATTTTTGCTGTGAATGATGGGAATTGTAATTCAGACCATTGGGACTACAACATACTGGGGAAAGCAGATGAGAGGAATTTTCAATTAAACTTCACTTTTACACATTTTGATGGGTCTAAGTCTCATTTTTGTACATTCCAGCAAGATCTGGGAGTCTCATTCTCTCCAGTGAAAGGAATGCTATCTTTCTTCACTGAATTATGGAATATTTATAAATATTTTATGTATTTATAAATACATAAAGATTTTATTACATGACTGTAATTTCAGAGTACTGGCACCACAGATTTAGCATATCTACTTCCAATAGTCTAAATTTTCTGCTTCCGTTCCCATTATTTTCTGGACCATGTACATCCTTGTCCATGGCACTTCCTACGCCTTTGGTTTGCATGTTAGACCATAGTGTGAGTCATACTTCCATCTGTGGTATTTATTTGGCATAATTGATTCTAACTACGTTTCAGATAAATGTTATGGACTAAATGGAACATGCCTCTTTTCTCCCTGTATTTAACATTCTCTCCAGGGGGATGATCATGTGTATCTATGTAGTATCACACCATCCAACTTTAAAGATAGTATTGCTAAAGAGGGATCCATGGGAAAGGCCATTCAGGAAAAGAGGGTGAAGACTGGAATGCAATAAAATAACCAGTATATCTAACAGAGTGGTGTAACTCTTGGATTTCAGCCAGCTCCTAAAGAAGCATATAGCCTTAGCTTTTCTGGCACAGATGGAAGTTGTTAAATGTGTTTCTGTAGACCTCACCAGAGCCGGCCAGAACAATGACTGCAAAATCTCTCCTGGAATGAAGCACATCTGGGACTGTAGGAAGGCATGTCTGAGGGTTAATATACTGCAGGCCCATGTTTCCTTTCTACCTTTTCTCAAGAGCTCTTTTGTGCACATTTTATAAACAGGAAGTTTAAGCTAAAATATCATGTAAGAAAGAAACCTGATTTTTTAAAAAAAAAACTATGTGTGTATATATAAAACTTACTAATTTTTCAAGTCCATGATTTCTATTTAATATTGATTTGCATTGGTATTGTATCAATTTTATGTATTACCAAATGTAGCATGTTTTAGACAACTGCAAGGCATTATAAGTTAAAATGTCTTAATATTTATATAGGCTAACAATTCTGAGACTGAGGGAAATCCCAGTGTGGGAAAAGATTTCACAGTACTGTTTCATAGTAAATGGGGGAAGGGATTTTGTTTCCCAGAGTCTTAATTATTTGCCCCTAATGTCACACTTAATCAGTGAAAGAGAACCAAAGAAGCATTGCAGATGACAAAACAAAAGAAGAAAATTGCCTCCAACAAATCTACCAGTTTGATAGAAATAGCCTAATAAAATTTATGCCTTGTTTCAGATTGTTGGAAGTTACGAAAGAAGTAGAACCTGCTCCTAAAAGAAATATTTTTAAAAATGGATAATTTCTTGGCTCAGTGTTAACCAAACATAGAGCATGAGGGAGAGAAGGGAATATTGTTGCTTTTGGCTAATGAAAGTTTCTGCCAATTTGCATTCTCCTTTTTCTAGTGATTTCTATGTCCCCCTTGCAGGGAGAATTCATGTCTACCATTGTAAACTATCTAATTCACTGAATAGGGTCCATACATTGGTAAAAAGAGTTTTACTTTGCAATTTGAGAAAGGGAACATGACACACGCATTCAGCAAGGTGAAACTTTTTGAAAGCACATTTTAACTCCTTTCACAGCCCAGTGGACGTCCAAGAAAGAAATCAGTTCTATCCGGTTTCCCTACCATTATACATAAATCTGTTGTAGCATTCCTGATTTAACACTGTAGTAGTAGACTGCTCTGCAGCTACATCTGTTTACTATATAATTTAAGCAAGGTTGACCATTATATTGTTGTCTGAGGGAGGGACATTTGTGATTGCATGTAATCAGAAACAGTAGCTTTTTTATTCATTCTTTCTGGAAGGAATTTAATCAGATTGAGAATTAAATCAGGGGAAATCATGCAACTCCCTCTCCTCTCAGTTTCTTCCTCATTGAAAGGGAGAGAGTTTTATAATGTCCTTGATTTTCCTTCTTACTGAAGATTGCTTTTGATTAAAGTGTATCATTAAAGTATATTTTACTCCATACACTGCAATAATTTATTAGTTAAAACATGGAATTCTTGGCACATTAAACTAAACAAGCCAAAGGAAATATTTAGATGGAAGAAAACTCCTGTCAAATATACAAATCCTAAGCTTCGGTTTCCATCTGGAGCAAGACTTAGTTTGGACGTTATTAACTGTATCATTTAAGACAATGCCTGTTTCTGTAATAAGGAGAGCCAGTTCATAAGTAACATGAGCAATATATGGTCATTTGTTAAGAAGCAATTCCTGTAGGAGGAATAGGTTCAGATTTCCTCTTGGGATATGGATTTACATTAGGAACTCGTGCTTATTTCTAGGGAGTATGGAAAACATGGCAGTAACTTGGCAGCACATTAACTTGTATAGATGAGTTTCTCTCTGTCCTTTGACAAACGTTGGCAAAGATCATATGCAATTCTTGTGATTAAGATTAGTGAAAAACCAGTACTTTCCTTCCTGGGTATAGAATAATGAAAAATGTCATGCAGGTAACAACATGAGGCAACTACCTCCTTTCCTTTGTAATTTGCTTCCAGCCAGTGGAATTAAGAAATTACATAATGACTCTAACTGTTGAATATATTCATGCACATTAACACTTCTTTGGTTCTAAAGTTATAGTTTTTTTAAACATTGCCTTAAACATAAACAATATGTACCATCTACCATAGTAGTTGATTGAACAGAACCTATTGAATTTATTCATAATAGCAAATCTGAGGTAGACTTCTATAATGTATAATACAGCCACTCTGTTTCCTCCTTGTGGTTATAGATTCCTGTCTTCTAGATAGGCTGCAGCATCACGCCAAACTTGGACCAACATGAAGGAGGCTTCATTGATTTTATAAATGCATGCAGGTGTTTTGATGTACGGTAGTATATAAAAATATCTGCCTTCAGGGCTACACAATCCAGTATGATTGTTAGTCATGTAGAATCTGGCTTGTAGATATGCTACATGTCAGTATTAGGCAAAGATCCAGTTAATATAATATATTACTATTGTTGAAAGCATCCCTGAAAAGCTAATAAGCAGTAAAATGAGATCTATCTCTTCTTTAGCTTCAGGCGCTGATATATGCATACCTAATGATATATATCTAAATATAAAGTACCAGTTCAATCAGTTGACCTCTTTATATTTTACTCATTTTATAGTTTTTAAACAATCTTTTGCTTTTTGGAAAAAAAAATGAATTGCTTATTGTACTTCTGAATTTACATAATTTACCAACCTGTACATCATTTTATTTGTCCTTTGCCATAGTCCTTGAATGGTCTAATGAAAACAACTTCCTGAATGCTTGGTGATGTTTATTTTTCTATAGTCTTTGCAATATGTAACTTACAGATATACGTAGGATTTCATAAAAAGAATGGCTAGAATGGGCTGAGTTATTAGTTTTCTTCAATCTCTGAAATATCATAAGAAAAAATGTGGTAGACTTCACAGAATTGCCTTAGAAATAATTTTATTCATTTGGTTTTTAATCCCTTACTTTGTTCATTATTGTCAGCTGGTTCACAGCAATGGATCGTTGTTGAAAGCTGGTTCATCAAAGCATACAAACAGCAAATTCGTTTAAAATAAATCATAAATCATACATTCTCACCAGCAGTGTGAGAAATTCAGAAAATTGACAACTGTAAAACTATACAAGACATTCAGAAAGCAAAGTGAACATAACTCATAAGGCTTGAGATCCATTTACACTTAGCCCCTGTGTATTCAGATTTCTCTGGAAGAACATTCTTGACGAGCAAATTTTTCTTACATTTTATTCTAAATAAAGTACATAAAATCATTCGAGGGGCAAATACATTCTAGTCTAGTGTAGAGGTAGTCTAGTGTTGTGGTTAAGGCACCGGTCTAGAGACCAGGAGATCATAATTTCTAGTCCCACTTTAGGCATAAAGCCAGCAGGGTGACCTTGGACCAATAATACACACTCAGCTTTGGCAAGCAAGCAATGGCGAACCACTTCTGAAATCAGGGACCTGTCCAGACAAGAAGTCATTACCATGCTTTATTTACAGTTTAATTGGGTGGTTTCCGCATTGTTCCAAACTTGTATTCAATGATCCATAACTGTAGGAAAGGTAAGTTGCAGTACATACTACTATACTATTTATTCAATTTGTATACCCTTCCATTTCACATATGGAAACTGAATGGTTTACAATAAAAACAAGAACAAGAATGATAAAAACAATAAATGTTCTAAAGCCCTTATTAAAAACTAAATTAAACACAAAATATAACCACAGTTAACAGGCGAATGCAAACAATATATTCTATTCAATACTGGTAGTCCTCAACCTATAACATTCAGCAATTGTTTGAAGTTACGATAATATTAAACAAGTGTTGATCATGATGGTCAGGGTTCTGGCAATCCAAGTATTCCCGTGGTTCTGTGATTGTGTCACATGATCGCCAATTGCAATCTTTCTTGTTGGTTTCTCTACTGTAGAAAGTCAGTGGGGAAGCCAGCAGGGAAGGTCAAAGGTTCTTAGAGTAAGTCTCTCCCACCTGCTCACTGTGCCCCAGCCCCCCTGTGACTGCTCATATTATGCTGATCACTTGCATACCTAAGTGGACTTTCTGTGACCCTTCTTCATACCCTTCTCAGACAGTGCCGTGCTGCTCATGCATACACTCTCGTCCAACTCATACCTTGCTTCTTGCACACTCTTCCCAGCAATCCACACACACCCTTTTTCTCCCACCTAGTAGGAATCACTTATCTGTCTCTTGGCCTGGGACTTGCAAGTTTAACTGATTTTGATAGTGGGAACCAGCAGGAAATTGTTATTTCCTAGTGACCATGGATTTGGTACATTGCTTCGGTCATGCTTTCCACATTGCGTAGCAACAGAAATTCCACTCCTAACTGCCATTGTAAGTCAAAGAATACCTGCATAACCATTGGAAAGGTTCACTACTACTACTGGACCCCTAAGATGGTGGCATAGCCATGTCTTCAGCCCCTTCCTAAAGGCTAGAAGGGCAGGGGACAATCTAAATTCAGAAACTAATGTTATGCTGTACTATACTGTACGATACTTTATTATACTATACTACTGTTCATTATATTAAATTGCATTATAGGCCACTAATGACCCTCTGAAGGAGAGAAATGTTGCAGTGTAATAGATGAAGACATAAGTGAACACCTCTGGATTTCAAGTTAACAATGTCAGTTAATTTAATGTTGTTTCAGCTTAGCCTAAAAACCTTCTGTTCCGAGTGAGTTAGAAAGTGGCCTGTTTCCCATGTAAACAAAAAAGGAAATGACTTCAGACTGAGTTCTGTCCAATACTTTCTCCAAGTCTTATACTGTTTAACTGTCGTGTCATTGAGATGCAACAGCTTCTTGAAACATTTGAACATCCACCCAGGACAATTGAACAAAGACTTCATATATATGAACAACAATTGCTTATTGTTTATATAACATCATACAAATACATGCATGCACTTGCACACAAGTGTACCCAGTTTAGAATTTAAAAGTGTTTTATATATGAAATGTGTAATCTGTATTATACTTTTGAGGTTTACTGATACTGTTCTCTTCATGACAGAAAATAGGACTTTATTAGTGTGATTATAGTGGCAAATTCAAAACATCAGATTTAAACTTAACTTATTCTAATTTGCTTTCTTAGACTTTAGAGATACCCTGTTTCCCCCAAAATAAGACATCCCCTGATAATAGGCCAAGCGCTTATTTCAGGGTTCAAAAAAATATAAGACAGGGTATTATTTTCAGGGAAACACGGTATTGTAATATATATGTTATTATATATAATAAAAGTCCTACTTTCTATCATGAAGAGAACATTATTTGTGTATGGATACCTGCTGCTTCGAAGGGAGGGAGACAGAGACAGAGAGAAACCACCAGAAAGAAAGAAAAATAGTTAGTCCTGCACTTAAATTGATGTATCATGATATCCATACTTCTTATGTACACCATGCTTAAATTTAATTTTCTTTCATGGTACCCTCTAAATAAAGAAAAGTAGGTTTATCTGATAAATTGAAAATCTTTTCTTCTTTTGCCTGCTAGCAGTGGGAGCCTGTGGCGTGTGCATGTCAAAGTCAATCCCCATTACTTTTAGTAATATATTCCTGTTGTAAAAGATCTTTGGTTACAAGTAGGCTGTTTTATCAGATAGCATAAAACCTTGAAATACTTGGTTGGGCTTAGATGCATTTAATCTCAATATGTACACACATAGAAGGAACATCACATTAAAATAATTTGCCAAATTCTTGTAAGTTGGCAGTTTCATCATGCTATCCTTTTTCTGCAAGGTCCCTGACATTTTTTCCCTTGTTAAAGGATAATAAATGTTTCTATATAAAAAATTAAAATCAAAATGCTTCCTCATAATGATTCCTAGTAATGACTTCTACATTTTCATTAAATTACAAATTGATCTTATCACTGATTTAATGAAATAGAATGGCCTATTGCAGTGATGGCTAACCTTTTCAGCACTGAGTACTGAAAGCAAGCTTGCACGTGTACAAAAGCGTGTGCACACCCATAATGCTACGCCTGTGCACCCCACCCTCCGCATGCAACCCCACGTCCTGCGCATGCGAGCGTGACCCCACACATGTGCCCCCGCCCATGTGCGGCAGAGACCCGAATACCAGTTGGCCAGTGGGAGGTGCATGCACATGCGTGGCAGAGCCAAGCTGGGGCAACGGCTCACGTGCCCACAGAGAAAGCTCTCCATGCCACCTGTGGCACATATGGCATAGGTTTGCCATCATGGGCCTATTGTGTAATTTTTAGAAGGAATGCTTATGTGTGATATTTTGTAGTAACAAACGTTCAGTTGAGAATAATCTAACTCTGTTTTATTTGCACTGCAGTTCCTCAATTAAAGATAGACTCCCTGCTAACCTCTGGTCTTATCTTAAGTAACTTGGTTGGAATACAATCAAGAAATGTAAGCAGCTGCTTTTGAAGCATCAAGAACCAAGGCATGATTGGTTTTTTTAAAAGAAAAATCAAAGACAACAATCCCAGATAACCAGGGTCGTATTTCTCAAGTTGAGAATAAATAGTAATCTTTAGTTTGGCTAGAAAAGTAGCTTTCATTATTTGTTTTTGTTGTAGCTTAATTAGTCTGCTTTCCCTTCAGGGTTTTTTTTTTTTTAAGTGTATGGACTTTCTATGAACTTTGACCTCCATTTGCAGAGGCCCATATGGAGCTGTATTTCAAACCTGAGGAGACAGCAGAAAATTATCCCTTGGAGGGTTTATGAGCCGTCTAAACAAAAGTACATCCTTAAGTAATCTGAAAAAATGATAGGAAAGTCCCAAACACTCATCTGGTGTCTGCGCTGTTAAATTCACTGTTACGAATTTGAACAATATTCTTGGTTCTTAGTCAAATATGAGTTAAATGCAAAGACTTAACAAAAAGGATAAATGTTTATTAATTTGTTATTGGGAGAATAATCAATGAACATCTTCCCAGGCCTGATTAAATGTTAATATAAATGCAAGAACAGCACCAAATCACTTTGCTCCTATGTTTGCATATAACAATTGGGCTGTATTTTCATAGCATAGCATAGCAACATCATTTTCTTCATCCAGTCCTTTCTTGTGTGAAACCTTTGAATCGCTAAGACAAGTAACTTTTAATTTTGTTTATGTTGGTTGGGAGTACAGGGCTCTGTAATTTAGCAAAAGATTTTCCATTTCTGCCATGAAATGTGCCATTTATCATATAATTTCATATTCGAAGAAAATGAATTGCAACAATATAAAGATAAAGGATGGACGTATGAAAAGCTGTTGAAGTGTGACTCCAGTGGTTTTTCCTTCCTCATGACTAATGCAAAAGAGATTTTTAAAAGAATGAGAGGGAGAGGGTGGGGGAGAGAGAGAGAGAGAAATGGTTTTCTAAAGTCCTACTAGTAGCATGATTGGAGTAACTGGCATTCAGAATTATCATGGAGAGGTATAGAATATACATATCCTTGATTATTTGCATCATGTTGATCCGTGTGAGACGCTAGCTTTTAACCATACTCTTTCAAGGATAGCCCTGGGAGTGTGAAAGGAGTAAAATAGATATTTAGCGGAAGAGCATTCAAATATATCAGCCTCCAATATATAGTCAAAAATAAAATTACATGTTCTATTTTGTTGTTGCTGTGCAAATGAGGTCCTTATCTGTATATCAGATTGTTATTTCAAGCCTTGAAATACTGCATAACATTATAAAGCAAACACATTTCTTGAGAATCAGTTAATTATTGCAGAATGATGGAGGAACATTGAAATTCTCACAATGGAGGAATAGGTTATAAAGATGTTAGAAATGGCAAAACTGACCTCTTTGGTACAGGTACAACAACACATACTTTTTATAAAAAACTGGAACCAGTAGAAGATGACAGAAACCTTTTATAGACTTTTTTATGAAAATGGAAAAAAGTGAAGTGTGGTTTTTTGACAATTACAAAAAGGATGAAGGAAAAACCTTGTAATACCAAGGAGGAAGGATAATAGTTTGTAACTATTGTAAAGAAAGTTGGAATTTGTATATTTTTTCTTGTTTCTTTAAGCTATTTTTGTTTCTTATTCTGCTTTGCTTTTTGCATTTTTCTTTCTTTATTTCTTTCCCTTTTTCATATTTTTTTCTCTAGTTTGCTTTTTATGTATATAAAATTCTTAATAAAAATTGTATTTAAATAACTGTTTTAGATACTTGTGTTTTATAAATTATTCCATCATGAGTTAGATGCATTCCTTCATGAGATATAGGAAACCATAGTTATGAGCCATCTGGTTGCTAGTTAATATGTCAACGAGGGAATCCTTAGAATGGCAAAAGTATCAAATATGCATATAAATTAATATTTATATAATGGCTACCGTTGCAAATAATAATAGTTTCACAATGATTATAGTGAGAACTCATACGTCTTTTTTAACTTGCTTTAGGAAAATAAGTGTTTTGTAAAGCAGTTATTTCTCTCCCTCAGTTATTTCTTCCTTGTATTTTCATTGTTTTTCTCTTTTTCAGATTCTCTTTCAGTTTCCAGCAATGATGCAAGTCCTCCTGCATCAGTAACATCACTCCAGCCCCATATGATTGGTGCACAAAGCTCTCCTGGTCCTAAACGCCCAGGCAATACCCTGAGGAAGTGGCTCACTAGTCCAGTGAGGCGACTTAGCAGTGGAAAGGCAGACGGCCATGTAAAGAAACTGGCCCACAAACATAAGAAGAGCCGTGAAGTCCGCAAAAGTGCTGATACCGGTTCTCAGAAGGACTCAGATGACAGTGCAGCTACACCCCAAGATGAAACTCTCGAAGAGGTAGATGTCCATTAGTTGCTGCTTGTGTGCCTTTTTCTGAAAATAAGTCTTTAACATCGTGGTTTTTATTACCTTCTTGTAAGTAATTACATTCACTGGATTGGCTTTTTTAATAACCAAAAAAAGGGAAGAACCCTTAACAAGCCATTTGTTTCTATATATTCCATAGGGGTCTTCCAGAAACAGCTATATCTGAGTATTTTCATTCTCCAAATTATCTCTGTTTTTATTGTTGATGGCTCTGTCAAAAATATATGACTAATGGTCCTGCAGGTTATTAAAATAAGCATTAATTGTGTATCTAAATTATGAAAGAACTGGCAACAGTTCTGTAGTTAAGTTGATCAGCACTTCTTTCTGTCTAGAGTCTGAGAAGACCACTATTTGGCCCAGGTGACAGTGAAATAGTTATGCATCCACGCAAACATGTATATAACTGCCCAACTCAAATAGTATAATTCTGAATCAAGCACAAAAGAGACACACAAAATACACAAACCAAAAATTAATACAAAATTACATAGGCAGAATCTTGCAAATCTAATTGTGCTGTATACTCCTTATACTGCAGTGAATCAGGGAGACATCGGCCTAAGGCCCTTCCAAATGTTATCTCATTCCGAATTTTGAAAAACTATCAGCCTATTTTATTATGCAGTGGTTCCTAAATATATCTGTCAATATCATTTTCCTCACTCTACCTTAAGTGAAAATTTATCATTGCTTCAGTTTGGCAACAAACTCAGCTAAAGTTTATGTGAAAATGCTTTATTGAAAATTGCTAGTTCTGATATAACATCAAGATGTAATAATACTGGATTTGTGAATTGATAATAATTTTAAAAATTCTGACTTAGTACTAAGTAGGAACCAGGCTGATATGCTTCCTTGCTAGTTAAAGTAGAATTTGGCAGGTTTTGTTTGGTCAAAAGAAGATCACAAATAATCTTTCCTTAAAGGTATTAGAGTATTAGAAAGGTCAGTAAGTGCTCTCAGAACTAAGAATTTCAAGATTGGAACTCAGTACAATATGGAAAAGAATGTAGCCAGTTTGAAAAAATAAAAAAGTGCTATGTTTCAGGAATTTAGGCCATTTGTATTAGGGTATTTCAAATATAAAAGTATCAAGCACTTTATACATCATTGAACACCATCTAACCAATAAGTATGAATGTGATTCTCTTTGCAGAGAGGCCGGAATGAGGGCTTGAGTAGTGGCACCCTCTCCAAATCATCTTCATCTGGCATGCAGAGCTGTGGAGAAGAAGAAGGTGAAGAAGGACCTGATGCTGTGCCACTTCCCCCTCCAATGGCAATCCAACAACATAGTCTGCTTCAACCAGACTCACAAGACGATAAGGTAAAATGGGTGGACAGACTTTCTCTGGCAGAATAGGGGGGAGGGGAAATAATTGGTTCTCAGTGGTCATGGCCTATTGTCATGCCAACTGGATCATTCCCAGAGCCCAGTTTTCTATGGTGATAAAATACTGGACAAGGGATTTTGCAGAAATTATGCAACTTAAAGACGATTTACATAAGTATTTCCATTCATTTAGCTGTTATGCATGCTTTATTCTAGTTTTAATATTAATATGCACCAGCTGAAGACTCCATATACTCTTTTAAGTGGATTTTGATATAGTGGAGTTGCATGCAGTTCAAAAACATGTTTTTGTACTTAATATATACTTGTGAATAACAAGTACCTCTTGCCTTAATTGGTTTGTTAAAATGCGTTTTCATTGTACTCAGAATTAATTTTACAATGTGAGCTCTTGGGTTGTCTATTTTCTTGGCAACGTGCCATCATTCTCAGAAAGCCAGACATTTTCAACAGTTGAGTGTATGGGTTTTTATTTCCTTCTTTGCTTTTTGGAACTCTTGTGGGTTTCTCTTATGGATGTTAATCATTGCTAAGGTAACCACATCCTTGATGGCGGAGGGGATTTCCTGCATATCCGCTGAAAAAGACTCCCATGATATACAGAATGATGACAGAATCTGCAGTACAGTGTTCTTAGACATTAATAAAAAGTCCCTAAGGCTTAAAATCCTTTCTGCTCTTAGTTAGCTTATTTAGAAAAATCAAATATTTTGGCTCAGATTCAGATCTTGCTACAGTAGCTGCAAGTGTGTAGAATAAGCTCTATTTGACAAAGAGTTCATCCATACTCTTCTCTGAGATGAATAATGCTTCCTATATGCAGTTGTGCCATGTGTTTCACAGACATACAATATATACCGTACATACATTTTTCACAAGGAACTCAGCTGAAATTTTAAATATTAGAAATTATTTTAACCTTTGTCTTTTATCTCTTCCATACAGAGCTTAGGAACCAGTCTGAGATACACAGATTTTCCCAGCTTCCCTTCACTATCTCTATTGCCTCATAGTATTAATATCAGTGTGTATAGCAGAGACGTTCTAATTTTAGTGTGCATGGACATACTAGGAGGGAAGCAGTATTTTAGCAACACTTCCACTCTGAAGGTTAATTTTATATTGCAAATACCTTCAATGAAAAAAGTGTTGATTTGTATAGGTCTTCCAGCAAATGAACGTTGGTTACATTTTGTAAAGGAGAAATTTTCATTTTCATAGGTTAATAGCACTTTATCACATGCCTTCTCAAATCAACAAATGTACAGTAGTTTCCTTTTCACAACTGCACATTTCTCAGATACTCGCCAAAGAGCAAAAATGTAGTCTGCATTTACTTGCCAGCATAAAACCAGACAATAGTTGCTAAGTTTGCTTCTGGTACTCTTTCAATCAAAATGCTGCTAAATAATCTTCCCTAGCACATTTAACAAACTAAAATCCCTGTAGATTTTGCATTCATTTTTACTACCCTTCTCTTTACATAAGGAAACAATTATTTCAGTCTTCAGGCAGAGATGCTAACCAAGTCAAACAACTACTCAATAAGCAAACTACATTCAGATTTTAATATTATGAATATGTCTAAATCTGGACCATTGCCATTTTACAAGATTCTTACAGCATTTTTTACCTTGTTTTCATCATTCTTTTCCTTTGATACCACCATTTTAAACATTTATTTCCCTTCCATTTTTGACATACATTATTGCCTTCTACATTAACCATGAGGATATACTGATCAATCTGTACACCCAAGAACAATCAAAGCTCAGTTTTACTCTCAGTATGCTTTTGTGAAGCAAATCAAATTCTCTAGAGACTAGCTTGTAAATCAACATATTATTGCAACCAGATAAATGCAGTGTCCTAATATACACAAATCTGTCAATCTATGTTAATTTGTGTCTCGAATTAACATAGGAAAAATAAATGAAGACTTTAGACATTGGAAGACATTTGCATTGTCTATAGTCAATCTGTTTAGTAGTGCTTTATAAATAACTTTTTATAACAATTGCTAAAACACATGCTGTGCAGTATTTTTTTCTTTATTCTTTTTTCTTCTTCTTAAAAATCACCTTTTTTAGCACAATGTTGCTTTTTTGTTCTGTTTGATTTGGCACAGTTTCTGTGTAAACGTTCCATTTCCTTTGTCCCCATTCAACTTAAGCTGTTCAATGCACACTAAAATTTATTTAGTATTTACATTATGGGATAGTCAATCTTCCAAAGATAAAAATGCACAACATCCTATTCTGAAATTCTTGATTAATTTTAATCTTTCTGTATAGTAGTGAAAAAAAGCATAAAATATTTGGCCCATGGGGCATTTGTGCTGTGCTTCCATTATGAAGTGAGCCTTATGTTACTTGTGTAGATTACAGTTACATGCAGGGATACATGCAGTCTGCAATCACACTTGCTTATTTACTAATCCCTCAGATCTCTTTCCAAAAGCTTCCTCTGGCCATACCATTTCTCATTATTTGCAGCCAGAAATTAGAATCCTGTAAAAACAGAGATCTTCCAAACTTCTGTTTCATGTTTATGATGTTAAGGAATCTTATCTATGTGAGTTCTACTCCCCTTTAGAATGTTCCATTTTAAAGAAGTTTCACTCTGACCCACAGATTCTTTAGGTTTGGTTCTTTTCTGTGCTGCTTCATGTTAATATGGAATTTGGGGGGATGAGGAAACAAATATAATTAGCTTTAATAATAACACAGAAAGATTAAGAGATTCCTCACAGGCCAATTGTACATTACCATTGCCAAATGGTAATCATGTACAGTACAATTAAGTGAAAGATATAGAGAGTATAACATTTATAAGTAACAGGATTTGCTAAAAAACCAAACTCTGCTTCTTTGAAGTGAAATGAACTATTCATTTCAAAGGTATTAAAATATTTCTTGAATAAGCTGGTTTTCTCCCTTTATCTCCCCATCTCAATTTTAATTCCATTCTGTAGACATCTTCTCGTTTATTGGTACGTCCTACCAGCTCAGAAACACCCAGTGCAGCAGAGCTTGTCAGTGCCATAGAAGAGCTTGTAAAGAGCAAAATGGTGAGTGTTTGTTGTTTTTGTTTTTGTTTACTGGCATCTTGTAGATAGCTCAGACTTGCTTATGTGCTATATTGTCTAATGATATTAATTAAGAGACTATGAGACTCTTACTTGATCTAAATAAAATTGTGCTACCCAACATTAGTTTTTTGTCAACTATAGCTATCCAAATAGCCCTGGGAAAAATAAATTTAGAGGGAAAGGTTTGTAACCTTACTGGAGTATTTTTTTAAAATTAATCTAATAAAGAAAATGAAAGTATATTTGTTAAAATAACAACAAGCTGTATATTATTGATGATTAAATGTTGTGTGTCATCCAGCTACTATTACATTTGCAATGTATGCAATGTAAAGGAAATAATAATTGTGTTTCAACTTGGTCTTAGGCTCTAGAAGATCGCCCAAGTTCATTGATGGTAGATCAGGGTGATAGTAGCAGCCCATCATTCAATCCTTCAGACAACTCACTTCTCTCTTCCTCATCACCCATTGACGAGATGGAAGAACGGAAGTCCAGTTCTTTAAAGAGGCGACAGTAAGACTAGACTACAAATTTATTTAAAGTCTGTCATTTGCTTAAGAAGAACACTTTTCCTTTGCTTTTTTTCTATAAAATCTTTAAGGTTTTCATTCTTCTTTAAGACAAAATTAAACATGATCAATTTTTGAAGACTTTGCCATATTTTTAATTTCTTTTATTATACATGAGACTTTTTTTAATGCTTTCAAAAGGATAGCAAAGAGATTGATTGATTTTTAAGACATTTGTTCCAGCCCTATATCTGATGAATCAAGACTGCATATATAAAAACAGAAATTAAAATTGCCCTTTCAAGTACAATAATTAACATTGCATATTAAATAGCATTAGCACTTATACAGCTTCAGAGGGCTTTATAGCCCTCTCTAATAAATAATGGAAATAGTATTACCAATTGAAAAACTAAGGCAGAATTCCCTAAAGCAGAAAAGTTTGAATCTTACAGCTAATACACTCAAATTTTTATGTTTAGCCTTTAGTATTCTTCAATTTCATTCAAATGATAACAGGAAGGATCAAGAATACATCTATAATACATCTACTTGTGAAAAAAATTAATATATAAAATCCACTAGGCATAACAGTTTTTATACACTCTTAAAATGAATTTTAGGGGGTGGGGGAAGCAGTTACATTTAGGAATATCTTGCTGGTTATTCAATTTTTTTTTAAAACTAAAAACTCCTGATCTTGTTCTGAAATCTTCATAGTCTTCATTGCAACAACTATACCCAAGTATCTTCTTATGGGAAAACCAGTTTCTTTTCCAACAAATCTAGAGGAGATAGAATGACCATAGCTCTAAGGACCAATGATATCAAATATGAATCTATCCCAAAGCATGAGAGAATAGCCAGCAATGTTATCAGGATGGGAGCCAGAAAGATCTATGGGAGGAGGTCATTTTGTTAATTTCTTATTAAACCAACCAGACAGTTCTCCCTTACAGTCTTCAAAAATATATCTTACCTCTCTAGTTATAAATAGTTCTTAATTTATCAATTAATAGCTTAAATTATGAACCAGCTAAATAGAGTTAAGAGTATTCTGCTATTTGTATTTGACCATACATAAACTGATAATTGGGATTATTAAATTCATTTCTCCGTCATTTTATAGGTATGTCCTACAGGAATTAGTGGAGACAGAACGAGATTATGTGAGAGATCTTGGCTATGTAGTAGAGGTATGTTTCATCCAGTGGTGAAATGTAAAATTTGTTACTACCGGTTCTGTGGGCGTGGCTTGGTGGGAGGGTTAATGTGACTGGGTGGGCGTGGCCAACTTTTTTTTTTTTCTTTCAAAAGCATTTTTTCTACAACCTTAAGAGATTGCCGAAGAGGTTGTAGAAAAAATGCTTTTAAAAGTAAAAAAAAAAAAGCCTCTGATGATCGTGTGGCTCAGCTGGGCATGGGGGGGTGGGCTTCAGGGATTTTTGCTACCAGTTCTCCGAACCACCCGCCGCCATCATTACCGGATCAGGCGATCCGGTCTGAACTGGGAGCATTTCACCCTTGGTTTCATCCTTATCTAAGCAGATTGGTTTAAATTTTTATCAATCAAATCAGAAGCATGAATTTACCATTCTTCTCAATCCAATCATCTTTAGATGTTATCAGCAATACCGGTAGTCTTCGAATTACAACAGTTCATTTAGTGATGTTTCAAAGCTACAACGGCACTGAAAAATGTGACTTAGGACCGTTTTTCATAGGTACCATCTTTGCAGCATCTCTATGATCATGTGATCAAAATTCAGATGCTTGGCAACTGATTCATATTTATGACCTTTGCTGTGTCCCAGGGTCATGTGATCCCCTTTTGCAACCTTCTGACAAGCAAAATCAATAAGGGAGCCACATTCACCTAGCAACTTGGTTACTAATTTATCAACTGCAGTGATTCACTTAACAACTGGCCAGAAAAGTTGTAAAATAGGGCAAAACTCTCTTAACAAATGTCTCACTTAACAACAGAACTTTTGGGCTCAATTGTGATCATAAATCGAGGACTACCTGTATGTTAAGAAAACTATATTTATTTTTAATCAAGTACACTGGTCATTTTGGTTAAAAATAAAATCAGTTAAAATTTGCAGTTGCTGAATTTTCTGATATTGTTGGCGTGCTAACCATAATATTTCAAAAGAAATTATTGCTAACTGTCAGTGTAACTGTTTATAGATATCTAGACATGTAAATTTCAAAACTTGGCAATAATTAATTTCCATTCCTACCCAAGACTAGCATTGCATGCTGTTTATTGACTCTGTGGCAAAATAAGTTGTTGAGTGTTTAGAACTGGCTTGATGTACAGTAATATTTGTAGTTAAGGACTCTGTTGAATCCTTGTGTAGGAATATAAGCAGTGGAATAACTGACAGCCTTACTGTTTTAGAATGGACAGCTGAAGCATATTTTGATTGTTGTGTGTGTTAATAAACGCAAGAACCCTTGAATGAAGTAACAAGTTTAAAAGTTGAAAGGCAGCTAACATTTGGGAAGCTAATTAAAAGTGGGCTGATTACAGATATATCCAAGCTCACATGCATATCTACTATAGAGTTTTCTACAATTTAATTATTTTATTAATATATTTACCAATTTTATTATTTTATTCATATTCACCGTTAATTTTTTTATTTGAAGGATCAGTATTGTTCAGTGCCTCAGTGATATTAGTATATAATACTTGCACAAAGATTCACTTCATGATTGAAAGTTACCCACATAATAATGTATCTGGCTATGCTCACAGAAAAGCTATTCATAGAACTTCTGAAGCTTCTGAACACTGAAAAGCATAGAGCTATAATCATAAAATTATTGATTCTGAGCAGATATAATTTGGTTCAGAATAAATATCCAGTAGAATTCCTATGTACTCATGTAGGAGAAATATAGAGACATTTAGAATTATTAACTAGCCGAAATTGTTAGGCTAACTAATATGCCAAGCAATTACATGTATAGGTAGACCGACAAATATAAGTATATACAGGTAGTCCTTGACTTATGATCACAATTGAGCCCAACATTTCTGTTACATTTGTTCTGAGACATTTGTTAAGAGTTTTGCCCCATTTTACAACCTTTCTTGCCACAGTTGTTAAGTGAATCACTGTACTTGTTAAATTAGTAACACGGTGGTTAAGGGAATCTTGCTTCCCCATTAACTGTATTTCTCAGAAGGTTGCAAAAGGTGAACACATGACCCCAGGATACTGCAACCGTCATAAATAGGAGGCAGTTGCGAAGCATTTGAATTTTGATCACATGACCACGGGGATGCAGCAATGGTTGTAAGTGTAAAAAAAGGTCATAAGGCACTTTTTTGTAACTTCATGTTATAACTACAAATGGTCACTAAATGAACTGTTGTAATTCAAAGACTACCTGTAGTCAAGAAATAGGTTCAAACTAAGAACTGAAATAAATTTGCCTCTCTAATTTTCATTTATTGAACATATAACATAAGCTTTCCCTAGCAATCCAGAATAGATGTGTGTATTTATGCTGCTTTTATGTTTTAGGTGGATATTTTATTTTGATCTTTTTTTGCTGATGAATCAGTTCAGTTGTGACATTATAGGTAATGCATCCAAACTGATAATATTATATATGGAATTCAAGCCTTATTAGAACCATATATTTTGCCATTATGGAGAAGGATTTTAATTTCTTTTCAACTATTTAGGCAAATCATTTTTCTGCTTAAATGAATGGATGCATCATAAATGTGCTGTGGGCAGATCACTGGCCCATTTCTGGTTGTTTACCTTGTGCATATTAGGATTATTGCTTTTGTTCATACTGGCTGGAAAAATTGCAAATTGTAGGTTAAAATGTCACCAGCTTGATAAAAGGCTTGGATAAGGTGAATTCATATCCAGCACGACAGAATTCCACAACAAATAACTTGCATAAGATCGCCATGCATCATTTTTCTATTAAGAAATGGGAAACATTTTTGTAAAGTTTAAACACACATCTCTGAACAGAGAATGGGATAGTGCATCAGCCTAAATTTAAGCACACCTGCAGATAAATAACAGGACCCTTATTGATTTTTCTTGCTAATTTATTTTAGGGTTATATGGCACTCATGAAAGAAGATGGTGTTCCTGATGACATGAAAGGAAAAGACAAAATTGTGTTTGGCAACATTCATCAAATATATGACTGGCACAGAGAGTATGTATGGTTTTTATTTTTGAGTAAATGTCATACTTTTTTTAACCTTGCAAGAGTCACTGAAGAGATGGATAAACTAACTCAAACATTACAAGATACCATGTTAGAAAAAAATATTTGGATGGGCTTGAAAGATGATAAAGGTGAAGAAGTGACTTCTTTATTTGATATGTTTTTGTTTCATCAAAGCGAGTCCAAATTTACCTGCAGATAGACATTATGTCACAGTAATTATGTTTTTAAATTTGTACAGTTCCACAGAAGTAACAATCAGATGTAGCCAAAAGTATTCACTTTTGCTCCCCCCCCCCAAGAAAATCCCAAAATTGCTATGATATAATTTGGAAGTGATATAAATAAATGGCATCCATCATTCTTTATTCTGTAGTCCACAGAATAAACTCACGATGTCACGTTGCCATCACGTGACGTTTCACAACGTTTTTTCCATTCTCAGGGCTGAGTGGGCATGGCCTGTGCATGATGCATCCGGCCGCCAATTTGACACCCCTGCTGTAGCCCATAGAACTGACACTTTATTTTGGTGTGTGACTTAACATATTCTGGAAAATAATAGAACAAATAAAAGTGACGTTGTCAGTTAGACATTCATTATCAAAAGAAGCACAGTTGTTTATTTTCAGTAAATTGCTATTCAGAATAAAGACCCTCATGAATTTTCCTGAGCCCAAGAGCAGACTATTGTTTGCAGATCAAGATTAGCATGGAGAATAGAATAGAATAGAATAGAATAGAATAGAATAGAATAGAATAGAATAGAATAGAATAGAATAGAATAGAATAGAATAGAATAGAATAGAATAGAATTTTTTATTGGCCAAGTGTGATTGGACACACAAGGAATTTGTCTTGGTGCATATGCTCTCAGTGTACATAAAAGAAAAGTTAAGATGCAGATAATTCAAGCTGGTTATTGTTGTAACCCCCTAACTGTGTAGACTTCCAAGTCCCAGAATTCTCAGCAATCCTATACTGGCTGGGAAATTTTGGGAATTGAAGTACCTGTATGTATCAGGATGATGCTTAAATAACTACCCATTGTTCCTTGTAACCTATTTTTAATATGCATCCCACACAGCTTCATCAAGATCACCCTTTACTTATGTGGATTGGTCAAAGTCCTTTGGATATACAATAACATTTCTTTTAACTATAGGGAGGAACTTTTATTAAACTCTTGACAGTTTTAGCTGAAAATGTAAGTCCCCCCCATTTAATAACTGAAGAAGTCTGCCATAGATAACGTCTCTATTTTGAGACCCAGATAGCAAACAGCATTTGGCCCCTGGGCTGACTATATGAAAGAGAGATATTGGAAAGTCAACAGATAAAAATAATTGTCTGATGAACTAATCACACTCAAAAGGCATTTCACAAGGGATTTGGCTGTCTGAAGAATCTGTATGTGAAAGAACTTTATTACCATTATTATTAGATCTCAAAATGGCCACCTGTCTCTCTCTTCCCTTTTAATATGTCTGTGAATGAGTGATGATGACTCCTTAATAGATAGGCCTTGGACTAGATCCAGTTGTTAGCTTTTAGTGCAAGCCCTTGAGACATTATTTATTGAAGGTAATTTTTCCCCTTAGCTTGCTGATTAAAGATAATGGTTCAGTTTGTTTTTATTAAGGTTTAGAGGTAGGTAAGAGTGAATTCCTGGTGTGCCCAATTTAGTATTACTAGTTCTACATGAAAGGGAGGAAACATTTGCTACTTGATGCTTGTTTGATATAACCCAGTTTTTCACGGAGCATCTTATGTGGGAAAAATTACTGTTTAATCAATTCCATGCAAAGTATCTTAGATGTATTCTCCACATGTCTTCATTGTAGTAGTTGATATCCTTCAATGGAGCAAAAATAATGACTCTATTTTGAAGCTATTACATCTTGCCCCTATTCAAATAAACAAATAAAAAGTTTTGTTTTTGTGTTTTTTTTTTCTCTGCAGTTTCTTTTTAGGAGAATTAGAGAAGTGCCTTGAGGATCCAGAAAAATTAGGATCACTTTTTGTTAAACATGTAAGTCTGAACACCAAGTTTGCATTTTTATGTACAGAACCTCTTTTAAACTAAGCAAAAACATTTTAAAATGCAGAGTAAACAAAAAACAGCTTGGCAGCACAAATACGTACATTTGTGTATATGTGAATATATATGAGATCCAAAAGAGAAATACAAACATTTTAAATATCAGGATTCAGTATTTTGAACAACACTTGAACGGAGGAAAGGAATATACTAAGTAAAACTTAGTTAACGTAAGAATGACAATTTATAAAATATTATAAACTAAGGAGAAGCACAACAAAGATGACTACGGGACTGGAGGCTAAATCATATAAACATATTGCTGGAATTGGATATGACTAGTTTAATGAAAAGGAGGACTACGGGTGACATGATTGCAATGTTCCAATATCTAAGAAGCTGTTACAAAGAAGGGGGAATCAACCTATTTTCCAAAGTACCTGAAGGAAGGTCAAGAAGCAATGGATGGAAACAACAGAGAAGCAACCTAAAACTAAGGAAAAATTTCCTGACAGTTAGAACAGTTAATCAGTGGAGCAACTTGCTTCCAGAAGTTGTGGGTGCTCCAATACTGGAAGTTTTAAGAAGAAATTGAACAACCATTTGTCTGAAATGCCTGAGTAGGGGGTTGGACTAGAAGACCACCAAGGTCCCTTCCAGCTTTGTTATTCTGGATATTAAGGCTATTTTTATCATTTATAGGTTATCTTTTCAACCAGTCACCCACATATTGCCCACTTTATTCATATTCAAAATAAGAAATCTTTGTACTACTTAATGGTATAATTTTCTTTTGCTTCATTTATTTATTTTTTCTTGACTTTTAAGTGAAAGTGGCAGTGTATAAAAACCTTTAAAAAAGCTAGGGATTCACAATCCTCTTGGTTCATAAATGATCTTTTAGGAACTGTCATAGCTTTTCATATTGAATCTTAGCAGAGAATAATATGGGCAATCAAAAATTAGGAGTAAAAAAATTAAAATTGATAGGCATTTTTGAATTGTCGTAATTCAAAACCTAAGAAATAGATTTTTTTAAAATGTTACTAACTATTCTTTATACTGAAAATGAGCTTTCAGCCTTCCTTTCTGGATATCTAGCAAAGTATGGTAAAGTGCAACATATTTAATAAAAATTAAACATTAAACATTGTATAGAACCAGTATCCAATCTCAGCTGTAAAAAAAAACTAGTATATTTTGCAAAAAGTCATATGTTTGCATTGTAATTAATCTGTATGATTAAACCTGTAAAGAACCTAAAAATATTTCCTTAAGGAGGAGACCATTATTGAAGTCTTGCCCCTGGGCTCTAGTAATTAATTAATGCCTGGAGGGACCAAGGGAATCTTTTTTCCTCAGTGTTTCTCTTCATGCTCATCAACAGCTGATTTGAGACCCAACTACCTAATAATTCTGCTTATTGCAGAGAAGTTGGGGGAAGATATCCTGAGCAATTAGCTATCCGGAGGGATGGATAAAACTGTCTGCTGCCAAGAAGACTCCTTCTCATCTCTGGGAACTAGCTGAAAAAGCTGCCTGCCAAGGATTTCAGCTCCGTGACTGCTTGGATTTCAGCATTCCAAGCAGGCACAGGGCTGAAATCTGTGGGTAAGTAGATCTTTTCTCTGGGCTCCAGAGATGAGAGAAAGCTGAAATATAAAGCAGGCTTCTCAGCTCCTGAGTCAGCATGGTGAAGACGAGGAGTGTCTCAGGGATAGGGGAGGGCGGTGCACTGTGTCTCTCTGCTCGGGGCTGAAAATCTTGCTTGAATTTTGGCAGAGAGGATTTTCAGTTCCTCAGTGGAGAGAGGCACATGTAGCACTCCAAGGTTGTCATCAACCCATCTCCAAGACACTTGGGATTCTGTCCACTTAATGGCCTGTGAGATCACTTAATGACTGCTTTGCTCAATGACTGAAATCTCCATCCAAATGTGATTATGAGTCAAGGACTAACTATTAATATCTATCTAACACAATTTCACCTTTTCTGGAGACATTTTTTAAAAATATGTCTTTCTTTGCTGTCAGACCTTGTTCACTTGTCCTAAGCAGTGCGATTTAAAGAAATCAGCTTGCATTGGGTAAAAATTAGCTTGTGTTTGTTACAGTCATTTAGTTAGCAGAGGATAGCATTCTTTAGCTGAAAGGGATCTGTAGATTTCCTCACATTGAGAAAGAACTGAACAGATCGAAAGGTAGCAAGATTCCCGCCTGATTAGAACATCTGAAAGTTCCATGATTGCGCTACTCTTTGGGAAAGAAAAGCTGGAAAGCATTTGAAGCTTTTCCTCTTCAGTTTGTTAATGGCAAATCTTCTTTGGCTATGAAAGTAGAAACAGGGAACAACCAGAAAGAACAATAAAAGTCAGCTATTGGCTCTCTTCCATGTAAATCTCTGCAGCATTCCTTGACAAGTCATTAGGGAACTTTCAGCATTCTAGAGTGCAAGTTAATTTATCTATAAATTGTATAGTATAGCCTCATCTGCATATCCTGCTTGCCCCAGCACAGAGATGTTTCTGCAGAACAGAAAAGCCTGATATCACCTGCAACGTGCCTCTATTTTTTTCTGGGAAAGCAACCTCTGCTTAGTTCTTTCTTATTCCACATCAAAAGTATGTTATGTAACTTCAAACAGTACTTATATTTCTGCACAGTCTGTCTGCTGCAGTTCATTTTGTTATAGGCAAATGCTTCCTCTCCATCTGGTTCAGTAGTGGGATTCAAATCCTGTCGATACCGGTTTGCTCATGGGCGTGTGTGCAACGCTTCTGCGCATGCGCAGAGACATCTGGTGGGTGGGCGGAGCCTCCCGCCATCGCTACCGGTTCACCCGATCCGGGTCGAACCGGTAGCATCCCATCACTGGTCTGGTTATATTTGCTATAGCAGGCATATAGCCCTTCCCTTTGGCCATTACTTGCAGCCCCTCATGGCCATTTTGTCCTTGTCTGTTTTTTTCAGAAGTATCTTCCCACATAAAGCTCAACAAATTATAGCCTGTCAGAGAAATTCAGTGAACCTCTGGACGTTTCTATCCACTCCTACTTTTTTTTAGGTTTTTTTATTTTTTTAAAAAAAATATCAATCTACCAAGGAATTGATGGAATGGCAGACTGCCTTTCATCCTCTCTTGTTGATGAATGGTAAAATGCTGGGATATGAGTGACTAGAATTCTGCCAGTTTCCCTTTCTAGCTGAAGTAAAAGCAGAATGAGAAACTATCTACAGACCTCTGTTAAGATTGGAAAAGCCCTGTCCAAAGCGGAAGGGGAGTCATGGAAAAGGTTGGCAAATGGAAAACACATGTTCTCATAGACCACCCTCAGAAAGGAATTCAATAAGAGGCTTGCTTTCCCTACACAGGTGGGAGGGATAAAGAAATGGAAATCACCGTTTGGGAACTATGATAACTACTGTCCAGATACAACATCTGGCCACTATTAAGGCCAAAGCCTTGAAATCCAGACAGCAATTTCTCAAGCTAGCTTAATTTCCAGCCAAATTCAACATAAGAGGCAAACAGCTTACAACTGATGAGCTCTTACTCAGCTTGAATTAGATTTCTTGAAGTTCAGTGTGCAAAGAAAACCATTTTGGTTTTTTGTCTGTCATTGTTCCTGTTTTTGTTTTTCCTTGTGGTCTAAACTTTCTCATATTGTGAGCTCCATATATCTCAATGCCTAGAAATTTATGTAAATGTCATAGTTGTTGCTCAGTTTATTATTATATTGGCAGAGGCTACTGCCAATAAGATAAAAGTAGTGAAGTATAAGAGTTGAGGCTTTGTAGAGTGTCCTTCATGTTTTCCCACTTACAGAAAGTGGGAAAACAAAGTTTTTGGCTCCCGTTGAAAACATGCTATAAAACACGGGTGTCAAACTCGCTGCATCACATTGCTGTGACGTGATGTTTCATGATGTTTTTCCCATTCGCAGAACTGGGGTGGGCGTGGCCTACATGTGACGCATCTGGCCCACAGTTTGACACCCCTGCTATAAAATCTAAGGCAATACCTATATGAGCTGGTGACCAACAAAACGTATCTGGAAAAGTTTCCTTCAGAGCAAAAAGTTTGAAAATCAGTGTGTTGACCATATATCTAATCAATTCCGCAATTTATTAAAGCTGTAATGATAGTTATGTTCATACTTCATTTTCTACTTAGAGCACTATATTGATAAGACATAGCATACACATCAAATATAGTTTTCCTGCTTCTATTTGGAAAAGATAATGCTACAGTTGTAGAGATAATTGCTATTTAAGATGTACAGTATACATTTTTTTCAAGCTGTTATAAACCAGAATAGAACCAGAATTTTCAGATTATAATAATCTCAATTTTAGTCCATGTCAATTTACTTTGTTTTTTTCTGCAATACACATTTATTGTTCTTTCCTTTCATTCCAGGAGAGAAGATTGCACATGTATATAGTTTATTGCCAAAATAAACCAAAGTCTGAGCATATTGTCTCAGAATACATTGATACATTTTTTGAGGTAAGTGCCAAAGGAGTTGTGAGGGGAGATGTACTGTATCTGTGTCTCTTGATAGAAGGGAAACAGCTACAATCTTCTCCAAATTTACTTAATCTTTTCCATTTTTGATCTATTAACACCCTTGGGATTGGGGCTGAAATTGGTTTATTTTTACCAAATAAATGAATGTGTTTCCTGTCTATTAACTCTGACATTTAATATCTCTTTATAACAAATTCCAGTTCAGAGATGGATTACATGTAACCCGTGACTTCATTGTGAAGCTAAATCACAATAACTGATTAAAGTGAATCAGTGATGTAGTCGTAGATTCCCCAATTGCTTATACATACCAGAATAAGGAGATTCAGATGAGGGGGGAAAGAACAAAAGGGACATTAATATTATAGCTGTAGTACCTAATAAGGGTGTTTTTATTCAGCCATGTCTTATGTATAAAGTTCTTTCTGCAAGGCTGATTCTGACAACGTAATATAGGCAAGTAGGGCAGCTGTGCTCCCAAATGTGAATGATCGCATAATACTTCTGGGAATGTGAGTGATTAACGATAAATTGGATATAATTCAGAGGCCTGTTGGGGAAAATCTTTCAACCTGTTTTTGTCAGACCTGACAGGATGGAACTAGATCATATTGCAAAGTGAAGTCAATTGATTTCTTTTTCATCCAAATATACCCCCAGGCACCCTCAGGTTTAGCATCCCCAAACTGTACAACACAGGAAACTGCACTGAATTCAACTAGGTTTCCCCTTTTCAGTTGTTCAGGCAAGGATGATAAGATCAACTGCAAGGATGAACCAGTAGAGTTTTTCTCCCTCACTTAAATTTTTTTTAAAAAAAAATCCTCCTCCCTCATTGAATATATACAGAATGTTCTCTTTATTGATACACTTTCACATAAATAAAACCCAAAATATCTCAATTCATTTTCTAATTAAAATTGAGAATTAAGTATAGGAGAAACTGGGGGGAAATATAAAGTGCAATATACCTATTGTGTCTTCTTAATCTTAACCTATAGAAAGTATTCTGAACTTTACAATATTATTACTAGGATCTGAAGCAACGTTTGGGTCATAGACTTCAGCTCACAGATTTGCTGATAAAACCAGTGCAAAGAATTATGAAGTATCAGTTGTTACTAAAGGTAAGTAACTGAATGCTACAATTTTCACTTAAATTATTATGTCACATTTGGAAATCCAACTCTCTATATGTATACTCTCTTCTATATCATTTTGTCAGAGGTACAAGCATCCTCCCACCCCTGGCCATTCACTTTTTTTCCTCATGTGACTAGTTTTATTTCTTTGAGCTCTAACAACTAGTCCCTTTGACTAGTTCACTCCAAGAGTTCTCCATTAACATCATTACTGGAAGATGGTCTTTTTGATAAACCTTCTCTTCAGTTGAAAAGGATGGGAAATTAGGGAGTCAGTCTTATGTGTAGTCAATCATGACAAGGTGATATTAGGACCAGTTCCTTGCTTCATGGCCAATATTAATTCCAAACTTCATTCAGCTCAAGAGATTACGCTCCCCAGGTTCTTCCCATACCCCTTCCATCTTAGAGAACAAATCTGACAAAAGCAAAATATTCACACAGCAGAGGTCACACACTTCAAACATACTCAAGTTGGCTTCCTATTTTTTGAGGCAAGGAAGGGAAGTGAGTCAGGAAATGCATCAATCCAGCAGGAAAGAAATTCCTGCTGGCATCTGTCAAAGGGGTTGCTATATCACTAGTAGGGAACTATTAACACTCTTATCTAAATACAGAGAGTTCAGCTGAAAGGTGGGAAGATGTCAAATCATAACTTTATCAATGTTGAGTAAATAATAATGTTAATAAAATCAGAATATTGAAAGAAAATATTTGAGAAATTTACTGGAAGAATTCTGACCACTTCTAGCTAAACCAGTGACTTGAGATCAGAAGGCAAAGGTCTTAATTTGGTAAAAAGATAAATATTGAAGACCAAACAAATGTTTACTGGAAAATGCATTTTTCTATTTTAAAAATATATTTTCTAAGAAAATGGTGGTTCAGTATAGCAGATGGAAGCCTAACTATTGCATGGATGTATCTGCAATCAAGAGTCAGGAAACAGACAGTATTTTACTTTATTTTTATTTTTTACCATTTGAATTTTCTATCTAACTGCTTAATTTTTGATGTAATTGTGGCTTCACAGAAAACCTATAAAAGAATGGTGGATAAGTAGCTATTTTATTATCTGCCATTTCTGCAACAGGACTTTCCAGCTGTTTTAAACTGATTCCATGATTTTTCTTTACAGGATTTCCTCAAATACTCTAAAAAAGCAAATCTTGATACAACAGAATTAGAGGTACTTGAAAAATGTTACTCATTTTTAAAGTGTATTTATGGTCCCAGACCAATAAAAATATTGCTTTAAAACCATTCCTAATACCATCTTGGAAAGTTTTATAGTAAGAACAATCTGGTACACTTTTTCAGTATTATGACAAAATCAATGCTTTTCCTCCCTACCCCTCTGTTCATGCAAAGATGATTATAGGTTGTATAATTTCTATTCTGGAAAGTGATGGTTAGTCAGATGACATGGAATGACACTTTAAAATTCATTTTAATGCACTTAAACAATAGATGGCAACAAATGCAATTTGATTTGAAACTCTCTTTAGGAGTGTCATGCTCCTTACTGCCCCAGTGTGTTTTATTTTAGCATAAGATACCATTTTATCTTGACACTCTTAAACCATTAGCCATGCCTGTGCAGCTGGGCATGGGTATTTTTGTGTGGTGGAGAGAGAGGGCAAGAGAGAGATTAAAACTCAGGAACCCTATGAGAGGACAAACTCTTGATACTCCAAGTCAGTGTTTACCTCATCACGTGAGATGGAATGGTGGATAACTTCCTTTTAGTCTTCACATGAGGTATTCAGTTATTTTCCCCATCATTGCTTAGATCCTATCAGTATTTACAGTAATCCAGCATGCATGTAACTGTTTGGTATTTTTTGGTATTGGCTGATTCATTAGTAAAGGAGCAGAAATCCAAATCACCCCTCTTCCCTTTCCCAGATACTGTAGCTTTACCTAGGTTGTATCTTTCTGTTAATAGTTGAAACCTAAGATGTTCAGCAAGCCGGTCTACATCAGATAAAATGGCATTAGCTGTAGCAGCAAAAGTTATAAATTGTTAAGCCATCTCTAAGGGGCTTCAAGAATTTATATTGTGATGGAATGCCACTTTCAGTTAGATGCTGTACTTTCACTCCTTCCATTAACAATGGTTACAAGGTCCCTAGGCTCATAAAACTGACCATAACTCTGGCACTTAATTATAAATAGTATGTAACAGATATAGCAGAAAAATATAGTATCTATGACATAAAATCCTAACATTGGGGCTACAAGATCTTGTTTTAGTTACATTGATGAGGAGTAATGGAAGGTTGTAACGAATCTGGAGGATGCCTAGTTGTGAGGAAAGTAACTTGAACAAATCTGATACATGTGATAGAGGAGGGTATAACTAGTGCTCTAATTTCTCTCAATTTATTCAACAGAGAGCAGTAGAAGTAATGTGCATTGTTCCAAAACGGTGCAATGACATGATGAATGTTGGTCGTTTGCAAGGATTTGATGTAAGTTTTTTGGGGGGTTATGCTCTTTCTTTCTAACAAATGTCTTTTACAATCATGTGAGATGTTTTCATGGATGTTCTCAGCTGTTTCAAACTTCTAATTTTCTTGTAAAATCCAATTAAAATTCCTTGTCCAGTTACATCCAGACTCAAGAATGTGATGTTGGCTGAAAATCAGAGCCTTAGGCTAGAAATGATCCTAGAAATCATGATCTTCTTTCTGAAGGCTGGGCCCAGACACAGAATATATTATTTCCCCACTTTTCCCTCATTCCATTCTCTCAGGGACCTGTTCTCATTTGGTCTATCATACATCTATCATAGTAGTTTTAGGAGTTGTTTGACCAGAGAATCTAAAAACAATGTTTCTAGGCTTAGATCACTTGCGTGGTAGATAAAGCTAGTGCAGATTATTCTTACATGTGTGAAATTCAGTGAATGAGATAAGATGGGATACTTTCTGAACATACATATTGCACAAAGCTGAAGAAATGTACTGACAAATCTAGAATTCCATGAAAAATTGTGTGATATTATATAGAAAGAACATTTCTGTTTCAGTGAAATTCTTTTCTTTTTGCATTTTTCTTCAGAGGTAATTCTTCTAATTTTAACTCAAAATTGGGATGTTTGGGGAATAAATTAATGTATTCATATTAATAAATATACTACTACTAATAAATTAGTAAATTGAGAGGGATTATACAAGCATGAAGATGTGCTTGAACTATAACTGTAACTACTATTTTACTTGAAAGTGATAGTATCAAGTTTCAGCTAACAGCTATCTTTTTCAGTTCATGACTACAAGTTTTAATGAAATTTATTTTGATCCCTGTTTTAAGGGTAAAATCGTTGCACAGGGTAAGCTGTTGCTGCAAGATACATTCATGGTTACGGACCAAGATACAGGGCTCTTGCCACGTTGCAAGGAAAGACGTGTCTTCCTCTTCGAGCAGATTGTGATATTCAGTGAGCCTCTGGATAAAAAGAAAGGTTTCTCAACACCAGGATTCTTATTTAAAAACAGTATCAAGGTTTGTATTTGCATGTTTGTGTTTTTACAGCTGTGCACATATACTTTTAATGGCATTTTAATTCTGTTTTGATTCTCCTGTAACATTTTTTTTAAGCTTGGAATAACCTGTAGCTCAAAAAACAATAATCAGTTGAAATAACTTTTAGCTCTGAATACTTCCCATTCAGCCTTCTTTCCTGTTGCTTTGCATCATTCTGACAGTTACATCCAAAAAAACCGTATCCTTTAATTTATGACTGGCATTATATGTCTTAGGAACCAGAAGCCACATTTGACTAATTAAATCCTTTGTCCCATTCTTACCCCATATCCTACAACTGTGTGATATGAGCTTCAGATTAAAAGGCTTATGGCTTGTACTAGTTATGATGCACAAATAGCCCAAAAAAGAACAAAGTCCAGTTGCCTTTTGAAAAAGCACCTTTGGAACAATCATGGCATGGATGATTGAGCAGCTCTATAGATACCCAGTAAAAAAAGTTAAAGCCAGATTTGCATAGCTGAGTTGATTCTGTGTTGATTTCAGACTTAATAAAGGCTAGGGAAGTATTACAGTAGGCTTGTCTTGTATAGAACACCTCTCTCTGCAATTTGGAAATAAGGTAGAAACAAAGCCAGTTAGACATAGTGAAGTAAAATATATAGAAGAAAGCAACAGGGAAATCCAAAAGAGCTCCCACACCTCTGTGTTCATTGAACTTATATAGAAGAGCCCAAATGTGCAAAATTAGCTGTTCAGATTAAATTGGCCTTAGAATAAAATTTGAGTTTTGTATGCTTGATGCCCCTTCTACTGAGTGACTTCCTTTTGAGTTCTCAGTCTCCAACTATAAAACAGTATTAGATTCTCTTCTCGGTAATAAAGTTTAGAGTAGCATTTTATCCAAAGGGCCCGAGGTTATGGGACTTTTCTCTGAAGCATCTGCATTGTGAAATCTTCTCCCCCAAGAGATGAGCTCAGTCTCATAACTCCTGAGTTTTGTAAGGTATCTTAAGACCTGGTTATGCTAGCAGGCCTTGGAACCCAAGGGGATGGGTAAACTTCTGAGATGGCTCCATTCTTAATAATATCGCTCTGTCTATTTTTCTCTTTTCCTGTTTTAGTTCTGATTTTATACATTTAATGCTCCTTTAATAATTATTATATAGTTGTTTTAGGTAGTAGTAATTGTTTTATTTTACTGGATTATTGTATGTCACACAGAGTCATGTGAGATATTTCTGTGAGATAGGACGCTATATAAATTTGATTAATAAATAATAAACAAGTAATATCCACCCTTTCCTGTGGAAGACAGAACAGCAATTATATGGTAAAATCACCAGCTGAAGAGGAGGGGTCCCCTCTAGGCGGAGTAAAGAGACATGCCAACTTAATATCTGCTTAGGGGAGGAAATGTCTGAAGTCAATTTTAGTTCTATATTTGCTATTTCCCAAGGGAAAGCAGACAGTCTGGCAAGATTCTCTTAATTTAGGTGATCAGCAATAAATAATCTATTTGACCGATGTTCTGGTTACTTGCACTTCACAATTTAATTCTTATCATTGTTTAGATTGCAACCTTTTTTAATGAGACCTAGAATCTGAATTTTCTAAATTAAAACCCAACTCTCTAAAACCAATACTTTATTTTACCATAGATTGGCTGGCTTGTTGCAATTAGAATGTAATTTGAATATGGTTATTCGTAATAGCTGGTATAATTTTGCCTTACTTTGTAATTTCATTCTGAGTTACTAATACGTGTTCTGAAGTTAACTAACAGGAGTATTTTCCTGAAACGGTATCTATATGTTAGGTAACTTATGAAAATAACAAATTGTGACTGAAGTTTACAAGTGAGTAGCACTTACTCCACAGTAGTGTTCTGTGGATTACTCACATAATTCCTTTCCTCAAAGTTTAATAAGTGTAAAATGACTCCCAGTCATCATTTACAACTCATTTGGTGTCAACATACAAAATTCCTCATTTGCGCCTGCTCATTTTCCTTGAGCAGATGCAAATTAGAATAGCTTAAAGAATTGTTAAATTTAATTAAGAAACAATCAGGCAAGGAAGCTTTGGTTAAATTAGGAAGGGATTAAGCTAATATGTTTTTCAATTTTGTATCGTGTGAACTTTTCCTATGATCTGTTTTACTGTATTGTTGAAAAGAGAGGAATGAATTTATTTTTTTTTCCCAAAAGTATAAACTTATTGCTGTGTTGTCAAAGTTGTTGTATTTCAGTATTTGACAGGTAACTAATTTGTACTTGCAAGTGTCTTGACTGTGCAGACAGACTGATAATGTTGGTTAATTATGCTATTGCAACCATGCATCCTTTTCTTCATTCAGGTACATAAAGGTCTGCAGTCACTATTGATCAGTATAAATAATCAAAAATAACAACATGAAGGTGAAAATCACTCTAAACTTCTTGCTTTCTGTCTAAATAAAGGTGAGTTGCCTTTGCTTGGAGGAGAATGTAGACAACGATCCGTGTAAATTTGCACTAACATCAAGAGCAGGTGATGTCATGGAGTCCTTTGTTTTGCATTCCACCAATCCAGGAGTACGTCAAATGTGGATCCATGAAATCAACCAAATCTTGGAAAACCAGCGTAATTTTCTAAATGGTAAACATTACAATTTTTTTACTGACTTTTACTGACATTTGTTGTTTCCAAATCTTTGTTGATCCAACTAAGTGATAATGAATCAATCGCTTTTTATAATCAATCTAGACAGTATGTAAATTAGTTCTGTTTTTTTTGTTTTTTAGCTTTTGCAGTTCACCTTTTTATCAATCCAAAGTTAATATTTGCATCTCTGCTTTTTCTTTTATTTCCTTCTGGAAGAAAGGAAATTATTATTTTTTCCTAAATAATCTTAGCTGTCGTTCACTATAATGCCTGTGAATAATTTAAGCATTTTAGGTGAGCACAGCATCAGCCTATAGTTTCCTGGTGTTTTCTCATTTGCTGTGTCTTTTTGAATCAGATATGTTTTGCCAGTTATTAACCATTCACCAATGTCTCCTCTATGCAATGCTTCATCAACTTGTTTAGTTATAATTGAATATAAACTAGTCAGACATTTGAGCCAAAAGCAACTGCTTATTTTCAGGAATTGTCCAGTTTTTAATCCTTTTCACACAATTTCTAACCATTTCTGCTATAATTATTACTTCTACCATTTGACTTTTTAAAATTCATCCAGTATTTTTTATTATAAGTTTATTGAATTTCTCATAGATCTATCCAAAACTGAATTATTTTCTTTTTGTTTGGTTTCCCACTTTCAGAATTTTTATTATAATTTTGCTTTGGTAGAATCACCTTTGATCTGATTTGAAATAGCTGATTTTGCTTAAATTGGGTGCCTCGTGAAGTTAATTTTCCCAGCTACTGCTGTTATTTGTTGCTTTATGATTTCCAAAACTTTTTCAATTGTTCTGGACCGAACCGATGTTTTTTATTAGGATTGTCTTGATTCTTACATGATTTTTGCTCTTTCGTGTTTTTTAAATTACTTGTATCTGATCTTAATCTCTTTATCTTGGTCTTGAGTCTGATCTTCCAGTTTTGGAATGACTATGATTTTGCTTTGGGGGTTCTCTAATTTCAGTACCAGGTCTCCTGTAAACCCCACTGCTGAACTGGAGGCAGGCTGATTGTCTGTTCGATAGATGTTATTTTAATCTTTGCAAGCACCTCATTAACTTCCTTCATTATAGGTGCCAGGTCTTTTAAGGGCACTACTTTAAATTCTGTCAATCTTGGTCTGCTGTTGTTAAATGAAGATTGCAGGTCATTAAGCAAGGGCCTCTTTGCAACTTTTTGCTGGCTTCCAGAAACCAGTTTCAGTGGGGAAGACAGCAGGAAGGTGCAAATTGCCAAGGGGCTCGCAAGCAGGCCAGCAGGCAGGTAAGTGGCTGCTGTCAGGCAGGGAAGGTTGTGGGAGTGGTCGGCATAGCATGAGTTCAGTGGGTCAAGGGGTAGATGCTGCCAGGTAGGGGAAGGGCACACCAGGAAGTGCAAGTGACCAGCATAAGTGCAGCAGCGTAGGGAGGTGGCTGTCCCAGGCAGGTGAGAGTGTGTGGGTGACCAGTGCAGTGCCAGCGCAAGCATGGCAGGCTGTGGGTGGCTGATGTCTGGTGGGGGAGTGGTACCTGAGCAACTTGCAACCTTCCCTTCTGGCTTTCCCATTTACTTTGTTTTGAGAAGACAGCAGGAAGGTCGCAAATGGTGATCATGTGGCCACAGGACACTGCAACCATCACAAATGCATGTCATTGGTTTATTCTTATACCACTTTGTAGTAACAACTATCAAGGTGTAGGTGAGGTAATAGTGTAGAGATGAACATAATGTTATATACATTGCGGGCTTTAGTGTTTAAAAATTATAAATATTTTTCATGTCTAAATTATTACTTCTTTTAACGTGCATGGTAAAGCATTTGTATGTATAAAACAGGTTGCATTGGAAGTCAGACAAGACTATTGTTCATCATTTTTCTTTCTGTTCTTTTACTTGCTAGTGGGCTATTTCACCATCAAGAGAGGGGTATAGATGATGTAAGACTTGATAATCAAAAACATCGCCAAATTTAGTTTGCCGTATGAAAGACTGCTTTACATCATCTTTCATTTTTATGTGGTTTTTTTTATTTTTTCTTATTGCAGCCTTGACATCACCTATTGAGTACCAGAGGAACCACAGTGGTCCTGGAAGCAGCAGCAGTAGCAACAACAGTGGCCCTAGCACCTGCACTGGAATCCCCAGCTCCAGCCGTAGCAGGCCTTCCCGGATCCCGCAGCCAGTCCGACACCACTCCCCAGTCCTGGTCTCCTCTGCTACTTCAGCCCAAGCAGAGGCAGACAAGATGTCAGGTATGTCCATTCACAATTCCTCCCTGCCTCCCCACACCACCACTCTAGAGGCTGGCTTTAGCCAGGCAGGCAGGCATCCATCCAATGTACAGCAGAATGGTCCAGAAATAGAGAAGATCCCCAAGATGAAAGCAATGGAAAGCCCCCGGAAGACATCTGGAAGCCCTTGCAGCTCGGCAGATTCAGATCAAAGGGAATGCCGTGGGAATTCAGAGGAGAATCGTTCAAGGAGCAACATAGGATCATTGACACTGGGAAAAACAAGACCAGGAGCCATCTCACCAATTAACTCTCCTTCTGCAATGACTTTCCCGTCTCCTTTTGGAAAAGAAACTTTTACACCCAGCAGCCCCCTGCAGAAGGGCTCCTTTTGGAGCTCCATCCCAGCATCCCCTGTCAGCCGCCCAGGCTCCTTCACTTTCCCCGGGGACAGTGACTCCCTCCAGCGCCAAGTCCACCGCCACTCTTCACACAGCAAGGACACAGACCGCATGAGCACTTGTTCCTCGACCAGCGAGCAATCAGTACACTCCACCCAGAGTAATGGGGTAAGAGCCGGAGCACTTCTATCCTGCGAGCTCTTCTAAAAAATCTTCCCATCTCCCCTTCTTGTGCGTGACCATCATATCTCCATACTAACTTCTGGCTCTCCAGCGCTGTATCACTGCAATAATAATCAGTTATGCTCCAACTTTTTCTACCAAATTTTGGTAGAAACGTATCTGTGTATGTATACAGAAGACGTAGGTTTGCAGTATGTATACATATACACAGAGAAACTTTCTAACTCTTCATTCTGCTGAAAAAAAGGGGGTCTGCTAGCCTGGTTTCTACTAACTTTGCTCTTCGCTTTCTTTCGTCTAACACGAAGGCACAAATTTAATATGCTGTGCACAGCCACCACGGTGGAGCTCAATTCATGCAACTTCTGTATTTCCGTGGCAGAGTTGTTCAGGGTTTCCTCTTCCTCCTCTGTTCAGATACAAGCACAACAGTTATTCTTTCAGTACTGAGGAAAAGTTTGAAGAAAATGATTGCCTTGCTGGTCCAGACCATTCTGTTTCCAACAGCAGCCTGCGAGATGTATCCGGGAAGCCCACAAACAGGGCTTGAATTCAACCCTGTTGTTTCTGTTATCTGGCATTCCGACGAACACAGAGATTTTCTTTAACTGCCACTCTGAGTTCTTTTTTTATTATTATTTCAATTGAATTGCAACATTCTGTTAACTTTAAAAGTTCAGCTGCCTTTTTGCTATCTTTAAAATAGGGCAAAGAATCGTCTATTTAAAAAAAAAAAGATCCTAAGTGCTATCAAATGGCACACATGTAGCATTATCCATAACCAGTCTATATTTTTAGCTGCGTCACTTAGCTCTCTTAAGTGTTTAAAAAGCTATAGGTTTGAGTAATTTCAGATTCAGTTTTTAGCTGCTCCACTACTTGGTTTGCAAGGGAACAGCATGGTTGTCTGCCAACAAAACCTACAGCTTCTGTTTTGGACTTCTGTTTGAATATGCAACATGTCATTCAAAGAAGACCTGAGTATTTAAAAAAAAACCAAAAAACAAACAACACTGCTCATGGGGAATGTGATAGGTACATATCAACTCTTGTCCTTTCCCTAGTTCAGTGTACTGGGCAATTTACAGCTCCTTTTACAACTTCTGCACATTAGTTATATATCACATGGCCTTCAGAAACATTATTGCAAGCATGCACTACCTTTTTTTTTTTTTTAACAATATAGCACTCTGCTGATTCTTCTTTCACTTACTAGAGCGTAGCTTTAGGGTCGGAACTTCTGCTTTGCATGCATCCTCTTGTTTCCAACTCCTATTGTTATTCTGTTAATTTAATTGGACTGCAGAATGCTTTTTTAAATTGTTTTCTTAGGAAAACACCAGCTTGGCAGCCAGTGTAAATAAGCTGTTAGGCTGTTGCAAGTAAAGATAACATGTATTGTTAATGCAAAGTATCAAAGGGAAAGTATTAAAAATTAACTGGGGAAAAGTGATTTGAAGCAAATTTCCCATTTTATAAGAAAACCGGGGTTTTGGATGCAAAGGCGTCCAGATATGTAGAACAAATTACAGAATTTGTATCTTAATGTTTAAAAGTAACAACAGTTATTAAGAGATTGCCTAGAAACAAAATGCTGTTTACAATAAAGTATGGCTATAGTTCTTGATAGAAGACTTGACACAAACAACATGAGATTTTTAAAAAAAAACTAGCCATTTTTCATTATTAGTAGTTTCCCTTATTTAATTTTTTTTCACAGGACCTCTATTCTGATAAAGAAGTAATATCCTTCTTCCAGGTCAGTGGATGGCAACATCCAATCTGCAAATCACTTTTTGCAGGACTTGAGGATGTAATTAAATTATCATAGCATTTAATCTTGAACAGTCATAATGCCTGAGCATAAATTGAGCATGGAAAATCATTGGCAAGAACAATGCCAATTACAGGAAATTATGCTGTAAATTTCTAAGATCCAAGAATGTTACAAGGTTTAAAGAGCTGGGAGTGCATTTAATTAAGAAGTTCAGGTCTAAGGTCCTAGCTTCTGAAATGATTCCAGTTTCCTAAAAATTTCTAGCTTTCATAGCAGTTTTTAATGCTTGGATCTTGATCCCTTTAGCCATCGTGCTCTGTTATAGCTGGAAAAAAAAGGGATCATTGTATGTCAGTTTATTAAGAAGCATCTTAAATCCTATTTAAGATACAGCGTAATAAATAAACAGTTATTTGTTTTGAATACAGTGAAAAAGTATGATATAATCAGGATTTCAGAATCAGTGTATAAAGAAGAAGTGAGTTGGCTTGATTCTCATTTCCAATTTCTGAGGATATTTAGAGATTTTTTAATCTCTGAAATACTTTGCTCTTGCTACTTTAGTAATACCAGTGGTGGGCTGCTGCCGGTTCAGACCTGTTCAGGCGAACCGGTAGTTCCAACCAACGTCTCGGCCTGCTCACCCGCCTTGGCACTATCACGTCCTATATCCGTGATGGCGAACCTATGGCACGTGTGCCAAAGGTGGCATGCAGAGCCTTCTCTATGAGCACGTGCACTGTCGCCAGTTGTTCTTCTGGGTTCCGGTGCACACATGCGCACCAGCCAGCTGGTCTTCACAATTTCTCATTCAATTAATAGGCCCTTTTCATTTCCTTACACTGGCAATAATGTGGAGGGCATTTTAGGGTATTATGTGCACAAGAAGATGTGCCTGAATATGATTTAGACTTCAGTATTAATCAGCTTTCTAACTGACCGATGCTACAAGTTCTGAAATAACAGACCTTAGCGTGGGGACCAGCTGCTCTTCCGGGTTCTGGTGTGCACATACGCACCGGAACCCAGAAGAGAGCAACTGGCCAGTGCGCATGTGCACCGGACCAGCTGGCCGCCGCACATGCACATGACGGAACCCAGAAGAGCAGCTGGCCGCCACATGCATGTGCACCAGCCAGCTGCTCTCTTCCGGGTTCTGGCGCTCCAGCGCATGCACACGCATCCAGTTTCGGCACTCAGTGCCAAAAAGATTAGCCATCACTGTCATATATAATTGCCAGTTTTTCGATGCCGCGCACATGCACGGAATGCTCACATTTTAGGTTCTGGGCAGTATGTGACGCCCACCTCTGAGTAATGCTAAAAGTTTTCATTACCTTCAAAGGAAAAACTTTTGATTTTTTAATGAGTGAAGGTTTGCCCTTTGCAAAACAAGTCCTCAGGTTCCCCAGAATAGCCATTCAGGTAATTTCTGTAGACATGAGGTCACTGCTGAATTTGACATATGACCTTAATTAATTGACACTAGGTATATATGAGGTTGTTTTAAATTGAATGAGATCATGTGTTGGTTTAGCAAGTCAGCAAATCCCAACTGACAGTGCTCTACATGGTTTCAAATGAAAATATTTTTTGATTTTATCTGAAAATGTCAAGGAGTATACTTGAGAATTTTTGCATGCAAAAAGATGCACTTTCCTCCCTGCACCTATAAATCATTTCAGATATGACTGTTCAAATACATCCACATAGATGTACCGTAGAGCCAAACAGTCATATAGTGTTATCATTATAACAGTATTATTACCCGTATTGCCTGAAGGCTGTGGATAAGAGTAATTTAAGACAATCTTCAGAAATGTATAATTTTATACATTTACACACACACACACACACACACACACACACACACACACACACACACACTGACATTTATAAACTGCTCAGAGAGTGCTGTAAAGCACTATGGAGCAGTATATAAGTCTAAATGCTATTGCTATTTAGGCCCTGGCATTGGCTCCATCCTTTGTAGTATATTGCTTTGCAGAAGATAGATTATAACTCCCATTTTCCCAAAGCATTATTCTAAAAAATTGGAGACGTGCAGTACATTGGGGAAAGTTATATCACACTGTTAAAAGGTAACTTAATCCACCCTTTGGAAATCCAGGAAATCATTGGCCTACTTTATCACTGTATTTAGCAATTTAGAATCCCATCTGATACAGCAATTAGCCTGGAATCTGAGGCTCTTGTATCCTAATGCAGGATCTGTCACCCTCAGTCATCTGTTTTGAAAACAAGAGTTTGTAAATATGTACAGAAGTCAAGAAATGCAAGCTTATCATGCTGTGATTCCACAAGAAAAGAAGTTAAACAATTACTATACTAACAGAAAAATAACATTATTGCACTTAGTAATAGAAAATTAGAATATAGTCTTCATATTGATAACCTTTGTTGCATAGGCACTCAATTTCATTATTTAACATCCCACTCTCACATAGCTGCTTAAAAGGTAACAGCCTTTTATTTTGTCATATCCTTTTCTATTTGTGTGCATTATCAACTTTTTCCTCCTTTTTCTTTTCTCTCTCTCAACCTTCTAATTGGTTCTTCTATAGAGTGAAAGTAGCAGCAGTAGCAATATCTCCACCATGCTGGTGACACACGATTATACGGCAGTGAAGGAGGATGAGATTAATGTCTACCAAGGAGAAGTCGTGCAAATTTTAGCCAGCAACCAACAGAACATGTTTTTGGTGTTCCGAGCCGCCACTGACCAGTGTCCTGCAGCTGAGGGCTGGATCCCCGGCTATGTCCTAGGACACACCAGTGCAGTCACTATTGATAACTCTGATGGAACAATGAAGTAGGTGTAATGCATGCTTCTTTGATGACTTCATTAGTTTGCAATAGCAACAGAGTCTTGTGGTACCTTAGTGATATAAACTTTCCTAGACCAAATCCAGTTCTCCAGTATATAAAATGGGCTCCTGTTTATTTTTACAATACAAATAGAAACTACAAATAAGTATTTTACTAAAATAGTTATTTTACTTAGAAAGACTGATTTAATGAAGGATAATATTTAATGTTATTTCTCTAAAGTCATGGTAAAACATACATTGTAAATTATCAACTGTGGATCAGTTAGGGGTCAAAAGTTACAGGACCTTGGAAAACTCCAATTGAAAACTCCAGTGGCTGCTGAGATTAATTATTTTATTTATTTGTTTGTCTGTCTGTTTCTTTGTTTGTTTATATCTACCCATTATTATTTTTAGAAATAACTCAAGGCTTTGAACGTATCTAACACACTTTCCTCATCCTGTTTCCTCACAACGAACCCTGTGCATGAGTTGGGCTGAGAGAGAATGACTGACCCAAGGTCACCCACTGACTTTCATGGCTAAGATGGGACTTGAATTTACAGTATCCTGCTCTAGAAAGCAAGTGCCTTAACCATTAGACAAAACTAGCTCTCTCCGCATGTTTTATAATCTCTAACTTGTTACCAACAAGTAACATCTCTTTTATCTCCAAACTGCTGGATATGGTTAACATATCTCATTTTTATTTTAAAAAAATAATAATCTCAAAAATCCATGCTCATCATAGCACATAGTCAGGACCACTGCATCCCTCAGCTACCTCACAAATTGTCAAAAAACCAAAAGCATAGTTGCAGTTTACTAATGTGTAAACTGCCCTTATTTTACAATGATGTTAGAAATCATATTTTTCACAAAGTGACAGTTAGAACAAACTCATAATCTCATTAAATCATTTTGTTCTCACTGTCATTTGAAGTGGACTTCTCTTTTCTTCCCAGGTTTCTCTCCCTCTAGGTTGATTTAAAACATTTTTTTTCCCAATCAAAGTCATCCACAGGAAGGTAATCACAAGCTATTATGTTCTAATTTCAGGAAGTCGTCATCTTGGCACACAGCACTCCGCCTAAAGAAAAAATCTGAGAAAAAAGACAAAGACGGCAAAAGGGAAGGCAAATTAGAAAATGGTTACCGTAAATCTAGAGATGGACTTGCTAATAAGGTTTCCGTGAAGGTATTTCTTTGTAAATGCTTATACTTGAAAAATGTTAAAAACTTTAAATCTATAAAACGTGGGATAAATTTTACCAATATTTCCTGAAAAGGATACAAATCCAACTGACATTCCTTTATTGCATGATGAAAAAGTTGACAATTCCATTCTCAACATAAAAAAGGAAATCTCAATTTCAATTGATTGTCATCATCATAATAACAAAAAATAAATAAAAACAGGCAGTTTTAATAGTATAGCTAGGTTTGTAACTCATTTTATGAGGGATAGCTATATCCACTAGCATGAAAATCTTGTAGGCTAGAGCAACTAAAATTATTATTCTGAGTACAGTACCAGTGTGCTATCTAAATTAATTTAGCATGAGCTCCAAGATTAGTTACAGCGTTTTGATGCTGTGGGTATACTTTAATTCCTATGCGGAATGAAAGAAGCTGAGGCTCTTAAAGTGTTTATCCTGACAGATTGGGTGTCTGAAATTAGATTGGTAAGAAAAGAAAAAGAAAAAGGTAACTTTTTCTCTCCTAATTTTTTTTATATGTATCTAAATTAATGTGACCATGTGAGATATGGGGAGATAGCCACTTTGTTAATATTTTCTGAAAAGCAATAATTTGTTTTAAAGATTTTTTAATGGTTAATAAACACAGTCTCTTAATATTATATCATATCTATGGAGTATCAATTTCTGCATTCAGTGTTATTTAATATATATTAATAAATGAGCATTAGCATGTTGTAACTCTCTGCCCACAGCAGTTCTGGAGGGCCAGTATAAAAAAGTTCCATGTGAGCTGAGACTGTGCCCTATGGACGAGGGGGCATTTAAATTACAGCTCATATCCTGTTGTATTGCCCCCTCTAAAGGGGCTCAGGGACTCATAACACCTTACCTGATTAAATATACTAGAAATTCCGATCATTTTTATGTAAAATTACTATTGTCAGATCAATTTGATTCAGTTTCTCTGAACATAGTTAAGGTTTGTTAAAGGTTTCTGTAAAATTACACAGACTTTGGTCATTAATTCCACCATCAATTGTAATACATGCCTTGGGTCTGTTTGGTTCTGTTCAGTTTTGCTTTATTTTAATCTTCATTTTTTTTTTTTTGCTGGTCCATGACCGTATAAAAGATTTAATTGAATATTAATAAATCTGTTACTATGTTAAGTGGAGCATTTTCTAGGGCTAAAACTCCAGACTTCCTTTAGTTCTATTTATTACCCATACCACCCAAATCCCTTTATTTCAGTTCCTCTAGTCATTTAGAACAGGTGTCAAACTGGCGGCCCAAGGGTCAGACATGTCACGCGCAGGCCACGCCTACCCCAGCTCCCTGAAGGGAAAAAACATGATATGTCACATGACGGCAACATGACACAGCGAGTTTGACACCTGTGCTCTAGAATATAAACAGAGAGTACCCAATCAGATATAATTTGTAAAAGGTTACATTACAACTGCACATATATTTGAATTTGTAATGATACCTTGGAGAAATTTTCATTTCAGTTCATGATCAAATAGGATGTGTTCAAGATGTGTCCTCAGCTGTCTTGATATTCATGGCATATATAGCATAATTTGAATAGCTAACCAAATACCATTTTGTTAGGTTGAATTGTTGTCAGGCACAAGAAATTGGGAGTCAGGCTTAAGTCCAAAATTAGTACAAGTTTATTCCATGTTTCCTCTAAACATGAATCTGAATTACTAACGGTCAAGGCAAATTGGCAGTCAATTGGCAGATAAGTCAACAGAACTCAAGGAGGACTGAACTTAGATCTCTTGTGGTGATGAAGGGACCCCACATTAATGATGCACTTGACCCCTCCCTCAGGCTCAGCCTGGTCATTTCCTATAACTGTTTTGTTTTTTATTCTTGGCTTGCTATAATGTTTAACTTTTTTTATCTTAAGGACGGACATTCTGCGAAAATTTCTGAAATGCTAATTCTATTCTTCTCCTTTTCAGCTTCTCAACCCCAACTATATTTATGATGGTAAGTTGAGATTAGGTATAACATTGTAGTTTCACGAGAAAAAATATTTTTGAAATAGTCTTAGAAATTATTATCGGAGGAAGAATTCATCACTAAAATACATTAAAATGTCATTGATATCTATTAAACCATCAGACAAATAGCAAAGTGATATAATCCTTTTAAATCAGTTTATATATTCTATTAAGGATGTGCAGATCACCCAAAATCTTCTCCATATCAAACACGTGTTCAGTTAGTTCGCAGCTCTACATATTGTACATTTTATTAAAAAAAAATCAATTATCTCAAACTAATTAACAAAAGAAAAAGAGTACCTGCAGAACTATTAACAAAAAAACAGAAGACAACAACCAAACTAGTTCTTATGCAAAAAAGAACTGCATCTTTCTGGTATGCAATTCTCCATAATAGCAAATGTTGTATGCATCCTGTTTATAGCTTTCTCTAAAAAACAGTCAACTTGCATAATGTAAGGTGATTTTTGCAGAGCTGTCTGACATAGACACTTTTTAAGCACATGCACAGAAAGTGTATATACTAGTATATTTGTATAGTATATGCTTTGAAATGTAACTAGCTATAATATGTAGTAGTCAAGGTGGTGTTCTAGAAACCAGGAGCTTTTGAGTTCCATTTCTGCCTTAGGCATGAAAACCAACTCAAGTGACTTTGAGTCAATCACAATCTATCAGCCAACCTACCTCACAGGGTGATATTATTGTGGAGAAAAAAGGAGGATGAATATTATGCATGTTTGCTGCCTTGAATTACTTCAAGTAATTAAGGCAGATAAAATCCTCATCAATAAATGAAAAATAAGTAAATATTATCATTTGCCACTTTCCTAAATATGTAACTTTCTTTACACATCTTTCTCATATATCTCTTGTATGAGTGTACCTTATAAGAGTGTATCTTAGTAACCACCTACATGATTTTTCCCATGATCTGTTCTTAACCTGATCTTTCAGATACACTTATTGCCGCTGTAACTGAGTCCATCCGCCTTGGTACTGGTCATCCTTTTCTTCATGTTGCTTCCACCTTTTCTGACATAAGAGTTTTCTCCAGATTGCTATCCCTTCACATAAGTTGTCCAAAGTAGGATAATTTGAGCCTGGCCAATTGTGTCTCAAGCAAGAACTCTGGGTTCATTTGTTTTATGGTCCATTTCTTAATTTTCTAGGTTATCCAAGGTATTCTCAGTAATCTTCCCTATCTTACCAAAATTCAACAGCATTAATACTTTTCCTAGCCTGTTCTTCAAAGTCCAACTTTTGCTTCCATAGAGTGTCATAAAAAATGTCACTGCTTGCATGATTCTAATCTTTATAGGTATAGACACATCACAGCACATTAATCTTTTCCAGGCATTCACAGCTGCTCTACCAAGTATTAGTCTGCAATATATTTATTGATTGTTTGTTCCTTTACTGTTGATGGTTGATTCTAAAAGGCAGAAGCTATCCACTACTTAATTATCTCCATTGACAATGTTATATTTTCCATCCATGTGGTTTCCTTCATAAAAAGATAAGTGCGGTTTATCATTGCCTACTCTCACACCACATGAGCTGATGCCTTTTCCATTATTAATTAATTAATTTTAATTTTGATTTATATGCCGCCCTTCTCCGGAGACTCAGGGCGGCTTACAGTGCGTTAAGCAATAGCCTTCATACTTTTGTATATTTATACAAAGTCAGCTTATTGCCCCCACAAACTGGGTCCTCATTTAACCTACCTTAGAAAGGATGGAAGGCTGAGTCAACCTTGAGCCTTGGAGAGATTCGAACCAGCAGTAAATTGCAGGCAGCTGTGTTAATAACAGGGTGCTTTAAACCACTGTAGTACCAAGGCTCTTATTGCTAAAGTGACCTGCCTTTGCCATCTCACTGATGCCCAATATAGAGGTCTTCTTGCTTTAGCTGGCAATTAGGATGACGTTCATGCTTTGGGTGATCCTGCTGGAAAAATATATTCTCCAGGCATACACTTCTGTCATTCTTTGCTCATCCCTCCATGAACACCACTATTGCAATAAGGCAGCCCAGCACAATGGTTGGGGAATGGGAAGAGAAAGTGGAATGGATTGCTTCAAATAGCAGTTTGAGGAAAATATTTTAAAATGCTTCCATATTTTTATCTGTATCAGAAAAGTTTCTGACTGTGTTCTGTCTGCTACACTAGCAGTATAGCCTTACTACTTTATATGTTGTTCATGTATTGATGCATAAATTACCTTAAAGGCTCTCAAACTAGTTTTTGTTTTGTTATGCTGCAGTTCTATTTTATGGAGTCTTGCTTGTTGAGATTCAATATAAATTCTGCTTCTTATGGTATCCTTACTGTCTTGGTAGTCACACTTATTTTCTTCCTTGAAAAAATATCAAAGGAAAGATAATACTGAAGGATATATCTTTTGGGCTCTTTGGATTTTATTCTCACACTTGTATTTTTCCATTCAGAAGTTTCAGACTTCTGCATTCTCCCTTCACCTGCATCCTGTTTAGAGAAATTCATTTCCAAGGCTAGGGACAATCTTGTGTTCAAATGACTGTACAATCTCCAGAGGTATATTATTTCATCAGGAGAAAAGTGTGCAACCTACTGGAAATTAAATGTTCAAACTATGCAATATTGCGGAGGAGAAAGCATACATGCATTCAAAGTGATGTGTATGTTCAGCATTCAATAGAAAGGTGGGGTATAAATGTGTAAGCGAACATGCTCTTTAAAATCATATTTTGTTCCAGCTATGATGCAGAAGTAGCATATATATCACCTCAAAATTGCATGACTATAATGTTACCAACAAGACAGTGGCCTTTTCGTCTTTAACGGCAACAATTTACTTTTTTACAGTTCCCCCAGAATTTGTAATACCATTAAGTGAGACAACGTGTGAGACAGGAGAGACTGTCATTCTTAAATGCAAGGTCTGTGGTCGTCCCAAAGCTTCAATCACTTGGAAAGGTCCTGATCATAATACATTGAGCAATGGCAGCCATTACAGCATCTCTTGCAGGTATTGGGCTTCTCTTAACTGCATACTTGTACCATATTGGAAGGAGATTGCAAATGTGAAGAAGTGTAAGCAAATATAATAAGTTTGACTTGATGCCTGTCCCCATCCTAGTTCCTTCAGTATTGTGCCCCTATACTTAGAGGCACCCACCCCATAATAGCACTTTTTTCTCATTTATTTATTTACTTACTTACTTACTTACTTACTTACTTACTTACTTACTTACTTACTTACTTATCTATTTAATCATTATTCACTTTTTAAATAATTTTAATATTGGAAGAATGCTCAATGTTTCAAAGTCAGGGCTGTCTCCAGATATTCGCCATTTTTATTTCATAAATTGCTTGTAGGTCCAGTGTCTGTCCAGACATTTCTCCATATCATAGGCAGCTCAAGCCTTTTTTTTTTATTACAAAAAAAGACAAAAGTGATTTTCAGCCTCACTAGTAACTAGTAAATTCACTCCACAGAAAGGCTACAATTAATTCTATTAGATCAGATATAATAATACAAGCTTGTCTGATTGTGCTATCCTTCATCTTCCTTCTTTTAGTTCAGTTTATATTAGTCAACCTATCTCTTCCTCTATTATCCAAGGGACTTATAGACTGCCAGGGACTCATCCTGGTTCCTGATCAAAAGGATAACATGTCACTTTTAGTTGTTTTCTCTCAGTCATGAAGTAATTCAAAGGGAAGATGGGCAACAGAGATCAAATCCCAAAGGTGCTTTTTCAAAAGGCAACTGGACTTTGTTTTTCCTTGAAGAGGTTTCACTTCTCATTCAAGAAGCTTCTTCAGTTCTGGAAGCTTCTTAGATGAGAAGTGAAACCTCTTCAAGGGAAAACAAAGTCCAGTTGCCTTTTGAAAAAGTACCTTTGGGACAACCATGACTTGGATGACTGAGAATCTCCATAAAGAACATAGATCAAACTACACTGTAATATCTGTTAGGTGTTAAGCAAATTGCTTATATTTTAGGGTCAGTGGCTTCCTTTTCTGTGAATTGGATTTTGCTTGGAAGAGAAAAATATCATTTATAGAGCCTAATAAAACTAATTTCATGTTTATCAAATTAGTGACTTTGGATGAAGCTGATAGATTCTAGTCAGTTTATACGGGTAATCCTGTTTCCAATCACTAGGATTGAAACTTCTCTCGCTAAGCAATATAGTTGTTAAATTATTCTTGTCTGGGCTTTTTAGCCACAGCTGTTAAGTAAATCATATGGTTGTTAAGCGAATCTGGCTCCCCCCACCTTTGACTTTGCTATTGGAAACACCCCCTCCCCAGAAAGTTGCAAATTGTGGTCACATGACCCTGGGATGCTGCAACCATTGTAAATATATGCCAGTTGCCAAGCATCTCAATTTGATCATGTGACTATGGGGATGCTGCAGTGGTTGTAATTGTGAGGATTGCTCAGAAGGCCTTTTTAAGTGCCTTTGTAACTTTGAATAGTTGTTAAACAAATTGTCATAAGTCAAGGACTACTTGTATGCCAATGCATTCATATCTGCCTCTAAGACATTGATGGCTTTCAATTGATAATAATGTTTAAAATAAAAACACAACAAGGTAATAAGATTACCTCAGAACATTGAGGAACAATCATATCTCATATTCACAATTACCCCAAAGAAAGATCAGAATAGTCCTTCAGACCACAGAAACAGCCCAGTCTTAATGGCTGCTGGAAAACTTTGGACTCTTTTGTTATCATCCATCTGACTGTAGATGAAGAGAGATTAGTCATGGACATAACTAGCATTAAGTGGCAACAGCCAGAAAATCTCAGGACCTCTGTGAATATAATAACCTGTCTCTAGGTTTAGGGATGAGGAGACACAAGGCAAAATGGTCTCAAAGTTATTTGTCTTTGAACCCAAGATATTGTCTTTCTGGGAGAAGAATTTCTCTGCCTTGTTTTCAGATTTTACACAAATTATGTTTTAGCTTTAGTATTTCTCCCTTTTCAGAAATGGATTCCTGCTGCCATGATGGCAGACATTATGTGATAGCCCTCTCCACTGCCCTTGCCCATTATCATTTGAAATGACCTCTTCACAAAATTCCAAATGACCCAATAGTTCAAAATAATTGGAGCTGCATATATGGATTGCCCATTGTTGTTATACTAGTGCCTTACCATTTTTAGCTTTTATTTTGATGAAGTTTTTTGAAGAGTTGAATTAAGCAGGAACCTATGCTGAGATATGTTCAGAAGCACATCCTCTGAACATTATTAAAAGTATATTAAGTATTCAAACAGACCAGGACCTTTTCAAACAAACAAATAAAACCCTCAAGCACCTCCATATTATAGTTACCTTAGATGCAATGTATGTAATCTTTGAGATAAAAAGTAGATTTATTAAGAAGTAATTAGGATGGGTAAAATGTATGAAGACAGAATCTAAATTCTGTCTAAATTAACTTTGAAAATGAGTGTGCATGTACATAGAATTGTACTTTTGTTTCTTGAATATAAGAACTAGAGGTCAGGTGAGAGAAAGACATAGAAGCAATGTGTGAAAAAGCTTTCCATTGTTCGTGTTTCACTATTTGCCATAAGGATCCAAAGGCTCTCTGGGCAAAAAGACGATTCAGTCATTAGCAGTATTATCTCACATGAAGAGTGGGTTGTATATTGTATACAATGAAAATTAAATAAAGAGAAATTATTACATAGTTTAAAAAGTAAAAGGAATATATTATATTGATGACAGCCATGGTTTTCATGCATGAAATTGTAATACATTTCTTTGCTTTCGTATCAGTTGAGAGAGACTAGAATTAAAGCAGGGGAAATTTTACATATGAAGTATAAACAGTACTAATAGTCTTAGACAGAGGTAGGTAATGTCTCACCTGCTTACAGTTTATGATATTTTGCAGTGATTTAGGAGAAGCATATCTGAAAATCATTGGTGTGACCACAGAAGATGATGGCGTCTACACATGTATAGCTGCAAATGATATGGGTTCAATTTCCACTAAGGCTAGTCTGCGAGTTTTAGGTAGGTTAACATGTATAATATCACAACATGAGATAAAAATAGCACATTTTGTATGTAACTTACTTAATGAAAGAGGGCGTTTTCTTCATTTTTAAGGTCCTGGAAGCGATGGGGTCATGGTCATCTGGAAGGATAACTTTGATTCCTTTTATAGTGAAGTGGCTGAGCTTGGCAGGTATGATCAACTAGTGCTTCTTACTATGAACTTCAAGTGTGTGTATAGAAAGACAGGAGTATATGTTTATGTAGGTGCAAATGATTTGCTTCACACTAATTCACATTGATATGCAGGAATTATATTCTTTGAGAGCCTGTTTACACTGCAAAACTGAACATTATGAGAAAACTGAAATTAGCAGACAAATCTGCTAATTTTAAATGAGTTAATGCAAATTGACTAAGATCTGATCCTTATACTTGTAATGAAGTCTGTGCAGTAGTTTCCTCTACTAATTTGGCAAAAATCATGTAATTCTGTCATTATTAGACTCATCATTAGTTTAAGAAAATTTGCTGAGAATATTTGGATAGCACACATTCACATAATTTCATTCTGTTTTTTAATTGCCCTTCTGAAGATAATGATCATGCTTCAGTGAAAAGTCGGTGGGTGTCTTCCCAATTTACATACTTTAACAACAGCCAAGACCGAGGGGCTACTACATTAGTATAAATAGCATTGATTCAGACTGTTATTGAAAAATCCTTACTTTGTTGTACTTGGCATTTTTAAATATTTCTGGGGCTTTTAAAGACATGTCTAATAGTTCATGATCAGGTTTAAATATGTATGTATGTAGTCTTATGAAAATTGACCTAGGTTTCAAGTATTCCTTGTTGACGTTGTTCTCACTTTTTTTTTAAAGGGGCAGGTTTTCTGTCATTAAGAGATGTGATCAAAAGGGAACCAAGCGAGAAGTAGCCGCTAAATTCGTAAATAAGAAATTGATGAAACGAGATCAAGTCACCCGTGAACTTGGAATTATGCAGAATCTCCAACACCCTCAGCTTGTTGGCCTTCTTGATACCTTTGAGACTTCCACCAGTTATATCTTGGTGTTAGAAATGTGTGTAATTGCTTAGTTACTTAATTCAAATATTTTTCTCTTTTCTAATATCTCTGATTAGTTTTAAAATTCACATTTAAAATAGTTTCTTGACAGTCTGTGTGTATCACAACTAGTCCAAAACATAAACTGGACAGTGCCATGTAAGCTCTTTATTTAGAAGGTCACTGTGAAATTTATTTAACATTCGGTAATGATCCTGTAACATAATTTTAAAATATACATGACTTTGCCCTTCTGAGTATTGAGACATTTTTCAAGATCAAATAAAAATAACTTGAGCAAAGCTTGTGTTTGCTCTAGCATGCACAATAATCAAAGGACAAATAATGCCCAAATTCCCTTCAGAATTCAAGGAATGGGGGAGGTCAATATTTTTACTATGATGTTTTATTTCAAACATTCTCTTTGTATTGTCATTGTGAGATTAGACAGATAGAGACAGACAGACAGACAGATTTCATTCAATAATACGTTCAGGTGATTAGCATAAAGAAAAGAATGAGGCAATGAGAGGTAAGATGACCACACTGCTTAATGACAAACTTTCTTGTCTGTATTGTGGTCATAAGTTGGGACTATCTATTATAAATTAGATGTAGGCCTATATTTTTTTTAAACTCATGTTGTCATTTCTAATTTAATATTTCTTACTTCTTTTCTGTACTTTGGATAACATTGTGAGAGGTAATATTGTGATATATATGTATACAACAAAAGCTGCTTATTTATTAGAATCCTCCTCTTGTGTGGCCCTGTTCCTTGTGATCACTTTGGTATTGGAGATGAAATTCAGGAATCAGAATGTGAACTAATATGAATTCCAGTTTATCCTGTTATACCACATTTGGGGCTCAAATTAAGGATTGTTAATTGTGTTAAACATGTGAATGTTCTTAGCTGTATCCATAGGTTTGGAAACTATCAAGGCACCCAGAATCGTGGATATTTGTAGTATAAGGACTGGCTCGAAAGTTGTTATTTTTATATAGTCCTGGAGGCAAAAAATTATACTTAACTGGAAGCAATGGATTGTTCTTTTGTGTTGTTTGTCATATTTGGATTAGACAAGAGAGTTCTGACAAAGAGAAAAGGAAGATAAATTGCCTTTGAGCAATCTTAACAATTTTTTTCAGATTTTTTTTCTTTATATAACTAACAAAGCTTTTATTTCCCGTTATCATCAATTCTGAGGTTATATTACAGAGTTAATACTGTTGCACAGTATTATTATTTTGTTAATTTTATATAATTTATATAATATACAACATTTATATAAAGATAATTAATTTTATATAACATAATTTTTTTTTGCATATCCTACATGAGCTAGAAACACATTCTCAAATAATGACAATACATCAAAGGGGTTATTAAACTCCAAATTCTGAATTAGCAAAATTAATTTCTTAATAATTGGACGAGGTTACTTTAGAAATGATACATTTTAGAAACTGATGCATGTTACTTTACCTGTGAAATGCAGGCTGTTGACTTTACTTTTAACATGATACTCATGCTTTCACAGGGCCAACCAGGGTCGCCTTCTTGATTACATTATACAATGGGGAAATCTCACTGAAGGAAAGATCAAGCTGTATCTGCGGGAGATTCTGGAAGCTGTACATTATCTTCACAATTGCAGAATAGTACACTTGGACCTAAAGGTGAACCGGGCAATGACCACTGACCATTGACATCAAAATATTTTCAGAGCATTTAAAATATTTTTACTTGAGGGTGTCTCGTTTTTTGTTTAGAAACAAGCATTCAGCAAGCATATTATTGCCACCAACACCATTAAATTTTAGAAGCTATTGACCACTTTCCCAATTATTTCTTGTTTAAAATTTAATGTTGCTTTTAGTTCAGTAAATGTATGTTACGATCAGCAAGCTGAAATGCCTTTGTTCTATTATGCCTATACATGGATATTTTTCCTTTTTATAGCTGACCGTTTTAAGAATACTCATTTGGCTAATGTTGTTTTGCTTCAAAAAATAAAAAATGCAAATATATATATATATATATATATATAAAGTAACACTGTTAGAATTTGATCTGGTTTAACAGAGTTGAAAATTTGTTTTCTTTTTCAGCCCGAAAATATTCTGGTGGATAAGAGTTTGGCCAAAGCAACAATCAGATTAGCTGACTTTGGAGATGCAGTTCAGCTCAACACTACTTATTATATCCACCAGTTATTTGGGAACCCAGAATTTGCAGCTCCTGAAATTATCCTTGGAAATCCCGTCTCCCTGACCTCAGATGTGTGGAGCATTGGAGTGCTCACATATGTCCTCCTTAGTGGTGTGTCTCCTTTCTTGGATGAAAGTGTAGAGGAAACCTGCCTGAACATTTGTCGCTTAGACTTTAGCTTCCCAGATGACTACTTCAAAGGAGTAAGCCAGAAGGCCAAAGATTTTGTATGTTTCTTATTGCAGGATGACCCAGCCAAGCGTCCTTCTGCTGCACTGGCCCTCCAGGAGCAATGGCTGCAGCCAGGCAGTGCCAAAAGTGCTGACAGCATTGACATAGCCAGACTGACTTCTTTCATTGAGCGGCGAAAACACCAGAACGATGTTCGACCCATTCGTAGCATTAAAAACTTTTTACAGAGCAGGCTCTTGCCAAAAGTTTAACCTATCTTTGATGTTCTCTCTCATTCTCTTTCACCTGTCAGTTAAACTGAGGATGAAGCTCTCCTGCCAATCAGTTGTTGACTTGAATTTGGGGTGAAGAAGATTAAAAAAAACAAACCAATCAGCTGCTAGCATGGTTCGTCGTGTGAAAATGTATTCCAAGTAAATCTGCACACGATTATACTTGTGACTAGCAGCGTAAAACTATGTTGGGGTGGAGGACTACAACACTGTACTCTGCAAAAGGCAATGAAGAACATTACAACTTATAACAGTATTTTATTCAGGTTTCTGCAAAAAAAAAAAAAAACTTTTTTTAAAAAAAGTCAAATGAGAATTAAAATTTTGCGAATGACCTTAAATAGAATTTTCAAGATTTTAGACAAAGGAACTATGCCTATGATCAAAGCACTGGTGTTAAAAGACAAAATATGGACACTGACACTTAAAAATGATTTAATGAAATGGCTGTCCATCTGGATGGTGCCCATTTTGGACCATCTGGTTTTTGTTTTCATTTTTGACTTGGACATAGAGCTTTCCAGTTGCCTCGCCTGTGTATACCTTGCATAGCAGTGCACTGACCAGGCTCAGCTTTTAAGTGCATCCAACCTCAAGATTTTTGCATACGGATAGAATGAACCATTTTGCTCTGATAAAATGTAGGCCTTACTTGTAAATAGACTATTACCTGCCTTCAATCTGTGTCTCTATTTTTTGCCCTCTTTTCCTTCTTCCTAAATGGTGGTATACCACTGTGCGGGTCTTTAGTTCAGGTCAGCTTTGGCTGGACCTTTCAGAAAAGGACTCCTGAGTTTGGTAACAAATAGGCCAATCTCTACCATCAAGCAGGAAACAGCAGGAAGATAATACTGTAAATGCACTCACTTTGGGATATTTTTTTTTAATTTTATTTCATATCACGTGCAATGTTGTGGCTTTAACATTTTATGCAACTATTTATGAGACCTTCAGTTGTAACTGTAATAAATATATAGAAAAAAAGCACATTCATAGTACGGTGAGCTTTATGACTTTGTGCTTGGAAATTCCAGGGTCGGGGTGGGTGAAGGTTTATCAATATGTTGTAAACTAGTTGAACTTGATGCTTATCTTAGAACTTTGTTAAAAGGTCAACCTGGTTTTAAAAGATTGTAAAATTATTTTCATCTCCTGAAAAACAAACTGGATTTTAAAAATGGGGAATGTTTTATTGAAGTTTGGTTTGGTTTGGTTGGTTTGTTGTTCAAAATGCCAAAGTATTATTTTCCCCCCAAAATTAATTTCTATTTTATAGAATGTTCAGATTTGTCTACTGCTTTTTCTACAATACTAAGCAAAATTTGTGTTCTTCAAAGAAAAATCTCTCAAGCATCCATGGACCAGAACCTGATATCAGATGGCAAGCTCTTTATTGAATAATAAAAAAATATTAATATGTGGAATATTGAGATTAACGGTTTTCTGTGCATTAGACAAGGACATTCAGTCACATATATTTCTTGTGTGTAATGAGCCTTGGGGAAAAAAATAAGCCGGCATCCCATACAAAATAGTTATAGCGATCCATCTTAAAACTATCATCTGGTTATAATTTTAAGTGTTTGTGGCTCCCATTGTAAATTATTTATTTTTCTTTTGTTTTTCTTTTACTTTTGTAAAACTGTACAGAAACTTTTAAAATAAGAATTGAAATCAAAACTGGATGGGTGTACATTCATACCAACCATAACTTTTTTGCTTCTGAATTATTTTATTTCCTACTTTGGTTGAAATTTCGCTTTATTTTGCATGTATATTTTTTGTACAGTGATGTTGCGTGTTTACACAGTATGATGTGATGTATATATTTTATTTTGTCATTAGTTATTTTTTAAAAAAAATTAAACATATTTAACAAATGTGCCTGATTTTTTTATATATATATCAAAGAATTGTAGAAGACCTGAAATGTTTTAGTTTTCTTTTAGTTGAGAAATTACAGTCAATGTATACAGTCTTTGGTATAATACAAATATTAACTAATTTACACAGCTTTCCTAATTTCATCCACTATGTATGCCCATTAAGAGGAAGCATTAGCTTAACATTCATTAGTCTTCTTCTTGGCATAAGCTGTTATATTACAATAGTTACTGCAAAATATTGTAACTTATCAAAAGATTAGAGGAAGTATAATTAAACTGTAGAAACCTCTTGGTAATTGTGCAATTCTAATCTATTGCACACAGAAGATTTCTTTGTATGTGTACTCACCTGTTTGTATATAGGTGGGTGAGTATATTTCATCTAACACATATTACACTGCTTCCCATTAAATGAAATCTAAATGAAATGGCCTAGAGAAGGCTTTCGCAGCTCTTCATTTTCTAGTATTTCCAGCAGTACAAATAGAATACATAAATCAATATAGATATATGTAAGTATATAGAACTGTATTTCTCTGTATTGTGTATTGCAGTTTTGTTCTTAGGGATCATTTTTCACAAGTAACGACATTTTAAAGAAACAGCTGTTTTTGACGGTTTATTTTTTAATCTCACATAAGGAAAATGCAAAATTTGCATACAATAGCATTGAGCAAACATCTTCTATTGTGTTTATAAACATAAAACCTCTACCCTGTTTCCCCTAATATAAGACATCCCCTGATTATAAGCCCAATCGGGCTTTTGAGTGCATGTGCTAAAATAAGCTCCCTCCCGAAAATATTTAAACATATGCACAGCTGGTCCCTGCCATTTCCTCTGGTTAGGGTTAGGGAGACAGCTGGAAATCAGGTAAGACAGCAAGAGGAGACCTGTCTTGCACCACGCACCCCAAAATAATAAGACATCCCCCAAAATAAGGCCAAGCACTTATTTCGGGGTTTAAAAAAATATAAGACAGCCTTATTTTTGGGAAAACATGGTAGTACTAATAGGATGATGGTGATGCATTTACTAGTTTAGGAAGCAAAGCTAACAGCATGAAAAGATCAAGTCTTATGCAAAGTAATCATTTTGACTGAGATTGATTTTTCCTTCAGCTATTATGCAAGTAAAGTAAGTGGAGCAAGTAAGATACCTGGGAGGATACCTAAATGATAGGGAGGGTAGGAGATGAAAAGGCACAGAACAAAAAGAAAGAGCTGGAATAAGCAAGGCATCTTGAGAACAGAGACTAGAAACTTCATGGAAAAATGTGAACATTGAAGAAGCTATAGATCTGGAAGTTGAGAAAGAATGTGGTTTCTCTAGAGCAGCGGCCTCCAACCTTTTGGACACTAGGGACCAGTTTCACAGAAAGCGTTTTTTTCTGCAGACCAGAAACATGGGGTTCTGTTCCATGAGGGACATGGAATTGCGTACTGCCTGGATTTTGTGCATGCACAGATGGGACTTCACTTGCTTGTGTGGCCCCTGTTCCTGGTGGTTCGTGGACTAGTGCAGGTCCATGAGCTGTAGGTTGGGGACCCCTGCTCTAGAGCACAAATCTGGAGGGACCATGTTTCGTAGAACTGCATTGCTCTTGTCTGCAAATGTTTAAATGAAGATTCACACAAGCATACCTTAGGTAGTGATAGTACACAGCTGATCTGATCTGGTTCTGAAGCCAGGTCAGGCTTGGTAAAGTGAAAGCAATCAGCATATAATTCTACAAACAACAAGAACGCTACTCCCACGTTAAATTTCAAGAAGAAAATTACTTACCTTTAAAACTCAAAACACCAAGACATCTTATTCCAGACTGTAGTTCCACCATGTTTGTTCCTCAAGAGCTTATTTTAGAGCCAGGCATCCAAGTTCCATGAACAAGAAGTAGAAAAAAAAAATGTTTCTACCAATGGTTCATCCTTTCCAGGAGAGCTCTGGGCTATCTTTCTCTTAGAAGTCTAGAAAACAGGAATGGAGAATGTTTCTAGTAATAGAGAATCAATTTAGGAAATGACAACTTATCATCTGGACAAAAAAGCTAAACTGCACTAATTCTAGTTAGTGCTTTAATGGTATACTTCCAGGGACTACCAAATCATGGGCCAAACATGTAAAAAAAAAATTCTCTTGAAATAACCCATAGGAAAAAAAGTGTCTATGTAAAGTTACAAAGAATCATGCTTGACTTAAGGGTATTTTTATCTTTATTAGAGAATAAGTTAATAAAACACAAAACAAAATAATTCTTAAAACATCAATTTAAAGCTTAGAATTTAAATTTACTCATTGTTTGTTTCAGTATTGTTTAACTGGCTCCTCAAAGAAAATCTGAATCTAAGTCTATTTTGAAAAGATTATGAGACCAGAGGAAAAACTTCCAAGCATAACTTCATAATGATTAAAACTTTCATTCCCATAACAGATTTTGGCGCTTCTTCCTTCAGTCATTCTGTTCTGACTCTGGATAGTCTGCGTGATCTCCTATTTCAAATTGTATCTCTAAATCCAAATTGGGGTTTGTTTGTTTGTTTTGGTATTGTGTTGATTCATAATCAAGTAAAATTATAATTCATACTAATTCATAATTATAATTTATATAATTATATAAATTAAATAGTTAAAAGTCGTCTTTCTATCATCTGAGCCAGAGTTCCCCAACCCTTTTCAGCTTTGTGGACCAGTGCAGGTGACGGGGGAAGGTTCCACGTGAGTGGCAGGCATGCATGCCAGCTGCTCATGCAAATAGAGCACATGCACTCACCCACTGCTTGCATAAGTGGGGATGCACACACACACACTTGCCCACCACTTCTGTGGCTCAGTTCCAAACAGCTCAAGGTCCGGTAATGGGCCACAGCCTGGGGGTTGGGGACCTCTGATCTAAGCATTTATTTTTCTTCACTTTTCCTTCCAGGTGTGCAGAGGGAGTGAAGAAACAGATGGATTCTCACTTACAGGTTGCAAGTTACTTTCCCTCTGAATGTTCACTTTTAGGAAATGCTATATTTTTTTCTCCTTTTCTAACCTCTGAGTATTTTAACACTTACTATACTGCTCAAAAAAATAAAGGGAACACAAGCAGAAGACATCCGAGATCTGAATGAATGAAATAGCCTTATTAAATACTTTGTTCGTTACATACAGTAGTTTATACACTGCTCAAACAACTAAAGGGAACACAAAACTACTGAATGTAACGAACAAAGTATTTAATAAGGCTATTTCATTCATTCAGATCTCGGATGTCTTCTGCTTGTGTTCCCTTTATTTTTTTGAGCAGTGTATATTGGGACTATTCTTCCAACTCTGCTTTATTATTATAGGAAGCTTCCCTGTAATAATAACCAGAAAAAAACACTTGTTTCTATTAAGTAATATGAAGTGCCACAGTTTCAAGTCGTTCAACTCAATATTCATTATAAATGTCCTTGACAACCCACAATTAAATATTTTATGGTTTCAACGCTTTAAGACTGCATTGAAGTAATTACATTATTGAAAAGTCCTTATTTGTGGGTTGAGGATCCTCTTATACAGTTGTTGAAAAACTGCTATGCTAGTCACCCAAGCACTGATTATTAGTTTCCATTGAAATAATATATATAAAAAAAAAACCAGTCACATTTCTAACCCAATAATAGATAATTTCAAGCAATAAAAAAGAAAATCTATGTAAGCAAAAGTACTTGGTTTATTTAGAAATATACAAGATGATTGTGATTGCAAAGCATAGGATTTCAGCCCTTAGGGGTGGTACTGCTACAGCTGCAAATATTTTCCATCCTCTTCCAACCATTTTTCAACATGTTCACCCAAACAGATCTATTGATTTTACAAACATATACATCGCTTTAAATGTCTTTTTTTTCACTCAATTTCAGAGTGAAAAAAGTGAATTTAAGAGATTCTGCATTGGGCCGTATTCCATGAACCAATTCTATTAGCATCCTGAATCTTTCACAAGCCATTTGGCTGCTAAGGAATGAAACCAGGCCAGCATGACCCCCATTCTTAACCTGGTCTTTTGAAAAGTTGATATTGTAAACTACAGGGGTAGAATAAGGCCTATTAATTTATTTAATTCATCTAAAATTTATCTAGTTTTTTGAAATATAAAGTAAGCTACAAGATAAAGCAACATAAAATTGTAGAAACAAAAAAAATTCCTATGCAACAAAGTAAATTCATCTTACCAAAAGAGAAGGTATGATCTTTTGCTTTTTCTATGTAAACTAATCGCATTGTGTCTTCAATGGGTATTAATTAGTACAGTGGCCCCCAAACTTTGGGGCACCAGGGACCATGGAAAGAGTTTTCAGAGGGGGCATGGTTTCATGTGCTGCATGGATCCCACAGATGGAGTTTTGCTTATTTGCATGGACTGGTTTCAAGTGCTGGTCCAGGGACCAGGGGTTGGGGACACCCTGCATTACTAAGTACTTGTGAGACCTAAATGGCACTAAAACCTACTTTTTCCCTGATCAAGAAATTTACTTATAATCCTACAATGTTTTTTTTTCCCCAGAATTTTGATAGTGATACAGCCTTTCCCTCTGTTCCTGTACATTTATCCTTTAAATAAGGCATTTTTTAAAAAGCTTTTCTTACAAGTTCTGCTATCATATAAAGATCAGTTACATGCGAAAAGAAAATGCAGCTTCTTTATATACTTTGATAAAAAGGCCTAATGCTTTTTATAAGAAGAGCATGAGCCAAATAAATTGTTTTAGATTGAAGATGGATTAAATAGGCTTTCTCTATTTAAAAAAAAAGTTTCCTTCATTATACTGTTGAGGTTGGGTTTGGGTTTTGAGTTCTTTGTTTTGTTTTGTTTTTTGGTACATGTGTATAAGCTATGAAGCTTTCTTTGAGAAGGTTATCGGAAATGTTAACAGGAAGTTTTGCCTCACTGCTATTAGTTCTATGAAGTTTAGCCATTTCTGAAAATACGTTTTGCTACAACCAGCAACTAAATAAGAGGAAGCAGGAACTCTATCTGAAGAGGTTTTTGTCTCGTTATCACTCTAAAATAAATACCGGTAATATTGATCAACCAGACAAGCAAGGAAATGAAATACGATGGAGCTGATGAACTTGAGAGTGTTAATTCAAAAGGGAAATGGGAGTTTCTAAAGCTGAAATGAAATTCACATATGAGAGAAGAGTCCTTTTCAGTACTTTTAAAGCACTGAAAGACTTTAAAATTGAACTACAGGTAGACCTTGTTTAGTGACCACAGTTGGGATTATCAACTCAGTCAGTAAGCAAAACAGTCACTAAGTGAAATCTCAATTGTGCTTACCATCTTTCTTCAGCTTTCCATTGTTTTACAGACCTGCAAAGTTCTTGAATGTGAGAACTGGTCATAAAGTTACTTTTTCATCACTGTTGTAACTGTGAACAGTCACTGAATACCTGCATATGTAAGCTTTATATAAATCTTTGCAAAGAGATATGTTACAACCTTATACTCTGCATAAAAACATAAATTTGTTTATACATTATGGTGTTTTTCCCCTTCAATGCAAAAGTCAATTGTCATGTGACAGTATTCTAGAGAAATTAAAGTTTTTGGCTAGAGGAGGATTAATTTGCTGGACATTAGCCTTCAGTATGAGAAGACATTGCTGATCTTGCATTACCTAGCTTAGAAACTTTATAAAAAACTGATTTCCAGCATTGTATAAGCAAATAATTGGAGGGAATGATTGTATCATCCTCTGATAGTTTCCTGTGAGGTGTTTAGGATGTATGAATTAAATGAAAAATAAGCTGTTGGAAAAACATTCTTCTTGCACTACTGAAAATCAGCTCAAATATTCAACCAAATCAAGGAGTAAACTTTCAAATTGCCTGACCACTTCAGGTAAGCTTTATGTTTAGTCTTTCAACAAAGACTAAATAAAAATCTGATATATGTGTTGTACACTATCACATCTCAGAGAACTTTGTGTTTTCTGCTTTCTGATATAAGCTACCTTTTTAGTGGTACTCATAATTTAGAAGCTTCTCTCAAAGAAAGCTCATCAAACTCAATTTGTTGCGATATTTTACCAAATAATGTATATTTACCTGTTTGGCCAGTATTTTGAATTCCTTGGAATAAGTGGCATTGTTGCTATATGCTTCACATATTGTTTTGAACTATTTTGTCTTTATATAAGGTGTTGGTTATCACCTTTAAAGCGCTCCATGGCATAGGGCCTAGCTATCTCCGAGACCGCCTGCTGCTACCAACGACCTCCCATCGACCCGTGCGCTCCCACAGAGAGGGCCTCCTCGGGGTGCCATCAGCCAGACAATGTAGGCTGGTGACCCCCAGGGGGAGAGCCTTCTCTGTGGGGGCACCTACCCTCTGGAATCAGCTCCCCCCAGAGATAAGGAGAATCCAAGACCTCAGTGCCTTCCGTCGCGCCCTTAAAACCCATTTATTTAAACAAGCCGGGCTGGCTTAAGATGAAATTTTTAACTGTTTTTAAATGTTTTAAACGTTTTTAATTGGTAAATGAGTTTTAATTGGGCCAAATTTATATATCTTTTAATTGTTTTTAATATTTGTTCTGCATGTTTTTTTAATCTGGCTGTACACCGCCCTGAGTCCTTAGGGAGAAGGGCGGTATAGAAATCCAATATAAAATAAAATAAAATAAAATATAAGACTTTTTGTGAGGAAAACTGGCATTTTAATTCCCCATGTGAGTAAACCTGGGTTAAATGAATTTTACAATATATTGCACTAGTCCCGAAAACTCATTTTGATTTTGCAAACAGAATTCATGTAAGGCAAAACACAGGCTTTTTGCTCAACTATGAAATTGCGTTAAAAATGTATCTTGATCTAAAGTCTGCAACTAATTTGCATATTTTAACTAGGTATTTGTATGTAATCGCTTCATGGTATCTATGAGACTACTATTGGAGACACTGGCTTCAGTCCAAATTATCTGTTTGCTTAAGGAGTATTGATTTCTATTTTCTGCATATATGCTCAGGGTTAAAATTTAACTAGACTACAGTGGCTTGATAGAAATTGATAATCATTTATCTGAAGTAAGCCTGAATCATTTGAGGAAAAAAAAACATCACTTTTACAAGTTTTGCAGCAATAGTATTGTTTGCAACTGTAAATTTTTTAGAATAACGTTCCCCAGGCTGCCTGGGAATTACAGGTAGTCCTCAACTTACAATCAGTCACTTAAAAACTGTTCAAAGTTACAACGGGCCCTAAAAAAGGACATATGACCCCGATTTAAAGTTCCAGCGTCCAGCCCCTCTGCAGTCATTTAACTGCATTTTGGCCGCTCGGCAACTGGCCCACATTTACAGTTGTTTGCAGCATTCTGCAGTCACATGATCACGATTTATTATGTTCTTTCTGGAAACCAGCATTTATTTCCATTTTCTGGGGGGTGGGGGGGGGAGAAACAGCCAGAGCAAACAATGGGTTTACTTAACAACTACAGATTCACTTAACATCTATGGCGATTTATTTAACTACTGCCGCAAAAGCATTATAAAATCGTGCACAGTCATGTGATGGCCTGTTTTATGACTGTCATGACTTATGAATGAAATTGCAGGGTTCAATTATGGTCATATGTCAGCGTCTTCCTGTATAGCTGTTATAATAAATTAATATTTCCGGAGGACACTGTATAAGGCTGTCTAAATTTTACTAACTTGGGCAATAATTATAGCAAAATAACCAGAGGTCTACCACTGATTCTGGCTATGACAAATTAAAGGTGAGACTCAAATTCAAAATTCAGCCATGGTGACAGATGTAATGTATCCTCATATCATGGAAATAATCAATAGCATGTAAATGTGGGTGGCAGGGAGGAGTATCTTGCTTGATCAGTTGAAAATCTGTGCAATCTAGCACTCAGTTTCAGCAGTGTCACTCATAACATTCCTCAAGAATTTACAAGCATCTTAAATAAGATTGAGTCATTGTCTGGTGTTGTTTTCGTTTGTAGGTCAATAGCCATTGGCAGATACATTTTCCATGAATCCAGCAGACTAATCTGCTAGGGAAGCTTCAAATTTCTATGTGGGTAGAAGAATACATGGTGGTCCTTGACTTACTACCACAATTGAGCCAGGGGTGGTTCTACTTACCTTTAGTACTGGTTTGCATTGGGAGTGCGTGTGCATGTGCAGATCACCCATTATGACATCATGGCGGGTAGGCGGAGCCTCCTGCCGGTTTTACTACCGATCCTGTATAACTTTTCTTGCCACACTTGTTAAGTGAATCACTGTAGTTGTTAAGTTAGTAACATGGTTGTTAAGTGAACCTGGCTTCCCCTTTGACTTTGCTTGTCAGAAGGTCGCAAAAGATAATCATGTGACCCCCCCAGGACCCTGCAAGTTGTAAATATGAATCAGTTGCCAAGCATCTGTGTTTTGATTATATGACCATGGGGATGCTTCAATGGTTTTAAGTGTAAAAAACTGTCGTAATTTTTTTCAGTATTGTTATAACTTCAAACGGTCCTTATATGAATGGTTGTAAGTCAAGGACTATCTGTAGTTGCATTTACGCATATTGTCTATCCCTTCTATCTACAGGACTACCTGTAGAGTGAATGACTTTCCTAACCCTCATTTCTGAGCTTAGCCTACTTCAGAAGGATTAGTATTAGTGATTAACTATGTGTGCTTGCATGTCAGATGTATGTTAGATATAATGCAAACAAAGCACAGCATTAGATAATGCAAAGCAACTCAGAGTGATGTTTTAAAAAGATGCAAGTTAACAGACATCTCAGTATGCACCCTCCACTTTTTGATGTCCTTCTGAAGAAACCTCATCAAGAAAATTGCAATGACTTGTCCAGACAGTCTTGAAGAGTCAATAAGGATTTAAAGGCATGTACACACAAGAATAAGTATTCAATAGCAAAGCATACTTGGAGCTCTTCATTATTTTCTGCATTGCTTATAGCAAGTTACTGGCTCAAAGCACTTGGTGGGGAGGGAGATCCACAAAGTTCTGCTCATTTGAAAAGACTTCCTGATGGAAATGCAAACCCTAATCAGATGACTTCGGGGCGCCACTAGGTACTCTCTGAGATGCTTATTTGCCAAGCTTTATTGAGCTAAAATAAGCTTTTCTGAGGGGGTTCATTTTGCCCACCCCCTCTGCTCTTGTATGCTTACTGTATAACTGAGAAAGCCGAGCAGATACCACCAGGCAGTCTATTTTGCACTGTTTCTTTGTACAGAAAAATGACTTATGACCACAATTGAACTCAGAATTTATGTTGCTAAGTAAGAAATTTCTGTGAGCTTTCTCCCATTTTACAACTTTCCTTGCCACATTTGTTAAGTGAATTACTGCTGTTGTTAAATTAATAACACGATTGTTAAGCGAATCCACCTTCCCCATTGACTATGCTTGTCAGAAGGTCGCAAAAGATGGGTCACACAACCCCGGGACACTGCAACCGTCATAAATATGAACCAGTTGTCAAGCATCCAGATGTAAATCACATGAGCATGGGGATGCTGGAACGGTCACAAGTGTGAAAAACAGTCATAAGTTCCCTTTTCCAGTGCCATTGTAACTTTGAACTGCCTCTAAACGAGCTGTTGTTCAGTCGAGGACTACCCTTATTTGGAAACACGTTTTAAAATCTCGATTCAGTTTAACAATAACAGAGTTGGAAGGGACCTTGGAGGTCATCTAGTCCAACCCCGTTCACGCAAGAGGCCTGTACTAGGGATTCGAACCGCCGAACTGCCGACCTTTCTGATCGACAAGCTCATTATACAATAGGGCGTTTCGTAAAAATGATAAAATAAATTCGCCCAGGGCAGTTTCCATCCTTTTGGACGGGGTTCCGGAGAGCATCACCTCTTGTTTTTCAACAAGAAAAACAAAACAAAACAAAACAAAACAAAACACCACAGGCCGCTTCGCTTTCAGAGCAGCCGGCCCGTTCTCCCTCCGGGGACCTGCGAGAGAGGCGTGGCCGCTGTGGCGCAGTCTGTCAGCCAGGGGCGGAGGCCTCTGCCTGCCGCCTTCGCCTTCCTCAGCTTCGCCCAACGCTCCTCAGCCGCCGCCCGTATAGCAGCGGTAGGTGAGAAGCGGCCAGGCAACAGGCTCAGCCGCGGAGTGGGTAAGCACCGGCTCTTCGTCTGTAGCCTTCTCCCGGCCTTCAGCAGGCCAAGCCAGAGGGGAAAAGCGCGGTCCAGGCGCCAGGCGAAGCCACCCTTCGCTTGGCGCCCTTTGGACTGCTCGCCGGGAGGAAGGCGGTTGGGGGCGGCGGCATAGTAGAGTCGGGGCTCTGCCCCTTCGTCCCCTCTATCTTCTTGCTTCGCGCTCCCGAGTTCACTTTGGCAAGGCTCCCGTTTTATAGCCGGCCCCGTTCGGTCACCCGTTGAGGGTCGGTTCTTCCCACCAGGGTCTTCAGCTATCTCTCCCAATACGCAGGTTGCACCTTTGCACGTTGGCGTTGCGTGTGTGTATATGGATGATGGGATTTGGGTTTGGCGGGAGAGGAGGATTGCTGCCTTTCTTTGCTGACTTCGCAAATGCCTTCTTTCCGAAGCCCGGAAAAATGAGCTTTCAGAGTCTCAGTTTGTGGGGAGAGGAGGAGAGGAAGTTGGCTTTGCAGAGCAAGCTGAAAGGCTGTGGTCGGGGCTTTGTGATTGTGCCATGATAAGTTCCATATATGTGAAAAAAACAAAAGACCCAAAAAGAGAAATACCAAGCTGCTAATGTATATGATAGGGCCTCTGCACCCCTCAGCTCCACCAGTGTGTAGTTGCCTGCCCCATCTGAACCTACTAACTAATGTAGGGTACAAATTTGGCTACCTGTAGCAGGTATCTCTTTGGTTTAGAAAAGACTTCCATAAGGGAAGACCCACAAGATTCCCAAGAGGAATAGCCAACAGCCCTGGAAACAGACTGGGCAGGGGAAGACTATTCTAATAATGTGAGAGTAAGGTGGGAATGTAACAAATAAAGTAATAAATAAAGTAAAAGTGGGTCCAACTAGATGATCACTGAAGGGCCCTCTTTGTTCTTAATATTGTAAAAGAGAAAATGTTTGCAATTATATCCAGCATGTAGGCAGGCACATTCCTTTCAAGTAGGACTTCTACTTCAAGGCCTCTCGGTTGTCACAGATAAGGACAGTCTAGGTGATTTACACTTTGAAGGTCAGAGTAACGGAGATGTCCATATTGTTGTTTCAACAAGAGATAATTTGAAATTATGCTTCAGTAACTTTTTAGAAGAATTATTATAACTGTTTTGCAAACTCAGTAATTAGGAAATGTCAATTAAAAATGACAAATGTATATGACCATATGAATTGCTGACTTCACAGAATCCTTTGTTTGAAACTGTATAAATGCTTAGAGCTAAAAATCATACTTCGTTCAAACTCTTGATAGCGATACCAAGGTTTGATCCTTTATTGCAATAAATAAATAAACTGATTCTGTCTGCCCTAAAAGGGATGTTTCTTTAATTCCCTATTTCCACAACACTAATGCAGTATAGGAATTTTTACTTCTGCTGGTAAAATAAATCTCTTCCATGAGGAAGTTTGCATTAATTGATGGACATTAGCATCACACACACACACACACACACACGTGTGTACGTGTGTGTGTATGTATATGTGTATATGTATATATATATATGTATGTTTTTAGTCCAGTCATTTCAGAGTAATAAGGAATTTGGTGGGGGGGCAGGGAGGGAGGGAGGATAATACAGATAACATCAGTAGTCTTAAGGTTTGTGGATAGGATAGGGTGGGATGGGTTGAGATAATCTTTGTCATTTTTTTTTTCTATGAGTACACTGGCACCCATTAAAAATTAAATTATGTTGCTTCCATTCTACCACAAGGGGAAACTCACAGTTCAAAAATTGATCAGTCTGAATTGATTTGAAACTGTTTTTATTAATATACAAGGAAAGGTTTTCCTTTAGCATAGGATAGTGAAGATGTGCTGAGTTCGAGCAAAAAAACTATAAAGTCTAACCTCCTGTTTTTATAATAAGATACTTGAGATGGATTTCTTCAGAAAAGGATAGATTTAGAACATGAGGGTACTTTGTAACACCAAATTGCAAGGTGCAACACTCCTTTTCCAATCACCAGTTAACTAAATTCTTTCTGGATACTTTTTGACATTTATCCTTGCCTTGATTTCTCTTCTTTCCTCTCCCCCTTCTCAACAATCCTCTGGGCATATTTAGTCCACTGGCCATTGTACTGCCGGCTGCCTGTAATTCGACAGTTCAATTTTCACCTGCTCAAGGTTGACTCAGCCTTCCATCCTTCCAAGGTTGGTAAAATGAGGACCCAGATTGTTGGGGGCAATATGATGACTTTATAGACCGCTTAGAGAGAGCTGTAAAGCACTAAGTGCTAATGTTATTCAGTCAACTGCCTCTCCTTAGTTTTGGTTGTTTGAAACATATGCATTTCTGCAAACCTTAAAATCTCTGCAAGCCTGTTGGCTGATGCCATTTACATGAAATCCATTTTTGAGAATTCTTTACTGAATACATATGCAAAGAAGACTTGTAAGGAGTGTATCATTAATCTATTTAGGCTACTAGTCTCTATTCTGGTAGCAGAATGGATTCCTAGGGACCCATAGAGCTATTTGGGTAATTTAACTACAAGTGCTGAGGATTAAAATGGAACCATTTACATGCAACCATGATTATATGGCCATCAAACTATAGATCCTCCATGTGAACATTCAAATGTTTTCTTCAAAGTTTTGCCTTAATTCTGGTTTTTCCTTGGTGTTTTGTAAGGAAGAACCTTTACAGCATTCTTCAGATATAATTGTCTCTTGGCATTATTACTCATGTGCTGTTGAAGAAAGGAAGTGTTTTCCATCAATAAAATATTGAGGTTGAAGTTGCAAAGCAAAAGAGCAGCTTTTGAGGCTTGTGGATGTTGAGCTGCAAATTTGAAATAGCTGTGCAGTTGTTAACAAAACCACACTGGTATGGGTGTGGCAATGCAAATATAAAGAAATGAAATCAGCTGCTGTTGGTTCTGTTCCTTGTTTCTGAAATTCTGAATCCAAAGTCCAGGCTCATGTACAATTCTTTTTCAGTCCCCTTTTTTCTTTGAGAGATGTATCTCAAGCTAATTAAGTGTGGGTGGATAGCATTATGGTAAAGCAGAGAGTGATCAAACTGATCAAAAATCCAGTATCAAACTGGAATGAGATATTCAAAAGGATACCATCACATTCAATCCTGGACTCTATTTCTTCAACATTTCTATTAGATACTTGTATCGAGAGGTAAAGGAAATGTTTATCATATTTGCAGATGATATAAAACATGACATACATAGTATCCTATAATAATTTACATATGGTTTGATGTTAGAGAAATGGTATAAAGTAACAGAAATTTATCAGAAAATGAAATGAAAAATGAAAAAAATGCCCTTTGTGGAACAAAATCAAATACTCAGCAATACAATGGGAGACATATCATTTGGAAATAATATTTTTAAACAGGTACTTATAATAGTAGTTTTTACAAACTGAATGTGAATCAGCAATGTGACAGGAGTGCCATGGATTTCTTCAGAACAGGATAGATTTAGAACACGAGGCTACTTTGTAACACAAAATTGCAAGATGCCATACTCCTTTTCCAATCACCAGTGAACTGTACTTTCTTTCTGGATACTTTTTGACATTCATCCTTGCCTTGATTTGTAGACAGACATCTGCCTTTTCCTTTGCTTGATTTAGATTCTTAATTGTAAGATTTGTGTGCTGTTAAATACGGAGGCCACTAGGTTGATCCAATGAAATGAGATCCTCTTTTTTCTGTTGCTTATAGTGAGCTCTTCTTCAGTCGCTATGCAAACACTCCCAGTGAAGCAGTAGCTACAAATGGAAGAGTTCTAGTAAGAATAGGTTGACAGTGGAACCAAGTACTTAGTATTCACTTCACTGGATAGATTACAACAGGGACTAAACACTCATCTCTCAGGGATAATGCATTTAGCAATGGACTCAGTGGCCAACCAACAATATATTGTTCTGTGTACAGGCCTGGTTTTCTTTTTGCTTTCTAATCCAACACAAAATTAGAAAGAAATTATTTAAAGGGGATCAGGACTCTTTCAGTCCATTAGGCTAATTTTCCAAAAAACAGAATAGAATGAGGCCAAATTTGGCTTGCCAGATGCAGTGGAAAAACACACCAACAATTAAAGAGGATCCAACAATAATTTTATTGAAGTTAGCACATTGCAGTGAGTCGTTGGTATCCTGCTAAAAAGAATGAACACCAGAAAGTGCCTTAACAAGCTCTTATATAAGGTTACAATGATTGAAGATAAGCATGTACAGTATATGCACACTGGACCATTGACAAATAATTGTCTTACAAGTGGTAAGGAATACAGCTACGGATTTAGGAAGGAATCTGTTCCTCTGTGCCAGGAAAGAGAACATTTTGTAATGCAGGATACTGAGAACTGTGACAACTAATCAAGTTGATTGTTGTTCTAACAGTTTGAACCTGTATCCCTCTTTGAAAGGGAGAGTTATAAATCCATCTGTTATTGGTGTCCTTGAGAATGTTGCAGTTTATGGAGACATACAATTTTTGAATTCTTGTCTTAGGTTCCAGGGGATATGTATCATGGGAGAATAGTTGTGACATGCATAGAGGGAACATAGTTTAGCAATTAAGACTATAAGTAAATTTACTTTTACATTAAAGAAATAAGAAATGGCAAAGATATTCAAGAACTGCTGATGACCTATGTATGAACTCACAGAAAGAATGCAGAATGCAATATCCAGCAAAAAAAAAAAAAGTTCACATTCAAAAATTAGCCAGATTTATGTAGAGGAATATACAGTTGGGTAGTGATTTGGAACGTGGCCAACTACACTCTTGCAAATTCCTCTCAGAATAGATTCTACTTTTAGGGGGTTTGGAAAGAGCTCAAAAAGTTATGCTGTAGCTTTTGCTACATAAAAGATCCCTTATAGAACTATCTGCCTTGCCTTGCAGTAACAATTTGAGATGGTTGCTTTTAACCTTGACCTCTGCTGCATATATCATGAAATTTCTTTTTCTCACATCCCTGTCAGCGGAATGTCTTAGGCAACGCAAACATATGGTAATAATTTCAATTTTTTTTAAACTTGCATTACCTATGACAATTATAAATTGTTCTTGGAAAAAAATAATTGTTGGAAGGACTGTCAAAACATTTTGCTTTTCTTCTGACTGTTCATAGCTCTAACTGTGTCTGCTCCTTGATTCCAGCTGCTCATCACTAAATGTAGACCTTGCTGATTTCTGCAACTTTCTCTCCTGTCATCAGGAAACATAAAATTTGGTACCCAAGATACCCACTTTATGTAGTCAAAGAGGATAAAAAAAACAACACACCAAAAAAAGTGTAATGAACTTTCTTATTGATGTTACGTGGGTAATGCCTAAGGGGGAAAGGAGTAAACTAAGCAATTGCTCATACTTTAAATGGCCCACTCCATATGATACAAAGGTAGAATAAAAATAGAGATGTTGTAAATGCCCCATCATATTTGAGGAAGATTGAACTGAAGCTGAATCCTTTATCTAGACGATTAGAATTAGGATTGTTATTTTTACCATAGAATTGATTGCAAATTTTCTTTCCTGGCTTGCCAACTGTTTGGCCAGTTTATTTATTAAACTAATATCCCATCTTTTGTTCAGAAGTTTAATATGGTGTACATAGCCTTTCCTTTCTTTATCCGTGCCTTTGTTCCTTTCACTTTTCTGATACTAGAAGGAAATTAAGTACCCTTCACAGGGATGTAATGTGACTGCTTACTTAGAAGCTGTCCTACTCAATTTTCACCCATTTATTATGCTCATTTTTCCTTTTTAATTATATGACTTGTCATATTTTTTTTAAAAAACCTTAAATTTTACATGCTTAATGCTTAAAAAAATCAGAAGCTGACCTGATTGCCTTATTGTACTCATGTTTCGATATGTCATCCAGGTTATCATGATATATATATATATACCGTATATACCTAATGCTGTATTCTTTCTAGGAAGGACACACTGTCTCTGGGAGTGGGTTCTCACAACACGGCTGACCCAGTCTAGAGAGAAGCACAAATGAATGGTGATCCAGTGCCAGATTGTCAAGGGAACTGAGGGCTACCCTAATTGCATAAGGAGTGCCATCCTTCAACAAACTTTACCCAACTTCACAATGGCTAACAGGTTATCATTTCTTGGATTTTGTATGTTTTTACATTGAAAAAATAAACAGAAAACAAATGTGTAATGGCTAGATCAGAGTTGGAACCATGGAAGGGGAAGACTTAGCTTCCCTCCCCTCCTCACATTTCCCATTTGAGAATAGCCCCATTTTCAAATGTTTTTAATTTTTCTTTCCCTTTACTATCAATTAAAAGAGAAAGCTAGCTTTAGGCTGCATCTTCCTGGATTTTGTGACATGGGAGTCCCAAAATAGGAAAATTAATTTGCCCTTATTTTTAGGAATTATGAGGTTAGGTTGGGTCACTTTCTCACTTTAGGGCTACCCAGGATGGACTTTGTAGTGCCAACAACATGGACTTTGCAGTATGTTGTACTTGCTAACTAACATAATTATTTTGTATTTTAATTCTACTCAATTTTCTCTTGTTTTAAAATTTAATGTTAATGGTTTGATTGATAACCTCTAACATTCCTAATCTTCAAGATAAAAAACTGTCTTTGTTCCCCAGGATAGGATGGGAGGTCTGGAGTTTTCTTCTAATGAGAGAAAGTTTCTTAGTGCTAATTGGTATTTGATTTATTTCTCTGTGATCTTCAACAACCTTATGGCTTTTCCCCTCATTAATATCTTAAATTTTACACCTCTGCTTTCCTCAGACTTCATTTCAATGGGTACCGTATTTTCCGGCGTATAAGACGACTTTTTAACACATGAAAATCTTCTCAAAAGTCGGGGGTCGTCTTATACGCTGGGTGTCGTTCTCCTGTAACCAGGCAGACCAGCCCGAAAGGCTCTGACGAGCCTTAAATGGCTCTGGCGATTCAAACTCTGACGATCCCAGCTGAGTTGCCTGCTAATCAGGCAACTCAGCTGGGATCGCCAGAGCCATGTAAAAGGAAAAACTTTTTTCCTTTTACATGGCTCTGGGGATCCAAACTCTGACAATCCCAGCTGAGTTGCCTTCTAATCAGGCAACTCAGTTGGGATCACCAGAGCTATGTAAAAGGAAAAAAGTCTTCCCCCTCCAGCTTGCTTACCTTAGCTGCTAGTCGCAACGCTTGCCTTGCTTCGCTTGCCTGAATCCATTCCATCAGCAAGCAACTCCATGCCTGCAATCAAGCAGGCAGGGAGTTGTGGACTTCAACTCCCAGAATTCCTCAGCCAGCAAAGCAAAGCTGACTGAGGAATTCTGGGAGTTGAAGTCTACAAGTCTTAAAGTTGCCAAGGTTGGAGAACCCTGTTCTATTGGGTAAGTTTTTTTCCCCTTTGGGAGCTTTAAAAAAATAGTTAATTGGGTTTTTTTTAGTTGTTCTTTTTTAGACCTAGCCATTTAAAGTTTAGGAAGTTTTAAATTTAGCTTTCATATAAAAATAAAAATAAAATAAAATAAAATAAAATAAAATTTGTGCTGCTTTCTGAGATTTAGTGTTTCTGTAGTGTTTCACTCTAACTACACAAACACAAAATCTCACAAAGCTGCATGTGGAATTTTGTGTGTGTAAAGTGTGAAAGTTGGGTTTTTGGGCTTGTTGTGGCTGTGTGAGGTTCCTGCTTGTTGCAGGGGCCATTTTGGGTCTAGCACAGCTGCTTTTACATTGTGGGTGACCCAGTTGATGTTTTTTAATTTTTATTTGGTGTGCGTTGGAAGAGGGGTAGTCTTATACGGCAAGTATAGCCAAACCCTATATTTTAACAGGAAAAGTCGGGGGTCGTCTTATGCGCCCAGTCGTCTTATACGCAGGAAAATACGGTATATGTGTGGTCACATGTAATATGTTTAACTCCATGTAACGGATTTTCTATGCAAAGGAGGAGTTATTTTTGCCCTGTCCAATCAACTTTTCTATTGTAATTTCCTTTGATGTGTTAACTATAAAAAGGACTGAAAGCTGAGTCTCAGCATACCCTCTTTAAACGAGAGGAATCCTTTTTAACCAGAACATTCTGAATAAATCCTAATAAAATGATATTCCTGCCTTGGTGCCTTTATGAAGCCTGGGCATACCAGGATCAGAACTTAGGCCATATTTGGCTAACAACCTGACCAGACTACTACTTTTGCGTGAGACACTGGGACTTCTCATTGCAAAGGCAGCCAGTAGTTGGGTTTGTATAGCCATTGCAGTAATATACAGTTGTCACAAACACAGCCATACTTTGACAAAATTTCAGCTTCAAATGTGTTTTTAAATGATCTCTGCAGTACTTTAAAGTGGATCTTGAGCACTTTAAAACAGCTGCAATCCAGGAGAAAGACACAGCAGCTTTAATGCTTCTTTTATGCCCTTCTGTGTTCAGAAGTATGTTTGGGGGATTCAGTCCAAAGTATTTCACAGCCTCTGCCTGCTGCAGCATGTTGTGTAACCATGGCCTGGAATGGATGCCTGAGGCATATTTTTGTATTCTTTAAGGAGGACAACCCTTGTATCTTTTTTTTAAAAGTTTCATTTGCTAACCTGTAAATGTCATGAAGCTTAATCACTCCTTTCTCTGTTCTAGGCTAAAATGGAGTACAGGCTTGAAGCAGAACTGACTACCACTCCTATTCCCTGTTACAAGCAGCATAGGAACAATTTGGGTTAACTATGACAGTTTTTGCTACTGCTCTTTGGTTTTGTAGGCAACTATGTGCATACCTAGTTCATCTCCTGAAAAGGTCAGTTTTAAGTGAGAAATCTGAGAATTAATTTTATTTTACATTTTTTTATTTTACATTTTTTTATTTTTACATTTGTTTACATTTTACATAAATATTTTACATTTTACAGTACAACATATTTAATAGATAGAAGTATAATAGAATATTTCATTGTGGAGTATTTCCTGTTTGGGACTCTAGCACTCCCATATCATTGCCTCCTGGGTTCTTTCTTTCTTTCTTTCTTTCTTTCTTTCTTTCTTTCTTTCTTTCTTTCTTTCTTTCTTTCTTTCTTTCTTTCTTTCTTTCTTTCAACATTTTGTTGTGCAGATGCCAAGCATGCTTAGTGGTTACTGACAAAATTTGGGGAGGAGGAAAAGTGTCTTTCTTAGCATTTTTCCTTAAAATTTCACTTCTACAAAATTTGGAGTTCAGTTAATCCCATTTAGAATTTCTCACTGTACTGTAGAAATCTTGATGCTCATACTGTAACTTTTCCTCAAAAAGAGGGGAAAATATACTGCTCTTGGAGAGTCTTTACCTATTACAGTTAATAGGTAAATATTGATAACTATCATTTAATTTGAAAGCTACATGATGCTTTGCTTTTCAATAGCACTTAGACTTATATACTGCCCCATAGTGCTTTATAGCCCTCTCTAATTGGTTTACAGAGTCAAAATATTGCCCCCAACAATCTGGGTCCTCTTTTTACCGACCTTGGAACAATGGAAGGCTGAGTCAACCTTGAGCCGGTGAGAATTAAAGGAATTGAACTCCTGGCAGTGAGCAGAGTTAGCCTGCAATACTGCATTCTAACCACTAGGCCACCACAGTGTGTAACATATCATATGCTCCCAGCCAGTGTGGTTTTTAAGATCTGGTTTATGGTTTAGTCTGTTGCATGAACCTAGAAAAATGTGATTTATTCAGTTAATTGATTAAGCAAACTATACCATGCCATACTTGTGAGCCCAGCCTTGTTTTGCACAAATAAATACTTTTCTGTCATCCCCAAGCCTCCAACTAGCTTTCTCAATGTTATAAAGTTGTGTGAAATCTTAGTTGCTTCGCATGCTCTGACTGCTGATCTTTTGTTTGGATTTCAGGTGCAGCAGATACCTACAGAGAATATTCACAAGTAAAATGTGTGGTGTTGTTATGTCTGCATGTATGTGTGCTAAAAAAACCTTTCATAATGTAAACAGATTCATTTTATTAAGTCATACTTGACATTTTGTTTAGATAACCGAAGTGTTTGGGACGAAACTGACTTGCTCACTTTCTGTGCAAAAGAATGGAAAGGAGAAACAGAGCAGGCAAAACAAATGAGAGAGGTGAGCTGCCAAAGCACAAAATGGGGTTCTTTTCGATGACTGGACAATCAAAATGTCTTCCATGTTGGGACCACAGTAATATCTCAATATACAAGAAGTGAGATATCAAACTGAAAGTTGCATAACCAAATCTTGTCTTCTCTACTGAAATTGCATGTTAAGATCAGAACTATTTTCAAAATGGGGAGAAAAATGTAGACATGTTTGAACATAGTTTTAACATTGTAGATTAAAAGTATTAATTCATTTTGTGTACTGTTCAGATTGCTGGACTAGAACAGGCAGTCCCTGGTTCAGTACCCCATTCAGTTATGTAGCATGTTTGGTGACTGTGGCATAGCTGATGTTGGGAAGCTACCAGCCAGGCAAGGAATCATGCAGGGAGTGACCTAGGACTGACTCCACACAGACACACCTGAGTTCCATGGAACTTTATCTCCTTGTTCCCAGGAGGTGATGAGCAGTCTGAAGATTCTTGTAGGTAGAATAAAGTAGTCAACATGAACTTTCACACGTGAATCTGGTTGCTTGCACCTGACATGTAACATCTCTCAGCTCAATGTAATTCACAGGATTTTCATTTTGCAGATAAAAATGGGGGATGATTTCATGTATATTCCTGTGAGCTAAGAGATTACAAAAATTGGTAATCATATTTTTCTTTAGTTATAAAATTAAGTTTAGATTTGGGAAGTTGTACAATCTGAAATAAAGAGAGCCAATTTGATCTAGTGGTTAAGGCACCGGGCTAGAAAGCAGGAGAGTTCAAATTCCGCCTTAGCCATGAAAGCTAGATTGGTGACTTTGGGCCAATCACACACTCTCACCCAACCCACTTCACAAGGTGGTGGTTGTTGAGGAAAATAGGAGGAAATGTTGGAAATGTTCACCACCTTGAATTATTTGTAAAAACATAATAAAGATTGGATAGAAATAAATAAATGACAGGTTTAAAGAAATTAAGATGATAATAGAATAAAGAGCAGTTTTCCCTAATTTTGCTCAAACAAAAGAGGATGTTTTTTTCTCGTATATATTTTTTGCCCATTTATTTTATTAGATATATAGCCAGATAGTAGACATAAACTTTCCTGCAAAGCAATTTGGGCTTAATGATAGACCTAAAATGAGATTCCTTGGGCGAATAATACCGTAAATAGGGGTAATTTCCTGAACAATTAAGTAAATTTGCTCTATTTTTTTAGTGATCTTCTGAGGTCTCCCTGAATTAAGACTGTTTCTAAAGAAGGTTCATTTTGACTGCATTTCTGTTGGCAGTTCTCAGTTTTGTTTTATGTTTTGTTTAATTCATTCTGACTTATTGTGTGTTAACCTTGTGAGAATTAGGAACAGTTTTGTGAGCTGTTATTATGGTGTGAAAATTATGTAATTTTTAAAATGAGCAGTTTGAAAGAGAAACATTATGCTACATTGATAAACACTTTTTTCCCTGCTGTTAATTAAAGGATTGCATGCTACGCTATAAATTTTTTTATAACTGAGATCATTAGCAGAAGCTAACATTAACAAGAGTATATTAATAGGGGTGAGATAGGGTGCAGCCTAATCAGGAGTGACAGTTAAAGTCTGGATTCCTTTACCTAGAACAAATATAATAATATTGTTTAAAATTGTTTTGGTTCAGAGATGTTTTTCCTCATTTTTGAAAATATAGTGCTGTCTTTCTGTTTTGGCTTGTTTGTTGCTCAAGTTTTGAAGTCTTTTATGTAACTGGTAATGGGACACGGCGGCTTAGTGGCTAAGACACTGCGCTTGTTAATCAGAAGGTTGGCAGTTCAGCGGTTCAAAGCCCTAGCGCCGCGTAACAGAGTGCACTCCCATTACTTGTCCCAGCTTCTGCCAACCTAGCAGTTTGAAAGCACGTAAAAAATCCAAGGAGAAAAATAGGGACCACCTTTGGTGGGAAAGTAACAGCGCTCCGTGTGCCTTCGGCGTTTAGTCATGCTGGTCACATGACATGGAGGCATCTTTGGACAGCGCTGGCTCTTCGACTTAGAAATGGAGATGAGCACCGCCCCTGGAGCTGGAAATTACTAGCACGCATGTGCCGGGGAACCTTTACCTTTATCTTATCTGTTGTATATGGATGGGGTATTTTGCTATTCTAGATTTTAATTTGAATGTTGCCTTGAAAAATCTACCTTTGTAGAAAATATAATATAGTTTGATCTGCAGGCCACTAAAAGGATGTTGGGGACCACAAGTGGCCACATGGCCTAAGTTTTACTCTTTGAGTAGTCTTCATGTTCTCAATTACTATTATTAAACTATTGTTCTGACTAGTCATTTATCCCACCTACCCCCTTTTTACTTTCTCAAAGTCTTACCAAACATTATTTTGGAGTTACCATGTGAAATATATAAGACAAGTCAGTGGAGATAAATACTGTTTGCTGAGAGCTGTGCTATTCCAGATATTCAGCCAAGGTCTTCCTCTCCCATCATGGACTAAGGCTACAGATATACTAAAGGTAAATCACAAAATAAATCATGATCTACAGAAAAAAAAATGTTGGGGGGATGTTTAGATTTTTTAAGGCATTATTATAAAAATTGGAGACAACTTTGAGTTCAAGTATAGCAGAACTACAGTATGTTAATGTAACTTACCTCCCAATTTTTCAGGGAAAAAAAACTTCATATAATAAACTGGAAGCATCTTGTTTGGAAGTAAATATTCTCTTTGAAAAATTAGGATGAGGAGGCTGAGGTGCATCATACTTGTTATCCCTATGCTTGTAGTTTTCACCTACAGGTAGTCCTCAACATATGACCAGTTGCGTAATGAATATTCAAAGATACAGACTCAAAAAACAGTTATGACCTATCTTTAAAATTACGACTGATGCACCACCTCCACAGTCCATGATCAAATTTCAGGTGCTTAGTAACTGGCTCACATTTATTACAAGTTGCAGTATCCCATGGTCAGATGATTATGTTTGGCAGTGTTTGCTGTTTTCCAGCACAAAATGCCCATTGGATAGGCTGGTTTCAGACTTGCAACCATGTAATTCACTGAATAAGTGCATTATTACCTTAATGATTGTGGTGACTCATTTAACGTCCATTGTAAAAAAAGGCCGTAAAATTGAGTCCAGTCATATGTGGACCTATGACCACAACCACTTATGCCCAAAATTCCAGGCTCAATTGTAGTATTAGACTAAAAAGTAGCATTAGATTATATCAAGGAATATCTGTAGACGATTCAGGGTATCCCAATTTCCTGTTAAACTTCTCCACTGAAGAATCAGCCATGCTCTTCTTTTTTCAGCTCCCTGAAAAACTTCTTTATTCACAAGGATGTAATTGGATCCAGCAGTACAGCTTCGGATCACAACGATATACAGGTTCAAATATACTAGGAAAATTACGTAAATGTATTGAAGCATTAAAAGGACAGGTAAGGGAGTAGATATTAAGGGATAAATAAAAGTCTAAAGCTTACTGGTGCTGTAACAATTATACGTTAGTAAAATATTAGGAGTAATTTCCATTAGCATAAGTATCTAATTAAAACTCAGGTTGACCAATCAATATATGGTTGTGGAAGCATATAAATATTGAAGGTAACATTTTAAATGCTATTTTTAAAAAAATGATTGATAATATGCCTTAGAACATATTTTACAATTATTTTACTTTACAATTTCTTGCATATTTCTGTAATCATGAGTTAACATTTCTTTTAGTATCTAAGAAAAGCACTGTGATTTTGATAGTCTGCAAATATATTTACCTTATTTGAGGTTAAAAACTGTTAGTTTAGCCCCTCAAAACTACTTAAAGGTGTAGTCCTGTCATACTAATATGTAGCCTCTCTTGAAGAATATCCTTTTGAGGGAAACATATTATTTAAGGAATTGACAACATTGTATATAGCATCTTTCATACCTGTGAACCACTGTGTAAACTGCTGGAATATTCCCATTTAGAATACCAGCCATTCATTCATTTCCTTCTGGATGTCATACTCCATTCTTTTTCTCTCCCTTTTTCTCCTCCCTGCTTCCCAAAATAATCAGTCAATTTATGCAGTCCTTCAGCTGATCTAGGGGTTTCTTCTTCTTCTTCTTCTGGAAGTTCTTTCCTCCAGCTTGGTTCCTACAGGTGCCTCAACTAATAATGCCTACTGGTACCTCTTATATGCAGATCCATTTGAGTAGATATAACAAAAATATTGTCACCAAAATAAAACAACTGTTCTCATAGATCTGAAGAGTTAATTTTCTCTCATCCTATTCTCTTTTGTAGTGGATGGAAATCAGTGGTATTAAAGATCAAGCTCAAAGACAGAATTTTTGCAAAGCTCTCTTTACTGGTGGAAGCATGGAGCATAAATTCTATGAGGCTATAAAATTCCTCATGCTCTATCAAGTAATAGAAGCTTATGAACGCTTGGCCAGTAACCAGGAATGCATTCCAAACTTTTTTAGTGACCTTTTTAGACGGGATACTTCTTTGGACCCTTTAAGTTATATGATGAATCATCTGAACTCAATAGGAGACAGAAGAGGTCTTGATCAGGTAAATGCAAAACAAAATGTAATAAATTTTGGCATTAAAAAAGAACTTAGGAGGCTTAAACTGATTTACTTCTGTGCTGCCCAGAGCAAGAAAAGTAGTATTAGACTAAAATTGTATGCAGTATTTTTAAATCACAGGGCTTAATAAGCAATCCGTTTTCTGTTTCTGCTTATTTTGCAAGTTTTCTTTATTTGTATTTTTCATATAAAAGGAAAAAATTAGGGAAGGGACTGAAGCTACATGTTCTGATCACCCTACAGTTTTGTTTTGTTTTTGATGACAGATAATGGCTTTTTTATTCTCAGTGACCTTTTATGTTTCATAAAAGCATAAAATGTTGTAGGATCCAATCTGGGTCAGTCATCGGGGCCAGAGTTTTTGTTTTCTGAGCTTTCGGACTCATGCTGGAGCCCATCTTCAGGGAACTTGAACATTCAATTTTGCAGTTATTAAGATTGTTGGCTGAGCAGGCACAAAAAGAGCCAGGGATATACCGTATTTTTCGCACTGTAAGACGCATCAGACCATAAGACGCACATTAGCTTTAGAGGAGGAAAACAAGAAAAAAAAATCTGCCTCTGCCTCCCAGCATCCATCCGGTATTCATCTGGCTATCGTCCTTGCAGCAAACAGCCAACAGCCTAGTCAGCACATTATCGCAGCCCCAGCACATGGCTCATCAGGGCTCCACTCTGTTGCACCCACCACTGGTCAACTGAGCTGACCTGCTGCTGCCGGGGAACGCTGGAGCCTTTGCTGCCAAACAGCTGATTGGCAGTTGGATCAGCCTCCCAGAATATCACCGATCAGCTGTTCTAGGTGGCGGGATCACCACTACTGCCAATCGCCCCTGCCATTCATCACCGCCGCCACCAATTGCCACTGATCGCCACTGCCAAATGACAGCGGAGGTGATGGCAATCGGCAGTGATTGGCGGCTGCAAAGGTGACCACTACTCAGCTGCTTGGCAGCAAAGGCTCCAGCGTTCCCAGGCAGTGGTGAATGGTGGCAGAGTGACAGGTGGCGCACCAACCCCCCTCCTCCCACCACAATATTCACTTTATAAGATGCACAGACATTTCCACCCACTTTTTTGGGGGGAAAGTGTGTCTTACAGTGCGAAAAATACGGTAATTGAAGCCTGGGAAACAGGCCCCTCGTCAGTCAACAGGAGTGCTGATTTACCACCAGCTTCTCAAGTACTTATAAGGCGAGGGCTGTACAGCAAATGGCTTAATAGCCAGTTATCAACACACCCCAATCAACATCTAAAAAGCCACATAACAACAGGCACAATATAAATACCACTCGCAGAACAGCATACACTCTGCTAGAGAGAAGTTCCCTGAAGATGGGCTTCAGCACAGGTCCAAAAGCTCGGAAGACAAAACCTTTGGTCCCGATGATTGACCCAGATTAGATCCTTTAACATTATCCTGGGACACATATATTTGTCTTCATTCATAAGAAATATTATATGAGGAATCTTCTGCTTTTACCTTTTGCCACATTTAGTTCACTTTGTGTGTGTGTGTGTGTGTGTGTGTGTGTGTGTGTGTGTGTGTGTGTGTGTGAAATGGAAGTGGAGATCACCTTGCCCATTAATTTTAGAAATAAAATACCTGAAACATCACAAATATATTAATTTGATTGGCCATACCTTTTTCCCTCAGAGCTCTCTGCTTGTATATTTTGTCACTTTTTATTGCTTTTAATAAAGGTCTGGATTACTGCAAATTTTTATTGATCTAGTTTGAAGACTATATTGCTTGGGACGGGTTTGGCATGGTTCAGAGGGAAATGAATTACTGTACTTCCTTCCTGAATCAAGAAGTTTTATGGACTCATGTGCATCAGAAGCTAAAATATACACACTATGAGGAAAAAAAAGGAGCCAAATTGACCATCTTAATTATGAATGAATTGTACATTATAACTTGTCTTTTCTATATTGTGAGTTTCCCTTTTTTCTCCTCCACAGATTGATCTATTTCTTCTTGAGCATTCTCTTGAAGTAAAAATAATAGTTTATAGGTTGTGTAAGATTAATACGAAAGATTTCCTAGAAAGATACACAGATGAATATCAGATGAATTGGCATGAGGTCCTCCTTCTAACTGAAGATGACCGGCATTATCACATTCCCGTTGTTAAGATATGACCGCTTGAGGCTGACATATATTTCCACATCAAATTCTTCTGAATAAATTTATTCAGATGAATGGTATTCTGTATTTAAGAAATATCTCTGCTAAATAAAAATATGTATGAAACAGTTGTTGGCCAGGCTGTCTTTCAGTTAAATCTACTCCGAATTTTATTATTTGTGAGGAATAAAATGATGAAATCATGTATTTCAAAGTGAACTTCTCACTACCAATATGCTGAAGGCTCTAGTTTATGGTATAACCTGGTTATTACAATGCCAATTGATACAAGATTGTATATTTGTGTTAAGATCCATTTGTATTAGAAATCAAAGCGCCACAAATTTTAACAATAATAATAATTCCTTGACCTCTGGTAAGTAAGCTGTCATTCTAAGACAAAAGTGATTGAAGGATCATTAATAAAAAGAGCTTCCACATCTTCTCCATCTCAAACTTTATCTAAAGAGGTTCAGCAAACTATAATGTAAAATACATACATGTATAATGTAAATTGTAACACTGGAATACTTGAAAGTCTATGGAGATTAAAGAGAAAGAGCTATGTCTACTTATATACAACACTAAGCTAAAAGTTGGTTGGTTTCTTTTTTAGCTTGGTGTGATAAGTTACAAACTACAGTGCATAGAGTAACAGATTACAGTAAATCTGAAAACAAGCTGACCACTTTATCTGATTTGTGCTTACTGCTACACATCAGAGGGGCTATACAATATTTTCTGAACTTAGTCATTGGAACTTAAGCCGTTGCACAAAAGTTGTTCTCTATCAGTTCCTTCAGAAACCTTAAAAAATTACTTCAACTACTTAGTTTACTAAAAAAATACCCTGATCATTTATTGTACAATGTAAAAGCAAAAAGCATGTCATATTCTTATTGTACAGTGCATCTAATAATTTTCTCAGTCAAGTAGCTAGTAGTTTGTATTGTTATAACAAACTTTTACAGCCTGTGGATTTTAATCAGCCAAATCAGTTTTGCAAAATTGCCATGTATTTTTAACACATTATTTCTATATAGTATGTATATCAGTAAGCCTAATAGAGAGCTATGTAAAGCTATTGTTTTAATATATTTGTATAATTCTAAAGCTTGCATTATTCCATGTCTTGTATTTGTTAATGATTATTGAAAGTGTTGTACAGTTGAGGCCCCAGCTTTAGTTACTGAAAGGTAGTCTTCGTATAGAACACACAAATTAGCTAAGCACAATTTGGCCCAGTATGTTGTATGAATCCAGACCATGTGGTTAGTTTGTAATAGTTCAGTGAATCATTCCAGTCCAGACCACTGTATTGGGTGGACCACAGTGCAATGAGCCAAATAAGTTTTGTACAAGCATAGTCAAACTCACTTTCATTTTTTCTGGAATATTATCCAGATCCCCTCAAACTAATGTTCACTGCCCAAAGCATTAGGCAATCTGATTTCTGTGCCTAAAGCCATTTTCTACAATAGTGTTTTCCAGCTTTCAGCCATTGAAAAGAATTTGGATACAGCTCCTGTTATCTCTCACCAAAGGTTAGTTCTGGAGGAAAGTGATGGAACTATAGTCCAGAATGCCCAAAAATAAGGTGGGAAAAGTCATTCTGTACTTTTGTGGAATTATAGCATGCATGTAGCCATTTTGCAACATACTGGAGCACATTTTATGATCTAAATTTTGGTTTTATATTGTTTAATCATTCTGATTTTATAGTAGATTTTAATGATTTGCTGCTTCTCTTGTATCTTTGAAAGACATTTGTAAATCACTCAACCTCAGTATAGTTTAATGTTTAAAATGAAAGATTGGGCACCATCTTGTCCTCTCACAAGGACAAGATTGTCCTTGTGAGAACAGAACATATTCACAGAGTAATATACAGGTAGTCCTCGACTTATGATCACAATTGAACCCAAAGTTTATGTTGCTCTGTTGCTGAGTGAGATATTTGTTAAGTGAGTTTTGCCCCATTTCCTGTGTTAAGTGAATCATTGCACTTATTAACACTGTTGTTAAGTGAATCTGGCCTCCCCATTGACTTTGCTTGTCAGATGCATTAGGTAATTATGATTTATAAAAAAAAAACCAAGCTAATATTCAGCACACAGAAAACAAATGAAGATGTGAAAACCAAGGGTAAATTAAAATAATATGAAATTGTTCATTTTTTATATATTTTCAGTATTGCCAACAAATTAGCAACTACAATGTTTTTTTAAAAAAAGATGAACAGGGATGTGAAAGAAGGAAGTTACTGTTCAAACACATTAGTCAGCAAACCATGCTGACATTTAGAGGAGCTTCATCTGTCTCTTTAAACTTGGAGGCAGAAGATATAAGAATACTGGGGCAGGTGGGGCAGTGGGAGTTAGAAGGAGAATGCTTTCTAGTATAGTTAAAGATTAATCCACTCAAAAAGTAATATGTCACTTAAAGAACTTAGACTAATATTTCCTATATAGGAGTCTCTAATGTTTTACTTTTTGCTTTTAGCAGGGACGTTCAATCAAATTAGTTCCTGCTTTCTGTTTGAACTGCTAATCAATTCAAACTTTTTCACTTGTTCACTTTTTCCTAAAACACAAGGGGGAAAATTCAACTTGGTTGATTATTACTTACATCGGGCATATGGATAAAATAAATGTATGCAGTAGTACAATAGGACTCAGATTTTCCTGATTTCTATCCTGGTGCCTTAACTATTAGGGCAAACTAATTCTCAAGTAGGGCAGTGATGGGCTTCATTCCCTAATTAGGGCTGGAAAAAAAACTTATAAATAACAGCTGAGAGGTGCCCTAGTGCCTTGTTAAAGCACAGCGGAGAGTCGGAGCAGGCAAAGCTGGGAAGATCACTCGCCAGCGCCCCATTAGCGCCTTGTTAGGGCTGAGAAAAAGTTTTGAAAAAGCTACATTCGGAGTATAAGAGGCACCCAAATTTTCAGCCTCTTTCAGGGGGGAAAAAGGTGTGTCCGAAAAATATGGTAAGTAGTTCCCTGTCTGGACAGAATAGCCACACATTAACAGATTTGCTCACTATTAGATACAGAGAATGGACATGAAGTAAATCTTTCCCAAAGTTAGAATTAGTTGTATAAATTTGTAGTTGCCAATAAAGCACGAAATAGGCAACTGTTTGTGCTTAATAGATGCAGCATTCTTTTTTTTTAAGCTTTCAACCCAAAATTTGAATTTGTCTTCATCATCACCAGGGCTTTGGCCCCATCTGTTAAGATTATTTTAGTTTTATTTTATTACTTCCAGATTTTATTTCATCCCATGTCCAGAGACTAAAGCAATTTACAGGAGTGTAATAGAAACCACCTTATATAAAACTTTTGGCTCATTCAACCCAAACAGACAATTTTAATTCCATCCTTTTTTTTTTTTACAACCCTCTCTTCTATTGTATCCCAAAACTTATCTTCTTGATCATCCTCATGCTGTACAGTATTTCTGCTATTAAAACTGCTATTTTCCACACACTGTTTCTTCAGGATGTTTGGTCATATTATCTGCAACGTACATGTTCACCACATACATTTGGATGAAGACTTTGCAGCCCCACAAGAGAAGCTGTGTCAGCAGCATGATACAGCTGCCAGCTCTGCTTTCATACTGCTAAGAGCTAGGGAGTCTAAAGCATCCTTAAAACCCTCCGTTGCTATGGAAATCAACTCCTTGCATTATGACATAGTGGTGCCTTGAGAGGCTGGGCCAGGAGCTGCTCTCCTACTTTAACCTATTCATGAAAGTGGTGAGATGATGAACAAAGAACAAAGAAAAGTGTGTTAAGGAAGATACATTAGAAGGGATCCCAGAGGACCGCAGCAATTGCACAATCAAGGTTTTATTTCTTTTGTGTTTCTTTGTCAGAGTCTTGACTTTTGACACACAAATTCCCATGGATATCCCTGCCCCACCCTGTCTGGTCATCTTTTTTTTTTTTGTTATTCCTTTAGACCTTTCTCCATATGCTATCTCCACAGCCTTCATGTACCTTGCCTCTAACCATCCTTGTTCATTATATGTACCAAAGTATTAAAGGAAAATGCTATCTTGCCAGAGCTGAAGAAGCTTCTTGGATGAGAAGCAAAACATCTTCAAAAGAAAAAACGAAGTCCAGTTGCCTCCTGAAAAGGCACCTTAGGGAAAACTGGAAGAATCCTCCCCCCCCACTTCTTAAGAAAAAGAAATAGGCTGAATATGTTGCACAAGTACTTTCTGTTTGTTTTCAAAAACACTTCAAGTAGTTTAACGTAAGAGGGCAGCAGTCACAAATGACACTTTAAATGACACTAGTCATTTGCTTTCAGGTATATGCATGTAATAAACTTTTCTGCTTTGCTTAAAGATCTTTTGTTTTTACTGTATTGGGAGGTTACAGCAAGATCTACATTTACTGGAAATAATAGGTAAGTAATGTAAGCGTATGGCTGAAAATTATCTAGTTCTTACTTTAACAACTTTAATCTACCTATGGCAAATGACAAAGACCAGGTCGGTTTTGGTGATTTTGGAAAACAAGCATGGCCATAGTTGGTTAGTACTTGGATGGGAGACACTTTGGAAATCTCAGGGTTGAAGACTACCATGGAATTTGAATTTGGAAAACACCACAGAAGACCACAGAAGACAATGGCAAACAGACTTAATGGTTGTTAGGTTTTTGTGCAGCTCAGAATCTGAATTAATCCAATGAAACTCTGAACATGAGGCAATCTGATATTCAGCTTTATTATTGATCAAGATTAAAGCTGGGCAATCTTAATCTCCCCCCTTAAACAATAAGGCAAGGAGAGAAAAGCAGGCACATTAAAAAAACTTTTCCTCAAACTTCTTACAGTTTACACAGCTTGCACAGATCGTCATAGTGTTGCAAACATAATTTCTATCCATGATTTACATGATTTTCTCAGCGCTTAAGAACAATGGACCTCAGAAAGGGGAAAGGAATACATTTTCTGGCATATAGCCCAGAGGTTTGTTAGGGAGTGCTATCTCACATTCGATTGTTACAACAGGTAGAATTCACATTTTGCATTTCACAATAAGTTACTTAGCTAGGCTACTTGGCAGTTAGCCTGGAGGTTTTATCTTTGCAGGTAGTGCATTATGGAGCTTAGCTCTGCAGGAAATCAAAAGTTGAGTTAGATACATTTTGCACATGCTCTAATCCTTGCATGGTAATGGCTGCCTCACCCAAACGGATGCTTCCTGGATGGAAACTGGAATCCAAGATATATAAGCTAGGTGGGTGATTTGGGGCCGGACACATTTTCTCAGCCCTAGGAAGGAGACAATGGCAAACCACTTCTGAAAAAACCTTGCCAAGAAAAAAAAAAACAACCTTCAGAGACTAATGTCCAGGCAGTTCCTAAGAATTGGATACAATTGAATTATTTATTTAATGTCACCCCTCTTGAAAGAACAAATGCGATCTTTGTCCCCAAAATTATTGGAAACACCAATCCTGAAATCATGTTTACACTGAAACACATCATCACCATCATTGATTCATTTTGCATGAAACTTGTTTAAAGGAAAGGCTTAAGATGCAACTACTAAGTATGTCTGTGCAGCTAATTGCCATTTACTCTTTAAATGTAGGCACCAGCAGTGAACAACTGCAAATAAAATTCTGGTTTCTCTAGCACTTATTGTTTCATTCTACAGTAAACTAAATGGAGGAGGGTGGAAAAAATTAATATCCATACCTCCATTTTTAAAAATCTAGTAATCTGCAAGATTACCAAATTGCACAAATACTAAAATGCTAAAATACTACCCAGTATAAAGCAACAGTAAAAGATTCTTTATACTGTGTCAGATAATAATGCAGCAAAAGATGTAAACTTTCATAAAATTAATATATAATCTAATGAAAGATAGGAGCCTGATTTTTTTTTCTTCCTTCACTTTATCCTCCCCTTTAAACCAAGACCATTACTGGCACTGTACCACTTCTTCGCCTTTTAGCTAAACGGTAGCCAGTTTACGGTTAGTCAATTGTCTAAATCTGGGAAACTTAGCTAATTTAACAAATCATGATTAAATATTTCATGCATGTCCAGCAAGTAGGGTCATGGATCATGATTCTTGTGGACACTCATCTGCTTGCTTATGTTCCCTTCTCTGTCCGATTAGTTCTATTTTTAAATTCTTTTCTAGCCAAAAGAGCATTGGAAAAAAAATAATGTCAAAAAGGTCAGATCAAAAACTAGCAAAAGAAAGATTGAATCTGAACTGGATCCAGCCAAGAGCTGCAATTTTTGGATTATTTTTCAAGTGGGAAAATACGAAAAAGTAATTTACTGTAAACTGAAATAATACTCTCAGGCATCATTAATATTTGCCAAAGGGCAGTTGCATACAAAAGTAAACCTGGATGATAGGGAAATATTTTAGAGTGAGGGTAATGGTAGGAGCACTTTAACTTGCATACATATTTAGTGCCTTATTCTTATTGTGTTTTAACTTTTTGCAATCCAGGAAATGTCCTTCTTAGCATGCATATAAGGATTCCAAGCATGTTATTAACCAATTTGCAAGTAAACCACGCCTATCTGCAAGCACTCTTACTATAGTATGCGGCCAGATTTTAAAATGCAATCATCTCTTTTGTTCAGTTTCTATTCTTCTGATAGGAAATCTTTTTCAAGCCAAAATCTTGGCGCCAAAGATGGTTTATTCTTATATGCATAAGATTGCAATAGAAATGACTTCTGCCAGAATATATCTATCCACATCAAGGAATATATTTCTACTAATTCTTCAGAATAAAGAATCCCTTCCAAAATCTGATGAGATGAGGCAAGCATATAAGACTTATTGGCTAAATTATTAAGAGAACCCAACTATATAGTGAATTTTAGTTCAGAATATTGAGAGCCTGAGTGACGGAATGAAGTCATTAGATAAAATTTCTTCCTTTAAATGTATTTTCTTTCCCAGACTTTTAAACTCTAACAAAAACAGGTTAATAAAGAAAATAAAATTCTGCAAATCTTGTAATTGTCCCCAGAGAATGATAAAATGTAATTCTCCAAAATCACATATGAAATGATACAATAAGTGAGCAAGGGTACAATGATTTTTATGATGTGATTTATTCTATTTGGGGAATTCTGGGAGTTGTAACTCCAACACATCTGTTATTACCAGGGGTGGGTTCCACTTAGCTTTCTTCCTTGAGGAACTTTGTTTCACTGACAAATTTGCTTGAGGTATGACAGGTGTATGTTTATGGCCATGGTTTGTCTTCCCATCCTGATTGGTCTTCATTTGTGATTTCTGGGTCTTGCTTCCTGATGGCTGCCCAGTGCACAACCCTGATGTGATCATAGCATCTCTCGAAGGGCATGAAAACAGAATTAGCCATTGAATGGGAACCTTTCCTATATCTCCAGAGATTTTACAAATTACTGAAGCCTGATCACTTTGGGTGTACCTGAACTCTTAAAATAAAAATACATGATGGTACAATATTTCTTATGCGGAAGAAAGTGGAGTATAAAAGTCTGCTTTTGAGGTCATATCCAACATAAAAAAAAATCTGAAATATTGTGTTTATATAGTAGGCTAGAAACTGTGCATGCTTCAGCAATTCATAGACAAGTGATAAAGTTCTCCCTTCTTTGAGTACTGATGGTAGTAACCATACGAGGGCTTAGACATGTCAGACAGAATTGCTTCTTATCACTTATCAGTGTCAAGTTGTCAAAAAACCTAGAGTTCTCTCACTGACATGCCATTTTCAAGCCAATCAAAAGTGAAAATTGTCCCAATGGTCCTAATCTCACCTTCATTACAGCACAGAAATCCAAATAGCTACAGATAGCAGAAAGGACAAGTAAAAAATTTTCCTATGACCAGAAAATTACTTATCAGCAATAAACCCTTTCTAATACAATGTTTTGATGAAACAGAACCTCTGGTGATCATTTGAGGTAATCACATGGGCACATCCATGTGTTTTCTTGGCAGGTATGCAGAAGTAGTTTGCCATTGCCTTTTTCAGAGATAGTTTTTCAGTCTCCCAGTTGATCTTACAGCGATTTCATAGGAATTCTCTATCCAGGTCTGATCATGCTTAAATTTCAAGAATTACCAAAGATTAGCTACTTGAGCATTTGCGATCAAGCACCGTAGGAAGCAAATATGGCCTAGCCTCCACTTCCAGCTACGATTGTTGAAACTCTTCCTTCCATAAGTCAACAACAATTTTACAGAACTCAGATAAGTTGTCCAGAAGGGGTTTTTTTGGGGGGGGGCTTTTGTGCCTTAAGAACAGAAATGATTAAAAAAATAACACAAAAGTAATGACCATATCACCAAAGCTGCACTGAGTAAGCAAGCAGGAGTTTGGAAAGGGAGTTGGAAGGGCCAAGGTGACAGGAAGAACTAAAAAGGAAGCGAGGAATTGCAGAATAACAGAGTTGGGAGGGATCTTGGAGGTCTTCTAGTCTAAACACCTGCTCAGATAGGAAACCCATTTCAGACAAATATTATCTAATCTCTTCTTAAAAACCTCCAGTGTCATGCCCCCATCAAAGCCTGAATCCACAGAGGATGAGCTGGAGAAGGGGCTGACCAAGTTTGAGGGGGCGGTCTTGTTGGCTTTGGAGGAATGCGGGGAGGAACAGGATGAGGCATTCCCGGGCCCCTTGGGCTTGCCAGTAGGGAGGAACAGGGGCAGGACAACCAAGAGAAGGCAGGCAGTGGAGATGATGAGGAATGGAGCTCAGGCAATGAGCAAGGACCTCCCCCTCCTGATCCCTGAGCACGGAACAGTGGGCTGAAATGAGCAGAATTGATTTTTATAGGAAAAAATGTAAAGATCTACATCTGCATAGGAAATACATAAGGTAGAAAATGGCAGGAGACCTCACTTGGCAGTAAAGAAATTTGGGTGTCCTTGTCAGTCACAAATTAAATATGGATAGGGTGTCGCAGCTGCTAAAAAGACAAATGCTATCTTTAGCTCTGTGTATTAACAGAACATACAGAGTCCAGAGTCCAGATCCTGGGAGGTAATTGCTTCACTCTACTTTATCCCCCATTTAGGGTATTGTTTTTAATCTAGGCACCAGCATTCAAATTCAGAAGAGGGCTACGAAGATAGCAATAGCATTTAGACATCTACCGCTTCACAGTGCTTTTACAGCCTCTCTAAGTGGTTTACAGAGTCAGCATCTTGCCCCCAACAATCTGGGTCATTTTATGGACTATTTGAACTGCCAAATTGCAGGCAGCCAGCCATCAGCAGAGGGCTGGAAATCAATTGTTCTCTGAAGAACAATTAAACCTTCTGAGTACCTTCAGGTTACAGAAAGGACAACTAAGGGGAGATATGATTCCAGTCTTCAAATATATGAAGTAATATCACACAAAAGGAGAAATGGACTTATTTTCTATTTCCCCATGTAGGAAGAAATATCCTTCTGGGTTCAGCTCCAAGTGGGGAAAAAGACACTGGAAATATGGAGACTGCTTGGAAAGATGGTTTAATGGTGGACAGGATCACATGGTTTGAGTTCCTGAACAGAAAAGGGACGAGATACAGTGAGTCCCCGGGTTTTATGCTCTCTCTGGCTTTGAACTTTCTGGAGCCCCAAAAGAGTATCCTGATTGGTTGTCAGACTCCCAGGGGGTGGGGGTCTTAGCTAGCCTTGCTGGCTGATGTAATCTTCCCAGGTGCCATGTGGTGAGTTTCTGTTGCTAGATGGGTCTATTGTGTTAGTTTCTGTTGCTAGATGGGTCCTATTGTATTGCAGATGATGGTTCATTGACAAAGATAGGAGGAAATTGAGTTTCTGCCTCTGGCCCATTAACAAAAGGAGGGGAGGCAGGAAGGTGGGAGCTGCTTTGTCTTTAAAACATGCTTCTCCATTTCTCATACAGGGAAACATAATATTCTGCCTTTTAAATATTTCCTAAAATATTTCATTCTTCTAGGAAAGGGGTGGGTGCTAACTTCCTACACCCAGAGGGCAGAACCAGAACAAATGTTAAAACTACAAGGAAAGAACCTCAGATTAGACATTGAGTTTTACAGTAGCCATAGTCCAGACTGAACCCCAACCCATTTTTTTCCTAAAACACTGCAATCCAGATTGAAATTTCAGTTTGAACTGAAATTGATGAAGTTGTTTTAAGAAGTAACCAAGAACAACCATAGGAGAAAAGCAGCGGAAGCTGCAGATTGAATTGCCTTTATACTGTACTGCTAAACTGTTGCATGATGTTCTTGGGTCGGGTTTAATGTAACGTGTAAAGGTATCCACTGTGTTTTATAAACCATGATTTGTGGCTTTCAATAAATTTGCTACATGGCTAGTTCGAAAACCTAGTTAAAAGCAGATAAATATTCACAGGTAGTCCTTGATTTAGGATCACAGTTGAGACCAAAATTTTTGTTGTTAAGCAAGACATTTGTTAAGTGAGCTTTGCCCCTTTTATGACCTTTCTTGCCACAATTGTTAATGAATCACTGCAGTTGTTAAGTTAGTAACATGGTTGTAAACCGAATCTAATTTCCTCATACATGGTTATACAGGACACTGCAACCGTCATAAACATGAGCCAGTTGCCAAGCATCTGAATTTTGATCACATGACCATGGGGATGGTGCTACAGTCATGTGAAAAATGGTCGTAAGTCATTGTCTTCAGTGCTGTTGTAACTTTGAACAGTCACTAAGATTGTAAGGTTGTAAGTCGAGGACTACTTGCGAGGCAATCTGATAACGTAGATATTCCAAATCCATGTGTGTGAAATTGTAGTTTAAAGCAGACAACCATGGTTTGGTCATCATGATCAAAGTTGTTCTGGTACACATCTGTTTGCAATTCAGGAGAAACAAGTTGTGTTTTATTCTGGAGACAGTAAAATAAGTAATTTAGAAGATTTAGAGTGGAGAAAGAGGAATTCTTTCAATGGTCAGGATATATTTACTATTTTTTACTGCACCTGTAAACTCCACAGATGATATGCTAGAAGAGAACCATTTTGGAAAGAGGTATGTATGTATTCTTGCATAAAAGCAAAGCTATCGAGTAAGAGGTGAAAATAGATTCGTGGCATCTTGTTTTATTTTGTTTTAAAAAAATTTTTTTAAAAATGAAAGTTTAAGCTATGGCCTATGATTTCATGGTCTAAAGACCAAACTATAAAATAACTCATGTTTACTCCACAATTAAGATGCCACAAGATTCATTTTAGCTTGTGTACTATCTATTCTCAGGAGTTACACTTCTGAAAGTAAACATATTATATATATGCAATGGCCATGGGTTTCAATATATGAAAAGCTATTAGAACTGTAAATAGAATAACAGAATTGGAAGGGACCTTGGAGGTCTTCTAGTCCAACCCCCTGCTTAGGCAGAATACCCTACCCCACTTCAGACAAATGGTTATCCAATCTCTTCTTAAAAACTTCCAGTGTTGGAGCATTCACAACTTCTGGAGACAAGTTGTTCCACTGATTAATTGTTCTGTCAGGAAATTTCTCCTTAGTCCTAAGTTGCTTCTCTCCTTGATTAGTTTCCACCCATTGCTTCTTGTCCTGCCGTCACGTGCGCCGGAGAATAGCTTGACTCCCTCTTCTTTGCGACAGCCCCTGAAATAGACTGAGGACAGTCTACAACTAATGATGTTACCTAGTTAGGGTAATGAAACATCTGCAAGAAAACAAGCAAGCTCAGAGAGCACCAAGGAGCCCGCATTTCAACCCTGAGCTAAAAATATTCTCCCTTATTGGTACTGTGGCTTTTGTATGGCACAACCAATTAAAATATGTGCTGGTGTATACTTGAGACCCTGAGAAACAAAACAAGATGCACTGAAGAAGTAACGGGCCTCATCATACCATGAAGAAAGAATGGTAGCAACTCAACTGCTTCACTCAACTTCAGTTTACATTTTCCTTGCAAATAAGGTATGATGGAATTTAAAATGTTAAAGACAATTGCTATGGAATATACAGGCAAACTGAAAGCCTTGGTGGTGCAGTGGACTAAGTGCTGTTATGTAGCACTTAACTGCCAGCTGCCTGCAATTAGTCCGAGTTCAAATCTCACCAGGCTCAAGGTTGACTCAGCCTTCCATCCTTCCAAGGTAGGTAAATTGAGGACCCGGATTGTGGGGGCAATAAGCTGACTTTGTAGAAACACCGCTTATGGGGGCGAAAAGCCCTAATAAGCAGGTATATACAAAAGAATGAAGGCTATTGCTATAAGTGCATTGTAAGCCACCCTGAGTCTTCGGAGGAGGGCGGCATATAAATTGAACTAATAAATAAATAAATAAATACTGGTGTGGTCTACTTGAATTTCCAAAGTTGGTTTGTTGCTCTCTCTACCTGTAACTTGTCTTCATGCAAACCCATGAAGTAGCTGATTGGTGGTCTGAAGGAACATACCGTAGTTACAATGGGGAAGTTGGATCAAGAAGAAATAGCATCACTGCATGAACTTTTCCTCTGACTGGCTATAGATAATGGGTTTGCCTTATAAGAATGAAAGATATGGCTAGGTTTCCTAAAGAATTTTTAAATATACCATACATTGGAGAATTCAAAGGAAAAGTAAATATATAAATCAGGCACCTCCAACTTGGCCCGTTCATGAAGTTTCAGATTAGTCATTGAACCCCAAACATTTACTATATGGAAATAATTTAATAAATACTATTTTAACTGATAGTACTACTGGTACAAACAATAACATAATGTAAAGCAATAAGAGCTCTATTTAACTTTTATCAGCAGAAAGGGGCTTGTGCAATGGGAAAGAATATTGGTAAGATAAGCCCTTCCTGAATATGATCACTAGAGACTGAACATACGTGTTAGCATAAGTTAAATTGTAATATTCAAATGATTTCTTTGTGGAAAAAACTATTTAATGACAAATGGAGAAGAAGCATGTGGTATAGAAGCCTAGAGAACAGTGGCATAAATCACAACAATAAAAGGAGCACTAAATGTATGCATGTCTTAATGACTAAACTGAGGAAGGCTATTCAGAAAATCAGGCAGTGACTACACAAACTGGCAAGATTGATTGCAAAATAAGCAACATCTGCTCCAGAGAAGGAAGTGCTCTCTAGAGGCCCCTAACTGAGAATGAGCAGAACCCATAAAGCAAATCATGATAAAAGTGAGCATATCCCATCCTAAGTGTGGAATTGGCTTGGGCTTGCTCACTTCACTCCAAATTCAACTCCTTCGCCTGTATCCTGGATAACATTAGTAGAAACAATCGATCTGATGCCTGTTGCAGAACATGCCTGCTTTTATTTGTTACTCAACTTGTTTTCTCTTTTTCTTGTGAAGGAAGTGTTCAAACCCAGCAAAGACTGTATTGTATATTAGGCACTGACTCCTTTGACGGGATTTTAGCCCATTCTTCAAAAGGAATGGGTGGGATTTTACTGGTGGAAACCATGCTCATTATGACCTAGAAGATCTTTAATGTAGACACTCGAGCTTCTGCTTTAAAGGCACCACATCAACCTGTGAGAAATCAGCTCGTTAGATTTCTTAAAAGCTTCACAAAAACCTGAAAAGGTTGGACTTCTTTAAACAACAGGACAGAGGTGCTGTAAAGCATTTTCAAATGCTCACAATCATCTTGCAGCACTGATTTAGTCTCTCAACCTAAGAATGAAGCTAAGATTTTGATATGTTCTTGCATGAAGACCTTTAACAACTTGTATCCTATATCCTTAACCAAATAACTAGTTAATGTTGGGGGGTGTACTGGCCAAATTTTTGTTAGCTGACTGACCTCTGGAGCCTGAAGAGGTTCAACTAACTTTAGAAGCCACTACAGGAAGAGAAAGATCTTAATTAAGTTTTGTTGTTAATGCAAATTGTGGCATTGATCAATAATGAAGGCCATATAGTATATCACACTTTGCCATGAAGTATATCACACACAAACTCTGGCATGTCTTGTTTCTTCTGAGTAAGCCTGATGTTGAACCTTAATGTGCCGTGATTATATCTCCTTCCTTCCCATTTAGTTCCCATTTAGGATGACAAAACTTACAAAACACTTCAAAATATATCCAAGGGAAGACCTTGCTATCTAAGTTTTCCATCAAAAATAGACATATTCGTACCCTACACAATGAAGGCAAAGCAAAATAGCGATTAGGAATGTGATGCTACCTTTAAATGGAAATAAAACGAAGCAAAATGAAGTCACTGGGTTTTGTAGAAGCAGAGATATGAGCCCAAATATTCAGTCTTCTATTCTAACCAATGGGGTTAGAATAGAAGCCTGCTATTGCTGTAAGTTAGGACAGTCACATACAATCACTATCATTGCAAGGGATAAATTCATAAGAACTTACCTGCAGGTGAATAGTCAGTAATCAATGCAGAGAATGCATTAAATTTTGAATGACTAAAAATGACAGAACATGGGTCTGATTAAAGCAACATGGATTATCTTGCTGTTTGGAGAGGTCACTAGGGGGAGCCAGAGAGCCAAGGAACCACTGTGAATTACTCAGAAAGACTTAGGTGGAAAGTTGCTGGGCAAAGCAAATGGTTTCTCATGTCCTGTCACAAAATACTTTCAGAGCTTCTTATAACTGCTAACTGGGCTATAAAAAGTCTTCTCCGCTACAAATCTCAGTTACATGTTTAAGACAATCTAATATAAAAGAAGTTGGGAAATGAAAGTTTAAGATTTCCAACATCTGTAGATTAACACACGCTGATATTTGTAAGTTCTGAACAAAGCATTCCAAAGGAATAATTTACGAGGCAGGCTGGAGCAAGCAAAGCCCTCCTCTTTGGAGCATTAAAATAGTCTTTTCTTTTGATAAGCTCAGAGGCCTTGACTATATCTTTCTGCAAAGGTAGGAACAGCCCCTTTGTTGATGCGGCCAGTAGAAATGCTCTTGTGTGAAAGCATGTACGCCAAAACAAAACAAAAATCTTCACTGAAGGAGATGGCTATTTTAATGCTCTGAAATACTTTGCTAAAGCCATTGAAGTTTTTGCAGAGCCTCAATGCTCTATATCAATGCTATATAAATGAATAAACATCAAATTCTCTATCAGTGAGTAGGGATAATGTCGTCAGAAGAAATGTCCATCTGGGTTCAGTTCCAAGTGGGGAGAAAGACACTGGAAACATGGTGGCTGTTTGGAAAGATGGTTTTTAATGGTGGACAGGACCACATGGCTTGAGATCCTGGGCAAAAAGGCATATGGAGTGGAGAGAGGAATATATTTATACACGCTCTTGGGCCCTGCCTTAGAGTTTCCTGTTCCTGTATAAGAAATGTATCCCATTAGCTGTCAGACTCCCAGGGGACGGGGGTCTTAGCTAACTTTGTAGGCTGTCTGTGTCCCAGGCTTGGTTGAGCCTTGCTGCGTGATGTAATCTTCCCAGGTGCCATGTGGTGAGATGGGTAGAGGGCTAATCCTATCATGCCTTGAGGGCCATGTCTTAATTCCATCACCCTGGAGCTGAAGGGGGGTGGGGCAGGGAGCTGCAAGAAGCTGCTTTGTCTTTAAAAGCATGTTTCTCCTTTTCTCATCCAGGGAAATATAATATTCTGCCTCTTTAATATTTCCTAGAATATTTCATCCTTCTAGGAGAGGTGCTAACTTCCTACAATGTGATGTTATGGAAAGTAGAGTCTATTTTATTGAGCATATCACCTTTGACTGGGCTCACACAATGTATTAATACATAAACCATTGTTTACTCATACTGTCCAGTTTCATAAAACCATAAACAAGCAAACTATAACTTGATAAATCCTATTGTATGAACAAAGCAAATGACTTGTCAGCCAGGAAGACTTTTCTGTGGATCCTAGGTATCGTTCCATGCAATTTGATATATAGATAATAATAGATGCTAAACTGAACTCCTGGTCATTAGCTGATTTTGTCCGCTAAATCTAGTTGGCTTAGTTGCTTCTAAAATTGCTAGAGATGAAGAAGCAGCTATTTCCCAAGAGTGAAGGTCCTTAGGCAAGTTTATCTCTTTCTCTCTGATCTATAGAAGAGAATATATGTAGCTCACAGTGGAACTGTGGAATCCTTGGTGTTCTCTGAGCTTAGTTGTTTACTTGGTTCCATTGCTGGACTAGGTAACATCATCATTACATGGCATTCAGACAAACCAGCCATCAGTAGACCCGTAGAGATAAACCACATTTACACACCATTCAAAAGAGACAATAAAAAAGCTAAGAAGGAAGCAAAAAGATCAGAACACATTCTCTCTAACAACCAACATCCAGATACACAAGGATTAACACCAAATTATCAAGCAGAAAACAATACTCTAATCAAGGAACCTAACAAGGAGAAAACCATACCCACACTAATACTGATAGGGCAAGCTATTTTATATAAAAAGGAAGGGAAACCCCACTCTCCCTAGCACTGATGATATTATCTAGGCAAGTAATGAAATATCTGCAAGTAAATAACCAAGCTCAGAGAAAATCAAAGACTCCATAGCCTCTGATCTATTTTACAGGGCTTTATAAAATTGTGATGGATAATGATTTTGATATTAACAGAAAGTTGACCAAAAGAAATGTCAGTTCTGCAGGGATCTCTTCTGGGAGTGGTCAAAGACGATTACAAGCACAGATGCTCCTTTTTCATGTATTGATGGGGTGCAACAGAGGTAGAGCTTCACTTCTGCAATCATGCAAAGCAACTTGACTTCTTTTTTTATGGTCCCTAAGGACAACCCTACAGCCCTGATCCATCCAAGCTATGTTAGATGGGTTAGATGCAGTTGTGGTAAAGCTACCAGATCTGAGCTGCATCCCAGTATAAGCAAAAAGATACAGAATAGAAAGCTGCTTCCTGCCATCTGGTGGTCATAAAGAGTTGTTGTGAGATTGTTTCAAAGAATTGACATCATTCATATAAAACATGTTATAGTTAATCTTTTCCAGAAAATCTCTGGATGGTCAACTATTGTTGGAGTAGGCAGATATGAAGATACCTAAGCATTAAGCCTAGGCCATATAGAACTTTAATTCAAAACTTTGAATCAAACCCAGACGCCTCCTAGTAATCAGAACAATGCTCACAAAATATACAGTACCATACAGTACGTCTGCAAGAAAACAAGCAAGCTCAGAGAGCACCAGGTACCCCTCATGTCAACCCCTAGAGCTACAAATATTCTCCTTTATTAGGACCATACACTTGCAACAAGCATCAATGAGCAAAATGACTATTATATTTTGAATTAACTACAATTTCTGGGTGGTTTTCCAAGGAACTGCTATGTTTAGCATGTTGCAGAAGTCTAACTCCTTTGGATACTTTTTAAAATTTGATTCTTTCAGTGAAGATTTGATAGCAGCTTGATCCATTTTCTAGACAATTGATATTATATTTATGCATCTGTTTTTTATAGTCCTGTGTAGCTTGCTTGAGGGTGCATGGTCTTCCGAAGTAGCTTACAATAAAGAATTAGCATCCTTATATCTTCCAAACCTGGTGTAACTGTTTACTACCTTCTTTAGATTTCTAGCCCTAATAGTTGAGCAGAAATGCGCAAGTGTAAACTTTTTACCTGCTAATACAGGTTGTCCTTGACTTATGATCACAACTCAGCTCAACATTTCCATTTCTAATTCTTTGAGTGAATTTTGCCCCATTTCTGACATTTTTTTGCCACAGTTGTTAAATGAATCACTGCAGTTGTTATGTGAACCATGTGGTCGTAAAGCAAATCTGGCTTCCCCCATTGACTTTACTTGTCAAAAGCCAGCTGGGAAGGTTACAAATGGTGATCACCTGACCATGGGAAAGTGCAAATATCATAAATACATGCCAGTTGCCAATGACTGAATCTCGATCATGTAACTATGAGGATGATGCAACCATTGGAAATGTGAAAGCTGGTCGTAAGTCAATGGAGATTCTCAGTCATCCAGGTCATGGTTGTCCCAAAACCAAGTTCAATTGCCTTTTGAAAGAGCACCTTTGAGATGGTCATAAGTCACTTTTTTCAGTTCTGTTGTAACTTCAAACAGTCACTAAACGAATAGTTGTAAATTGGGGACTATCTGTATTTATCCCCTGTACCTTGCAGGCTTGTTTCCCAAACTAATGACATTTGTGATGACTTTGAAGATTTTTTGCTTGAGAAGACAAGGCAGTTTCTTAATTGGGAAATGGTCCTAGCAGGCAATAGTAATGCCAGGTGGATCCCAATGCTGAATCACTTTTCCAACATTGTAATGGCCCAAATCCCCCACAATCAGAATGTTCCCATTTGACCCTTGTTGTTCTGAGGGTGAGTATTAATACAGGGAGATGGAGATTGATTCAACTGTAAACTTTTAGAATAATCAAGAAGACAATCCAATGATTTGGAAGAGAGAAGGGAGAACTGTCCAGCTGGGCTGGTTTTGTTTACTTTGTTTGTCTACTTTCTTAACTATTTTGGGGGTGCTTTAAAAGCAATATAATATAATACTTCTATTAAATGCATTAAGATGTTAAAAGATTGGCATGTTGCATTATCAGCTTCTGGCAAATTGGACATCCTCACCCAAGGGAATGCAAGGTATCTGTCTGGCCTGCCTTTAGATCAACCAGTAGAATCAGCTGATAAACAAAGCTTCCTTATAGAGAATTGAACTCAACTCTCAACTGATTAACATATCATCAACATTTTGCTTTGTATGCATCAAAATTCTGGGGGGGGGTTTGGTTTTGTGAAAAATAATGTAGTGTCAGAGTGCAACTATCATGCAGAAACAAGTGCTAGAAAAGCCACACTTAAATAGCATTTATTATTCAGCACTGTCTTCACTTATTTATCCAGAAGTCCTGTAGCAATCCAGGAATTTTTTTAAAAAATATTTAAATCCCTCTTGGGTAAGCTCGAATAGTATGGTAGAAGGTTATGTTAAAATAAGATAATTAATGTCTTCAATTATTCAGTAGAGGACAAGTGATGCCACAATAGTGTAATGGAGCAATTATGTAAATTTTTTTCTGTTAACTCTAAGAATGAATGTGGTCATGCATGACTACTCATGCATATTAAGATATGTATCAGGTGGTCCTTTCTATGAATTTTAAAAGAAAAAGTTAGCAGATAATGGAAGAAAGGGATTTATACCACTCGTTACATTGTATTAGGACAACACTGGTCTGTGGTATATTAATTTTGTCCAGTATGAATTTTGGCCAATGTTCATACAGTATCTTATTAGAAGTGCTAATTCAGACTCTTTAGGGCTATGTTATAATAGGATGCTGAGCCTTGCATGTTTCTAAAATTATTTGGAGAAATCCTTTGGAACATGTGAGAATTCTTAAAAGTAGTTATATCTTTTTTTTTTCCAGGCAGTTTTTTTAAAAAAAAAAAAATTTGAAAATACAAACTAAACAAAACAAATCACAACAAAACATACAAAACATGTAAACATATAAACAAAAATTCAAATATATATCAAGTTTATCGTAACTGTATGGGGTTGCTTTAATACATTGACTTTTGAAGCAGCTGCATATTTTTTTCCAAGCTGGAGTGAAGTTTAATCAAAGGTCCATATGCTTTAAAGGAACTGTTGTGCTCATACTTCTATGTATTTCAAATAATTTCTGAAATATACAGGTCCGTAACAGGTGGTAACTAAAAGTGTATATGAAACTAAATATGAGAAATTAAATGGAGCCTATACACCAAACAAGACAAAACAATTTAAGCAGCACACATTCTCCTAGAAGACATGTCCTATGTTAAGTGCAAACCACAACAGGAAGCAGTCTGAGTTTAATGTCGCAAGCTGATATTTTTATCCTAAATTGTGGCGGCTGAACTCCACTAATCTGACCAGAACCAAATGTTAAATTATAAAGAATTGTAAATGATTTGTGGCAGCAGAATGGTGGGACAGCAAGATGGCAGGGCAAGAAGACCATGAAATTGCAACCATCTGTTTTCCGCCTCTCCATTTTTTGTTACTTACGTCTGCTTTAGGTAGAACTTTTTTTATATATAAAAGGAACATAACATCTAGGCAGCCAAGTTAATACTATTTTAAATATATGAAGACATGTTGAAGTTGTTTACAAGTTTCCGTCCGTTTCAGAAAAGATAATGAAGTATCCTTCGTTTTCTTTTTTTTTCACTTTGTACTAAGTAAATCTGTCACTAGCCTATTTATTCCTGGGCCGTGATCAGACAATGGGCTATGAAAATCTACACTTAGAAAAATCAGTCCTCTCTGCAGAAAGGGAGAATTATTCTGAGTGCTAAATCAGTCTTTGGTCTCAATAACAGATGAGATGTGCAGGAACAATCTGAAGCTCGGTGGGGACAAATTAGAGATGGTTTTATCTGTCAAATGAAAGATGTTTAGCCTGTTTTGAAAGGGATGGATCCTTCCTAATGAATCATGGCTTGGGGCAGAATTAGAGGCACAGTATCCTCTGAACACAAAACACTTTGCATCAGTGTAAGATGGGGTGCTAGCTGCAACCCTTCAGTAGCCTTACTATAACAATCCATGCCTTGCTAACTCGTTCTAGACATTACTGCATGCTTTGACTATGGTGCTGCCCTTGAAGAGAGTCAGAAAACCACCTAGTACAAAATACTGCAGCAATATTAAGTGCTCTGAACATGTAATAATTTTATGCAATTTTTACTGGCTCCCAATTGGTTTGTGATTCAAGTGCTACTTTTAAGCTAAGACCATAGACTCATTTCCCATACGCTCCTAATGACACCCCCCCACACACACAGTGGTGGTATTCATTTTTTTTTTACTACCGGTTCTGTGGGGGTGGCTTGGTGGGGGTGGTGTTGCTTGGTTGACATGGCTTGGTAGGCGTGGCAAGGGAAGGATACTGCAAAATCTCCATTCCCACCCCACTCTGGGGCCAGCCAGAGGTGGTATTTGCCAGTTTTCCGAACTACTCAAAATTTCCACTACTGGTTCTCCAGAACCTGTCAGAACCTGCTGAATAGCACCCATGGACCCCCCCTATAATTCATAAGCCCAGCCAATTCTTGTTTTTTTAATACAAACATGAAGTCAACTCTGTTTCAAATTGAGCTTGACTTATGGTGTTTTCATGGACATGTCCATATACATTTCTTGACAAGAAATGTCCAAGTGGTTTGACTTTTATAGGATGTTTTGTTAATTTCCCAGGATAGTTCTACGGTAGTTCAGAGCTTACCTATGAGTTTCCCAGTTAAATATCTCATCCTACTTAGTTTCTAAGCCTAGGCAATTTCTTCATTCACTGAGACAACTATTTAATAAACTATAATTAAGAAATGATGGTGCTGCCTCTGAAGACTACTCAGAAGTTTCAGTTAATTCAGAATGCCATAGCTTGGGATATGCTTCTAGCTCATTGCTAGAAATAACTTTACACCAGTATTTGAGGGCCTGCATTGCCTTCCTATTTGCTCCTAGGTGCAATTCAAAGCATTGGGTTTATTCACTAAAGCCATATATGGCTTGGCATCAAGAACCATCTTCTCCAGCTGGTATTCACCATCCCTACTCATACACTCTGGGAGAAATGCAAGAGAAAGGGGCAGAGGCATGTTCATGTTTTCCAAAAGCTTTGCATAGCCCTATCATGGATATAATCTGAGACAGTAAAACTGCACACACAATATATGTCTCTTATTCAAGTAGCACCCATCACCTTGTCAAGTTGTATGGCTTGTTCATTATCCTCGTACTCCCTCTATTTACTGCTCAGTATTAGAAATACAGTATTGTTCAGTCATCAGAACTCCACAGTTCCACACCTGCCCTTTTGAAATTTCATATGAAATGTATTGATTTAAAAAGAATAGCAGGGAGAAATTCCCCTTCTTTAAACAGAAGGTTTTTCATTTTCCAAGCTCTCTCTACTCTGTATGCAGAACTTGTTTGCTCTTTGTAAACCGATTTGAGACTTAAGCAAAAATAATGTAGTATATTTACGGTAACAGTTCTTTAGTCCAGTTTTACTCTCAAGACTCTTTATTCCACTATATATTCAAACTGGACTGTGATTAATACATGTGTGTGTATGTATAGTATATGTATGTGTGTGTATGCATGTGTGTGTGTATATATATAGAGACAGCACAGGCATCAAAATTTCATTTTAATGTGTGCCATTGTGCACACAGAAAAGTGACAATAAAGGTTATCTTACCGTGGTGGGAATCAAATTTTTTTACTACCGGTTCTGTGGGTGTGGCTTGGTGAGTGTGGCATGGCTTGGTGGGCGTGGCTTGGTGGGCATGGCAGGGGAAGGATACTGTAAAATCTCCATTCCCTCCCCACTCCAGGGAAAGGTTACTGCAAAATCCCCATTTCCTCCCAATAAGCTGGGACTCGGGAGGCAGAGAATAGACGGGGGCGGGGTCAGTCAGAGGTGGTATTTACCAGTTCTCCGAACTACTCAAAATTTCCGCTATCGGTTCTCCAGAACTGGTCAGAACCCGCTGAATACCACTGCTGTTATCTTATCTTCCCGGCTGGACTACTGTAATGCTCTCTACATGGGGCTCCCCTTGAAGAGCACTCAGAGGCTCCAACTAGTCCAGAATGCGGCTGCGCAGGTGGTTATGGGTGCAACTTGTTGTGCCCACGTGACACCCCTCCTGTGCGAGCTGCACTGGCTCCCAGTGGTCTTCTGGGTGCGATTCAAGGTGCTGGTCACCACCTTTAAAGCGCTCCATGGCATAGGACCCGGGTACCTTCGAGACCGACTTCTGTCACCAATAGCCTCCCACTGGCCAGTCCGCTCCCACAGAGAGGGTCTCCTCAGGGTGCCATCGGCCAAGTTATGTCGGCTGGTGACACCCAGGAGGAGAGCCTTCTCTGTGGGAGCCCCTGCCCTGTGGAATGAACTGCCCCCCGAAATGCGTAAGATCTCCGACCTCCGTGTATTTCGCTGTGCCCTCAAGACCCTGCTGTTCCGCCAGGCCGGGCTATCAATGTAATGATTTTAAATTGGGTGTTTTAAATTTTTGGGGTTTTAAATCTGAGCCAAAATTATTTAATAATTTTAATTATTTTTAATTGATGTCTGTCTTTGTGCTTTTAATAGGCTGTACATCGCCCTGAGTCCTTCGGGAGAAGGGCAGTATAGAAATTTATTTATTTATTTATTTATTTATTTATTTATTTATTTATTTATTTATTTATTTATTTATTTATTTATTTATTTATTTATCTTGTCTTTTCCTGTGGAAATCTCACTCCCCAACTGTTCCATTTTTTATTATTTCTGAGTTCTTCTTTGCTGTATAAAGGTATTGTACCCTTTTTCATTTGTACACTAATTTGCAACACATTTCTTTACAGGTTTTATAAAGAATGATTTTTTTCATGTAACCTAGTGGTTCTGATGTTCATAAAACCAGTAACTGACTATTGACATTTTTACAATAACAACATAAAGATTAAGTATCACATAAACAATAATGCTTATACCAGATCATCTCAGTCATTTTAAAAGGAGGCTTTGATGCAGCTGCAATGTTTCTAAATCAGTTGGAAAGTCAGATGTGTGGTTGCCATGCTTATATTTCTGTACATGTGGGTGACCTGAAAAAAGAATATAGAAACTTCAAATATACAGGGTAATATATGAGGTTTTAGACTGGAGTATTTAGGTATGAGTGGTCAAATGAGGTAGGATTAAGAATGAATAGATTAATAATTTTTTGTTTATAGCTTCCATCATTCACATGCCATAAAGCTATGTTGGGAGATGCAATAAGGAATAATAAGCCAATGTTTAAACCATCCTGAATGGAAAACTGTGTGTTCCATACTGATTTCCAAATATTTTTTACATTTTCATCTTTATTTTCCCCTACAGTTAAACATATCCTCAAAAAAGACAAGGGCTTAAGCCAACTGACTGAATAAGATTCTTTATTTTAAAAACTATGGTAAATCAATAAAACTCATATAGGGAAGAAAATACTTGCTTAGCAGAGATTGCTTTAGGGCAGCAATCCTGTATAGTTTTTTGAGTGTTGGATGTCTTTGAGAATGTGATGAATGCTATGGACCTTCTCTCCAGAAAAATGCACACAAACACATTGCATTGGAAATATACAGTAGTTCCTTCACATATAAAAACAATTTATATACAGATAAGCCATTATCATTTTTTCTGTAAAAATTAATGGCTAGTTCATGAAAAAAAAAAACTAAATAAAAACAGAAATATTAATTCTACTCCCAACGGTGCTTTTTCAAAAGAAAACATCCTCGAAGACATTTTGCTTCTCATCCAAGAAGCTTCTTGGATGAGAAGTGAAACATTTTCAAAGGAAAAACCAAGTCCAGTTGCCTTTTGAAAAAGCACCTTTGGGACAACCATGACCTGGATGACTGAGAATCTCCATAGACATTAATTCTACTCAAAAATAAATTTCAATGAGATGGCACTACTAACTTGAGTGAGAATTTGGAACTGTAGAATGACAACACGAATATTATCGTTGGCACCAGTTAATTTCAATTTTTTTATTTTGATGGCAATAAGTTTTGAAAATCCTGACTCACAAAGGTATAAAGTAGAAATGAAATCAGAACTTCCACAGTTTGCTTGCTATATGAGAATAGACTTAGTCCCGGAAGAGCCGAAATGTTTCAAGGTTCTTCTAATTGCATCCTTTATCCTCAAATCAATGTAATCTTTAATAAGTTTGCATCATTGATGCTATTTATAGCAGCAAATAAAGGATTACCTATCTATATTTTAATTTTGTCTGGGCAAATGAATTACACAGTATTTCTCTGCAAAGCAGCACCTCTAAAACTGAAAATTTTGCAAGATTGCCTTCAACCTTCTTTTTCACCTTGGCCAAGAGATCGTAATATTTCACGAGCATCCATAAGGAAGACTGCACAGATTTCAAGGGAAAGAATTACCTCATTCATATGGCAAAAAAACCCAAAAAACATCTGCCATGTAAATGAAGTTTGTCTGTCAAAAAGTTATGAGACTGAGCTTCCTTTTCTCTCAAAAAAGTAAAACTTCTGCCTAAACTTCAATCAGGTGCTTTCAAAATTTGTCCTCTGAAAAGCTAGCACATTTCTGTTCAGTACAGAAGAAAGTCATATCGTATTCCTATTTCTGGCACAGTTTTTTTGAAAACATGGTGATTCAAGGCCCTGGCTCTGCTGACAATTTTCACGGTAGTAGACAAGACTTCTTTCATGGTTGTTGGCAGAATCTTTGACACCAACACATGCTGATGTTGAATGTAATTAGTCACGGTGCCATGTAGAGCTGCTTTCTTCACCAACGCAGCAAAACCAGACCTGTGGCCAAGCAACACCGGTGCACCATCTGTGTACAGAGTACCAGGTCAAAGTTTTGCTTGGCAAAGAGTTTAGTTATCCTTTTAAAGGTATCAACAGCCTTCGTGGTTTCCGAAAGGGGTTCAACAACATAGATATTTTATGATGGCATCAACATGTACATAATGGATGAAAACTGGGAGTTGGGAGAGAGATCGATAGTTTCATCTAGTTGCATATTGGAGGGAAGTGCAGTAACTGTTAGTTCTTTCATGATGACCTTCAAAATATTAGAAGAAAGATGGCTAATTCTGGAGTCGATTATGATTTTGAGAGAGGAACTGCTTCACATTTTTTTCTCGGCTCCAAGCCACAAAACAGCTTGATAATTTCTAATACACAGGGCATCACTTTCCAACTGTGTGTTGCTTCTTTCACTTGGCAATGCAACTCTTTGGATGCTTTATGGCAAGGTTTTTGTGTTCAGGAAATTTCAAGTGTTGATAAAATTCCAGCCTTTTTGAATCAACTTTTCATGCCTCCCTAAAGCTCAATGGAATGAATCAATATCCTAACAATATCATTGGATGTATTTTTTCACTAAAACGTTTTTCAAAGTTATAGACAAGGAAGAAAAAGAAATATGTGTGCATGGTACACAGGACACCTGAAGCTTACTTGTGGACTCCTGCTTTAAGGCAACCTATCTGGGCTGAAAGAATTGGACAAGCACAAGATGATAGCATTTATATCTGTGTTTCTCAGCCTTGGCAAGTTTAAGACGTGAATCAACCTTCTTGAATTCCCCAACCAGCAGCTGGGTGTTGATATCCATACATCTTAAAGTTGCCATGGCTGAGAAATCAGGGATTTAGATCTAGAGAACAGCCATTTAGTGATCAAATAGTCAGAAGTGTTTTGAAGAAACCCAATGAAAAATCCAACTCTCTTTCAAGGGCAGAAATATGCACATTTCTCAGTAAAAGTAAGTTCACATAGTTTTTATTAAGAAACCAGGAGTGTGGAACACAGGCAGTTTTTATGGTGAAATACTACTTGTTGGGAAAGAGAAGTTCAAAGTCTTCTTCCATAAATTCCACCTGACACTGTTCATTACCATTTTCTACTCAAGCTTCAACCCAGAGCTCTAGAATGAGGAAAAATTAGGCCAGGAACTCATGAATAGGGGTATAGTTAACAAGAGAAATGGCTGCCAAGGAAGGACGAGATGCTTTCTCATTTCTTTTCTCATGCAAACCTTCCTTACCCTTGAATCAACATTATGAGTCAAAAAGATAAAGTTGATGGCCTGTATTTGTTTTATAATTCATCATGCCTATCTCTCAGGACCTACAGTATCTTTCAGGATAGGTCCAACCATTAAGCAAAGCAAGGTAATTTCTTCAGGCAGAAACTATACCTGGAAAGTATAGAGCAGTGATTAGGTCTTATAGAGCAGAGTTGTGTGTTACATTACATTCTCTAGACAGTCCCACTAAGCTAAGCCAACTCAGTTCTGCATCTGTGTATTGTATCAAATAAGGGTGTGGTTTTTTTTTTTTTTTACTTTAGCCAACACTATATTTTAGATTGTACTGTCTTTCCAAGTCTTGCGGTTTTCCTTGTCAAACAAAATTCAACATGATAAATAACTTTGGAGCCGATGTGTTATTTTTTTGTCAGTACAGTCATTAGAAACAGATCAGATGAATACCTTAGAATCGGAACTAGCATATCATGGCAATCAAACAAACAAACAAAAAATGAAATGAGCAGATAAAGCTGAAGGATTTACAAGAGAGTGCCATCTGCTGAAACTCCATGATATTTTATTTGCTCAATACTTAAGCCTCCAGTGATCCTTTCTATCTCCTTTTAAAAAACAATTTGTATAGTTTTAAAACGGACACATTCTTGCAGAAGAGATCATCCTTTATTTTATTGTGTTAAGTGTTGCTGTCCCACAATATCAGAAAGCACTTTAGAAACAAAGTCATGAAGAGGGTTAGTTTATGTCGTTACATACATGTGTTGGAAATGACTTTCAGCCAACAAACACTTGGGTTGATGAAAACAAATAGATTTTATTAAAAGAAAATAATAAAATCAATTTTGCAAAATAGCAGACCTCAACAAAGGAGTTTGAGCCAGGAAGCCACACCTAAAGTTTCAAAATCATTACGTTTTATAGTTCCCTATCCCAACCCCCCCCGCCCCTCTTACATAGCATCCAGTGACCGATCACAGCTAATCCAAGGCGCCTTTTAGAGAGAACATCATCTCTTTCTCTAATTACATGTTCATCAACACCTCCCTATAACTACCCATAAAATATTTTGCAAGCATGGCTCTTCCTTATCTCTATTGCCTTGGTCCCCTTAGGGCCTCTTTCTAATGGGCCTCAAACAAAAGAAGATCTATTCTAACACAACATTGTTACATATTGGTATGCTTTCAGCATGTCTTCTCTCCAACTATCTTAAAGCAGAATAATGTTTAACAAATTTAACAAATTAACACAGCTGGAAGGGACCCTGCAGGTCATCCAGTCCAACCCCCTGACTAATCAAAATTCAATCTCCACTTATATGCATTTCTAACCTATATACCTATATACTATTTTATTTTTGAATTTTCTTATATATCTACACACGTAGTTCAGTCCTGCCTTGTTAATACAAAATTTTCTTCCAATGCTAGCTAGTCATGCAGAGCTCTGACTTTGATCTTGATTCTTTAATCTTCCATTAAAGGTCTGTTTTAAGTTGATCTCATATCAGAATAATGGATGGAAAATGTCCTACTTTTGCCTTGTAGACCATAAATTATTTTTTCAAAAAAAATAACAGGTTGACTATATAACTTGAGCTGGTTCATGCTGTTTCACCACTTGTTCAGAAATGACATTTATCGCATTTCATTCTTTCTTTATTTGATTTCTATAGCTGCCCATCTCAGGAAATGATTCTGAGCATTTTTACTATGTTACTTTAAAAACTGTTATGGTGATTCATGTGGAAACACACACACACACACACACACACACACACACACACACACACACACACAAACATATCACTGGAGGTTTTTAAGAAGAGACTGGACAGTCACTTGTCTGAAATGGTATAGGACAGTGATGGCTAACCTTTTTGCCATCACGTGCCAAAAGCGGGGGGAGCGCACAGGGGTTGCACGTGTATGTGCCCACACCCATAATGCAATGTCCCCCACTCGTCCCCCACACATGCGAGTGCGACCTCCTGTGGCCTGTTTTGGACCTTGCAGGCCTTCCTGAAGCCTCCTGGGACTAAAAACGGGCCACAGGGGCATGCTATATCCCCCATGACCCGTTTTGGTATGGGGGGTGCACTGGTCCCCCTGTCCCCGTGCATGTGTGTGCAACCCACGCACATGCGCACATGTCTCCTGCATGCACTCTGCCCCCACGCCAGAGACCCAAAAATAGCTGGCTAGTGGGAGGTGCACGTGCATGTATGGCGGAGCTGAGCTGGGCGATGGCTTGCGTGCCCACAGAGAGGGCTCAGCGTGCCACCTGTGGCACACCTGCCATAGGTTCGCCATCATGAGTATAGGATCTTCTGTTTGAGCAGGGAGCTGGACTAGAAGACCTCCAAGGTCCCTTCCAGCTCTATTCTGATTCTGAGTCACAGACTATGGACTTTAAGTATATATCAGGGTGGCATGTGTCATCTCTCTTGAGACTTAAGCGCATTCCTACATTTATTAAGACATAATGAATTACACTGGAGATCCACTTAATGCTACCACTTCCTGTTTACAGAAGTCTCTTGAAAATCCAGAAACACAGTTCTTGTATTTTAGGCCTTCAGCCTAAAGGATCGTGAGGTAGACACCTGACCCAGAGACAGGATTGTGAGGTGGATACATGACCCAGAGACATATATTTGACCACAGAATTCTCTAATACAGAAAACAAGGCCTGATTATCTGTAGGTAAAAGTGTAAAGTTTTCCAAATGAAAACAACACAGGAACATAGAGAACACATACCCACACCCACACACCACACACGGACTAAATCTTTCTCCTCTAATTCCTATTGTAATACTATTTCTGACCATGAGACAGACTCACTAGATCTCAGTGCCTATGGGTGAGAGAGAATGAGATGGACATAAACAGGTCCAGAAAATCTTTCAGACTGTTCATTCTCACTTCCCAGTTCCACCATCACAAGTGACAGAGTTCCTTCCTCTGTCTTTTCTGATGCTGTCTTCTGCCTGTCAACTGACCTTCTTCAACCAGATGCCTTCTAGGTGTGTTGCTTTTCATCTTCCACTGCCACCAAATATAGCCAAAACTCTGCCGCTTGGGAATTATGGGAATTGGAGACCAACACATCTGGAAGCTAAGAATCCTTGGTGCTCTCTGAGCTTGGTTGTTTGCTGGCAGATATTTCATTACCCAACTAGATAACATCATCAATTCATATCTGGAAGGTTTACAAAAACTTATATCTGCTTAATTCTGCACATTCATAGATATTTTATATTTTGTCATGGTATTTATAACAAGTCGAAACTTTGATATGGATAGTATTTGCTAGAATTTTTAGAAGGCCTTTTAACAGTTACATTCAATAGGAATTCTTTGAGAATGTACCTTAGTTTTTGGAAGCAGAACACACAGGGTTGTCTCTTTAAATACCAAACTAGTTAAATAGGCCACCCAATCAATTGCCTAAGATAATATACATGGCTAAACTAGGCAAAAATTAACAAGGCACACTGTGCTCTCCCTGTGCTTGATCCTTGTCCTCCTCTATTTCACTGACAGGTCAGCCTATCCTTAATGATTTATCCTAAATTCAGTAACTTCAGAATAGATAATAATAGATAACCTTATTGTCATTTTTTACTGTGGGCACACTGGCACACATTAAAAATGAAATTCTGTTGCCTGCTCTCAAAGGTATACACATACATAACACACATATACACATGCTATATACATACATATATGTTTTATATTTTGTCCATATTGTGTGTAATGTATATTTATTTATTTATTTGTATTTATGTATGTCTGATAGGATCTCAACTAGTGAATTTTGTTTTGTCTTCTAGCATCAGTCATCCATTGATGAAGTGAGATAGACCCTATGTTTCTTTTATTTTGGCACAATGATGATTGGATAACTCTAAAAGACACTCTATTGGTGAGGATCCTGTCTCGAGTGCATTCATATCTCTCTCTCCCTCTCTCTCTCTCTCTGTCTGACTCTCTGTTTCTGTCTCTCTCTCTGTCTGTCTCTCTCTCTCTCTGTCTCTCTCTCTCTCTCTCTCTCTCTCTCTCTCTCGTATTTGAATCTGACATTTTCCTCAAGAATCACTTAATAGGATTTTTTAGGTATATATTAGAATAAGTCTTATGAAAACTATTCATTTGTGGCATGAAATGAAACTGGATGCAAACCATTTCCTCACTAGGTTTGTCCTAAAGGTCAATAATAAATGACACATTTTCCAAGGAGGAAGTTGCACACTCATTCACTAGCAATGATGGAAGATAAACTGGCAAAATGCAGGAATTATTTGCTGATGAATCAGCACTCATGATAGACAGAGGGAACCCACAATCAAGGCATACATATATACAGTATGAGTGTATGAGGGGGCGGAGAGAGAGAGAGATTCATATGTGCATGTATATGTACCGAATTATTAATTATTTCTTCTTGAAATAATTTGGTCATTATCATACTACTAACCTGTTTCCCCCAAAATAAGATATCCCCTGATAATAAGCCCAATCAGGCTTTTGAGCGCAAGGCAATAAGGCCAAGCGCTTATTTCAGAGTTTAAAAAAATATAAGACAGGGTCTTATTTTTGGGGAAACATGGTAAATGTCCTGCAGCTTTTATTTATACCAAGAAGCAGATAATATTGAAATGGCAAAGAGACAAGTAAACTTTTAAAAAAATGGATTTATGTTATTTGGAATACTAGTACTTTTCCTTTTCTATTACTCACAATCTATAGCTTACAACAAATAACAATTAAACACATCGTTATTTGCATACACAAATGGTATCTGATAATAAAATCAATGCTTGTGCCTTTCCTCATCTTATTTTAACTTTTTCTTTGTAAAAGACAGAAACTCATCTCATTTACTGATGTTATTGGGCATCAACTACAGAAATTAATCCTGCTGAATTCAGTATGTCACTCAAGTAAGTTTTCATGTTGCTTCACTATGTATTTAAAAAGATGTTATGGGTTACATTGGGACTTACAACTATAGATCAGCATTCATTTTTTTTCTAAATATGACTTAGAGATACCTCAGCATGAAGACATCCTACAATTTTTTTCTTGTTCTTGCTTTTTAACCTCGGTTCACCCTGAAAACAGCTTAAAATCAGCAGTTCCCCCTTTTAAAGCAATGTTTTCCATCTTCACTTAACAGCAATTTTAGTGTATATATGCCTCTTTAATAAACTTGGTGAGGGCATGGCCAAGAACTGGCATCTGCTGAGCTGCTATTGGTTTGTTGAGGTTGCTTCAGACATGCGCCCTTCCTTCATATCATTGACCTTCATGGCTCTTTCTAGTGACAGGAAAATTAGACAAAACAACCAGCTAGCAGGTTAGTAGGATAAAAAATGGACTGTGAAGAAGCAGGGTGGAGCCCACCTACAACTCTGTGTTCCTCATCTGTCACACCAATCTACCAACTAGATTATTTTGGATGCAGAATTGCTGATTTGGAAATCAGCCCAAATAACAGATTATAAATTGCAGGGTATCTCTGCACTAGCAACCTGTCATTCGAACAACTTGAAAGGTGGCTAGTGCCTCAATCTAAGGTATTGCCGCATACTCACCATGCTCCCCGGCACATTTTAAGGAGAGGATTCTCCCCCCCCCGCTTTGCTGGAGAAATCTTCCAATCACTGCCCTTGCAGTAAAGCTGCAAGGATAGGATCCCTTCCAGCCCTTGTTACTGGGGCAGTTTAGAGCTCAGTCATCAGGGCAATGCAAATTACATCAGCCTATTTTTTCTGCTGAATCAAGGACTAGAGGAAAACATGTGAATGTGGCAGTGAAAGAATCCTAACGTCAAATGCACATAGTCATGTAAGCCAGTGCTAATCGGAAGCCATGCTGATTTAAGAGAATGTCCCTGAAGCGTGGCCTGATCTTTGCAGCCAAGCAGACCTGCTGTCTGCTTAGTCTTACCATGGCAGAATCCCAGATCAGGGACTGGCAGTCAGATTCCCAGTCCCATTGTGTGCAAAGCCATCAATTACCCTGCTGCAGGCTCTGTAATTTATGTCCTCGCCATTGTGCTCTTAACAGCAAGACCTCTGTAAACAGTTGAGCGGCTGATCACTGGCGGAGGAATAACAACTGCAAATGTTGCTCAGCCTTATGTTACAGTTCTTAACAAGTCACTTCGTAAAGCATGATCCCACAGCAAGTGGCAAAAAGATCATCAAAAATGGCCGACCAGAGTGTACCCATAGTCATGTACCCACTGTCCTCAGAACCTGAATACCAACATGCATACAGGTAGTTCTCGACTTACAACAATTCATTTAGTCACCGTTCAAAGTTACACACTTATGACCTTTGTCGCATTCCCATGATCATGCAATCAAAATTCAGATCCCTGGCAACTGAATCATATTCATGACCATTACGGTGTCTGAAGGTCATGTGATCACCTTGTGCAATCTTTTGACCAGCAAAGTCAATGGGGAAGCCAGATTTGCTTAACAACCGTTTTACTAACCTATCGACTGCGGTGATTCATTTAACAACTGTGGCAAGAAAGTAAAATGGGGCAAAACTCACTTAACAAATGTCTCACTTAACAACAGAAATTTTGGGCTCAACTGTGGCCGTAACTCGAGGGCTACCTGTATTGTCATTTCGCACTGAAATTATTGTGTTTAGGGAGCAGAAGCATCAGCAGTGGTGTAGCTCAGTACAGGGATAGGTGTATTGGCCAAAAAGTTTACAATAAATGAAAATATAAAATACTTTAGGAAAAATGATATTCACCAAAACATAAGAGTGTTTAACACATACATGTTAGACAGGCTAGTTGGTTGGGATTACGTAGACATGTTGTCTGATTTCCTTCATCACTGACTTCTTCACCAATAGAAAAAAAAATAGCAATGGGAAATGGGGATTTATTCACCTTGGAAGCCAAAAGAGGACAGAAGAGTGAGGAAAGAGGTCAAGGAACTGGCTGGGAAAGGGTGACCTTTCAGGAAACTGGCAGAATCCGTTGGAAGGTATTTGTCAACATGGACCAGATCATATCAGGCTGACTCCCCTGCGTGCCTTATTATGCCCTGTATTAAACACAATAACACATAAGCCACCACTTCCACAGTGAAGCACCAAAAGCTATTATCAGAATGCTCAGCTGAGGGCAGATCTTAAGATAAAACAGAGCCATAAGGATACCTAGTGTGGGGGACTGATGGGTGGATTATGATTGCTGTGGATCAAGGAGGCTGTATGGAAATGACCTGTGTCTGGATTAGGTTCTACATACCTGGGGGGGGGGACACTTTTTGCTCATGGCAGGAAATAAGTAATCCCATTTTACCTCTTACATTGTCTGATGTTAGCAAACTTCATTTAGCAGATGGCTTTTTAAAATTTGGGGAAAAAAAGTGCATCCATAGTCCAGTAGTATTCTTACTCACTGGTGCAAAAGCAATGCTTCTTATGCATGCAAAATGGATGCACCATTCAGATTGCATTCATCTTAAAAGATTGTCATCACTTCTTTGGGGGCAGAATTGATTAATTATAATAAAAAAGGGCAAACTTTATTGTATTGAAGAATAATATTTCAATTAATACTTCATTTCCTGAAATATAAATTGAGTATCTCACCCAAAGCACCTGGACTGCATTTTCCCTGCCAATATGTCTTTGCATCTGGAGAGAGGATCTTCCTGAGATCAGATGTCTGGTTCTATTTTGATGTGTTTTCCTTATATTATTAATATCAGCACTTTTGCAGTTTTATCTGTTTCTGCTTTTTTTTTAAAAAAAAAAAAGAGGCCCATAATTATTTTCCACTATCTGCTACACTCAAACTGTCAGGAAAAAAAAAGAAAGAAACAGGGGAAAAAACCCTGAATCTGAATCCTTGATACATTATTCTTTCTAATGTATCCTTGATACATTATTTAAGAACCACAGCACATGATTGCATAGTTCTTCAGAAAATCATAATATTGCTTAAATAGGATTTAATAACCCTTCCCCAGTATAATTTGGCTTTGTCTCATTCCAATTATCTGTAGGCATGGATTGGCAATAGGCAATCTGTGTAGGGAACACATACAGATTTTTTTATTTAAAAAAGAAAAATGAATGAATGTTTTTTAAAAGAGCACCATTTTTTTTTTAAAAAAAATCTCAATATTCTTAGCATGACATATTGTAAGATTAACGGTCTTACCAGAAGAACGGTAATAGTATTCTCACTGAAAATCACATGAAGTGTGTATGTTCTCATCTGAAATTTTATATTATGGGAAAACACAAATGACTCATGCAATTTAGGGCATTTTAACATTTTATATTTTGGGATTCTGCGCATCTCATTTAAGAGTATTTTGGGCATTGTGTTATTTTGACAACATTTCCTTTCCCTGCATTGCAGTACAAACTTCCCAAGGAAATTGAACTGAGTGGATCTTTAATAAAGTATTTTCTATTAAATTGCATAGACACTATCACTCTCCTTGAACAATCAAGGAACAATTTGTTATAGGATGGATTCAGATATCAGTGTTTATGAAACAACATAAACCACAGCTGATTGGGATTATAAAGCACGGTAAATCATAAATCATAAACCAAGATGCATTACTGTTTGATTTGTGTGATAAGAACATTGCTAATAATATTGTGCTAGGATTTGTACAAGGCTACCACATCTAACTAACGACTGACTCCTGAGTCTTTCAATTCAATAGAAGAGAATATGTGTAACTCAGAGTTGAACTGTGGAGCCTTAGTGCTTTCTGAGCTTGGTTATTTGCTTGCAGACATTTCATTACCCAACCAGGTACACTGGTTGTACACCACTATATCATTAGTGTGGTGGTTGTGAAAATATGATGTTACCTAGTTGGCCTCAACAGTCTTTGAACCTAGTTAGGATTGATAGACCTTATTTGGCTTAGTCCTCAGCTCTGGCTGCCAGCAAAATCAAGCACATATTTTCTGCTGTCAAGATTCTCCTTACAGAAACAGGCCATACAACATCCCTGGTGTGTGGGATAGGAAGAGACAGGGTAATCAGTCTGACTTGCCTTTACGTTTTCTTAAAATGATAAGGGTAAACTATCCCTATCTCATTTTTGCAGTCATTTTATGGATATAGAGATTGATAGTCTTCTGAACCAGTTAGGCACAATGATCCCACAAATCTTTATCTAAGGGAAGAGCTCTGGAGATAAGCAATCCAGTATTTCAAATGAAAAATGAATCATTTAAAATGTGGATTGTTTTGCTAAAATGTTTTGCAATCGAAATACTCTCACAAATTCTTCCTAAATATTGCAAAAGTGTCAAATATAATTGTGTAAACTGAGCCAGATGTTTGAATTCTCCTTTTGCAAGAAACCAAGAGCTGACTGTCAAATCAAAGCTCTGGAGCTCATTGTTGTGTAAAAATAACAGTGTAAAAAGAAATGTCTTGCATATAATACAACAGCTTTCTGAATGGCAATACAAGTCATTGTGAGTCCTCCAAAATCTTCTTGGCCCTCTATTGCAATTACCGATATTTTCTATCAGTTCCTCATACCGAAGATTATAGAGTAACGTTATTCATTGTGATTACTTGCTTTACATACACATATGTGTGTGTGTACAAGTGGATATAAATGCATGGAGAAATTGTTGTTTGCTGTTCTTGCCCTTGGCTTCTGCAGTTCTCATGAAAAGAATCTACACACATATAATTACTGTTACGCAAGTCTTTGTGTAAGCTTTTTATGCAAGACTCTAACTTATATGGAGGAAAAATACAAACACATACATACACCCACACACTTTTGTTAAATCTTTAAATGGATTTCAATAGATCAGAACACCAAAGAAGATCTCATCCTCTTCTCTTCTGTATTTCTAGTACATGGGACTAGAAACATCTAGGATAAGATACCTAATATTCAACAATGACAATACTTGTTGTGGGAAGGGAATAAAATACTATAATGCTTCTTTTCTTTCAGATATAATTGAGTCTATCTTAATCATCCCAACCCTGTTAAATTTTTTCTTGCCCTTCAGCTTTGGACATAAATAAGGTATTTTTCATGCTTATCAAAATTACTATTATTAGGATAGACTTCTTGGGGTAAGAGAACTTCTGAGAATTTGGAACATCCAGATTCTCAGATGAATCACAACGCCATAGAAATTGGAAGGAAATGCTTAAACCATTGTGTACCAACACATCTGATTCCCCATTAAGTTGCTGACCAAAGTGGTATTCATCAGTGGTGGGATTCAAAATTTTTTACTACCGGTTCTGTGGGCATGGCTTGGTGGGCATGGCATGGCTTGGTGGGCATGGCTTGGTGGGCATGGCATGGCTTGGTGGGCATGGCTTGGTGGGCATGGCAGGAGAAGGATACTGTAAAATCTCCATTCCCTCCCCACTCAGGGGAAGGTTATCCCTATTGTAAAATCCCTATTTCCTCCCAATCAGCTGGGGCTCGGGAAGCAGAGAATAGTTGGGGCCGGGATCAGTCAGAGGTGGTATTTACCGGTTCTCCAAACTACTCAAAATTTCCATTACCGATTCTCCAGAACTGGTCAGAACCTGCTGAATACCACCTCTGGTACTCATCTATCAACTCATGGTTGTCCACTTTCAAACTGCTGGGTCAGCAGGAGTTGGAGCATGTGACGGGAGCTCACCCCATCCTGCGGCAGCAATTAGGTTTTGAATGTGAGCCTACCAATCATCAGCTTAGCGTCCTACCTCATGAGTCACCATGCTCCCCTATAAGTATCCTATAACAAGGAACAGCCTCCTTAATTTATTAAGAAGATTCATTAGACTGTTAGATTCACTAACATGTTTCAGGCCTGGTATGTATCTCTTGAATAGTGCAGTAGCCTTCTCTTCCAGTATTTTGACACACAAGAGTGCAAGCTAAAAGAGACCATGCTATTATGTGAATGAACACAAAATGTATTGCTATAATGGTTTCTGCTGGATGCTGACAATCAGGTTCAGAACTGTGGCATGCTGAGAAGAAAGTGCCTTTTTCCTCTCCACTTAATGAAAATTGCCTTCTGCAATAAAGTAAGGAGCTTCCATGGGGATAATATAAATTCTTGGACTAATTCTCCCCAGATCTGTGCTCCTAATGCTTATCACCCTTCCTCAATTACAGCTATTTTGAAGAAAAGTAGGCACATTAAATTAAATTCATGCCACATCAGGTTTGGTCAAGTGCCAACTGTAACAATAAAGCGATACATTCAGACCCTACACAGGAAGAAAATTGGAAGATTTTGAAGGGTTTCCTTTCCTTTAGTACACAATTACAATAATTTTTAGATCAAGCTTTCACTATATAGTTTATGTATGAATAACCTCTTTCCTAGTTCACGTATTTTAAGACAAGTACTTTGAGAACCAACTATTATACATCAAATGATTCTTGCTAACTGTTGATAGATAAGGTAATAAAAGTGACAGTTCATGCAGACAGGAAGACTTATTAGCTTGTTCAGAGAAAGGTATCAAAAGTCTATACAAAATACTGTTTTGTATTTCTTTGTGGAAGACAGCCATTATTGTTCTCCAGTGTTTTCTCTCTAGGACATTCAGGGTTCCTCCCCCCTCTCCCCCAGTTTAGCTGTGGAGCTGATTATATTTTAGTCAGGAGACTGCCTTGTCATGATCAGCAGAAAGGACATCACATTTTAAAGCATTGGTAACAAAAAAAGTGATTATATGGTAATTTCCACTCAGCAGCTAGAAATGACTTGTCATTTGACCAAGTGTCTCTGAGAAGGAAATGGGAAATATAACAGCAACTTTCCTGTAATATTACAGAACTGTCTTTACATTCAGACTATTGTAAACATGTTATCTGGGCACAGAAGGCCCATTTCTGATGTTTTTGGCTATATGTCTAACTTTGAGAGTGGTGCTCTTTATCTGGGCACTTTTCTCTGAAGGACTGTCCAGTCCAACTTGGGTTTAAGGATAAAAAGTGTAAGTAAGGGAAGCAGTTCCTTTGAGTGTTCTTCTGTCCTATCTTAAGGATTGATAGATAGCAACTGAAGTAGCTGTAAGGGATCACATATAACAGGGCTTTTTAAAAGAGTATGTGTGTGTGTGTGTGTGTGTGTGTGTGTGTGTGACATTATACAGGCATGTGCGGATACATTTTCATAATATCTGAGTCTTCTTTTGTTATTTTTGGCAGTGATAATTTCAGCTTTCTTAAAAAATAAGAAACCTGATTATAGAAAATCCACTAGAGTTGGTTGAAAAGTTAAACTTTTTCCTACATAAAATGGCAGAATAACTTGACTTCCATTCTTACCAATACCATCCAATTCCTTACTGGGAAGCACTAGCTGTGTTCACGTATTGCACTAAATCTGAGTTTGCTTAAACATGGTTTATTGAATACAGTTTGCCATAAACCATGGCTTGCAAGGTGCAAACCGATTATTGCTGAATGCAATGAATAAACTCAGTCAGTGTATTCTCAGATCTCAGCCAGCCAAAGGTTGAGTAATTCTGAGGAAATCAGTCACTCATGTCTGCACTTTTTAAACTGAACTAAGAATAAATTATCTTTGATGTATTATCTTGTTGATGAGATTTAACAAAAATTAATTAATGCATGATTTATATTTGATTCAGCATCTAGAAAATAAAAAACTAGATTTCCAGAAAAGGAAGAAAACTGTTTTTGCCACAAAGCTTTTATTATTGTTGTTGTTCTGGTTCTTCTGCAACATGAATTGATTATAAGTTTTTTTAGATTGGAAGCCAGCTCATCAGATGCGCAGAGACAAAAGACCTTAGACAATAATTAGCTTATTGATCTTACCAAGTCTCTCAGTAGGTGCCATAGATCAAGCCTGGGCAATGTATGTTCTGCTAGATACTATTAGGATACAATTTTCAGGTCCTTTGCCAACAATTAACAGGTATGGAAACTATAAGGAATTCTGGAAAGATGACAAGCTGAAAGCACCATTCTAGGAGACAGATGCAAAAAGAACAGGTCGTAAAATAAATAAAAGTTGAAAAAGAGAATAGGGAAGATAAAGGAAATAAATCTTCTCAGGACAAGATAGATAATAAGTAAAATAATCAGGTTCTTCCCAAATCAGAATTAGACGAAATAATCCACAAAAGTAGGGGAAGATTGGGAGGCCTACCATGTGGAAACCAGATAAACCAGCAACTGCAGCAAACTATCAATGTCTCTCACTCAGAATACTGTGCCCTCCCTCCCCACCTCAGCAGAAGAAATGAAGAAGACGTTCTCCTATGACAATAGACAAAAGGGATGAAACATTAGTTATCAAGAGGAGAAGAGATAACTTGTCCTTTAAAAGATAACGTCTGTGATTATCTAGATTATTGACTGAATCATTCCAACTTTTTCTTAGGTTTCTGTTTATTTAAACCCATGACTAATATTTGTCCAGAGGTGAAGTATATGTTGACTTAATAAAGTGTAGTTCCACTCTGAATCTGTGCCTTTGTTTATTGTCTTTAATTGTCCAACTGATGTATTATTCTTCACTATTTGTCCATTTGTACCCAAAGTGATGGCAATTATGTGTGACTCACATAAAGCTATATCACATGCAACAGTTTAAGAAACTTACGTATCTAGACTCTGATGTGATGGTGTTTTCTCCATGATTCTTTTCTCACTAATGTGGCATGTGAGATTTTCTTCTATCTAACAGATACGCATTGTAATGTACCATGATTACTTTTATCCTGCATATTTACCAAATTTTCTATGAAGTGATGAGACCTGATCCTAGTTCCTTTTCACTTAACTGAAGAGCACTGAAGCTGCTTTTAAAAAATTTCTAAAGACTGCATAGTTGTAAACTGAAGTGACCAAAATAATTCTTTCGATTGGTAAACCATGTAGTGTAGAATATGTGAACTTTAAAGCCTCTTCTTTTAGTTTAGATGAGTAGCTTATAACAATGGTTTAAAATGGTATTTTCTTCACCACTGCTTTTTTATGTATTAGTTCAAGTCCCCTATGGGTTTGGCAGTCATTTCCCATCCATTTGAAAACTCCATGATTGACTATTATTACAAATATTAATGCCCAACCCTTTTCCAGCCTCAAACTTTGAGAAATGTTGCTTTAATTTAACTTCAGCATGATATTCTTGGCAATTTAGTGCCTTTCAGCTTCAGCAACTGTAAAAAATGTTAAGTGTTTGAGAAGAAATTTATTTTTTACAGATTGTACAGTGAACTGCTGTTCCTTTACTCCCCTTGTTTTGGTGAAATTACTTCCTTGCTTGATTAACTAAATTGAAAACACCGGCCAACTCATGAGTTTAAAATGACTCTTATTTTCATAATATCATAAGGAAGTCGCCCACTTCAAATGGCTTTCTTAAAATACCACCTACTTTAAAGCCTCCATGGGGAATGACTCTTTTATGAGTGCATCCTGATGGATCCAAAATGTGGAGAGTGAGCTAATAGTCGACACTGCATACTTATTTGTTAAAAACTCCATTTATAGGAAGCTCCATGATATAAGTAATCAGACGATAGTTCTGAAAATTTGGAGCTTTTGAATATAAGTGGTGGGAGCTTGTGAATTAAAAAAAAAATCCCGTTTCTTTCTGATAAGTAGTAATATGGTTTCTTTTTCTTTTAAAAATCAGCATGGGAGAATGCACATCAAGATGAGTGAAAACCAAACAGTGAAATTGTGGAGTGTTAATTAGCATTTTCAGCTTTGCCTCACAATTCATACCAGAATTAATTTGGCAATACTATATTTTGGGGAGGTTGGTTCTGTATGATTTTCACGCTGCAATTTCTCCCCTACAATTTTCAGCTGCACATTTTTCTCTCTCTCATATTTTTCAGACAGTGCTGGCTCGTGAGGGAGTTTAATATGAAAATACCAATAGCGTAATGTGAGTCCAAAGTATAGGAGGTAAGAAGGTAAAATCATGTCATTATCTTTGGGTGCCAAAAGGCAGCAATTAGTGGCAGGCAATGCTATCACCTGTCACCCTCATAGTTTAAAAACCACTGACCTAGAAAGCTCACTGAGTGACTTCTCATCAATTTGCTTGCACGTAGCTATGTTTTACTCCCAATTTATAGGTAAGAGAGTGCCAAATTTGTTACTGATATTATTTGTGACCCGGTCAATGAATGTTTTCAGATAGTCAAGATAATCAAACCTTTAGAGACTGCTTGTTGCTTTTAAACTTCCTTGTTTCAAGGCAACCAATAAAATTATATAGAAAAATGTCCTACTGTATTATGTTGTCTTCCACATCTTTCCCATTATTTAGATATTATATATTGTTCAATTTCAGCAAGATTATCAAAAAATATTACATACCTATAAAAATATTAGATAAAGGTTCCCCTCGCACATATGTGCTAGTCGTTCCCGACTCTAGGGGGTGGTGCTCATCTCCGTTACAAAGCTGAAGAGCCAGCGCTGTCTGAAGACGTCTCTCTGGTCATGTGGCCAGCATGACTAAATGCTAAAGGCGCACTGAACGCTGTTACATTCCCACCAAAGGTGGTCCCTATTTTTCTACTTGCATTTTTAACATGCTTTCGAACTGCTAGGTTGGCAGAAGCTGGGACAAGTAAAGGGAGCTCACCCCATTACGCAGCACTGAGGATTCAAACCACTGAACTGCCAATCTTTTGATCGACAAGCTCAGTGTCTTAGCCACTTAGCCACTGCATCCCTAGATTAAAAAAAATATTACATACCTATAAAATTGTGAACTCTAGATAAGTTTTTTTAAGTTCTCATGATTACTATATTTTCCACATTTGGAAAAATGAAACTGCATAGAGAATTTAAAAAGAACAACTCTTAATACAAGTCTAAATCCCACCTTGCAAAATACATAAATAAATATAGTAATTATTATTTTAAACAACAACAAACTCAATTTGTTGGAAATTTAATTTTCATATTAAACCAGACCAGACTAAGAAACCAATGCCATGTAGGTCTAAAATTATTTATTTTTATTTATTTATTAAACTTCTGTGCCAATCATCTCTCTAGAAGCAACTCTAAGGGGCTTACAGTCAGTGAATAAAAATAGCATATAGAACATTAAAACAATAAAGACCATAATTTTAAAATTCCGCTGACCAAGATGGAGATGAAGGGACAGGGAGAAGATGGGGGTCTGTCTATTACATTAACCACCTCCTGGATGCCACTCCCCTATTGGGGCCCAAGTTAGTTGGCAGAGCCAGGTCTTCAAGCCCCTTTAGAAGACCAAAAGGGTGAGTGCGGGTCTCACCTTAAGGAGCATGATATTCCAGAAGGCAGGAGTCATGGCAGAAAGGGCTCTTCTCCTGTATCCCACCAATTTGTCGACCAAAGTGGTTCACAGAATGCCTCTTCTGCCAGCATGGGTGGAGTGGGCTTATCTCATCAGAGTGAGATGGTTCCTCAGAAAGCCTGGACCCCCACCATGAAAGGCTTTAAAGGTGATAATCAACATCTTGAATTGAACCTGGCTGTAACAGAATCTTGCAAGTATTTATTTTTATATCAATCAGGGAGGGGCCATCTGAGGCACTTTCTTAAATATCCTGTTTCCCCAAAAATAAGACATCCCCTGATAATAAGCCCAATTGGGCTTTTGAGCGCATGTGCTAAAATAAGCCCTCTCCCTGAAAATAAGCCCTCCCTTCCCAAAAATATTTAAACACATGCGCAGTTGGTCCCCGCCATTTCCTCTGGTTAGGGTTAGGGAGACAAAGCTGGAAATCAGGTAAGACGGCAAGAGGAGCACCGTCTTGCTCCACACGCCCCAAAATAATAAGACCTCCCTGAAAATAAGCCCAAGTGCTTATTTCGGGGTTCAAAAAAAATATAAGACAGGGTCTTATTTTGGGGAAAACAGGGTAGGTTTTTGGGAATAGACTCAAGCTGCACTCATCTGATTGTTACCTTAGTAAAAAATTTTCCCACTGTCCTTTAAGGCCATTCTCTACATTGGCAAAAATCCATTAAAAATTACCAGAAATAACATTTATACTTTAAACATGATCAATAAATCAACTTCATATTCCTTCCCTTTGTTTTTAATAATCTTAAATCTTTAATCCCTTTAGTTCTCAGAACTTGATTTCTTTTCTCTTTGTCTCGTCTCAGAGTCCTTCAAAAGTTTAACAGGTCTTTTTTGTAAATCCAAAAAAGTTATCCAAGTCAGTCTTTTGATTTGTTATTTCTATAATCCTTTAAATTGTTATTTTTAAAATAATGTTATTTCATAAATTATTATATTGTTGCAGTCAGCCAGATATTTGGATTGGATTTGGCATTTTTATCCACCTATCTAGTCCTTCTCAAGGATGTGGGATAGACACATGTGGATGTTTGATTGTGTTAAAAGGTATCATTTCAGGATGTAAGTTTATCGGTGGCCGCACAGGGGATTATGGGAGCGAGGGGGCACTCCCATGTGACACCTCTCCTGCGTGAGCTGCATTGGCTTCCAGTGGTCTTCCGGGTGTGCTTCAAGATGTTGGTTACCACCTTTAAAGCACTCCATGGCATAGGACCTGGGTATTTGCGGGACCGCCTTCTGCTGCCGATAGCCTCCCACCGACCAGTACGCTCCCACAGAGAGGGACTCCTCAGGGTGCCGTCAGCCAGGCAATGTCGGCTGGTGACCCCCAGGGGGAGGGTCTTCTCTGTGGCAGCTCCTGCCCTCAGGAACAATTTGCCCCCAGAGATATGAAGGATATCGGATCTCCGGACCTTTCGCCATGCCGTAAAAACTTTTCTTTTCCATCAAGCAGGGCTGGCGTGAAACCCCCCCCCCCTTTTTTTTAGCTTTTTAAATTGTCAATGGGTTTTAGTTTGAATGTTTTAAATTTTGGGCCAAAGTCATGTAAGTCTTTTAAAAATTTTAAATTTTGTATTGGTATGTGTTTTAGTTCTGGCTGTGCACCGCCCTGAGTCCACTAGGAGAAGGGTGGTATACAAATTGAATAAAATAAATAAATAAAATAAATTCCAAGTAAAGGTGTCTTTTGCAATTGACCAATGGTGATTTTGTCAATGCCAATAGTGTACAAGTGGTGCTCTAGTTGTTTTGGCAATACATGCAATGTGCCAATACTACTAGTACTAACTTTGTTTTCTTTTGCCACAGTTGTCCTACTGCCATGTCACTATTATTATTAGAAATTATTATGACATCAACCAAGTTTCATTTGTATATTCAATACAAGATCTTTTTCCTTATAATTTTTAACCTGCCATCTTTCAATCCACATCTGGAGACAGCCTTGGTCTGTTTTATTCAATGAAGTATGTTCCTCTTCTAGAATCTCTTTTGAATCTAGTTTTATAATAGCAGACAGTTTTAAAAATAATTTCTGAGTGCATTGTTCCCAAATATCCTAATGTTCATTCCAAGTAATACTATTGTGCTATGTTCTGTATTAGTGAGTCTCTTTTCCTTTAATTGTAATCTTTAGTTGTTTTTGGTTCCTTCTAGTGTCTAACCTTCCCATTTTATGCTTTTTTCTCACCAACAGTGTTTTCTCATGGGGAGATTTCTTACATTTAATTTTGTTTTACTAAAATTTTAAACCATTAAATTAAAAGCCATTAAAAAGCAAAAGTTAGAGTATTTTGGACATGTGATGCGACACCCAGAAAAATACAGCATTCAGGGGAAAATTGAAGGCAAACGAGGCCCAGACAGAAGAAGAACATCATGGCTTCAAAACCTAAGGGACTGGTTTGGACAAAACTCAGCAGCACTTTTTCATACGGCTGTTGACAAAAATAGGATTGCCAACATTATCGCCAACATCCGATGACAAACATGGCACAAGAAGAAGAAAAAGAAAATTCTAAACCTTTTTCCAGAGGCAAAATAGTTAATTTCAAATTTTTATTTCAAGTCCATCCAACCCACCCAGTATGTTTATAACTTTGAAACATTTGCAAGAAAACAAGCAAGCTTAGAGAGCACCAAGGATCCTTCGCTTATAACTTTCCGAAATCAATCCTCTAATTACCCTTTTGCTATTTACCCCAGAATAATTTTTAAATTCATAAAAGTTCTTTTGCATAAATCTTCTTTTGCTAAGGATTGAATGAGACTCACCCAGTGTAATGAAACTTGCCATTCTGAAGGTTTCTAACATCCAAAATGCAGTTAGTAACCAATTTCCAGAAGTGAATAAGGAAGTATGTGAAGCTAGCGTCAAACCATGGCTTGGGCAACAAAGGCAATCTCTCAGTTCCCAGAGCCCTAAACCTCTGGAGACTACTGCCTTATAACTCCTCAGGAGTACCTACTGTCTCAGGAGTACCTACTTGAGGGTGATCCCACATCCTCTCCTTCTCTGGAGAGAAATTCCAAGAAGCTGATCCATTCACCAGCTCTTCTTTCCATTGCTCATCAACTCTGCTTTCAATGGAGCCATCTTTGATTCACTATCATTTCCTCAAACTTCCCATATTCCCCATTCTTGTTCTAATTAGATTCAGATTTTTTAAAATGTATTTTAAGAAGATTTTCTTATTTACCAAAAGTGTCCTACATACCATGTGCACATTCCATAACCTTATGTGTTAGGCAACTCAACACTTGGCTCAATTGGAGTTCCTCAAAAGTTCCCCATAATTTAAGCCAGTTTCCAACAGAAACACTGGAGATCTGAGCAATTTGATGTGGGCCATTTTTTCTTAATAGCTACTTTTGCCTCACTGTGCATTCCTGCTTGGGTTTTTTCTCATCATTACAAACGCTCAGAAGTTTTGCAAAGCATCAAATGCCAAACACAACATGAGCAAAAACCTGAATTGGAGCAGATGATGGCTTCATACCATTTTCTGTGCCAACTGATTGGCTAGCTGGAGGATGCATGCTTCCTCTGCATTCTAGAATCTAGGAAGAGCCCTGGTGGCGCAGCAGACTAAAGCACTGTTATTAACATCAGCTGCCTGCAATTACTGCAAGTTCAAATCTCACCAGACTCAAGGTTGACTCACCTTCCATCCTTTCTAAGGTAGGTAAAATGAGGACCCAGATTGTGGGGGCAATAAACTGACTTTGTATAAATATATACAAAAGTATGACTTAAGTACTTAACGCATTGTAAGCCGCCCTGAGTCTCCGGAGAAGGGCGGCATATAAATCAAATAAATAATAAAAAAAAATCAGCAGCAGTGGGGAAGACTACCATCTGACCAGAGGTGAAATCCAGCAGGTTCTGACAGGTTCTGGAGAACCAGTAGTGGAAATTTTCAGTAGTTTGGAGAACCGGCAAATACCACCTCTGGCTGGCCCCAGAGTGGGGTGGGAATGGAGATTTTGCAGTATCCTTCCCCTGCCATGCCCACCAAGCCACACCACTCCCACCAAGCCACGCCCACAGAACTGGTAGTAAAAAAATTTGGATTTCACCCCTGCGTCTGACTTATAATTTACAAAGTGTCTGAGAAGTAAAAATGATGGTAGTATTGAAATAAAGTTATTTCTTTCATGTTTGAGAGAAATTTGCAAAATCTTGATTAAGAATAGGCTACACTTACTGTATCTAAATTCTTGCAACGAGAGACAAACTATTAAAGATCACTCAAAACTGAAACAGATTTAAATAGGCAGGATTATTACTGAATTATGGAATTTACTTTATGCTTGTTCTTAACTATTTTTTCCTTGCATGGCAAGAGGAGGTTTACTATAATGTGTTATGGTACTAGCTTCAAGTATGTGTCATAAAGAAATTATGGTCTATAAAGAAATCACCGTAAACTCCTAACATAATGCATTCATTTAAATTTTAATATACTTCCTTTGGACAAACCCAAATGTTTTTTTTTTCCAGACAAGAGATTCCAGTTCTAAAACGCCTCCACAGACATTAAAGGAAAAATGCTGGTTGCATGTTAATAATAAGCTATGTTCCTCTTGGTAACCAAGACAAGACTTCCTTGAAAGTTCCTGATCTGGTGAGGTTGCTTCAGTTGGATCCTTTCTGTATCAAACAAAATTAGAACAGTTTGTTATTCTGTCAACGGTTGTTTTTTTCTCTTTTAAAGGCTTACCAAACAGAAATCTCCTTGGGAAAAGATTCTCTTCCTACATGGTTAATCTGTTTTATCCTCTATTTGATGAGGATGGGGGGTGGGGAGAAGATGATGTTCTCAAAGAGAGAGACTTTTCAAGAAAAAGTAAATGTTTACATATCTAATATAAGTGGGGAGAGGGAAAGAGCATCCTAAATAGCTAGCTTCCTGAAATAAACACGAAGGGGGTGGTATGTGAGATGTACTTGTTGAACTTCATTCTGGATAGATGTTATAGTAACTAATTGAATAGGCTTTGAACTGAGAACCTCTGACTTCTGCACATATTCTCAAAGGAGAATTGAAAATAGATATCCATACTTTTACATTACAATCAAAATGAAACTTCTCTGTTTCATGTCCTCTTATTGTTGGGCAGGTAGAGATTTAATATTTTCCTTTGACAATTCTTGCAAATATTCTCCCTTGAACTTTTTTTAAAAAAAATTTCTTGCTTATTAGGCACATTTTATTGTATCCTTCACTCTCAGATTCCAGGGTGAGGCAAAAAAAGCATGATTAACATTTTCTACGAATAAAGCCATGGCCTACTTTTAAGCATCTCTGGAGGCAATGTTCTATCACTGCAATGCACTGCACTTTGGGCCATAAATTGAGCACAATAACCTACAGTCCAAAGCAAGCAAAAAAAAAAGAGCAAAGTATCTTTTACATCTATTGTACTTGGAAATAAGACTAACGATTCTCTCAAATAGGCTAAGTGGAAATGGAAGTGACGTTGTTGCAGTCCTATGCGCTTTCATTCTAAGACTTGCTAAATTCAATTATATTTTCTTTCAGATAAGTAAATAAATAGAAGTAAACTTACCAGATGGAAGGCAGTGTCAGTGATTCATGAACACTGTAATGGACAAGCCTGCTGGTGCGTGAAAATAAAACCACTGGAACATGTGCATTCCCTTCACGTTCATACAACCTTCTTATATGCACACATCCCATTGTGTCTTCTAATTCAGGGGTCACCAACCTTTCGAACCTCAGGGACCACTAAATTCAGAATTTTAAATCCCATGGACCACTAATATGATCTGCCTAATGACTGGCTGGGTGAGCGTGGCAAGGTGGTCATGTGACTGGGTGGGCATGGCCAACTTGATGTCACTCATGTCAAGGGATGTCTTGCCAGCCTCTACTTGCCACTCCTTGTTTGCCCGCTGGGCCCCAACAGGAAGCAGTTGCTGGAGCTAAGCAGCCATCATGAGAAAGAGTTGGCAAAACAGATCAGTTCAAATTGGATCTGATCGAGAAGGAGGTTCAGCAGAAGCACCTCACTGAGGACTACGAGCATAGGTTTTCCAAGCAGAGGGAAGACCTGCAGGAGTGCAAGGCCACGTACCAGCACCTGGAGGTTCAGCGGGCTAAGATGGTCAGCCAGTTCCAGGCCATGATGCTGTCCCACTGGAACAAGGCCCTCTGGCTCCTTGCCACCAGTGGCATGTCCCTCCAGCCTTCACCCAAAGCCCCACACCAGGAGGCTGAAGCACATCCCAAGTCAGAATTTCTGCCCCCCTCCGACCTGTACAAAAAGACCCAGAAGGGAGAGACTCTCTGCAGCAACACAAACGTTCATTGCATGTATCTGTCCCAGGGGCCATAGTTTGAGGATCCCTGATTTAGTGCAATATAAAAAATATAAATAATTTTTCTGCGGACCACCAAAATTTTCTCACAGACCAACAGTGGTCCATGGACCACCAGTGGTGACCGCTGTTCTAATTTGCCTTCTTGCATGCATCATCCTGCAGCCTCCCCCACTTCAATGCCCCATTGTGGTTGGCCCTCTTCCTTCCTGCTGCATATTGAGGCTGAACGGCATAATTCTACTGGAGAACTGAGATGTTGAAGAAAGACTAAGAAATCTGGGTTGGGTGGGTGGGTGGATGGGTGGGGTGGGTGTGGTTTGCTAGAGATATGCAAATTCCCATCTTTTTCATTCCGTTTGTGGTTGTTGCTGATATTTTTATGAAACCCAGAAACTGAAGACAAAATTCTTCCATGCCTTGCTTTCTATGCCTACTTATGTGACAGCTTTCTTAATAATTTTTTTTTAATGAAAAGTCAGATTGAAAGAAGCCCTTTAAGAAATATGCATGTATAAGGTGAAATCCTTCAAGCAATGGTTATTGAACAAAATTTAGTACCTCCTTACTTATTCCAAGAGAGAATCTTCTAACAGAAAGCATGAATACATTTTTATCATCTTGCCAATGCAAGGGGTTAACAGGGAGGACAGTTATAGAACAGTGTAGTTTGATTCATGGGCCAACACAGCAAAATGTAATAAATTGACTGAAATGGTAGTGATCTTGTTGTTATACTTGCCCTCCAGAACCACAGATGGCATCATGGTAATCAGCCAACAAAAACAAATTTCTGTGCAAAATAGGAAGAATATTAATGAAAAAGGCAGCTAGGGTAAACAATCTTCTGCCTGGGGTTTATACTTCAGTCTTTCTGGAAATCAGAGTCTGGCACATACAATTTATCTCTAATGAAATTTTTTAATAATCTTATTGGGATAAAAATTGAGCCAAAGATCTATAATACTAGTAGTCCTTCACTTACGACTTCAATTGAGCCCAAAACTTTTGTTTTGCTAAGAAAGACAGATGTTAAGTGAATTTTGACCCATCTTAAGACCTTTCTTGCCACAGTTGTTTAGTAAATCACTGCAGTTGTTGGTTAGTGACACGGTTGTTAAATGAATCTGACTTCCCCATTGACCCTACTTGTCAGATGGTCGCAAAAGGGAATCACTTGATCCTGGGGCACTGCAACCATCAAAAATGTGAATCAATTGCCAAGCAACTGAATTTTGAGCACATGAGCATGGGGATGCTGCAACAACTGTGTGAAAAAATTGTGTCATAAGTCCCTTTTTTCAATGTTGTTGCAACTTTGAATAGTCACTAAATGAAATGTTGTAAGTCGAGGATTTAAGCCTTCAAAAATGTTATCCAAGAGGAATCAAGGCTGTCAATGTTCAAGAACTGAATAAAAGGGGTATGTAGTCTTATATACATATTCAACAAAACTCTCTTCCTTGCTGAAAATTAAAATCTGAATATGGTTTTGAAAAAAGCTGCTGAAAACTAACAGTGCCCTACCAAAGAGAGATTTACTGTTTGTATTTAAAATAACCAAGGGTGAAAGAGTGTGTGGGGATGACTTTTCTTTTCTGATACTGCACAGAATAACATGTTATAGTTCTGAATAGTGGGCATTGTTACAAAAAGAACCCAAGACAAATGTGCAACATTTCCGGATCTATAAAGTTGCTCATGTTAAAACCAAACTTTTACCGTATCTTTTGACTAGCCGCTCTTTTTCTGCCAATCTATGAAAGTGTTGACAGTCTTTAAGTTTGTTACTGAGGTTTAGAAAATGGTGGGGGGGAGAAACCATAGGGATTTCTGATCTATGACCAAGCCAGAATAACTTAAAATAAGATTTATTTGGTTACTGTAAAACACAAATTGAACACTTCTTCACTAGTCATCATCAGGATGTGGCTGCATTTCTGGCAATGTCATCGCAACTTGGTACTGAGTCCAAGACAGAAATTTAAACAACTTGTATTTAGTTGATTATTTTGTTTCCTTTCTATATCCTGCAATCCTGGTGCCCTTACTCACCTTGGACTTCTTCAGTAGAGCTTCAGGAAGCACATTGTTTTAAAGGAGTATTTCTTTAAAAAAATGAATATATTCACAAACTAAATACAACCAGTGTCACTCATAAATAATAGATTACTCCTATAAATATTCTCCTGTAGCTTTTAGAGCAAATGTATTGAATTGTCCAATATGAAGTAAATAAACTCTGAGTATCTCAGACCAAAGTTTAAACCGATTCTAGAATTAAAGGTATGTCATTCAATCCTGTGAATAAATTATCATTATTTAGCTAAAATATATTTTAATTCTACAACCTGATATACTTTTCACTCTGAGAAAAAATCCTATTGAAAATTACAATATTGCTTTTTCTGAGATGCATCCCATTTGACCAGCTGAAAAGGGGGGGGGGATCTCCTTTCATCATCAGTCCTAAATAGCCCTAGAAACTTTGTCATGGCTACTAATTGCCGTTTTTCAGCACTGCCCAAGAGTATAAAAACTGAGACTTCTGCTCAACAAATTTTAGATATAAGATTAACGAGGTAGAAAAGAAATATTGTTGGATCATCTTAAGCTACCCCAAAACTTGACATCTAAACACAAGTTCCAAATAACCAGATTGCAAACTTTTAAATTTTCCAGTTTTCAGATTTTATTCCCAAATTTGTTTACTAATACATAAAAATCAAGTTTGTGCTTCATGATCTTTATATTTCATTTTGTAAGGATTATTTATTTGCATACAGCCCTTAATAGAAATCTTTTAGAGATGGGGATTTTTGATGGTAATGACAAGTTAGATTTCACCTTTTCCCTCAGATCTATTTTCACTAACATATCAAAACCAGCACTGGCAGTCTGCTCCATCTCTTCATGGTAATTCATATCATAGCTTCTTGAGTATTTAGGCCTCATTTCTTTCAACAAAAGAATTAATTACCAACATAGACAGTATTAGCTTTCCAGTTTGATCCATAGACTTACAGCTGTTAAGCCTCAGTCTATAAATATGTTACTTATTCTGGATGATTATCAGCTAAGTCTAACTTTTCAATGGATATCAAACTTCTTTCAATGTTGTTCAAAGAAGCAACAGATATTTGGGAGAAAAATCTATCTAAGCAGCTATAGAACTTGCACAAGAGTGTACTTCATGGACCAAAAAATGAGCTCTGTCTTATATTACATTTCTGGAATCTAATATTAAAACTCCAGGGCTTTTATATATTAAATTCTGGATGGTTGTGTTTTCCAGAGTACTTACCAGCTCTTTCCAGTGCCCAAATTAGTTTGCTTGAGTGGATTTAAGGACATTTACTTTCATGTTTTATTTACATTCTGCCATTATTATTTTTAGAAATATTTTAAAGTGACAAACATACCTAAGAGTCCTTCCTCCTCCTATTTTCCCCACAGCAACAACACTGTGAAGTGGGTTGGACTGAGAGTGAATGACTGGCCCAAGTATCTAGCCTGTTTTCATGCCTAAGGCAGGACTAGAACTCACAGTCTTCTGGTTTCTAGTGTGGTGCATTAACCATTAGTCCAATCTGGCTCTCAGATTGCCATTTAACCCAAAGTACAATCAATTCCTGTAGTTTTCAGCCATCAGCAAAGGCTTCCAATCCCATTTTTCCCCATTTGGCCTCTTAAGGCAGTAGTGTTCACCAAAGACATACCACTGATTGCTGGGTATTCATGTACAGCATATCCAGTGGTGAGATTCAAATAATTTAACAACTGGTTCTCTGCCCTAATGACCAGCTGGATGGGCATGGCCAGGGGTATGACAGGCAGCACTCAGACTCCTGCATCCCCCTGGGAGCAAAAATGGGCCGCAGGGGGACCGTGCCGCACCCCCATGCCCTGTTTTGGGCCTAGTAGGCCTCCCTGCAACCTCCTGGGAGTGAAAAGGGGCAGGGGGGGCGTGCCGCACCCCCCACGCCTCATTTTGAGCCTAGGAGGCTTCCCTGTAGCCACTTGGGAGCGAAAACAGGCCATGGTGGGAGCCCCCCCCCGTTCCCTGATTTGAGCCTTCAGTTACCTGGAAACCAAAATGGGGTGCATGGGGACTCCTGGAAGGGGCAGGGAGGGGCCAGCCAGCAATTTAACTACTGGTTCGCCCAAACCGGCCCGAACCAGCTGAATCCCACCACTGAATATCCATATACTGATTGTTTCTCACTGTTCTGCTTACTTGTAACCATTACTTTAATATATAGACAATATTCTATTTCTTAGACTTTATGCCAATCCCAAAGAATCTGACCTTCTCAGTCTGTTGACTTCATCTTGACTTTTTCTGATTCTGTTCAATGAAGCATTACTTCTAAGCATTAGGTTTCCCCACCTTATTCTGTCAGTGTATATGAAATTATGAGCCGGGATAGGCATAACAACAAGTCAGCCACTGGGAACTGTTTGGTGACTAAGAAACAGGATCTGTTGTGTGCCATGTTCTTGGCAACGCTGGCCGCCAGAGCAATTCCACAAAGAAACATGCTTGGGTGGTGGTTCGAGGATGGTTTATTTGCAGCTAACAGCAACAGCTTGCTACCGATATGCTAACAGCAATCAAGTCAGAGTTCCTGCATCGGCGTTTAGCGCTGTTTAAATAGCGCGCTGAGAAGCCGGCATCCGTTTCCACCTTTCCGGCTTCCAGGGGCGTCCCGTGCTGACGTCCGCCCGGATCTGTTAACCCTATCAGTCCCACACCCATCGCCCCACGCGATCCCGCTCTGCCCATCACCATGCAAGCAGAGCCCTATCCACGCCCCAAAACCCGTCACCAACACCCGTGACGCGCGACCACCCCCTCCCGATCACACACACATACACCGCTTTCAGCAGTCATTGTCGAGTTCCGTTAGCAGCAGCAGATAGATGGCTTGACAGGTGCCCCCCCCACCAGGCGTCAGCCTACGGGAAAAGAAACAACAAATTAGTAGGTATCACATTAGAGCCCAGGCTTCTGAGGGTACGTTCTATGATACTTTCGTAATGATCTGGGAGCGTTAATATCCTCTTTTCGAACCCACGATGCCTCAGAATCTGGATACCCCTTCCACCATATGAGGTATTCGAGCAGCCCCTTACGGTGATGGGAATCTATTATGTCTTTAATTTCATATTGTTCCCCAGTGATGGGACCGGGCCCTGTGCTCTGGTTCCTAATACCTGTTGCTGATCTTAATAGGCTTATATGAAAGACGGGATGTATTTTCCTGAGATGAGGAGGTAGGGACAATTTTATGGCAACAGGATTCATTATCTTTTGGATAGGAAATGGGCCTATATACTTGGGACCTAGTTTTTTACTTGGTGATCGGAGTTTCAGGTATTTCGTTGACAAGTACACTTTATCACCCACTTTTAACGGTGGGCCTTGGTCTCTTTGTTTATTCGCTTGGATCTGATATTCCTTTCAAGTTAGTTCCAGAGCTTTTTTCACCTGTGGCCATACTTTTGGAATTCTCTCCAGCCACTCAGATGGTACGGTTTTATCCATTTGTGACATGTCCAAGTCAGGTATAGCAGGGAACTCCTTTCCGGTAACTATCTTGAAGGGAGTGAACCCTGTACCACGATGAACCGAGTTGTTATATGCTGTCTCTGCGAATGGAATGAGCTCACACCAATCGTCTTGTTGATAAGCCACATAGGTTCTCAAATATCGCTCTACCATCGCATTTGCTCGTTCTGCAGCTCCGTTTGTACTGGGATGATAGCCTGAACTGAGGCCTTGTGAAGAACCAATATAATGTAGAAATGTCCGCCAAAACCTTATGGTGAATTGGATGCCCCGGTCGGAGATAATTCGCTTAGGCACTCCATGCAAACGATATATATGGTGCACAAACATACGTGCCAACTGGCGAGCTGATAGTAGTCCTTTACAAGGAATGAAATGTGCCTGCTTTGAGAACAGGTCTATAACTGTCCAGATCACTGTGTGTCCTCGGCTTGCGAGTAGGTCTACGATAAAGTCCATAGCTATTTCATCCCAAGGGGTACTGGGGTTGGTTACGGACTGTAGCAACCCGTACGGTTTACCTGGTTTTGGTTTTGCCATGACACAGATAGGACATTCTTTCACATATGCTTCGATGTCCGTGCACATTTTTGGTCACCAGAACTGCCGGCGGGCTAAATGTAATGTTTTCAGGAAACCGAAGTGACCCGCCGTTTTCATGTCATGGCATTGTTTTAGGACCTTATCCCGCATTACAGCGGGGACATACAAACGGTCACCTCTCCAGACGAGGCCGTTCCGTTGGGTAACCTCCACCCGGTTGGTCTTTAACCAAGCATCCAATTCTAATTCCATTTTTAATTTGCATTGCCATGGGCTATTGTTTTGGTCAATAGCTCGGGACCCTAGTTGTGAAGACGGTATGAGGGCTTGCATCACATCAACCCGTTTGCTCTTATATTGAGGCAAACGGGAGAGGGCGTCGGCTAGGAAGTTCCGACCTGCAGGCACATACTTGAGAGTAAATCGGAACCTACGAAAATACTAGACGGCTAGTAATACTGAGACGGCTCGGAGCCTGGGCGTGGCTTAGCTTAACTGGTCTGTATATGATCCTTCCTTCTGCTTCTACTTCTTGTCCTTGTACTTGCTACCACATTGCAAGAGCTGCATGGGTATTGTATACTTGCATTGTGTTTTATATTATTGTATATAAAGAAGTTTCTTCTATAAACGAATCCTGCTGAATTATTTACTTGTGTGCTAGTTGGATTACTGCAAATTCTAATATGTTCCACCTTTGGATCAATTCAATATCGAATCAATTCACATCATGCTAAAGTTCAGAAGCCTTTTGGTCACATGGCAGCAATTTCAATCACCTTCTTGCTGGATTTAATATGAAGATCATGCAACTGAGATACCTCAGTGGGTCTCACAGACATTTCCTTCATTCTCCAAGCTTAGGGTGGCATTCTTTGGCTTGGTGAATGGACAAGAAAATCCTTTGGGGTTGCCCATTTACTTTCTTCACCATTCTCTCCTTATCAAACACCCTATTTAAAGCTCTTAGCATTGTCCAGAGATCTCTTACATATGAGATCATTCTCAGGAACTACGTGATGCAGAGTATTTTCGTTATGAAGAGAACATAATCCCTCAAAGCATCTGCACCTTATACTGTAAATATGGAACAGTTCTCCCTCCCACCGGATCACATTTGTCATGGAGCATTTGGCAAACATAAAGAAAATCCTGCAAATCAATTCAGGAGTCCTTGCATGAACGGTTGCTTTATGGTATAACAGCATTACACCCTTTCTCTGATATTGTTGATTCAGCTTCAGATATTCACATATTGATGTCTTTTGTGCTGGTTAATGACCACAATAAACTCATTTACCCTTCTCTTACTGCACATACCACCCATCAACTTGTTTGCAGCCAAAGACAATATCAGGGCCTGAAATACTATGGCAAAGGTGGTAATGTACATAACAGTAATCTCTCAAAATGGGATGTGTTTTTCCATTACTGAAATATAGTATGTGACTCTATTATTTTCCCCCATAATCCGGGTTCTTCAGAGATTACACTGGACTCTGTTCCCTTGCGTTTTGTTGGCTCTTTTGTAACCAGGCAACTATAGCTCTTAGCCTTATTCTACCAGGCTCATGCGACTTAGTGCAGACTCCTGATGTAGTAGGATCTCCTCCTTTGGGACTGAGCTTGAATGTATTAACTAGACCTGAACAGTTTCACAATTTAGTTTCTTCTTGGCAATATATTTTGACAGAAAGAGAACACCTTTGCAGGGCAATCAGGTCCATTTAGTGAATGGGGACATATATTTATCTTTCCAATGCTGCAATATCAATCGTTTGATCATAGCAAAGGCACAGAGACATTGTATGATTGTCAAATCCCGAGTATTAGGTATGCAGTTCAAGAGAATATTATCATCTGAAATTTTTTATCTTTGGTCACACTGTTATATTTATATAATCCTGTACTTTCTTCGAAAACTTAGTAAGTTTAAGATGCTGTAAGAACAGCATCTACAAGACTGCCTTCTGCCACTGATAGCCTCCCATTGACCGGTACGCTTCCACAGAGAGGGGCTCCTATGGGTGCCGTTGGCTAGGCAATGTCGGCTGATGACCCCCAGGGGGAGAGCATTCTCTGTGGGGGGCCCTACCCTCTAGAATGAGCTGTCCCCGGAGATTCGTAGGATTCCCGACCTTCGTACCTTTCGTCGCGCCCTAAAAACATTATTATTCCAACAAGCAGGGCTGGCCTAACTATTTTAATGGGTTGTTTTATTAGAGTTTTTGGCCAATTTATTTAATTTATTTAATTGCTTTTAATTTTTATATTGTTATGGTTTTATTTCTGGCTGTACACCGCCCTGAGTCCTTCGGGAGAAGGGCGGTATAGAAATTCAATAAAATAAATAAATAAATAAATAAATAAACATGTTTTAAAGAAGCATTGCTGTTTCTCCAACAAAATGCTGTTTTTGACAGCCCTTTTCAATGCAAACATAATGGAATCCAATAAAATCTGAATATTATTTTTTGTTATAGAAATTAAAACACTTGTTTAGGCCAGGGATGTCAAACTCATGTCATCATGGCGGCATCACATGACATATAGGGACTTTCTCCCCCTTCACTAAACTGGGCGTGGGTGTGGCCAGCACATGACGCATCTGGCCCATGGGCCGGGAGTTTAACAGTCCTGGTCTAGGCAATATAGGAACTGTGAATGTATCTCAGAAAACTACATAAAATATATGCTTCATCCCCATGCCAGTAGTAGCTTAGATTTCTTCTATCATTCTGATGGTCATTATGTCCAAAATCTTTGGCTGCTAGCTCTAAGGTTACTTATCAACAAAGTCAACTTTCTTATTACAATTGTCTTTGCTTGAGAAGTAAGACAGATGTGTGCTTGTTGCGTGGACCAGTTTCGGTTCTACTTGCAATCCTTTGCCAAGACACTCTTTTAAAAGCCACATCCAATTTCTATCCCTAACTTTAACCTTAATCTGCATACTTTTCCACCAAGTATCATCTGAATTCAAATGATTCCTCCATTTAACGGATGCTAGGCAGGACTTCATCTTCTATGTTGTTTTGGTAGCATATTTTAATTAATTACTCATTAATTCCCGTTACTCAGGCTGGAACAAGAATCTCCTAGGATCTGCACAGTGTTTCTCCCAATGGATGGATATTATTACTCAGTGCTAATAAAGTTTCCCTTATAGTCTTCAAGGGCTAACTCTTGCAAAGCAGCTACTTGTCTCAGTCTTCTACTTCCATCAGACTTTATTAAGTGAATACTAGGGCACTTTATATTGCTGCATTCAGACATGCTGTGTTTTTTTCTGTCCTTGCTTAGGATCAAAGTCTGTTTTTCCATCTAAGCTTGCAAAGTTGCCAATTATCCATATGTACAATACACACCAGAGACTATAAATCAGCACTTACTGGTAACTTAGTTCTTCAAATGTTATTTTCACACAATCACCCAATTTTCCCTTCTGTGGCTATTGTGTTTCTATAATATACTTGGATGTCATGGTTGCTGCAGCAGTTGCAGTGAACAGATGGAAAAAGTGAGAATTGTCTTGCCTAGTTTTTGCACAAGCAGTTCTCACTAAAACTCACTAAAACTTAGTAGGTTCCCAGAATTACATCTGTTCATATAATCCATACGTAAGAATGCCCATTTGTCACTTGCAGATTCCCATGTCTGCAACCTGTTTTTCTGTTAATCCTGATATTATAACTAAGAGTGATAGAATTTTAACAGATGTGATTTTCATTATAATGCTATTATTCAGCTCCAGAATATCTTTTTCTTTTAGCATAATTAAAACATACATATGAAATAAAATAGAATAGAATAGATTTCTTTATTGGCCAAGTGTGATTGGACACACAAGGAATTTGTCTTTGGTGCATATGCTCTCAGTGTACATAAGGAAAAAATAAAATATATTCGTCAAGAATCATAAGATACAACACTTAGTGATAGTCATAGGATACTAATAAGCAATCAAATCATACTAGAAAACAATAAAAACAATATAAGTTGTAAAGATACAAGCAACATGGATATAGCCATAAGTGGGAAGAGATAGGTACTAGTAAGGATGAGAAGAAGAATAGTAATACACTCTTAGTAGTTAATTTGAAAGTGTTGTGGGAATTAGTTGTCCAACAGAGTGATGGCATTCGGGAAAAAACTGTCCTTGTGTCTTGTTGTTCTGGTGTGCAGTGCTCTATAGCATCATTTTGAGGGTAGAAGTTGAAACAATTTATGTCCAGGATGTGACGGGTCTTTCACAGTCCTCTTTTTGACTTGTGCAGTATACAGGTCCTCAATGAAAGGCAGGTTGGTAGCAATTGTTTTTTCTGCAGTTCTAATTATCAGTTGAAGTCTGTGTCTGTCTTGTTTGGTTGCAGAGCCAAACCAGACAGTTATATATACAGATAAAATTTATAATTTATATTTTATATATACATATAAAATAGAATGACTACATCAGATTTGACAGGAAAGTCATTTCCTAAACCAGTCTGGAACTAATGGCCATTTAGTTCCAAGCTTTCTAGAATTACAATTTACTCTGTACACATTTTTTTTCTCTGTTGTTAGTGTTTGATGTTTGTTAATCTGTTTTTTCTTTGCTGTTTTTCTCTTTTGTATTTTACATCTGGTGATAAAACGAAAATAAAATTAATTTTTAAAAATAGAGTGCTTAGATTTGCTCATTTTCTGTCCTTCTACTTTTTTCCAAAGCTTCACATAGGTGTTTCTCATAGAGGCATACAGATGTAAAAGGAAATGGGATCAAGAAAGGATTTTGACACAATTAACATACATAAAGTGATATACAAAGATCTCCTTGTGCAACTTTTTCATCTTTTCTTTAAGAAAGCCTATAACCATCATGCTTTCAAATCCCATCTTGTTAGTTGCTGAGATATCAAGAGGAACTGTTATCTATTACAACCAAAAATCTTTCTCTTATAAAAATATGTCAGAAACCAAACTGGAACAAATTATACAGTGCTGAACAGGATAATACGGAGTTGAGTAGGTGCTGCTTGTTGCATACCTTGTTCAAGAACTGATATTTATCTAAATAATAGGAGCAAATTATGTATCTTTAATAAATGTTGAACAATAGTCTCCTTCAGGATGATAGGTACTAACTCTTACAATTTATAATTTGTAATATTTAATGTCAAAATTGATTGTCCAATCCTGGCAAATTTTGGTAACGAGGAAGAGTAATATTCTAATAAGCAGGCATTTCAAATCTATTGCTATTTTCAACAGAAACTGAACAATATCTATAACAATTAAGGTGTTATATGTAACTGTAAGAATTATGTATACAACAGAAAATATATTTGCAAAATGCAAAGCAGACTGGTCTTGATGGGTTTCCATTCCACTACTTCATTGCTTAACCTAGATGACGATGACAATATACCAAACAAACAAAATGCAGTATTGCTTAAAGCATTGTAAGCCGCCCTGAGTCTCCGGAGAAGGGCGGCATATAAATCAAATTTTAAAAAAATAAAACAAAAAACAAAAAAACCCTATAGTATTAGCTGATGTTATACAGATATAATGGTTCTGAAGAAGTAACTTCTTTCACTGTAATAAAAAATGAGCTCTAAGTAGACTTTCAAAAGCTTGAGTAGCTCATGAAGGTGATCTTGATGTTTTCTCCAAGAACAAAAATGCTAACAGAAATGTTAGCAGGTCTTCTGAGATTACCACCATAATCCTGAAAATGCCTATAATCCCATTGTACATTTCAGTCTTTTTTGGAAATCCATAAGTGAAAAGATTTTTCATTGTGAATAACAATGTCAGAATTGAGCAGCTGAAAGGCAGTATGTTCACTCTCTGATTACGCAATTCCTTACAATATATATTTCCCTTTTAATTGGAGATGCAATTATCATACAGAAGAGAGACAACAGTGACACTTAAGAGGTCCCCATTTTATTAACCTCACTTGGGAACATATCACCAAAACCTCAAACATAATACCCAACTAGAGATTATGGTTCAACATACAAGGAATCTTTTGGAGATGTGTAAAATGTTCTTTGCTCACATTTTAAAATGACATTGCCAAAACTGATTCAAAGATTATTCTTATATTACCATCAATATACAAAGGACCATCACGACATGTCTGCTTCCATGTAATGTTGAAGAAAATGGATTATATGGCTGGAGAGGAGATGGTGATGTGGTCACATCCCAATGCTAGGTTTACTATATAAAGTATTCCTTAATGGAGTAACCTAAAAAAGCAAACACGTCACAACTTTAACCTCAAGAAAAATGGTTAGACTTTTTAAAGCATCCAGCACCATGGTTTTACATTAACATATAACCTCATGGCCACAAAGGGTGATTTTTATTACTTGGTAAGTTCACTAATGAAACTGTATGGCAGATGAAATAAAAATAAGTCATATTTTCCAAGTAGGAAGTTGCTAGAAAGAAAAGCTCAACACATGTCTAACTGTGCATCTATTTTTTTCCTCCCTTGTTTAGTCTGATACATTAGCTATATGGAATATACCAATTAGGCAGAAACCACCTTAAAACAGAAATTGAAAGGTTTTTGAGCTTTGCCTCTGGATAATTTCATAGTGATGCATACCCTTGTCATTTGACAATGATCGGAAGAGAGTTATGGCATTTGTGGGTCTTTCACTTTACCCACATGCCCACACATTTCCTCTCTGTTGTTGTGCTTTGGGATTTGATTCTTTCTGGCCTGGCTTGCAAGAATAAAGGATGTTTCAGAAATGTAGTATTGTGGACAAGAAGGGCCAGACATGTAAGAATCCTTATATGGCTTGGCACTCATCTACTGTGCCACTGATTGATAACTTATCTGGTATAATCAACCCAACCATTTGCAGAGGTTAGAATGGCTCATTTTAAGTATATTTACATTCTGGTATGTGTGGATACTGTCTGGTTCATGGTGAACCAATCTTTGCTTTATGGGATTCAAAAAGGAAATGAACTGAATGTGCTTCTTCTCCATGTTTTTAAAGAAACTCTGAATTAGAAAGGCAGGGTATATCCAGGAAAAAACAACAACTTGTTTTCTATCTTTCCATCTACTCTATAAAACAACAGGAAGTAATCTCCACAAATAATGCGGTATGAAAGTGTTAAGTAATAAAAATATATGATCATTGCAATTGAGCATGCCAGTTTTATGTTCCCTAGAGAGCTACCAGCAGTGAATCAAACTGTAGATTAATAATTGATGCTCAGACTCTCAAGAACTGGAAAACAGCAAGGATTTATTTTCCCTTCGATGTACGTATAACTATGCTACAGAGAAATTGCACAGAAAGAAGATATATTTGTGTGTGTGTGAATGAATGAATAGATGTTGAAGGGGGATATCAATGGCCAATGTAAAGAGTTTCAAAAGTTACACCCCCCTTCATAGGCCTCTATATTTTTCCTACTGAAACAGTAGGAATTTGCATTACGGATGTTGTAGTGCATTAAAATGGTTGCTTTCTTTCATTTAATTAAAAAACATCACATTTGATTAGTTGTGGAAGACCTAATCCAAATTCTTCTACTGTCACTCTTCCAATATTTATTGCTTTAGCCAGAACTAGGTTTGATCATCTATGACCCCATGGGAGGCAAGAGTTCCGTTCATACAACACATTTAGCTTCATCAATTAAAGACCTAGTAGTTGTACTGCTTCAATAGGCGTAGCTTGGTTAATTGTGTGTATGCGAGCGGGGGATGTGATTTATGATATTGTTGAAACCGAGTCTGGATGGTTAGTTTATGATTCAAAGTATTGTGTGAATCCAGAAAATTGATTATTGCAGTCACCAAAAATAGTGTGTAAATAATAGCATAATTATTTACAAAGGAGGACGTGGTGGCTCAGTGGCTAAGATGCTGAGCTTGTTGATCAAAAGGTTGGCAGTTCAGCGGTTCGAATCCCTAGTGCCACATAATGCAGTGAGCTCCCATTACTTGTCCCAGCTTCTGCCAACCTAGCAGTTCGAAAGCACGTAAAAAATGCAAGTAGAAAAATAGGGACTGCCTTTGGTGGGAAAGTAACAATGTTCCGTGCGCCTTTGGCATTTAGTCATGCAGCCACATGACCACGGAGATGTCTTTGGACAGCACTGGCTCTTCGGCTTTGAAATGGAGATAAGCACCGCCCCCTAGAGTCGGGAACGACTAGCACGTATGTGCGAGGGGAACCTTTACCTTTACCTTTAATAGCATAATAATCAAAGCAGACTGCAAGTTGCACACCTTCAATTTTTTCCTTCCCTTCAATTGTGTTTGATTCTCAGAGTCTGCCTGGACAAGTCCCTGCAGTTGTTTGGTATTTTTTATTAGATTTTTTAAAATCCTGCCTTTATTAGTTTTATAAATAACTCAAGGCAGTGAACATATCTAATACTCCTTCCTCGTCCTATTTTCCTCACAGCAACAATCCTGTGAGGTACAGTAAATTTGGCTGAGTGAGAATGACTGGCCCAAGGTCACCCAGTGGAACTAGAACTGACAGTTTCCTGGTTTCTAGGCCTGCACCTTAACCACCTCACCAAACTGGCTCTCATAGCTTGGTTGGTGACTACTTTAAAGTCAGATTGAGACTTGAAAATTGACTTCTTTCCTTTATACACAAAGTCCTTTCAAAGAACAAGAAAATAAGCCAGCAAACAGAAACAGCCCTATAGCTTCTTACCTTTCATACAGACTTATTATTCATTACCTTTCTGTTTGTTTGTTTTTATATGATAAGATTCTTGTTCACTGGCCTTTGAGGCGAAGGGCAGTGAATGGTACAGGAGGACTAGATCTTCCCTTTTTGAAACTCAGTTGAGCTCACCAGGCTTTAGATGAACAATAAAAGGTGAATCTCACATTAGCCTATCAAACTCAGGAATCTAGCTAGTCAGTGGGATTCATGCAAGCCAATTGTTAATTTGTTTCTAAATGAGAATGTTTCTAAAAGCAAAGAAGGATGGCAGTCTGACATCTATCATAACCCATAACCAGAAACCGGTTGTGTCCAGGCTCAGTCTCCCCTTAAAGCAGGGGACTCCAACAGGGATGGGTTCTACTTACCTTTACTACCGGTTCGCAACGGGGCCGTGCACACGCACTCTTCTGCGCATGCGCAGAAGCTTTTTGATGATGTCAGGGTCACGGGCGGAGCCTCCTGCCAGTTTTACTACCAGTTCTATAGATCCAGTGCAAACCGGGGGCAACCAACCACTGGTCTCCAACCTTGGCAATTTTACGACTTGTGGACTTCAACTCCCTGCATTTATCTCTTGGCTGGGCACATTGAGGGTAAAAGATTACCAGACTAACTCCTCCCAAAATGCATGGTGATGTCAGTCCAGAAGCACCTGGAATTAAGCACAAGGTGAGATGCTGCCTCCATTAACTGGAGAGTTAAGGGGGAAAGGAAACAACTCCCACTATGGAAAATCATCTCTGATTATGAATCCTGATGGTCTTGCCTCCTGCTGCTCAACTTGTCTTGCCTTTACTGATCAGGAACTGGTCAGGAAATACTGAACTATTTGAGTTATTTAAGAATCCTAGAGATTTAAACAAAGAGAAATATTTTACCTGAAATATACCTATTTGCCTTTTCCTTTCCATCACTGAAATTCATCTCTTTGTTAATGATGAGCAAAGCATCTATTGGGTGGGCTTCAAGAAACCCTAACTTTTGGATATAGAGAGCCACATGGAAAAGAGACCCGAATATATGTGCATGCATGTGTAAGAGGTTTCCTAGGAGAAAGGTGTATGGCTTAGAGACTCTTTCCCGGGGATATCTGTATGTTTTGGTCTACATTTAAAATATTGATAGTTAATATAGTCCTATGTATGTAGCTCATGAATTCCATCCAAGTTTATGTGACCTTGGATAGTACCACTGCAGTTAACAAAAACCACACTGGGTGTAAATGTAGTCCAAGTTCTGTCCTTTTTTTTATTATTTGTTTTCCTTACCAAATGAAAAGACACATATATCCACAAGAGGAAGGAAAGCCAACTGAGGGTAAATTAAAAATATAGGTTGAAGAGCTGAACTCTTTCAACCTGACTGAAACAGTGTACTGCATGACCTGAAGCAGCAGGCAACTTTAGGGGAATAACTGAATGTAATTATCACCAAAAAGGAATAAACAGATAGCTTTTCCATTAAGAAAAACAAAATGAAGAGCTGAAATGAACTGTAATGATTTGTCTGAGATATCAGTTGTGAAATCCAATTTTTTTTACTACCGGTTCTGTGGGTGTGGCTTGGTGGGTGTGGCTTGGTGAGCATGGCTTGGTGGGCGTGGCAGGGGAAGGATACTGTACAATCTCCATTCCCACCCCGCTCCAGGGGAAGGATACTGCAAAATCCCCATTCCCTCTCCACTCCTGGGGGAAAGATATTGCAAAATCTCTATTCCCACCCCTCTCTGGGGCCAGCCAGAGGTGGTATTTGCCAGTTCTCTGAACTGCTCAAAATTTCCGCTACTGGTTCTCCGAACTACTCAAAATTTCCACTATTGGTTCTCTGAAGTGCTCAAAATTTCCGCTACCGGTTCTCCAGAACCTGCTGGATTTCACCCCTGGCTTATATACTTTATGACCTGCCATGGTAATGTTCAGCTGTAAAAGGGAAGGAACTTCAAACTGAATTTAAGTAGTCAAGCTCAACTATAAGTAGTCAAGCTCAACTATTTCCTATCCCCACCTTCTTACTCAATACAGAGTTTAGTTGTTTCTTGATAAGACTTATAATATGCACTTGCACTGTTTTCTTCATGGAAATTTATGAGGGTTCAGACATTGCCTTCGTCCATTTGTAAACCAACTGTGCTTTTCACTTTTTTCCCTTGTCATTTATTCAAATTAATACTTCTTAAAACTCCAACAAAGTGGGAGAAAAGATGCCACGCATTTTGATTAGTAGTTGCTAACAGTCCTTTAGTTATAAGTACCCTTAGAATCCAAGTTTGCATGACTTGAAAGGCATAGCAAGGATTTGCATTTTATTCAAATATAAATTGAAGGGATTGGCCCAGATTGTGATCCTAAAACAGTTATGTAGAAGGGGCTAAAACTCTGCAGTCTGATAAAACAAGGATCTGAATCCAATCTAGAGCCATAGCTGACCACAAAAGGTTAAAGCTCCTCGCTCTTCTCTCCTCACACCAATATTCTGATCCAAACTAGGTCCTTAATGTTTGCTTCTGAATCACTAGGGGAAAGAAGATAGTAGCTATATCTTTGAAGACCTGGATTTAAGACTCCAATCAGCTGAACACAAAGGGCAATTCCAGCCTCTATCAAACTCTACTGTCAGGTTGCTCTCTTGCATTATTATCTCCTACCTGATTTCTCTCATACAGCTACCTTTGTCCATCCAACATTCTTTTGATGTCTCCAGCTTCTCCATGCATGCTGGTTTTCACTTCACCTCTCTAGTATTTGCTTTTGGGATTTAACTTTTTGCCTGTATCTGAGAATATGTACTCACTTCTGGCTCTTGACTCTTGGTGTCCTTGGAATCTTTTTAGATTCTGACCTTGTCTATTTTGAACCACCATAAAAATCCATTAGGGCTTAATAAACTATTGTTTCTGCTGTTTGCCTAGTTCACCTAACAAACCATGCCAAATAACTGTAATGAATCATATTGTCTTTTTTCTATAGGCAGGAAAGGGCAGCTTTATGGAGGCAGATAGGCTGTTCAGGGTTTTGTCATTGCCCCTACAAGAACTTCTTAGGTCCTTAAGGACCACTGGAACAGAAGGAGCTTTAACAATATATGGGAAATGAGGAACAGGGCTTTCTTGACGGTGGTTTTATGGCAATGTTATTATATACTTTAGATAGTGAGCACCACTGGAAAGAAGAGGTTTCCTACACATTTTCTGTGATTACATGTGCCTTAAGTAGGGCAATTACAAACATAATGGTTACATTCACCCAACATGCTAAATTTGCTTCTTTTAACTTTAATCAACTTTTTCTGTGGCTGAAAATCCCTTGTGAATTCAGCCCATTTGGTCAAGTTATGTTTTTTTTTTTATTTTATTGAGCCAATTCAGAAAATGAGTTACTTCAATAATCAGTTTGGTGTGAACATTGTGTTAAAAATTTCAATGTATCAAATAATGTTTCATTTTAAACCCATATATTCCTAATGACAATAACATAGCACAGTTTTCTATATCAGCACCAGAAGTATTGCTTAAGATTGCCATTTGCTTCAATCAAATCACAAAAAGATCTCTGGCAGTTGGAGAAGTTCAGGTTTATCCATACAAAAGAGGGGAGATCTATTCATGCATTTACAAATCAGCTTACCTACAGATCAGGGGGGGTTCTACTTATCTTTACTACCGGTTTGCAATGGGGCCGTGTGTGTGTGCTTGCTTTGATCACACTTGTGCGCACTTCTGCACAAAAGCTTCCTTGATGATGTCTGGGTCAGTGGGAAGAGCCTCCTGCCAGTTTTACTACTGGTTCTTGCAAACCGGTCCGAACTGGGGGCAACCCACTACTGCTACAGATGTCACTAAAAGGACATAGGCTCCTGTAGATCCTTATGTGGCTGGAAAATAGAACTTTACTGGCATACAACAATACGCATTATCAGGCTATGTATTATCAAAGGGGTCTGCCTCAGATAGAAAGCAAGTTGGCATCTCTCCTACAATAATTCACATTTAAAATGTGAAAAAAACAAAAGAGAGCAGAAGGATTGTGACCACAGTTCCATTCTTGAACTTCCAACAAACAAAATTGGAATTAAAATTCAGTATCTTTTTGCACATGACTCAATCTGACAAAGTCTGCTATTAAAATAACTTAAATCCCATAGACGTGAAGGATGCTCTCCACTGCGTGAAATTGTCAGGTATTCCTGAATGTGCTATGTCCCCTTTCTTTTTCCCCCACACTCCAAATGATGGGACCCTGCTTTCCAAATAAGTTTCTTCTAAAATTTATTGGTAAACTTAACTGAGATTGAAACAGAACAATGGAATTTTCTGGATTATAAATTCACTTAAACTAATATTATAAAAATACTACTAGAATGGACAGTTACCAAACTGTGACTCTTCTGGAAAATGTAGCTACTTCAACCGGTTAACAGGAAGTACACTGAACCACATCTGTCTACTCACTTCCTGGGAAGCACATTGTATGCCAGTCATCTGCAGTCTAGACAGCCACAACATCTTACTCTCCCGGCATAAGTGAAATAAAAACAACCAGAGAGGATAGTGGCTGCCAAAAGGTTTTGTATTCCGAGCCATTTTCACCAATAATGCCTAAATGCAAAACTACTGTACACTTTCCTCCACGCAATATAAAATCTGTATTGTCCCCAATACACAATTCTGTTCAAAACTGACATTTCCCTATTTGCTACTATATATGTGACATTCAACAGCTAACAGATGTTGAGCCACTTTCCAATTAGCTACTTACTTATGTTGAGTCATCCAACATTCTTCTACAAATATAACTACAATAATGAAATATTTTATGAGGGGTCCTGGGGCACTCTGAACTTGGTTGTTTTCTTCCAGATCTTTCATTACCTAAACTAGGTAACATCATCGGTGCACCGAACATGTTGTCTAGTTTGGGTAATGGAATGTCTGCAAGAAAACAACAAAGCTCAGAGAGCACTAAGAACCCCTCATATCAACCTTGAGCTATAAATATTCTCCTTTGTTGAAAGATTTTATATTATCTGGGTGATGCAAGATGATTCTATAGCTTACTAGTGTAGAAATGTCCTTACGCACAAACTACAACATTGGCATCACATTTTTGCAAGGCATATTGTGTGAATCTGGCCATGTAACCCAAAATTCTCTATTATATAATATAAATTAATTATTATTATTTTATACTGCTGACTATTGCTTACAGTTGTATTTTTGTTCAGCTTCTTGGACTTTATCCAATGCCCTTCCCAATAAAATTATGCTTTATCTCTCATGATATGAAGAGCCTTGGTGGCGCAGCAGACTAAAGCACTGTTAAGTAACACCAGCTGCCTGCAATTACTGCAAGTTCAAATCTCACCAGGCTTAAGGTTGACTCAGCCTTCCATCCTTTCGAGGTAGGTAAAATGAGGGCCCCGTTTGTGGGGGCAATAAGCTGACTTTGTATAAAAAGAACACCGCTGGGGGGGGGGAAAGCCCTACTAAGCAGGTATATACAAAAGTATGAAGGCTATTGCTTAAACGCATTGTAAGCCGTCCTGAGTCTCCGGAAAAGGGCGGCATATAAATCGAACCAATAAATAAATAAATATAAAACGTATGAGAAGGGGTGGATGTCTTGAGAACTACCACATATTTTTGGAATGTATAAACTCAATGAGAGAATAAGATGAAGCTGTATTTGAACAAGATGGAGTTGTTAGTGATGTTGGGGGGGGGGACACTTTCAGATCTAACATAGTTGCCCTTTGCTTAAGAATCAATTTATAGCTCAGGAAGGTTCTCTTAGATCTAGAATCATTTATTCTAGACAGCACATTTTATGAAGGATGGTGGTGGCGATGGGATTCACATCAGCTTTGGCTGACAAATTGGCTGTCCTATTCTTAGAGAACGGAAACCTGGCATTCATAAATTCATATAATAAGAATCTAAGACTGGATGGCTCCATTGTGTTTTCAATGGCATAGCTTTTAAAGGTGATCCAGAAACTGCAAGCAACCTACAATGAGGGAGCACAAATGATAAGTAGCAACACTGATAATTTGTTGGTTTCTGACTCCAGTTCAAGATCATTATGCAGATTTCTTCTAAACTACTTCCAGGACTACTTACTTCTGTGCAGTGGTCCCCACCTTTTAAGTAAATCCCTTGTGAAGATACTTTACACGTCATTCCATAGATCTATTTAATATAGATCTACATATCCTTCCACAGATCTATTTAATATAATCACTTACCATACTTCTTTTCCTTCTTCTGGACAGGGTTGACCTTTCCTTGGGAATATATTAAGAAATTGGAATAAATAATTTATTATTCATTAGTTTATTTTTTTTCAGGCCCTTTTATAGAAATTTATTTTTAGAGTAGTCATGCTGCTAATTTTTAACAGTGTGCTAGTTGAAGTTTATTGCATAGATATTCTAACTTGTCTGTAGCCACAAATGAGAATAGACAGTATTACTGTTTTAAATGAACAAATAAAACATTTTTGGTTCATATTGTGATGACCATTTTTAACAGCCCTCAACAGCTGTCAAATTCAGTTGAGTTGCTTATGTAGAGTTATACAGTATGCAGAACACAATTAATAGAATCAGAAAATAATTTATTTAAGAAGATTGTCAGATTAGCAATGGTCTAAGAAGTAATCTGCCTTCCTTATGCTAGTGTTTAATAATAAAAGTCAAATACATTCTAAAAAGCATTATTCCAGAGCTATTTTGGACTTAAAAGATTTGTGCTTTGCTGATGTCATTTTGCTTTGTTTTTTATGGACACATCATAATCTCTATATAGTAAAGTAGAGAAAGAAAACAGGAATATGCAACCAGACAGTCTACCTCCTACACTGATGTCTGAGAGGGAAACGTACCCAGCCTTTAACCACTGACAAACACCAGCCAATCTGGCACCTATTTTGTTTGTACAATTAGTGCTAAATTATACATACGGGGCAACCTTGTGTGTCTTAAATATGTGTTTGACTTATTCACATATATTTGGGGGTGTGGCCTTCTAGAGATGGGGAACGTTACCTTTCAAAGGCTGAACTTTAACTTGCAGTATGCTGATTGCTAAAAACTGTAATTCTGTAACATCTGGACAGTTAAATATTGCCCACTCTTGCCTAAATAAAAAAGGAGGGAGACTAAGGCCATACTTTTCTTACCTTTTATCTCACTACCCTTCCATTTTTTCTCTCTAATTCACATGTAATTTTAAGTTTGGATTCTTCAGAATCCTGTTCTTATTTAAAAAATTAAAATAAGAAGAAAATACATTATTTTCTCATTCTCCCTGCCATATGTGAATTGTGATTTATATTAAGCATCCTTGTTTCAAAGTCTAATCCTTTTTCATGGGCTATGCCAGTATTTTTTTTAAAAATTAACAAATTTAAGATGTATGGACTTCAACTCCCAGAATTCCCCAGGTAGCTTGCCACCCCAAAAGATACCAATTTTTTTTTATTATTATTCAATTGACCAGTAAGGGCATCAAAAGCAGAGACAAAAGAACAAAGAGGGAGTTTTTAACTTGTTCTTTGTCTCTTCTTTTCTGCTTTTTCCTGATTAGAAGAAGTTTAGGCTTGCCTCTTCAGACTGATTCCTATAGGAAGAAAAAAACATTTTCTTCCTTTTCACTTTCCCCCACCAGGAGGAGAGCAAGCTCAGAGATTCAGGCTTTCTCTTGGAGAGTGTAACTTCCTGAGTAAACTTGTTTTTTAGGATCTTCCACTTTTATTCCTAGATATTTGAGGTACTATTTACACATACATGTTCTGCTAAACAGGGATCACAGCAAATGAAGTAGATTTCAATTAGGATTACCTCAGCACTTCTCTAAAAAGGACACACGGCTTTTACTGCATAGGAAATTAAAGAAAGTCAGGGTGAAATGGCTAAAAAAAGAAAAGTACTATAAAAACTGATGTTAAAATACCATGGAGAAAATAATATGTCCATTTCTCCCTAATGTCCATTAAATATGAAAGTACCTCATAGTGGTGATTCACATCATTTGCATCATTGTATATCAGTTGTATAATGACATCATTGCATGAATGAAGTAAATCACCATGGATGCAATTAAAATTGAAATAAGTTAATTGAAACAAAACTGTCTTGCCCAAGCTACTTTGGATGCAATGGAGTTGTTTGTTACTTGTGGCGGTTGTTCACATGGAAATTAGGTCCATTATTCCCAAGGTTCATTAGTGGAAATCCATTTAAACAAGATTTCATTGTTGTAATTGTTTAAGTATTTACATCTTTTTATTAAACCTAGCATTTTAGAGCTAATTATTGTAGGTTGACCCCTTTCCCCAAATTACTGATTGCAATATTACATTATATAATATTGTATTTGCTTCCCATACATTACATCATGATTGGGATCAGGATTATCTTCATATTACCTTTGGATGAATTATCGGAGCTGGTCCAAATTGGAGCTGATGACTGATTTGCTGCCAATACTCCCAACCAACTTCAATAGCCAAAGCTTTTCAAGATTGGAAAATCTGAGTGGGGGAAGGAGGAATATCCAGAACTGGGGCAGAAACTAGAGCAGTAGGAATAGAAAAAGGAGTCTCAAGCAGTGTTTCTCTACTTCCACACTGCTGATGTGTTACTGGCATGCTTTGGGCTTCTTGGAGCACTTTGCTCCAAATAATATTTTGAATTATTTTGCCATAGGGGAGTTATTCAAGAATCTATAAACAGGATAGATGGATAGATTTATCATTTTATCGGATTTGTAATCTGTCCCAGTCCAAAGTGCTCTTGTGCTATATGACAAACAGAACATAATAATAATACTGACCCAAATAAATATCATAAACAAAGAACAATCATAAAAAAGAATAAATCCCAAATAAAACCCCAGATAGGCTTTCATAGTCAGTTAGCGGTGGGACCAAAAGTACAGTAGAATAAAAAAAAAAAATTAGCTTGCTGATGGAATTGCAGAGAATGGAGACTACATAGACTTCTGGAGGGACAGTGATCCACAAGGTGGGAATTATTACTGTACAGAGAAGGCGTCTTAGCCAGGCCTTGCAAAACTCATGAGGGAAGGAAACTTTCAGCAGGTCTTGAGTATGACTTTCTATCAGTGGGTTGCTTTGCCAGTGATTTTACCACTGCATTTCATACAGCTACTACTTCAGCATTGTCTCCAAAGGCAGCTCTATTTAGAACACATTGGTAAAATTCTTAACATCTAGAGAAATATTGCAAATAAGCTCCTAATAAAACTATGCAGAAAATCTGGAGAATGACATAGTAGCCAACAGTTTGGGAAAAATCTGTTTACATACTATTACGAAAGAAAGGAGATTTAACAGAGTTTTTAAACTATAATACAATATCCTTAATTTCATATGCTAGGAAAATAATGCTCAGGATCATTTGATGCAGATTAAAACTATATAGAAAGGGAAATGTCAGATGTTCAAGCTGGCTTTAGAAAAGGCCGAGGAACAAGAGACGTCATTGCTGATGAACCTTGGGTAATTGAGAAAGCCAAAGAATACTAAAAAGGCAGAATATTCTTCATTGATTATCAAAAGATCTTCATGTCAAGCTGTGAAATGTTCTTAGGAAAATGGGGAGCCCACAATATCTCATTGTCCTCGTGTGAAACTTATACACAGTTCAGGAAGTCACTGTATGAATAGAACATGGCAAACAGACTGGCTCCTAGTTGGCAAAGGAGGATATAATCTCTATTTATTTAACCTGCCTGGTGAATACATATTGAGGAAGCTGGATTGTAAAAAGTTGAGGATGGTTTTAAAATTGGACGCAGAAACATCAATATCCTGCACTAAGATGATGACACTACTCTGAGAGCTGAAAATGCAAATGATTTGGAAGCTGTAGTAAGGAAATCAACAATGACAGTGAAAAGATGTGACTAAGATTAAATATAAAGAATTAATAATCAAAAGTACAGCAGACAGCAGTAGAATTGACAATGAAGATATTAAAGCGGTGGGTAGTTTCTTCCTTTTAAGATTAGCTACGAGCAGCAAAAGAACCAGCAGTCTATCCATAGAGATAAGACTTTGGAAAAGATGTTCAGGTATCATGACATGTCAATAGCTGCAAAGATCAGAATAATGCAGACACTAGTTTGTTCTTGTGAATTATGGAAGTCAAAGTTGGACTCTGAAGAAGTAACACTCTAGGGAAACGAAAGTTGGAGTCTGAAGAAAGAGAACAGAAAGAGTATTTATGCTTTTGAACTCTGGTATTGGAGAAGATTCTTGAAAATACCATAGTAACCAAAAAAAAAAAAAGATGTGTGGGGGCACAATGGCTAAGTGATTAAGGATACTGAGCTTGTCAGTTGGAAAGCTGACAGCCTGGGTTTGGGACCCGAGCACCACACAAGGAGGTGAGTATCCTTTACATGCCCCGGTTCCTGCCCACCTAGAAGTTTGAAAGCATGCAAATGTGAGTAGATAAATAGATACCATTTTAGTGGGAAGGTAACAGCATTCTGTGCGCATCAGTGTATAGTCATGCTGGCCACATGACCACGGAAATTGTCCTCGGACAACACTGGTTCCCTTGGCTAAGAAACAGAGATGAGTACCACCTCCCAGAGTTGGGAATGGCTGGACAGGGAAACATTTACCTTTAGTTTTAAAGTCATGTATCTTAAAATAAATTAATTCAAAATTTCTGCTTGAGGTACAAATGACCAAGCTCAAGTTACCATGCAGGGCCTTTTGGCTACTATACCTGTAATTATTGTAACATCTACACAGGCACATGATGGAGGTAAAGGGCAAATAAACTTTGCTATATGCTGATAACTCAAAGAACAAAGAGTGCAAAATGAGGTGATTTTTAAGTACTTTCCATACCAGATTACATTTGTCATTTTTCTTAAGGAAATATATGTTAAAGTACATTCTATAAAATTGACCTACTGATAAGTTAAAGTCCAATGCTGACTCTTTACCTCAGCTGGTATGGGGGAAATCCCTTGTTTTTTGCAGAATTTTCACATAATCACTGGAGTACTTTAATGCCTCTAGATACCTATTACTTCTTTTAAGATGCTACTTTTTTGCATCAAATTGGTAGATCTAGCATAAATCTCAAGAGTTAATTAGGTACTCATATATTAATTAGATACAGTGAGTCAAAATCACTGATTTGATCTCTCCAGGCAGCAGTTTCTTGCCATACAATAGAGCTTTCCCCCTCACATTAGAAATGGATGATCAAACATTAGAGTGGTAGCTTGCAGAAGATGAAGTAAAACAATTTGTTGTGCATGAGGAACGTCCCAAATTTTTTCTTAAATTTTGCAAGTCTATCAAGTTTTAGAAGACGGTTTGACTTAGGTAATTAAATGTTGGATTCTGCCCATATTAATTTGAGCCTTAGTGTGTCCCAGTCAATTCATATTGACTCTAACAATATAAATCACTTTGTTTACAGGGCTGAATTTCTGTGGTCTTCCATAATCTGCACAATTACCTTGAAACACAGCCTTGGCTTAGAAAGACAATACCATACACACTAATTCTGGCATCAGAGAGAGAACCAGTTGTTTTAGCAAATAAAGAAGCAATGGTTCCTGCAAACCAGAAAGAATTGAGAGTTATTTTGCTTCCTTCATGTACACTGTATTGCTTTATATATATATTCTGCATCCACTTTCCTGGTCCAAAAATTATTTATGGGTATCTATGGGTGTACAAAACCCACAGTAAATTTTGCAATTCTCCCTGAAGCTTCCTTTTAAACTCTTGAAATGTTCTGTCCAAACATGAGGTGAAGTTAATTTTGGGCTAGCAAGTATAATTTAAAAACATTGTTTAATAAACATTTGTATTATTCATAACATACTTCTCCATGCTTCCCTTGAAATTCCTCAAGAAAAATATTAAAAATTAATGCAAACAGCAAAGAGAAAACACTTGTAACTGAAACAGATATTTCCAAAATAGCTAAAAATGCAGTAGCATTCTAAATTTGGAATTTAGAAACAGAATTGATATTAAGTTGTCTAAACACCCTATGTTCTCTCTTTCCCCAAGCAATGTCATACAATTTGGGTTTAGCACATTCTGCAAATCCAGAATGCGATCCTTTAGCAGGGTGAGTGAGAAGGGCAGTATATAGAATGAATGAATGAATGAATGAATGAATGAATGAATGAATGAATGAATGAAATAAATGTGAATCCAGTGCAATGTGTGTATCCAGTCACACTTGACAGGAGTAATGTAAAACTAGCCCTGCTGGATTACACTAATGACCTAGTTAATCCTGTGTCTTGTTTTCCAGAATCACCAAACAGACACGAGGTGCACTGACTGCTAGAACAGTGGGTCTAGCACTTCAAATAACACACAGATCCACAACATCTAAAAAAAAAAAAAAATCCAAACCAAAACTACTACTTCAACAAAACACAATAGTATTGATGTAGAGAAAAATGCCATCCATCTTCATGTCCTAGATGCTAGAGTTCTGTGAGAAGTTTAACGAGGAAAGCAAGATGTATTATGGTTTAGAACATTTTGGGAGTTGCCCTATTGCTGTTATCTGCCTGCCTACCAAGTAAGAAGGGTGGACGGAGGAATTGGATTCTTAGAAAAAAGGACACCAGCCCCCCCAATTCATTCTCTTATGAATCAGTGCATCACGAAGAAAGTAATATATACAGAATTGTTTTTAAATTAGAACTGTGCAGTAGAGGGAGGGATAGTGGTAGCAGCAGCAGCAGCAAAAGCATTATGTCCTCAAATCTGGCGGTGTCATTAGCTAAATAACACAAAAGCAAAGCTCCTCCTTTAACACTATAGCAATGATGAATTCATTCACCTCGATGAATGACGAATACTGGTATACCACCCAAAACGTCATGGCATGTCAGCTTTGACACATGTATCATAGCTTCACCATCACTACACTATAATTAACTAAACATTTTGGATTTCAGAGTATATATGTAGCTAGAGATGGGTAAATACAGGTAGTCCTGGCTTATAACCATTTGTTTAGCAATTGTTCAAAGTTACCATACAACTGGAGGAAAAAAGTGACTTATTATAAAAGTGATTTATTCTCACCCTTACAACTATCGCAGCATGCCCACAGTCAGAGGACCAAAAATCAGGCACTTGGCAATTGGCATATATTTACAATACTTGTAGCATCCCAAGATCATGTGAAGACTTTTGCAATCTTCCCAGCAAAGTGAATGAGGGAAGCTGGATTCACGTAATGCCTGTTCGATTCACTTAACAACTGCAGAGATTGACTTAATAATGGTGGCAAAAAGGTCATAAAATCGGTGCTTAACAGCCACCTTGCTTAACAATGGAAATTCTGGCCCCAGCTGTGGTCATAAGTCAAGGACTACCTGTACGTTGTTCCATTCTTCCATTGTTTTGAAGCTAAAGGCTTCAGCCAGTTACTTCACTGATAATGTTGGCTAAGGAATTAAGGGATTGTTAGTTCACCAAACCTGCAGATAAGTCTTCTATTACAGGAGAAAGCTAGTGGAATTTTCATGCTGATGTGCGCCTCTTCCTCAATACAGAACTGGAAAAAAAATTTTTTTTTGAGCATAAAAATGGTTGTAGCATGAACCATCTTGTGACCAAAAAGATTTTTATGGAAACATATGTATTTTCTTTGTACACTTCATTATAACTGCTTGTGTATGTACTAACACGGAGAAGAACAAAGGAAAAGAAAGTTGTTGAAAATTGAAAAGTGCTGTCTGAAAATCAAAATAACTTGGGACTCCTAAAGTATTGATTCCACTATTAAGACCACATAATTTAAAATGTTACAAAATCAAAGCAATGTAGGCAAGTTTCAAAGAATTTCTTATCTTTTCCTCATAAAAAGTTATTATTTAAAATAAAAATAGATCTCTTGCTGCTTTCACACCACTTCATTTCAATGGAAATATGGGAAGCTAACCAAACCCATTTTCACAACACAGGTAGTCCTCAACTTACAACCACAACTGAGCCCAAAATTTATGTTGCTAAGGGAGACATTTATTAAGTGAATTTTGTCCCATTTGACAATTTTTCTTGCCACTGCTGTTAAGTGAATCACTGCAGTTGTTAAATTAGTGACACAGTTGTTAGGTAAATCTAGCTTCCCCATTGACTTTTCTTGACAGAAGGTCACAAAAGGTGATCACATGACCCTGGGGCACAGCAGTCGTCATAAATATGAACCAGTTGCCAATCATCCAAATTTTGATTGTGTTCCCATGAGGATGCTAAAATGATTGTGTGAAAAACAGTCATAAGTCACTTTTTTCAGTGCCATTGTCACTTTGAATGGTCAGTAAACAAACTGTTGTAAGTCAAGGACTACCTGTATTAGATGTTTTTATTTATAGTAACTATTTATATAGTATATACTAGCTATGTGATCAATGATATCATGAAAGCAACAATCATAAAATTATAATCAGAAAATGTAATAAATTACTGTCCTTTCACAGATTCAGCTCCAAAATCAAGCCCTCTAAAGATCCATGAAAAACAAAGCAGCCACCCGCTTATTTTTAATTTCGAAACGCCTGCTTGAATAAAATTATCTTTCTGGCCTTATAGGAGGTCAATATATTGTAGTAGACCCCATTTCTCCTCAAGGTAAGGTTTTAACAATGTTAGAGCCACAGCAGAAGTCTGGCTTCAAGTTTCCAACCCTTTTACTTCTCGTAGGTTTGGGATCCCAAACATTCCCTCTCTTGATGTCTGCATCGGGTGTGTGGAATCACTTTGGAAGAAACAGTTCTAAAGATATCCAGAAAGTGAGCCATAAATGAATTGGAACTTTGAATTGGATTTGGAAACCTTATAACAGCCGATACAGTAACCATTATACTGTGACTATGTTGGTGAAACAATTCACATCTATCAGCAGCTACTGTTGAACTGTACTGTAGTTTCTGGTTGACTTCAGAGGCTGTCCAATGTAAAACATGTTACAACCTGTGATTAAGGTTCTCTGTCCAGAATGGGCAGCTAATTGAGAGACCTGCTGAAGATGGGCAAAAGCTCCAGCTGCTGCTTGAGAAGGGCCTGTGATTCCAGAAAAACCCCAGGCCATGGACTTGTTCCTTCCAGAAGTACAACCTGAGCCAACTGAAAAGAAGCTGCTTCCATACAAACTAAACTCCAACCAGCTAGGAATTATTCAGAAAACGGATATAGATGGCTATTTTTATACCTATTTAGACCTTCCTATTAACACACAAATATTCCTTTCTAAAATCACTGTTTACTTAAGTCAAAGGAAAAAGCAAGAAATATTCTCGTAAAATGTTGAGTAATCTTTTTAGAACAAGGAAAATTCCATAAGCAGAAAGAATAAGAGATTATTCTTATTAACAATTATAATTAGTTGTTTCCACCCTGCCTGACAAAACCATCTTGCATGTTAATCATGCAAAAGGATGTCCAATACCAGATAGCCTACATTTTAACCATTCATTTAGTGCAGCTTCTCTGCCGCTGCCCTTGATTCCCAAACAGAGTTCATGAATAACAAGACGAAGGAAGAACCAGACTGAGCCACTGGTTTGCTTAAGAGTAATTTACTGAATAAGCTGCCATTCACTGGGTTCCCACTTGACAACAAATACGATTTACAAATCAGAATATGTAACTTTTTCCCCATTCTTTTTATTCTTTCATAGTATTCCACTAGGATTTTTTTCCAGTGATATTCACTGGGCTGCCAATGTAGATTTTAGTCCTGAAAATTCTTGAATGAATAGATGTTTATGTATGTCTTAATAAACTATGACATCTGAGATATGCCTAGATGAAGGCACCCCAGTTGGGTGCAAAACAGAGTTCTCACATATTCCAAATGAATTAAATGCATTGTCTCCAGTCATAAGAAAATTAGTTATTAACTAGCTCATAAAAACTAATAACCTTTTTAGTATAGTCCTATGTATCTTTGTAAAGTCTGTGTTCAACATATTTTACTTCCTTGCAAGCAAACATAAAACTGCAGTTTTAATTTACTTGTATCTAATTTGGTCCGCTGATTTAATTGGAATTTATTTTCTATGGCTATCTTATTTCAAAATTAGAAGTCAATCCTAAAGAGGGGAAAAATCTTTTTGTTAGAAAATGAACATTCTTTTGGGTTTAAAGTGATTTTTAAAAAGTAATCCAGTATATTCATTCCTTAGATAAGACTTTTAACTTTGAATATAGGAGGATTATAATAAAACAACCTTATCAATATTATAACAAACAAAGTCTGGAACATTGGCTAATGACAGCACTCCAATGCAAATATCAGTTATATTTTGGTTTTGCAACTGTCCTTGTCTTTGAGCTCTGCACAGATAAATTCATCACGTCATCACCTTTTCACTGTGAAAATAAAAGATCCCATTCACTCTGCATGTTAAACTCATGGGCAGCCACAATTATCTTAGTAAAGGAACCAATCTGAAAAAAAAAACATGAAAATGGCTTTTTTTCTTTGCTTACTTGGGCTGTCCAGTGCATATTTGTTTAAGAGTTCTCTAAATCATGTTTGCTGAATTAGTAAGAATTTATATGTGAGCACTTACAGAGAACTGGCAGTCAAGTGTTATTCATAAACCAAGTTGTGCCCATTTTTTCTTACAAATGTTCCCATTCCAGTTAGACATTTGTGCTTACACATACTCACACTCCTACATACAGCTGGTCTTAATCCAATTTGAAAACATTCCCAGGGGAAGAAAAATAAATTGAAAAAAGCTGGGAGGAGGTCAAAGGGAAAACGAGGCAACTACCTTAGGTACCTTACTTTGGATAGTGCGAAAAGGCCCAAACTAATTGTAGTTGATTCATTATTATTATATTTCTACAGTCCAGAATAAGTCTCTGGGATTTTCAGTTTGAAGAGCCAAAATCATTTGACTGGAATATTCTAGATTTTGGTTGTATGGGCATATATAATAAACTATTATAGATTGCTCTGCCACTTTTGTAGCAAAGTTGCTTGGGATAGCCCAACCAAAGAAGTAGGGGCCCTATTTTCTTGCAGGTAAGGGTTTTCAAAAGAATCTTAGGCTTAGGGACAATACATTATTCTTGAAAAATTTTGCCTAAAAACTACAAAGAATGAATGTATTGATTATATTTTTGCAAACATGTTAGAAAGCCAAAATAGTTGGCTTGCTGCAGGTTTAGATCAGAGGTGGGTTTCAGCAGGTTTTGACCAAGTTCTGGAGAACCGGTAGTGGAAATTTTGAGTAGTTCGGAGAACCGGTAGTAAAAATTCTGACTGGCCCCGCCCCCATCTATTCTCTGCCTCCCAAGTCCCAGCTGATCGGGAGGAAATGGGGATTTTGCAGTAACTTTCCCCTGGATTGGGGAGGGAATGGAGATTTTACAGCATCCTTCCCCTGCCACGCCCACCAAGCTACACCCACAGAACCGATAGTAAAAATTTTTGAAACCCATTATTGGTTTAGATAGTGACAAACATCTGGATGTTCCTAACATGAGAACAAAGTTAATAAATAAATGTTTACAAATGTAATTCTAGCAATTCTGTACCACTTCTTTTATACTTATATAAATACTTATACTCTGTATTGGTCTCTAAGTACAGGAAACTACTGCCATGTTTCTTTGGCAATGATCCAGAAATGGTTGATCATTAGGGGTGTGCAATCCTTCGGAATAGGAGCATTGGGAAATATGAGACAACTTCAAATCCAGCACCTACCAACAACCCATTAAAGCAGCCATGTCTTTCCCCTGGATTACACATGTAGAAAGGCTGCTCTGTCTGTGGGTCTACAAAAACTTGCTGCAGCCAACTTCCCATGGGACAACTCACCATGGCTAACTCACCAAGGGACATGAGTTACACTAATATTGAACAAATAGTCAAATAGAATCATTAAAGGATACCAAAAGAGGGACAAAATAAAATGTGAATAACTAAAGTTAAAAATTTAAAATAATATTACATTATTTTTAAAAAATTAAATTGAATTGTTGAATTGTCCTGCAGCAAGTTGTTCTGTGGCAAGTTGGCCATGGTGTTGACTGTGGTTGAGTTGGCTGAGGCGAGTTGTCCCATTCCGTCTTTCTTTGTGTCCCATTCTAGCCTTCAGTTGTTGTATTTCCTGATATTCTCTCATATAAACCAAGTACTAATTTGGTATTTAAACTCCTGCATGAATTTGATTACACTGGGTACAAGTTTTTACACTCTGTCAACTGCTTGATTTATCAAATCAGCCTATACATTTACTCTTTATCCTGGAGCTTTCTTATTTGGTATGCTAAGTCCAAGTAAATTTCATTCTATTATCCTAGTATGTATGGGTCATATCCCTCAACTACAACCTGGTATACCCTTATTTGGGAAAAGATCCCATTGAATTCAATGCAACTTAGTTCTGAGCAGATATGTGCAGTATTGCACTGTTAACTGTGGTTACACAAGGTATGGGCATTGTAAACTACTATCTTCTAGATTTGGTTTAGATCTTCCTTACTATGTTCTTGCTTGGAATGATAGATTTTGCATCTATGTTCATATGTAGTCCTGCCACTTTCTCAAAAGTCTTATAATGAAATCCAGGTCGGGGAGAAAGATGTTGCAGGTAAAATGATACCAAACAAATGCTCTTTGTTTGCAATGTCTGGTTCATAGAAAAATGTTCACTTCATTGGGAGGGACTTTCTCATCTGCCCACGTCTTCCAGTATCTGGCAACATGAATCAGTTTACTGTAAAACTTTCATTCCCACTTCATATTGTTCTTCAAATTTGAAGAAAAAGCACCATAATTTGTCAATTGCAAAAGCATTTCAAATTCCCTGAAGTTGCACATTTTCTTACTGCAGAACTATTCCAATGCTTTTAGATTTTTTGGTTTTGTAACACAAAACATTTATAACATGTCTCTTAACGACATCATTTGAAGAACCTATTACACAGCAATCTTTCTGCTGTGAGATCTGGCAACAGTTTATACTGCTTTTCACTTTTTAAACCAGCTTTCCGCTCCCTCCCATCATTTCCCTGTGACTCCACTGGCTGGGGATAAGGGGTACAGCAATTTGACAAGCTGCCAAATTGGGAAAGGCACAGATATACAGTATTGGCTCTGAGGAAGGTAGACCTGCTCTAGGAAGAAAAATCAGATCCAATTCCAAGCCAGGAATAAATGGAGGCTGCTTAAGAAAGTAAATTTATTAATGAGCAGAACTAACAACAGCAGTTCTGGGACAGCTGACAAATTGGTTTGATGAGTACATGGATTTTTATAGGGTTCTGAGATGCTCCTAGGAGGTTGTGCACTGTTGGGAGCCTTGTCTCTTTTTCTATTCTGGTGGTGGTGGGTTAAATCCTATTATGTCCTAAAATTATGTCCTGTTCTTCTTAATCCCATCAGCTGGAGCTGAAGGTGTTTTGATTATGAATAGATTGGCCCAGACTTTCTTAATGGGCACAAAATATCCATCTCTAAATTAGACTTCGGGCTTCTGCTGGAGGCTATTAAGAAAGACGGGTTGCTTTCTGCCTTTAAGAACATTTTTTCTCTATTTCTCCGGGGGGGGGGTATTCTATCCTGCCTCTTTTAATATTAAGAATAAAGAATATTTTAATCTGGGGGGGGCTTTCTACACTGTTAAGGTCAGGTGGGGGTCCCCAAACCCAGAAAAGAATCGCCTTCTAGCTTCCCTCAAAGCGCGGCCTCCCGCAAACGCCGCGTGCTGGGCTGGATCCAGCGCAGCGCGTCCCTTTCACGCCCTTGAGTTTTCGGCCTAAGCACCTCGCTGCTGCTGCGGCGGCCAGCGGCCAGCCTACAACTCGACTGGTGCTGTGCCCAGGCCGCGGCGTTAGGAGGAGCAGCAGCAGCAGCAGCAGCGATAGAGCATTTCTCTTTCCCCTTCCACCGGCTCCTGCTTTCTCGGGCGAAGACGCGAAGGAAGGGAAGGGAGGGGGAAAAAAAAATAGCTCACAGAGACGAGCCTGGGCAAAACAGGCCACGTGCTTAACGCGCGAAGGGAAAGCGGCTGGCAAAGGAGGCGATTTTTTTTTTTTTTAAAGAAAGAAGAGCGAGGCGGCGCGGCCTTTTCCTAGCCGGCTTTCTCCCTCCGCTAGCGGCCAAGCCGGCCTCGCTCTCCCAACCTCTTTCTGCCCTCACAGCCCCGGAAAGAAGAGGCGGAGGAGGGAAGAGCAGCGTAGATCCTGTGTGATCTCCACGCCGGGGATGTGTGGTTGTTTCCCGCCGCTGCCACCCCCCTCCGGCTCCCATCATTTTCCGGCGGCCGGCTCGCCCACTTCGGGCTGAGGCGGGGCGCTCCGAGCTCGCTCAAGTGGGTGGGGTGGAGATGGTGTGTTTTTTTTCTTTCCCCTCCTTGGGGTTCTGATAATGGAAAAAACGCCCGGAGATATTTCTGGCGGTGGAGGTAATGGTGCCGCCGGCGTCCCTCCTCCTTTTTTTTCCACCAGCGGCAGATTATTGTGTGGGAGGAGGGCAGGAGCGGCGGTGGCGACAGGGATGGACTTGGTGTTTGGGATTTCTTGCTAAAGGGAGCAACGCAACCGCTCCGCGCACCAGACCAGAAAAGGAGGCGGACGCGAGTGGAGCCGCTGCTGATCTCTGATGCCTCGCCGCCTTGCTGGGGAAAGCCGGCAGCCTCGTTTTTAAAGAAGCATCCGCTTCTTCCTCCCTTCTTCGTCTCTCTCTCCTGCTTTCCCACCTGGTAGCTTCCCCGCTCCGGCAGATGTGTTTGGGGTCGCTGCGCAGCTGGGACTATGGTGAAATTTCCGGCGCTCACCAACTATTGGCCCCTCATTCGCTTCTTGGTCCCTTTGGGCATCACCAACATCGCCATCGACTTCGGGGAACAGGTAAAAAAAAAAAAAGCGGTGTTCAGTCCAGCAATTTCTCCTGCTTTTTGTTTTTGTTTTTTAAATTGGGGAACTTTATTGTATCTGCGATTAACATCTTTAGGAGGGGAAACTACCGCGAGTTGCAAGGTTGCCAATGAAGCGGTGCTTCGTGCCAGTCTATTTTTAGTGCTGCCTAACGCCGAGTGATGACAAAACGCAACAACCGAAGCTCCTTTTTTCCTGAAGAACCAGATTCGCGGCCGAGTGGCAAAAAAAAAAAAAAAACAAAAAAAAAAAAAAAACCGCCGGCTAGATAGTTTTGAGTGTCAGGAGGCCAAGCCGGTTTGCCCTTCCTAGGAGCGGAGGACGAGCCGGTGGGGTTGGAGGACCCCTAAAATTGATTATTGCAAAACGCCCCCCCCCACAAAAAAAAGAAACCTGCGGAAGAGAAAAAAAGAAGAAATAGCAGACCGCGCAGTGGGTGGTGGTTAGTGATGGAATTATCACGACTAGGTAAAACCCCGGTTGCATACAGTTCGTTATATTATCTTTAGGGGAGGCTCCCGGGGTTCAACTACTGTTGTGTATTTCGAAGCAATATTATGTAATGCCAGGCGAATCCGAAAAGCTGCTTGCAGCATGCAGGGAGATGAAGTTGCCTGCAGTTCGATTAAATGATTGCAGCTGTATTCATTTATTGGAACGCCTGAGCTTAATTGACCTCTCTGGCTGGGGTGGGGGGGCAGGGAATATTAGGCCCAACCCTTCATTAATTTATGGGAGTTGCTCAAGGTTTTGTTACCCCCCCCCCCAACAGTTCATCTTTTGTTTCCTTGGAAGTAAACCCTGCTGTAATAGTTGAAGACAGCTTACCCCTCCCCCCCAAAATAAATATAGAGAGATTCACAGCCTAGGTTATTGATTTCTTCGCACATACTCCTTCCTCAGTTCTTTGAGAGAATTAGTTATCATTAAAGATTCTGGAATTTCTTACATGTTCACCCATGGATCATATTTGTCTCCCCGCCACTCATAGAGTAGAAAGCTGAGTAGTGCTACAACCTTGCCATTGCTGATAACATGTGATAGGAAAGTAAACCGGCTCCAATTCCTGCTGCTTCAATTAATTTGTCCTTGAGTGACTGAAGATGCCATTAAATGGCATTTGGAAGGGATGTGTTTGGAGATGGAGATAAAAACTGTACAGAGATCTATCTTAGGAGCAAGGCCTGCCTTGCTAAGAGCTTGTGGGAAGTGTGCTGTTGCTTTAAGATTGGCCACACCTGTTAGTTTCTATTGGCAAACTAAGACTTAGTAGATTTAATCGATCAGCTTGTTTGAGGACTAGCATGTACTGGCATGCTGCAGTCAAGGTTTGTGACTCTGGACGTGCTTGCCTGCTTCTGAACTCCTGCATTGGGGGCCAACCTTTAACTATTGTCAGTGTAATAAAAGGAGGAGAGCAAATTCTTTCAGTATTTGCCTCCAACTAGGGCATCTCCTTTCAAAGATGAACTGTGCTTAACACATCTGTGATTTTAAATGTATATTTTACTACCTAGCCACTGATAAAATATAAATGTAACAAATGGATTCCACATTGTCAGTTCAATTAATCAGAATGTTGGATTACTTACAGCAAGGACAGAGAACCTGCATCTCAACAACAGGGCTTAGTGTTGCTCATCACTTGCTGTGCTGGTTGAAGTTCTCTTAGTAGTAGTTCAGCAATATTTAAAGAGCCAAATGTTCTCTGGTACAGTGCTGTTAGTTATACCCTGTAATTACCTGAGTTTACTTGCTGCTTCATTCATGAAACTGCTCTTATTTTTGTATATCGGTATATCTTGGTTTAAGATAAATGTCAAGTTCTTGATATTAAAAATATTTAAAGTTTGATAGTCTGCTGGATAATTACATTGTTTTTACTTATATGTATTGTAGCTAAATTGGAAAGGGAAACATAACTAAAGTATGCATTCTCTGGAGGCTTCAGGAAATTCTGAATATTTATTGGCAAACACTAAATGAGACCTGTTTTGGCAGCTCTTCTTATGTGTAGCTCCCAAATGGATCTTCTTGTACTAATTTGGAAGATGAATGGCTACTAATGCTTTCTGTTATGCTTTCCCCTATATCCTCTATCCCATACAGAATATAATACACTACAGTATACAGAAGAATATATCCTTAGTTAAATCTTTCAGAGTAGTAGCTACTCCACTTCTGTATTTGTTCATAGTGTAATTAATTCTATACATAGCTACTCAGAAATTTGCCTATTAGTTCACTGGTACTTGTGGATGGGAGTATGTTCAATTTGGATTAGAAACAGAAATTCACCGAGGAACTCTTGAGGAAGATCCATCCATTTGCTGGTCTAGTTCTGGTTATGCCATAGTTGTTTAAGAGTTCAATGTCTGATTTGTAATAATTGATAATAAATATCTTTGGAATTGTAAACTCTGTAACATCCAAAATAAAAAAATCTTAATTTTAAATTGAAATGGAAGGGGGTTGGAATGATCTCAATAAACATCTTTATATGTGGTTTCTTCTACTTTGGAGTTTCAATCACATACAAATAAGCAAACTTCTTTTTTAAAAAAATAACTTTCTTTTTTTCCTGGAACTTAATTATTAAAAATTACTTCCATTTGCCTGATTTTAATGTTTGGGAAGTATAGGATTCCCAAATCTATTTTGAAGTTCCCAGCTAATAAAATTTTAATGTAAATTTAAATTGTCAAGTGTTTTTCTGTCTAACCTGATTAAAAGTCTAGTTCTTCAAATGTCCATATGAAATCATGTGCTGGGAAGTATTTAAAAAAAGGGTAGTCCTTGATTAATAATGATTCATTTAGTGATATTTGAAGTTATGCTGTTGAACAAGGAGATTATGGCCGGTTCTTAAAGTTGCGGCCATTGCAGCATCCCCATGGTTATGTGATTGTGATTTGGACACTTGCCAATCAACTCATAATTATGACAATTGCAGTGTCCCATGGTCACGTGATCACCATTTGCAGCCAACTTTTGACAAGCAAAGTCAATATGGTGATAGTAATCTATTTTTTTTCCTGGTGGACCTCTTTTTCCTATGGGACCTGATAGAGAAGAATTTTGTGAGACAGTTCCTAAACTCAGGTCAACTCTTACATCAACACGTTTAAGTGCCTTCCAGGAACATGAAGAGAGATGCAAAATATCTGTTGACTTAGTCTTAGAAAGATGGGAAGAAGCGGCCTAAAACTGAAATCCTAGATTGTAGACCTAAATATAACTATGACTGCTGGCCACTGCAGTAGACATATTCTGTTGTACAGTATATAGCTTTTTTTCCCCAATACTGCAATAAAGTAACTATCCTTGCTGAGTCATGTTGTGAGTCTTCCACCAATAACAAAGTCCCAAGTAATAATTTCAGAGTCTGGAGCCCTTTAGATATAGCCAAGCTAGGTACAAAGCCTGCCAGATTCCTATTTAAGGATTTTTACAATAGGCTGCTCCCAAGCAATTGAACTCACTGACATGCTGTACTTTGTCCAAATGATGACTTCTTAACCTTCTTATCAAAGACTTCTGCCTGCTATCTAGGCTTTGGAGGAACAAAATAGAAAGCATTGCAATTTGGATTTTCCTGCCTAGGGTCTAGTATTATAGAAGTTAACAAAGTTTGTGCCCATCGTAAAGCTGTGCAACTATGCAGTATTTGATGTGGAGGAAGTTTTGACAAATTCCTTTATTTACAATAATAAAATCAAATATCTTAGATATAAAAATAATATCAAGTCAAATAGGAGAAGAACAGGGAAGGCAGAACTCAATTACAGATAAAAATACCTGAACTACCGTAGTTATTTATTACCTCTTGGAGCTTTGGGTTTGGGCTTTTGGGTTTATTGCAAGGTTTGTTGCAGAGACTATACTAGGAGAGAGACTAGACCAGTTTGTTGAAAAGCGGTCAAAACCAGAAGACATTTGGAAATGTCTATGACGTGGCCATTTGGAAATGGGAATCCAGAGGCATCCACACTAATTCGTCAAAACGATGAAATTTGGGTTGTATGTCACAATGTAAAGTCCAACCCTTTCATACTTGTGTACAGTATTGTGATGCAAGTAGGGCAGGGTTTGCATCAGAACACACATTTAATCACTTGCCTCTCCCCTGCCCCTGGACATCCATGTGGGAGCCACCATGAATAGGATGAGATATTCACAATAGACTCAATTAACTGCCAGAGCTTGCTAGATATAGCCATGCATAATATAATGCTGAGTATATTATACAAACATGTATATACAACTCCCAGAGGTTTTTACTTAGTGTATTGTTTAAACTCTGTCATTGTAGCTTGCAAACCATATATGTCACAGCATTTAAATAATTTGCAAAGTTAGAATAATTTTATGATATACTGTAGCAACATGTGAATCCATTTAATCAACAAACTATGGCCTTGTGAATTCATACAAGTGTGATGTATTCAGTAAGCCATGGCTTAGCTCACAGTGGGAAATCAGTCACTGACTAATAATGAATTAGCTGATGTCTTTTGTACTACAGATATTCCTCAAATTATGGCCACAATTGGGACTGGGGTTTCCATCACTAAGCAATGAGGTCATAAAATGTGACGTTATGTGACTCTGTTGCTTAGTGGGGGCAATCATGGCAGTCTCAGTTACCATTGTAACTCCAGATGTATGAGTCGTTAAGCGGAAAGCAGAGAGGATACCAGGTAAGGGACATGGGGGAGCCACAGGGAAGAGGCCTGGAATAGGCTGTGTGCAAGTTGGGGGAAGGTGTTATGCACAACAGCATGAGCTCAGGGAGGCCGAAGAAAAAAGGTGTAGAGTGTGTGTGTGTGTGTGTGTGTGTGTGTGTGTGTGCGTGCATGTGCTTGTGTGAGAGTTCAGGGAGGCTGAAGAAAGAGTACAATTTTATCTGTTGGTTGTACACTGCCCAACAATGGTGAGATGGGCTGCTATATTTTCAGGCAATTTTCACACATTTCAGACAAATGGCATAAGGTCTCCTGCCTGGGCAGGGAGTTGGACTGGAAGACCTCCAAAGTTCCTTCCAACTCTGATGTTCTGTGTTCTATAAATGTAATTAATAAATTTTAAAAAGCACTGCTACTCTGGGCTTTCTGGTGTATCATGGCTCTGGAGCAGGGGTGAAATCTAGCAGGTTCTGACACATTCTGGAGAACCAGTAGCAGAAATTTTGAGCAGTTCGGAGAACCGGCAAATACCACCGCTGGCTGCCCCAGAGTGGGGTGGGAATGGAGATTTTCCAATATCCTTCCCCCAGGAGTGGGGAGGAAATGGGGATTTTGTAGTATCCTTCCCTTGCCATGCCCACCAAGCCACACCCACCAAGCTACGCCCGTAGAATCGATAGTAAAAAAATTTGGATTTCATCACTGCTCTGGAGCTGCAAGAAGCCTGTGAGTTGCATCCCAGGATGAGGCTCATATCCAGCCTGGACCAGCAGCATGGCGCTAAGAGGCTTCTTGGTGCATTGTTGCAAGAAGCCCCTGAGCTGAAGTGCAAAGCCTAGCATGAATATGGTAATAAAATTGGTATATTCTCATTGCAGGAGTTTCAGGATTTTGTCTCCCCTAAAATAGAGGTATGAAACCTTTCTGTGTTAATGTGCAACTAGGTCGCTGGATTACATTTGATTTGCCATGCTTGAACTTGCTGAATAGTAATGATACATTTTATTATTGAGCCTTCTGATAGTAAAGGGGTGCAATTGAAACACATGGCATTAGGCCTTGGATAGAAAATAGATTGCTTTGTTACATTGATTGATCCAAACTACTGTGGACATTAGGAAATGAGTCATTTCTCTAGTTTGGCTACATTCATTCTTTTTTTTAGGAGAAATATTGCGGTCTCCTGGTAGACATTTTGTTCAATCATAAACCTTTAGTGTAGCCCTTTTTTTTTCTGTCAGTTTTGAAAGCTCTTTCTTCTAAGCCTGTCACAACTTCCTTTTGGATACCTGCTTCTTCTACCTAACCTGGGTCCATTTGTGACATAAGTAAATAAAAGCTTAATCTTAACTATGCAAGTGAATGCTGGAACATTGGGTGTTTATGTGCGTTATTGCAGACTGCTTTTGTACTTAAGGATTATACAAATTCTTTAAACCATCAAAGATAAATAAAACCACCATGCTTGTGACAGGTTTCTTCTAAATGCCATAGATTGGACAAATGCCAGAACAGAACTGTTGCTTTTTTCATATGTATTCCAGAACTACTTCAATGATATATCCTCTACCTGAATTAGCAGGAGTTTTTATATCTGGGCTTTTTGACATACAGGAAGCTCTATTATTATTAATTTATGTTAATATCAGTTGGCATTGGTATTTCTTTGGAAGTTTCAAGTTATTTGGTCTTGTGATAGATGGCCATTTACACCAATAGTAGTAGAAGTCTAAGAAGAGAGCATTGGATGCATAACTGATTTCTTTAGTAATGTAAACTATACTGTATGTCAAAGTCAAGGCCCATTTATATCAGGGTTTTTCAGGAAAGAACTGAAGATTAGGAGAACTCATTTTTAGCAAAATGTTTAACAGATGCAACGCTGAAAGTTTTAATTCCCTTTTGATTGTTAGTGTATCAATCTAATCCATTCAATTCAATTAGCATTTATGAAAATTTCCAGCATTCCAGAAATAATAATATCTAATGTTATTTTTTTCCATTCACAAAATTTGATCAAGTTAGAGACTTTTCTACTCATCTATTGACATTTGTTCTGGAGCTTGAGGAATTAGTTGGGGGCTGGAAGCAGAGGAAGAAACGGCTAAAACAATGAGAACAGCAGCAAGCGCCATTTACCTGAGACTTCCACAAATGGAAAGACTTTCCAATTATGTAAGAACACAGTCAGATAACACTGTGTTGCAGGTATACTGAAGAACTGAGATTACTTAAACTTTGGGTTACCCAACATTTTAATCCAACGCTGTGCTTGTTCAACACCATGGGAACAGAGAAGGGAAGAACTTGCAGGGGAAATTTAAGTAGTACCTGCACATTTTTTTGCAAATTTATATTCCTTTCAGTAGGGCCCACGTGTGATTTTGGAGCTTGGTTAAAGTTGAGAACAATTACAGTAAAAGATTTAGTGAGTTGTTAGCACATTTCCCCATTATTTCTTCTTGGAGTTGCCATAATCTCATCAGCATATTCATTTGGGATTTTTCTTTTTTTAAAAAATTCCGTTGTGCCTTTAAGATATCTACATGAGAAATGCTCTAAAGATACTATAAATAAAAGGCAGTGTTCTGGCAACAGTTGCTTATATGTTATCTTACTGTAGACACAAGAGAACGATGTTGATTTGGTTTATGAACAATGCTTTGCTGAATTATACTACTTAATGGTTTACTTTTTAATGAAATAATTAGATTTCTGCAAGAATATTTCAGCAGGATATTAACACCTTGATCTCTATATAGCCATGTGGGTTCACAGAGTAGCTTGCAAGACTAATAATTATTTTGCAGTTGAACTGCATCAGAAATTGTACTAGAATACTGATGATTTTTGCTGATATAGTCATACTCCAGGCAATTGCAAGGGAAAGGAGATGCCTTCTCAGAAGTCCCTTCTTCTCTAGTGAACATAGTCTATATTAAACTATTGTCACTTCTTTGGGCATATCACTGGTAGAGGTTTTTTTACCATGATAGGGTACAGTTGATAGGGACAAATTGACCTCTCCCCTGATGCCATTGCTGCTTTCTCTTTCTTCTCTTGCTACTGGAGAAAAGGAATTTATATTAAATGGGGGCTGCAGTTTGCAAAATGATAATGTGTCATGCCTGTGTATCTGGGAGCTGTTACTGCTGACTGGTGAACATCCACAAAGATTTCTTTGTCTCAACCATTTCTTCTCCTTACACAGCACATTTATCTCTTTGGAATCTGCAGCTTTTCTACCACAGCTAAAGACCCTCTCAATTTAAAACCATGGATGGCAAAAGGTGAAGTCCAGTATGGTGATCATTAACCCATTAATAAACCTCTTCTAAATCAATGCCTGAAGTCTCTCCTGAATATAATCTAAATGATGCGGCCATATATGTAGTTCATGGCAGAGAGTTGCATAAAATAACATGTTTTATAAATAATGATTTCTTTTGCCTTAGCCATATTTCATTTGTATTTTTGCTGTCTGATTTCCAAAAGGCTTGCATGTGTCACAGGTTAGAATATTTCTCTCTCATGGTTTTTACTTGTCAGCATTATTTCCAGAGGGGATTGCTACTTTAGTCTGTTGCAGTGAAAACTGCCAACAGTATAGCACTCTGCAAACAAACCTGTTGGCTCTGTTTTAGTTAAGATCATGGAGCATTTTAAAGATATTTTTTGTTTACATATTCCAAATGTTTGTAATACATCATTCCTTTTAAGCCACTGCCCTGGTCCTTCCTGTTACTGCTCTGAAAAGAAAGACTGTGGATTAGACAAGAGATGTGTTTAATGTTCATCCACCATCACTCTGATGCTGCTTTCCACAGCTCTTTTTCCACTAGTAGTAATTTGGGAGCCAGGGTCATTTTACCCATCATTTCTTCACAGCTGATCATTCTTTGTTAGTTTGCGGCTGAAGAGAGCAGACAAGACCAGCTGAAATATATCAAAAACATGTTGTTTCAGGCATGAGGGTCTAACATGACACAAAACCAAGCAGGTTGCCTTAGGCAGCAGATTCTAAGTAGCATGGAAAGACAACAAATCATTTGTTATTTAATTTGTTTGTATTGGATTTTTATTACTAGACCTGGGGAGAGGTTTTTTGAGATTGATGTCTTGGCTTTGGGGGCATTGTCTTCCTTGACTGGGAGAAGGTTGGCATTGCTGCTTTGCTTCCATCAGCACAAAATCTTGGTCAGTCTTAAAGAGCATACAGTACTGGTGTGCCTCTTTCTGATATCTAGGTTTCCTCCTTTGTCTCACATGATTGATTGCATTCTCCATAATTGTCAGTGGTGTATTGATTGGGAAAGGCACTGGACAGACTGCACAGCTTTTGCTTTTGTAGTTATGGCTGGCTGTACTCTTTCCCTGCATCTGAAGTTCTCCAAATGTGGAGCTTCCTATTAAGATGGCCTTTATTTTTCTTGTCATCTTTAACCTAAGCAGTTTTCTGCTACAGCTTTGGATCTGTTGCCCTTTGACTTTTTTTTTCAGTTACTGAACCAAGGGCCTAGAGGTCAACTCTATATGCTGCTTCAAACTCCCTGAAAGTATGTCAGCTGGAGCAAAGGTAAAAGTAGAATGTGAGCAAATGCTGGGTTATATTGAAGGATCAAACACTTCTAGTGGCTTAAATTAGGTAGAGAAATCTCACCTGAAAGGTAGGGCTGGTGCAGCTTTAATGATGAAAAAAAGACAAAATGTAGATACACCAGAATTGAATGGGGAAGATACATGGGAGTGGGAGAACAAGGAATATGTTAAATTTTAATATAACTTTGCCCCAAAGTTTATTATAACTTTGGGGCTTTGTAGAAATGGTGGTGGACTTTAGGAGAAACCCTCCCATACTACCACCACTTACAATACTAGACAACACAGTATCAACAGTAAAGACCTTCAAATTTCTAGGTTCTACCATATTTCACGATCTAAAATGGATACCCAACATCAAAAACGTCATCAAAAAAGCACAACAAAGAATGTTCTTTCTGCACCAACTCAGAAAGCTCAAACTGCCCAAAGAGCTGCTGATACAGTTCTACAGAGGAATTATTGAGTCTGTCATCTGCACCTCTATAACTGTCTGGTTTGGTTCTGCAATCCAACAAGACAGACCCAGACTTCAGAGGATAATTAGAACTGCAGAAAAAACAATTACTACCGACCTGCCTTCCATTGAGCACCTGTATGCTGCACGAGTTAAAAAAAGGGCTGTGAAAATATTTACAGACCCCTCGCATCCTGGACATAAATTGTTTCAACTCCTACCCTCAAAATGACATTATAAAGCACTGAACACCAGAACAACTAGACACGAGAACAGTTTTTCCCGAATGCCATCACTCTGCTAAACAAATAAGTCAAACTAGTTACTAAGTCTTCATTACTATTAATCTTCTCATCGTTCCTATCGCCCATCTCCTCCCACTTATGACTGTATGACTGTAACCTTGTTGCTGGTATCCTTAAGATTTATATTGACTGTTTCCCTATGATCATCATTAAGTGTTGTACCTTATGATTCTTGATGGATGTATCTTTTCTTTTATGTACTCCGAGAACATATGCACCAAGACAAATTCCTTGTGTATCCAATCACACTTGGCCAATAAAGAATTGAATTGAATGAATTGAATTGAATTGAATTGAATTGAATTGAATTCTATTCTATTCTATTCTATTCTATTCTATTCTATTCTATTCTATTCTATTCTATTCCTAATCATCACGCTGTCTGAACAACTACATTTATTATGTGTAATTCTCATGAATGACCTATTATATCAGTCCTGCACAGTTAGGGACTTAACCATCTTAAACACAGTCATTACATATACAGCAGAGACTAGATAAGCACTGTGGTTTTATTGCTTATAAGGATTTCCAGGAACAGAACGGTTGTCAGATATTTCACAAGTACAGAGTGGTGGATAGCATTTGAAGTTCAGAAGGTACAAGATGTACTGGCTTGCTTTTATTCTAAGGGAATTGTTAGGTGTAACGATTCTGGCTGTCTTCCTTCTCTATTTTACATAGCCTCCCAAGATTTGCCTTCCAGCATTAGAAACCGAAGTATACAACAATCAAATCCATTTTTAAACCCTACTAATTTTTACCTTTTGTAAATATTTTTAAAGCAGCTTTTTCCAACTTGGTACATTCCAAATATACTGGAATGCAATACTCAAATAATTCTCTTCCCAGGAAGTCCAAATCTAACAAATCTATAGAGTACCATGTTGATTAACTTTTTTCCATTCAGCTTTGTATTTATAATGATTAATTAACTAATGGGCTTCTTATTATTTGTGATATTTTGTAGATAATCACTTTAAATATATATAGAAGAAGATCTCTTTAGATCTTGCTAAACAACAGTCAGCCTTTAGATTTTCACTTTCTGGTTTGGGGGAAGGCTAGTACTCTTAAAATGTTTTCTAGAATATATTTTACATGGAATTCCATACAATAGAAGAGAATATTTGTAGTTTGGGATTGTACTGTGGAGTCCTTGGTATTCTCTGAGCTTGGTTGTTTTCTTCCAGCTGTTTCATTACCAAACTCAGTAACATTACCAAGCTAGCCTTTGGCAACAGTGGAGCTCATCTACCATCTGATCCAAATGTCTTGGGGGATCAGCAAGGTCTTTTAATGACTTGCAAAAGGTTAACAGGGTTGGTACCATTCAAGTCTCTCAGGAGATGCTGTTCCATAGGGTAGGCACTACCACTGAAGAAGGCATGACTCCAGGGTTTCTTGGCATGCTGCAGAACCCATCAATTAAAAAGTGTGAGCTGATAGAGACTAGAAAATGGCTCATTTCTGCAGTACCCATGCTCTGTGGAATATCCTCCCCTTAGAGCAGGCCTGTCAAATTGGTGCCCTGTGGGCTGGATACAAACCACACAGGCCACACCTACCCTGGCTCTGCAAAGGCAGAAAACATCACGATACGTCACACAATGTGAGCGGGTTTGACACCTCTGCTTTAGAGATTAGAATGGCCCCATCCCTGTTAGCCTTTGGTAAGGCTCTAAAAACTTGGCTATGATCCTGATTCTGGGACTCTGAATGTATTAAGGGTCCTGTTTCTTGGCTTTATTGTTATTGGCTAAATATCTCGACTGGCTATGTATATTTCTAAAATTTAAAATTTAAAAAATTATATTTATTTTGGATTTTTAAAGATTATTTTTTTTTCATTTTTTAAAAATGTTGCTTTAATTGTAGTACATATTATTTTTCATTGCATCGCAGAGAGATTGATTGAGATGGGTAGCTATAAAACATGAATGGATGGATGGATGGATGAATAAATAAACACAAACAAACAAATATACATACATACATACATACATACATACATACATACATACATACATACATACAAAAATGACATTGTTTACTAGAAGGACCCAGAGCATGCCCTCTCTATTAGGTCTGGTTGCACAAGTAGTTTGGCTCTATGCCATGAAGGCCTTTATAGGTGACGACCATACCTTGATTTGTACCCGGAAGCCAAACTGACAGTCAGTGCAGCTTGCGGAGCAGTGATGTTTTATGCATGTTATGAGGAATGCCAAATGTAAAATGACTCTCTACAGAGTCAAATATGTGTTGCATTTGTAAATACGTTATTTCATATATTATCTCAACTTTGAGGCAAGATTTATTATTTTCAGATAATCATATTCTTTTAAATATATAGCTATTGTAAGGAATTTGCACCTGGGCAAATAATTCTCTCTGTCCTACTTATAGCTAAAAGACTTATTCTTCCGTAATAGAAAAGTAATTATATGGCTCCAGTTTATAGAGTTGACATTATTACCACTTATGAACTTACATTCATAGATTCATTATAATGAAATATGACTACCATTCATTGAAATGCTCCTGTAGAACTTATATACTGTTTCTGTAAATATATGTCCTATATTTTAAGTGCGCTTTGATAATTTTGTGCATTGTTTATTTTTCTTTCTCTTTTTGGTGTTCAATGAAAGTAATTTAATAATGATGTTAATAATAATTTATTATGTTTTTAAATTATTCCAGAAGTGAAGGTTATTTTAATGGTTCTACATACTTACTATTACATGAATATAAAACAAAATAACAGTCATATATCACCTCCAAACATTTGCATGCCATTTGCTTTTTAGCTGCTTGAAATATGCAATCAATGGAAATTTTTCTTGCACAATACTCTATGTTGCTACGCATAAGGCCTCTTTACTCCAGTTCTGGTAAATGTGTCATTAAATGAGAAAATTATAACTACATTGATATTCTTTATAACCTTTACGTTTGAAAGCTTTCCTCATATTTTTGGCCTTTTCTTTCTGTCTACTAAAGCATAACGACTTTTCTACATCTGCTGTCCTGTTTTCTTTAAAGACTTTGAGAGATACTGTGAATGGTCCACTGGTTAGGCTCAATTCCAGCATTGTAACCTAGTCTTAAAAATGATAATCAAGGAAAGGTTGTACAGGCCGAAAAGATTATCATATTTTCCCCCAAATAGCAAAAAGGATCTAGTTTTGAAGATTTTTCTGAAATGAGATCACTACATGTCTCTTGCAAATTATATTGTATGTGTCAGGGTTCCAAAAAAACACCCCCATCGAAATAAAACTCCAAGGCAATAGATTCCTCAAAGTTCCACTTTATTAGAAATTTCATGTTGGCACATTTGGGAAAATCCGAATCTGAAAGCTTCCAGGTTTTCCCCACCCAGTTGAAAGTTCAGAACCCTGCTCCACACCCACAAGTTCATCACATGGTCCAATCCATCCTTCAGGCTCAATTGGAAACAATCCCCAGTCACTCCCATCCAGGTGCAGGCAAATGTCCTTGACTCCCCGAGCACACCGCTCCAACAAAACCCTCCTCCCAATTTCCTAGGCTAATATATATGGCAGTTAAGAAGCTAAAAGAAAAAAAAAATGGCTTCCAAAACCGACAGTATGTGTTGGGCAATTATAACTCATTGAAAGGGACCAGTATATATACAAGATTCCCAGAATGTAACTGCTATATTGCAGTGTGTTTTTTTCCTGTGCGCTGCTCCCACTATCCATGCATGGGTTAATCCTTCAGTATTTGGCAACAACTGAGTGAAAAACAAAAGGCTCTTCCCCTTTCCGGCCCCCAAGCCACGCCTCTGTTCCCATGATCCCCCAGTCTTCACTCAGTTGCTGGCAACTACTGAAGTGATTTTTGGAGCTCCACAGGTTTCCAGGTATTGTGCTTCTGTGGGGATCTGCTCCTTCCTTCTACCTAAAATTTCTTAGAGTCTAGGCTCTCCCCTTCTCTTAAGCGTCTAGGCGTTTGTTTGTTTTCATTTTGAATAGTTGTTTTTCGCGCCCCCTTTTTCCTTGTGCCTGGCGCTCCGGCGCGAGGCACTTTCTAACAGCTGGTGGGGGGGGGAGAGGAGCCTTGCAGCCCGAATCCACTCGGCAGGCTCCTTATCTGATCGGATCCCTCTCCCCACGTGCGGCGCGCCCGCTGCGATTCGCGCCTCTCCAGCTGGCCGGCGGCATCGGATTCCCTCGCCCCACGCTCTCGATCTAAGAAGGCAAGGGGGCTGAGCTCAGAACGCGAGGGAGAGGACTGCGGGCGGCGTTGCGCTCATCAGCTGGGCGGCGGGTTTGAAAACCCCGGCCGCCCACGCAGCGCCGATCGTGCCGCCGCCGATAACCACCCGCTGGCACTAGCGCGAGGCAGAGGAAAGCGCCAGACGCCTCAGCAGCCTTCCCCTGCACAGGGGAGTCGCACGGCAGCTGGTCGGACCTTCGGGCCGCCAGTGTAAGACCCTGCCAGAGTCGGGCACAGCGGAGCCACGTGCCAGCGCCATATTGGTGGACCTGCGGGCCGCCATTTTGGACAGACTCTTCAGCCGGCACCTTCAGAGACCAGCGGGCCGGCTGCAGACCCCCCCCCCCCACGCCTAACAAGGGGGCTGAGCATCTTCCTCCTCTACCACCTGAGGAGAAGATTTTGCACACGCTGGACTCCTTTGGAGAGACCTGCCCTCTGGTGGCGGAGTGCAGCATCAGGGGGTCTGCCCAGCGCTCTCAAGCCTCAACCATGCCACACTCCCCTCCTTCTTCGGATATGGAATTGGAGCTCAGCCCCCCTCACAAAAGCAGCAAAGGGGGCAAGAAGAAATCCAAAAAGAGGCACACGAGCGCCACCAGCAGAGCTGCTTCGGAGGGGGCCTTGCCCTTCCAGGACAGAGATGCGTTAAGGAGGCACAACGCTCTCGAGAGACAGTGGGAGAAGGCCCACAGGGCTGTGGCAGGAACACCATCCAGGGAGCCTGCGTCCTTGGACCCAGTGCGTGCTTCCCCTAGAGGCTTGGAGTTGGGGATATCATCTGTATCCGACATTGCAGTGACCCCAAGAACTCCAGATGTGCCCAGGTCTGGCCGCAGCACACCTCGCCCAGAGGCAGGCACAGGGCTTGCAGCGGAGGCCTCATCGCCCCTCCTTCCTGCACAACATCATCGGGCCAGGGAAGCAGCTAGTCCGTCGCCAAGCGCTGCCCCGCACCCCCAGGGGGGGCCCGGGACGGGTCCCCCAATGGACTTCCAGGCCATGTTTTCGGCCGCACTCTCCTCCTTCTTCAGCGCAACCCTGCAGCAGTCGTCTCAGGCTCCAGCCCAAGCCGCCCCGAGCCAGTCGCGGCGCCACCAACCCCAGCCCCAGCCTCTCCCTAGACGAGGTCAGGACTCCTCTTCGGAGGAGTCAGACCAAGCAGAGGAGGGGCCTGAGGAGATGGAGCTATCAGAGGATGAGGGCCTAGCGCCCGACACACCGGCATTTACAGGCCTCTTCCGTCCAGCCTTGTTTAAGTCCCTGCTCCACAAGGCCCGACTCACAACCAATCTCGGAGTGCCAGGGGATGTCACAACCGCCGCCCCACCAGCAGCGGGGCCGCACGACGCGCTTTTCAACTTATCAAAGCCGCAGAGGGATTTCATCCCGTGCCCTCAGCTGTTTGCGGAGGTCATCCAGAACCCCTGGGGTCAACCAGCTTCCATGGCCACACCCAGCAATCTGGACAAGAAGCTCTACTGCGCAGCCCCAGAGCTAGAGGACCTCCTAACACTCCCTACAGTTGACCAACCTGTGGCAGCATTGTCCTCCGGCTCCTTGATCTCCACGGACCCTCTTGACTCTCTCAAGGCAGAGGAGAAGAGGATGGAGGGGGCCTTCAGAAAGGCACATCAGGCGGCGGGCTGGGCAATCAGAGCCGCGACGGCAACGTCCTTCTTCAACCGCGCATCGCTTATTTGGCTCCGGCACCTGCAGGACAGACTACCCCCTGAAGACACCAGGCTCCAGCAGGATATAAACAAGATAATAGCCGCCACTGAATACTCTGCAGACAGTTCGTTGAATGCAGCCAAATTTGCCTCGAGGACTCTAGCCTCAACCCTCTCGGCTAGAAGACTCTTCTGGCTCCGGCCCTGGAAGGCCGATTTCAAAGCAAAATGGAAATTGGCGGCCGCACCTTACAAAGCCCCAGAGCTCTTTGGCGCCGCGCTGGAACCTTTGTTGGTGGAGGGGAAGGACAAGAGAAAGATCCTCCCATCGACTTACCGCCGCCAGGAGCGCCGGTACACTCCTTACCCGCTACAACAGCCCTTTCGTGCCAGCGCGGGACCCAGGGGGTCCTCCTCTCATCGTCCCCACTATCAGGGAGGAGATAGGTTCCAGGACCGGCAGCAGTTCCGAGACCGAGGGCGAAACCAGCAGCAGAGGCGCAACTTCCGTGGTGCCGGGTCGAAGCCAGCCAAACGAGGGAAATGACTCCAGGCGTGCAGGCCCCATAGGAGGAAGGCTCATTCACTTCCACCAGCAATGGGCCAAATCAACCTCGGACTCCTGGGTAAGGCGTACGACTGGTTCGGGACTTTCTATCGAATTCTCCAGTCAGCCGCCCCATCGGTTTGTCCGCTGTCCAATGCCCCGCTCCGCAGAACAGCGGAACTTAATGTCGCAGGAGATAGAACACCTCCTGGAAGTCAACGCCATCGAAGCAGTGCCACACGCCCAGAGGGGCTCCGGGTTCTATTCAACCCTCTTCCTAGTACCCAAGAACTCCGGGGGCTGGAGGGGCATACTAAACTTAAAGCGGCTAAACCTGTCGGTTCAATACCACAGGTTCAAAATGCACTCCCTCAAGTCCATCCTAGCGGGGGTGAGACAGGGCGACTGGCTCCAATCAGTCGACCTCAGGGAGGCCTATCTTCACGTGCCCATTCACCCGGAGCACAGGCAGTTCCTGAGATTCGAATTCGCGGGAACTCATTACCAGTACCGTGCGATGCCATTCGGACTGTCATCAGCCCCCCGCACCTTCACCAAACTGGTGGCGGTGGTAGCGGCCAGGCTTCGAACCATCCCGATCCGGTTGCTCTGCTACCTGGACGACATTCTGATCCTGTCCTCCACTCAAGATCAGGCCACCGAAGACATGAGGAGAGTCCTGCGGGTCTTCCAGGATCACGGCTTCACTATAAACTTCGAAAAGAGTCATCTGCAGCCCACCACCAGACTACTTCATCTGGGGGCACTGATAGACTCGGCCAGCGGCCAGGTTCACCTATCACCGGACAGAGTCCAGAGCATCCGCACTCTGATACAACAGATCCTGTCGAAAAGGAGAGTTGCCCTGATCCATCTTTCTTGCCTACTCGGGAAGATGGTATCCTGCTTCGGCATCGTTCCGTGGGCACGCAGACATTCGAGACCTCTGCAGTGGTTTTTGCTCCCGTTTCAGCGGGCAGGCAGGGCCAACTCCAAACAGGCAGTACTTCTCACTCTTCAGGTCCGCCAGTCCCTCAAGTGGTGGACATCGCCTTCACTTCTCAAGGGGTCCAGCTTCCTAGAGCCGGACCGACTGATCATCACCACCGACGCAAGCCTTCGAGGGTGGGGAGCCCACCTCCACAACCTGGTGGCACAGGGGCAGTGGTCCCGGCGGGAGAGTCGGTGCAGCATCAACCTTCTGGAGCTTCGGGCAATCAGACTGGCCCTTCGGGAGTTCCAATCGACGGTGCGAGGACATCACGTTCTGATCCTGACCGACAATATCTCGGCCAAAGCGCACGTCAACAGAGAGGGGGGCACAAGGTCCCGCACCCTGATGCGAGAGGCCGCCGATCTCTTCAGCTGGGCAGAGAGCCACCTCCTTTCGATCAGGGCGGATCACATCTCGGGGGCATCCAATGTCAGAGCAGACTGGCTCAGCAGAGAGACTATAGACCAAGCGGAATGGCAACTCCATCCACAACTGTTCAGGGAGCTCGCCTCACGCTTCGGAAGCCCGGTGGTGGATCTCTTTGCAACCCCGGCCAACGCTCAGCTTCCCCGCTTCGTGTCACGCTACCCGACACCTCTGGCGGAGGACCACGACGCGTTGCGCTGCAGGTGGCCCGAGGGTCTCCTGTACGCGTTTCCACCAGTACCTCTAATTCCCCGCCTCATCCGAAAACTGATATCAGAGAGGGCCGATTTGCTCCTGGTAGCCCCGAACTGGCCCCGGCGGCCGTGGTACGCCGACCTAGTGGCGCTCTCCGTGGACCAACCGTGGGTGATCCCACCACGGCGGCTCGTCCTTTGCCAGGGGGAGGTCACGCACCCAGAGCCCCAGTGGCTGCAATTAGCCGTCTGGCATTTGAACGTGTCATCCTGAAAAAAGACAGCCTACCAGATGAGGTCGTGGCCACCATCCAAGCGGCGAGACGTCCGTCTACCACCCGCATCTACGAGGCATCTTGGCAGGCGTTCTGTCGCTGGAGTACCCGACAACACACCGACCCTACATCAGCGGAGGTTCGTGACATCCTGCAATTTCTCCAAGCCGGCCTTGACAAAGGCCTGACCCCCGCAACCTTACGAAGACAGACAGCTGCGCTATCAACGGTCATCGCTTGCCCCCCGTACCAGTCGCTCGCGCACCACCCGCGCATTAAGGGGTTTCTACATGGGGCCACAAACCTGCGACCCCCCGCTGTGCATCGGTACCCATCATGGGACTTGACTCTAGTTCTGCGGGCACTGACCGGACCCCCCTTCGAACCCCTAGACTCAGCATCTCTCAAGTACCTCTCATTTAAGGTGACCTTCTTGCTGGCGATCACCTCGGCGAGAAGAGTCTCAGAGATAGCGGCGCTCTCAGTCCGCAAGGACTTATGCATATTTCGTGAATCCACGGTGACGCTACGCCTGGACCCGGCTTTCATCCCGAAGGTCAACTCGTGGTTTCATCGGGCCCAGGAACTCATCCTACCGGATTTCTGTCCTTCACCCCGAGATGCCAGGGAGGAGAGGTGGCACACGCTGGACGTCCGACGCGCTATCCGCATCTACATCCGTCGGACCAAGCCCTTCCGCCGTACCGAGGGCCTCCTGGTTTCCTTTAGTCCAAGGTCCATGGGTCAGAAGGTATCACCAGCCACAGTCAGCAGATGGATTAAGGCCTGCATCGCTATGGCCTACGATTCAAACTCCAGGCCGGCACCGGACAGAATCCTCCCCCACTCTACCCGCAGTGCGGCCACGTCGGCGGCCTGGGCTACTCAAGCCTCGGTAGTGGACATCTGCAGGGCAGCGACCTGGTCGTCCCTCACGCCGTTCATTCGCCACTACAAGATCGATGTGTTCAACTCCGCTGAGGCGTCATTTGGCCGCAGAGTACTTCAGAAAGTGGTGTCGGAGGACAACGGTGGAGACAGTCAGCCTCCCGCCCAGGGGATTTGAGCTTGGGTATATCCCATGCATGGATAGTGGGAGCAGCGCACAGGAAAATGGACGTTGTCTTACCTGAACGTCCTTTTTCTGGGCGCTGCGTACACTATCCATAACCCTCCCTCTTGGGCTGACTGCTCTCTCTGTGACTGTCTGGGCCTTTTTTTCCTTCGGCCCCTGTTTCAAGTTGATGTTAATAAAGTTGAGTTGATAAAGTTATTCTTGTGGACTCCTTGTTAGCTGCGCCTTTCGTTCAGACTGGGGGATCATGGGAACAGAGGCGTGGCTTGGGGGCCGGAAAGGGGAAGAGCCTTTTGTTTTTCACTCAGTTGTTGCCAAATACTGAAGGATTAACCCATGCATGGATAGTGTACGCAGCGCCCAGAAAAAGGACGTTCAGGTAAGACAACGTCCATTCTCTGGAGTTAAGGGTGGAAATTTAAAAAAGGGGGCAATAATCAAGAAAGGGGAAAAAAAGAATGATTGCACAGCCTCTCCCTTTTTTTCATTATTTTGTTGATTACTTTTTAAATTGCCCAAACCCAAATTTTCTGTGCCAATATACATACACATCTTTAAAAAGTAAAGTGCAAAATAACAATAATGATGCGATAAACTCACCAGTACAACATGTGATTAAATAAAAAGCCAAACTAATAGCACAGTTCAAAATTCTTTTAATAAACTAAATAGAAACCCAAAACAACTCCTAGGCTGCTCAGTAGATAAAAATACATTTCCACAGCTTCCATAGAGAAAGCAGGATAAAAGGTGCTCTTTCCCATATGGTTGGCCAGAGGCATCTGCAGAAAAACTCAAGTCATTCAGAACCATGACTTCTAGGAAGCTAAACATAAGGAGCACATGCTTTATCTGGTAACCTACTTCTAGAATTTAAGGGAAAATTTTGAATGTCATCAAGAATAGACAATGAGTGCAGTTACTAAGGTTTAGCATTATAGGATTGTACTTGGCCTAGCCCAGTTAACAGCCCAGCTGTCTTATTTTGGATTAATAATATTTTTGAATTGTTTTCAGAGACATTCTGTATAATACAGTGCTCTGAGCCAAATGAGAGTTTAGTAGAGTGTGAATGGCTGTCACAAGGCTATCTTTGTTCACATGAATTCACTGCTCATGTTCACTGTTCACTGCTATATCAATGCAAGTTGATAAAAGGGTTCTGAGCAACCAAAGCTACCTATAATCATGAATCTCAAAAAAGAGCCTTGAACTTAATGTTTCACAACTGCCTTACTTGTATTAGCTGAAAACAAAACATGAAATAGACACAGGCCTTGAAGAGGCCTCAGGCAAGATATTTTGAGATAACCCAATACCTTCTCTTTTCCTCTTTCTTGGTCTCAAGATAATTAAAAAATACAGTTGCTGAAATGCTTTAGTGAAGATCTTTGACAGCTCAAAGAGCCAAAACTAGTTTAAGTGTGGGCTTGCCTCGGAAGTTTATACTACAATTGGAGGAATAGTTGGAAACCCTGGTAAAGATTGAGAAATGAAGTGGGATAACCCATTGCCTTTAAATTAAAGCAGAGGCAGCTATTTTAATTTCCAGCCTTTTTTGTGCCGGGTAGTCTCAGCAAACACAGTAATAGTAGAAGTAATATACCCTATGTCCTCCTATAGCTTAATTTTGATAAGGCCAGCTAACCTAAATGGCTAGAACTTGAAGCAATTACCAATATAGCAATAGCCCTTATATACAGCTTCATAATGCTTTACAGCTCTCTCTAAGCAATTTACAGATTCAGCAGTTTATTTTTCCCAACAATCTGGGTCCTTATTTTACTGACCTTGGAAGGATGGAAGGTTGAGTCAACCTTGAATTGGTCAGAATTTAACTGCTGGCAGTGGCAGAGTCAGCCTGGAATACTGCACTGTGCCACATGGCTCTTATTTTTAATTTAAGGAAATGATGAGCACGGGTGAGTGGACCTAAAAAGCAGCAATGCCAATATATTTACCCACCAATGTTTTAAGACATAATGTAGATATGCATTATGTTTTGTATCGCAACCATGTTCTGCTATTAGAGAAAGTTGTTAAATGAGGTATGGGGGGGGGGAATCTGACTTTGGGAATTCTTTCCAATGTCTTACAAAGCAGATCCCCTCAGTCATAAAACTGTCTGAACTGGGTAGACTGGTTTTTGGATTATGGATTTGAGAAATCCTGGGGTAATCTTCTGTTATATTTCTATCTAGTAACATCTAAGATTGACCGGTGAAGTGCACAGTTACATGGGTTTGTTTGTAGAGATAGTTGAAAATCGATAGTTTGTGGTAAAAATTGTAGAATATAAACAGCAATTTTTTAAAGAAAATTTGTTTTTGTATTTGAAGGTCTGGCTATCAATGTTATTTCTCAGTGCTGACACTAACTTTCACTTTGTGCCAACATTTTTATTTTTCTGGGAAAAACATGTTTATTTTCATTCTTTTTACCATGCTTTTCAAAAAGTCTTATCATGCCTTCTCTTATAATATTTTTATCTATTGGAAATCTTTACAAAGGCCCACATAGTACGTTTTTAAAAATAACACATAAATGGCAGCATGAAAGAGATCCCTTACTGTTTTCTTGTGCAGTCCTATTGGAGAACATCAGATGCAGGAAGGCTGTTTTTGCTAGAAAGCTGTCCCCGCCCTGCCCTCTATGTGTTGTATTCTCATATTTGAGGCATATGGATCAAGCTGGCCAGCTCCACCAAGTTTCTTTTTTTTTTTTAAATGTAAATCCTAAAACATAGCATGATTGCCTAACATTAGTACTTCACAAAACCAACCACCTTCATTGTTAGCAGGAAATTGCTTCTGCCTCTCTTATTCACTTAGCTACATTTGTATAATGAATATCTTTCCAAAGGATCGGATTTTTCATTTCAATTTTCAATGAAAGACAGCAAGATAACAAACATTTGAAACAGCAGTAATAATTTTCTGGTTGCTTACATTAGCTGTTTCCCCATAAACATCATTTGAAGGGATGATCTCAGATAATGCAGTACATACCCATTGGAGCTAATTATCATGCCTTAAGTTATTGATATGATTCTACTCTGTTTAGAGAAGAATTAGCTTTATTTACAGCCTCTTTCACCTAAAGCTCTTATGCAGACATTAAATATTTCACAAGTTCCTATGTGATTTATACAAGTTTCTGCATTATGAACTGATGCTTTAAATAGAGGTTAATCAAATTAATGTAATTGCTTGTTAGCTTTGGTGAGGACACAGTACTTTTTTTAAAAAAAAAAGTTACTCGCAATATAATTACAATATATGTTGGCTCCAGTTTAAGAAGCCAAAGTAGAACTATGGTAAAAATTAATTTAGTCCAAGCTTCCCAAATGTAATTAGGACTTCCAGATCCTCACTAGTGGCTTGTTCACTGCAGATGCTGGTTTTTTATTTATAAATATAGATAAAAGACTCAGACCCAGATTTATGCTATCTTGCAGAGGTATGAAGGCCATAGCTAAGGAAAATGCAGGCTTACATATTTATCTAGGCCTTGGTGAATTGCTTTTTAATACCAAAAGCTGAAGCTTGTTTCATGTTAATTACAGAATCTTCAGTGGGCTGAAAATAAAGTTTTACTGTACTTTGCACTTTGCAGTTTAAAAAGGGAAAAAAATATAGCAAAGAAAAATGTATAAAGAAATTACTACCTCCTTTGTTAAAAGTGCAAATAATTTTAACAACTTGTCACTTTCTCTTAAAGTACAGTAAATGATCCTTTTGTCCCATATCTGTACATCTAATTAAGGTTTTTCCATATTGTTCATAGACTGTCATTTTTAAAACCACTTTAGATCTCTCTCATTCTTACCCAGTAAAATTTATTATTTTCTCTTGACATTTGAACACAGTCTATTTATAATAACAGAGACTTTTAACATTAAAAGATTTCTTCATTCTACTTAATAAATCAACTTTATGTCCTCTTCTTTAATTATAATCTCCCTTCTGGTTCCCTCTAGCGTCCAGTATTCAGATTCTCATTTTATAATGTTTTCTTTTAAGTATTCAAAACAACAGCATTTCCCCATGGGTAGGGATTTTTATAATTAATTTCAAAATCTTATTTCAAACATTATTAATTTAGAAAATCAATATTCTAACTTCCCATTTTCTGTATATTTATGAAAATAATTTTTATGTCTTAAATTTATCTTTAAAACTCCTTTCACTAAGAATTCAAGGAACCTCACTCGATGCATATTGTAAAACCTGTCAGTCCAAAGCAGTGGTGAAATCTAAAATTTGTTACTACCGGTTCTGTGCCCATGGCTTGGGGGGGGTAATGTGACTGGGTGGGCATTATTATTTTTAAAACCATTTTTTCTACAACCTCTTCGGTGAAGAAGTTGTAAAAAAAATGCTTTCAAAAGGCTCTGGCGATCCCAGCTGAGTTGCCTGATCGGCAGAGGCTTTTTTTCTTTTAAAAGCCTCTGCCGATCAGGCAACTCAGCTTGGATCGTCAGAGGCATTTAAAAGAAAAAAAGGGTTTTTTTTTCTTTTAAAAGCCTTTGACGATCCCAGCTGAGCCACGCAATCATCAGAGGCTTTTTTTTTTTTTACTTTTAAAAGCATTTTTTGGCTGAAGAGGTTGTAGAAAAAATGCTTTTAAAAGTAAAAAAAAAAAAAAGCTTCTGATGATTGTGCGGTTCAGCTGTGCATGGCGGTGGGGGGGGGGGGCAGGGATTTTTGCTACCGGTTCTCCGAACCACCTGCCTCCATTGCTACCAGATCGGGCAATCCAGTCCGAACCGGGAGCATTTCACCCCTGGTCCAAAGGTTCCTAATAGTTGATAACTTCTTAAAAAGCAGTTGCCAAAAGTGATTAAGAAATGAGACTCAGTAGGATTTTATGGCCATAAGGCTACATTGCAAGTGTGAGCTTAATGGAAATCCTTCAACTCTCAGCAGCTTAACCCACAAGCCAACTATAGAAATCTTAGCTTCTGTAATTTACTCCTGAGGAACAGCTGTCCAGGGAACAAATGGGCAATCGTATGATCTCTCCTTTTTCTGGAAAGACTTGGCCACCCAGAAACCACTGTCTGGAATCTCAACACAATGTCATATTTGCTCCTTAGGGGATGACTGACTTACCATGAATCCTCATCAGAAGTCCCAAAAGTGAGTGAAAATATTATGATGGATTTATTAGATTAACAGAGATTAGTGTGGCATTGACCAATATGTGTAATAGTTCATTGATTTTAAACTTTTCCATTCATTGCACCAAAAGTTGGTAGACCAACACTTTTTGAGAGTTATTCCAAGTGCATCTGATTCTACACAATGCCTAGAACATCTTTGTACTGCCCAGATATTTCCATTGAATTCTTTCTCTATACAGTTTTCATCATTCCATGTATTTAACAAGAGCAAGAACATAGTATCATATAAGGTAGTCCAATTACTTTTCCCAATAGCCTGCCTTTGCCTTGGGGAGATGAGAAGGAAAGCTAGTATGTCCATGGCTGAATGGAAAAATCTTTTTCCAAAACCACGGGGAAGGAAGGAAGGAGAAAAAAAAATACTGTCAGCTTGAAAGAATTCCTTAAATCAAGCAGCTCAAACACTGCTTAAAAAAAACAGTACCCTAGTCATCACATTTTCAGAACAAAAGCTTTCTTACATGGAATGCAGAATGCAGTGAAATTTCATAGGATATGCCTGATCATGCAGAACCACAAGAGGAACAGGAGCAGTTTTTTCTAGGTCAATCAGTTGACAGACAGACAGACAGACGTGACATAATGCTACTTTCAGACCTACAGCAGCTGCATGGATGAACATGTAATTAAATATTTTCTATATATGAGGAGCATTTGAGGCTTCATAATAAAAGGATAGTTAACACAAGAGCTCAAGTATTTAGGAGCCCTTGTGGTGATTTTGTGTAGACTGCTGGGTTGTCCTCTTGTGACAGGTTCTTTTCTTGTGTATTTAACTGTTAGCTGCCCAGCGTTCTGCTGTGTAAGAAATGCAAACACTTACCATATTTTTCGTAGTATAAGATGCACCTTAGTTTTTGGGGAGGAAAATAAGAAAAGAGCTGATTGGCAGGTGGATCGGCCTCCCAGAATACCCCCAACCAGCTGTTCCCAGAGGTGAATTTTAGCAACAGGTTCCTTGGTTGTGAGCTCTGTGCCTTGCCTTTTTTTTTTTTTTTGCTTTTTTTTCTTTCTCTGAAACTTCTGAAACACTATTTCAGAAAAAACTTTTTCCTGCCTCTGAAAGCCTCTGAAACAGAGCTTCAGAAAAAAAGCCTTTGAAGCTCTGTTTGGGGGCTTCTTTTCTCATGCTTTTTTCAACCTCTGAAACATCTGTTTGAGAAGCTGGGTGGGGCTACATTCGGAGTATAAGATGCACCCAGATTTTCACCCCCTTTATTTTTTTTTTTGGAAAAAGGTGCATTTTATACTCTGACAAATACGGTAAATCATTTACATAAATAAATTTGTATTAATGCCCATATTCAAATGAGTCAACAGAGATTTTATCTATTGGTTATTAATTTTGGCAGGTGGCAAGATTTACTGTATATACTCATGCATAAGCCAATCTGTAGATAAGCCCACCCTTGAAATTTAGCCAAAATACCATGAAATACTATCTACTGATAAGCCAATCCACATTTTTTCTTAGTATTTGGATTAAAAATCCAGGGGCAAATTTATCCATGGATAGGCTTCTATATAACTATATAAAGGAAATATGGATACTTTTAAAAAGTATGACCATATATACCTGTGGATAAACCCATCCACAGATAAGCTGAACCTGATTTTTTTTGGGTGCATTTTGCCACCTAAAATTCTCAGCTTCTTCATCATCCTCATCATTTTAGCCATGTCTATCCAATGCAGGATGAAAGCATCTTCTGCAAGTTTCCAACTAATATGGTCTTGAGCTTTCTTTTGCCAATTGGGCCTGCAATACATGCTGATGTCATCAATCCATCTTGTTTTAGGTCTCTTTGTGGATGCTTTTTATCAAGTGGAATCCATTCTCAGCTTATTCCCAACTATATATGATATCTAACCTTTTCTAGATCTGGAGGCTAAGCAAGCCTAGTTAGTACTTGTTGGGAGGCTAAATGAAAGTATCAGGACTTGTTGGGAGGCTAAATGAAAGTATCAGGACTGTAATCTAGGTTGGAAATCTTCGGTAATTTGGGAAAAGGCAATGATATGAAAACTGCCTAGCTATATCTGTGAATCTACAAGAATCAAGGTTGAGTTTGTTGCTTGCTATTTTGTCTATAAAACCCCAATCAACTAAATTCAGTTCAATGTAACTATAAACAAGTTACATGCTATTGATTCTAGTATGTTTAACCTCAGGTGGAGCATAATAAATTCCTTATTTTATTTTATTTATTTTTAAATTTGTATACCGCCCTTCTCCCTGAGGACTCAGGGCGGTGAACAGCCAAGTAAAAGCATAAACTACAAACATTAAAATACAATTAAAAAGATATATATAAATTTGGCCCCATGATTAAAAACAATAACAAACAATTAAAAACATTTTAAAAAGTGTTAGGCCAGCCCGACTGGAAAAAGAAGGTTTTAAGGGCACGGCGGAAGGCACCGAGGTCTTGGATTCTCCTTATCTCTGGGGGCAGCTGATTCCAGAGGGTAGGTGCCCCCATAGAAAAGGCCCTCCCCCTGGGGGTCACCAGCCTACATTGTTTGGCTGATGGCACCCTGAGGAGGCCCTCTCTGTGGGAGCGCACATGTCGATGGGAGGCCATTGGTAGCAGCAGGCGGTCTCGAAGATAATTAGGTCCTATGCCATGGAGCGCTTTAAAGGTGATAACCAACACCTTGAAGTGCACCCGGAAGACCACTGGGAGCCAGTGCAGCTCACGCAGGAGAGGTGTTGTATGGGAGCGCCATGCGGTTCCCGTGACTACCCGCGTGGCCGCATTCTGTTGGAGCCTCCGGATGCTCTTCAAGGGGAGCCCCATGTAGAGAGCGTTGCAGTAGTCCAGGTGAGAGGTGATGAGGGCATGAGTGACTGTGCACAGGAATCCCGATCAAGAAAGGGCCGCAACTGGTGGATCAGGCGAACCTGACCAAAAGTCCCCCTGGCAACAGCCGTCAGATGTTCCTCCAAGGACAGCTGCGTATCCAGGAGGACTCCCAGATTGCGAGCCCTCTCCGAGGGGGCCAAAGACTCGCCCCCAATAATCAGTGATGGAGTCAACTGACTATATCAGGATGCCAGGAACCACAGCCACTCAGTCTTGGAAGGGTTGAGCCTGAGCCTGTGTCTCCCCATCCAGATCCGCACAGCCTCCAGGCACCGGGACATCACTTCAAGGGCATCGTTGGGGTGGCCTGGGGTGGAGATGTACAGCTGGGTGTCATCAGCGTACTGATGGTACTTCACCCCAAAGCCACGGATGATCTCGCCCAGCGGCTTCACATAAACGTTGAACAGAAGGGGTGAGAGGACCGACCCTTGAAGCACTCCACATATAAGAGGCCTCGAGGTCGACCTCTGCCCCCCTGTCAACACAAACTGTGACTGGTCTGAGAGAAAGGAGGAGAACCACCGTAACACGGTGCCCCCCATCCCCAACTCTTCCAACCAGTGCAGCATGATACCATGGTCGATGGTATCAAAAGCCGCTGAGAGGTCTAACAGGGCCAGAACAGAGGAGCAACCCCTGTCCCAAGCCCTCCAGAGATCATCTACCAATGCGACCAATGCCATTTCCATGCTGTGCCTGGGCCTGAAACCCGACTGGAATGGATCTAGATAAGATATTTCCTCCAGGTACTGCGGAAACTGTCGTGCGACCACACTCTCGACAACCTTCGCCAGAAAGTGAAGGTTGGAGACAGGACAATAGTTGGCTAATACTGCCGGGTCCAGGGAAGGCTTCTTGAGGAGAGGCCTCACCACCACCTCTTTCAAGGCTGTGGGGAAGTAACCCTCACTCAACGAAGTGTTAATAATTCTCTGGAGCCAGCCTCGTGTAACCTCCCGGGAAGCCAGTACTAACCAGGAGGGACACGGATCCAATAAACATGTGACCATGCTAAGTCTCCCCAGAATCCTGTCCACGTCATCAGGAGTCACAGAGTCAAACTCTTCCCAGATAACGTTCTCAAGACTATTCCTCACCACCCTACCTGAATCTACCCAGTCAGAGTCCAAATCCCCCGGATCTGAGCGATTTTGTCATACAGATATTGTCCGAAATCCTTGGCCCTGCCTTCCAGGGGGTCCTCCCGGGTGGAGCAGGGAGCGGATCACCCTGCTTCTACTTCAAAAGTTTTCTGGCACAGGAAAGTTGAAATATTTTAAAAGGTGTGTCACACAGAACCATCTAAGAACAGTGCTTATTTTGTGACCATTAATGGGAGCCCACCAATAGTTTCTGAAAATCTCCAAAGAACTAGACAAGCCTCAATATGCAAAATATTTTCTGATCTGAAGACTATTTTTATACACGTGTTCTTATTCTATGACAACACTGGACAAATATAATTTGGGGCTTATTTTTGCTTTTTATGTGCCAGCCTTAGCAGATAAAAAAGATTATTAGTTTGCTTGCTTTATGTGGTCTTGGTTTTTGTATAAATAATCTGGGATGGCCAACAGCCAAAAACTAAAAGCAAAAATCTAGAAAAGAAAAAAAGTGCAAATAATTGGATCTAAGTCTCTACGAGCAAATTCTTCATGTAGAAAAAAAAAAGAGCCACATTAACCCAGTCTTTAACTATTGTTTATCTCTTCTTGAAAAAACAAAACAAAGACACACACCCAGAATCTCTCTGGGAATAGAGGAATACTTTTGCAAGCATGTAGTGCCCAATCAGCTTTATACCATCTGACAAATAGATGTTGGAATTCTTGTAAGGGTTCTTTTATATCTTTATAATTTTCTCAGCATTCAAGGTTAATGATTATCCAGGCCACTCCATTATCTGATTCTCTATATTAGCATAGAGAAATATACCAATAAATATATCACCAAGGTGATTCAACTCCAAAAACCAGATTTAATGTTTTAGTAAAAATATAAATGTTTAAAATAAGAAATTCTGTCCAGACCAAGAAGTCAGTATGACTAGCCCCTTATATAAGCAGTAAAAGAGGAAAAAAAAGAGGAAGTGGTACAGTGAAAAGAAAGTGAAAAGACCCACAGAAACTTGATTCGTTAATAACTTTTCAGTTGTCAATGGTTATCGTAGAACACTGATATTTATCAAAACCAGAAATGTAAAGCATTATTTATTTATTGCATTTATATCATACCTTTTCCCTTAGTGCTTAAAGCCACATAAACAGTCTTCCTTCAATCTATCCTTAGAAATAACAACCCTGTGAAGTAGATTGGCTGATATTTTAACCTGCATCTTCTTCATCTTTATTCATCATCTTAATAATATGATTACAGGATATTGTCTCAAGTTCTTCAGATGCAAAGGATCTGTAGAGTGCATATGTGGGTGCACATATTCATGGCATGTATCCGCAGCACCTTAGAGCAATATGTCTTTTTTTCCCGAAGGGCTCACACCAGAAGGTAGCTGTGTAATTCTGGGAAATAGGCAACTGCTTGAAGGAGTTGGAGACAGTGTCACTGCAGTGTTCCCATGCTTCAGAGCACACAGCACCTTTTGCCTTTGAATCTGAAGTGCTGAAAAGATCAAATGGCCTGTCTAACAATTTCAGTGTTGACTGAGCTGCTGTTCAAACTGGGCAAGCAAACCATCAAAAGTGGATGAGCAAATCTGATACTGATTGTATTACAGATAAAGTGAAATTGCTCATATAACCTTAGCAGCTTATTGTTCATTTTGGACTGTTAAATATGGAAGAACATGGGAAATATCCTAGAGGAAATGAAGGACTGACATAAAAGAAATTGCAAAAAAGACAGCTTGCTTTAATCACTCAAACAATGTCTCAATTTAAACTCAGAAATCTAGGGATCGGCTTTATTAATAAAAGATGATTAAGTAATTCTCCCTTTCCTATTTTCTGATGGAAATGCTACTAAGTTTCTGCTAAGGAGTTTCATCTGGTGGTTGGTTTCATTAGGAAGAGAGGCGTTTTTTTTTTTTTTGCCATGGCCTCCATCTCCAGAACATATTTACCCTGACCCTGAAAATATGACTTGCCATCAGACCTGAGGATTCCATGGAGATATGGATCCTGCAAGATAGCTGCATTGTTTATAAACTGCTGATTAGCACTCTTGCGTGTCATATGTTTTGTGTTGAATTCACTTCACTTGTTTTTTTAATGGTTTTATGTTATTGTTGTTTTTTGATATGTTGTGTTTTTTTGTTATTTTTAACTCTGTGTGCTGCCCAGAGTCACTCATATTATATCACAGCACACATGTTATCAGTTGAACAAATAAACTCATGAATACTAGTAATATAGGTCTAAAATAACCTTAGTGAACTACTAAAAAGAAGCCTTCCTCTAGAAACAATTAGAAATCTTTATTGTGCCAATGCCAACACCATAAGTCCACATACTATATATCCTCTTTATGCCCCAATGGCTCTTGCCTCTTCAAATTCACATTCCAAATCCTTGGTCACCAAATTATCCCTCCCTTGAAATAGTGCAGTGGCTGTCATTTTTAGTAATTATACAAAAGAGAGACATTAACTAGTGCTACTAGAAGAAGCTGGCAGTAATATTTCAACAGGATCTTCATTAGTGTATATTGAGAAGAGATTTGGAAGAAGAGTCACTGTAGCTACTGTATCAGCATATTCTTCTGAGGGATTCTTTGCGTATGGAGCCATAAGAGAAAATGAGTGAACTTAAGACAACTCTAGACAGACCTTGTTAGATGCACATACTTTCATTTCTGGAGCAGATTCAACGAGTTCAAAACTGTTTTCCAAAGTGATGAATCTTAACTAAGGTTTACTGAAGGAAGCTAGTTACTCCACATGGTTTAAATTAAATATAATTTAGCTGACACTAAAATGCAGTACATGTAAAATCAAAGAAGGGATGTCTGTTTTTCTGTTTATGGTTGTGCTAGAAGGAAGGGGAATAATGCCAGAGTTCAGGTTTCCTCAAACTCCACAGGATGCAATCATACAGGACAGGACAGGACAGGATTCTTTATTGGCCAAGTGTGATTGGACACACAAGGAATTTGTCTTGGTGCATATGCTGTCAGTATACATAAAAGAAAAGATACGTTCATCAAGATTCATAAAGTATAACACTTAATGATAGTCATAGGGCACCCAAATAGGAATCTACTGTATGATTCCTATTTGGGAAAACTTGGCATTTGTTCTAAGGAGATGCTAGTAAATCCTTTCAAACACTGTTACCGCTCATGGAGACCATCCATTGTATTTGTCTGGAGTTGATCCTCTTTATTCTTTAATGCTACAGTTTTGGTTTAGTCTAAAGCAAATATGTTGCACTACAGGTAAGCATAATAGCAGGAGACTCAGTATCGTAAAATGCTTGTGACAAGCTGTAGGAAGAAGAAATAAAAAGTTGATGAATGGGAGAAAGGTGCTAATGTCTATGGAGATAATATCTCTGAATTTCACTGATCTTTGTGCAAGGCACAGAAGATTGAAGTGATCACAGTGGTAATAGTTTTAATATAGAATTTATAAGGAGGATTTTTTTTCTACAGCATCTTGTACAAGGATTTCTGAACCACCAATAGGCATAAAAATTTAGGATTATTACAAGAAGATAAAATAAAAGGGAAACCTCACATTTGGATCTTACACAATATAGAACCCAATATATATTTTTTATCCACATGTTTTGTAATGTGATGCAAAACCAATACACAAGTCATATCTTGCTGGAATTAGACTGTCCTAGCCATATACTTTTGGCTATTTATATGGATGATAAATGCATCCATTATCTTCACGGGTATGGTTTAAGATTTTATCTGACTGCATTCATATTACATTTATTATTTTCAATATTATAGCCTAGGTAGGTGGTCCCTTCCAGTGCTATGTATATTCTTCTATGAAAATTAAATGAACAATGAATTAGGCAAATGTTCATCTTACATAACAATAAATGAGGCTGGAAGGAAGGGAGTTGAGTTCTATTAGCTTTTAGTGGTAGAGTTACCTTCAAATGCTCTTTTACGCAAAACCTGATTACCAGTTGCCCAGGTTTATTAAGGGCATTTTATGGGTGGGTCTGAAGGATGCCTTCCATTTGTAATTCTCCTATGTTCTTATGTAAGGTACATCCAAGCAAAAATAAATATACCCAGGTAATATATTTAAGCTAGTTTTGAGGGCCATGAACAAATATGTTGTGTAGGCTCTGGCACCACCACAGCCTCTTCCCCTCAAGAGCAACCTTGGTTGTTTTCATTATTAGAATGCTTCATGTTATAATGGTTTTCTCCTTTTATTTTCTAACCCCATCATTATTTTTCCCATTCCTTTCTGGATGTGAAGTGGGGGTTGGTAGTGTCAACATATTCTCCAAAGCACCTGAAGACAGGACAAGAAGCAATGGATGGAAACTAATCAAGGAGAGAAGCAACCTAGAACTAAGGAGACGTTTCCTGACAGAAAAAATAATCAGTGGAATGGCTTGCCATCAGAAGTTGTGGGTGCTCCATCACTGGAAGTTTTAAGAAGAGATTGGACAACCATTTGTCTGAAATGGTATAGAGTCTCCTGCTTCAGTAGCGGTTAGACTAGATAGAAGACCTCAAAGGTTCCTTCCAACTCTGTTATTCTGTTATATGCAGGTAGTCACTGCAGTAGCCATGATACCTTTGCTTCCATTCTTCCTTTCTACAGAATTCCAGTACTTTAAGAAATAAAAGATACAGATTTCATTGGGCTGGAAAAATCCAGATCAGCCCCATCTCCCATTGTTTAAGAGAATATATTATTATAACAAAGAATCAGAGTGTGAGAAAATATGTACCTGAAATACATGCAACGTTTAAAAATCCCCCTGTTGCTATCTGTTCAGAATCCTTTAGTAACATACTGTGTAAAATAAACTCTGCTCAGCTAACCGAATTGTACATGGCCAGTAAGAAAGGGCCATAATTGTTAAGTTTTGAATTATTAGTTCAATCAGGGAGTTACGGACAACCCCTTCTTCCAATTGGAACTGTATATTTGCTATGTCAGTTGATGAATTACATGTTGGAAGTTATATGGCACCAAGCCTAGAGGACATCTAGTTTTCCTATATTGTTTTGCTGCCATATAATATTTTTTTGCAGCCCAGAGCTGATAACTCTTAAATGGTGGGTTTGGTTGACCCCTCTATAGTCTTACTGCTTTTTTCATCTTGACATCAGGCCCTTTGCAATAAAATTAACCTGCCTCCTACAGCATGGAAAAAGCACTTCTGAAAACCATGGTATTTTCTCCCTCTTCTTTGTCAGATTCTTTGTAAAGAGGTTTAGTAGGAAAAAGCTCATATTGGTTTCTCTGTAATATTGATTGCCACAATTTTATTTTTATTTTTACAAAAGCCTGGTTTCTGTGGCTTAAAATGAGTTTATGAAATTGCCCACATAATTCATGCCCTTTGGGCATTCAGAATGCTTGCAATCCAGGTATGTCAGAAATGAAATCCTAGTAACATGACCCAAGAGATTACAGATCATTTTTTTAATTTTAGTGTTTTGGCACCGATACTAGAACATAGCCTATCATCATAGGCTGAAGAATTAAGCAGGATGATAATACAGGAATTCCTTTCAACTTCTTAAGTGTTGATTGTAGGGTTGTTTTGAATAGACCTCACAGTGTTGCCTCCCAAAATCCAACTACTAAATGTAACATTCTGTAAATGTAACATTCTACATATGAGTAGAAACAAAATTGGTTCAGTGATGGTTAGGCATGATTTCTACTACTGATTAATCAAAGGGGACATAATATCAGTGTAGCAGGAAAGTTTATTTGGGTTAAAACAGGATCTGAAAATAAGGTTGAGGCTGATTTTTGCATGAAATTCTGTGGTTCTCAGTTGCCCTGTAAATAAAACAGAGAAAATAACTGAATTGGACAGTTAGTATTTAGAATTTTTGCCTGCTCACTTTGTCTGAATATGCATATATAACAAAAATACACCTTCACCTCTTTAAGCCATAGATACACAATCTGAATTTCTCTCAAAGAAACTAACGCTAGGCAAATTAGCATTCTTGAGCCTTTGCACTGCTTAGAAGTGAAGGTATATGTATAATATTATAAAGAATACCTTAAAATATGCATATACTGAAAAAGTGCTAGATCTCTTTTAAATGTTTTTTGATCATCTTGCTTTATATGTACTATATAGTAGTGGCCAAAATTGTGGAAACCTTTTGGGAAAAGTGTATTTTTGAGGCTTGATGGCTAATAACACCACTTTTTTTTTTGAGTTCCAAGATAATCCTATTCCACTGCCGGAATGGCCCAGACCTTAATCTAATTGAGAATCTATGGAGCCGACTAAAGAAACTTGTTAGTCAGAAGTGACCCAGCAATAAAACCCAATTAATAGAAGAAATCATTCAATCTTGGTTTCACATTATAACAGCTGCAGAACTAAAAGACTTGGTTCACTCCATGGGAAGAAGTTGTAAGGCCATAATTCATGCTAAAGGTTACCCAACTAAGTATTAATTGACATGATAATTTTTGTATATCTCATTTTTTCTATGGTGATAATATTTGTATATCTCATTTTTCTTCCATGTTTCACTTTTCTTCTTTATACTGTAACTGCTATTCTAATAGCAAATCCTTCATAAAAGTTATTGCATTACATTCTTGATTAATTATCTTTCCATTGATATATAATTTTATGGTACTACTCCCCCCAAAAAAGTGGTGTTATTAGCTAGTTTTAGAAAATACACTTTTCCCAAAAGGTTTCCACAATTTTGGCCACTACTATATGTGGGCAATGCAACATAGGATAATGAAGACAGACATTAAGCAACCTCACTTTTTTACCATATGTGGATAGCAGCAGCTAATAAATATTGATCCAGAATTAAATCCAGACTACAGGTAGTCCTCATTTAGCAACTGTTTTATACAGCTACTGCTTGCGGTTGCAAGATGATGAAAAAAAAATCTTTGTGACCAATCCTCACATTTATTACCTTCACAGGTCTGTCAAACAAAGGAAAGCTGATGACCATTAGCACAGTTGCAATTTCACTTAGTGTCTGCTTTGTTTAATTACTGACTTGCTGATCCCAACTGTGGTCACTTAACAAGGACTATCTATATGCTGAGCTGACCCTATTGTTATTTTCTTCAATGTCTTCAGAATAATGAGACCAAAGAGTCATGGAGAGAAATCTACACTAGCATCCTAACAATACAGGAAGCACCAAGCTTGGAACCAGAGAGAGAGAGAGAGAAGTTGCCTCTTAACCTTTGCCATATATTAGAAAATCATAGAATAAAATTTAATTTTGCAATTGTGTTTAAAAAACTGTTCTGGAGATAGGTAAGGTTTTAATGCCAGAATGATGCAGTTTCTGCAATTGTCTTGTGCCACATGATATAATTAAATTGAGAGAGCCTTGGTGGTGCAGCAGATTAAAGTGCTGTTAAGTAGCACCAGCTGCCTGCAATTACTGCAAGTTCAAATCTCACCAGGCTCAAGGTTGACTCAGCCTTCCATCCTTTCGAGGTAGGTAAAATGAGGGCCCGGATTGTGGGGGCAATAAGCTGACTTTGTATAAAAAAGAACACCGCTTGGGGGGGGGGGGCGAAAGCCCTACTAAGCAGGTATATACAAAAGTATGAAGGCTGAGTCTCCGGAGAAGGGCGGCATATAAATCAAACCAATAAATAAATAAAAAATAAAAAAATAAATACACAGCATACAGAAGGCCTTGAACACAAAGCAATACTGTTCTTTATTTGGAATAAATAGCTGGAAGTTTAAATACACAGTACAGAATACTGTGTTGATCTTCTTAACTTTGGTCTTAAAATGAACTAATTAATTGTATATACCAGCTGGTATATATCTATACTTGGCATATATCTATACTAGCTTTGACAGTAAATTATTGCATGACTTCTTTTACTTATTGATGGATATGTATCACATAGACCAGAAAAACATGTCCACAATATATTTTCTTATTTAAATGCAGAATTGGAATTGTATCATGTTGAAATTCTATCTACTCTTTGAATAGAAGTATCATAGGTTTAGTTACGTACATATAATATTTCTGTCTCATTCGTTTTCAGTCAACAATGGATCAGTTCTAAGCCCATGTTTTCTAATTTGAATTAGTTTATCAGACCATGCTTTACTGCACACATTAGCATACATAAGGATTCTTGCCATTTACAAACCAGTTTTTTCTTTCCCTTGTTCCCCAAAACCTAGTGGATGGCACATGTAAGTCTCCTTTTTTCTGGTCACCATACAGAAAGGTTGTCTTAATAGCTACATCCTTTACATGCAAGTTTCTGAACACTCTTACATGTAATAGAATTCTGATGTTCATTTGTAAAAGTACAGGTGCAAAAGCTACGGAATTCTTGCCATATTTTTATGTGGGGCCCTTTGCTACTAAACAAGCTTTATGCATTGCACATTTCAATGAACACCACACTTTGTATTGAAAACTGCATTACAGCCTATGACTGATCCTTGGTAGTTCTGTTTGAATCTGTATTTTATCTTTTGTACAAAGATGCTACCCCCCCCCGCCCGCCCGCCCCCCCCCTATGCAGCTTCCTTCCACTTCTGTGCCTTAGCTGCTGGCAGTCATTGGACCTCTTTCCGTGAATTGGTATTAAACTTATCCTTTGTTCATCTTTTGCAGCTCATTCTCTCAGGAGGGACTCACTTATTAAATTTAGGAGATCTTAATTCTAATTCTGGATCTGATGGTGTTTGAGCACCTTCTGAATGCCATCCTATTTCAGATTCCTCAGACTCATTTTCAGTGATCACTTCTCACTGTGCATCATCATCCTCATCCTTTTGTATTCCTCCTAAATGGAAGTGGGTGCCAATAATAAAATATTATTTTCACCTTTTGCTGGTAAATGGTTTTGCAGACAACTAGTTAAACATTATTAAGTGCTTCTCCCTGGAAATAGTCAAGCAACCATGAACCATCCAGAATACACCTTATCATGTTCTTAGGTTTTGATTCTTGTTTTCTGCAATCCTATTTTGCCCAGGGCTATAACATTTTTTTCATGTTAGTATGTTTTTGTTGCTGAAATATTTTTCAGATGTCCAGTTCCAATATTCTCCCCTGTTATCAGACCTTAACTATCTATTTTACTCTTGAATTGTTTTCTGTATTAAAAAGTTTGTATTTCTCAGTTACTTCCTTCTCACTGTTTAAGAGAGAGGTGCAAATACAAGTAGTCCTTGTTTAGCAACTACCTCATTTAATTAATGTTAAAATGGTGATGAAAAGGTTACCAGTTACTTTTGTAAAGCAAAGGACTATTGATGTAAGAGTATAAGCATAGTTGTGGTTTTATTTAGTGACTGCTTCGCTTAATGATGTTGCCAATCCAAATTAGGGTCATTAAATAAGGACTATCTAGGCTTTGAATGACTGTAAACATTACAAAACATTCTTCCCTACTTCATTTCCTTGCAAAACCATTCTCTGATAATTTCAGATTTACAAGTTTTCTGAAACATTATTGCTCATTCCTGAAGGTGCATATATTTTCCTTAGCTTTTTTCTTTTTGGAACATGGTTTGGAACAAATTTTCAATTTGTTGAGTTCATCCTCAAACTCAATATTTTGTCCTTTTTCTTTCATGTTGATCTGACCTGTTTGGACATAGCGTTTCCAAAATTTGTGAGAGGTCCAGCTTTTCAAATAGTGCCTCCATCTTCATGCTTCAAATACTATTATTTTGTCCCCATTTTCAAGCAAGAGATTTTGGAACTCAGTGTAACTGTCAGTCTCAAAAATGTTATTCTAGCTTTGGAAGTATGAAAATATCCCAATTTATTTCCTGATGCTTGATCTAGCACTACAGCTGAACCAGCACTGTCAGCTGGTTACTGAATAGCCTGGCTACTTATTAGGACTTAAGACATCCTAATCAAAGAATACTTTTTTTTGTGATTGGAGTGCTTTGACCTACTGTGGGGGTTATGTATTTAATTCTGGCTCTGCTGAGTCCGTAACCCTTTTGCTGGAAAATATACTATGGGTAATTTCTAGTTTAGCTGGAACCTGGCTCTATCCCAGTCAGTCTCCATATTCAGATCAGACCAAACATCCATGACATTCAGTTTAGCTAGCAAAAAAGATAGCTTGTTTGTTTTGTTGTTGCCTTAAGCATTGCTTTAATGTTCAATAAATAATTAATTGGCAAAATGGATAAAAGCTAGGCAACAGCAACAAGGGAGAGAAGCAGACTTTGGAGTAGAGGTTAGCATGTCTCTACAAGTTTTTCTGTTTTTTTCGTTTTTCTCCCCTTCTGAATGGGTACAATTTATCTATTCATTTTATTATCTTGCATGTTTAAATATAGACTACCCAGAGTCATTTAGAGTTGAGTGATCTCTAATTCAGATAAATAAAATAAACGGGAGGCAATCATTTGTATTATCTATGTATCTAGCTATATTGATAAAAGGGACACAAAACTTTCCAGAACACTGGAAGCAATAGTGTGGATAACTAGCATGGATGGTCCCAAAGCTGTGCCCTTTGACTATTCCAGCTTTCATTTTTTTATTACATAATGGCTGCAGGAGAAACTTGGAAAATAGGATGTCTGATATTTCTTTTTATAAGGCTCAATTTCATATATATGCAGTGCCACCCCCACCTGTCCTGTAAAGTTGCTTAAATATCAACTTGAAGCTTTATGAATGGATGGTAACATAAATATTTGTTACTATCCTCTGAAGCCGTTGTCACAATGTCACATTCAATCTTTTTATATGTTTTAGTAGGTTTATGATCAATGATATAGGAGTTGACAGCCTCAGTATTTCATAATATCAGTAGGCTGTTATAATGTTTCCCTGAAAATAAGATTGGGTCTTATATTAATTTTTGCTCCAAAAGACGGATTAGGGCTTATTTTCGCCTGGCTCACGAACTTAACTGGGGCTTATTTTGGGGGTAGGGCTTATATTACAAGCATCTGGAAAAAATCATGCTAGGCTTATTTTCCAGTTAGGTCTTATTTTCGGGGAAATGTAGTTATGCTGTGTTGCATTATTAGTGAAATGTTCTAATTTTAATTTTCTACATACATGGTATTACTAAACATTTTCATAGCTTTCTGTAATTTGTCTTGTTGAAGTTCACTGTGCCTGATTGAAGATCCCTTCAGGCATAACCCTCTTAAAGGAGGAATCTATGAAAGGAAAGAGCTTTTAGTGCAGTGAATGTATGCAGGTTACCTTTTCAGGGCTTTGCTTGGCTGGTAATGGACTTTGCTATGTTCTTTTGCCTTCCAAAAGAATTCTAGGAATTCTGTCCATAATTGACTCACGTTTTGCACAAAATATCTATAAGATTACTAGTCTGTGTTCAGAGCAGCTCTGCAGGCTCAAAAGTTATGTGTTGGAATTCTACTTTCTTTTTGCATCTGTCTTTCTGCCAATAAAGTTGCTATTGTTGAGCAGTGGATTGTTGAGTTTATGCAGGAATAGGGACATGCTGAGCTTTGAACAAATTTCCTCCTTTGTAATTTATGATTGTAAATATAAAAAACCCTTAATTTCACATGAGTGCTCAAGAAATTAAAGAGCAATTAATAAGAGGATAGTATCCAATGAAATAAAACAGGGTAGCATTGTGTAAGGAACAGTCACCTGGAAATGAATGGAAACAAATTACAGAGTTACCACTTTAGGTTTCCATAGTCAAACCTTTCATACAGCTTACAAGTAGTCCTTGACTTAAAATTAGTTGCTTAGTAACCATTCAAAGTTGCAGTGGATCCCCAAAAGATACTTACGGCCCAGTTCTGAAATTCTGACAGCCAAGTGCCCCCCCCCATTATCACATGACCACATTTTCTCTGCAACTGGTCTGCATTTACTGGCATTTGCAGCATCACAGTGTTGCATGATTGAGATTTATGTGTGTGTCTCCCCAAACACCTTCCAGTTACTTCCAGTTTTACTTCCAGTTTTTGGGGAAAATACCTCATAATGAACAATGGCTTTACTTAATGACCACAGCATTTGCTGTACAACTGTGGCATTTCCTGAATGACTGCTGCATTCACTTAATGACCACCACAAATTTTCTTTGTAAAATAGGGTCGGCCAAGTGATTACCTGCTTTAAGACTGTTATGACATAAAACTGTAATTAGCGGACTCTATTAAAGTTGTAAGTCAAGGACCACATATGTAATCCATATGTTTCTTAAATCTAGAAACCCTAGCTATTGTGCCAGCTTCTGTCATTTTGATCCTTTTTATAGTGATCTAATACTGACTGATGTTTAGGAACAACATACTCCAGAAATTATGCAAAACTAAATGGGGAGCTTCAGCTGCCACCTTCAGATCATCAGTCCTAAGGCAGTCTATTCCACAGAATAAGCAGAATGCTGTGACCCTGTATGGCTTAACAACTGCCTTATTAGCAAGTTAGATGCCAGAGTCAAGAACACTCAGGATTATAAGCGGATGCATTAAAACCATTCTGACTTGCTGACTCCTGTTCTGAACCATATAGCACTGCCAGCTTTACAAAGGCAAAATGTGAGAGAATAGTAAAACTCAATAAAAATGTTGAAAAGATCTATGCTCAAATATGAATATCAAACATGATGTGATCTACAGTTTGATGTGAGACCCCGCAGTCACACTGAGGGGAGGATACTAAGCCCCATTTTACACAGTGTGCCCTCTCCGATGCTGCGTGAGGTGCAAATCCTATTCAGGATTGTCCATTGCTGACATGGTAGTTCAAAGCCTGGCACCTTTTTTGTGGGGTCATTTATATGTCTTCCTATGTCTGGGCATTCAGAGACCCATTTGGCTTTCCATTGGGAATCGATGTTAAAGTTGTTGGGCAGATGTTATGCAAGTGCCAGTGGGGGCTATCTGGATTTGAGTCTTCTGGCTGATAAATGAGGAAGTCCTACTCCACCAGTAGGAGTGATTTGTTCATAATTTTTCTGTAATCTAGGTGAAATCTTAATATATATTGCTAGTCTAGGTATGATATGCCATATGCTAAATAAACGAACCAATCAGCTGACAGTTTGATAGTCATTTTGTTCGTATTTCTGATAATATTTTATTTTAACTGTGAAAACTTTCTACTGTCTAACTCTCCCACTCCCATAGGATTCAGAGTTTTTATTTATATTAACCTTTGAGCTGATTTTTGAACTGCTCCTTACTTATGATAACTTGCATCTGCTTTATCTACACATGCAAACTAACTTCCTGTTTTTCCTGGCAATCATTTTGCTGTCTCTTAGAAGGATAGAATAAGATAACATACTGTAAAATACATAGTCCTATCTTTATTAATGGTTTAATTCTAAAGTTGACATTTATATTGACACTAAGTATATATCATGAAGTTTGCAGCATGAAGTCATGGGTGTACACTGATTTGTAGGTCTCAGATGTGTACTGAATATACATTCTCTCTCTCCTAAAATCAAGACAATAATCTGTAAGGATATGCCATGAGTGATCCCAAGTGTATTGTAATAATGTGCACATATGAATTTATTTATTTGCAGTTTTCCATAGAGGAAAACATTCAAATATCAAAGGTAGTAAAGTAAAGTAGTAAAGACTGAGAGGTGGAGGAAATCTCCTTTTTTACAGGACTCTGTAAAAATGCCTTAAACTTAGGACTCTGATGTCATCTGGATATTAATTTATATTAATTTAAACAAAACAAAAAAAAGTAATGGAAAGCAAGTTTGGTCTAGTGGTTAAGGCACCATACTAGAAAGCTGGAGACTTGTCAGTTCTAGTCCTGCCTTAGGCATGAAAGAGATGGGTGACTTTTCCTTACAGGGTTGTTGTTGAGGGGAAAATAGGAGGAGGAAGGAGTATTGGGTATGTTTGGTGTTGAGTCCTCGCACTTACGACAAAGTCCTCGCACTTACGACGCGCGGCCCTGATTGGCCAAGACGCATGGACTTGCCGGCGGGAGAATACTGTCTTCTCATTGGTTACTTAGTTTGACAGCTAAAGTATAAATAGCTGTTAAACGCCTAAGTTGCTGTTCTGTTTCTCACAAGCTTCTACAGCTGTTGTTAGCAATAAAGAGTTCCTGTTTGATCTTAACCTAGTCTCGCCTCAGTTAATGGACCCCGGGTTGCCCTACAGAGGATTTGGCATCTTGAGTTATTTATAAAAATAATAAAAGGTATTATATAAATGAATGAATAAATACATATAATAAAATTATCTCCACTGATGATGTCATTTAGTGATTCTCCTATATCTGATTACATTATACTTTTGATTAAGTTGCGATCTAGGCTGAACTTCTTTACATGCAGACGGAGTCTGCTTTTGTGAAAAGATTCATAAAATCTAACATGTTGAGGGAGAAAGCTAGACAAGATCTTTCAGTATATGTGGGTTTTACTGAGTAACCACAGGATTGCTTTTGGCTTCATTAACCGTGCAGGAATGAAGCTGTCTTCTAGGTCACTTCAAACATGAGTGGTTTAGTATATAGGAAACACAAGTAAACATATACAAGAGAATGTGTCTTTTATGAAAATCAGAACGAAGTCTCTGTCTTTATGCGTTTTCAGTCTATTGTGTGGGAGAAGTGATTATGATCAGTGATAGAGAAAGTTATTTTTGCCCTTGTGTAGGCTTAGCTCCACCTATTCTTCCTTTGTTTTAATTCTGCTCTGCTGCTTCATTATACTGCACAGTTCTTCTTTTCAGTGTACAGTATGGAGAGGCCCCTGGCTTATCTTTTATTTGGAGGAATATTGTAAAATTCATCCACTTCATGCTGTAATTATTAGTAGGTGAAATAAGATAAAATGTTACATCTCTTCCGACCATGCAATACTTTTCCCTTCTCATATTTTTGTTACTCAGAATCATTGTATGTGATACTCTGAACCAAAATATGTTCTTGGATTCTTTCCCTGGCCAGAGTCTTAGGTTCAAACAACCTGCTAAGCAGGGTAAGCAACCTTTTGATTCCTGGTTAATATATTTAATAAATTCTTACATGGGTGGAGCTAGATTTTTTTTCTCCTCATTGCAGTTCTGTTGAGGAAAGGTTAACCACCTTTCCTCAACATGTTAGAGCTACACTAAGACTTTCATCATTGTGTGACGTCCTCCTCAACCAAATCCTGAAACTTTCCAATACTGACATTTGTCCTAAACACATTGGAGACAGAACCTATGCTTCAATATGTTATCATGCTTCCAGAATAAGTTCTTGAGTGAGATAAGAGCACGCACACACTGTCACACTGCTAATTTATTATCAGCCACGTTTTGGCTAAATGTATTGTGCAAACCAAAGAAGGAGATAATTGTTTTGCACAAGCGTCAGTTTTCATATTCCTTACATAAAACAGCCTCAGCATGTCTATATGCAAATTTTGATAAATGATTTCATGGTTTGATTCCCCCCCCCCCGAAGTTTGGAAGTTTCAAATCTTGGAGATGTCAAAAGAAAGAGAGAAAAAGGAATTCTTTTTCTGTTTTTAGGGTTAAGAACCTTAAAGGAACTATCTTTAGGTTTAGGATTAATTGCTCCAGCTATCTTTGTAAATAGATTCTTGAATCTTCAAGATATCTTAATTACTTCTGAATGTTTCTTGTGTTCTTAACTCAGTTTTAAAGAAAAGATATCTGCAACATGCAATTCCATATAAAGCTTAGTGAAGTAGCTCAGGGCCATTTTCATCTGGAAAGATCATGCAAAACTCTCTCCTATTGTGCTTCCAAATAGAGAGTTGGGTTTGCTTACACTATTAATAAAAATGCCAGTTCACATTGTGCTTTAAGGTTAAGTGAAAATCTTTGATTAAAGTTGGAATGTACTGTATATAATTAAAGCCCGACTCTTCCATTTCTTCATTCACTTATTATCTTGCACACTGGAATTTTCCATGTCTTTCTTACACTGACTTATGAACCGTACATACTATAGAGAGGGGGAAGCTAACTCTTGTATGTATTAAAACAATCCTCAATTAGAAATATAGAAGTGGTTCTCTTGTACATTAATAATCCTCAAAATAGCTAGCGCTAAAGCTGATTTTATTAGTGAAAGAGAAAACGGTTTGAAGATCTAAACTCAGTATACTGAAAACTAACTAATGTAGAACACGCTTCTTATTGTAATATTTAATAATTTTTAGTCTATTCTCACTAAGAACATTTTTTTTAAATATTGAAAAATAACTTCTTCAAAAAAAAAAATCCCTCCCCCCAGGTTTTCCTGAATTTTTATCTTATCAGTGACTAACATTCTCTAGGGCTATGCAGTAATTCAGAAGGAGTACAATGATTTGGAGCACACAAATATCACATCTGTTGACACCTCTTAAATCATATGTCTTTGCCATGTGATCCCATGAAAAGACTTAGTACTTAAATAAATTGCTAACAAGTCTGACATAAATTGCCCCCCCACATATAAAACTTCCTTTCTGTCCTCAAATCCATATCACTGTACAGCCTTAATATATTCATCTCCTTCAGACTTCTTGTTGCTATAGTGATACTGAACAGGAAGAAGCAGCAGATGGCAAATTTACCCTGTCGTGTAATGCAACATTGCTATAGACTTGAAGCATAATGCAGATGTTACATACTAAAGGAATCATGCTAAGGGAAATACATATTTCCTAATCTGATAAGCCATTTAAAATAAATTAAAATGGCTTAAAATATTTCCAATTCATAGGCTCGCAATACAGCACGTAGAATTCTGTGGGTCATAAAATTTATTTAGTGTATCTTTTGTCCGAAGATTGATAGATGATTTTTTTTCTCTTTTTACATTTAAGAAAAACAGTGTTGCTAGAGAAGAGCAGGATAGATTATTGCAGAAATTTGTAAGTCAGAAAGTAAATATCAAAAGACTAGATCAAGGGAACTTTCCTAATAAATTTCTTATAGATACTGATGTATGCTAATTCCCATAATTGCAGTCACCAGTTCAGTGACTAATAATAATAATTTATTTTTTGTCTTCATTATTAGTTTCTATGTGATCATTAACATCTGTTTTTATACACATTTTAACTGTTGAAAACAAATATTTGATGAAGTAATGAAACTTAGTGAAATTCTAATTAGAGTGCTGTCAGCCTGATACCTAACGTAGAATTTGTTTCTATCACATTATCTAAGGTCTCATTTAATATACATATTACCTCCAGTAGTGTTCCCAAATTATTTGAAGAGCATTAAGGATAGCTTTTTCTCTTTTTCCTCTTAAATCTTAAAAATATATGGGCATCCCACACCTTTTATTTTCTTCTTTTTTCTTTATTTTTGTATGTATGTATGTATGTATGTATGTGTATCTTTTATTTTTTACAAATAACTCAAGATGGCAAACATATCCAACACACCTCCCTCCTTCTATTTTCCCCACAATAATCCTGTGAGGTTGGTTGGGCTGAAACCCCAACAGAACAATTGGCTCAAGGTCACCCAGTTGGCTTTCATAGCTAAGGCAGGATTAGAACTCAGGATCCCCTGTTTTCTAGCCTGGTGTCTCAGAGATTTCTAGTAGCTCAAGGAATAGTATTCTAGTTTTGGTCTGGATTCCCTTGCATGAATCTCCTCATCCTTTAAAGAAGATTGATTTATAATATTCTACTATTTGGGTGATAGCAAAGTTTGAAGCCAGGCCAGACAAGGATGGACTTAAAAGAAAACAATATTAAGCTTTATTAAGCATATTAAGAATATGTGATAAGCAGATCACACAAATATATATTTGCGGTCCCGTAAATATAATATGAAAAAGAATAGGGTAGACTCAGCTCAATTAACTACTTTTAAGGCATGTGCATGGATTGCATAATTCTGTTGTGTATACTGAGTGAAATGTGCTGCTAATATTCTCAAAATTATTGTTACATAATGCAAACCATCTGACCCAACTGGTGATCTATAGGAATGCAGTTGGAGATTATGAATCAGTCTGGCATGTGTGTGAATAAAATACGTTTGTGGAGGAGTTGGAAGAAACATCATCTGAGTTCAGAGGAAAGCCTGATCTTTGGTGGTTATTCAGATGCCATTTCTTGCCATCATATGTGAATCTCCTTCCAATTTTACTTTTTAGAAATATATACACTTTTAAACAACTTTAGAACTTGAGTAGAAACATTTATTTGCTTTCTCATTTAATAAAAAGATTTGGGTTATTTTGGAAGCAGGTTATTGTTTCTGTGTCTCCTACTCACAGCCTTCTTTTACTGATGTTTAGATCTGTGTTTAGAAATGATATGCCTGATTTAGGCTTTTTGATAAGTGATAACATTATTTTTAACAGGCAACTGTAGTGAATAATGTCTTTATAAGTATCTATAAAATATGTTAATGTTGTCTTATTCTGTGTTATTCTAATAATGTGTTATTCAAACCTTTCCTTGCTGGGTATAAAATGTTATATCTATCTATATGCTATTAAAACTCTTGTTGCCATTCCAATTTATTTAGCATATGGCATGTCATACATGGACTAGCAATAGATATTAACATTTCACCTAGATTAGTAAAACATAATAAAATATAAACATTAAAAAGATCTATTCAAATACCAGTGTCTAGGCCCGTGATGGCAAACCTATGGCACATGTGCCACAGGTGGCATGCGTAGCCATATCGGTGGGCTCAGCTGCTGATTTTCAGGCCTTCTGGGCCCACTGGAAGTAGGGAAACAGGCTGTTTCCTGCCTCCAGAGGGCCTCGGGGGTGGTGGTGATGGGGAAGGCCCATTTTTCTCTCTCCCCAGGCTCCAGAGCCTTTCTAGGAGCTTGGAGAGGGCGAAAACGGGCCTACCGGGCCCACTGTGCCATCACGTGCCAGGAGCAGGGGAGAGCAGGGATGAGGTGCATAGAATTATGGGTGTGGGCATGCGTGCACAGGACCCCCCCTCCCCCCGCTCATGGCACATGATGGCAAAAAGGTTAGCCATTACTGGTCTAGGTCATCTGACCATTAAAGGATAGCATTGTTTATATTTAAAAAATATAACTGGACTAGTATCAGTGGTGAAATCCAATTTTTTTTACTACTGGTTCTGTGGGCGTGGCTTGGTGGGCGTAGTTTGGTGGGCATGGTAGGGGAAGGATACTGCAAAATCCGCATTCCCTCCCCACTCCAGGGGAAGAATATTAGAAAATCTCCATTCCCACCCCACTCTGGGGCCAGTCAGAGGTGGTATTTGCCGGTTCTCCGAACTACTCAAAATTTCTGCTACTGGTTCTCCAGAACTTGTCAGAACCTGCTTGATTTCATCCCTAACTAGTATACAGTATGTCCTCAACTTACTGCCAGTCATGATGTGATCTACAGTTAGACGTGGGACCCTCTAGTTACACTGAGGGGAGGATAGTATGCCCCATTTATACAGAGAGTCCTGGCAGACTCCAGGTGAGGTGCGAATCCTATTCAGGATTGTTCTTTGCTGACATGGTAGCTCAAAGCCTGGAACCATTTTTGTGGGGTCTTCTATAGGTCTTCCTATCTCTGGATATTCAGTAACCCATTTGGCTTTCCACTGGGAATTGAGGTTAACGTTGTTTGGCATATGTTGTGTGAATGCCAGTGGGGGCATCCTGGATTTGAGTCTTCCAGCTAATAAATGAGGAAGGTCGGCATGCCAAGTAGGAGTGAGTTGTTCATAATTTTTCTGTATTCTCTCACTAGTACATTTTGCCTTTGTAAAACTGGCAATGCTTTACCATTAAGTCTTTACTATTAATTGGGCGAAACGTTGCATCATAAGCAGGGGTGGGTTCTAAAATTTTTTACTACCGGTTCTGAGGGCGTGGCTTATTTTGTGGGCATGGTTTGATGGTGATGTGACAAGTCTTTCGGATTTAGCAGAGGTACTGGTCTACCAGGCTTTTAACTGCTTGCAGAGTTGTACCGGTCTACCCATTTGTTCTTGGAGCATTCTGGTCTACTCATTTGTTTTTGGAGGCACTGGTCTACTCATTTGTTTTTGGAGGCACCGGTCTACTCATTTATTTTTGGAGGTACCGGTCTACCCATTTGTTTTTCGAGCGCACTGGTCTACCACCACACTACCTTTTAACACTGATCAGCTGTAGAAGCTCCACGGCAAGAGTTTAAACAGTTTTTTTCCTTCTAGCCGATCAGCTGGGACTTGGGAGGCAGCGAATAGATTGGGGACGGGGCCAAATAAAAGGTAAGAATAACGCAGGGGCGACAGGAGGGCCCAGCTCCTGAACAAAGAGAACCGTTTCGGTGATGTCCTATCGTCACCGCTACCTGCTCGGTCGAACCGGGCCGAACTGGGAGGAACCCACCACTGATCATAAGACAACAATTTTTGAACCCAGCCATCTCAAATGGGTTAAGCTACAAAATGTGTCCATAATCTGGGACCAATGACTCCCGGAAGAATGAAGTTTGGAAAAGTTGTGGCAGCTTCAAGCTGCTGCTGCTGTGATCAGGCTGCTGCTATGGTCACATAACAGTCACTTTGAACATTCTGTGATAGTTTTCCTGCCTTTGTTCCCTCCCCTACCTAACAGCAAGTGACTGACACATCATGTGGCTCTTAAAGAAGCAATAACTTTAAGATGCATGAAGAAAGGCCTGGATAGGTAAAAATTTTACCTGATATAAATATATTGTGTGGAAGTCCGGGGGGAGGGGAGGGTTAGGGAGGGTTAGGGAGGATGGGAAGTTCGGGGTGGGTAGAGGGGGGGGGAAAAGGGGTGAAAATGTAATTGTAAAACTTTTGCAATGAAAAAAAAAAAAAAGAAAGGCCTGGATATTTTTGTTGCTTTACATTCTCCTTCTCTGGCACACGAACATACACATGGATCCACATTCTCTTGAGAAACCAACCAATTTCTATTATATGACCAGAAAGATCAGGATAGATAAATTGCAACCTCTATCTAATGAACTCCTCAGGTTTTATAGTTCTATTGCAAAAACAGGTTTGGTGTCAAATAAGTCCTTCCAATGAGAAATGGTTTGAATCCTGCTATGTATTTAAGGACAAATCAATCATTACATCATACACTTAATGCTAGACCCCAACTAGCAAGTGCAATTTCTTCACTTTCACTTCATGGATCCTGAAGACAGCATAGAATTGAGAATAATATACTACACAATAATGAAATTCAATATTAGGTAATTGAAGGGAAGGAAGGAAGGAAGGAAGGAAGGAAGGAAGGAAGGAAGGAAGGAAGGCAGGCAGGCAGGCAGGCAGGCAGGAAGGAGACAGAGAAAATACAAAGCAATCACATATGGATTGTAAATTTCATAATTTCTTGCTTCCCCCCTCCCCCCAAAATGAAATATCTCCTCCATCTTTAGGGAGATATAAAGACTACCAGTCCAGGGTCCAGTGGTTTTGTGGTTCTTTTGAGTCTGGATCAATCTGATTGTGTATATAATTAAAAAAAGGAGCAATCAAACGAAAAAAAGAGAAACCTCCTACAACTGCAGCACTTTCACTAAAGTGGTAATGCCTCTGTCTGACACACACATCTGTACAAGAAGCGGAGCCAAAACTACTTTTACTTCATAATTTCATGCTAATTAAAGTCAGTTGAAGACTCTTACAAGGAGGCACTCTTTCCGTCTGGGTTAAGCTGGCATAAACAACAGAAAAATACAAGTGCCTGCCTGCATCTAGAGGAACTGAAGTGTTCTGCCCTGTAAAAAAATTTAAAATTAGAAAACACATTAATGGACCACAAAAGCCTCAGAACAAATTCTTAACTCCACCTTCATACTGGTGGCAAAACATCCTGGCCACACAAACCAAGAGAGTGTCCTTTGTGGAAAAGCTGCCTTCGGTGATGATTACTCACAAATCCAGACAAAATGATGGATCTTGTTTTTTTGGTTTGATGTTCCACTCCTTCAGTCTTTAAAAGAGTGGCTTATTTTACTGTGGCTTGTTAGAGTCAGGCAGCTCAACACAAGTATTGGAAAATGGAGGTTTTCTATACTGCTGGCCATAAACAAATTAGATTAATTTTTCTCATGTTTCTTCAAACATAATTTAAGAAGAAACATACATTCCCTTTCATTTTAGCAACAGGCATTTTAAAGATTACTGCCAAAGTACAACCATAGTTGCCATCTCCAAAATTATTTTGTAAACCTTCATATCATTCAAAGAAAGATGCCCTTTCTCATCTATTTGCATTCAAGAATATAAGATGCCAAAATTTATTAGAATCTCTGAAAATGTTTGTTTAGAATTCTATTTAAACAGATGTTCAAGCACCTCCCATAATAACGAAGGAAGAAAATACTGAGTTTTTAAAATTATTTTATTTCTGGGCCATTTATTTGTAAGTATTCATATTTTAGAGAAAAGTGTCTGTTGTAAGTTTTGTATTTGAACATTTACTCCAATTTAACTATGGAACTAATCAGATCTTGCAATAGCAACTAGAATTGTTTTTTTTCTTTTTCATAACTGACTTTTGAATTATGTGTTTTTTAGTTTAATAGAGACAACTTTGAATTTTTAGCAAAGTTTTATAATATTAACCTATATGCTATTTGTGTATTTTCCTAAACTATGTATTATCCAATATCCATTTCATTTCATGATGACTTAATTTCACAAGAACAGCTAAAAAAAATATAAAAACGCATGCACTAAAATTAAGGTAAATTAGGATAATATTCAGTACAGATTGTTTAATGTTTCAAAAACATGGGAGAAATTAGACAGGATCCTGTGAGAAGTTAATTCTACAGGTAAGGTATTATATTGGTTCCAATTGATTATTAATAGAATATCAAAAATAATATTACAGAATTATCCTGTCCTTATCTTGTCAACTACTTCAGCAGTGAGCTCGGGGCTCCAAGCCAAACTGGCAAAACCACATTTGAGAATACCAAAACAGTACGAGCAGTTCTCACCTCTGGTTGTAGAACGTTCCACAAGGCAGGGACCACACACACAAAAAGGCTCTTCTCCTTGACCCCACTTGCCAGAATTCTTTAGCCTACAGGGTTCAGAGTAGGCCTGTTTCCACTACCGGCAGGCTAATTCCATTGGAGTGAGTCAGCTCCGCAAGTACCGTGGGCCCATGCCATAAATGGATTTAAAGTTAATAATGAGCAGCTTGAATTGGAGTCGGAAGCAAACTGGTAACCATTGCTGCTTGCGCAACAGCAGTGTTATATATGTGCCCATCCTAAAGGCCTCTAGAATTGTTCATGCCACTGCATTCTGCACCAGTGGTAGATTCCGAGTACTCTTTAAGGATTGCCTCATGTAGAGCTCTTTGAATTAATCAACCAACATCAACTAACCAACCAATTGTAGTCTTCCATTAATACAGTGTTTTTAATCTGTGACAATGAAGCTTTTTAAATTAACCATACACACACACACACAAACACACAATAAAAAAGACAAAAGGAAAGAAATAATGTAATGATGCAATATCAGTAAGTGGGTAGAATTGGAAAGAGAATTTGCAAAAATTGTGCAATTGGTTCTCAGTATATTATTAACAAAGGATTAACCATAAAAAGTAGTTTATGCTGCATTATTTTTAACAATAACAAAAAAAAATGGATTTTGATGGTCTTTTTTACATTTCTGGATTGAATGCCAACAACATCCCTGTTTCATTGCTTATAACTAAAAGCGTTTTTTAGATTTGGGTATGAAAGTTTCCAAATCTGAATTTCTGAGCGTACATGTAAACACTTCCTATTGCAGACAGTCCTGCTTTACATAGGAATGGCTGAAGTCACAGGACAATTTTATTTGGAATGCAAGGTTTAGTTCTTTTCTGATTTCGGAGGATTTATGTATGGACACGTCAACTGAATAGGGCTCTAGCGAAATATGCAAGCTTGCTAGGCAACTATCTCTTGGCAATTCCTATAGTTTGAAAGAAGAAATAATAATTAAAAAGTATAATAGTGGGCAAGAAACTGTGGTCTATTCAGTTTAGCATCCATAGTTTAAGGTGAACTGACTTTGTCACAAGGAAAGAATCTAAAAAAGAGCTCATGGTCAAGAGATATGGTATTAATGAGATTGGTGTAATGGAATCCAAAACTAACAAAGGGCAGTTTCTGAACACCTGCTTTGAAACTACATTTAACAATAAACAGCAGGACATTTTCCTAGACCTGCTTTGTCTTGAGCCATCATTAAACAGCCTTAAGTAACATTTTAGTGTTTTTAGACCACCCAAGTTTAAATAAAGAGAAAAAGGAAGCAGTATATTTGCATATAGAGGGCATTGATGAAAAAATAAATTTCTATTGTAATATTTCAATAGTAGCACAGTCTATAATAATACTATATTAAACATGCACAAGCTATAATTTAGTGCATTTCAAAATGTTTTATACATATTCAACATGTGTCCACATGGCTATTTTTTACTGAGAATTGTTATATTTTTTAAAAGGTAATCTCACACATTCCCTTCCTTCTCAATGGTGGTCCTTGCCGCTCATTAAAATATTACAGTAGAATATGAGAGCAAGTATAATATAGTTTTGAGAAGAACTCAGGAAAACTCTGGATCAGATATTGCTATAAATATATGAAATGACTTTGTGAAAGCAATCATCTTCTTTCAGAACTTTGTCTGCCATGTTGGAATAGCCATGCTGGACCTGCCTTATAGGGTGATTTGAGAGATCTAGCAGTATGGAATTTCTAGATGGCACTTAGGAGTATAAGGAGTGCTGATAGATGTTATGTGTTCTTGTTCAGTAGCCATAAAAAGGATTTATTGAATATAGCTATTTAATTTTAGTTATTTGGCAGCTTCTGGAAATGTTTGTTCCTTGTAGAAGGTTGCATTTGCATAGTGAATTTCAGATAAGAAGAATGACTTGTGATGTAAGCTACTTTTCTGAAATTGCTTAGCAGTCAAGATTTAATTTCCTACATTTGAAGATACTCTCTAAAATCTCCTTAGAGAACCTTTGAGAGGCCTGAAGCTATTCTGTTAGGTATATCAAAGCACAGAACAACAAACTCATTCAGCCGGTCACATTGACAACTATTGTGCTAGCAATTGTTCCCTCCAAGTGGAGCTTCAATTATGCTTAATATGACTATAAATCATTTGTGAGCAGGAATAATACATGCTTATCAGTATATTATTTTTAGAAGCTTAGGGTATATATAGTCCTTCAGGCTCTAATCATTCCCCTTTGCTCTGATGATGCAATGATGTAAGAAGCATCCACTCAGTGACAGCACATTATGTGAAAGAGAGATTGTGCAGCTGGAAATATAATTGTTCCTCTTTCTGTACTCACCGTATCCCATTTTTATCTGATTTGGCCCATTTTATGTCCCTAGAGAGGAGAAAATTAAAACTGCATTGTTTTTATGTATGACTTATAACTTGGAATTCATTACCCATGTGTACATATTGCCCATAATAGTCTTGTTCAGCATTCAGAGCAGTGTCATTAGCATACTGAAGTTAAGAAGGCTGAGAACCAGTTATTAAATCACCTAAATGAGACCAGCAAAAACTAAGGGAAAAAAAAATCCTTAATTCCCATCTTATCTCTAAAAATTGAGGAAGCTAGAGAAGCTTCAGAAAATATATAGGTTTAGAAAATGGGAACAAGTAGATGTCTTATTTATGAGTGCTAGTTATTTGTTTGCAGATGAGATCCTAATCTTCCAGTAGTTTCATACAGATGCTGGGAAATGTGTCTCTGAGAGGCATCTCAAAACAGTATTTGTAGCATCAAACAAGAATCTTTTAGCATTACACAAAAGAGTTTGGGAGGAAGCATCTCAAGTCCAGGCAGTCTCCAAAACCAACATTGATTCGAAGCACACATACACACCTCCAAAAGAGATGGGAGAGAGAAGAGAGCCAGTTTGGTGTAGTGGTTAAGGTGCTGGCCTAGAAACTAAGATAGTATGAATTCTAGTCCCACTTAGACATGAAAGCCAACTGGGTGACTTTAGACCAGTCACATTCTCTCAGCCCAACCCACCTCACAGGATTGTTGTTGTAAGGAAAATAGGAGGAAGAAATATTATGTACATTTACTACCTTGATTTAGTTATAAAGTAATAGGATAATTTTTTAAAAAATAAATAAGTGCTGTGCCACTATGCTTTCCAAATGCTCTCTATCCAGATAATTTAGGATGATTTCATGGTAGATTCAATTAACGGGGACTTCCTTCCCCTGTCCACCAATCAAATGAATTCAGTCTGACTCTGAAACAACAGATTGATAATGAGCCACAATAGAAATTTGTCCAAATAGCCCGTTTCCTTCAGAAACGATGTACTGTCATCTTGCACACAAAAAGAAGATTAGAAGGAGATGTGGACCAACATCTTTCAGCAAAGGTGAATGGCTTCTTATTTTAGGCAGGGTGGAAATACCTTTTCTAATTCCTAATTAATTAGCTCAGATTAATGATAAAAAGTAGATTTTTCTCCAGACAAGTGGCTAGCAACAGACTGAGCATGTACTATATTGTATGTTTAGAATTATTAATTATTGAGATAGAAGCATCCTATCCTATAAGATGAAATCTATGTAAATCAGTTTTTTGCACAGAAGCTTCTAAAGCAATAAAGTAGGCATATTATGAAGCTTTGAAATAAAGTGAAGATTACATAGTACCTATCCATATGCATGCTTACTGCTAGTATCAGTAATATACTCCATGTCGAAATAGGAAATAAGGTTTATTTGTTTTTATTTAGAATATTAAGAGTTTCATTTATTATAAGATTGTTAGCTTAATCAGCATTCAAAAATTTAATTATATGACTGAAAGTTTCAACAGACAAGTAGTCATAACTTAACTTGAGAAGGGAGGGGAGGAGAGAAAATGAGAGGACTGTATAGTAGTAATTGGATAGTAAACATAATTTCTGCTATATTAAAGGGAACAGGAGGATGTATAATTAAATTTTTCCTTTTATAATGGGCTTCATCCAAAAAGCTACCACACTGCCAGCTGCTTGCTATGTAGGCGTTAAGAGCTCCCAAACCAAAAGAGAGAGGAGGAAGGCATAACCATATTGTGGGGAAAACTAGGCAGATAAACATCTATAAAAAGAAGACTCGGAAACGGTTGCTTTAACAAAAAGAATGATTAAACTCGGAAAGCTGCCACATACTATACTCCTTGCCCCTGCTATTTTATGGGAACAGTTAGTGGTGAAAAGAGGTAAACAGTAGGGTTTTTTTGGGGGGGGAGGGAGAGCAGTCAGTGTGGGCAGAGCGAAAACCAAACTGCTCCAGCAGCGATAAGTGACCTCTTGGAGCAGAAAGGCAAGTATCATAACAAACATCATTCTTTCTTCAAATTGCTGTGAAAGAAAGAGGGGAGAGAGTAGAAAGGAAGAAGGCTGCCTTTTTGTAGAATGTATTGGTGGTTTCTTGTTTTTCTAGAAACCTGAAATGTTAGTTTCCCAGCCCCAGAATCCTCTTTAATGGAGTGGATCTTTAATCCACTCTAATGTTCAGTTTTTAATTTTAATGGAAGTATTTATTGTTTTCATGCCTTGCAAAAATTGAAACAGGATCTATTTCCAACTGGAAACTATTCTTTATAAATAATTCCAAAGTCTTGATTCTCAAAATCTTCAGGTTCAATATTCTAAATTTATCTGGACCCTTACTCTGTAAATAACATTCTAGGGTGCAAATCTTACTTAGTTTTTTGCTATTTATTTCAGACACTTTAAATTCCTAAGATTATGATTTATTCATTTAGGTGCTTTCATACTTCTGTTCTGAAGGTCTCGTAAGAGCGTAGAAGTAGTTAAATAGCAATTTCCAAATGAGACCAGCAAGTGAGATGAGTGAACTTGGTATCCTTTAAAGGGTGCAGACCAGTGGTGGTATTCAACTGGTTCTATCCAGCTTGGGCGAACTGGTGGTGGCTGCGGCAGGCTCCTCCCACCCACCTGGATGTCATCACATCCCATTTCTGATGCTCTGCACATGCGTGGAAGGCTCTGCACATGCGCAGAGGTGGCACAATGGAGGTGGCGCATGCATGGAAGTGAGTGTGCACACTCACATTTGTGAACCTGTAGTGAAGGTAAGTGAATACCACCCCTGGCGCAGACTGCAGTTGTGAGCTAGGTGGCAATTCCTCTCACCTCCCAATGCTCAAACCTGCATTCTCCTTGCAAGGACCATCCATCTGGAACACATGTGGGTGATCTCCCATCCTCTCTTTGTCCAGAGATGTTCCAAAGAGGCTCTTTGTTCTTCACCACAGTAGTTGGCTCCACTTTTGTGGAGGCGTGTTCAGTTTGCCTTTCCTCACCTGGAAGTCTTCCAATACAATTCTCTATTGTATGCTATTTCAGTATGCTGTTTCTGTCTTTGTTCACTTGATCTTGCAATCAGTTAATATTTATATACAGCATCTTGGCTTTGGTTACCTTTTCTTCTTAGTAATTGCCATTGGTTTTTTTTTTCCCCCTGACATTCATTTTTTTTTTCTTCATCTTTGGCATTCTTTTTTCACAATCCTACTCAACATTTTCTTAAGTTCACATCAAAGTTCCTTTATTTCTGTATCAATGAGGTTAGCTTTTCAAAGCAATTCCTGGTGTTCTTCTTGAAAATAGTGATATGCTCAAGATCATATCATGGAAATTGGTTGATCTTCCTCCTAGGTTGAATTCTTTTCATGTTCTTCTATCACCTAGGAACTTGCATACCTTATATCCATCTGAATCTGCCTAAGTAAGTCATCTTTTCTCTCTTCTCTTCATCCAATCACACCACCTATCACGTTTGTAGTGGTGGCATTGTACATCCATTTATATGACTGATGTCCACCCACAGCACATTGTAACAAGTAGAAATGTGTTTTCCCAGAAACCACAACAAATAAAATACACTAAATATAAATCCCATGCCCACTTTAATCATTGTGGGAGATTTTTAAAGACAACCAGAAGAAATTTTTCAAACTTCTCGGAGGCAGGCAGCAGTACATCTAGTGAAACATCATCTCATATTCATTGTCTCACACAGCATTACCCGGAAGTCATTTCACTAATAAATGCCCAATTTGTTCCTATACACACTTAAATTGCACTGTTCTTCACATCAACTTTTTAATCCATGTGATTGCATGCTATGAGAGTAAAATATAGTCCTGGTTGATGGAACAGAAATAATATTAAGCAGTCACCAGGCATCAAAACTGACTTGAAGGCATTAGAAAAGCATGAATATGTTCATGCTATATTATACACAATTCCATTTTACGTAGGATTATATTTTACTTTACATTCTATTTATTATTCAGAATGTGTCTCCATTGAACAATGATATTTGTTACCCTACAGGTAAACTAAATTAAAATTTATTAATGTTTATATTTGTGCTTCTTCAAAAATGATTTGAAGAGAGAAAAGGAACTTATTGCAAAACATTCTTTTAAAATGCTGCTTTAACAACATGGTAATTAACAGGTGCCATCTGCCTTGCTTCCACAAGCCATTATTTTTTGATTTTTTACTTTGGTGCATCAGCTTCCTTCAGACAGACAATTAAGGAGGATTGAAATAGTGTTTGCTTGGTAGTGGTCTATAAACATATTGAATAGTCACTGTGAAGTCATTACTAATAGTATGCAGCCACTGGTAGGGCAAATTTTAACCAATAAAAAAGTGGCTTGCACATTGTGGTGTTTATAAAATGGCCACATATGAAATTAAAACAGTAAACCAGCTTATTTCACACTGTACGTTATTGACCTGCAGGAGCTGTTGAAGGCTTAGGTAGAGATCTCTTTTGTAACCCAGGTCCTCTTAACATAATTGCCATGGACTGAACTGACATTTTTTTTCTGGATATAAACCATATACTTTAGCATTGAACTGTGGACATTAGCTCTGTGTGTCAGAGTTGCACATAAGCAACATACCACATTTTAGGGCCTTGTCATACAAAAGCATTTCTACAAATCCTGAGCTGTATTCAGTGACTTTTAAAAATGAAGTCAGGCAGTTAAACTTGGTTGCTGTGCAGTGGTTTCGTAGTTATCATGTGGTGGGTTGGCTTATGGTGGAAGCAGATGGATCAGAGGACAGCAGATGGTAGTACTTTACATGGAGTGATTCTTTCATGGAGAAAAAAAAATGGGACTTGGCTATGTTGCATTTAAAAAGTGTTTAAGACTATGAATTCACTGGTCATTTCTATTGCAGGAAGGATATCCATCCCATATCTAAATCTATAGATAGATATTTATATCTTGCCTTTATTATTTTTTAATAAATAACTCAAAGCAGTAAACATGTCCAATGTTCCTTTCTCCTTCTAGTTTCCCCACAACAACCCTGTGATGTAAGTTGGTCTTAGAGAGAGTGGCTGGCAGAAGGTCAGCCAGCCGGATTTCATGCCTAAGGGACTAGAATTCATAGTCTCCTGGTTTCTAAGCCAGCATGTTAACCATTAGACCAAACTGTCACTATGTTGCTATGGTAAAATTAGACATTGCTACTCTTAAACTATAGTTGCAGTTGTTAGTTGAATAAAGCAAATTATGATCCATCCAACAGAGGCTTAATTCTCACAACAGAACATTGATCCAGAATGACCTGAATGACTTGCACAGCTGCCTAGTGGGGGACTTGAGTTCCAAGCATTCTGAACCCTATTCAGAATGGTCTGTGTTGGTTATTTTCTGTATCCATTTCCTCTTACTGTCCTCTGCCATATTTATCTTGTGAGAAAGTGCATAAAGAAAGAAAGGAATCTTGAACTAGTGTCTAATATGAAAGGAGATTGTAATGGCTAATTGGCAATTACCCGGTATATTCCACATAACTTCTCAATTTTAATTGTCACACAATTAAATATTGTGGGATTGTAAATATTCAAAACAACTACTCTCACATAAGTTTGTGATTGAATTAGAGGTAGCTGTGAGTCTAATGCCACTTCTCTCTTTCCCTATTTTTGTTTAATCAGTCTTCCTTTCATACCAATTAAAATTACTGGCATATCACAGAACAAAAGGCAGAAAAAACAGCCGACAGCCAATCTAAAAATAAAGGGGAGACCTCTAGGTTACAAGCAGGCAAGTTGAATATGTTTTCCCCCTTTATCCTCTATTCTCAACCATTAGAGATTCTTGGTCATAATAGGGATACCTGAATCACCTATGAAATAAATCCCACCACATCTTCTAGTAATAAATATCAAATGTGAAGGATTAGTTTTATGCCAGACTGGCATTTTTATAATGCATCAAGTTTCAACCAACCTTTGTGAGCCTTTTGAGAACAATATGCATTCAAAAAGAAAACTGCACTACCTAATTTGGGCAGCAGATGGGTTGAAGGAGGGATAGGAAAATTGTACGGGTAGTCCTCGACTTACAACAGCACAGAAAAAAGTGACTTATGAACGTTTTTCACACTTATGACCACTGCAGCATCTCCATGGTCATGTAATCAAAATTCAGATGCTTGGCAACTGATTCATATTTATGACGGTTGCAGAGTCCCAGGATTATGTGATCCCCTTTTGTGACCTTCTGACAAAGCAAAGTCAATGGGGAAGCCAGATTCACATAACAGCCATAATACTAACTTAACAACTGCAGTGATTCATTAACAAATGTGGCAAGAAAGGTCATAGAATGGAGCAAAATTCACTTAACAAATAAATGTCTCGCTTAGCAAGAGAAATGTTGGGCTCAATTCTGTTTGTAAATCGAGGGCTACCTGTATTACCCTTTCCAAGTAAAATGAAACCTTTTTACCATTCCAGATAAAATGAACGTACCTGCTTGTAATTTTGTTCTATTTTAAAAGAGCCTTGATAGATAATGTGTCATCAGATCACTATCAACTCTTAGCAACCATGTAGGACAGTCTCCTCCAATATGATTTGTCTACTCGGGCTGTTCAGCTCTTATTATTGGTTTAATTGAATCCATTCTCCTTGCTGGTCATGTTCTTTTCCTTTCAGCATAGACCAGGCTAGCAGGAGGATCAGAGGCTAAACGGCCTTCTTGTTTTTGCTGCCCTACACAAGGAGATAGATGGTTTATTGACTTTGCTACGCATGGCTGGGAGTCTGCCTGTCTTTTGGAGATTACAAGTGGGGCTAGTCTGAAGTAGACTCAGCTGCTACTCAATAACATGTCAGATGCTGTTTTCCTTTTGAAAGGCAACTATAGAAGATCCAAACCCACCAATTAGAGAGGAAGTCTAAAGCAATATCATTAAAAAAAATCCTACAAATTAAGCAGCATTGACTATAATAAATGTTTTGTAGAGTGAATTATAATGGTTAAAGTATATTAAAAGAAAGATTATATAAATACTTATGATCCATATTGCTATCTAGATGAAAACTTTGTGTCCACAATGTGAGGCTTAGCTTAAATCCCTTCAATTTCTAAAACATTCCATCCTGTTAGGAAGAGAGGGCATTTGAGGGTGGCATAGAAAAAGTATTCATATTCTTTATTACTGGAGTCAGAGTAAGAGGAGAAAATTGTACTGTGGCACTATTCTGAAGCATTACTCTGACAGAAAAACAGAATATCTGTTTATATCCGTTCAGACAAAAAAAAATCTTGATTACAAATGTTATAGGTGGCTAATTATGTAATGTTATATAAATACATTATTTTATACACAGCTGTACAAATTAACTGTATTTTCTTAATTTTTAAAAAGAGTAATATTTGAGTTACAATCCAAATTGTGTTATGAAAAATAAAAAATATCTGAAGTTACACATTATGTTGAATGGTTGCTTTTAAGTATAGTTTATTGAATAAACTATGATAGTTTCACATTACATGTAATCATAAATCATGTCTATATACAGCAGTAGCTGGGATCACACAACAAAATAAACCAAAAGCACACAAAAACCACATCATGAACCTAACGACAGACTTATGGGCCAAGGCCGCTATTGAACTTTTAAAGTCCCTATGTGGAGGAGCAGGAAAGAATATAGTTTCCATCTTAATTTTAATTATAAAATTCCTTTGTGCCATGTTTAAATGAGACTTCATCAATAATGCTGATGTACAGTTGTTGATTAATAGATTAACAGAGTTGGAAGGGACCTTGTAGGTCATCTTGTCCAACCCCGCCTCCCCAAGCAGAAGACCCTACACCATTTCTGAGAGATGGCAGTTCAGTCTCTTCTTGAAAGCTCCCACAACTTCTGAAGGCAACTTGTTCCATTGGTTGATTGTTCTTACTGTCAGAAAATTCCTCCTTATTTCTAGGTGGAATCTCTCCTTGATCAATTTCCATTCATTATTCCTTATCTGGCCTTCAGGTGCTTTGGAAAACAGGTTGACCCCTTCGTCTCTGTTACAGCCCCTCAAATATTGGAACACTGCTATCATGTCTCTCCTAGTCCTTTTCTTCACTAGACCAGCAATGCCAAGATTAAAAGGCTCTAGAAATAATATGCTATCCTTTTATTACACTGATTTTTTTTCTAGCAAGCAATGATTGGATTTTGCTTGTCTTGATGTATTCAACAGTGAGTAAAAAAGACACAAAAAATGAATCGGTGTTTGACATCAAAGACTGATGCACAGGTCACTCAAGGTGTTTAGGTTAAACTATAAAGGCTTCACATTGATGTAAAAGATACATTTATATTCTTTCCGTTGGCAAGCCACATTATTAAATTATGAAAGAGACTGTCAATTGCTTTTTGAAAACTACAAAGTTGATATTTGCTGCTTGCTATACTGATCTTAAAGCTATATTCTGCTTTCAGGATATCAGCCAATGAAGCTTGATGATGGTTGGTTAAGTTGAGAGAAGGAAGATAAACTTATGAAATGAATGATAATATACTTCAGCTCAAGCTCAACTCCTAGTAACTTTAATAAACAACAATATACTTTATTGGCAACAATATGGAAATAGTTTATTATTGCCTTCTTCCAGAACTTTTGTGGACATCTCAGTCTATTTGACAGACCTGTGATTTCTAAGAAGTCTTCTATCAAAGTAATAAATAGGACTGGTCTTGCCTAGCTTTCTTGAAATCAACCATGACCAGTTAGTTGACTTTTAACAGTGATAGATAGTTCATTGTGAAGAGATTTTAGTAGCTGCTTGAGATGAAAGCTTATTGCAACTGTCTTTAAAGAGATGAATATTCCTACAGTACCCTTTACTGTCTTTAGTGCAAACTGGCAAAAAGGTAGGCAGCCAAGTGGGCATAAAAGCCTACTATGTTTATAGTTGTTAAAATGACTTTGTGTTAAAACATGTGCTTTTCGATGGAGAAGTTAATGATGCTTATCAGATGGCAGATTAAAATAGAAATACTGTAATTAAGAAGAAAGATGGCCTTCTATTCATGTATTGCAGGAACAATTAAGTTCATCATAGAGCCCTTCCCAATACTAGGCCAATTTAAATAGGAAAGTATGAAGCTTAGATGAATGTTCAAATAGAGTATCCTCTTAAAAATCCCTTGGAGAACTATCCCTTCCTTTCTATAATCAGATTCACCATGTTGTTTTGTAATTCTTTGCTCACATTCTTTCTCCCTTCTACAAAGGTTAAAAAGACCCTTCCTCAGTGAGTGCTGTGGGGAAAGAGTAGTGTAGTCCTCACAAAGCCCACAGCTTGGACTACATGCAGGTCACAGTAGTACAAAACTGAATGGATTAATTTCCATTGCCGTCATGGTTATTAAATGCAAAGATGGTAATGGTGACAGTTGTCATTCCAGTCATGTTACATCCTTCAGCAATACAAAATATTTAAAGAGAGGTTTAATTTCCTGTTTGGTATATGGAATTAGATTGCTAGAAGAGATCAAACTGGTATGTTGCAAACATTAGTTTCCTCTTTCAAGATAACCAATACATCAGAATATGATGTCTGGAGGACCGTTCTGTTCTGTGTAGGATTTTGAAATGAGATTTGGCTGTTTTCTTAGCTACGGTGCAATAATTTCCCCACTGTGGATATATAGGACATAGAGAGAGAGAGAGCAGTTTTGTAGTTAAGGAATCAGGCTAAAACTATGAGTTCTAGTCCTGCCTTAGGCACAAAGCCAACTGGGTGATTTCATGCTAGTCACTTTTTCTCAGCCCTAGGAAATGGCAAATCACTTCTGAAAAACCTTGCCAAGAAAACTGCAGTGACTTGTCCAGGCAGTCCTTGAGAATCAGACACGATTGAGCAGGAGGAGTGGGATGGTGGGGAGGACATGAGACATACAGGCTGTTTCAAAAGCAGAAAACATCTGCCATTCATAAAATGGGGAACAAACTGTTGTTGATGTTTTGATCTGTTTCTTTTCCCTAGAGTTACTCTAGGCCAGTGGTTCTCAATCTTCCTAATGCCGCGACCCTTTAATACAGTTCCTCATGTTGTGGTGACCCCCAACCAGGGGTGGGTTCTAACATTTTTTACTACCGGTTCGGTGGGCATGGCTTATTTTGTGGGCGTGGCTTGGAGGTCATGTGACTGGGTGGGGGTGGCTAGCTGGTCGTGTGACCGGGTGGCCATGACTATGTGTATAGGGACTACTCAGAGGGCTGAAAAAAGTCATTTCTGACAGGTCCTCGCACTTTTGACTGGTCCTCACACTTATGACCATCCTCACATTTATGCCCGTGCAGCATTCTTAACAACCATTTCACTGATTTCACAACTGCTTCTCTTCACCATGGTGATAAGATAGGGCAAAAAACGTAAAATGTGAGGACAGTCGAAAATTCAAGGACTGGTCAAAAGTGCGAGGACCAGTCAAAAATAACTTTTTCACCCCTCTGAGTAGTCCATATGCATAAAAGGATACAACAATAGAGAGGGATGAAGGAAGGGAAGGGAAATTAGAGTAGGAGGGAGGGTAAGAGAGGGAGGAAGAGAGGAGGAGAAGGAGAAAGGAAGAGGAAGTAGGGAGGAGAAGAAGAGGGGGGAAGAGAAAGTAAGAAGGAAAGAAAAGAGAGAGGTGGTAGGTTTGAGGAGAAAGATTGCTGTACAATAAAAAAGATGAAAGGGAAGAAAACCAACCCCAAACAAATATAAAGATATTAAGATAAAGAATGAATTGTTAAACTTTAAAGAATAAAAGAGAACAAATATGAATAAATAGCAATAATTAGAAACACACATACAAACATACAATGTATTTTCTTTGAACAGAGTATTTGGCCGGTTCACAAATTTAAACAGTGTTTAGTCATTTCAATTAAATTTATAATTTCTATATTTCCTTTTTGCCATATTTATTCTTCATCTATTTTTTTAAAAAACCAATATTACCCTTCATCCTCATCTCTAATCTTAATCAAATTCAATTTTTCCCTTCTATTCTATATTATACCCCTTCGCATTGTCATCTATTTTTATATCCATCCTCACATTGGTTAATTATGTAATTATGTAATACAGTTGTTTAATACAAATTCAACATTTTAATATAAATCAATTAGTTATATAACTATTTCTTGTATATTAATCAATATGAACATGAATATTCCAATTATTTCCATGCAATTCCAATTTCTTACAAATCAATTAATTATATTTACCAATAATAATAAACCAAATAATTTCCCCCATATATTCCTCCAAACCACAATTTAACCATTACTGCTTTCAACACAATATACAATTAATAGTATCTCAATTATTACAATTCTCTAGTTAAATAGAGCTTTTTTTCTTTTGTGTTTTAAAATCTTGAATCTCCTCTTTTGCCCTAAATTTCCCATTATTTGCAGTTTTGCACCTACCTTTTTTGGTGAGGAAAAAGAAAAAGAAAAAGAAATCTCTCTCTGCCTCATTTTGTCATGTTGCAACAAAGACCCTGCTTTACTTTCAGTTTCGCCTTTTCAGCATAGCTAGGGGAAAAAAAATCTGCTCCAGCAATTTACCTCTTTGCAGCTAGCTAGCAACAAAGCCTTCCTCAAAACAGCTGAGAGCAAATCAGCTGAGAGTCGGGAGGCTGATCAAATCAATTTATGGTAATTAACCTATGCTGAAGCTGAAAGGGGCTGTTTTTTCTATTTTTGCAGGCATTGGTCTACTCATTTGTTTTCTTTTAACACTGATTTGTTTTCTTTTCTACTGTTTTCTACTCATTTGTTTTCTTTTAACACTGATCAGCTGTTGGGCGGCCCTTTGAAGCCCTGTGACAAGAATTTAAAGTTTTTTTCCCTCTAGCCATCAGCTGGGACTCAGGAGGCAGCAATAGATTGGGAGTGGGCAGGGTAAGCGAACGGCGAACAGCGATCGAACAGAGGCAGAGGGTGAGGGTGAGTGAAGGCGTGGGGGGGAGAGAGGGCTTTGGTGACCCTGTGAAATGGCCGTTCGACCCCCAAAGGTGTCGCGACCCCAAGGTTGAGAACCACTGCTCTAGGCTCAGGGATCTTTTAAGTTTGGAGGTCTGAGTTCTGCAAAATCTGATATCCTCCTTTGCCTAAATGGAGTTTTGCTGATAATACAAAGCCGCAATCAGAAATAATTTATTATTTGTACCAAAGAAAAGCAGGTTCTCCCTCTCCACTTTTTATTTTTTTCTTCTTTTTTCCTTACTGCATTTTTATTTTTTTCTCGACTTTTTGTCTTTTACTAATTTTCTATTTCTATTTACCTTTAATTTTGCATTTTTTACAAAAAGTGGTTTCGGAAAGAGGAAGATGGATTCCAGAAATTTCAGCATAAGTAGATTGTTCACATTACAGATTTTTTGTTTTTTAATATTGCGTTGACTGCAATGACCATTTGCATGAAGGAAATAACTACATTTTTGTGAACTAATCTTAGTGGGTTTTGAAAAAGCATCTTTGGAACATGGGCAGCCAAGAAATGTAATAAATAATAAAATAAAATGCCCATCATTCTAGCACATGCAATGTCCTTTTTAATTGTAAGGCCCAAGGCTCTTCCTGCCCCGTGTATTAGGGAAGATATCTTTTGATACACACACACACACACACACACACACACACACACACACACACACACACACACAGAGCAGGGTGATGTATGAAGCCAGATGTAGTCTGCTAGCCCGGGTTTATGAGCAGTTTTGGGTTTGTCCTGCTCTCCCCATTTTTTGCATAAGTGAGCTATTTTCAGCTTAGTAGAATATAGGTTCTGCAGGTCAAGAATAGTGGCCTTTTCAGTCAGTGTATAGTGTCTTTTACATGTAAGAGTGTGTGCATTTGTGCAGACACACATAGAAACATAAACACATGCCTACATAGATTTATACAGATTATTGGATGATGAATCATATTAATTCATCAGGTCTTCACAAATCATGTGTCATTTATTAACTTTCACTTAGCTCCTAGCTCCTTTTCTTTACCCATTCAAAACATTGGGTGAATCTGAAGCTTAGCTGTGAGTTACTGAATTCAGTTGTATTTGTACCAAGAAGCTTGAGTAGATTATGATGTTATTGGGGATGGAATGAAATTAATGCTTCATTTAAATACATAGAATAGAATAACAGAGTTGGAAGGGACCTTGGAGGTCTTCTAGTCCAACCCCCTACTTAGGCAGGAAACCCTACACCACTTCAGACAAACGGTTATCTAACATCTTCTTAAAAATTTCCAGTGTTGGGGCATTCACAACTTCTGCAGGCAAGTTGTTCCACTTATTAATTGTTCTGTCAGGAAATTTCTCCTTAGTTCTAACTTGCTTCTCTCCTTGATTAGTTTCCACCCATTGCTTCTTGTCCTACCCTCAGGTGCTTTGGAGAATAGCTTGACTCCCTCTTTTTTGTGGCAGCCCCTGAGATATTGGAACACTGCTATCATGTCTCCCCTAGTCCTTCTTTTCATTAAACTAGACATACACAGTTTCTGCAACCATTCTTCATATGTTTTAGCCTCCAGTCCCTTAATCATCTTTGTTGCTCTTCTCTGCACTCTTTCTAGAGTCTCCACATCTTTTTTACATCGTGGTGACCAAAACTGGATGCAGTATTCCAAGTGTGGCCTTACCAAGGCATTATAAAATGTATTAACACTTAACATGATCTTGATTCTATCCCTCTGTTTATGCAGCCTATAACTGTGTTGGTTTTTTTGGCAGCTGCTGCACATTGCTGGCTCATATTTAAATGGTTGTCCACTAGGACTCTCACAGTTACTACTATTGAGCAAGGTACCACATATACTGTACATGTTTGAATATGTCCTGTGATTAAATTTTAGAAGGAGATTATTACATGTATTAACAAGATAATCATATCTCTTTGAATTCTGTTCTTACTGCAAGGAAAGTGACTTCTCAACAAAGAAAGTGAATTCTATGTACTATATACTTATAGCCAAGACTTTTTTTCCCAGCATTGGAATGATAAACACACACACACACACACACACACACACACACACACACACACACCCCTACTCAGTGATCTGCAGAAGTGATGTTACCAACAATTGAATTACTTTATTGATGTAGATTAGAAATGGATGATTATAAAGAAATATGACCTCAGTCTTTAATTTGTTGTGTAGAATATGTATGTATGAATATACTGTTTTCATTTTTTCCTTTTTCTCTCTTACTTTCTTTTGATTTTCTGTAACCTTGTATATGTTTGTTCTCTTTATATTTTGTATTACATTAATAAATAATATAATAAATATTTAAATGAGAACTGGCAGATTCACCATTAAGGAAGGGGTATAGTATAATTTGGCATTCTCCTTTTTGGAATTCTGGTTGATAATCCTGATGACATGCATCAAGTAACAGAGTTGTAAGGTACATGTTGAATCTACTCGAGACTTTATTTAATATGTCGATCTTTCATAACAACCACAGCCTAGTCTGTGGGTGTAATGTCCTCAGTAGGAAACGTTCTTATGAGTTCAGTAATGGTCTGGAACTTTAATGACCTTGAGACATCTACTAGAAAAAATATACAGAAGAATGATCATGTCAGATAAAAATGGCTTTAGAAATACAGGATGTGATGTCATACTGGACTAGCAAAAGCTGCCAGAGTTTTCAAATATAGTCTAGGGTTGGTTTTTTTTTTTAAAAAAAACCAAAATAAAAGTTATGGTGGTGTACATTGTCATTTCATAAGAAAGGTCATTGTGTTATAATGGTTTTATTTTAACTGTGACATGGATGTTCATGATCCTGAAGCACAAGGACACTTAAAATAACCATAGTTCAAGCGAGAGTTTTCTCTACAGTTCCAAAGATAGCAATGACAGTGTGTGAGGTGGTAATATTCACCTTGTGAAATGAAACATTAGCTCCTTTTGAAATGAAACCATTACCTCTTGTTTCTTCATAATAGTGCAGACTTCACTAACTGATGCTCTCTGATTGTTGTTGCGACCACATCTTCCAGAATGCCTAGTCAATATGGCTAAAGATACCACACTTTGAAAGTGTGGAGCAAAGGACAACTTCGAAGTGGTTTGTGAATTAAACATTGTTCAGAGCTAAAATTGACTTCAGCTCTATATGGGTGCATATGATAGTTTTTCAGCTTGAAGACATCATCTGGACTTCTTCCTGAACATTACTGTTCCACCTACTTCTGAGAAACTCCTAAAGACAAAAGCTCTTGAGAGCAATTGTCTCTCTCTATATTGCTTCTAGCAACTAATTATTTATTTGCAGAATGTATAGTCACGAATTCTAAAAAGGCTTTACTCAACATAGTGTACAACAGCAATAGTATACAGAAGGTGAGCATTTTCCACAGTGGCCTCTGCTCTATGGAACCCTTTAGGGATCACAATGACCCCAACCCTGTTAGCCTTTTGCAAGGCCCTAAAAACCTGGCTATGTTCATGAGCATGGGAGGCTGAAGGTATCAAGGGCCTTGTTTCCTGGCTGTATTACTATCTGGCCAAGTGTCTTGTATATTTAATTTGGATGTTTTATAGAGTTCTTACTGGTTTTACTATTTTTACTGTTTTAAAATGTTTTTAATATTTTTAACTGTAACATGTTTTTTGAATTGTAAGTGCCTAGCGTCATTGGCTAACATAGACAGCCATGGAAATTAGATAAATAAATAAATAAATAAATAAATAAATAAATAAATAAATAAATAAATAAATAAATAAATAAATAACAGAAGTTGTTTTAAATATTGAGTTTCCTTTTAACCATGGTGAGTAACAGCTGGTGAAATCTTAGCTAAGGTATAGCAACCCTGAGTTTGCTGACTTACAGAATGTTGAATTATCTGGTGTGTATACTGGGATAACACCTTGAAGACAAAAATTCAGGAAGGCCCCTATCCTCTGAGATTCAGTATTCTTTTATACTTTTTATTTTGGTTTTAAACCAAACTAGTTCACTGATAACCATTCCATGTTCAGTGTGATGTGCTTTCTGGAATGTTCTTGAATGTCTTGGCTTTTCCAGGAAAAAGAAATGTCTTGTTTACATTCTGTCACGAATCAGAGAATACTACTGGGGACATCAAATACTACTGTAGCAAGTCTGTTTAGGGCAACACGAAACATAATCTTGAATTGTTTCACTTGGTTCAGTTCCTGCATCTGCAATTAAGTGTTAGGGTTGCATAGCAAAACTGTGGGAAGTAGCTTTTCCGGCAACCTGGGAAAGCCACAACTGACCAGGCTACACTGCTGCATAAATAGACCAATATTTTATACTATATTTATATAGGTTTGTACATGGTCCAAAGCAGGGGGTTTGGCACATTATAACTACAATGCACAGCAGTCGGAAAAAAGTTGTACTACAGTTCCTCAACCCCTAATGGACTTTTGACATTTTGTAAAGTTTTCCATCGTGAGGGATTAAGATTCTTCCATTTGAGATTTCTCAGCAGATACATAGGATATCTATCTCAGCAGCAGCCTTTCTCAAATAAACAGTTAGTTGTGCTTCTTCATTAAACTACTTGAGTTGAAAAGACTTACTCATTGCATTGGGATCATATGTTATTTTTGGCAATGAGGACAAAGATGTTTGCCACCTTGATTCTTCCTGGCAGCAAACTTTCCCTGACTGGCTGGTTGCCTGTCTGGTACACTTCCCAGACAACGACCTATGTCATCAAATGATTTTGCAATACCTAATCTGGGGTCCGCCATTTATGTTAAAATTATTTTTATTTTTAAAATAAATGTTTATATAATAAATGTATTCAATAAAATTTTTTGCATTTGATATAATTTATGCTAAATATAATTTGAAAAACCTATTATATAATGGTAATCCTTGATTTACAACAATTCATTTAGTGATAGTTCAAAGTTACAACGGCACTGAAAAAAGTAACTTTTGACCGTTTTTCACACTTACGACCATTGCAGCATCCCCATGGTTACATGATCAAAATTCAGACACTTGGCAACTGGCTCATATTTATGATGGTTGCCAGGTCACGGGGTCATGTGATCACATTTAGTGATTGAGTCAATGGGGAAGCCAGATCCACTTAACAACCGTGTTATTTAATAACTGCAGTGATTCACTTAACAACTGTGGCAAGAAAGGTCATAAAATGGGGCAAAATTAATTTAACAAATGTTTCACTTAGCAACCGAAACTTAGGGCTCAATTGGATTGTAAATTGAGGATTACCTTTAAAAGTTATGAAATATATTTTAAAAATGACTTTTTGTTAGAGAAGGAAAAAGAACTTTTGTGAAAAACTGGAAGCTCTCTCTATATTTTTTTTTCTTGCTGAAAAGAGATAAAAAATGTGATTTCTGGATTTAGCAATTAAAATGAGCTGTACCTGGGAAGAAGGGAACTATATAATGTGATTTTCAAGGCAAAAAACAATATCAAGTATGTTTACAAATTCTCTAAAAAGATGAGAAGATGCTTTTTAAGTTTTTTTCTTCCCACTCCATTATTTGAACACTTTTTCTTCATCTTTCTTCCTTTCTTAATTTTTTTCTACATTTATTTGCATTTATTTTTTAACTTTATAAAACAATTCACACTGAGACATATACAAATTATTTTTCTATGGGAAATGCCATCATTACCTGTATAATAATGCTTTTCTGTTATTTTGGCAGCAAATGTTCCATCTTTCTAGACCTCTGTTATAGTCTTTCCCAGGCCCACCTAGTATTCTTGGCTTCTTACCTTAATATTGACGTTATCAACAGATATGAACATTTCATATTGAGAGCTGCTCTTGGCTCAGCAAAATAAAGCATTGTGGCTTATGAGCAATTTTCCTGTCTCTCTGAGGTTGCACAAAATTAAGTTTTTTATTCCCATCAACTACCCATCTTTCCATCATGTCTGATTGGCAGTAGCAAACCAAGTATTGCCTTATGTACACTAACACTTATTAACTTCTGGGGTGGCTCTCCTTCGAGGGCCATTATTATTGATTTCCTGATCCTACATTGCTAAGGTGGATGCTTATTGCCTTGAGATACCATTTTTAAATTAAGATTCACTCCCACACATTAGGGAAGGATTACAGCAATCTACTTTGACTTTTTACAGATAGTGGTTAGATAATGATTTTATCTGATTGCTTTTAACAGCCAAGGAGCAAGATGAGATCCTATATTGCTGATGGGTATATATTATGTACTGGAAGTCATAAAATCTTATTGTAGATGCCAATCCATTACAATTTTAAATTGGTCTTAGGACTGATAAGGATGACAGCTATCTATCTAATTAGTTTGGAAGGAAATACAAAACAAAACATATTGATATCTTATTTTTCCCCAAAAGTACAATTGGTAGTAATTGTCAGGTTTCGATGTCATCTCAAATAAATTGCACTCCCAAACAATTAATCTTTGCTGAAAAATTCCATTCATTGAGTACGACAGATCTGGCCCCGACTTCGTCGTAGCTGATACTAACCCTCTGACCCCCAAACCCTTCCCTTTCCGTTCCCCAATTCTCATCTTCTCATTGGCCATCTTCCAAGTCAGTCTCCCCAGCTTCTGACCTCGCCCCACAGGAATGTTCCCCCCTCCCATCCCATCTCCTAATATTTTATAATATCCCCCTAAGGGATATTATCTACAGAGAAAATATGTAGGTAAAAAGTCAAGCCTCGTTTTTTTATGGCAGCATCAGAATGCTGACACTAATTATATTAAGCTACCGGTATATATATCACTGTAAATTAGTAAAAGTCAGTTTCCTCATTGCAAGAATACTTTATCCATTGTAGCAAAGAGTAAGAATTACTAAGATTTCCTCAGGTGTTGTTTTGATTTTCATAAATATTTGTTATTTTTGTTGTATACCCTGTGATTGAAGTAATACTATTGGGGTGATCTAAATTATCTTGCAATATCTTTATTTGAGAAAAATACCTATTAATCATAAGAATTATTTTCTTATTTTCATGACGTCTGTGTTCTTTGTAAGATTCCAAAATTTGTTCAAAGCAGAATAATCTTTTATGTATTGGGCACATAAATAAACTTTTAGACAAGGATCTGAACAGCTATATTATATGGAGTGACATGAATCGTCCAAGTTTAATCTGGATGAGGTCGAGGAACTAACCCAGCTTTCCAGTGTTTGGGGAAAAACTGATTTTCTAGCGACTGTACCAGTGAACATTTGACATTTTTTATTTATTAGCTCTTTCTCTTTGGCTTTAAAAAAGGAAATGCTGAACTGGTCAGTCAAAACATTTGGTTTGTCTGGAGGTAGTTAATTAAACTCAGCAACCAAGGTTTGGGTTAGATTTATTTTAGTAGCCACCCACTGGAAAACCAACTTTTGCATGGCATCATTACACTGTCAGACCTTCCATAATTTGTCCAGTGAACTATTCCTTCTGGAAAAACTGAGATGAGACATTATCTCATGATGAATGATTAGCAAAAACCTACAAGAAGTACACAGCCACACAAGGTCAGGGTGTCATATAGCTCTACAATGTGATTCCTGGCCAATCATTTTATAATTGTTATAAATCAAACACAAATATTTCTATTTTTTATTTATGCTTCATGAATCAGGTATTAAAAATATATCCTGCTCAGTTTCTGATGTTTATATGTATAAATGTCCTCTCTATTGACATGCTTTATATTCTAGTATTTAATAATTGCTCTCTGTGAACATAGAGGTTCCATTTAGCTGCTGTGGTTAATTTACCTTCTGAAACCTATAGTTGCCATGAATTTATATAGCTGTTTAAACTTACGACCAATTTTGTAGCAATGAGTTTTAGAAGTTTTAATTTTAAAAAAGAGCTTATTCTACATGACTCAAACCTTCTGAAGCAAATTGAATTATACAAATTTGTGTTGCTTAATGTACCTTAAGTTGGGGATGAGAGTTATATACCTTGTAATTTACTCCCACCTTCCCCCTTAAGCACTTTTCATCCCTAAATGCCCCAGAAAACCATCAAGTAATAATCTTCCCTTCACTTGGAATTACATTCTTGCTAAAGGTTTGCTCTTTCAAACTAATGTTTTGAAGCTCAGGGCAGCCAAAGGTGAAAGGAATACTTTCTACGCGAAGGCTTCTGCGGTCATTGTTGAGTCATAGCCAAATTAACACTTGTTATTTTCTTCCATTGCATCATGGGTTCCCCACCTTTCTACCATGCTACAGTATGACTCTTCTGCAGCTGTTGGCAAAATACTATGTGAAGAGTCAGTCATTTTCTCTGTATGCATTGATGCTCTAAATCCTGTTCTTAAATCATTCTTTTATCTGGGCAATCAGGAGAGCAAGAGTATTATGTCAGATGAATAGTGTCAGGCTGCCAGCTTGCTAGTAATAAATTCACTTTCGTTCTATGCACTTTGACACTGAATCATATTTATGGAAGGATGGAAAAGACTGTACTACTCAAATGTATGTACAGTATATATAGATGTACAAAGGAACATCAAGAGAATTTTAGAACATGGAACAGGGAAGTGGTCTTTAAATCTTTCTATCTTAAAAGTCAGACAACCAGAAATTCAGCACACAAATAGAAAACAGAAGGGAGATAAATGCTCCTCGGTGAACCCAGTGATTTTGTTTTAAAGCAACCAAGCCATGAAAAAAATGGCTATATGTGGGTGGAAACAAACAGTGCCCTTGTGAATAAAAGGATACTGAATGGTTTATATGTTGTTTATTAACATCATATAGTGCATGTAATGGAATAAAGCAATATTAATGTATTTTCACTGTTGAAACCCAGAACGGGCATGCAAAAGAAGTTTGCTTAACATATATGCTTAGTATATAAAGTTTAGTTGGTGTACATTCACTTTTTCATGAACATTTTAGAGTGGGAAAAATTTAACCTATTTCTATGAATAGGTTAGTTTTCCTCACTTTGTACGTTAAAATATATTTTCTTTTGGGGGGGAAGGGGAAATCAAATTAGCTGAACACTTTCTTGAGATAGGCTATATTAACATTTTCTGCAAGTCTGATTGTGCTGTATCTCCTCTCCTTATACCCCACTGGAGGTATTTAATTTACCTGAAGTGCGTTTCTAAATGTTACCTTGTTTTGCAAGGTTAAAGAAGGCATCAGCCGCCTTTGCTTATCTAAGTTTCTTGCATACAGGTAGTCCTCGACTTATGACCATAATTGAGCCCAAAATTTCTGTTGCTAAGTTGAGACATTTGTTAAGTGAGTTTTGCCCCATTTTACGACCTTTCTTGCTGCAGTTGTTAAGCGAATTATTGCACTTGTTAAATTAGTAACATGGTTGTCGAGTGAATCTGGATACCCCATTGACATTGCTTGTCCGAAGGTCGCAAAAGGTGATCACATGACCCCAGGACACTGCAATCGTCATAAATATGAACCAGTTCCGAACGTCCAAATTTTGATCATGTGACTAAGAGGATGCTGCAATAGTCATATAATATGAAAAATGATCATGTTGCTTTTTCAGTGTTGTTGTATCTTTGAACAGTAACTAAATGAACTGTTGTAAGTCGAGGACTATCTGTATTTGCATCAAGGCCATATCTCTCATTGTTTACATATATAATTTCAGAAATTAAAACAGTGCAAACCAAGCATAGCACCAGGTATAGGGTACAATATACAAGGATACTTCTAGGTTCCTAGTTCATAAAGCATATGTTCGGGAGTAGGGTGGTATATAAATCTAATCTAATCAAATCAAATCAAATCAAATCATATGTATCAATTATTGTGTTATTTCCTCTTTAATACATGGTTTATAATTTTAATTAACAGTTTTGTCAGGCCTTGGGTGCTATCATGTAATGTATCCGACCTACCTGCCAAAGTAAAGCTTCTAAGATCTCATGTGAGAACTGAAATTTCATGAGGTTCCATGTGCAATTTTGCCATATTCATGTGACTGAATTTTATGGTTATATTTTTTTGGAGCAACAGGTGCTATGCTACCTATGGACTCCATATTGCTGATTTCTGTGGTAAGAAAAAAAGGAGGGTTACAAATGGAAGATAGTGATATTTGGGCTCATTTTTAAAATTTATGAATAAAGAAATAGAAATGCACAAAAATATTATGTAGAAACAGTCCCTTTTCTGAGCTAAATAAAATAATGTATGTAAAAATGTATGGGTCTTTTTTACTTTCTTTGATTAAAAATAAGTAATCATGTTTAATAATATTTTGCATATGTTAATGTCTCTTCCTTTCTATTTTCTTGTGTCTGTTTAGGCCTTGAATAGAGGTATTGCAGCTGTTAAGGAAGATGCTGTGGAAATGCTGGCCAGCTATGGCTTGGCATACTCCCTCATGAAGTTTTTCACAGGACCAATGAGTGATTTCAAAAATGTGGGTCTGGTTTTTGTCAACAGTAAGAGAGACAGAACCAAAGCAGTTTTGTGTATGGTTGTAGCTGGTGCTATAGCTGCAGTGTTTCATACCTTGATAGGTAAGTTTGCTTCATAGTTTTTATTGAAATAGCCCATCTGCTCAAATGATTGGGTGACACATAACTTCTTTTTGTTCATCCAGTTTTCTTAGGCATTTGTCCGTTATAATTTTGCCAGAACTATAACTTCCCTCCCTTACTCTCCAAATTTTGATCAAAGGCAGGTCTCTTAGCAGAAGGTATCCTCAGGTTGTCACCAATAGCAAAATATATCTTATTTGGGTTCCAGGTTTATTCCTATCCCTTATTTCTAACCGGTTATTGAAACAAGATTGAAGTAGAAGTATTGAAAAACTTAGTGATATTTTGGCATAGAGTAAGCACTAACTAAAATTCTTGCAGCAATGGGTTTTTCTATCTCCACAGTCTATTGTAATCTTCATTTTGTAATAATAGTTTATGTATGGATAGAGGGAAGTCAGAAGAGATTCAGACGGAGTGCATAAAAACTGGCATTAAACAATTGAAATGAAGGGGCTCCAGTATCCAACATTGGATATGGCTAAGTGTCACAGGGGAAAGAATGAAGTGCTGTTCTCTCTTTTTTGCACACATTTTGCAATAGCATTTATTCATGTGAAACCATTTTAGACCCCCCTATTAAGGTAAGGCAAAACCTCAAGGTCACTTACAGGTTTAAGAAATTAAAAACAAAACTAATTAAAGCATCAACAATTAAACATAAAAGATAAAACCGAGCATCTATTCTATATGAGTGATAACATTTTTAACCATGTCATGTATTTCCTCAAAATATACTAGTGTGATAAGATTAACTGATGAAGCATTGAGGTGGTGTGCCACTTTTGATGTGTTAGCTTTCATCATGCTAGTATGAGATCATTGTTTTTCAAAACTGTAAATGCCAACAGTTGGTAAGAGAATGTAATCAGAATTATGTGGGGATTTTTGTCAGTAAAATATAAATCCAGTACTCAGTTCCTTGATAAGATCTTTGAAAGCAACTAATATTTTGAATATTGAAAATGAAGAAAATTGGTCCACTGGATTCAGCGTAATTTTCTGACTTAACCCTGAATCTCTTTTGGTTTCATAAGTATGTTTCTTAAAAGAATAACAAAATGCTTTTAAGAACAGTAATCGCTTAGAGCAGGAGTCCCCAACCCCCAGTACTGGTCTGTGGCATGTTAGGAACCGGACTGCATAGCTGGAGGTGAGTGGTGGGCAACTGAGCAAAATTGAAATCATCCCTCCCCCCCCCCCCCCGTTTGTGGAAAAATTATCTTCCACAAAACCAGTCTTTGATGCCAAAAAGTTTGGATACCACTGATTTAGAGGATAACAGCTTTTTGAAAAACTACAGTTATACAGCTTATCCTTATCAGCAGTCCCCAACCTTTCTGGCTCCATGGATCAGCAGTGGTGGCGGCGGGGGGGTGGGGTGGTGGTTCACATGTACAGTCTAGATCCCGAGCAGGTGCAAATGAAGCTTCACACACACACTCACCCCTTGTATGGCGCAGTTCCCAACAGGTCAAGACTGGAGACCTAAATCTTATGCATGTATTTCAATCCTGTTTTGATACCATAAAATATTTCCCCCAGCTCCCAAGAGAACAATTAGGGAGCTAAGATAGACAATGCCATCTTTCAGCAAGTGTGGCAGACAAGATGGATGAGAGGAGACAGGGAGAAGACTGAATGAGCTGAGTAAAAATGAGTGAAGAAGACACTCAGCTGACTAGCATCCTGAATTAGGAGTGAAGAATGAACAGTTATGGACAGTTACAATGGTGACTCATTCTGAGACAGAATTGATGACAAAACAAGACACAGGGGTGATACAAAAGAAGATTCTGAGCGATAAAAGTATCCAGTATCTTATGATAAGATATAAGTAAATAAAGATATGAGTAAATAAATCTTCTAGCAACCAAAATAGGTTTATTTTGATTTATCTGGTAACAGATAGTGTATTTTAAGGGAATTGGCTTAAATAAGGTGCTTATGTATCATTAGTACACTGTTTCTAAATAATTACCTATGATAATATTTTATTTGCTTTTAATCAAGAGCCTTATAGTATAATACACAATTGTACCAAAGAAAGGAGCATAAAACTACTTTGTTCAACAACTCTCATTTTCTTTCAATCATTTGCAATCCCTGGAAGAAAAACTGGTGCTCCCTTATTTTTATTTTTTTTTGGGGGGGGGGGGAGGTCTATTGTAATAGACTTCGGCAACCTACTAAGCAATGAGATTTTGTCCATAAAAACGGTCAGTATCTCCGGTGGAAAAGTATTCCTGTTTTTGTTTTTGTCTTTGTCTTTAAATACCGAACTGTTGAAAATCACTGCTATTGCTCCTTATTACTGTTACTCAGTACTGCTATTATTGTTATTATTCTGCAGCATACAGTGATCTGGGTTACTACATCATTAACAAGTTGCATCATGTTGACGATTCTGTGGGAAGTAAAACACGCAAGGCCTTCCTTTATCTTGCAGCTTTTCCTTTCATGGATGCCATGGTGAGTCTGCAAAAGAGATTGCTGTTCTTGTTCTTGGAGATCTTTTAAAATAGATAGTGGGTTGTTTTTTTTTTACAGCTTTGGTTTATTTAGCTTCTATAGTTTGTTCCATGAAATTAAATTTGTTCTATCTTCTTGCTTTTTTTAGTACAAGCTCAGCCTCTTCAAAGACTTCTATAAAGGCCTTTTTTTTTTTTTTAACAAAGATAGCTGCCTCACGATCTCTCATTTATTTCACAAGTAATTATTACATAAATCCTTGTTTTAATGGACCTTACTTGAGTGGGCTTCAGATACCATGGTCAAAATCTGTCTGTTCACTGTAGGTGTCTGCATATGTAAAATTCTGTTTGAATTTAATGGACATTTTGCTTTAACAGGCAGTGTTTACATTCACAGTCCAGTCAGTTGAGGGTTTATTGTAATTTTCAGAAGTTAACTCTCTCCAGTTACTCTGGTCACATTCCCTGACTGTAATTCAACAAATGTCCACTGTCCCAGTCAGTTTAAAGAGTTAGCTTATGTCCCAAACAATAATCAAATAATTATACATAACTTGTATATGTATACATTATACATAATGCTTAAAATTGCTTAACGCATTGTAAGCCGCCCTGAGTCTCTGGAGAAGGGTGGCATATAAATCAAATTTTAAAAAAAATATATGCCTGTATCCATAGTTCATTTTTAATTGACTTATTTGTATGCTTGTGGAAACTGTCATAATCTTTCCCAAATAATGATGGTGTGTAACCTTTGTAACTCCTGACTAGTGACCATGCTAGGGAGGATAGAAATTGTAATCAAACATCTGGAGTTCAAGGCTAAACAATGTTAACCTGCTAGAAAACATTTTCCCATCTTCATGCATAATAGAATGAGATTCATACCTTCATGAACAGAGAAAGAAATGATGGCTTTTCGTGTTTGTTCCAGAACCATTCAACCAAATGTTGTGGTTGTGCAATCTGTATTTATTTTACTGGTATTCCAGAACTAAAAGTCATCCCAATTGATGATCTATTTTTCTTCCTTTTTGTCAGGCTTGGACACATGCAGGCATTCTTCTGAAACACAAACACAGCTTTCTGGTTGGATGTGCCTCCATTTCAGATGTCATTGCTCAGGTAAGAATTTGTTCAATTTACAACTAGTTTTGCTTTGGGAAGTGTCCAGTTAAATGAATGCCATTTCCATGCTTGAAAAAATCTTTGTTAATTTATATTTTTGAACATGCATGAATTCACGCTGAAGATTCTGGGCTGCCAGTTCCTGGACATTGGCAATAAGAAGCTAATGTTGAAACAAAACCACTTCTCACCCTTAAGAGTGGTCTGTGTCTTCCTCAGTCTCAGATCCTCTACAGAGGCCTGAGGTTTGAGGGTTCTGCATAGGATCTTAGCTGTTCCTTGCACTGCACTCTTCTGAGCAGAGAGTTCAAATGTCTTCCTGAGATTTATTGGAGCCAGTCTCACAGTTTAGGAGTCATAGACCCGAGTGCTCCTATCATGAATGGGACCATTTTGGCCTTTACTTCCTCCTTCAGGACTTGTTACTTCTCCAGTTTCTCATAATCCTTCTTCCTGATGTTGCTGTCATTGACTAGATACACACACACATTCATATATACATGTACGCACAAATATACATAATGTTATTGATCTCTATGTTTATCATCAGCGTGTACTATTATACTATAATGTTATAATTACAGTGTTGTTGCTTAGCTCTTGTTTGTTTGTGTCATAATCGCTATTAATGACTCATCTAACTGTTAGATGGTGCTAAAATGAATGCCGTTAAATATACTTTTGACTGTATTTAAACTAATACTATAATTCAACCTTTATCTTTTCCCCCTACTATTCTCTCAGACTAATCACACAATAATTTTTGGATCAGAAAGGCAACCCAGAGAGATTTTCTCTGTTAGTTTTCAATCGCACCACAGTTTTGTGGCAAAAACCTACATGTTACCACATCCTGAATATAATTACCTCAAAATTTCTGTTTTAACAAATTGATCTTTAGCACACTTCATTTTTGTTTCTTTGCCCAACTCTCCAAATTAACATGTTTTCTTAACAGGTTAAGAAAGATTTTAACATGATCTTTCAGTTCAGTTAATGCTTTCAGTGCATACTAAACAATATATAAAACTAAGTGGATAGCAATGTAACAGAATGCAGTATATTTGCTTAAATATTCCATTAAATCGTAATCACTCTCATTAAAGACATTAATTCACTAATTTACTAATTAGCCCACATGGATGTTATTTTTCTTTCTTTCTTTGGAGATATGTGGAATGTATCAAGATTCAAATGCATTAGCTGTGAATTGTAAAGTTGTCTCAAGAGAATCATCCAAACTTACTTTATTGGTTATGTTTATTTGAAGAGTTGTTCTTTGCAATTAAAATAATTATACTAAATATAAAGAGTATGCCATCAGATAGAAAGGAAAGGGACATTGATTATTCTAGTTCCATTCTTTAGCTTTTAAACACAGTTGCTAACACTATTGGGGAAACAATTAACTCTAGTTTTCAACTGTTTTCAATTTTTACTTCCCTGAAAATCCTGTGAAATAGGGACAAACTAATCAGAATTATCTTGACTCACACAGAAAAGCAGACTACTACAAAATGAATCAAAAATTTGGGTTTAAATTTAAATTTTAAATTAAAAATATGTGCTCTGTTTCATAATGTATTGCTTGTATTCCAGTTTCTCTATGGATCATATAAAACCCAAAATGCCTTTTAAATATCAGTATATTGTAGTCTTAATAAAATCATTAATTCATTTAATTAAGCAGAACTCTCTCGGTTCAGCCATTCATCAGCAATATTGATATAACCTGTTTTGCAGAAATGTTGCAAAGATTGTTGAGCTAAACTTTGAATCAGATTACATTATTATTTAAAACTTTGCTGCCTCTTGCCATTTATCTCACATTATGTGATTTCAAGTATCCTTAATGAGTATAACATTATAAATTAATGCATGGAAGTAGATGAGATCTACATCAGTGCAACTGTTTCCTTGCTGACCCTCTTGCCCCATGTCCAATTATTGGTTGTTCCTATTTCACCAGCACCACCTTTTTTCCCACCATATATGGTCAGGATTTTTTTTAAAAAACCATCAATTATTTAAAATGTAGGTAATCCTCCACTTATGTCTACAGTTGGGGCCAGAATATTCTTTGCTAAGCAAAGCAGTTTTTAAGTTAGGTGCGTCCCCAATTTAACAATCTTTTTTTTTTGCCTTGGTTGTTAAACAAATCACTGCAGTTAAGTCACACAGTCATTAAGAGAACCCAGCTTCCCCCATTGACTTTGCTTGGCAGAAGCCATTGGAAGGTCACAAATGGCAATCACATAATCCCAGGACACTACAATTGTCGTAAATATATTCCGGTTGCCAAGCACTTGAATTTTGATAATACATAATTGTGGGGATGCTGCAACAGTTGTAAGCGCAAAGATCATTCTTTTTGCCATTTTTTTCAGTACCATTACCTGTAATTTCAAATTCATTTCTCCAAGTGTGTCTATACCTGCAGCTTCTTGATGAAAATGTTGGCCATATCTTCTTTAATTAAAACGTTGGTTCATTTGAATACAATTGAGAAGATGGGGACATTGATTTTCAAACACATCTATATAATAAAAAGGAGCAATTTCTCAATGCATGAAATAGAAATCAATCATTAAGAGTTGTTCTTTGTTATTTCTTGTAAAGGTGAAAAACAATATATACCATCTGCATTTAGCAATTTCGGAGGATATATTCCTGAACAATAATGAAGACATATCTCATGTTTGGAAAACGATGCCCCAAGTGACTTAGCCTTCTGACTGTCTTAGCTTGTCCTAACTAGTCTTCCTCCTCTTTTTTTTTTCTGGATAGGTGGTTTTTGTGGCTATTTTACTACACAGTCACTTGGAATGCCGAGAGCCGCTCCTCATCCCAATCCTGTCTTTGTACATGGGAGCACTCGTCCGATGTACCACGTTATGCCTGGGTTACTACAGAAACATTCATGATATTATTCCTGACCATAGCGGGCCAGAGATGGGAGTAAGTTTGGATACATTAATATGTTACCTGTATAATTGCATCCAATACATCCATTTGTATTATAGAGTTATAGTTCAAACTCTGGTAATGCTGCTTTAGATTTTTTTTTTAAAATTATATTACAGAGTTCGAGTTGTGTAATGTTGATTTTTTTTAAAAGAGAAAACTCTTTCTAGTATTTCCTGTTAGCTACTAAAGGATGCTTTTTAAAAGATGTTCCTTAAATTTAATTGGTATTTTGCTATTTGATAGGTTTGAAAAATGTAATGAGAAAAACAATGCAGTGTAAAAAATATATAGTAATAGTAAGAGATCAATGGTATTTTGGAAAGCTCCTATAAAGATGCCTGTGGTTTTTTGTTGAGTACAAAGTCTTGTACAAAGTTACATATTCATAGCTAAAATATAAATATTTTATATTTATAAAATATTTTATAAATATTATATATTTATAAAATATACTAGCTTCAGTGTAACTTATTCTTTTTTAGTTTCAGCAGCATATGTGAGGCTTAGTATATACAATGCCACGATAATTTTATATCACTGTTGCTTCTTATCCTAAATATCTCTAAAACCAAAGTATTTCTTGTAGTCCTGTTGCCGATAGTTCTTGTCTCATTCTTATTTGTGTTGACACTAAGAAGCAAATCAGCATCAAGCCAAGGAAATGAGCATAGAACTAAAAGAAATGCAGAACCAATAGAGAGGTGATGAAAGTCATTAATCTTCCAAGATGCTTCTTTGCAGAAAAATGTATGAGAAGAACTGTTTTTTAAAATATTACATTACAGAATTGTAGCTATACAATTGTAGCTAGTACAATAATTTTAGCAAATTCTTAAATATAGTTTGAACGCCCTAGTACAGTAATATTCCTGTATTTCCATAGGCAATATTTTTTAAGAATCTGTAGTTCCTTTTTTATTCATACGCTTAGGAGCTTTTTAATACTATTTCTCATCTCTTTCTTGAAACAGTCTGAGCATTTGTAACATAATTTCTTTAGCTCCTCTAATGGCTGTGCTCTGGCTTTGTGATTTAACAACACTGACTTTTCTCATTTTATCTGCAGGGAGATGCTACGATAAAAAAGATGCTAACTTTCTGGTGGCCTTTGGCATTAATTTTGGCCACTCAGAGAATCAGTAGACCCATTGTGAACCTCTTTGTATCCCGCGATCTTGGTGGCAGTTCGGCAGCCACAGAGGTATGAATCCAATTTGCTTTAATTTTCTATTTGTCCCTAATAGGAGATCTATATTTATGCAGAGAACTTAGATCTGTTCTTCACAAAAGAACTATGTTTCCTCCCAGTTCTTTAAAAACTCATCACGTCCAGCTGTTGAAGATATATTGACTTTCCATTGGTAGTTTATCCATGCTACTGGCTCTGAGCTGTATTGGATTTATTTCCTGCAGTTCCTAGCCACCATGACTTGACTTGCTTTTCTCGTTTTTGATATTGCTAGGATCCCTGAAAGACTTTCCAATCAAAATTGTCATCAAGTCTTCTTTTTTAATTTAAATAAGTTTTCTCTCTCTAGATTTTCTGGGTGATTTTGACTCAGGAAAAATTCAGTTGACTTCCTTTTCACTTAATGAAGAGGGCTGCACAGCATTTTTTTTTTTTCAAATTGAAGGTTACACTTGGTCTTTGCAGGTGGGCTATTTTCCCAAAAGTTTGTGACCAAAGAAATAGATGGAGATTTTAAAAAACAACATTGGATTTATTGTCTGTACCTGAAAGAAACTTTATGTATTTTTCCCAAATAATATCAGTACCTTGACTTGTGGCAGAAAAGCTGCACTTTTTCTGTCTATTGTTCCTTTTTCAGAAGAGATATTAAATTAAGAATCTTCTTCCTTAGAGGTGAATACAGTAATTTACATGTATTCAGTGTAAATTAAACAAATTTATATATAAATATATTGAAATGTAAAATAAAACTCATGGATGACTCATACCTGTCCCATCACAAGACCCTTACTTGACACACCCACACCTGATCCATCACAAGACCGTTCACTTGACACACCCATGCCTGAAGCCCTTATAAACAGAAGAACACTGACATCCCCTAAACTCCACTGAAGATGTTACCTAGTCTTCTAAAGAAACATTCTGAAACCAACCCACATGCTCGGAGAACAAATCTTCACTCTCATCCTACCACCCCGAGCTACAGATATTTGCAAATATGGGTACCTGATCAGATGCTTAGAATTCTGCCCCACTATGAAGTCACTCACATTTATAGGATAAGTATAAATATACAACCTTTATTCTAGCATGCTATTTAATATAATTCTGTTTCATGGAAATTAAGACCTTTGAGGTTTTATCTAATATAGTTGTATATCAAAGTAATGTAAAGAAGTGAAATATAGAATTGAGATATTTAACATGTACTTAATTGAACAATTAACTTTTACTGAGCACAAATTGTGTAATTAATATTTTAAACCACCCATTTGGAAATATTTTCCCTTGTGAAGGCAAAGAATGCCTTTCAACTTTCTCTTGTTGAAATGTGTCTCATCTTGTCAGCTGATAACTGACTTCATTGGTGTCTATTGTTCATGTGTTCTGTTGCTTTCTGTTTCTGAAAACATCATTGCTAAAAGAGAAAGCACTGGTAGCACTAACAGTTTGGAAAATCCTGGCACATAAGCAGAGTGTACTGCAAATTTCAGCTTATGAATGCTGCCAGATCTACTTGATGGGTGTTTTGGGCCCAATTCAGTTTTAATGCTTCTGAATTCCTAACCACAGTTAGACTATGAGACACATGTTGTTGGCTCAGATATTACTTCTTCTTTCTTGCATGCAAAACACTTTTCAAATATTTGAAAAAAATAAAATGATCTATTAATTCAGAATATATTTAGGTCCCACGAATTATGACTGAATATCAGAAAAAGCTCCCATTCATAATGGCAAAAAGTGAGTTGAGTGTGCACTTGTTTAGCCAGGGAGGCGATGGACTTCTCTTCACTGGCTGTATTCAAGCAGAGTTGACAGCTATCAGAGATTTTTTTAGTTTATATTCCTGTACTGAGCAGAGAGTTAAACTTGATGGCCTAAACCAGGGGTCTCCAACCTTGGCAATTTTAAGCCTGGCAGAATTCTGGGAGTTGAAGTCCGCCAGGTTTAAAGTTGTCAAGGTCGGATACCCCTGGCCTAAACTGTTCTTTGCAATTCTGTGAAATCCATTTCCCTTTTTCAAATGCAACTCTGTAATTTCTTAAATAACCATGCTGTGTATCACAATATTTATTTACACTCGTGAATGTGCTTCCTAGAGAAGTGTGCCACTTACTTTGCATAAAATAGTTTAATTGGCAACCCTGCCTTAGAATTTTTTTTCTAAACCATGAGATTATATTGTTATTGTTTTCTTAAGTGATTTCCCTTAGAACAAAACTGAAGAGATTAATAGACTTGAGATAAAATTTGCCCAGTGAATTTGAAATAGAAGAATAAGATTTTGAACTTCCACCCTGGAATGGACAATAGAGAATGTTTTTCAAAACAGTTTAAATGTGATTAAGAAAAACCTATTCTGATCACACAAGATATGGGTTATTGATACTTAAACTAAAAGGCCTGTCCACTTTCTTTAAAGAATCTTGAGATGATCCTAGTAATTGTGTGCATGCCCCTTTACTGCTAAAATTTCTAGATTGATGTAGTTTAGATATAATCTACAATGCAACCATATTTGCTTGTGTTTCTAGTCATGATTTCCAAAACGTAATTCTATAGACAGTCTCAAGTAGTTAGATAAGATATTGTCCAATCACTGAATATCTTTTCATTACTGAGTACAACATTCAACATTATTCAGTTCAGCTTCTGCTTTCCAGTCTCAGTTGGATCTTTCTTTGTACAGATGCAGATTAGCATGTTTTTGTGGTATATGTTTTGAGAAATTCCATGAAAAAAACTAAACTGTCGTAGAAACACAAAACACATAAATCATAGTTTGGTTTATTTTTACCACAATTCTGAACAGTAATTCTCTGTTAACAATTCTGCCACATTTCATTAGAGAATGGTCATCAAATCAAAATGGTCTACTGGATATGAGTATATATATTTTGGAGCAGTTGCAGTTGAGTTAGAATTGTTGCAACTTAGAATTTTTCTGCTGCTGCTGCAAATCATAAACTGAGTTCATACACTACACGGTGCTGTGGTCTGCTTTAACTGCTTTTTATTAAATAAGCCATAGTGTACTAAGCCATAAATCACAGTTTTACAAACCATAATTATGGGATTCAGACATATTAAGTCAACATTAAAGTAATATTATGACTTAATATAATACGTGAATCCAGGTATTCATTTGCTTAGTGCCAGTTGTTTGCATCTACTGTCGTCATGAAGCAGGTGCATGTTTGACAGTCTTAAAATACTGCTGATCTAACAGTGGTAGAAGTATTTGAATATTAGGTAAAAATCAAGCTGCCTCTGAAGATTTGATCTGTAATCTTTTGTCTTTCCTTCGCAATTTAGGCAGTTGCAATTTTGACAGCTACGTATCCAGTGGGACACATGCCATATGGCTGGTTGACAGAGATCCGAGCTGTTTACCCTGCTTTTGACAAGGTGAGCTTGTTTTCTGTGATGAGAGCAAATCCTTAGTTTTCCTTTCAAATGCAGTTTTGCCAAGAGTACTCTGTAAGAAATAGGCTTTGTGAGGAGTGAACAAACTAGTTTCTGTCAGTCTGATTGCTTTTCCTGATACTGTCATATATACATAGATTTTGCTCCATCCTGCTCAACAGCTCCACCTCTTTTATTCCTTATGAAGTGATTGGAACAATGACCTCCATGCCAAAAGGTTAATCCTTTGTTTGCTTAAGGAATTGTAAGGTAATTGTTTCTCTGTTGTGTCCCTATGTGTCAACAAAGGATGGAGCACAAAGATACAATGGAACATAAAAAGAGCCTCAGCAATCTGTGTTGGGCAGAAAACTTTCTCTTACACTGTACCCTGAAAAAAGCTATTGAGGGTTTTTCCCCTTGAGTCTCTGACTCACAACTAATAAACTAAGAAAATGATGCACAAAGATGGGTATACACATGCACACTAAAAGTATGTGTGTGTTCCTCGGCTTTCTTTTATCCATAGCTCCCTTTAAGAATGATATCACTGCTTCAGCTGTTCTAGGATGAACACTTTCTTCTGTTTCAGAAGCTCCATCTGTCTATCTAGATAGAGGGTGGGTTCAGGGACAGAGAGATAGGTTCTTTTTTTTTTTAATATTTGCATAGTGATATCTGGAATTTCTTTGTGCAGAACAGAACATCAAGTCACTTAGTATGTGTACAAATCATTAGAGTGAATAAAAACCAGATGTTCAGGTGTTCATTTTCTGTAGGATACTTTTATTGCTAATTAGACATAGGATAAATCAGAGTCCAGTAATTTAGATCATCGGGGAGAGATGAGAGGATATTTCTCTATGAAAACAATTGCTGTTATATGGATCAGATTGGACTTAATAGATTTCTAGGAACCTGGAAAATTTTGCCTGAAAATTCAGTAAGTACATTATAAGAAGGCAGACACCCCTACCATAATAAATAAATAAGAGCTTACTATATTGTGTATTCAGCATCTGCAATAGCATCTTGCTGCATCAAATTGCAGGGCTGGGTTTGGATAAATTCCCATTAAAGTGTAGGGAATTGGAGAGAAGATGGACAAACAGAGAAGGTTAATGATCCCTAACCAATTTATACAGTAGTGACTGGCATAGAAAAACAACCTCCCATTTCTTATATGTGTTCGATTTAGAAGTTGCACTCAGTGGCGATAACCAATCTATAGAGTAAGTCCCACTAAATCAGTGTTATCACTTATGCTGCAAGATGTTCAAAGCTACTGTTCTATGACTATGTGAAAAGCTTTAATTTATTGAATGGAAGAGATCCAGCTCAGATTCAAAGGCCTCTCTACATATAGGATCCTAATTATGAAATACTGCAAATGCAGTTCTGTAAGCCTGTGGGATGCGGTTCGTTTTGATTCTGATTAGAAAGAAATGATGTGGGTCTATAGAAAGCAGCTTCATGAGTTTGTGGCTGCAATCTGCAATAAGCAAAATTACAGCCAACTTTTTTTTTTGTTTCTTCATCATGCAAGAGCAGCAGTATGGGTAGTAAAACTATGACATTACTTCGAGAAGCAAAGCCTATTTTCTTGGACACTCTTTCATTGCATTCTTGCCAGTAAAGAATTTACTTTCTAAAGTTTCTCAGTTCAAATTTACTCAGCTTTAAATTCATCTAAAGGAATGCATAAGTAGAGATTAGGTTGACAAAATCTATTGATTTGCCCCTGAACGTAATATACATTTGCTCTATTAAAGCTAATGGCACTGGTTTTTCTCCCTTTCACCTTAGAACAATCCCAGCAATAAAATGGTGAATTCCAGCAGTACTGTCACAGGAACCCACATCAAAAAGTTTACTTTTGTCTGCATGGCCCTCTCTTTAACGGTAAGAAATCAACTGTCTTATTACTGCTTTTAAAATTAACCCTATTTTAACCACTCTCCTTCCACATTTTTCACCGGTATACATGGTTATCTACCCACTCCTCCACCTCTGTTAGCCATGCAATATTTTATCCTAATCTTCCAGAACTACTACTACCCTGTTTTCCCCAAAATAAGACATCCCCTAATAATAAACCCAATCGGGCTTTTGAGCGCCTGGCAATAAGGCCAAGCGCTTATTTCAGGGTTCAAAAAAATATAAGACAGGGTCTTATTTTTGGGGAAACACAGTAGAAGAATTGTCAGGAGACTGGCTGATAGCCTTCCTGATTGGAAATTCTATAACCATTTTTCTAGAACCATTGTCAGTGTCTCCATTGGCCATAAACACTACATTTTGGAGCATAAGTACCACATGTGATCTGTCCTCTTGCGGTTACTGAATAGGTCAGCAACAAATATTTGCTTGATTGCACTCCCTACATTTGGCCACTACTGTTGTGGTTCTTCATTTTAGACAGTCTGCAGAAAAGAATGTTGCCATGGAGATTATGAATTTGATCTGTTTAGTATATTTGACAAAGCAAAAAACAGTAAATATATACAAGATATAACAAAATTGTTGAAAATACTTTTTTTTAATCCAATTTAGATTTCAGATACAATTTTCTTTTTAAATAGATGAAGCCTCACATGTGAAGAATAAAAATCAGTTTCAGAATATTTGCCTTTCTCTATTATTTCTAGCAAACTCAATTATTGAATATGGTGAAAGTGATGTTCTGAAATATTGTTTGTGCTATTCCATGTTTTGCCACATTCAGTATTTGGTTGCCACATTCAGCATTCAGATTTCCAAGAACTAATTACAAAATGAATCATTAATCCTTTTCCATATTTTAGAAAGACCTATATAGCAAGAGGTTTATTCAAAGTCAAGCTATCTGAGTTTATTATTTTTCACCATAATACATTTTTATTAGGTTATAAAATAATATAAAATTCAAAATTCAAAAGTAAATAAAAGAGCAGTGATAGGGGAGTTTATTATTGTGTGTGTTGATTAGCAAAACATGAGAATTTTTTCCATCCTGACTTGGAGATGCTAGGAAATGTCCCTGTTTGCAAAGCAAGTGCTTTCTTAGAATGTTGTTCCTTGGAATAGTATTTTTAAATTATAGGTGTAGACATTTGGAATTTGGTGTTAAATTCCTTCTGAATTTCTATTTTCTCCTTCAAATCAGTCACAAGGCAATTTTACTGAGAAAAAAACCAAATAAATATCAAACAAAAGCAAACAGAATCTGAATAAAAGAGACCTGTAACCATCTTGGAATATAATTTGCACATTATTATGTCTCACTAATTTAACTTTAAAGAATTCAGATGGACTTAAATATTGGTCTCTGAAATCTTCCAAACAGGAATTGCAATGTAGCCCTCTTGAGTAAATAAAAAAGTGAAAAGGAACTTCATAGTTATGTGGTATTCCTGCTATTAAATACTTGCTTTTTAAGACTCGATCATTGTTATATTATAGCCCAAGAGGGCACAACAATAACACTCAAATCTTTTATGAAAAAGTTATCAGTTGAACTCCATCACTAATCTTCTCATTACTTCTCTTTCCTTTTCAGCAAGTGTGGTTGACTATATATTGGGCATTGGCTTCTAAAAATAGATGTTCATTGTGAGTTGGTGCTTATTCTTAATCAAAAATCTCATTAATCTTCTTAATTAGACAGGTCCTTCATTTATCCTTGAGTCTCCCAGCTGTTCATTATCTGCCTGAAGTCTTTTATGTTCATAAATTAAAATGCTTGTGTAAGAAAACCTTGAATAAGTCACATACAAATACTAAATATTATTACTGATTAATGCTTCCTGGTTTAATTTTTATTTAAGAGGGTTTTAATTGTTGGTTTTACTGCACACCGCCCAGAGTCACATTTATGAGATGGGTAGCTATATAAATTTGATAAATAAATCCTGAACAATATGTGAAATGGTAGGTCTTTGGTGCTTTCTGAGCTTTGTTGTTTTCTTGCAGAAGTTTCATTACCCAAACTAGGTAACTTCATCAGTGCTAGTAAGGGAATAAGATTTGCTCTCAATTTATATTCTAGTGAGCTGTTTATTATTAGCTTGTTTGGCAGTTCCTTGATTAATCTAAGCTCACCTAGGTGTTAATTGCTAATGGGGACGTGTTTTGGGGACTTGTTTTAGTCATTTTTTCCTCCTTTAGAGCATCAAGGACCCCACATTTCAACCCAGAGCTATAAATATTCTTCTTTATCAATATTTTATTTATTTATTTATTGGTTCGATTTATATGCCGCCCTTCTCCGGAGACTCAGGGCGGCTTACAATGCGTTAAGCAATAGCCTTCATACTTCTGTATATACCTGCTTAGTAGGGTTTTCGGGGGGGCCCTAAGCGGTGTTCTTTTTTATACAAAGTCAGCTTATTGCCCCCACAAACCGGGTGGAATCCTGAGCTATCTTGGGAAGTTTGGTGAACTAAATAAAATGCTACCTTCAATAGTTTAATAGCAAAGTACTTTATGTTATTTGACTAGGAGAGGTCTGTTTTTTACCCTTATAATAAACATACGGTGCCTACATTCTAGTCAAACAGGTTCTTAATCCATTCTTGGACTAGTAATCAAACAGCTTGGATAGTTCTCAGCATCTTTCAGGTGTACTTTTAAGAAAAAAAGAAGTTGTTTAGCACATTACTCTCTCATTATAATGGTATTTCTATTTATTTTTTTTTGACACATTCTTCTCTCTCTACAAGTAGTCCTCAACTTATGACTGGTCGCTTAGCAACCATTCAAAGTTACAACAGAGTCCCCTGCACAGAATGTGACCCTTCCCTCCCCCCTGCCCCAGAATTTCCAAGGTGTCCGCCTCTAGGATTTGCTGCTCGATCTAGGGTCTTGTATAGAGTCTCCTGCTTGAACAGGAGATGGTTGGACTAGAAGACCTCTAAGATCCCATCCAGCTTTGTTATTCTGTTAGATCAAACTGACTCTTCCAATAAAAATGTTCTATTCTGATCCCATACCTAATGTTGAGAAGAAAAGGAGGGAAAAAATTATTTTGATCATACTGTTTTCCTTCTTCTGGCTTGCTTCTTAATACTGCTTGCACAGAGCAATTGCCAAAAGCATTGCAGAAAAGAAGGAGAAAGGTAGACAGAGACTAACCCAAGAGTCTTGGTCTAGGACTAAGAGGACTCTACCTTTTCTTCCCCCCAGGACACATAATTTTGGAGGAAGGAGATCAGATTTTTCTCTGTTTTAAAAATGTAAATGACATTTGTAAGCCACTTTGGTAGCAGTTGCATCTTGAAAAATAAAATTTCTAAATACATTCTAAATGTATAGGTAGTCCTCGACTCACAACCACAATTGAGCCTAAAATTTCCTTTGTTAAGTGAGTTTTGCCGCATTCTACAACCTCCCTTGCCACAGTTGTTAAGTGAATCACTACAGTTGATAAGTTAGTAACCTGGTTGTTAAGTGAATTTCCTTGTTCTTGGTTGCTTGTCAAAAGGTTGCAAAAGATGATCACATGACCTTGGGAAACAGCAATGGCCATAGGTATGAACCAGTTGCCAAGCATCTGATTTTTGATCATATGATCATGGGAGGGGGGTGGGCTGAAAGGCCAGGATATCCAGTTTAAAGTCATGGGGAGTGATACAGTTTCACCAGTGAGCTTCTTTCCCTTCTTATTGGAATAAATATCAAATTTTCGTCTGGAAAGAAAACTGATTAGGCAGTGACATATGTCATGGAGGGCCCTAAGTAGCCAGGAGAGGAGGTGTCCTTAAGTCAACCTCATCAGCTTCAGAGAAGCATAAGCAAGATCCTTTTCTATTTTTTGAAGAGCTTTTCCTGTTAGCTGTGTAAGCTGCAGCAGTAGTCACTTCCCTTTTGAAACATACAATATTTTTTGAGGGGGGGGGGATATGTATGTTGAGATTAACTATCACCATAGTGCATATACTATGAGGTCCTAAGTGTTTGCAGATAGTGGGAAAAGTCTCCTATGTGCAGATAGTTGGAAAAGTCTGAAGCTTTAAAGAACTGTTGAACCGAAGCTACTGAGTTAGAGAGGAGAATAGGCTGATTTGATATGATCAGACAGAAGTCTCTGTTTTTTCTTCGTAAAGAGAAACAGATGGAAGAAACTGCATTAGGTAACGAGAGAGTATTTGTTGGACATTGGAATGATTTATGAGATGGATGTGTACAAGTTGACATTACAGACTTGTATGCTGAACAGTTTGCTCTGTGCTTACCCTCTCTCATCAAGTTGAAGCAGTCCTGGTAATATACATTGTGTTCTTTGTGCAAGATGAAGGTGCATTTTTTAAAAAAAAGTTATTTGTTCATTTCTTAGCACTTGTTTATCTTTTTATGCTGAAAGAATTAATACATGCCATATTGAAGTAGATGTGTGAACACTGCCACATACATTTCTTCACATGAGAAGAGCTGTAGCCTAATGAAATGAAATGATATATATATTCTATGTTAAAATATTTTCTGATTGGTTTGGAATAAAAGTCTCTCCAAATATTTTCTCAATACAGTGGCTCAGATCCAAAATTAGTCAGATCCTTAAAACAAATATCTGAATCTGTGATCTGCAATAAATCCTTAAAATCAAATAACTCAGGCTTCCAATTGATGTCATGGTGAGATTGGGCACGAGGAGCGGGTCTCTCCCGTGCTGAGTTCTCCCCATTGGTGGGCTCCGAAAGGAGCCAAAACCGCCCTGTAGAGGTGGTAAAGCAAAGAGGGGTTCCCTGTGAGGTCGCAGGGAGTCGCAACTCTCCTGTCTGACCTGGGGTTCTTTTTTCCTCTTGGCCATGGTGAGGAGAAGAAGCAGCCTAGAGATGGCTGCCATGAAGCAGGGACAACCGAGGAACAACTAAGACTGGTGCGGAAGTGAAGTAGGTGAACAGTGACTGGAACTGGGAGAGATGATTCCTTTTCACATAAAACCTAACCCCAAGGAATAATTTAGAACTACTTGTTCAAAATTATTTGTTCAAGCAGCAATTAAGCACTCAGAAAAAAATACCAGACCAAAAGGAAAGGATTTAAAGAGACAAAAACAATAAATCTCTAAAAATATAGAAAATTGAACTCTTAAACTGGGAAGATGTGGTAATGGGAAGACATTTTAAAACACTAGAATTATTTACTTAAAAAACTTACCCTGCTTCTATAATTGAATTATAATTAAAATGTTGATCAAAATAACTAAAATTAGACTGACTAGTGGTAACACTGAAATTTAAGTTGAGACCACCACTTGCTGACAAAAGAAAAATATACAAGTCTGGGAACACTTACATGAAGAATTGTGAAAATATTTACTGGGTTACTGTATATCTAACTATCCCATGACTACTGGAGACTCAAACATGAGAATAAGGAAGTTATTTAATTAAAGTGACCCTTGAATGTTATGCTAGAAGATTGAACCTATAAAGGGGATGTAAAGAGGCTTTTGATAACTTCTGGGACTATTTAAACAGAACTGATTGATTACCTATGGGATACAAAGAACTGTGATTAGTGTACTTCTTGAAGGGAAATTTTAGGTCTGAATAGATGGTTCTTGGACTACTGGACAAAAGTGGGATTTTTTAAAAAACAAAATAAGATGCTTCATAAGGAAGAAATGAGTGGAACTTTGAAGGAGATGGCATTGATTTTCCAAAGCACAAAGGAAAAAATGGAAAATACTATACAAGGGATGATAAAGATCTAGACACTCAGAAAAGGGAGGAACTAACAGAAGGAATGGAGGAAAAGGTAGAACCAAAGAACCAATGAACAAAAGAAGACAAGGAGGAGATAATAATAAAAAATAATAGTGATTGATGAATTAAATCAGGGGAAAAATATTTTAAGAGAGTTGAAAAGAGAATTGAAGATACAGAAAGATACTTTTGAACAGGAGATAGGGGTTCGGGCAGATATTTTGGAAGCTAGGAAGTGGAAGAAGGTAGAGATGGGAGAAATACTTAGATTGAATAGCCAAGAAGTAGATGTGGACAGAGAGAAAGATCCAAGAGAGGAAGATGGAAGGCAAGTCAAAAAAAGCATAGCAATTAAGTACTGAAGCGAGCGAGAGACAATGGATAGAAAGGAAAGGGTTCTTCTCCTCCTCCTCCTCCTCCTCCTCCTCCTCCTCCTCCTCCTCCTCCTCCTCCTCCTCCTCCTCCTCCTCCTCCTCTTCTTCTTCTTCTTCTTCTTCTTCTTCTTCTTCTTCTTCTTCTTCTTCTTCTTCTTCTTCTTCTTCTTCTTCTTCTTCTTCTTCTTCTTCTTCTTCTTCTTCTTCTTCTTCTGTGATGTTTTGATTTGCTTTTCTTTTTCTCTTTCTTTCCCTTCTTTTTTAGAATGGTGGCATGATTAGAAGTTAGATAGAAATAAGAGAAGAGGGAAACATTTGTATATACATACCTTTATATAATGGAATAAAAGTAACAATAAAATGGGAAAAGTAGAGATTGGGGTATTATTAAGTATGTTTTAATATACTGAAACATTGAGCAATTAAATAATGAAAGAACATACTTTAATATAAACATGTGTAACTATCAGAATTATATAGATTTGATGATTGTAAAGAATATGATTAGAATGATTAAAAGTTAGAATAGAGATAGAAATAAGAGAAAGAGGAATATTAGTGTATATATATTTTACATAATAAAAATAACAAGAGGGAAGCTTAGAAATTGAATGGCGGTATTTTTATGTATGATCAAATAATATGGTGAGTGGCATTAGAACAATATATTAAAACATGGAATAATTAAATAATGATAGACTACAATTTAATATAAATGTATATTATTATTAGAAATATATAAGTTGGTTGAACGTAATAACTATGATTATTTGTATTAGAATGTATGACACCCAGGTGCCACATGGTTCACGCATTGATATGTATATGTAAAATAAAATAAAAAACTTGAAACAAAGAAAAAATCAAAGAACTCTGTGGATTATGGCTAACTTCAGTCTAATTAATTTTAGTAATTTACCCTGAGTTCTTGATCCCCAAATATGAATAATTTTGTCTAAAGATTATTGCAATTTTCAATTTTTGTTATTTCTTAACAAAGAAGTAACCCTTTAACCCACAGCTTGCTATCTAAATTGAATTAGATGAACAACAGTTTCTTCATTTTCAGTCATTAGATCCATTCTCATGTTAAGTTAGAAAAGGAAATATACCTAACTTCCAAAACAGAAAGGCAATTTCTTAATCTTATTTTCATTCTTAATTCATAAAACTTTTTTAGTTTCCAAGTTACAGTTTTAAAGTTTTAAGTTAAGCTTAAAAAGTGAAGTAACATATGCCGAAAACATGAGGAAAATAGTCCTTTAAAAAAAAAAGTTAATTCTATTTTAGTATGAGAATTTATAATTTGATGTTTTTAATGTTTTAAATGGTTTTATTGGGATTTTAAATATATTGTGAGCCGCCCTGAGTCTTCAGAGAGGGGCGGCATATACATTGAATTAAACGGAAATTGAAATTGAATTATTAGATTCTGACATTTACAGATTTAGTTAGTGATGGGTAGCCTAAAAAATTAAAACCAATAAATAAATTGCTGCAAGAAATGTATAAAGTGTGCAATATTTTAGAAAGCTCATATATTATTATAAATGTATGTATGGTTGTACTTATGTAAGTTTAAAAACATATTTAGAAGAGTTGTGCAATGTGATATTCTTGGAAGACTTCATTTTAAAGACTAGAAGTGTTTTGTTTTTTTGATTAAAACTGCAAACCTCTCATTTGTGCTTGAAAATGAATGACTGAAGACATTAAAATAAAAGAACATTAGCAGCATATTGATTAAGTCAGAAATATAACAAGGAAATGTTAATCTGTCTTTAAAAGTATATTTTCACTACATTTTAACAGAAATGTAGGTCAAAACGGAGTTGCTTTGGGAATTTGGAAAGGGAAGTTAAACCTGGAATTTTTCATACAGGTAGAAATATTGGCAATATGGAGCAAGAATATTACTTTAAATAAAATATTAATTTTGTTTTAAATAAAACAATAGGCTTGTTGTTTTATTTAGGTCTAGTGACTGATAATCTCCAGTGATCCTAGCAGTCACTAAACATAGTGTAAATTGCAGGTGCTTTGAAGGCTGAAGTTCTATATTTTGAAAACCAATGGCACATTTAGCTAATTAAGAGACAATATCTAATCATGAACTATTATTTTCTGACTCTTCCAGCTCTGCTTTGTAATGTTTTGGACGCCTAATGTATCTGAGAAGATCTTGATTGACATCATTGGAGTTGATTTTGCTTTTGCAGAGCTCTGTGTCATTCCTCTTCGCATCTTCTCCTTCTTTCCTGTTCCAGGTATGTAGAAAACAAGAAATGAATGGTACAGAATGTTTACATTAACCCAAAGCTTTTTCTGCTTTGCATAACAATCCACCAAAAAGCATCACTTGTAGAAATAAAAGCTCCCAGTTGGAACAATCAACCTTTATGACTTGTTCAGAGCTTTTGAGAATGTGTCCCTCGATTCTGGGTAAAGAAAAGCTCGTCACACACACAAAAGCCACACATCTAAACAAGGCTCATCTATAACTCTTAAGACAATATTTAATTTGCTATGTGCAGGGATTTTAGATGAAGTTACTATTGTGAAAACACTACGGGCACAAATTCTTGCAGTTTTCTGGGCAACATTTGCAGAAGTGTCTTGTCAATATCATCTTCCTAGGCTTGAGACAGTGATTGACCGAGTCACCCAGATGGCTTCCATGCATAAAGCAAGACTAAAACTCATCTCCTGCCTTCTAGTCCAGGGCATTACTGATTTGACTATACCTAACATTAAAGGCAAATAATGATAAAATAAAAATATGTTTACTCAGAAGGGAACAAAAATAAAGCAAAAATAAGCATACTAAGATTTTCAAATATATTGAGAGCCCACATTTTAAAATCGCAGTTTAAACTAAAGTAAAGTGAAGAAAAGTCTTCACCTGGAATATAAAAAACACACCATAACAAGGCATATCTCTGAAGATAATGTTTCACAAGTAGCTCACTAAGAAAGTATTTTCCTTGTTTCCCAGCTGTTTGGTTGTACTTGGGTGGACACTTACAGTACAGAACCTCTGGAAGGATCTTCAGCTATTGACGACTAGTTAAGATTTTAAAGATTAAAACTAGCATTTTCTGGGTGTGAACACAGAATGGGAATCATGGCAGAATAAAACATTAGATAATGGAACTGCCCCAGCCCAATTATTGCTCTGGCATTCAGCCATGTATACCTTGTTCTGTATCCATGGTTGAATGCCATGTATACAGGATAATTCCAACTACTTTAAATTAAAATGTAAACTATGAGGCAATACAGATTAATACCAGATAAAATAAAGGTCCTCAGTCTGAGCAAGTCTGTATTCACGTCAGAAGCACCTGCAAAGCTAACCGAAGGGTGTGACTGGATTGAAAGAATTTGCCAGTGACAATTCCATTGCTCAAGGGACTGCCAAAAGTAATGCAATTTTCGGGCAGGCTCCTTTCATGTTCCCCAGTCTGAGCAGGACTAAGTCTGGAGTCAGTTGTGTTAATGCCTCATCTTTTAGGTTGAAGAAGGTGGATCAGACCTTTAGTAGAAATGTGCTATTTTGAGAGGGCAACAAACTATATCACAAGGATCTTAATTTACTAGTATATTAGCCAAAGGATTTCTTTTTCTTGGCAAATCCTATTTTTTAAGCAACAGGAGAAATCAGATTTTGCTACTGATAAGTGTATCGTAACTCCAGCTAGTTATTTATGTGTTTGCAGCTTCTTTATATGCTCATTTTCTTATGTAGTTCAGACCTTCATGGGATACCTGAGGAATAATGCTCATTTTCTTATGTAGTTCAGACCTTCATGTGATACCTGAGGGGAAAAAACAATCTTATTTTTTTCCTGGAGGGAACTAGAATTCTCTCCTAGAAGTTGAGCATGTATCCGAGGTTTTGCTACCAGTAATCATTCTTTCCGTGTTCTTCTTCTTTAGTCACAGTAAGAGCACATTTGACAGGATGGTTGATGACCTTGAAAAAGACTTTTGTCCTAGCTCCTAGCTCAGTACTGCGCATCATTGTTCTCATCACCAGTTTGATTGTGCTGCCTTATTTAGGGTAAGTTATACTCTGTTAGCCTTTTGTATTTTTGTCAATGATGCCATGACTTCTATAACAGAAAGTCATACTATCCATTGCATTAAATCACAATATTCTCCATCTGCATCCAATTGCTACTTTGCTGGGTCACAGTTCAACTGTGCATGGAATTGCTTATTGGTTAAAAGGAAGGACATAAAGATAGGGAAGAATGCTACCATCTCAGAAAAGATTTATTGGGAAACTCTGCCGAACAATTATACCCATAGTGATAGCTTTCCACATTAAATCCTTTGTGTATGTGGTGATAATTTAGATCAGGGTTTGCTTCAGCTGTTTACTGGAGCAGACAAACTTTTTGTGAACATGGGCCACCTTTCTGTTTTTCTTGATTTCTTTCTCTAATGGAAAGACTGCTCTGCATTTCTACTAGGACAGAGCCAATATTTTTAATGGGGGTGGAGCTTTGTAAAGCCGTAAAGAACATTCCAAAGAATTGCAAAGAATTGGAAGTAGTTCAGTCTAGATGCATGCCAAACAGACTTGGTTTGTATATAGGATTACTTGCTAGTGAGGTTTAGAGTTGATGAAGTGTTCCTAAAAGTTGATTGAAACTGTTATTTCCCCCATTAATTTTAGCTGATATATATTTATCTGCAAAAAGCTTTGATAAAGAAACTCATTTCTGTGCATTGTTTCTCGAATGTGTGACTTTGCTGCATTTTGACCACACTAAACTGACTGATTAGATGATGATGTTGGGACTCTGATTTTTAGAATATATATGTTCAGTTTCCAAATGGAAATCACAACCCAGATACAATAATGATATGATGGAAGTCAGTGGTGAAATCCAATTTTTTTTTACTACCGGTTCTGAGGGTGTGGCTTGGTGGGCGTGGCTTGGTGGGCATAGTGTGGCTTGGTGGGCGTGGCAGGGGAAGGATACTACAAAATCTCCATTCCCATCCCACTCCAGGAGAAGGATACTGCAAAATCCCCATTCCCTCCCCACTCCAGGGGAAGGATATTGCAAAATATCTGGGCCAGCCAGAGGTGGTATTTGCCAGTTCTCTGAACTACTCAAAATTTCCGCTACCAGTTCTCTGAACTGCTCAAAATTTCCACTACCGGTTCTCCAGAACCTGCTGGATTTCACCCCTGATGGAGGGGCAGGGATCTTGCTGCATGGAGGAGACTATATACACATTTCAGAATTGTAAGAGTGTGCATAGTTCTTTTTCTTTCTGTCAGGAAAACTATTATTGCAAGATGTTGGAAGATGACTCTAAAACCTAGATTTTGTGATTAGGTTGTGTGGCAGGCTAAGAATCAGGCATATATACAGGGTAGCACCCACTGCTTGTTTTCACTGCTCATCTACATGGCAGCTGAGAAGAATAAGTAATCAAACATTAGTCTATTTATGAATTTTTGAGTTACAAACTTTCACTGATATGAACAGATCTGTCTGCAACTTCAACCTAGGAGGTCCCAGATGTTGGAAGAATATTAGTTTACAGCACACCACATACAGTACATATACTTGTTTGGACTTGTGAACAAAATGGAATGTAACCTTTGTAGAGCACTTCTGTAATTCAATATTGTTGCTTCTGAGACTAGCACATGACCTTTTTTGGCTACCTAGTCCTGCATTGTATATACCCATTCTTTGGCCATACAATTTTTGTTTCAATATTTGAAGTTCTTGCTTTTTTTTCTAATAGCCTATTCTTTCCTATAACACCCCTAGTCCTTACATTATCTATATTACCAGTCATCAGTTTGGCCCCCTTCTCTTTAGGAGGTCCTTCCCACTTGGAGCCTCTCTTCCATCATGAAGATACGGTTTTCCCAGCCCTGCATTTTTTCCCCTCACAACCAGGATAATCTTTCTGCATGTTGTTGTGCTGGTAGTAATCAAACTTTAACATTACAGTCAATGACTGGACCAGGGAAAATTTTGGGGAGTGATATCAAGTTTTATTCTGTATCATTATACAGAAAGAACATTATTTAAAGTATTAATGTAACCAAACTTTCATCATTCTGGTAATCTTTATTGTTAAAATACAGTGATTAAATATGAGAGAATAGCATGTATTTCTTTCTGATATTCTTAGGGTCCATGGAGCTACTCTAGGTGTAGGATCACTTCTTGCTGGCTTTGTAGGAGAATCAACTATGGTTGCAATAGCAGCTTGTTATGTGTATCAAAAACAGGTAAGACATTCTCTCAAAAACAGATAAGACATTCTCTCAAGAAACAGACCTCTTGTTTATCTGCTTGTACCTTCAGCCTACAGTAATGCTGATGATTTCTGAAGACCAGAAATGGTCTTTTGAACTGAAGACTGTTTGTTATAAGCATGTTACTGAATTTATTGCTGTGTACGTAGAGCATAGCTTCTATTTTATTCTTTAACCGAGTCCTTGAGAAGTTTTGCTCATCTGATTCTAATAAAGAGATGAGGAACTTACAACCTTTCAGATACATCTTCATAGGGTAAAGCATCCCATAAATGAGTGCAGCAGTTGAAAACCTACCTACCTTAGAAGATGAGAAGATGAATTATAAATTCATTTTTTTATTTATTATTGTAGATTGGCAATGATTAATGGAATAGAAGGCTGTGGTCTATCAGATACTGAATCCAAATTTATCCATGGCTTTAAAAATAATTTGATGCTGCCCTTCAGATGAGTGGACTTCACCTCTGAGAATTCTCAGTAATGGCCATTCGGAAGGGAGCCCAGATTGTGGAAGGCTGGAATAATTTCAAAAGTTTTTTCTGTGCCAATTCTACAATAGAAAATCTGCTTTGGAGTTTTTTTTTCTTCAAAATCAAATTTCCTTACTTAACTTATTAAGTTTATATGTCCACTCATCTAACATAGTTACAAATGTCAAGAAAAACAACAAGAATGGCCATTCATTCATTCATTCATTCATTTATTCATTCATTCATTTTCTATAGCCAACCATCTCAGTCAATGACTCTGGGCAGATTACAATTCAAGGCAGACACACAGACAGAGAAAATGGCAACTGAGGATAAATGAAGCAGCAATAAATGAACCATCTTCAAAAACTCAATCCTGATCCCCATGCCAGGGAAAGCAGCCTAGCCTTAAAAGCTTTATGAAAGATCAGCAGGGTCAGGGCCATCTTAATCCTGGGTGGTGTGGTGTTCCAATGGGCAGGTGCTGTAACACTTGCAGAGTTCTGCTAGATGATATTCCTTAATAGGCAAAGACCCAGAACATGTTCCTCCTGCCAATCCTGATGACATAGGTAGTAGAAACGGTTGGAGGAAGGCAATTCCTCAAATTTCCTGACCGCATGAAGGGCATTAGATGTGACTAATCTTCACCTTGAATTATACCCAGAAGCATATTGGATGCCAGTGAAACTCACAATGTGAAAATATAATATGGGTGTTTTAAGATATACTCATTGTTACTCAAGCTGCCACATTCTGCCCTCACATCCTGGACATAAACTGTTTCAACTCCTTTCCTTATGCCATTACAATTGTTTTGTAGTGTACTATACTACAAAACAACTAGACACAGGGACAGTTTTTTCCCTCATGCCATCACTCTGCTAAACATCTAATTCCCATAATACTGTCTTATGTCTTAGTATATTTATCCATGTTGTATGAACTGTAGTAGTATTAGTATTCTTCTTATCTTCTCTACTAGCCCCTCTTATTGGTATAATCGTTATTATTATGGCAGCAGGGAGGATGGTTGCACGCACATAACTGTTCTGACCTAGGCTTCCTTAGAAATTAAAAGGCACAAACTTACTCCCGGCAAACCTCTTTAATTCATACGGCTGTGAATTATTGTCATTCCTAGTCCGACTGGCTTCTCAAACAGTTTTGCAGGGGAGTGTTTACAAACACTCACCTTATCTCCCTTGGAATGCTGCCAGAGAACTAATTGCCACATGCAGGGCAAGGCCAAACTTAGCACAGAGTCAAACAGAACTTTCCCAAAGCTTTTACCAACCACATGAACTAATTGCTTCCTGCAAAAGCTCACATCCCGTTCACTTCTCTTTTATGTCTTATGGGAGGGGCTAATCATCTCCAAGCCTTACTCCCAAGTCGACCCTGTTTCCTTAATTGTTCCTGTCTCCTGGCAGCTCTGTGCAGGCACACACTGGGAACAGGCTCATGCTGTTCTTCTGCCTCGCTGATGTCAGACTCCAGAGATAGCAAAGAACTACCAGATGGCCTTGGCCCCCTCTTTGCCTCCAACTCAGAGCCATGTCTGAACCTTTTCCCCAGACTCCAGGACTGGCCCACATTCCTCCCCAACCTCCTTACTGTCCGAATCTGCTGCCAGCTCTGCTGGCCACTGGTGGGCCACAACAATAACCTAGTTATCACGCATGCACAAATGAAGCTTCACATACTTGCCTGTTGCTTGTGCGCCCCAGTTCCCAACAGGCCACAAACTGGTAGCAGGTTGGGGATTGGGGACCTCTGTTCTAGGTGATACCATTTCACCCTGTGTTGGAAAATCTACACAGGTTGCCATTTGCTTTCCAAACCCAGTTGAGGTTGCTCACTTTAGTATAAAGATGTACGTGGCCAAGTTACCTGGAGGATACTCTGTAAAAACTGCGCTGCCCTCCTTAAGAGCATGCTTTGTGCCGAACTCACCACAAATATATCCAACTTTAGCAACTAATTCTGCTTCTTCTAAGGCAGGGCAATCATTGTGGAATAAATTGCCCTTGCAGATGAGGCTGACTTCCTCTTAAATAGGAAGGAGATTAAATCTCTTTAGAATTTAATGATTTGGCGTTTACTTTTAGCACTTTATAATTTTATGTGTTACATGTGTGTTTATCTAAGCCATCCAGAGATCTACGAATGGCTGGAACCCAGGCAGGCAGGCAGGAAGGCAAGCAAGCAACTTGCCTGCAGGTCATCTTCTACAAAACTGTTTTTTTTTCCCATCTAGAAAAAGAAGAGGAATGATAATGAGACTGCGACAGAAGGTGAAGACTCAGCAATGACTGACATGCCTCCAACAGAAGAAATGACGGACATCGTAGAAATGAGAGAAGATAATGAATAATAAATGAAAATTCTGCAGGGAAAACTGGAAGTTTACTTCTCTCACACTTTACTTTTAATAATGAGGCCTTGCTTCTGAAGGTTTCAGATAATGAATTCATAGCATACCAAGTATGCTGGCATGGATGAGGAACTTAAAGGAACAGTCTCTATTTTTCTTCTTCCCCTTCCACTGATTCTTTTTTCTCATTTCATGCAATAGCAAAAGACATGGCGGCTATTCAGTAGAGGAAACCTATGTTTTTGGGACCTTATCTTTCTTTGGTCAACCAAAGTCTCTCTGTTGATTCATGGATTGTGTTGCCGTCCTGCATCATCTTCTTATACCTGCCCCATTTCTTTTTATTATTGTTAATGAAATATAAAAATACAACGGGGGTTTGTGGGGAGGGGGATCATTAGCTTTATTTTGCTTGCTGAAACATGACCTTACTCCTTTGATCTGTATCATGGTGGAGCCCTGAGATTGGCTTTCTTATTATTCAGTGTAATATATTGTATACTGCTAAGACTACCAAACAAGATCCTTTAGTCAAAAAAGAGTGAGAGATGAAATATCTTAAAGAGACTTTGATAAATACAGAATAAAACTAAATACAGGGTAACACTTCTATTTAAGATTAATTGTTATCTATGATACAAAAGAGAGTTTTCCCTTTGGTAGTCAACTGTGAACCATCTGTATTACACTAACCTTGTAACTGTTTTCTAAAAACGATTGTGGACCTTTAAATCAGAAGCTTTATTACAATATTGGTGTCCTATCTAAAACTTTATATTTGATAGTGTTGTTCTCATATTTGATGCTATGCAGGATACTGTAGTTAAGATGAGGGACAAGCATTTGTTAATAGGGGTCTCTCTGAAAAGAAATGTGGCCAGACACACACCAATATTTAAACCAAAGTAGTAATCTCTTGTGGGGTGGGGGGAAAATAAGGCTATTTGTACAAACTGCTATATGTGCTAACTTGTACAACGAATATAATAATATATCTTTTTCCTTTAGAAAACTTTGGATAGGACTATATTACTTTAGGAGGAACTTGCCAAAATGGAATGGTGTTAAGTAAATCAAAGTCTACCTTGGGAAAGTGATCCAAACAGAAATCTTGCAGTGCTGTGGAAGAGGGTCTCTGTCAGTGGAATCAGTGTTTTCATTTGTCCCTCATTAACCTGATCGGACTACTTACTCTTTGGTGACTTGAATGCACTACAGAGCTTGCCTTTGGCCAGGCCATTGGCTTTCATGGATTGCCAGTTACATAGCTAACATGGGTTACTGCAGTCCAAGCACAGCTTTAACATGGGACAACACCAGCTTCCAGCTATTGATGTGGAAAGTGAAAGTGATACGCCCTATTTGCTCGGGAACTTCCTGTTCTTGTCGTGCAGCTGTGCACTATTAAGGGAGCTAAGAGGGACCCTCAGTGCGCATGATTAATTTGGTAACTTCACATGACATTCTTAACACAAGACAAAACATACTGAAACATTTCAAAGTTTCTTTGGACAAATTATATTTTTCTATAAGCTTTACAACAGTGAAATGATTTTATTTAATTTTGCACAAAGCTGTTTTCTAGATTTTGGAAGTGGATAGTTTTGATCAGAAGACATCTTTAAAGATAATATGTCAATCCTATATCAATATATGTGTGTATATACATACTGAATGTGTATAAATTATATATATATATATAATTTGTACATTATATGTAATTTATTTTAGGTTGCAATGTCTTTTTTTTCCAAAGCTCAGTAAAAAGAAAAAAAGATGCAAAACAGAGCTTGTTTGTGTGGTGAAATTTAACACTAAAGATATATATTATTTTTGGTAAATTGTCTAAATGTCAAGTGCAAGGAACCAAGAATGATGGGAGTTACTCCAGATCAGGGTTTTTTTAAGTATTGCATTTAATTATTTTATTTAATTCCTATAGACAGGAATTTGCTAGATTGAAGCAGCAATCTGCAAAACTGTTACTTGCTTCCTATAGATGAAAGATTCCACACTGAGCTGCCTCTGCTCTTTGGGAAAGACCCCCTCCCTCCCTGTAGTACAGGGATACAGTGATTGGGGACCCCTGTACTACAGGGATCCCCAACCCCTGGGCCACGTGAATGGTGGGCCATTGCGCACACATGCACAGTTTGACTTGCGCGAGCAGTGGCTGGCGCACACAGCTCAACATGTGCAAGCTTGGCCGGGGAAGAGAGGGGAACCAGGCCGTATGAGTAGCAAGCTGGTGCCACATATACACACACACACAGTTAGACTTCGATGAGTGGCAGGTTGGCGCGTGCACACACATGCACAGCTTTACTTGCATGAACAAGGGGCTGACGCATATGCACATGCAACTCAACTTGCACAACTTGTAGCAGCGGTGGGCTGTCTGTGCGCCAGCCCATCACTCGTACAAGACAAGCTGCGCTCATGCAGCTGGGTTGTTGCTTACGCGGCCCACTCTCCCCCCTGCCAGAACGCCAAGCCACAAACTATTGGGACCACTCCTGTACTGCTTTCCAACACTTATCTTTGCAAATCAACCCAGAGTTCTGTACACAGGGAAATGAGAATAAGACAAAGTGGTGAATAGATTCAGTTTAGGATCAGCTTCTGAAACTTCAGAGCTAAATCTGTCACACCCAAAAAATATTACCCAACCCACTATGCCAACTCAAAAGCAAGAAAAATATGTGGAGGAGACTATTTGTTATAATAGTGAATGCCAAAAATCCCAGAGGGTCCTGGGTGATAAACCAACCTCTATTGAAAGTGTGGTCAACTGAAATGGTTTGGTGATTAATAACAGATAATGCAAAACACCCCCAGCGAAATAAAAACTTTCAGATCTGTTCAACAATGATTCTTTGTTAAGAATTTATTTTGTTAATATAATTCATCTTACATAAATGATACTGTAGCTATACCACATGTGAATATATGCACGGTATTATTTTTATTTGTTTATGCACACCCAAAATGTTTATATTTTTCTGCATTATGACTAATGCATTTTGACTTAAATGAGGGAAACATTCATAAGAAGGATTCCCTGCAGAAATGATTTACTATTTAGCTAGATGTTTTATTTATTTAGTATATAAATTGTATCAGACCAAATCAACAGTGGTTTACAGTAATCTCCAAACTGCACTAATAAAAATAATATTTTTTTAGTAAAAATACAGACAGTTTTTGGCTTAAAACCACATTTGAGCCCAAAATTTCTGTTAAATAAGATATTTGTTAAATGGGTTTTGCCACAATTTACGACCTTTCTTGTCACAGTTGTTAAGTGAATCACTGCGGTTGATAAGTTAGTAACACAGTTGTTAAATGAATCTAGCTTCCCCATTGATTTTGCTTGTCAAAAGATTGCAAAAGGTGATCATATGACCTTCAAAAACAGTAATGGTCATAAGTATGAGCCAGATGCCAAGCTTCTGAATTTTAATCACATGAGCATGGGAATGCTACAAAAACTGTTAAGCGCGAAAAATTGTCATAAGTGACTTTTTTCGGTGTTGTTGTAACTTTGAACTATCAACAAATGAACTGTTGTAAATTGAGGACTACCTGTATTACATAGCTTAAAAAACACACAAAAAAATATTACCCCTCCATAACAGATCATAGAAAAGAAAGGGAAAAAAAGGATCTTCACTGCCTTCCTAAAGGGACCAAGGCTATCTCCATACACAGCACAGTGTAAATGATGCATGGAGCAGAGTAATCTTTAGAAAATGTGCCACTACTATACCAGAGCACAACATATTTGTTAGAAATTAGTCTTAAAGTATAGGTAGTTCTCAATTTACAACCACAATTGAGCCCAATATTTCTGTTGCTCAGTGAGTTTTGTCCCATTTTATGACCTTGTTAAGTGAATCACTGCAGTTGTTAAATTAGTAACACAGTTGTTAAGTGAATCAGGCTTCTCCATTGATTTTGCTTGTCAGAAGGTCGCAAAAGGTGGTCACATGACCCCAAGACAGTACAACAGTCATAAGTATGAGTCAGTTGCTAAGCTTTTGAATTTTGATCACTTTACCATGGGGATGCCGCAACGGTCGTAAGTGTGAAAAATGGCCATGAGTCACTTTTTTCAGTGCTGTTGTAACTTCGAATGGTCACTAAATGAACTGTTGTAAGTCGAGGACTATCTGTAGTTTGGAGCAGATGTTCAGGCGCGGGCCTAGAAACCAGGACATTGTGAGTTCTAGTCCTATTTTAGGCATAAAAGCCAGCTGGTGACCGTGGACCAATCATTTATCTCAGCCCAACTCATCTCACAGGGTTGTTCATGTGGGGAAATAGGGAGTATATAAGGTGTATTGGCCACTTTGAGTCACTTATAAAAATAAAGGCAGGATTAATAAATAAATGTGGAATGGCCATGACTGCACAATAGTCTGAGCCATGGTTATTTCATGGCTTATTGAATTATCCCAACTTCCTATGTGCTGTACACAAAATTATAAACTATCCATACTGGTTGAATGGTCTGAATTTGTACAAAGCCCTGATTCACCAGTTGACCAACTATAGTCCAGCCTACCAATCTGTACAATCTGAGAATCTGTAAGGAATTATTCGTGAAGTTAAGCAGAGACACACATTTGGCCACCATTTTTAATAGTATGACTTCTCCTTGGTCTGTCTGAAGAACATTATGGAGTTGTGGTGGTGCAGTGGTTAGAATGCAGTATTGTCAGGCTAATTCAGCTCACTGCTGGGATTCGATCCTCACCTGTTCAAGGTGGACTCAGCCTCCCATCCTTCCGAGTCAATAAAATGAGGATCCAGATTGTTGGGGGCAATATGCTGACTCTGTAAACCACTTAGAGTGTGCTGTAAAGCACTATGAAGAGGTATAGAAGTCTAAGTGCTATTGCTATGGACTATGTTAAAGCCATTTCTGAACATGGGCCTTAGTTTCTGCAAATGCTTCAAAAGCAGGCATTTAGTTTTAGTTGGTTGAGGTCGCCCTCAGTCTCATATCAGTTTCCCACCATGTTTCAGTGGCTAGAGAATGGAGATGCTGATATCCAGCACATCTCTTGGAGAAGCATTACAAAAAGAATATGAATTCTAAAGATCGCAATGCCTTTTGACAAAGACTCTTTGTAATAGTGGATGTGAAGCTGCTACAAAAAATTTTTTTTTGCCTCCAAGTAGAATAAATGTCTTCAAACTTCAGTTATTAAAGCTAGACATGTTGAAAAACTTCTAAATAATAAACCAGCCTCTACGTGTGGCAAATGTACCTCCAGGTGCTTGTCAACCTGACATTTTAGTTTATTGGTTGAATTGTTATAATAAATATTTTAAACACTGCACTAAAATTGGGGTTTGTGTGTGTTAAGCTTTCCTTCTTCACTTTCAAAATCTCTAGACAGAAGAGCTGTTTCACGATGGTTAATAAAACGGTGCTTATGCTTAGGCTAAACTACAAGTGTTTATTTTAATTTAATTTCTATTCTCCTGGGTTATATCTGCCAAATGTGATTCACATGCTCCCAACTCCGCTGCCATCAATCACTGCTATAACTGCAGTTTTGAGGTTTTGTGCATTATTTGAAGCCAACACAACCATTCTCTGGGGTTTGCACAAACCAGACTGTAGCAGGGGTGAAATGCTCCCGGTTCAGACCAGATCGCCCGATCCGGTAGCGATGGAGGCGGGTGGTTTGGAGAACTGGTAGCAAAAATCCCTGCCCCCCCCATTGCCCAGCTGAGCCGCGCAATCACCAGAGGCTTTTTTTTTTTAAAGCATTTTTTCTACAACCACTTTGGCCAAAAAAATGCTTTTAAAAGTAAAAAAAAAACCTCTGATGATCGTGCGGCTCAGCGGGGATCGTCAGAGGCTTTAAAAACATTTTTTTTACAACCTCTTCAGCCGAAGAGGTTGTAGAAAAAATGCTTTTAAAAGTAAAAAAAAGAAAAAAGTTGGGCACGCCCACTCAGTCATATTACCCCTACCACCAAGCCATACCCACAGAACTGGTAGTAACAAATTTTACATCTCACCATTGGACTGTAAGCTAAGACAAACCTTGGATGCAACATCCAGTTTGCCTTACTTGAAAAGCTTTTTATTTCAGGATCGTAAAGTGTCATTTTAAAAATGGTTAAAAGAAAATGGAGGAATCCGGAGACTTAGTATATGGGGCAAATATAGATTCAATGGAACAGTTCCTGAATTTTAAATGCTTATAATTTTTTAAAAATCTGGGGAAATGTCAGAGTAGGTACAGGGGTGAAATGCTACCCGTTCGGGCCAGTTCACCTGAAACGGTAGTAAAAAAATTTAAAAAATAGTTCCAAAGATCAGCTGAGCGACTGCTTAAAAATGCTTAAAAAGTAAAAAAAAAAAAAAAAGTTCCAATGATTGCGCATCACTCAGCTGATCTTTGGAACTTTTTTTTTTACTTTTTAAACATTTTTTAATACCGATTCTCCAGAACCAGTAGTTAAAAATGCTTTAAAAAAGTTTTTTAAAAAAGGTTCTGATGATCACGCGCCACAGGTGAGATCGTCAGAACCTTTTTTTTTTACCTTTTTAAAGCATTTTTTACTACCGGTTCCCGAGAACCTGTAGTAAAAAATGCTTTTAAAAAGTTTTTTAAAAGGTGCCCAAGCTCGTGCACCACAGCTGATTCCCCCCCCTCGCTGTCTACTTCCCTTCCCAAGCCTCCTTTTGGCGCGTACTGCACATGCACATGCATGTGCATAGCATGCGTCTGGTATGCACTGCGCATGCGCAGTGCACGCTTGTCACACAGCACACACATGCAGTCAGCAAATTGATGGCAAACCGGTTCAGATTTCACCACCGAGTAGGTGCCATGTAATCTGGAATCTAAATCTAAATTCAGAGATAAGACTGTAGTTTTTCAGAGGAACTATTCTGCTTGATTTCAAAGCTTTGCAACTGATCCATGCTTGAAGATCAACTAGCCATATGCATGAGGTGTGGTTCACAGGAAATAATAATGCTGCACTATTTTTTTCTCCATTCAAATTGCAGGATGCCATGAATTAATATGACCACCTGACCTTGTTCAAAAGAGCTCTTAAAACCTGGTTCTTTCCCAAGGACTTGGGCTAGGGTAGATACTAGGCCACTTGTATTTTATATGGCTCTTTTTAGAGTTTGATGATTGTATTTATTTATTTATTTAGAAATTTATTTGCTGCCCATCTCGTGTCCAACGACTCAGGGCAGCTTACAACATAAAAATTATGTAATGTGTAATGTATATGTAAATACGTATTATATGCCATCCAGAATAGCAATCAAGTTGGGTGACCTATTATAATATATATATATAGAGAGAGAGAAATTGAATGTATCCAGAAAAGGTAACCATTGTGGTGAGAGATAAAGCATGAACCTAGAAGAGCGGATTGAAAAAACTGGGATGTGAAGTGTGCAAAACAGAAAATTGTGTACTGTATCTGATAAAAGATGAGACAGATTTCTTTTGTAGGTCAGAGAGGCATGACTAGACCCATTTGGTGATAAGATTACAGGAAAATGTGTTTTAGCTAAAATCTAAGGGGAAAATTTAATGAGAAGTCTATAGTAACAAAGCAGGCTGCCTACCTCCTGACTAGGTGGCTCAGTGGCTAAGACACTGAGCTTGTCGATCAGAAAGGTCAGCAGTTCAGCAGTTCGAATCCCTAGTCCAGGTCTCCTGAGCAGGGGGTTGGACTAGATGACCTCCAAGGTCCCTTCCAACTCTGTTACTGTTACAGTCATGCTAGAGATCTACAAGCAGAGGCTGGAGGACTACCTGGCAAGAAAGCATGACCCTTATCCTTATATTGCAATCTGCAAAAAAGAGATGGCTTTCCAAGAACTCTTCCAATTCTGTGATCCTAAATTCTGAAATCACCTCATTCCCATTCCCTGTCAAAAAAATAACATGTAATTTATGGAAGCCAATGGTCGGTGACAAACCATTGCAAGAGTTGTTCAGGTGACTATATGAATATCCAGTGAAATCGGGGTGGGTGAGGACCCTGTATGGCTTGTAAAAAAAGCCAGAGTTTATTGTAAAGGAAACCAGCAAGATCATCTTAAATTATACAGAGAAAAAAAAATACAATGTAGGTCTTGATACATATTGAATTGTTTGAGTGCTTATAAAAATACTTCACTTATAGAAAAAAATCGTGTTCTGTCTAAATGAGAATTTGTAGAGTCAGTCTCTTGCACTCTGGATCCATCTCCTTGAAATAGTTAAAAATAATAGAGAACAGTTTCATCCTTCCAATGAACCAATTTTATTATTGCAAATTCTCCTCATCTGCTCGGGATTTACACAACGGATTTCAGTGCCAACGATTTCATCCTTAAAAAATAGGATTATGCACGTTTGGATGGGGCAGTTCAGCAAACACTTGAACAAGCAGCCATTGTTATGTTGATAATCCATTCTGTGTAATGGATTAGTCACCCTTTATAGATTGAAGTAGACGATCATAAAAGAAAACAAGCTTTATTTTAAACATGAGCTCTCCTATGGAAATTTTATAAAATTATCCTATGAAGGCAACATGAGGAACTTTTCATATAAGTCTCTCTTTCCTGTAGTGACACCTACTGGCAAGTCACCCAAATAACAATGTTCAGCTGTACTATATTAGAAGAGTGCACAACCCCCCCACCCTTTTGGTACAATTTCCCCAAGAAACGCCCTGTAAAAATTTACCTCAGATTGTACTATAATTGCAATGTGATGATCCCCTCTACCTATAAAACATTCACCAATCTGGAAGTAAATCCAACTGAATTCAGTGTTCCAAAGTGTTGTTAAATTAACTGTCGCAATCCAAATAATATTGCTAATTAAGAATTTTGCTTTTACATCATTTATTCAGTTTATATAACTGGAAGGGAATCATATTGCTTATAAACTGGTCTCTTCACACATTCGGGCAGGAATATTGTAATGTCGGTCATCTTCTGTTATAAGGGTTACCATGGGCCAGGTTTCTTCGGGATCGTTGGGATAAAGAGTGATGAATTCTTCTGTTTTGTACTTATACAATCGGTAAACCTGGATGGTGTGCTGCAAAGCATAGGCTAGGAGAAACATTTCAACCTAAGAGACGGGAGGGAGAACAAAATCTGATATTATAAAAAGACAAACATTGAGGCAGTTTTGATTTAATTGAATAAAGATAATGGGTTTCCTCCTCATGTTTTTTAGACTGCTGATCTACATAAGAAGCTATACACACAGTATCAAGCATGCAAAGCTCCACCTTGACCTACTATATGTGCATATAGTTAAGTTTCTGAATGGCCACAAGAAGAAACCATCTCCTGTATATATGTGCCTGAAGTTTCAGTTATTTCAAATTTAGGCGAAATAACACGGTGTCTTCTGCCTATTTTGACTTCAACTCCCATCAGTCTAAGCCAGTGATGGCAAACCTTTTAGACACCGAGTGCCCAAACCACGCGTGCATGCCCAAACTGAAAGGTGCGTGCACATATGCACTGACATGCATGCATGCATGGACATGTGTGCAGACATGCGCATGTACAACAGAGACCTAAAGACCAGCTGGCCGGCGGAAGGCGGGGCTTCCCAATACCAGCAGCGTGGCAAGAGGTAAGATCTTTTTCTTTCGTGAGCTTCTGGTTTCGTCGTTTGCAGGGAAACAGAAGCTCACGAGGCGCGCGTGCCAGCAGAGAGGGCTCTGTGTACCACCTCTGGCACAGGTGCCATAGGTTCACCATCACGGGTCTAAGCAGTACGCTAAAGGAGAAAAGACTGATAATTTTACCCTAACCCATCTGGTAGCTAACAAAGCTACCTACCTTAAATTCTATTAAGACTCTGAACTTCTGAAAGCCAACTCCCCTTTAGTTAACAATCTGACTGGAGACCTTCCCTACAGGGTCTTCTCACCCAGATCTTTGTCCTTCTATAGCTGCAGCTCTGCTTCTTCTTTATAGCTCCTTATGCTGCACTCCACTGCTGTTTTTTGTTAACCTCAAGCTTTTCTTTATCAGGCTTTCAATTCTGTGTGTTGTTTAACTTTTCGTCTTCTCTGGCCAAAGCCCTCAATCATTTTTTAACAAGTGGGAGGCTGCAAGCTCACTGGTCTATTTGTAACTGCCAAGGAATATAATTAGAACACTTTTTCATGGGCTGACCTTTACAATTCCACCTAGTTGTAAATTGTCTAGAATGCAACAATTTGGCTCCCATTCTCATCCACTGGCTCTCACACAATGCATCACTTAGAAGTAAATGCTGCAACGTTTTGTGATATGCAGAACTCAAATAATTTTATAATACATAAAACTATTGTTAGTAAACCATACAACATTTAAGACAACCAATTCCCACACTTAAAAAAAAAAAGAACTGCTCTGATATCTCTTATTCAAATAGGCATGAACACACCAGCTGCTGTTCAAACCCTGAATTATGGCTTTGAGTACTTTTATACAAAGTCAGGCAGATTGACTACACAGAGGGGAAAAAAAGTTAAATGTACTGAACATGCCTGCTCATTTTGTGTTTGTTTTTACTTCCAATCAATCATGCCAATCTATTGGCAAAACAAATTTCATACTCATATTCTGATCCTTTGCTTTCTTTAGAAAATTTACATTGACTTTTAATATAATAAACTAATACTCCTGAAGTAGAAACTTTGCTCCTGTATAAATCTTGACAGTTACAGCTCACACAACAACATGCAAAGTCTCCCCATTACAGGCAAGAGAGAGAGCTTCAGGGGTGTCGTCAGGATTACCACTCTTTAAATGTTTGATCCTTCCTAACATGAAGGAGCTATCCCTTCAACAAGGCTACAACTAAGATATTTCCCAGCTAATATACTGCATCCAGTACTGCATCCAGTTTTGGTCACCACGCTATAAAAAAGATGGTGAGCCTCTAGAAAGGGTGCAGAGAAGAGCAATAAAGATGATTAGGGGACTGGAGACTAAAACATATGAAGAATGGTTACAGGAACTGGGCATGGCTAGTGAAGAGAAGGATCAGGGGAGACATGATAGCAGTCTTCCAATATTTGAGGGGCTGCCACAGAGAGGAGGGAGGTCAAGCTATTTTCCAAAGCACCTGTAGGCCAGACAAGAAATAATGGATGGAAACTGAACAAGGAGAGATTTAACTTGGAAATAAGGAGAAATTTTCTGACAGTGAGAACAATCTACCAGTGGAACAGTTTGCCTTTGGAAGTTGTGGGAGCTTCATCACTTGAGACTTTCAAGAAGAGCTTGGACTACCATTTGTCAGAAATGGTGTAGGGTCTCCTACTTGGGTGGCAGGTTGGAATAGATGATAGATGAAGTAGGTCCCTTCCAACTCTCTTCTACAGTTTAATCTCTGTAAGGATTTGTGATGATTTGTATTATTGACTTGTAACCAGCATACCACCCATGTCAATGGGTTTGCAATATATGCAGAAAGATCTTTATTGGCCCATTTAAGTGCAGAAATCTGTGCCAGGCAGTTTTCTTTGTTCTGGTACTCAATGCTATAAGCCTTTGGATAATTTTTTTATCTCTAATCCCAAGAGGGATTTCAACAAGTTATCATCTTGTTACAAATACTGGTCTCTCCCGCCCCCCCCCCCCCATGAAGTCACCAAGAGATTTAGAGCAGCATTATCAGTATGCTGACTCTGTACCATGCAAATACCATATAAATTAGAACCACACTGTGCAGGTTCTAAAATGTCTGATACAATGGACTGCATGGGGACTAGAAACTGAGCCTACTGAAACAAAGACTCAGAGAATGTGCAATTCCTGAATCTTAACGTTGAATTTGTTCTGGAATAAAAGATATCTAATTTGCAGACTACTCCTAGAACACCTTGCTCCAAGGGATCCAAGTGGTTGTGATGATACTAACACCTTTTACAACACTAAACGTATATGCTACCTATTGTCATTCCCCCCAAAAAATCACTTAGTTGCTGCAATGACTCTTGACACCATAATGTCACATCTTGATTGCTATTTTGTGCTCTGTGAGGGGCTGCCTACATGTACGGTGTGAAAATAGGAACAAAAACTACATTCAACTTGAAGACTGCTGTTCTGTGCACATGGTCACCTTGAATACTGCAGTGGATAGAACTGCACTGCAGTCAATTTGCTACAACGTGTAAACTTTTGGTATGAAGTTACAAGGTCTTATCTTGGTATATGTTTCATACTTGGAAGCTATTCTGTGGTGCTTATTCTCTGGAACAGCATCCCAACAGAATTACACCATAAGCCAATCTTGTTCTAGCTCAGATGTATGCAGAAGACACTTCTATTCACTCAGCATTTGATTATATTACTCCTGGCCATTATCATATTCCTTCAGCTTAGATTAATGTTGTATTAATAGTGCTTTTAAACATTGATCCAGAAATCAGATCACAGGCTAATCCAATAGAGGTTCCAAATCCAGCTGGCTAAACTGCTAAGTTTGAACTGAATCATCAAATCAAATGTATATGAAATTATTCAGTGACCTGGACGCACTCTTAGACATATGCTTTTTCTGAACGGAATTGAACTAATTATTTGAATTTAATTAGAAGTGATCTCTCCTGAATACAGTCTAGAAATATTTTACAGATAGGTGGCATTATTTGGTATTTATATAACATTTTCCCCCTCTTATCGGACAGAATGGAGAAAAGGAAGATGTTTATAGCATAGTCAAGAGGTTATCACATGAACTAGGCCAATGGCTGTACCAATTTTTGGCAGCTCTTTAGTTTGGACTCTGGTGGTGATCAGGCCCCTCTTGGGTTCTGTTAAGTTATTGTCGGCCTCATTAGCTAAACCAGACAGGAATCGCCACCAGATGAGCTAATTCCGCTTTATCATAAAGCTACATTGACATAATCTGGTAAACCTGAAAGGACAATTCTCCTTTACAGCCTGAAAAATTGTGTGTGTGCGTGTGTGCGTGTGTATGCGTCTTCTGAGCTTTGCCCTACCCACTATCCATCTGCAGACTATGCTATCTTTTATCTGTCTGTTCCCTTGGGATGGCTTTTCATCCATTCTCCCAAGGTCTTTCCCAGATTCTGTTACAGCTATTGACTGTACTGGATTAATCTTTAACATTATAGTAGGTATTAAATATTCGATCCATAAATGCAAGAATTGTGCTTACCTGTTCAAGGCCTCCTGTGTGACCAAGTTGATTCAAGTGGTTTTCCATTAATTGGGAAGGATTGCTAGATGTGTCTCGAGCAAACAAAAGCCAAGAGAACACGGGGACCTCTTTGCCCTTCTCACTGTCTTCATACAATTGAATGGCAGTGCTCAGCATAAGAAACTTTACTGCTTCATAGAGCTTGTATTCTTCTTCTTCACTTCTGAAAAGCTCATCACAGGCTGCTTGCCTCTCTACAAAGGTCTTTATGTCACTCATATTTTTCCACTACAACAGGAAATGAACAGTGACTAAGATAACTAGGATGAAAAGATGCTCCTAGTAAAACTGAGGCCCTTCAGCACAACCTTGTTTTAAAGCCCATCAACTAATTAATCTTTCTTTAATCAATTGATACCCTTGAATATTCTCTGAATATGCGGCAGATGAATTCATTTCCGACCCATTAAGTAAGCTATTTAAAATGTCCAAACAGAGGAGAAAAGTGGGGGGGAGGGGGGAAACCCTTCTAATTGCAATTTATCCTTCTCCAATTACTGTGAATTGTTCATGATCAACTATAACTACTTTATGAAATATATCTCTTATTTAAAAAGGCAAGTACCTAATATATTGATAAGAAACTCCATATTGTTAATGGCAGCTTGACCTATCATGATGAAATGCAGAAATATGGGTTGCAAAAATTATTTAACATTTAAATTGTCTGTGCAACACATAATGAGATTGATTTCTAAGCAGTTTTTATGCAGATCTATTTTTATTTTTATACACTAACATTATTCACTTTTTTCAAAATGTTTTTCAAGATACTTTCAAAATAAAATTTCAATTGGATACGCATCAGTAAATGTGCAACAGAAAATCCAGTCTTGACATTATTTAATAGATTTATATCTCCACCTTTTCAAAGCGTACCTGTGCAACAGTGTTAAATTTAAAACAAGGGAATCTTATGCTAACAATGAAATACATGCAAGAAATGTTTGTCAAAGCTAAGATTCTCTTGTTTTAAATATCAAAACAAAGGAGTTTTAAATTAGCATTCTGAATTATATTTTACTTTGAAGGATGTTCTTCTCTTTCAATATATTCCATCATTTGTCAGCAATGCCCAACTACATTTAACCCAGGATAAAATTGTTAGGTTCTGTACAAAACAATATACGAATGTGGATTTGTAATCAAAAGGGTGATATTTAACGAATGGGAGATCGTTTCAACCTTTCATTACACTGTTAGTGACTTTTGGTGATCTTTCTTGAACACAAGGAATTTAAACTAGATTTCATTATAAAAAATCTGCCCTAGGATTCATCAATATGTCCAATCTGTGGCACAAGTTCAGGTATTTTTCAAGACACACCTATTTCTGCTCAGCAATACAAGAGTGGCTGTAGGATCTTCCAAAATTACTTGTACAATGACCATGATAAATAAGGAATAATCACCAGTACTTTCTGCATTTCATCTCTCTGACAATCCTGCCCTTAATAATGTACTTACTGTAGATTTATTAATCCAGAAAAAGACCAAGTTTACTAGGATGAAATGCAATAATAAACTTGTTTGTCTTTAAGGTGCTACAAAATTCTGATTTTATTGCTAACTAAATTCATATTTGGAAGAGGATCTAAACAACCATGTAACAAATAAAGGGCCGCCCAATTATGTTCAATACATAATATAATTAATTATAATCCACTTAATTAACTATGGAACTAGTTAATTCCCGCATGCTTTATTTTTTATATATTTTGAAATCAGGTTGTATAGACAAGACTGCTGACATGCAACTACTTTATTTTCATACATCATTTCTCATACCTTTCTTTTTAGTAACATCAAACAATCTTTAATTTCATCCATCAGGCTTTCCATTTTACTTGGCCATGTGTGCCTCAGTTGCCACTGAGTGATCCATTCATATCTGACCACCAGCTTCTCCGGTAACTAAAAGGTTCCGATATTAAATATTAACATGTGTTAGAAAGTTGAAAAAATGATTAAGTATCACATTTTTAATTAAGTTTCTTATTCCCAAAAGCCTAAAGCTATTTAATAAGCCATCTAAAGATTTTTTTAATGCATAAATATTCCAATAAACATCTATGGCTGATGAACAGAACTCCAAATGATATTAAGTCTGCCTATGAAATAAAGTGGTTGAATCTGAGGCCTACCGATATCAGGTCTTCTTTCTGTAGCCACTGAGGAAGGTGACAAGCTTGGCTGAGTGCTTGAAATAGTGTCGCCCGGAGAGCACAGTAATTATCTCCTCGCACTCTTCTTATTGAAATAAATTTATGTGAAACAGCTTCATAGCCCTGTATTAAAAATAAAAGTCATAATCGGATAGAGGGGATCCTAACTCAACACAATATTGGAGTTGTAGAGTTCTAAGCCAATCCTCAACATTTGCCAGAAGTTAATAATCACCCATTAGCCTACAACTGCTAACTTGTTGCTGAATACATGCACTATGACTATATCATCCATAGTAGTCCCAAATGTCAAGTTTGGACACCCGAAATAACATAAAATAAAATAAATATTTAGAACTTGGTTGAAATCTTGTGAGATTTGGCAATCTACAAAATCTGATTGAATTGTAGACATTTGCATCATTATCATCACACAAATTCAAATCCTGGCACATCCTGAAAAGACTATTATAACGATACAGCTTCATTTATGCAATCATAAACAATAATCTAATTCCCAGTTTAGACTACTGGAAATGAAGCCGGAGAGGCCTTAGAATCACATCTTCCCTTCCTACTTCAACTTTTCTTTTTGCATGTGAAGAGAAGATAATGACACGTTTTTTAACCACATGAATTTAAAGAACCTGAGCTTTGCTCTAAACTCCTTTAAACAAGCCAAGATAAAGCAGCAATTTGATATCAGTTCAAGTTGATAACAATTTAAACATCTTGGGGGAGAAATCTTGTTATGACAAAAACTTTGGGAAGCGATGGTGAGTGAGCTATGCTAAGGAAGAAGATGAGGCAGTAAATAAGCACTTCTGATCAGAGATGTTTGCCTGATGCAGCAAGACTCTTTTTCTATTCCTGTATCTTTTTTTTTAATCCCATCTTTATTATTTTTTATAAATAATTCAAGGCAGTGAACATACCCAATACTCTTCCCACCTCCTATTTTGCCTGCAACAACCCCTCTGAGGTGAGTTAGGCTAAGAGAGAGTGACTGGCTCAAAGTCACCCAGCCGGCTCTCATATCTAAATGAGATTAGAACTCACAATCTTCTGGTTTCTAGCCTGGTGCCTTCACCACTAGACCAAATTGGCTCTCATACTTATTTTATTTGAACAATTGCTCTATAGCTAACTTGCATAATTGGTCTACATCAGTGTTCTACTGAATTCTGGGAGCTGAAATTGGCATATCCTAATGTTGCCAAATTTGATAAACATTGCTCTATATTTTGCCTATCCACTTCAAGTAGAATTACAATTGCTAAAAAAAAAAAATCCCCACCCACTTCCAAAACTGGAAACCCCAGAGTTGTCTTTTTACATATTAAAAACAAGAATTGATCCTCAGCTATTATATGAATCAAAACTGGTACAATTCTTTATGATGCATTAGCCATTTCCTGTCTTTTTCAAATCTGCAAGATTGTTAAAACACCCAGGCCAAGATCATGCCTGGATTATTTGCAGGGCCACTTATCTGCAGTTGTATCTGCCTGTCCCACAAGATCTGGAAGAGTGGCTATGCTTCAAATTACCTCTTTAAAACCATGTCACCTGTGTCACTGCACCTGGAATAGCATCCCTGCCCTAAGATTTGGATGGACGTGTGCCGGTTGGCTTCTGCAAGGCTTTAAATCCCCCCCCCCCCCCAGCATTGGGACAGAATTTTGGATAAACCCGTCTGAAAAAATGCTTTTGTTTTTTGTAACTTTAAGTCAGTTTTTGACTCCTGGCAACTGCCTAGATAAGTCCCCGCAGCAGTGGTGGGTTTCTACCGGTTCTACCTGATTTGGGTGAATAGGTAGCGGTGGCGGGAGGCTCCGCCCACCTGCCAGACATCATCACGGATGCTCTGTGCAGACATGGCAAGCGCACTCACATTTGCGAACCGGTAGCAAAGGTAAGTGAATCCCACTACTGCCCTGCAGGGTTTTTTATTTTGGTAAGATTACACAAGTTGTTTACCATTGTCTGTTTCCTAGGGATAAGACAGAGTGATTGGCCCAAGATCACCCAGCTGGCTTTGTGCCTCAGGCAGTACTAGAACTCACAGACTTCTAATAGGTTTCTAGTCTGGTACCTTAACCGCTATATTAAATTCTCTCTCCTGAAAAATGCTTTGGCCTCAATTTACATCGTTTTATGTACTGCTTTCATGGTTTTTATGTTCATGCTCTATCTTTTTCTTTGTGAATCCCCCAGGTGGCCAGAGATGCAATTTTAAAATCGGGTGGCTACATAAAATAAATAATAAATGCCTTATAACTCATCTGATCAGTGAAATTTCTCCTTCAAGTCTGAACAAAAGGAATCCAATCACGACCGTATCTTTTGCAAACATAAGCCACACTAAAACTTCACAATGAGAAGAGCTGGGTGCACCTTGAACTATCTGCATGCAATAATTCCTACACCGCATCTTTGTACAAAATGACCATATAAATTAGATTAAATCTAAATTAAAGGCCGGATCTTTTACAACTTCCAAACATAAACTTTATTTTTCAATCTTGCAATTTACCCAAAATGCAAAGAGCAACTTACCCATGATAAACAATTTATATACTCTGTCTTTTTTGTAAATATTAATAATTGAGGTTTCATTAATATATGTCTATGTTTATTACTATGTTTTCAAGAAAAGAACAATCTGGATTTAGATCCTGAAAAGAGAAATTCCCTACACAGAGAAACAGGAGAACAGACCTTCCGAATACATTCAGCATGGGATGTGTTTCCCCGCCACTCTTCTTGGCAATAATCCATGATATCTACTTCAGGTTCAATACTTAGCTTATTTTCTAGAAAATCTGAATTTAATGAAGACAAGAAAATTACGTTTAAGTTAAACATCAGAAAACTCTACTCCACATTTCTTTCAAATGTAATTTCCACCTGCAGATGGAGATAGCCATCGGCTTTTCCATCGGTTGCAGATTCCCTGTACCTGGAATGTTTGAGCCTCCTTGGAATAAAATACATACACTTTTCATCTGTCAAATATAATGTCTTCTAAGTGTTCCCATTTATTTGCTAGTATAAGGGTGTTTCTTGCATACAGATGCAACAAATATAGAAAAAATATATATGATAGTGCATGCACCAAAAACGGTGTCATGATAATAATCCAGAGTCTGTTTTTAAAAATTTCAATTTCAATATTACTCACTTAAATATTGCAATGTTTTATGTACATGTAGGCATACATACTTTTGCAGCAAGAGTACTATTTGGAACTGGGTGCTATGAATGGCAGTTGTGCAGATCTTTGAAAAAGTGCTTTCTCGGTATTGAAGATTTGCATGAAATACCTCTTTGAAACAGCCTTGCAAAGTGGTCATTTTAAAACAGTATTAAATATATATGGTGTAGTAAAGTCATAGACAATATAAATTAAATAAAATGTTGGAATTGATTGTTTTCTTCTAAACATTTTTTTACGAGTTTGACACAACGAGTAATTATTATATTATTTATTCCATTGTGGAATTCAATTTGTTTGGCCTTTATTATGTAATTTTAGCCTTTATTCCAAATTTTTATTTTGTAAGATGCTCTGAGGAAAAACATTGATTTTTGAAGGGTAGCATAATCTACTAATTTTTTTTTTAAATCAACGTGCTAGGTGTTGATTTATGCATGAGCCAGCGTAGGCCTTACACCACAAAGAAATAGCTTTGAAATGTACCTGAAGCATCTGTCCCAATCTCAAGTAACACTTTCTCTCTCTCTATTTCATCCGCATCTCGGTACAGGTCCTCCTCACTGCAACAACATTGATATACACTTCACGTAACAGGAAAGACTGAATTCATAGAGATATCTTTCTCAGCAAGAGGAGCTAGGCAGCTTTTCCCAGGCAATAGTTGTCAATTAAGGTGGTCGGTGCTGCAAAACTGATTTGGAAGAAAGGCTTCAGAACTCATGCAGCACCCACTCTTCTGCCCATTAAAGCAACTGAATCATTTTTCAAGCTTCTGCCCAAACTTGGAAACAAAAAAGAGACGACTTGGGTGACAATTAAAAGAGACCTATCTTTTTTTTTCAGGCATATGTATAATTTGGAGTTCTTCTAGTATATTTAAGAATTTTTCCCCAATCCCATCATTTAAATCCACGTGTAACAAGTATTAGGATAATACATACTTTGAAATCTATTCAGAAATGCTTTGGAATGTGCATAAATGCAGCACCTCTCTTATCAATATGATATATGTATACATCCAAACTAGACTGTGTTGTTTTTCTGGGTCATACATGTGTGAGTTTGTGGGTATATGCATATTTTTTTTATCATGTTCATATAGTATATATTGGAGGTGGTTACCCTTTGAGAGCTGAATGCAATGAAATCTCATTTTAATGTATGCTGATTAGTGTACATTTAAAGTGACAATAAAGTTATTCTATTCTATTCTATTCTATTCTCAATTAAATTAGCAATCTCATTTTTAACTGCTTCTGAATTGTATGTATGTATGTATGTATGTATGTATGTATGTATGTATGTATGTATGTGCATGCATTGAAAAAGGGAGGGGGGAACTCCTTAAACACATTACAAGTACTCCAAATTATATATCCTCAAAAGGAAATAATTTGAAGACATACCTTTACTCCTTTGGACTATAAAATCTCTAACAGATTGTTGCCTCCCAGATTAGAATGCATTTTGCTGGTGATTGCAAAACCTTAAAGGGGAATTAAAATTAGATTTTATGAAGAAAGCAGCTAATATTCCACCAAATACATACATAAATATAATAATGTTGCCCTAGTAACCTTTTGGCACAATAAAATGCCTTCCATCTAAGGCATGGGGAGGAAAATCATTTCGCATTTAACTTTAATATAACCTCAAAATCAATACAATCAGAGCATTGGCACCTCTATAGTATATTTGGAAAAGCACAGAAAAAGCACCATCCTGGAAAGAAAAAGAAAAGGAAGCCCTAAAGTTCCACTTTTAGGGTATTTGATTGTGCCTTATATTGGATGTTCAGTTTCAGAACTGAACTTCAAACGAATCCTTTACTCCCAATCAATTAAGATAAGAATACATGATATTCTGAATGCAGAATCCAAAAAAACATATTTGTGCATCTGAAAAGTTGTAATGGAATATTGCATAATATATTTTCCAATTTTTACTTTTGGTGATAGTCCTTTTAAATATATCAGATGAAGAAAAAAAACATTTTTATTTAGTTCAAAGGAAGTTACAGGAAGATTAATTTTCCTACAAGTAGATTTATGGTATTTTGGATGTTACTCTTGCAATGTTGTGTCATTTTAAATCAGTAGTTCTTAAACTGTACCACCTTATTACTCCTTTTCCAAAATTATGTGATTAGCCCACAAGAAAAGAAAAGAAAAGACTGTGTTTTATACAAGCATCTTGGCAGTGTCAGTCCCAAACTGGATCCTTGACTCACAAACAATAACAAATTGCATCCTTAACCCCAGTTTAATAACCATTGTTTTAAATGAAACTTTCCCAGCCTGCCAGAAGATAGAATAACTCCAATAAATTTTAGTTAGCATATCAACTTGATATGAAGCTTAAAAATAACTTGGATCTAGGCAGGTAGGTTATAAATGAATACTGAGAGTAATAATTCGAATATTGTTGTAATGACCCACAACAGTGGAATGACATTGGTATTTTTCTAACCTTCCTCTAAGCTCTCTAACTCTTATGCAGGAAAACCAATTTTATTTTTGCTGCATCAAGCTGCTGCACAAACTCCTGCATAGCATCCCAAGTTATATGGAGGTCTAACATGCCTGTATCACAAAAAAAATAATAATAGTAATCTTCCATAGTTCTCAAATAATACTCTCTAAATTCTGAGAGATGTATCTCTGAATCCAATCCTGCTTCACTTCCTCCTCCACCTCAAAAAAGTTAATTTAGCTATTTTCAAAGGGAAAAAAACAGTAACAACAACCAACTTGGTGTCAAAATGTTACCATGTGCATCAGATAGTAAAATGAACATAGAATTACTTACAGGAGTCTAATGAGCAAACTGCAAGGATGCTCAAGGGTAGGCGCACCATCACCATCAAAATGCATGCTAAGTCATCCCACTGGGCAGGAGAAGACAGCAATCTGTGATTTTTAAAGACTTGAAAAACAAAAGTAGCTTTTAGGTTTCACAGGCTGATACTCCACTTCTTTGTCTAAAAGCCTAAACCCCTAAGATGCACCTGTGCTCCTTTTATCAGCTGTTGACTTCAGTGTTCACCAGTCTAGCATCCTCCCATCCACTTTGATCTTCACTGGAAATTTCAAAAGTTGCAGTCCAATGTATTCGGACTGTTTTTGACAATTTTGATTAGCCAGTTGTGAAGTACACCAATGGCAGGATGCTAGTTGCCAAATGCCTAAACAGCAAATACATGCCTGCAGGGACACTGTGCCAGGTCATATAAGCAAGGATTGATCATAAAATTACATTTTCAATGCAGCATAACCTCAAATGGTTGCTAAACGAGATGGCTGGTAATGTGTATTTAGAGATGTGTGTTTATATCTCTGAATACACATTGACAACCATCTCGTTTAGCAACCACTTGAAGTTATGATGCATTAAAAATGTAACTTTATGATCAATCCTTGCATACACACACACACATATGGCAGTTTGATGAAGGGAACTCTCAGATATAATGTTAGATCAACTGTAAGTATAAGAACAGTATAAAGAACAGCAAAATATAGTTTTCTTTTGGCAATAGTTAATTCTTGATGATCTTTAGTAAATTGAACATTAGAGAAAACAGACTATACAATAAGTTACACATATCACTATTGCAGAAATTTTGGCCACAACTGTTCATGGAGGCTTCACAATGTCTTACATTTCTTTATTTTTGTAGTAATGGCTTTGAGAACTTTTGTATTATGGCTCAACATTTTGGATTAAGACCAAAACAAAAAACAACCCACCAGGGTGTTATACCGCAAATCTTTACTATAAGGTGACTTCCTCATCCTATATAGCTTTACCAGTCATTAAAATACTAGTAATTACTGAAAGATCAAAAAGAATTAGAATGCCAAATAGGCAGATTTACTTAAAATGGGTTTTCCCCCTCAAATCTAATCCCAACATAGAGAAATTCAATGAAAGGAAACAAAATTAGACAAATCTAAATCAATTTTAGATTTAAAAACCAGGCTTCAAAGGAGTGAGGACTGCAAGTTAAGAAATAAATACACTTAATAATGGTCTTAAGTCTTAAATATAATGGGATGTAGAAAGAATTTATGCAAGAAAGTGGAGTCAGCAGCTCATGTTTCTTTTTTGTAAAACAGGCTGCAGGCAGCCAACTTTTTGATCTTACCATCATATAAACCACTACAATACTTCATGCATATATTAAGCACCTGGAAAACCTCCTTTAACTAAATCACAAACTTTGAAAAATACGTTCACAACAAAACTGATGGCAGGAACTCACAAGTCTACAGAGAACTCCATTGGGCAAGGGACGATTGATGCAGACAGTTCTTTCCTTTTGAGATAATTCTCTTGATGGACTACAGATGATTTCAAGACATCGGCTTGACCCCTCTGCAAGTGACATGCACTATCTTCATTGGCACTTAATTTGTGGCTGATGCTTGTGCTTGACATTTTATCACAAGGAGGGCCTTTTTCTTTTTTGCCTTTAGAAAACGATAGACTAAAAAACCCTTTTCTCCGTTTCTCTTCAGTGATAACTGGAGGCTCTGATGCCTTCCTTGCCTTTGGCTGTGTCATCCCAGGGCTATGAGAAAAATAGGCATATATGTATGTGCTGCATTACTTATACAATTAAATTTAAGGCAAATGTTAGGCCTCTGAGGAGAGGTGCTTGGCCAGACCTGACCAACCAAATCCCCCAGGTTAAAAATGTCCAGATACTTCTCAGTTTGTCACTCACTACCTTGTGGCTAATTCCATGCAGGCGGCTTAATGAACACCCATTGTATTGCCAGAAATGACTAAAGGTAGAGACAGAGATATGGCTAGAAAATATTCCATTACAGGAAAGTTTACCATTTTGAAGCTTATATGATGTTTACTTTTCACATGATTATTGTAAGAAAATGGGGAAACTAAAAGTTTATTGCAATTGAATATAATTTGATTGGCCTAGGAACAAGGAACAAACTAGGAACAAATTCAAAGTCTATTATCTAAGATGCCATTCAAGATTTGAAAAATTAATCTTGTTTTTTTGAGTTTTAACTTTAAAATCAGTGCATATTTTATCAGTCATTCATATTTCTTAATAAGCAAAGCAGCTTTCTCCAACTTATTGTCCTCAGGTGATATTAAACTACAACTCCCAAATGCTCAGCCGGTACAGTCAATGATATGTTGGTTAGAAATTCTGCAAACTGTAGTCTAATACATCTGGACAGGACTAGACTGAAGGAAGGCGGCTATAAAGCAGTAATAAGAATAAGGAACAAAACAATAACAATAAGCTAATCCCGTCATGAAAAAATATTACGAAAGTTTGTTTTCCACATATATTTCCTTCTTTCCTTTGGCTTTCACTTATCCAGAATAATAAAATAGATCCTTCCTGCTGTATTGGGTATCCTACAGCATTTTACTAATCCATGATGATTATGCCAAAAGAAATGCAAACGTGTTTATGGGAGAGCAATTACTGCACAATATTTAATATTGCTATTGAATTTTTATCCTGCCTATCTATCTAACATCAATTCAAGGTGGTTTGTTTTGTTTTAATTTGTTTTAATTTAATTTGTATACCACCCTTCTCCAGCAGGACTCAGGGCAGTGAACAGCCAGAATAAAACAGAACATACAAAATTTAAAAACAATTTAAAAATAATTAAATATTTTTGGCCGCAATTTAAAACAACCCAATTAAAATCAATTAAATTTAACCAAAACAGTGGGATCAAACCAGCCCGGTGAATGTATCTAATCCTTCAACCTCCTATTTTACCCATAACAACAACCCTGTAAGGCTGAATTGGGCTGAGGAAAAGTGACTGGTCCAAAGTCACCCAGCTGGATCAGCTGCCATTCTTTAAATAAGGGATCCAAAGAATTCAGCAGTTAAGTTTATTTAAACCATTCAGATCTGAGATGAGAAGAGAATCTGATAAAAGAAACAGCGAAAAGTATCCCTTCCCATAAACCTTGATTGTTGTTGTTGTTGTTTAAAAAAGTGGTCACTATCACAATGTACATTTCCTCCCAAACCAGAATATACTGGGGGTTTTTTAGCAATACAAGCAGAGCTTGTTCTTTAAAGGTACTACTTCATTTAGCTGATGATGAAGCTTACCTTTCTTGGATGGCTGGTACCTGGAGGCTACTTAATTTAAATCGCTTAGTATCATCTGTCACCATGGTACTGTGGGGACCAGCATAAACTCGACTCTCTGGATGAGATTTCTGCTTCGTTAGTTTATTCTCTTCTATCACAGCAGCTTTTCCATCATCAACTATCTTGCATAACAATTCATCTTTATCTGTGCTCATCTCTAGAGGGTTGGCCCAATGGCTAATAGGAGAAGATCGGCAAAAGAGAGGATTTTAAATAGCTTACAAGAAAGAAAGGGGGGAAAAAAACCAACCAATCATAGATATAGGCACAGTAATGAGTAGAAGGAGTTAACAGGGCTCCGTAAAATAACAACCCTGGAAGTCTTTGGGAAACGTAAGGGAGCCCCAACCAGAGCAAATAAAGCTACTCTAATGGGAAACTGTAAGTAAGCCCCAAGAGGACCAGGTAAAGGTACTCTAATGGGAAACTGTAAGTAAGCCCCAAGAAGACCAAGTAAAGCTACTCTAATGGGAAACTCTAAGTAAGCCCCAAGAAGACCAAGTAAAGCTACTCTAATGGGGAACTCTAAGTAAGCCCCAAGAAGACCAAGTAAAGTTACTCTAATGGGAGACTGTAAGTAAGCCCCAAGAGGACCAAGTAAAGCTACTCTAATGGGAAACTCTAAGTAAGCCCCAAGAAGACCAAGTAAAGCTACTCTAATGGGGAACTCTAAGTAAGCCCCAAGAAGACCAAGTAAAGTTACTCTAATGGGAGACTGTAAGTAAGCCCCAAGAGGACCAAGTAAAGTTACTCTAATGGGAAACTCTAAGTAAGCCCCAAGAAGACCAAGTAAAGCTACTCTAATGGGAAACTCTAAGTAAGCCCCAAGAAGACCAAGTAAAGCTACTCTAATGGGGAACTCTAAGTAAGCCCCAAGAAGACCAAGTAAAGTTACTCTAATGGGAGACTGTAAGTAAGCCCCAAGAGGACCAAGTAAAGCTACTCTAATGGGAAACTCTAAGTAAGCCCCAAGAAGACCAAGTAAAGCTACTCTAATGGGAAACTCTAAGTAAGCCCCAAGAGGACCAAGTAAAGTTACTAGTAAGTAAACTGCGTTTTATTGAAACCGAGGACCTCGTCGTAAGGACTACGCGAAGAAGGAACGAAAATGGGATTTCAAAAGTCAAGATCGGAATTGTTAGCTGTCGCTTGCAAACGTCCCATTAGACGCGACGGGCAGGAAACTTGCAAAAGATCGACGGAAGGGGCTCCGAGACCCCGGATTACTCACACGCCCTTAAAGCGCTACCCGAATGGAAAACCGCAGCTTAAGCGGAGCATCTGTAATATTACCTTTTATTGCAGTAAAGTCTCGTATTATCGAACGACACCAGAAAGGAACGCACGGGCGTTTTGCGGAATTGCTTTTGCTTCCGTATTCTCTGTAGACTGCCGAGGGTAGACATATACGTATCAGAGCTCACTTCCGAGTTCGCTTTGAGTCATCAAGAGAGAATTTACTATGTAGTTCAGAGGTCTTCAAACTTGGCAGCTTTAAGACTTGTGGACTTCAACTCCCAGAATTCTCCAGCCAGCATAGCATAGCATAGCTGGCTAGAGAATTCTGGGCGTTGAAGTCCACAAGGCTGCCAAGTTTGAAGACCCCTGACTTAGACTGATGGGAGTTGAAGTCAAAATAGCCAGAAGACGCCAAGTTATTTAGCCTCGCCTAAATTTGAAATAACTGAAACTTCAGGCACATATATACAGGAGATGGTTCCTTTTTGCCGTCATTCAGAAACTTAACTATATGCACATATAGTGGGATCAAGGTGGAGCCTTGCATGCTGGCTGGAGAATTCTGAGAGTTGAAGTCCACAAGTCTTAAAGCTGCCAAGTTTGAAGACCTCTGAAATTGTAGTTTAAAAAAAACAAAAACAAAAAAAAACAGCCACGAGCATAGCTAGAGTAGGAAGCAGAAAGCGTGTCTTGCAGTCTCCACCACGACGTTGCCAGATATAGACCAGACTGGAATCCTTGATCTTTGCAACGACGTTAAAAAAAAAAGAATAAAAACTTTCCTGCAAATTACAAGGGTCCAATGCACGAACCTCGTGTTTTCCTGGGACCGGAAGAGAATGGCATTGAAACCCACTATTAAACAGTAAATTAGAATTAGAATTAGAATTCTTTATGGGCCAAGTGTGATTGGACACACAAGAAATTTGTCTTTGGTGCATATGCTCTCAGTGTACATAAAAAGAAAAGATAAGTACATCAAGAATCATAAGGTACAACACTTAATGATAGTCATAGGGTACAAATAAGCAATCGAATCATACTAGGAAACATCAGTATAAATCGTAAGGATACAGCAACAGCGTTTTAAATACCGGATTTTAGGGTTTCCTTTTCATTGGCGCAACTCCTATTCCCCCCCCCAAAGAGAAATACAAGTCAGTTTTTATTTTTATTTTTTTATTTCATTCTACAGTACAGGATGAGGGTTCCTTCTAAAGCGACCCCTTTGCAACTTTCCTCTTTTCGTGGATCTCTATGATTTCCGCATTCACTGCTACCTCTTGCAACCCTCCTTCTCTGACGTTCTGAGTTGCAGCTGTGCCAGCTGTTCCTGAGCCCTGCTAGGGTCGGATTTTCCCCGATATGAAGGATTTTATTTTATTTTATTTGGATTTTAGGGGGCAGTTGGCACCCTCTCTTTAGCCTTGGATCGCAGGAGCTTTCTAGAGCAGGGCTCTCCAACCTTGGCAACTTTTAAGACTTGTGGACTTCAACTCCCAGAATTCCTCAGCCAGCTTTGCTGGCTGAGGAATTCTGGGAGTTGAAGTCCACAAGTCTTAAAAGTTTTTTTTTGTTCTTTTTTTACATGGGATTTTAAAAATATATTTATTTATTTATTTTATTTTGTTGAGTACATATTAGATAATATATATAAGTATAAGCATGAATTGAATACATAAAATGAATACAATTAAAGTTATTAATTAATTAATTAAATGAGCTAAAGGAATACAATTAAAGTTGCCAAGGTTGGAGAACCCTGTTCTAGAGACTGAGTCGGATAGGAACTTCATTTGGAAAGGCGGCTCCTAGCTGAGCGCTAGGAAGCCTTGCCCTTTTCCTGGCAAAACTCTACCTGCCTCCTGGAATCCATTGCTTGACCTCATGGGCAGAACCCACGCGAGGCTTAGGAAATATCAGTGTTCTCTCTAAGTGCAATTACCATGCCAGTATCACTACTGCAATAGATGAAAAGCTTCTTCTTCTTCTTTTTTAAGGAAAGCTAGGAAGAAGGTTCCCTTCCTATACTGTCTCATGGAGGATTAGAAAGGGACGGGCAAAGAAGGCCAGGAATGTAAACCAGGGGTGCTATTCAGCAGGTTCTGGACAACCTGTAGCGGAAATTTTGAGTAGTTCGGAGAACCGGCAAATACCACCTCTAGCTGGCCCCAGAGTGGGGTGAGAATGGAGATTTTGCAATATCCTAACCCCAGGAGTGGGGTGGGAATGGAGACTTTGCAGTATCCTTCCCCTGCCACACCCACCAAGCCACACCACACCCACCAAGCCATGCCCACAGAACCAGCAGTAAAAAAAATTGAATTCCACCACTGATATAAACCAAGAGTATAAAACTCCCAGCAAAGTCACCCAAGATGTCAAGGCCATCTTGCTTCGCTAAAGGGAGCTTAGTTACAGGGAGATGGCAATAGTGTTTTGGGGGGGGGAACTGTTGGAGGTGGAGAATCATTTAGCGAAAAGGCAAAGGCATCAATTCGTTCTGCATGGCAAGAAAGGATGCAAACCACTCTTGTATTTTACCAAGAAAACTACATGGGTAGAAAATATAAAATTTTCTCTTTGGATGGCACTCTTCCTGCTGCTGAACCCCCTCAGGTTGGATGATGCTCTGACTGCCACTGTGGAAGAGCTGAGGCTGATATGAGGATCATAATGTTATTTATGTCAAGGCTGGATTAAAGCAATCAAGATGTCTAGTTACTGATGATGTTCTGAAGAAAAAACAAAATTGCAAAGAAAACAACAGTGGGAACATAGAATGTAGGAAGCATGAACAAGGGGGAAACTCAACATAGTGAAATATATGAGTCAACTGCATATTGATGTTTTAGGGATCAGCAAGTTGGCTGAATACTTTCAGGCAAACAATGCACTGTTTACTATTCAGGTTATAAAAAACAAAGAACACCACTGATTTCATAATTAAGAATGGTATAGCAATAGCACTTAAACTTATATACCACTTCACAGTGCTTTTACAGCCCTCCCTAAACGGTTTACAGAGTCAGCATATTTTGCCCCAACAACCTGGGTCCTCATTTTACCCACCTCAGAAGGATGGAAGGCTGAGTCAACCTTGAGCCTGGTGAGATTCGATCTGCCAAATTGCAGTCAGCAGGCAGTCAGCAGAAGTAGCCTGCAGTACTGCATTCTAACCACTGCACCACCGCGTATAGCAAGAGTAATATTGGGCTACAATGCAATTTAATTCAAGGTTATGTTCATTGATGCAGAAAAAGAGGAGGGTGATGTGTTTTATGGTCAAGTTTAAGTAGAAATCGGCAGAACATTCCAGTAAGATATGATGGTGGTGGTTGGAGATTGGAATCCCAAAATTGGAAATAATAATGAGGAAAATTGTTGAGCTAACTGACCTAGGAAACTGAAGTGAAACAGGAGAACAATTTATTGATTTCTCTTATTCCAATGATTTCTTCACAACTAACACTGTCTTCAAACAATTAAAACAACACCTTGATACATGGACGTCATTAGATAGTGTACAAAGAAATCAGATTGATTATATTACTGCTAAAAGGAGGTGGGGGAGATAAGTTAAAGCATGTAAGATATGTACAGGTGTTGACTGTGGAATAGATCACAAATTGCTTATGTGCCAATTTAAGCTAAAGAAGAAGATTGCCAATCAGTTTCTACAATATCATCGTGAGCATGTACCATATTTTAAAGGCGAACACCAGAAATTGCATTGAAATCCTGAATGCAAAATCTATACATAGGCAGCCATAGTTTGGATAGAACACAGTGAAACAGGCTGGTTCCAGGTTTATAAAGGAATGATTGTATACTCCCCCTTATTTATTCACCCAATATGCTAAATATATGTATTTCAGGGAAAGCTGGATTGGAAGAAGATGAGCATGGTTTTAAAATTGGAGGAATAAACACCAATTATCTATATTATGTTGATGACACTTCTCTGAGAGCTAAAAAGGCATTTTCATTATCTAGTATAATAATACCAATGATATATCCATATTGACAAAAATCACAGTGATGCAGACAATGCTTTTTCCTATGGCAATCTACGGAAATGAAAATTTCACATTGAAAAAATAGATAGAAAGATTACTGGCACTTTTGGTCTTGGAGAAGAGTTCTGAGACTATGAAAGACAACTAAGAAATAAACAAATGGATAATTCAACAAATCAACCCTTACTCTTACTAAAGGCACTAATGACCAGCATCAATGATCATACCTTGGATATACAGTAGTAGCCAAAATTGTGGAAACTTTTTGGGAAAAGTGTATTTTTGAGGTTTGATGACTAATAACACCACTTTTTTTGTAGTAGTACCATAAAATTATATATCAATGGAAAGATAATTTAATCAAGAATGTAATGCAACAAAGTTTGTTCAATTATCTGTATTCTATGGAAAGTTATAGCCAAATAACCAGAAAAAGGAATCATAACGTGTTTAGGTCGATATCAGGTAGCTTTCCTTCATCTGACTGTAGCCAATGAGCATGAGTGTTTAGAGAGCCAATCTGGTGTCATCTTGTTTTGGCAATGAGCCAATCAGATCACAGTAGGATTCAGTTATTTATGTCATGTATTGAAGCTGAGAGGAGAACATTTGTCAGTGTGTTATGTGATTGCTATCAAGTTGGTTGGGGTTTTTTGTGTTCTTTCATTTAGTGAACTTGTAAAACATAATAAAATTAAAGTAATGGTGCAAAGAGTTGACTGGTCGCCCAAAAAGCGATGTAAAATAGTATTATTAAGTAAACAAGGCTACAAAGCCTTGTATAATGTCTCTGTAAAGAAATTAGAAGAAAAATTGGTGGAAACTTAACCAAAGGTGGCATTTCTAAGTTTTTGAATAGGTACAATGAGACTCAGTCACTACAAAACCACACTGGTAAAGGAAGGAAAAGGTGCACAACAGCAAGCGATGATAGAAGAATTAAGAGACTGTGCCTATGTGACAGAAGAAAATCATCTGGGGATTTACAATATGAAATGGCGCAATGCAATGTGAAGATGAGTGCAAGGACTGTTTGCCGCAGACTGCAGGAATTTGGCCTAAAATCTAGAATTCCACAAAAAAAGCCACTTTTATCTCTCAATCAAAGGTTGAAAAGACTAAACTGGGCTAAAACCCATGTTACCTGGACAGAGGATACATAATTTTATGGTACTACTCCAAAAAAAGTGGTGTTATTAGCCATCAAACCTCAAAAATACTGTACACTTTTTCCTGTACATATGTTAATGAGGGCCTTATATAAATCTAATGTTGCTTATATAGCTGGAAGCATAAAAATATATAGCCCACTAATTCAATTTCACCTCTTTCATATAGAAACAGTGGTTTCCCTCCAAAACTGCCAAGAGTAAGGCATTGAAATGAGCTCCAGTAAGGTTCTTCTGTTTAGTAATGCTAAACAAGAGGGAGTGGCCCTTCCCAGCATCCTTAGCACACAGATCTACAGCTATCAAACTTTTTGGAGCTCAATATTAGATCTCTGTTCCTCATTGGAGAATTTAATCCTGTTTATTCGCTAGGGATTTAGAAGTAAAGCTACAATCTGTACTTTATTTTCTATTGTAGAAAGCGTCAAAACTATGTCATTATGGTTAACAGTGTCAAGACCCAGAGGCTAACATTAAATTAATAATTAAATTACTAGGGTTATACTTAATTAAGACAACTTGCTTTCCAACCATAGAAAGACATTGGATATATAGCATGGAACTCTAATAATGTTCTAAATATTTTGAATTATTTATTTATTTGTTTGTTTGTTTGTTCGTCATATTTCTATGCCGCCTACTCTCTGAGGACTCTGACAATATACCAAAGACAATATACTAAATAGCATATTGCCCCCAACAATCTGGGTCCTCATTTTACCCACCTTAAATCATCTTCAGTTGTTCAAAGTCTTTGTATACAGCCCTGGGCCTCATACAATAATTGATTTATGAGCTTTACTTTAAAGGACTCGGAGAATCCAATTTCCAGTCTGGCAGAAAAGAAAGAAGAATAACCAATGCACTTTTTTGGGCACACTCTAAAATATACCTTTGTTGTACTTTTCTGGAAGCAGAGGAAAGATGTATTGAAAGAATGTGACTTATTTTATGATGTCTCCTTAATTTGGAATCTAAGCCTTTGTAAATTTATTTGTAAAGTCCATGGTCTTCCTGTATGCAGTGGAAGCAAAAGCACGAATAATTATTCAGGCCAACTGAGACTGTATATAGCTGCATTAAAGAGCATCGTTATGGCTCTAAGCGACAGCTTGGGAGAATGGTGCTCTTTTTTGTAACTGAATAGAATCAAACCATTAAATTGATATGGAAACCAGCGAAGAGTGAAGTTACAGCCTCACTTGACCTTTTTCTGAATAGGAATTCAAGCAGAAATGCTTCTTAGATTATTGTATTGAACTGCATGCTGGTTTTATTGTGAATGTTTTTATTAATCGCAGTAGTTCTCCTATTGATGAAAAATAGCTCTAGTTTCTATTACAACCTTTCTCCGGGGATAAGTCAAATCCTGAGTTAAGATTTATAAAGAATACATGTAATGCTTCTGGAGTAGGTAGAGGGTGCTGGACTGTTTTTCTGCCAGATATAAAATGTCAATCAATCTATTTTAAAGTCCCAAAAGCAAGTTACAAATTTGATCTAATCTTGCCATTAGATAAAACAGTCTAACAAATTAAATATTTAATAAATATTACATAATCCATTTAAAATATCAACCAATTGATTTTTTAAAAAAAACTAAATGTCTTTCTCTATAGTCATAGTTAAAATCAGGCTGTTGCCACCATAATATTAGATGTTTCATTTGTAAGTAACCTTTTTAATTAGTCTGATGGATCTCTTCCTGGTTTGGATTTTAAAATAGGACAGATAACTTCTTCCTGAAGATTCTTACAAAATTCGTAAATATGGTCCATTGTTTCAGAATCAATAACAGTACATGGAGAAAAGCTTAGAAAAATGGGGATTTTTTTAAAAAAAATCTACCATATAGCACATTTGATGACAACACATTTAATCTGGAAATTAAAGCAAGGGAAGAGAAATGTGATTTTAAATTTGCAGGATTGTGTTACTGTCATGGTATTGGTGTCTTGTCTTCACTACCTCAAAGGGCTGACACATCTTTCTAGTATCCATATTCTGAGCCACATCTTTCCATAGCAAAAGTATAACAGTTGTGTCAGCTCATTCTCCTTTTGCTTCTCACTGAACAACCGAGAGGGATGACAGGTGATATATGAATAGGAAGGACTCGGCCACAAGACAAGTAAAGATGAATGGAATACTAGAGGGGATACTTTGATGGAGTTGGTTATAACTGGTAGCTAAGGTTTGATTTGGATATTGGTTAAGAATGATTCTATAGAGTGGGAGCTTATTTCCATGCTTATCCTTAGAAAGATCAATGTTCAGAACAATAAGCAAACCTATCACTTTTTTGTAGTCTAGCTTGATTCTTTCAGTATGCAAAACTTTTATAAATGGCATTAGTGTGTGTGTAGGTTTATATGAATGACAATGTATTTCCTCAAGTTATTCTTTCTTAATATCCAAACAAAATAAATGAACCAGATAAAATTTCTAAAAGCCTACAATTCCAACTGAATCTGCTGTTTCCTAATCAAGCAGGAGCTATATCAGTCTCTGGGCATTTGACATTTAAAAAGTTGGGCTTTCAACAACAAAAACATCTTTTCTGCTTTCATCTTGAGCCTTTTCTGTTTTAGAAGGCAGAGACCTGACCCCCTCAAGTTGCTTAATTTCCATAATGTTTGGACCATGCCACCCTCATTTTTCATCTACATCAAAGCAGAGAATAGTATGATGGTTCTGAACATGCCAAAGCATCAGTTGATATACAGATGTCATTAAGTCTATATTGTTATATATTTTAAACTATGTGTACTAGAAGTGGTTGGCCATATCTGAGCTCTTCATAGAATTGGGTCCTTATGCTATTAACTGGAACTTAATGAGGTGGCATCTTGTCCTAGTAAGGTGTAGATGAAGTGTAAAAGAAGTGGCCCATATCTGCATTTCCCTTTACAAACTCTGTAAATTGATAAATACTGATTCTAGTGCTTGTTCAAGAAATTGTAACCAGTGGGACTCTTTTTTTTCTTTTCAAATATGTTTTCATTGTTTGGCAATAGCTACTTTTGCTGCTATAAGCCAAAGCTTAATGAGTTTTTTATTTAGCAATTTTATTTCTTATACTGACCATCAGATATGTGTAAAAAAACAAATGCAAATGACTAGATGACTGCAAGAATATAAATTCTTCCATTCCCCACCATCAGTTAGAATGAAAAAGCAATTAGATGAAAAGTGAAAGTTTTTAAACAAAAAACACCCAAGAAAGTCCAGTTGCAAAAGCACCTTTGGGTTCTCAGTAAAATTTGTTTCCTACAGTTAGAAAAATAATTGTTGGAAATATCTATCAGGAGAAGTTGAAAAAAATACATTAATTTTGGAACTGCTGTCACTTTTTCTGCTACCATACTATTTAAAATGCTTAGAAGAATTTTGTTCCATCTTTTCATACTTTTTTATCTTGTTTTTCCTCAAAGTAATTATTATTGACATGGAGGTGGTTATGAACATGTCATTGGCAAAAAAAAAAAAATAAATCAGTAAATAATTTTCACTATCTGTGTTTATTCCCTGCATTTGATCATTTGTATGAAGTACAATAGCCAACAATTTATTGATTAAAATAAACAGTAAAAGAAAAGGGACTTCCCTGTTGTAATGTTTTATCAGAAACTGTTCTTATCAAAATTGTTTTTGAAATTTATTTTAAAGAAGTGGTTTATATTTTATAACTTTCTGATAGGACTAGATATAATTCAGTTGAGAATAAAGCTAAATTGATCTGAATGTATAATTATAACTACAATTAGCCTGGCCTAATTGGCTATTAATTTTGATTATAATTTACAATATAATAATGAACTAGATCTATATAAATAACCTATAGATTTTCTGGCTTTAAGTGTAATTTTAACTTTTCTTTATAAAAGAGAGGGTTTCTTCCTTGGTATAGTAGATTACATATTCTAGAATTAGACTATCCTAACTCTAGATATTTCTTTATAGAATGTATTACTAAATTAATCTGGTCTAGGTGACTTCCTACTGTATTTTTTAAATTTTGGAAAGGTGTTAAGTCAGATAGTCTAAACAATGAATGTCTTGTTGATAAAGCCAATATTCCAATTTATTTAATTAGCTCTAATGTCCCATTGGTGCTGGAATTTGCTCCTAGAAGCATGAATCCGAAAACACCAGCCTGAAGATGACGAATAAGACTTCGTCGAAACGTCGCCAAGACACTTCCAATTTTACGCGGGAGAAAACCCGAATAACCAAAGACCTACATACAAATACCCGCGAAAACCTCAGAAAACAAAACCTCAGAAAACACACACACACACACACACACACAAAATCTTTTAATCATTTTACAATTTAGTATTGTTATTATCAGTGCTAATAATTATTTGACCTTTAGGTTGTTTTCATGAATAATTTTACTTTGCCTTTTTGTGTATTAGTTAATAATGTAGAATTCTTGTTATCACACTCAGCATTTGTGTTTGGAATATAGAAGCTGCAATGAAATTGTACTGATCTCCTAGATATTTTTTTCAGCTTTGAGTGTTTATCATATTTTGCTACCAATTCTCTAATTTCTAAATGTAGTTTACCAGAGAAGCATTAAGTTTTCTATTTTGTTATATTCCTTTGCTTAATATACTTCCCACTTATTCCTGCTTTCATTGCTTTCCATCTCGTCATAAGAACTGGCCTTAATCTGAAAGTATCTTTCCCTTTTATAATTTAAAAGTCGATTTCAGATTAGCCTGCTAGTGTTTTAAGTGTAAAGTGCATCTGAGTATGCAAGAGAAGTGGAAAACTGTAGAGATTTACAAAAAGAACAAAAAAGCTGAAATGTTCTTCCCCACCCCCAAAGATTCCATTGCTTTCTATTAACAAACACAAAACATAATTCAGTTACACCATCTGTTTCCAATAAAAGTATAATTCTTAGAAATTGCAACACATGTGTTCTAATCCCAAGACAATCTCGCCTCCTTTTTGACTAGATATCACATTTCAAAAACAGAGATCCTCACACAAAACTGTATCTTTAATAACAAATGAGAGTAAAATTGTGAGTTCCTCTTCCAAGAAATTCCGTCGACTTAATTAAATTCCAGCTTTGGGGAATCCACCAGTGTATGTCTAGACGACCAATGTTATTCTTTCTAAATTGCTTTCGTATAATGTCATGGGGAAAGTAGAATGAGCAAACATTGCTATTGTATGTGTTTTAAAAATTAGCTTTTCCCTTGAGAGAGTTTGGAACTGTAATTTGTAATCCAAACTGTTTGAAATACATAGAATCTTCACATGATACCAGTCTCATTTTGCATCTGAGGTTTTTAAGGCTAGAGGAACCATTCTAGCACAGCTAGAATTCTGTACCTGTATGCTTATACAAGAATAAATATGGCGAGTGCTTCTCCAGTGATAGACAGATGATAGATGGATGGAGATAGATAGATGATAGATAGATAGATAGATAGATAGATAGATAGATAGATAGATAGATAGATTAGATGATAGATGGATGAACGGACAGACAGACATGTTACTGGCTAAAGAAGATTTTCTGTAGTTTGGCTTGTAACTGTGGGCCATGTTGTACATTGGTTTAGTTTATATATAGAATTAAGCTATGGTTGGTATTATATTGCTTCAGTTTTCCATGCTTCTGGATTCCTCCCTTCCTTTAATAACATTAAAGAAAATTAGTTTTTGGTTTGCTTTTGTGTTGATCCTTTTTTATTATTATATCCACAATCTCCCATCGACCCGTGCGCTCCCACAGAGAGGGCCTCCTCAGGGTGCCATCAGCCAATCAATATAGGCTGGTGACCCCCAGGGGGAGGGCCTTCTCTGTGGGGGCACCTACCCTCTGGAATCAGTTGTCCCCAGAGATAAGGAGAACCAAGACCTCAGTGCCTTCCGCCGTGCCCTTAAAACCCACTTTTTCCAGCAAGCCGGGCTGGCTTAAGAAGAAATTTTTAAATGTTTTAATTGGTTTGTATTTTTAATTTTGGGCCAAATTTATATATATCTTAATTGTTTTTTAATATTTGTATTTCATGTTTTTTAATTCTGGCTGTACACCGCCCTGAGTCCTCAGGAAGAAGGGCGGTATATAAATTGGAAATAAAATAAAAATAAAACAAAATAAATCTAAATTCTAGTCATTCTTCTCTTTTGTTTTCTTTTTTGTTATTTTCTCTTTTGTTGAAATAACTCAAGTTGTTAAACCATTGCTTGGGAATAGCTTGCTTCAATAAAGAGTAGTTAAGACTTAGTAGTTTTTGCAACATAAGCCCAGTCTATAATTAACTAGTGGAGACATTTCTTCCAGTTTTAAATCTTTAAACTATCTCCATCATTTAGAAATTTGTTTACTGCATATTGTAACAATCTTTTCTTTTTCTCCCTTCTTATCGCAGAAATGAAATGAAACAATTACACACATCCTCCATTGGGCAAATCATTATTTGTCAGTGGAATATGGCTCACAATCTTTTTAAGATAAAGGATTCTTTATTAGTTACCCACATATTCAGTATGGGAAGATCAAAGAACCTTCTTCAATGAATCTTAATTTGTATTTATTTATTCAATTCCTATAGCTACCCATCTCAAACAATTGACTCTGGGCACTTTACAATTCTTAAATTCATGAAACAGTCAAACAATAAAAACAGTAAAACCCTAAAGGCATGGCAAAAAACAACATGCACACAGCAGCCAAGGTAGTTAACCAACTAGCAGTAACGCATTTTGAGCCCCAGGCCCAGATACATAGTCATATTTGTAAAATCATAATCTTCAAGGGGAGAAAGCAGGGATTATAGCAAAGAATCCCATCTTCTAGTTTCCCACCAATCAATACTCTTAACTGACAGGATTTGCAACCTGTCTTAAATGCTGGATTGAATTGGATGGGTAAAGACCCTTAGAATTTACCAAAAATCCTGAATAAAAAAATAATTTGTGCTTTCAAACATAACTTTTCTTGCTTTAAGTTGTTTAGTTGATAGTTCCTTTCGATTTAATTTTCCAGTTATTTCATACTCTATTGTTATTGTGGCGAGTCCAACAAGCCTTGTGTGCATCATTGTTGCACTGATTTATTTTTATCAGTTTTAACTTTCAGCAGGTATGTTCCATGTGAGCTACAGAACCAAGCAGAATTAAAAGAATCCATTGACTGACGGTGATCTTATTTTTATACAAACACTATTGCTTCTCGAGGAAGGAAATGTTTCCTAGGTCATTTTGAAAAAGCCCATAACTCACTCTAGCCTCAAATGTTTATGAATTCCCATCTCCAGTTTTATACAAACATCTTGTTTGCTTTTTTCTTTAATAAATTATGAATATTTTAGAAAAAGCCAAATATGAGTCTAGCAACTACATTCATTGAAATCTTTCATCAACTGAGAGAACGGCAATATTAAATTCATTTTGAATCTTTGGTTGGGGTTCTGAATGGATGTGTTGCCTTCATGTGAAAACTGTTCATTTTGGATGAATGTGGATTGTGGTAGTACAGTGGTCTAAGGCACCCTGTTATTAAGCTGGTTATTAAGACCAGCTGCCTGCAATTACTGCAGGTTCGAATCTCTCCAAGGCTCAAGGTTGACTCAGCCTTCCATCCTTTCTAAGGTAGGTAAATTGAGGACCCAGTTGTGGGGGCAATAAGCTGACTTTGTATAAATATACAAAAGGATGAAGGCTATTGCTGAGCACATTGTAAGCCGCCCTGAGTCTCCGGAGAAGGGGGGCATATAAATCAAATTTAAAAAAAAAATGTTGTCAGAAAACGCAGTTCTTTGGCAAGCCTAAAATAATCTGTCATTGTTCTTTTGAATTACATCACTCTAATTTCCTCTAAAAATTTTAAAGTTGGCTGCATCTTTTGAATAGTAGAATGTATGTTCCAATTCTTTTCCTTCTTAGGGTAATTGTAGAAAAGATAATGAGTGAAGACATAAATCTGGACTTGGAAATGCTATCTGCTCAAGGGCTTGCTGCCTCTCAGCATACTGTATTACTAGATGATCCAATAAAGATAGTATTATTGGAAGTTAAGGTTTCCAAGCTTGTAGGCTGCAAAGTATCAATGAAACTTTCTTATCTTATCTATTAAGCCAAGTTGGAGAATTCATATAATGAGTCACAATGTCCCAATAGTGTACTGAGCTTGAGAAAATCTCATAAACACACTGCATTGAGTAAAACATTCTGCTTGCTCCGAAGCAGCATCTAACTGCTTCATTGACAAGCAGATTAGGAAACGCACATTGCAAAGAATAATTTTTTTTAAAAAAAAAGCTCTAGAATCAATTTCCATGATATTTCTTTGCATATTATTGTCTTTACTTTTCATATTGCTCTATTATCATACCTTTGGTTAATTAGGTTGCCCATAGATAATAACATTGTGGAATCAAATCAAAAGAATATTTTATTACTTCTGAACAGCAATAGAAAGAAACCAACCAACGAACATAGCCTAGTAATTAATAGGGAATAATGTTCAGGGCTAATCGGCCATGTTCTTGAAGCTAGGAAGCAAATTGTCACAGAGAATAGCTTCTGTTTTAAAATCTCAAATGCTAGAAATCCTTAAAAAAAAATCCTTTATGAGCATTTCCGTATTATCTTCATTTTGAGAATGATCAATTGTTGAAGGCAGCCCACATCTGTATAGAGCAGTAGTGAAATCCAATTTTTTTTACTACTGGCTCTGTGGGCGTGGCTTGGTGGGCATGGTGTGACTTGGTAGGTGTGGTTTGGTGGGCATGGCAGGGCAAGGATACTGCAAAATCTCCATTCCCACTCCACTCTTGGGGGAAGGATACTGGGGCCAGCCAGAGGTGGTATTTACCGGTTCTCTGAACTCAAAATTTCTGCTACCGGTTCTCCGAACTACTCAAAATTTCGGCTACCAGTTCTCCAAAACCTGTCAGAACCTGCTGGATTTCACCCCTGGTGTAGAGGCTGGAACTGAAAAATCTTGAGTAGCATGGAATGATCTTAAGATACTTTTTTTTAAAAGGTGTCCTTGCTAGAATTTCAGTTGGTTTGTTCTTCATATTGTGTGTGTGTGTGTATATTTCTGGAACCCCTGTTGCTTTTGTTTTTGACTTTGCCTACCTGACAGGGCTGACAGCAGATGAAGGGGAGTGAAAATTGCTATAAATTGTTGCAGGTCAGAGTTAAATCTCTTGTCCTCAGTGGTAGGAAAAGACACAGTCCATTGACAGCGCTTTGAAGCAGTTCTCCCCTCCTTTATTTTTCTCTCCAGAAAACTAGGGCAGGTCCTTCTGAGACACTTTCACACCCGTGTACATATGTATATATCTGTATGTTTGAGGAGGAGCCAACAACTTGTCTTTTGCCTTAAGGAGCAAAAAAATGAATAATTTTGTTTTGTTTCATCTCTACTCCTAGTTATAAAAAAGGCTGCCACTAACGTACAGTTTGACTGGTTTTCCACAACAGTATCTTTAGTACACCTAAGTTTTATTGTGACAATAGAATGAGTTGCTACCATAAGGAAGAATTATCTGTGTCTCTTTGCTACCCATTGCATTTTGTAATTCACTGGTATTTTGCAGCATAAAAAGCAGCAGAGAAAGGATATATAAATCATAAATTGGAAACAGGTAAAGTTGAGATTGCTGTGTTATTCCAGTGCAAAGGAATTCGGAGCTGGCCTAGGGGAAAACATGAGAAGCCATTAAGGATTCAAACAAAAGTTTCCAAGTCCAAAGGTAGAAAGAAGCATGAGAAAGAAACTCAAAACAACCCCACCTTGATTTTATTATTTATTTATTTATTAGTCCAATTTATATGCCGCCCTTCTCCGTAGACTCAGGGCGGCTTACAATGCATTATAGCAATAGCCTGCATACTTTTATGTATATACCTGCTTATTAGGGCTTTCGGGGGCCCCTAAGCGGTGTTGTTCTATACAAAACCAGCTTATTGCCCCCACAATCCAGATTTTGCTTATAATGAGATCAAAGAAACTTGGAAAGGCTTTCAAGATTCAGTTAATATATCCTACAACATAAAAGAAGCATTCCTGGAATCCATGCATCGCCTTTTCTTGATCTATCTTACTTTGAAGGGTTGACATTCAATGACATTGTAAAAAACTAATGAAGAGAACTCTTGAGTCTAATTCTGAGTTCAATGGAATTTATTTCCTTTCATAATATGTTTACACACTTTGACAGCATTTTCTTCATACCTTTATTTAATGAATTCGTATATTATGTTTTTAGAGGTTTTTCCAGGATTTGCTATATAAATAAACAGCAGAGGAATCCTTATCACTAGTATTCTGGAAGATTATATTTTTGTAAATTTGGAAGAATTCAGTTTCTCAGCCAATATATATGCAAGCTTGCAATTTTGACCATACATTATTCAGTATGAATCTAATACTTCTTTCCAAAGAGCCAAATGAGAAAAAAGGGCTGTATTCCTAAAGTCTGCCACAAGATGTCAATAACTCTTCTGTGGATGAACACAGATGATACAAGGTAAGCATACTGTTTAGTTAGAGAAAAGGGTAAAGAAAACTTATTTAAGTATATACAGGATCAAATCTGTTTTATTTTGCCTTTTGAAATCTTGAACAAATCTTGAAAATAAATTAGTTAAGATTATTTTTAATCTAATAAATAATGTAAATCTTGACATAGTTATATTGTTTAATTCCAAAACAATACACAGAATAAACCTTGTGTGAAAATGTTTATATTTATTTCATGATATTTGATTATGTACCATTAAATTGGAATAGACTATTAGCTACCACATAGATAGAGGTTCTCCAGGATGATCTGTCCCTAACCTACCTCTTCGTGTATTGAACATTACACCCATAACTGCTGTAATTGTATCCACATGATTTGCTGCCATCCTCTTTCTTTTCCATCTATTTTTCTAATTACAGGCATCTCAAGAAAGCTAGATCATATGTCCAAAAATGTAATAAACTAATCTTGCCATTTGTGCCTGGAGTGAGAATTTTGGGTTGATTTGTTCTATATTCATTAGTTCGTTTACTTGGCTATCCATGGTATTATCAGAAATTTTACCCAACACTAGAATTCAGAAACATCAATGCTTCTGTCCTGCTTCTTTAAGTCCAACTGTCACTTCCAAAGAATATCACAGGGAAAACCATCCCCTGTATAATTTTATAAGAATAGACACATCCTGGTGTAAGAAGTTAGCACCCACCCTCTCCTAGGAAAATGAAATATTCTGGGAAATACTAAGGGGGCAGAATATTTTATTTCCCTGGATAGGAAATGGAGAAACATGTTTTTAGGCAGGAACAGGCTCACTCTTAATAGCCCCCACCATCTCAATAGCCCACAGCAGTTGTCCACACTTAAGAGATAAAGAGATAGCTAGGTCTATTCATAGGCAAATGCCCTCACCCAAGATCCAACAAAGGTAGGATTAGCCCTCTACTCATCTAGCAACAGAACTCACCACATGGTACCTGGGAAGATTACATCACCCAGCAAGTCTCAGCCAAGCTTGGGACTCAGAACAGCCTACAGAGTTACCCCTGCATAGCCCCATGGGAGTCTGACAACCAATCAGAATACAAGCTCAAATTCAAAACCCAAGAGAGGGCATAAAACCCAGGGACTCTCAGCATCTCTCCCTTTTTTTTTCTCCTTCACCCAACATCATCAAGGCATGTGATCCTGTCCATCATTTAAAAAAACCATTTTTCCAAGTGATCTCCATGTTTCCAGTGTCTTTTTTCCCACTTGGAACTGAACCCAGATGGACATTTCTTCCAACAATGGCAATGTAATATCTTTTCTAAAGCCTTTATTTCTAATCTACCAAGAGAAAGTTTGAAGTGTATTTCTTGATTGATAGTTCCTTTATTGTTGAGGGGTTAAATCCTAAAAAGTAGAAATTACCTACATCTTCAATATTTTCCTTATAAAAACCCCGCTTAGAGTTTGTTCCTCACAGTTTGGGAGCCCTCCAGGTGGGTGGTGGGTTTTTTGCAAACTCCAAGCAGGCTTTCGTGTGTTTTGCATGGAGGAGAGCCTTCCATCTGCCATAAAGTCCAGATCGGTGGAGGGCTGCAGTGATGGTTGCCCTTCTGGAACTCTATCCCATCTCCACACAGGATCTCTGGAGCATTCTTCGTCACTTCTCTTACTAAGGCCCTTTTCTTCCAATTGCTTAGTTTGACTGGGCGACCAGCTGGAAGAGTCCTGGTTGCGCCAACCTTCTTCCATTTGAGAATTATGGAGGCCATTGTGCTTTTAGGAACCTTCAGTGCAGCAGAAATTTTATTGTAGCCTTCCCCAGATCTGCGCCTTGCAATAATCCTGCCTCTGAGTTCTCCAGGCAGTTTTTTCAACCTCATGGTTTTTGCTCTGCTACAGAATCCAGTATCAGCTGTGACACCTTCTATAGAGAGGTATATGCCTTTCCAAATCATATCCAATCAATTGAAGTTACCATAGGTCGACTTCATTTAAGGTATAGAAACATGTCAGCAATGATCAAGAGAAATGGGAGGCACCAGAGCTAAATTTCATGTGTTGTTGCAGAGTCTGAATACTTATGCTAGTGATATTTCAGCTTTTCTTTTTAATAAATTTATAGACATTTCTAAAATTCTGTTTTCACTTTTGTCATTATGGGTTACTGAATGTAGATTAATGAGAAAAAAATGAATTTCAACAACTGTAGAATCAAGCTGCAACATAACAATATTGACAAAAGTGAAGGGGGTCTGAATACTTTGTGAATGCACTGTATGTTGAATAAATAAGAGGAGAGAATATAGGTTTGTCTCATTGCTTTGTTAACCTGGCGTCAATCTGTTTTGCTACGTTCCACCCCAACTGTGGCTTTCTGACTTATGAATAGGTTTTGCACGATGACAATAATACGTTCTGGGATTCTCATTTTCCTAAGCACATTCCACAGCTTGACAAGGTCAACATAATAATAAAAAATTATAATTAATGAAGCACATATTGTCTTATTTTGAGCATTCTTTAGTTCTTTCAATTATCCAGCATACATCGACAATAATTTCTTCTATGCCTTGGCCTTTTCTAAAATCAGCTTGAATATTTGACATTTCTCTTTCCTTATACTGCTCTAATCTGTGTTAATCCCAAGCATTATTTTGCTAGCATGCGAAAGGAAGAATATTGTATTGTATAACAGTTAGCGCATTCTGTTCAGTCTTTTTTTTTTTTAATTTGATTTATATGCCGCCCTTCTCCGGAGACTCAGGGCGGCTTACAATGCGCTAAGCAATAGCCTTCATTCTTTTGTATATTTTATACAAAGTCAGTTTATTGCCCCCACAAACTGGGTCCTCATTTCACCTACCTTAGAAAGGATGGAAGGCTGAGTCAACCTTGAGCCTTGGAGAGATTCGAACCAGCAGAAATTGCAGGCAGCTGTGTTAATAACAGGGTGCACTAAACCACTGTACTATCAAGGCTCTTTACTCTTAGTCTTAACTCTTTACTATAGATATATAGAATGACTTTCCAGCCTCTGTGTAATTTTCTGGATTAACTGTCATTGTTTGGTTACGACATTTATAGTTTCTCATTTTGTTCTTTCCATAAGGCATTTTGATGATTAACATCCCTATTGTATCAAATTTTAGTATATTCCTTCCATTTTTGTTTATCTTGCTTTATTGTTTACTTTATGTTACTGTCTGTCTATTTGGAAGGCTTCCCTATTTGTGTCCAATATCAGTGTTTTTATAGATGTTCTTGCAGTACAGTACTGCTTCTTGTCTCATCTAACAGTTCTTTGGAATTCTTTGTTAAATTACTTCATGGTAACTGTCTTTCTTGATTTTGGCTTCTTTTTTTCTTTTTTTCCACCATTAGTTTTATATCCAGCTTGTTCAAGATCATATTGCTTAGTTTTCTTCTTATTGTTGTCCAGTTTAACTTTGAACTTGCACACCAGGAGTTCATGATCTGTTTCACAATCAACTCTAGTCCTTCTTCACTTTTATAACTGAGCTCTTCCTTATACCAATAATGTAATAAATTTGATTTTTTAAAAATTTGACATTCATGCACATAGATGGAATTTTGATAATTTCAGTTTTTAATATGTAGTTGATTCACTCATTTTTCTGCCTTTTTAACTTGGGATTTTATTTTCTTGTATGGTAACATCAACAGTTAGAGATTCTGAAGACCTTAATCCAGCCACATCTGAAAGCTCCTCACTAGGATGCTCAGTGCCAGACAACCTGCTTGGCAATTTATTATCAGCCATTTTATCTTGTCTATCCAATTTATTTTCTTCGGGGGGTGGGGGGAGAAATGGTTTACAATTATCTTCTCACATGCAGCACAATGTCTTTGTTGTCACTAAAGTAATCATCCACCTCTAACATCTTCTTGTATCATTGTTGCCCAATATAGGTACATGCTTACGTTAACTAGGCAGCTGGGATGACATTCACACCTTGGGTGAATTTGCTGGAAATATATACTGTACTCTTTGTATATGATCCAAGGATTCATTGCCCGTCCCTCTCAGGAACTCCCCACTGACACAATGAGGTACTACAGCAAGATTTAAGGAGGAATTTATGTTTAAATATTTCTTTTTCAGGGATTTGTGGGTACTTGTATATATGAATGTTGAGTAATAAAAATAGAAAAAAATTTTTTTTAAAAAAAATTTAAAAAAATTTGCAGACCCAGTACAACATCAGGTTTGAAAGTTGTCATTATACATATTCTCTTTAGCACGTCCCTATTCTGGGATGGGGACATAAACACACACACACACACACACAGACACACACACACCTGTTCTGGGATTCAGTGCAGCTGCATAAACTGCAACTCTCTTAAACGAGGCCTGAATGGACCAGCTGAGATAGAATTATTGATGCTCACCAATTTTGTTTTGCCTTCAGGCACTTTGTGCCTGAGTATGATAGTGGATTTCAGCTTCTAAAAAATAATCCCACAGAATCAAAATATAAAATAAATTTTGAATGGGAAAAAAGCATTGAGGTGAAGTTTTATATCACTGGCAATCTCCCACTCTTAGCAAGATGACATGATATCAATAATCACATCCTTTTGTTCTGATTCACAGCACAAAACTGTTGGGGCTCTTTGAGATAAGATTTATTGAGCAACAGGTTCCTAACTGAATCTCCCCCCCCCCCCGTCGCCAATTAGTTAAATTCCGCTTGCTGTGAATATTTTCTTAGAAGGACACTTTAAACTAGTCACATGTATTGTGTGGAGGTGTGTGAGCATCTCATAGGTTTAGTAGCAAATGCTGCTCATATGTGAATGGGAGGTACATTTTCCAACCACATTAAATTGCCTCTGTTGCGAACTGATAGTAAAGGTAAGTAGAACCCATCCCTGATGTTGTGGGTCTCAAAGCAGGTAGAGATTACACAATAGATTTATTTATTCCACCTAAAGGTAAAATTTCACTGAAGGGATTAGGCAGAAAGGAATAAACAAATATTAATATATAACTAAATTCTGGAAATACAAACACTGTCCAAATCAAAAGCAATGCGACCTTTATGCCTGGAAATATTTGGGAAATATATTAAACACTGAGATGTTATAAACTTTTTCAATTGGATGGAAAAGCGAGGTGGAAATTTCTGGATTACTTTAGGAGAACTGAGTTGCACTCATATAACCATATATGAATATAAGATTGCTCTGTCCAGCTTTTAATTATTTGAACTGCTTGGTAGCAAACTATCTTGAGAATCTTTCTTTCCCTCCTATAAAAGCAGTTTATAGAAATAATTAGAATGGTACATAAATGTCTTGCTTACGTCTCATCTGCCCAAAGTCAAGTAGAACTTCATTTGGAAAAATGACTTCTGTTCACAAATCACACCAAAATAAATAACAGAAGTTAATATTTCTGTCTGTTATCCAGAACTACAGCCAGCTGCTGAAAATCCAGATGTTATGAACAAGGAAGCAGAATAGTTGTAAACTGTACTTCACAGAAATTCTATGCACTAACAAAAAATTAAACTTCTCCCTGAGAAACTCAAGTGCAACTTCCAACATTCCCTCCCCCCTCCTTCTTCAGATGCACATTTCATCACACGTAACTTCTGACTAATGAGCATAGTTAGGTATTCCTTCTCTTGGATGATACTTAAACTAGATTGGTCTTATTTCCTGAGTTGACATGGCAGGACTGCTTGTCAACTCAGCTATTCCAAAATGATCTGCTTCTCCAAAATAGCATAGAGCCCCTTCTGTCTCCAATGAACATTTTCCTTCATGCTAGATTTTATAAGGTTTCTCCTAGCTTCATGAGCTTCTACTAACTGCATTAAAAACTTATTAACTGTACCCATTATATTTTTAAAAGCTGTAATGCTTAAAATACAAACTTCACTACAATGTCATTTTGCCAAACATTTGCACAGGCCAAGTGAATTCCAGGAGGGAGTACTGGCAATAATATTTTAGTAGGCTGTGCTGTTTCTTTTGGGTGAAGTCCAAACTAAAGTCTTTTCTTGGTAATTGTGTAAGCTATTGAAGCTTAGTCTAAAGCACATAGGATAAAATAGTCTGGACTCAGACCCATAGGTTCTGTTGAGAAGGCAAGAGAGAAAATTGAGGCAAACATTGTCACACTCCTTTACGCTGTTATGCAAGGGTGGTCTTGCTACTGCTTAAATCCTCATTTACACAAATTCAGCTTTGGGGAAAGGAGCACTCTCAACTTGAAACTTTTTTGGGAGTTTCAGAAAACCTTGTTAACATCAGTTTATACTTACTGCATATTTAAAATGTTGCTTGAAAATATGGGTAGCAACTTTCTGTAAAGCTCCAGAATGTCTGGTTTTCTTCTCCTGGTTGCACAATTTCTTGGGTGGTCTTGTTATTATTATTATTATTATTTGGAAATTCTATGATGTTCTAAATGTGACAATCTGTGCAAAATAGAGATGTTTAGGAGATTCAACATGTCTGGAACAAAAAAAAATTCCATTAAAAAAACTTCTAGAAAATCTGTGGACCATCCTCAGAATTAGCACAACTAGAGGAGAAATGGGACATTCTCCAAAATTTTTGCTTAATGGAATGGTAGTTGCTATTCATACCTAATGGACAGCCTGTTTAGTTCTGAGGGCTTCTCATATTGTAGTTATACCTAGAAAAGTAAAGTGTGAAGAAGAGAAAAGCATATCATGTCATAAATATCAGGGAGACAGAAGTCTTTAATAAAATTCATTGGTCCAATATAATATGCAATATGTTTCATTGTAAATCTGTCATTTTGCTTACTAAGAGTGAAGGCTAACTTAATGGGGGATTTGTTCATGAAGTCTATGCTGAGCCAATATACATATTTCAAATATGAATTTGTTATGTACTTGATAGTATTGTCTTTGATTTCAGCATTAGCATTTATTACCAATCTTTCCTAACCCATGGCTGGTTGAAGAATTCTAGGAATTGAAGTCCCTACATCTTAAAGTTGCCAAGATTGAGAAACATTGTTTCATTCTGTTAAAATTTTTACTCTATTAAAATGTATTCAATTAACAATTATTAATTTATGTAGTACTTCAGAAAGTAAGACCACTTAATACAGTACCCATTATTTAATTCACGGATTCCCAAACTTTCATGGTTCTTCCCTCCTCAGGGAAGCCAGCCAAATCCTTGTGCCTCTGCACTAAAAGGTGTAGATTTGGGAGCTTTGGTTTTCACCAGCACTTAAACCAATTTTCTTTCTTTCTTCCTTTATCACCAGATATCAAAATCAAAGGCTGTTTGCACTTTCATGTTAATAAATTCCATGAAATATCTAAATCTATAAGTCTGAAAGATTTTTTTGCTTTTGTTAATTATGGAAGAAAAACACCGTCAAGTCCCAGTTTTCTTTCTAAAAACAAACAAAGCAAAGAATGGATATATTACAATACTCGCCTCTTTATCACCCTCGAGGGTTTAGTGGAAATATTGATATTGTTTTTCCAGTCAGAATGGTTAAAGTCAGGGCAACTTTTGCAAAAACAATATTGTTGGATTTATAAACTATTTTTCTTTCAGGAGCTCAAACTGCTGTACTTACTTGTTTTTCTCCACAACAATGTACATATACTAAGTACATATACTACAATCCCAAATACTAAGTTGGACCTAAGATTTATTTTTGATCAAACTAGCACCAAAAATCCAGATGTCACAAATAGATAGTGGCAAATGGGATGTTCCAAGATTTGCTTCCCAAGAGAACTATAAGCATCAGCTAGGGAGCACCAGAAATTACCCATTTTTATAACTCAGTTATAATATTTCTTCACTCACAAATCGGTCAAGTCATCCTTAGCAAAATTAGAATCACCAAAGGGTGTTAGTTCAAGAAGAAATACATTCCAACTATGTTTCGGTTTTAAGTAATCAGAATGGAACCGATTGTCATAGATACAATCTAAAATACAATCTAAGATGTTTATCAATATTTTTCTCCAGAGAAACAGTCAAGATTTTCTCATCCTCAGTGCTTGCTGCACAATGTACTTTTTTAGTATTGTTGGAAATCAATTGTAAGTAACTTTCTGCACTCTTCGCTTTGAGAGAAGCAGTTTGGCCAGAAACACTTAGATGAATCCATGATGGTTAATGAATAGTCTTAAAGTGATTTACCTTACGAGTAAGTAGTTGAAAATCCTTTTCAATATCTATCAGTCCAGGAGTAAAGTCTTCTTTTTGAAATACCCAGAAGCTTTATGTCTTTCTCTCATACACAAAGATCAGTGGATTTCTGCATGGTACAAGATTTTTATTCTTATTTCTTTGTAATGCTCCCGACAGTCAGTAGGACTTCTTTTAAGACTGGGAAGTCTTTGAGACCAGTACATGGCAGTAAGTCACTGAAGCAAGTAGAACTTCTTTCATAGGAAGAGAAAATCTTGATTCATTGCCAAGATTTTTGATATTCTATCCATTTATGTTTCCCAGCTTCACCTTTGGTTAACCTGTGAAAGAATAATTGGAGTACTACAGAAACTCACCTATTAGGTTAGGTAACAGCATTGTATTTAGAACTTTTTAGCTTTCTGCAAAGTAGTTAATGGATGACATAATGAGCACTATTTATATAGCACCCAGAATCATTCTGTGAGTGAAATGAGCAGTGCTTAAAATTTGATAAGTAAATAAAAATCAAAGTAAACAAAATCACACCTGGTTAAAAAAAAAGATAGAATTTTTTTTTCTCCTTCTCACAATTTTAGGACTCAAGAATAATTAAGTAAAGGCATATGTGGAGGAGATTTAACCTGATAAAAGGAAATTGGTGGAATTCTGGTAAGGAGATGATTTTAACGGAGGATTGGACAATTTCGTGGAGGGTTGGGCTACTCATGCTGCATCTTGGTAGTTTACAATCTTGGAAATTAGAAATGATTTATCTTAAATAACAGCTACTATGGAACACAGGAAAAAACTGTTACTCTCTTGACTAATTCTGAGCTTTTTAAATATATTGTGAAGGGGTGTGTGTGTCACAGTGGGATTAGACTGGGTTTCTGGGCTGAGTCAGGAGGTTCCTTTCTGTTCTTATATTAAATGCAAATGATTTGAGATGCATTAGAATCTGAGCAGACTTTGTTCTTCAGTTTTCTTTACACAAATATTCAGTTAGTGTAGGGTTAACAACCTATAGTCCATGGTCCACATCAGTGGTGGGTTGCTACCGGTTCACCCCGGTTCGGGTAAACCGGTAGCAGTGACGGGAGACTCCGCTCACCCGCCCAGACATCATCAAATATGCTCTGCGCATGTGCAAGTGAACTGGTAGCAAAGGTAAGTGAAACCCACCACTGGTCCAAATGTGACCTGCCACCCAAAATCATCTGGTCCATGGTTCCAAAAAGAAATATATCCACCTGGTCTGTGAGAAAAAGGCAGAGCGTGCTCGAAGTGTTCTCATTTGGCCATTTTCTGCAATGGTTTTCTCAGCTGCCTTTGTGTGGGTAGTAGAGCAACAAAGCTCTCAGCATAGCCTTCAACCCGTACCCAGAGGAAAGTTGCCAACCACTGGCTTACAAGCCTTCTGATTTGTCAAATAGTCTTTTCAACAAAACTTTCCCTATCCTGTTTCTGCTCTTCTGAAGGCCATTTTTAGATTTGCCCAGTTTACTGTCCGCTCATTTCTTGCACCCCCATATTTTCAAAGGGCACATTTATTTTTATTGTAAGCAATTTTCTCTATTCAAAAACATTACAATTAATAGCCTCTCCAGCTTCCTTGCCAAGAAATTCTGGCTTTGACCCTTTGTTTCTTAAGAGGGTTTCCTTTTTAGTTTCTATCTTGTTCACACATCATTTTATGTCATCAATTTTGCACATATCCTGAAGAGAACTCTATTATGATTTTAATAGCCATATGCATTTTTTCCCCTTTGGTCACCCGCCACCTTGCTGTGAAATAAATTTGGTTGACATGCTTTTGTCTACTTGGCACTTAGTTCTCTTTGGCTGCATTTGAATGTTTTCATTTTGTCCTTCTGCTCACTGCTGTGTTAGTAAATGTGATTTTCCCAGTTATGGAAATCCTTTTAGTTGTTTAAAGGATGTTTTATCTCTCTTTCTCTTGTTCTTGTATTTGAAAAGCCCAGAGGAAGGAATTCTTTTGGCAAAATGAATCAAACTGATTTTATGGATGGATTTACTGGTGATTTTAACAAATGACAGAACAAAAAAGCCAATAAGGTTATTAAGCAAGTTCAGGTAGAGAATACTGTCATACCACTCTGTATATTAGTATTCTCTACTTTAACTTTTGATTTATTCTCTCCAGGTCAAGCTGAAATAATCAGCAGATTTTTTTTCTAATTATAAAAACACTATAATTGTAATTGTAATGAGTTAACGTAATCTAACATACACTTTGGAAAGCCCCAATCAAAGAGCTTTGAATAATGATAATACTTACATCAATATTTCTCAACCCTGATTGCTCCAAGATGGATGAATTTCAACTCCCAGAATTCTCTCACCTGCATGCTGGCCAGGAAATTCTGGGTATTGAAGTCCACTCAGCCTAAAGCAGCCAAGGTCAAGAAACACTGACTTATATGATAGATTTAAAATCCTAGGCTATATTTCATTCTCACTCCCATTTTCTTTTTTTTCCTTAGTGATTACATGCATTTTTCCATGTTATTTTTTTCCCCTCGATGTACAAATGATTTCTTCACTGTGCTGGGAACCCATTGCTGTCTTCTGGGTTATGTTTTCAGTATTTCAGTTTGGCCTATAGTCTTGGAGTTTCCATGTGGTCTCCCATCCAAGTACTCCCAGGTACCAATCATGCTTAACTTTTTTGGTATCAGTTAAGGTTAGTCAGATACAGTTATCTCTTGTAACAAAATCATAGGCAGCTAAGTAGGATAACTGTATTCAATTATCCTTGAATAACTAGACTGAAAAAGATGTAGGCTAAATCTATATAAATTTTGATTATATGTAAATATGAATAAAAATAATTGTAATTGTTTGTAGTCATACATTTTTGCCTTAAACATTTACCAATTTCTATATTTAAAATGTAATTAATCCTCAGAAGCAGCTATAGCTTTGGTTTAATGAATGCATTGATTCAGCACATTGGACAACACAATTATAAGAAATTAAGGTACAATATGCAAATAAAATATACAAATTCCTTTGCTTAAAAGGTTTGCTTATTTAATCTGTGTTTAAAATGCTGACAAAGTAATCAGAAATTTGTAAAAATGTGTACTAATTATGCAATTTCATTTGAGAAACATTTTTTACTGGAGAAAATAGTAGGATTGTAATATACTTACTAGAGATTACATTAAAATATGAAGGTCAGAACAAACAAATAAAACACTTGGGTGTTATTACACCATATCTGAAATTTTTTCAATGTTATTTAGACTCACACATATTTCCTAACTTTTACTATTGAGGAATCCCAAGGAAACTTCTTGAGCTTCTATCAAGATCATATCTATCTTTTGCTAAGATATCTCTTGCTTCAGAAAAGGCTGTATTTTTCTGCCTAGCAACATGTGTCTTATTGGCTTTTTAAGTCACAATATTAGGATTCTGGTTTCTATGGTGACAGAAAAATACACTGCAAAGAACTTTCAGGCTGTTTTTAAAAGTAGGACTTGCTGGATCATAAATTCTGAAAGGCTGTTCCAGTTTATCAACATCCTATGATTAAAAAAAAAAGATTATGAAGAGAGGAATTGGCCTTCATCTCTGTTTTCAGTCAAGGTGTATCCTAATACATTTTTGTAATTCTAGACAGTTGCAAACAAGTTCTGGAAATTAAGGAATTAGTAAAACTTCCAGAGTCAGGCCTTATGTTAGACAAGAAAGAAAGAAAAAGGCCAGAAAAGAAACCCCATGGGCATCTTTAAAAAAGCTGTAATGATACTTAAATTTTATAGTTATGTTATCTGAGAAAGAGAGAGATTTTAACAGAGATTGAAGGACTCCATCCAATTCTAGTGAAAGGTGATCAAGAAAACTTTAAAAATTAATACCAGAATTTATTCTCCTGTTATTAAAGTGTTGAATTTACTATGAATGGGAGAATTGAAGGAAGAATAAAAAGTGTGCTGTTTCCATATGGAAAACAACTGTCATTCTTTCCTTGTAACTGTCGTCTTTTAACATTCTATTGCTTCTCTCAACCTGAAGATGGGATTTCAAAAGATTCTTTGATTATTTAAGTCAGGCCTGTCAAACTGGTGGCCCACGGGCCGGATACATCATGTGCAAGCCACACCCACCCCGGCTCCGCAAAGGCAAAAAATGTCACAATACTTCACGATCCAGCCCATGACGTGATTGAATTTGACACCTGTGATCTAAGTGAAAGGAAAGATAGTGATTAGGTTCACACATTGAGATAAGATAGGACTTTATTTAGCTTTGACTTAGAGTGTTATGTGAATTCAACCATTGGGGTCAACTAGATTGTTGTGAGGGCATATAAAAGGAAGAATTAGCTAAAGAAAGAGGAAGTTTGAGTTTACTAGATCTCAAAGAGTATTTTGATGCCTGCTGTTTGCAATGGATAAAAGACTGTGTTCCTCTCCAAAACAAGAGATTACTTGAACTAGAGGACCATGAACTAAGATTTGGATGGCACACCTACTTATGGTATTACAAGATAAAAATAAACACTGATTTAAGAACCATTCTTGTTAAGGGCTTGGAATTAATATAAAATAAATTCCTCTACAAAGATACTCTTTGGGTGTCATCTCAAGGGGCATTTTTTAAACAAAAGAAACAATGGCGAGGCCAGACAGTTGGACTTATATCAAATAATATTTTTTAATCAAGGTGACCTAATCTCAAGCCCAAAGAAGAATTGGAGTCAGAAGGACATTTTTTTTCCATTTATTACAATCTCAAATCCATAACTTTTTTTTAATCTTATCTGAATCTTTCAATTCTAAGTATTTACATGATTTTCCCCTTTCCTAATATCTTTATTTTCAGTTGCGTGTTATACTTATATTTTATTAAGTTTAATAAGGATTATATATTTTGCAAAAAATAAAGTAGATTAGCAATAAATATATGTTATGCTTCAATGAATGATTACATACACTGAGATTACATATCAGACCCATATATAAAGGCACTATTAGAAAGCAGCAATAAAAGTGGACAAGTATTTTTTGTGACTTTCCTCAGAGATCTGGGAGGGAGTCATTAAATCATAACTCATGTAAAGTCTTTTTTTGCTTTTAAAAACAAATCTCCTAACTCCCCTCTTTTTCTAATAGATCAATGTTTATTGCACCTATAAAGTGCTATAAATATAGCATCTGCTTCTATATTCAGAAGGCCATTACTGGATTTTAAAATTCAATCATTAATTTAATTTACCATTTCAGTGAGAATCAGGATTTGTCTTCTTAACTTTGGAGAAACATGTTCCTATGCAACATCTCATAGTGAACTAAAGGGAAGGAATTCCATGAATAAGGAGAAATTAGATTTTTCTCATTTTTGCTAAGAAAACAAATTTTGGTAAAGAAATAAGAAATTTTGATTAACACATTGTACTGGAATACATTAAAAAGCACCTTTTATTTTTATTTTCAATACTCAGGGTCACAAAAGACTTGTTATTATTGACATAATGCCTACACGTGGAATGATGTTTCTATGATATTGGAGCCTGTGTGAATTTATAAACACATTCCACATAATGATAAATACCCAGCCTACAAATACATGTCTTTCTGTTTTGTTTGTTCAGATGAATTTATATGATATGTAGATTTACAACAATAATCCACCTAGTAGCCCAATACTGCTTTTGTACCAATGAAGAGCCTCATGTATTAAGAGAAAATTAAAACAGAATTATGGTTTTCCTGACGTTGTTCTAAGGGTAAAAATAAAGTTTAAAAGTGGTAAAGGCATTTTGAAAATACTTTAAAAACACATACACTATTTTTTTTCTACTTTGTGGAAAAAGCTCAGATGAATTTTAAATAATGGAACATAGATTATTGGATTTTCCATTCTTTGTTACCATTTTCAAAAAGCAGACTCTTTGGTTACCAAAGAGGTCAGAGAGGAACAAGAATAGAACTTCCTAGGGACACACACACCTGAGAATGTTTGTTACACTAGACTAGTGATTCTCAGCTTGTTCTATTTCTATCCCCCAATCCCTAAATCAAAGAACTTGGATTTCACTGTGACACAAACTAAAAGCCCAATTTTCTTTGTACATTTAAATGAATTCTGTTACTATGTTAATTATTTTAAGTAAGCTTTAAGAAAATAAAAATGCAGTGGCGTTAAGTAAATTGTACTGCAAAATAAAATAAAAATTCCATTAGTGCTGAAAATTATAATGATACCACTGAGGAGAAAATATCATTCTATATCCTAGAAAATAAAATCAAGAAAAAATATGCCATTATGAGGAAAGCTCTGATACTAATTTTACTTGATTGATACGAAAGCTATGGTTGCATTCACTGCCTAGCATGTTCATTCTGGAATTGTTGTTTGAAGCAGTAATGCATAGTGTGGCTTGGTTGAAAATGATGCATTTTATTTTTGGAGTTGTCATCTCAGTGAAAACATTCTGATACCAGTAATTTGACAAAAAGAGTAGAAGTTTTTAATAGCTTTTCCACGAAGTACTTTGTATTTAGATTTGCTTCACATCACAAAATATCTAAATGCTAACTTTTAAATAATTCTAATATTCAATCACTTGGACAAATAAAATGTCCCAAGAAGGTAACAAACAATTTATTTGCTTTATTATCACTTTGAAATAATGGATTAATAACCTACAAATATTAGTTTGATATTGGCTGCAGATGGAAAATATTCATTAAATCAGAAATGTGTACAGATACTCTGAAATAACAAACTACCACATTTTATATTCCCTGGTAGATTTGCAAACAATACCACTTACGAAATATTCCTCCATCAAAGCTTTTCTTCTAAAAGGCTAATTTATTTTTGAAAGTTTCTATTTTATTTGGAAGATGAGTTGTAAATTAATTTCATCTAGAAGCTGAAATGTATTTCGTATATACATGCTACTTTCAATATTACTGAAACATTATTCAGTGGTTATTAAAGTTTTAAAATTAAAGTACTTAATTTTTTATTCCTGAATAATACTTTATGATATGACAGTCTTATCCTTCAAAGATTTGGCAGTTTAGAAAGTTTAGCAGATTTGGCTTTAGAAAGATTAATAGTTATTTTTTTCAGTTAGATTACACATCAAACAGTTCAGGAGTCATCTCCTATGCAAGGATTTCATAATAGACCACGTGGTATCTACGGTAATTTATCAATAAGTTATCAATAATACTGTAACTAGGTAATGTCCAGAGACTATAAGCATAATGTGCAGACAATCTATGATCATGATACATTTGGGGGCACTTTCTCCTCATTGGGTATTTGGAGCTGAATTAAAAAAAAATCAAAATGGTGCCCATCACTTTGAGATTGATTCCCACACTTTTTATTTGTGCCATGCACAGTAAGCGCGAAAAAGAAGCATGATTTTAACTGTGTGATCACAACCACTCTTCTGACCCCCCCCTTGTGAATACCCCTAGTTACTGAAAAAAAAAATCCTGTCAGAGTTACATTGTTTGAAATGTATGTTGATTCATCAGTTGAAAGCACAAATCTTAAAATTTATCAATGGGATAATAAACTGAGCTTCACCATCGCAAAATGTGTTCTAATTTGTCACATCATTAAATAGAGAATTTTAGTTACTGCATTTACTACTTAATCTCAAAGTACTCTGAGCATCTGTTATTGTTGGCTTTATCAATGTCTCTCTTATTGTATCCAGCTTTTTTTACTTGACAATCTGGAAATAAATTTAAAAAGATACATGGAGTATAGTATAAGGTTACAGTTTGCCAAAGCAAACTCATTGTTTCTTTCCTTTGAGTTTTATTGCTGGTTTAAGTTATTAAAAATCGTCAGTAGGTCTTTTCTTGAGATAAGCATCCTTTGTTTACAAATGTCCCTTTAGAGTGATAGATTTCATTGTGCAGTTCAATGACTCTATATTTCTTATAGAGTGGATTGGGCACTCTATTAGTTCCTTTGTTTGACAAATCATATTGAAGGTAGCTGACATACTTCTTGTTTACCGTCTTTTGTTTCTTCATGGCTGCATAACTATGTCAGATATTTCTAAAGGTTCTGGAAAGGTGAAACCACATCTCTTTATTGAATCCTTATTATAGGACTCCATCAATTTCACAACAGAATTTGTTTTGTTTATATATTTCCATTCCATTCCATTTAATATTAATCTCAGACTTTCAAAATATCAAGCTAGATATTCTGTTCCCTTCCTCCTTTATTTCAAGTAATACATTGGTTTGGTTACCAGTGAACTTGAAACAGTTTAGGAAAGATATGTTATATATTAAGCATATTTTATTTTAAGATATTGTATTGCAAATCAGCAAGTGAGAATTATATGATGTGTAGCTGAGCAAGGCAAACTGCGAGGAAAACTTATAATGTTAACTGTTTCTCAGTGAACAGAATGCAAAAGTATTCAAGTATTTTGCATAAAAAACAGACTCTAACAACATTGACATTTAATAATAGCTGGGTATTTTGGCCAACTTAATATTATTCTGGGTGGTTTATTGATTTCAGCTGTCTGGAACTTGAAGCCCAAGCTGGATGCCATATGCTTTTTTAAAACGGAGAGAAAAGTTTTTTAATGTATTTATTTTAGTTAGAGATATGATTTAAGTTCTTGGAGAACTGCAATATATCGGCAAGTGAATTTGGAGTGATGAACCTGTGAACATATTATTATTTTATTCTACTTATTCATGCTGTGTGTGTTTACATTTTCAATTATTGTTGTGTTTAGTAAATGTTTTATTTTTATTTTTTGTCTAAATATCTACTTTGGGTACCATCTATTTAGGAAATATAAAGCTCCTCTGAAAAGAGAAACAAATAGAAAATACCATATTTTATGTTGTTTTTCATAGCTATGTGATTTTTATTTTAAGTCTTTAAAATCCTTTCAGGATTCATTCCTGAATGAATTCAGGAATCCATTCAACATACATAATAGACAGTTATTGTGGAGATGTAAGTTGAATTAACGTAGGTTCAGTTGTTGGTGAAATTCACAAGCTATTAATTTACTAATTGTACGATATAATAACATCAGGGAATGTGATGTAAAGTAAAGTTGCTGCTTAAAGTTCAGAAAAGCTTCATCACAATTCCTGTTGGACATGGACATGGACATGAATATGGACACACACATATGAACTTGGCATTTTTTGTTTCTGTATAATAAGTACCAACATTGATTCAGCACTGGAGGAAATTGTGGATTAAAGGGCCAAGAGGTCATTGCTCAGTCACTCTAGACTCCTAGTTCATCTCAGTTAAAAGTTAATTTCTTTACAAGGTTCAATGAAGGCAGTAATCCTGCCACTTTTTAAGTGAGGCTAAATCTGAATTGATGGCCTTATTTCCTGTACTCACAGAGAGGTCACAGAGATCATTACTTTGTCAGCTAATGCTGGTTAATCCTTTAGGCCTCAGTGATGAATCACTCCTCAGAATAAAATGTAACAAATGAGCTTGATGTTTTGATTGGGCTACCTTTTGCTTGATTTGCTAATCTTCTGAAATTCAGTATATAAAATTAAATGATTGCCCCCACAAGGAGATCAAGCATTATCTTATCTTAATTTAAATAATTTAAATAACATTTTGTTAAAATCCGAGCCTCATTTTTAATTTCTGAAAATTAAAGGCCAGTGGCATTGGCAACAGTCCGAAGTAATGCCCAAATGACAAAATGCGATGATTGCCATCTAAATTTGATTATGTACATTCTGACATCTGACACAACATGTAATTCACAGGGTTTGTGTGATGATATAGTCACGTTTCATTATTTTTCTTTTTTTCATTAAGATAACCATCTGGAATAAAGAAATGTCATTGACTGTACAATGAAAAAGGGTATAACTTAAAATGATTAAAGTAAACTAAGGAACCGTAGCAGGAAGAAATTTAGAAAAATTAAGATCCATGTAGTATCTATTTGAGAGCCAGTTTGGCGTAGTGGTTAGGTAAGTGTAAAAACTGGGAGACCATGAGTTCTAGACTAGTCCCAGCTTAGTCACAAAGCCATCAGAGTGATTTTGGGTCAGTAACTTTCTTTCAACCCTAAGAAGGAGGCAATGGCAAAGCGCTTCTGAAAAATCTTCCTAAGAAAACTTCAGGACTGGTGAAAACAGTCTCTAAGAATCAGACACAACTGAATGTAAGAAAAAAAATAAATATCCATTTAATTCAATATTTAAATTTCCCATTAAATTTAGACAAGGAGTTTCAGAAGTCACAGAATCTGTCAGTTATTTTTTTTCCAGAACCCCTGATCTACAAAATTGCAACCTTATGATTTTCAATGCAAGAACAAATTCTGCACTTCCCACTAGTAGGAAGGCATCCAATTCCAGTTTGGATGCCTCCAGCTATGCCCAAATGACTCCTCCCCCCTTAATCTCTCACAGAATCCCATCAAACGATCACAGGATTAGGGTTCCAGAGAACAGAGTTTGAAAAATCCTATCTAAACTTTATGGCAGTTATAGTTTGAAAAATATGATTTCTTGTTCTTGTTGTTTAGAGCAGTGGTCCCCAACCCCCGGTCCGCGGACCGGTGCCGGGCCGTGGAGTACCTGGCACCGGGCCGCGCAGCGGCCGGGGGACATGAACGCTGCAGCGCAAAGGCTCCTGGGCCGTGCGCAAAAGCTCCTGGGCCGTGCGCAATGGGCCGTGCGCAAAAGCTCCTGGGCCGTACCCCCACCCCTGCGCGCGCTCAGCGGGCCGCGGCGATAAAAAGGTTGGGGACCACTGGTTTAGAGTATAAAGACATTTCAAAAATGGATAACAAAAGTTCCATTGGGTACCTGCTTCTTTTGGATCACACACATTTCTTCACTTGCTTCCCCTTGATAATACCTATGACGAGAGCAGTTTTCTTGTTATTTTTAAACCCCTTCAAGCAGTCTGCCCTCCTACAGTCCACTGTCTGTTTTGAAAAACAAGGATCTATAGCAGGGGTCCCCAACCTCCGATCCGTGGAGCAGCACCAATCTGCAGCATGCCAGAAATTGGGCCACGCAACAAGCAAAACCCTATCCACGGGGTGCAGACAGCACACATAACCACACCCACTCCAGTCCATGAAAAAAACAGTCCCTGGTATCCAAAAGGTTGGGGGCCATTGATCTATAGCATCTTCTTTCAGTTCTCCTTATTCAGGGCTGGTTTGTGGGAGTCATATCCAGTGGTGGGATTGAAATAATTTAACAACTGGTTCTCTACCCTAATGATCAACTGGGAAGATGTGGCTGGGTGGTCATGTGACTGGGTGGGTGTGGCCAAATCGACATCACGCAAGTCGAGGGGCGCTTCATCTTGTCTGGCCTCTTGTAACCATGGGGATGCTACAACAGTTGAAAAAAAAACAAAATAAAAGGAGATTTCTTTCAACAACCGGTTCTCTGAACTGCTTAGAAAGTTAACTACCAGTTCTAGCGAAAAGGCGTGAACCGGTTGAATCCCATCTCTGGTCATATCATATGCTGCAGCAATAGATTTCAGAAAAATGGGATCTCTCCCACCTCCCATATTGGTGCCTCAATCTTTCTCATGCTCTGCCTGCTGCCACCACAATTTCTTGCTGTTGCTTTTTTACTAGTCTCCTATGCTGTGCTCTGATAGCAGAAATTGTTTCATGTGCTTTCATGCGTTTTCCTCCAGTCTACAAGGCAGTCCTTAGAATGCTGGCATGATTTGCTTCCTCCTAAAAAAAACCCTGGTTTTTGTTTGGCCTCAGTAAAAAGGACAAATAGTGCTATCTTGACAGTTTAATATGAACAAGTGATTGGTGGATTTACTGACAGGAGGGGGTGGGACGACTCACCTATTGCCCTCCATAATGTTAGGAGGGATGGGAATGTGAAGATGAAAGTGGGGGAAGAAATGAGATTTAACCAGTAGGTTTAGGATCTGTTAGTGCTTGATCCATGGAGATAGGGAGGTGGAGGCTTTCTGCTTCTCTGGGAGGACCCCCACTCTTCTCTCTTTCTTGCCTGTTGGGTTCACACAGCCTTTTTGCTCCCTCATCTTTGTCTTGCATGCTTGTCCCTTTCACTTGTTTGTTTCTCTTGCTTGCTCATCAGCTCTTGCTTGTTTGTCTATTGCTCATCCATCTTCTCAGAGGTGAAATTCAAAATTTTTCCCTACCAGTTCTGTGGGCCTGGCTTGGTAGGCGTGGTAGGGCAAGGGTATTGCAAAATCTCCATTCCCACCCCACTCTGGGGCCAGCCAGAGGTGGTATTTGCCAGTTCTCTGAACTACTCAAAACGTCCGCTACCAGTTCTCCAGAACCTGTTAGAACCTGCTGGATTTCACCCCTGAATCTGCTGCTCTGCCACTTTCTTTGACTCTGTTACTTGTCTCATCACATTCTCTCACTTTTCTTTGCTCCATTACATGCGTTCATCTTGCTTGCTCCATCATTCCCTCCATTGCTTGCTCTCTCATCTCTTACTCCATCTCTGTGCTTTGATCAGCCACTCTCATTGTATCATTCCTCCATTTGCCCCTTCATCACCCTCTCTATCACTCTTGCTCCATCAGTCTCTTTTGTGTTCCTCTCTGACTGTCTTGCTTATTTGCCTTGCTTGCTGGCCTCCCTTACCCTTCTGTCACCTTTTTCAGTGTCTCTCTCACTTGGGGTAATTGCTCTTTTGATCTTTTGCTTGTTCACTCACTGTTTAGATCAATTGCTGGGGTGCTGGTAACCTGTCTCAATTAGTGCTGCTCTGTACTATAGCTAAAAATATAATGCCTGCCCAGTGCTGTGCATCAATGTTCC